>NC_044909.1:6799241-8122558 GCF_001633185.2 Quercus lobata | reverse complement strand
GTCTTGGCCAAAATTGGAAATTAACACTGTTTGCCAAACAATATAATTATTAGAAACTGTTACAAAAAAAAATATTTTTTACTAACATCTCGAATTTAAAAGACTCGATTTAGGGCTTATAAATCAAGTCTCAGAGACTCGGTTTCATTGTTCAGATCACCTTTGATTTGACATTTCTTCTACATGGCATCCACCTAGAAACAAGTCTCTAAGACTCAATTAACTCGATTTATAAGCCAAAAAAAAAAAATTAAGTCTAAGTCTCTCATGTACAAGCCATTCCCAAAAATACCCACAAAAAAAAAAAAAATTTAAGAAATCCCAGAAACACAACAATCCCAGCACAATGAAACACATTCGTTATTTATTCAACAATGAAACAATTTTTCTAGGTTTTTCTATTTTGACTAAAAACTGAAGAGAAAGAATCTGAGGAGACCCAGATTAGATTGAAGAGAAAGAATCTAGAGACCCAGATCAGATAGGAGAGAGAGCTCACCTCACCTCGCCGGGTTGTTCACCAAATCCAAAAAACTCTGTGAGAGAGATACCGATCATAATAGATGAAGCCCAGATCCATGGCGAGCAAGCCCAGATCCACAGCGAGCTAGCCCAGATCCACGACGGTAAATCTACGGCGAGCAAAACGTAGGCCCACGATGGCAAACCCAAAAATGATCCGGCCACCACTCTGTCTACCACTCCCAACCCACCTACCCAAAATCAAAACCCACCCATCATTCCACCACCACATACACCCCAGCAACCACCAAAAAAAAAAAAGCAACCCCAAAGAAGAACAAGCGTCAAAACCACCGATCAGCAACCACTACCGCCTGGATCCATCACCACCACCACCTACATGTAGTCCGCAAACCCAGATTTAAAAAAAAAAAAAAATGGATTGCAAATCAGGCAAGAGAGGAGGGAGGGGGAGAATGGTGAAAAGGAAAAAAAAGAGAGAGCAGTGAGAGAGGACTCGATTTGTAAAACATTTTACTTATATTGTTTGACAAACAGTGTTAATTTCCAATTTTGGCCCATTGTCTTTTGAAAGACATGAAAACTGCTACTTAAACAAATTTATGTATTGGACTTGGATCAGATGGGCTTGGCCATGATGGACCTTTCCCTAAGCCAAAAAAATTAAAAGATAAAATTTCTTGGTATTGTAATTTTTAGCTTATCCAAATTAAATTTAATCATTTTGTATGATTGTTTTGACTAATAAACAATAAATTATATAGTTAAATTTAATTATCTTTTCAAAAAGATGTGCTACATTTATTAATAAGTCCATATTATTGAAGTTAATTGAGAATCTTATGTGTAAAATACGATATTTAAGAAACTATAATGAACTTTACACAAAAATTAATTTAATATCTTGTAGCACAGACCACTGCCTTGATGCTCTTGCTCATGTAGGCCATTCGATTGAACATTGGCGTTAGTATCTCTCACTAAAAAAGGCTAGTTCTACATATATATAAAACATGATGTTTAGAGCAATATAATCTTCCCTAATCCTAAGAAATATTAGATGGAATTTTCCATTTTTGTTATAGTTAACTTACTTCTAGCTGGACTTGTTTTTGTACTTCTTTTTATTTTTTTTATTTTTATTTTTTTGGCTTTAGAAAAATGGGTTGAAGTGGGTGACTGGTGTCAGTGTGGCTTTCCTATCTGAGCGTGACCAAAGTATACCCACTCCTAGGCGAGACCCCATACTCCCTCATTTTTATACTTGAACTCTAGGTTTCACTACTATTTATACTTTCATAAAAAATGTAATTATCATTGTAATTGGCTCATAATTTTATCATTTTGAATTTTCAAATTCAGTCTTATTTGATTTATTCTATCCACTTTGGTCCTATTCAATCCACTTCGGTACACTTTAGTCCTATATGGCTCACTTCTTTCTATTCTGTTCACTTTGGTCTTATTCGGTCCTATCCAATCCACTTCGGTCCAATTTGGTTAACTTTTGTTCTATTCGGTCCATTCTATCAACTTTGGTCTTATTCGGTGCTATTCAATCCACTTTGGTTATATTCAATCCATTCTATTCACTGTAATCCTATTCAATCTTATTCAATCCACTTCTGTCCTATTCGGTCCACTTTGATCCTATCAGTTAATATCGGTCTTATTATGTCCAATTGGTCCACGTCAATCTAATTTAGTCCTATTCAGTCCATTCGGTCCACTTCGGTCTATTTTGTTCACTTTGGTCTTATTTAGTCCTATTCAATCCACTTCAGTTCTATTCGGTTTACTTTGGTCCTATCTAGTCAACTTTGGTCCTATTTGGTCCATTTGGTCTTATTCAGTCCTATTTAGTCGAATTTAGTCCTATTCTGATTATTCGGTCTACATCAGTCCATTTTATCCATTTTGGTTTTATTCGGTCCATTCGCTCTTATTTAGTTCACTTTGGTCCTATTTAGTCAACTTAGGTCCTATTCAGTTCCCTTTGTTCCTATTCAATCCACTTTAGTCCATTTGGTACATTCAATGCATAAAGTTAATGATACCTTCAAGCAAGATACATATGTATGTGTGTGTGCGCGCGCGCACGCGCGTGTATGTGTGTTTTATGTAATGAAACTGTGCGAACCAGAGGTGAGACTGTTGGGCTTGAACTCACTTGGGCTCACAATTTATTTGTAGAGTGGGCTTCACGATTTCCTACTCTGGGTCGTTCTCGGCAGAGAGACTCAAAACAATATACATTCTCTCTTCCTCCTTGACTGTTTCTCTCTCTTTTTTTCTGAACCCCTTCCTCTTCCCAAACTTCTGCTATTTATAGCTAAGGTTAGTGGGGAGATTATGATTACAGCCACCGCTAGTGCTACTGAAGGTCTAATATTATCTGCTTTAAGTGGGTGTTTAGGTGAGAGTGGGATGCAACAATTATGGCCTTGGAACTTGGTTCCAGCTTAGTCGATTGTGCTTGGTAATGCAGTTTCCTGAGCATTTCATGATTTTCTCGGACACGGTTCATATGCTTGTTCGGGAAAGCTTATGCCGAACACTTCTCAGGATTCAAGACCCAAAACTTGTTTTTACATGAAGGCAATTTCAGGAAGGGCTTAGGGCAATAGGGCTGTTCCGTTGGGCCTGGGCCCAGGGCCCATATGGGTCTTGGGATCTCGGTGCCGTACAGAAACATATGACGTATTTTGCATTCACTATTTTTTATTATATAAGTTTTATATAATCACTATTTAACCTATAATTTTTACATTTTATTCTTTTAAATTAATTACATAACATTTTCCCACACGCATAGCATGAAATTTGCAAATTTGCGATTAGTCTATATATATCTAAAAGCTGAAGTGTAGCATTTATTGTTATTACGCTCTCGTTGAGCAACATCAACATCCATGTCATTATCTTTTTTATTTTCAATTTTCCTATAATTTTTTTAAATTTACTCATTCACTCTTTTCTTTTCTTTTTTTAATATTTACACTTTCTCAAACCTTTCTCATTCCCTTACCTTTACATCTCCCCACTACCCTCTACTTTAATATCATTCTTCATCTTTCTCTTTATCTTCCTTTATTTTGTCTTTTCTAATTCTCACCCTCTTACTATAAATTTGTCATTTTTTCTTTCATTTTATGCATGGTTTTCTCTAACAAAAAATGTTATTTCTCTCTCTCTCTCTCTCTCTCTCTCTCAATTATTTGGTATTTTTTTTTTAAGTTTTGGTAATTTTGAGCCTTTATGATTATTTAGTGTAATTTATGGTCCAATTTACAAATGCTTTGATAATTTATGCACGATACAAGCTTAAAATGATAATTTCTATCATTTTTGTTTGTTGCAACATGGTGTCTCCAATGCAAAATTGCTGAATATTAAAATTTCAAGTCCATGGGAGCTCAAGTGGTGTTGGTACATTTGTAATTCAGATAGCTAAATACCATGGAGCAAGTGTGTTTGTTACTGCAAGTCCAATATCACTTTTCTTCTAATGCATAAGTTTGGTTTCCAAGTATTCATATATTTTTAGATTGTGAGTGGCAATGTGTGATGAAAAAATGGCTGTTTGCAAGAATCTTAGGGATGATGTGTGCATCAATTACAAGATAGAGGACTTTCTTAAAATGGTGAAGGAAGAAATAGGTGGATTTTTTTTTTTTTTTTAATATTGAAACCTCAATTTTCCTCAATGTTTATAGAGATTGATGTTTTTCATTATTCTTTTTGCAATGATTATTAGGTGATAAAAAAACAACTAACTAAATGTTCAATGGTAGGAGTTTAAGTTATTCTGGTTCTTAGGATCTAAAGACTTTTCTTGATTTTTTTTTGTCCATTTTTCTTTTTGCATTCACAATTATGCAATTTTGTTCTCTCACCATATTTCATTATCCTTTAATTATTCATTATGTTTTTCTTTTACATTTCATGTGGCATATCTGCTATAGATAGTTCCACATCTGATGGTAAAAGTGATTTTGTAGGGATAAATGTCCTATTGAGAAGTGAATTTTTTTTTCTAAGTAAATAGTTTCTTAGTACATACTTTTTTTATACCATTTTTCAACTTCCCATCTATTACTCCATCAAGCTAGATCTATTTCCATTTTCTACTCTCTCTCTCTCTTAATTAACGTTTCCTAACTTTTCAACTTTCCATTTACTATTCCATCAAACTCAATCTGATAATAGTTCAAGCTCCCTTCAAGTCTATGACTTTCTTCTCCTCAATCAAGCAGCAATGAAAACCGTTCAATTGCCACCTAATTAGTATTTTTTTTTTTTTTTTAAAACTACTGATTTGTTGTGTGTGAATATAAATATATATTGTACGTGCTCGAATTCCCTTTCTAGACTAGACTAGACTAGGAGTTGGGCTTACTATTAATTTGTATGGTGGGTAATGAGTTTCCTACTATGGGTAGCTCCTAGCCGAGCCTTTCTGAAGAGTTACCCCGTACAGTATAGCTCCCCTCTTTCTCTCCTTAAGTTACTCTAGCTACAGCTTTGTTCTCTCTCTCCCTTATTCTCCCCTCTTTTTCTTCAAAATGACCAACCCCTTCTCTCTATTCTCTTCTATTATTTATAGCTTAAGGTTAGTGGGGTGCTTATGATTACCCTCTGGTTTCACTCATGTGGGTGGGACCCAAATTGATTATTCCTGACAAGGAATATGCCTCATTGGAAATGGCGTCAAGGATGTTGGAATGGGTGCCAGCCTCCAAAAGTTGCTCAACAATAAGATTCCTCGGGGCACTCTAGAGCTGTCGGTCACCCTACCTTCGGTCACCCTACTCATGAGTTGTGTTTATAGACCGAGCTTATGAATAATGAACCGGTCATGTCATTGGGCTCGATGCTTGATAATATTTATGGGCTTATTCTGACCTGGGCCCAAAATAGATGGGTCTATGGCCGTATGCTGTACATATATATATATAAAGTGAGTTTTGTTTTTCTCCCCCATATTCTTCAGGGTTTCCTAATTAATTTTGTTGGTGATGTGCCATCGAAGATCTCAAGTGCCAACAACATTGGTTCCTATAAACCAACCAAAAAAATCTCAAAGCTATGGGGAAGAATATAGTAAAAGAATTGTAGTTGGGTTTGACTACTATAGTTTATGTGGTCGTTAACCAATGTTTAGAAAGTTGTGTCTCAGATAGAAATGTATATTCAATTTTCAAATAAGTTGTAGATGTATTCACCATTATGGATAAAGTATTACCTTTGTATATGCATAGCATAAATCAGTTTTTTTGTACATACATATTAGTTTGTAACATGAATATTGATGCATAACTTAGTACAAGATATGTTACTCTTTTTTTGGTTTTGTATTGTAACAAATTTAAATATTATTATGGGATTCCTTTGTTGGAAGATGTTACCTCAAAATCCATGAAGATCAATTGGATTTAAGAAAATCCAAGAAGATGTATGCTTGGTTAGTTATCTAAAGAAATTGAATTTGGATAATATATGAAGAAGACCAATTGAATTGAATTGAGTTCCCTATCATAAATCCTCTCTCTCCCTCTTATTGTTTTGATTTAATTTTTGTTTGAGTTATGACTTAGTCATTTTGAAAGTGAGAATTTGAATTTATATCAAAATACAATCTTGGCTATGTATGAATGTGCCTATTGGTTATTTGAGTAATATTAAGTGTAATTTTATGATGAGTTTTCATTATCATGATAATATCTTTTTAGAGAATGAAAATTTTGAATAATATATTTGAAACTTAAAAAAATTAGTTGTAAATAATAAAAAAATTGGGAAAACATAACACCCTATAACATAATTTAAAAGAATATGAACCACCTAAAAAATGGATAAATATCAATCCAAGAAACCCAAAAATAATAGAATGATTTATTTGTAGAGATAGAAAGGTGGCAAATAATTTTGAAAAATTGTTTAATTTTTATGGAAAAAAATTTTCTTCAAAAAATTTAGGAGAACAAATTATACATTATATCATAATTACAAAAAACTAATCTTTTCCACACATCGCGTGGGTCTGCGAGTAGTAATATTTAAGGGAAAACCACATTTTCGTCCCTACATTTTCACGAGATTCCCACTTTGGTCCCTATCTTTTATTTTCACCGTTTTTACTCCCTATTTAGAAAAACGCCTTTCATTTTAGTCCTTTTCGTTAGTGCCCTAACGGCAAAGTCCCACGTGGTAGACGGAACTATTAAAATAATAATAAAATTTTTATTTTGGCATTAAAAAATGTCATGTCAGCATCTAAATTAAAAATAATAATTTATTAATTTTAACTAAATAAAAAAATTAAAAACAAAAAATCACATGAATTGAGATTTAAGTGTGTCTTCGAACAAGAATAACAAGAACACAAACCTAGATCTAAGAACAAGAAGAACATTTTCCTTTATTTGACATTTTCTCTTTTTCTTTTTCTTAGAAAACAAACACAAAACACAAACACAAAAAATTTTTAAAAAAAAAAAAACCAACACAACACTCCCACACACACACACACACACACACACACACACACTCTCTCTCTCTCTCTCTCTCTCTCTCTCTCTCTCTCTCTCTCTCTCTCTCTCTCTCTCTTGTGTAAATTCTTTATATCTCTCTCACTCTCAAACTCATCAAAGGCTCTACGATTCATCACCCACCAGTCCTTCTTCTCTGTCATCTGATCAGGTGACCTTGACTCCCTCAAGCAGCTCTTGGATAAGCTGTCCAAAGATGACCCATTAAATGCTTCCACCGTCTCCAATCTAATGGCTCTGCAAAACGATGCAAGGGAGATTGCCTTGTTCTTGGCCACAACCAATAATCTGCATAAAATTTTCAGCTACTTGCTTAGCTTCTTTGATATTCAAACCCCAAATTTTCAGCTACTTGATTGGCGTGGGTTTGTTAACTAATCGGTGAGTTTGGTGATTGCTTCGATGGGTTTGGTGACTGATCAGTGGGTGGATTGTTGGTTCGATGACTGATCGATGGTAGGGGTGGTGACTGGGGGTCTGATTTGTTCATGTGGGTTTCGGATTGCAGGGTTGGTTGGTTGATTGGGTTCGTTGTTGTTGTGGGTTTCGGACTTGCTTGAGGTGGGTTTGATGGGTTCAACATTCGTTGTTGTTGTGGGTTTCGAACTTGCTTAAGGTAGGTTTGTTGGGTTCAACTTGCTTGAGATGGGTTTCCTGAGTTTGAGATTTTTTTTGTTTGGATTGGTTGTGTTGTATTTTTGGATTGATTTGGTACTTTGAGGCTTTAGGATTTGTTGATTTTGCTAGGTTTGAGAAAAATGGTGATTTTGAGATTTTTAATTTTTGGATTTTAATTTCTGGGTCTATGTTCTTAGATTTGGGTTTGTGTTCTTGTTATTCTTATTCAAGACACACTTAGATCTCCATTCATGTGATTTTTGGTTTTTAATTATGTTTTTAATTTTTTTATTTAGTTAAAATTAATAAACTGTTTTTTTTTTTTTTAATTTAGATGCTGACATCGCATTTTTTAATGTCAAAATAAAATTTTTATTAATATTTTAATAGTTCTGTCTATTGCGTAGGACTTTACCGTTAGGACATTGACGAAAAGGACTAAAATGGAGGGCGCTTTTTAAAATAGGGAGTAAAAGCGATGAAAATAAAAGATAATGACCAAAGTGGGAATCGCGAGAAAATGTAGGAACGAAAATATGGTTTTCGCCTAATATTTAATAGGAAAATACATTATATTATAATTACAAAATACTTATCTATTTCCACGTATCGTATGGGTTTACGACTAGAAATAATTAATAGGAAAAGCTAATAAAATGTATGCATGTGGGCGTTATCTGCATTTCTCCGCCTCCCTTAACCCGGCAATGAAAAGGAAAATGAATACGTTCACACACAAGGGGATGAATATCACATAACAATCCAAAGTAGCAGCAATATCAGGGTACATCTATCCATCACAACTAGCACCATATAGAAGCTCCATAAATCGAAGTAGATGTTACACTTCTAAGGGAATTAACTCACAAACATGAGCAAACAATTTTTAACAAAATGCTGGCTTTTAGAAAAAGAATTGCATGCCATATACGACTCACAGCAGCTTCCATGTAAAATAGGAGTAGAATACAATAACTTTAGCTCAAATGGCCCCTCCTTACCTAACAAGAGTGGCGAAAGATGAGGCCGTGACCCACTGAATACGAGTGTAACTTACAAATAAAAAACAGACAGCCAAATTGAACAAACAATACTTTAATACCAAGACCAATACATCACTGAGCCTCTACAAGAGTAACCACAAAATATTAGTTACAGGGTAGTATTCAAGATAGCAATAATCAGTTCATCTTGTTAAAATGAAAGATCAATCATGAGAAGAAACAATTGAGGATCCATGATGTAAGCATTTACACTAGCTGGGATCATGCAACACAATCACATAAATTAGAATCGGATGTCTCTAGACAAAACAGAAAAGGATTTAAACTTTAGCCTAAATTAGTTGCACCCTTACACATGACTGAATGAAGTTCAAGAACAATGTGTAAACAACAAGAAAAACACAAAGAACTACATCCATGATGTAAACAATTATAACAGATGTATCCAAGTCTCTCTCCCTCTTAACAATTGTCTGAATACAAGAAAGCACTTTATTTATTTTAAAACAACTCAGCATGATATATGTCACTTGCTCAAGAACACACAACACTGTTTTTGTATTTGTTAAATTATTTATCACAAATTCATATCTGAACAACTTGTAATACACCTTTCTGTTTTCACCTAAACAACTCATGTCACACATTGCATTAACAGCAGTAAGTCTTTACTCTAGCCAAAAAATTCCCCGGCTCCTTAACAACCCACTCCTCCCCCCTCTGTGCGCATGCGCTTTCTCTCATAGCTGCACTCAAACTTGGAACAAAGCAAGTTTGAGGATGAAACACGTAACTAACAAATAAAAAATGCAAACAAATTGGGTCACTGTGTGATCATCATGCAATTGCTGCACTATGCACTTCCCTCTTAACCAGCTCCCACTTTTGTAACATCCAAGCTTTATCTGTATATATTCTGCAGATGGGAGGACTTTCTATACGACAGTTCACGAACTTGAACAAGAACGAGTACCAAAGCCCTTAAAATGAGTCTCTTCTCTGAGCTGTGGAATCTCGACCACAACCAAAGACTCCAATACTCGTTCATTTCATGCAATTTCAGGTAGGTTGGAGTGTTTGAGTTGCATTATGCAGGTCCATTTTCAACTAAAACACAAAGTTTAGTTCCAAAGATCTCAATTGTGCACAATTTTTCAGTTATAAAAAAAAAAAAATTACTTGTACAAAAAAGATAGGGTTGAAATAAAGGGCAAATGTCAACTTGCCCAACCACATAAATCCTGGTATGAGAGTTAAAATAACAATTGTCCAATCAAAAGTCAAAGTAAGGTGTGATGGTAAAAAATGGTCCAACTAGGCCTCATGATAGATTTAGTGACTTGCAAACACAAATTCGAAACACTCTCCTAACTTACTTTCACCACAAGAAAGCTGATTGCTGGATTTGTCCACTTGGCTGACCTGAATTTGACTCAAGCCAATAAGATAAACAGCTTATAAAGCAAGTGCTTTTGCATTTTCTTTTTTATTCTGTAGAACAAAAGAAATCCATATACTTTCTGATGCTCTTTCTTGTAGCCATCTGAACATGCAGTGCATTCCAGATAGGCGCCATATGAGAGCTCTGCAAATCAAAATAACATAAAAATTCTGCAAGTACTGAGAGAATTTACTCACAAACATGTTAAACAGAAAATTGTTAGGTATCTTGGAGTGCACACAAATTATGAGACTTCACCATAGTTTCAATATATACTCAGTGTAACCAACTTGAACTAGCAATATGAGTCTCAAAATTGCATGCACCAACATTACAACACCATCCAGTAATACAATTGCATACAAAGAGCATGTATCAGGGTGCTAGATGTCTTTTTTATAGCATCAAAATGAAAGGAATTAAATTTCTGTGACAAAAGTTCCACAGATAAATTATATTTTAGTTACAAAATTTCAGCCATGGAACTATTTGCAGAATTATGCCCATTTATAAAGCAAGAACAGATCACGATAGCCTAGCAGATGATTATGCATTTTTGAACTCGAGCTACAATGTTCAAACAAATAAAAGATAACTCACATTACCAATAAAAAAGTGATATGGGATAATTGCATTCTTGGAGCTCAACTAAAGCAAGTAATTTAAAAAGGTTATTCTCTTCTCATTTTGAAGAATCCAATGATCCCTTGTATAGCTTCAACAGCTCAGAAGCCTCATCCTCATGAATCATAACAAACTTCTGCAAAAATGTCTTTTCAGGGCACTCAAAATACGCATGCATTTGAAAATTCTTCTTCACCAAACCTTTTGATAGCAAAACTTGAAGAACCAAACCCCTAGGAATCAATCTCTTTTCCAAGCTCAAAGAAAAAAGTACTGAGTGTTTCTTAATGAGGGAAGACTCCATACCCATGTTGTTGACAAGAAAATCCATTACCCTCATAATCTTTTCCTCAGACACTGTCATACACCATGGTTGGATTCTAAATGCCATAGAAACCTCATCCTCAGTCCAACCCCATTTCTTATAAACATTGAACTTCCTTTCCCATGTCGATTTGCTCATTGACCGCACAGCATGTACTGCCGTGGTAAACTTCATCGTCGAAGGATTAAATCCCATTTCTTTTACTTTCTCCACAGCCTCTCTAAACTGAACAGGATTAACCCTGAATGCTCTTGGCTGTTTTTGAAGTATAGAAATGATAAACGACTCAGGCACTCCGCTCTCTCTCAATGTATTAATATTGGGCACCACATAAGTTTCAAGAGAATATGTAAACATACCCGGACATCGCTGTAAAGCTTGAAGAGTCTTATCCTCAGACTGAAGCAAACTTTTAAACAAATCAAAGGAAGGGATAATTTGTTTCTCTAAGCTTCTTCTAAAAAGATCAGGGAACCCACTAAACATTTTTGCCAGGTCAGGACTTGGAATCCCTTTAGAGGAAAAGAATTCCATTTTGGGCAAAAGGGTTTTCTCAGGATTACTTTTGAGCAGTCCTGGGCATCTTCTAATAAGGTTTGAGATCTGGGTTTGAGAGAACCCATGGTTCTTCAAAAACTTAACCACAACATCTGCTTTTTCTGGGGTTTCGAAATGAACATATTTGGAAGCTGATAAAGCAGTTTCTGGTGTGAACCCAAGTGAGTTTATGAGGTAAGAGACAGCAAATGGTTGCTGACTTGAAGTGCTGGAGACATAGTATTTCAAGGATAAAGATGGGTTTTGAAGAAAACCCAGTTTGTGAATTGGTGTTGGAGATCTACTAGTAATGTGTTTCTCACCATTTAGAATGGTTTTGTAGAGACAATTAAACATGGGGATTGAATAACGCACCTGTCTAGTTGTGTAGAAGCAATGACTTTTGTGCCTGACTGAATTTTTGAACTCCACAGGTAGAAGAAAAACTGAAAAAAATGGAGCTGGGAAGTGATTTTAACTAAAACCCTCCTGTGGAATTGAAAAGAGGTTTATGTTTTCTTGACTAGGAACACGCAGAACCGACGTCGTTTGTGACCTATGCTATGTAAAGAACTCTCAATCTTGAGTTTTAGTGGATTCTCGAATTCTTTTTCTATTTATATAATTTGTTATGTTATTTATAATGAATTGATTTTTAAGACTTTTAAAAGTGGGGAAAAAAACTATATAGATTTGGGTAGTACACTTGAGTCAAGAGCTATGTAGTCCAACAAACGGGATTGAAATTGTGATGTCTAAGGGTTTAAATTTCTTCTCCCTCAAATATAAATAATCCAAAAAAAAAAAAAAAAACTAAAGAATGGAATTGAAAAAAAAAAAGAAACAAAACAAGACAAAACTTTAAAGGACAAAATTGAAGACATGTTAAACTTAGAGGGTGTAATTAAGTCCTTTTTTAAATTTTTTAAAAAAAAAAACTTTTAAAGAAATACTCAAATTTTCAGTTTTGTATATTAAATTAACACAAAATTATTTTTTTAAAAACTTTCGCAATTCAATATATTTAATGTACACAATTAACATAACAAGGGAAACATAAAGCACTTGGATCCATGATTTAAACAATTCTTAACAGCTGTATCCAAGGATCTCTCCCTCTTAACAATTATCTTAATAGAAGTAAGCACTTCATTAGTTCAGAAAAATCACAGCACTGTTTTTGTATATGCTAACTTATTTAGCACAAATTTCTCTCTATTAGCTACAGTCAGACTTGGACTAAAGCAAGTTGAGGATGAAGAATTCAAGGGATTTTTAAGTAACAATAAGGAATTGCAAACAAATTTGGGTTCACTGTGATCATTATGAAATTGTTGCAATATGCACTTCGCTCTTAACCAGCTCCCAATTTTGTAATATCCATGTTTTACATTTTGCAGATGGGGAACTTCCTATTTAATAATTCACAAACTTGAACAAGTTTTCATTACCCTCAAACATAGCAATCATACTGAAATCTTTGGATAAAACTGAACCTGTTAGAATGACTCTTCTTCGAGCTCTAGGTTTTCAGCCACAACCAAAGACTCCCATACTCTTTCATTACTATTTCAGGAAGATTGGCATGCTTGAGTCGCATTATGTAGGTGTTCCAACAAGGGTTTGAATTGTGTAGAGTTTTACACTCGAAATAAAATTTAGTTGTATATAAAAGATGGGGTTAAAATTTTATAAAAGGGCCAAATGACAAGTTGCCTAGCAGCACATATCCTGTAAAGAGTGTAAGACTGTAATTAAAAACTGTCCATTGAAAGCCGAAGTATGTGATGGCAAATCTGGGTCCAGCTAGACCTCTTGAAAGATTGAGTAATTTGCAAATATGAATTTAAAACCCTCTCCCAACTTACTTTCATCCCAAGAAAGCTGGTTGCTGGATTTTTCCACTTGGTTGAGATGGTTTTGACTCTAGGCATTATGATAAACAGTTTACAAAGCAGGTACTTTTGCAAAACTTTTTTTTTCTTCTGTATAACAAAAGAAATCCATGCACTTAGTGCTGCTCTTTCTTGTAGCCATCTAAACAAGCAGTGCATTCCAGATAGGCACCCCGTAAGTGATCTAAAAATCAAAACAATGTAACAACTCTGTAAATCCTGATAGAATTTGCTCATAAACATTTAAAACAGAATGCAGCTAGGTAATTTGGAATGCACACAATACATAATACTTGAGACTTTACCATAGTTTTATTATAACTCAGTATAACCAAATTGAACAAGCAAAATCTGTCTTGCAGTTGTTTCCACCAACATTACAACACCATCAAGTAATACGATTGCATAAAAAGATCATGTTCAATTAAATAGATACCTTTTTACGGAGAGAAAAAAAAAAAAAAAAAAATAGAGAGAAATGAAAATTCACAGACAAAAGCTCCACAGATAATTCATATTTTTAGTTACAAAAGTTCAGCAATAGAATTAGTTGAAGAGTTATTCCCATGAATAAAGCAATAACAGATCACAATAGCATAGCAGATGATTATGCATCTCGTTCTGGAACTCAAGCTTCAATGGTCAGACAAATTAAAGAGAATTCATATTACAAGTAAAAAGAAAATGGATTAATTGCAATCTTGGAGCTCAACTAAAGTAAGTAATCCAACAAGGTTATTCTCATCTCATTTTGAAGAATCCATTTTTTCCTTGTATAGCTTCAACAACTCAGAAGCTTCCTCCTTATGAGGCATAATATACTTCTGCACAAATGTCCTTTCAGGACACTCAAACAACGGATATATATTGAAATCCTTCTTCACCAAACCTTTTGATAACAAACCTTGAAAAACAAAACCCCTAGGGATCAACCGCTTTTCCAAGCTCAAAGAAAGAAGTCCTGGGCGTTTGATAAAGAGGGAAGAATCCATACCCATCTTGTTGACAAGCAAATCCATTACCCGCATAATCTTCTCCTCAGACACCATCATACACCACGGATGCCTTCCAAATGCCAAAAAAATATCATTCTCAGACAAACCCCATTTCTTATAAACATCAACCTTTCTTTCCCATGTTGATTTGCTCATAGCCCGCAATGCCAATACTGCCAGAGCAAACTTCATCCTGGAAGGATTGAATCCCATTTCCTTTACTTCCTCCACAATCTCTCTAAACCGAACCGGATTGACCACAAATGCTCTAGGCTGGTATTGAAGTAGAGTGACAATATTCGACTCAGGCACTCCATTCTCTCTCAATGTATTAATATTTGGTGCCACACGAGCTTCAACATTACATTTTAGCACACCCGTAAATCGTTTTATTGCTTCAATGGTCTTAGCCTCAGACTGAAGCAAATTTTTAAAGAAATCAAAGGAAGGGATAATTTGTTTCTCTAAGCTTGTTTTTAAAAGAATAGGGTACCCAGAAAACAGTTTTGCAAGGTCAGGGCTTGAAATGCCTTTAGAGGAAAAGAAATCAATTTTGGGCAAAAGGGTTTTGTCAGGATCAGATATAAGCACTGATGGGAGTCTTCTAACGAGGTTTGTGATCTGGGTTTGAGAGAACCCATGGTTCTTGAAAAAGCTAACCACAATATCAGCTTTTTCTGGGGTTTCGAAATGAACATATTTGGAAGCTGATAGAGCAACTTCTGGTGAGAACCCAAGTGTTTTTATGAGGTATGAGACAGCAAATGGTTGTTCATTTGTTGTAGTGCTTGAAATGTATTTCAAAGATAGAGATGGGTTTTGTTCAAAACCCAGTCTATGAATTGGTGGTAGAGCTCTGACAGCGAGTTTACCATTTAGAATGGTTTTGCAGAAATAATAAAACATGGGTTTTCAAGATTGAAAATTCTAGGATGAGTGAGAGAAGAAACTAACCAATTCTTCGGAGGCAAAATCTTGTGTGACTTCAGAGAATTTTTTACTTCACCAGGCACCCAGTAGATTTGGGAAGGAAGAAAACAAAAACCCTCGCGTCTGGTTACAGAGGGGTTTAATGGATTTATCATTTATCACTCGGCTTTCTTTTTCTTCCTTTTCTTTTTCTTTTTTTTTTCTTTTTTTTTTTTTATACGAGAAATGAAACGTTTATAACATTTTTATAACAAATTCTAAGTGGCAGGTTGTTACTGGTTATTATTGTTGGGGCAAAAAAGTAATGTTATGTTAGTTTTAAATTTGAACCAATAACAACTAACCACCTGTGATTTGTTGTAAAAATGTTATAGACGTAGCATCTTTTTTTTTTTTTATAACAAGTTTCTATTCCTCATAATTTTTTCAAAACATTCCCCCTATTATTTTGGACGTTCGCTCATAATAATAGCTTTTTATTATCAGATCAAGACATCAATCGATTTTTCCTATAGGCAGGGATTAAATATCAGATCTCTTATTCAACCATGAAAGAATTTTAATTGATTCATCGACTTTCTTTTTCTTCCGTTTTTTTTTTAAAAAATTTATATCAAATTTCTATTCCTTTTAATTTTTTCAAAACATTCCTATTATTTTGAGAGAGTTTCACAACCTTTAGTGTCTCTCCTAGTGATAACTCTTTATCATTAGATCAAGACACTAATCGGTTTTTAATATAAGCGAGGATTGAATATTAGATCTCTTATTTAACCATCAAAAAAATTTGATTGATAATGATTCAGCATGACAACAAGAAGCCAAATTAAAGACATATAAGCATAAATGGAAAAAAAATTTTAATTACTCAAAAAATTATATTCCTACACAAAGTGTCCATTTGGGATTAGATTATAAGCTAGCTTTTAGCCTTTTTTTTTTTTTTTTTACTACATTACTTTTAGCAAAATATTAATCCACTTATTTTAAGTATAATTAAGAGGTGCAAAGAGTTTTTGACAGCGTTTCCTGAATGGGTGGCCGATTGTTGTTGTTTAAGGGCTGGATTTGATGGATTTGAGAGTATCTCCAATAGGCTCTCTAAACACAAAATCATCTCTATTGTAGAGAGTAAACCTACAAAATAGGTCTCCAACAGACTCTTTATACCTGAAATTTTTTTTGGCTCATAAACAGTAGCTCATCAAGTCTAATGGGCTACTGTTTATTTTTCAAATATTTTTTTTCTATTATAATAATAAGGTATTGAATAAAAAAAATGTTGGAAGATGTGTAGTTAAAAAAAGAATAAATAATGAATGAAAAACTAATATTTAAATGAGATAGAAAATCTGTTGAAAAGTGTATTTGAAAAAGTGGGTAATTAAAAAGTAAAAGTCACTGTACATTCTCCAAACAGTACAAAAATTTTCCTAATCTGCTGAAGATGCTCTGAGTGTATGAGATAGAGAGAATGGAGTAATTTTTTTTAAAAAAAAAAACCTATAAATGACACCCTCTAAATTTTACAAGTTGATTTTTTCAATTTCATCTCATGGTTTTTTCAAGTAGACTATTGATACATCTACCAAAACACTATACTTTTATTTTTTTAAAACATAGCCAATTACTTTAAAAACCACCATCATCATCATCTTTTTCTTCTTTTCTCATTGTCTTGACTGTAGTAACAATTATATGTAATATCCTTTTCATATAATGGTATACATCATAAATGTAGAGCTCACTCCCACGTGAAATGGAGATTTGTATGCAATTGTTATTCAAATATTTATTAAATGAGGATGGTACCAAATGTTGAGCTATTTAGAAAAAGTATATTTATAAAATGAGTGTAGCTAGAATGAAAATGAAAAGATGAATAAACGAAATTACACGAAAAAGATAAGATCCGAAACAAGAAAATCCACTTAAAGATAGTGGTAGCCCCTATTAATAAAAGGGGGGAAAGTCGCTTAGAATGGTTTGATCATGTTCAAATAGGAGTAATTAATGAACGAGTAAGAAAAATTAATTTGATCCAAGTTGAGAGGAAAAAAAAGGTAAAGAAATGCCAAAAATAAAATTGGTACAAGTAATAAAAAAGAATGGCATGTAAATTAGAGAAATAACAAAGAGTATGACTTTAGATATAATAGAATAGTGAAAAAGAATACACATGGCAAAGCCTAACTAATTCGTCAAGGATCCATAGTCAACCCCAAAAATTTTGGGAATTTTGGGATTAAAGCTCTATTGTTGTTGTTCAAGGCAGGTTGGCACGTTTGAGTTGCACAATGCACCATTTCTAGTAAAACACGCAGTTTTGTTGCAAAGAGGATCTCAATTTCGCTGCAGAATTTTTCACTGAGTAATAAAATTTAACTATATATAAAAGATGAAGTTCAAATAATAAAAGTGCCGAATGCCAACTAGCCTAACTGCAGAAATCCAAGTAAGAAGTGCAACTAACAACTGTCCAATTGAAAGTCAGAGCTAGTTGTGATAGCACAACATGGCCCAAATAGGCCTCACAAAAGATTTAGTGGCATGCAAACAGAAATTCAAAACCCTTTCCCAACTTACTTTCACCCCCAAGAAAGCTAATTGTGAGATTTGTCCACTTGGCTGACATGGTTTTGACTCGAACCATTAAGAATCTAAGATATTACTTTTGCAATTTTTTTCTTCCCTATAAGTCCATAACAAAAGAAATCCATGCGCTTTGTGCTGCTCTTTCTTGTAGCCATCTGAACAAGTGACAGATTCAAGATAGGCACCATGCGAGAGCTCTGCAAATCAAAACACCATAAAAATTCTGCAAATCCTGAGAGAATTTGCTCACAAGCATGTTAAACAGAATATATGAGACTTGACTAGCTCACCATAGTTTCAATATATACTCAATATAACCAAATTGAACCAACAATATCAGTCTCACAATTAAATGCCTTCCTTATGGCAACAAGATGATAGAAATCAAAATTTCAGTGACAAAAGTTCCACAGATAAAATCATATTTTAGTTATAAAAGTTCAGAAATTGAATTAGTTGCAGAGTAATGCCTATGAATAAGGCATGAATATATTGCAATAGCATAGCAGATCACTATGCATCACGTTCTGAAACGCACGCTTCAATGGTCAACAAATAAAAGAGAATTCACATAAGAAATTTAAATTAACAAAAACAAACAAAAAACTAGATATGGATTGACTTTAATCTTGGAGAGCAACTAAGCATGTAATCCAACAAGGCCATTCTCTTCTCATTTCGAAGAAGCCAATTTTTCCTTGTATAACTTTGACAGCTCAGAAGCTTCCTCCTTATGAGGCATAACAAACTTCTGCAGAAATGTCTTTTCAGGACACATAAAAAATGTATGCATTTTGAAATCCTTCTTCACCAAACCTTTTGATAGCAAAACTTGAAAAACCAAACCCCTAGGAATCAATCTCTTTTCCAAGCTATAATTAACAAGTTCAGGGTTTTTGATAAGGAGGGATGACTCCATACCCATATTGTTGACATAAAAATCCATTACCCTCATAATCTTATCCTCAGACGCCATCATACACCACTGATGCCTTCTAAATGCCAAAGAAATCTCATCTTCAGACCAACCCCATTTCTTATAAACATTGACCTTCCTAACCCATGTTGATTTGCTCATAGCCCGCAATGTAAATACTGCCAGAGCAAACTTCAACCTCGAAGGATTGAATCCCCTTTCCTTTACTTCCTCCACAATCTCTCTAAACCGAACCGGGTTGATGTTAAATGCATTAGGCTGGCATTGAAATAGAGTAATAATATTCGATTCAGACACTCCATTCTCTCGAAATATATTAATATTGGGTGCCACACAAGTTTCAATATTTCGTTGAAGAATACCCGGAAATCGTTTTATAGCTTCAAGGGTCTTAGCCTCAGATTGAAGCAAATTTTTATAAAAATCAAAGGAAGGGATAATTTGTTTCTCTAAGCTCGATTGAAAAAGAAAAGGGTGCCCAGAGAATATTTTTGCAAGGTCAGGGCTAGGAATGCCTTTCGAGGAAAAGAAGTCAATTTTGGGCAAAAGGGTTTTGTCAGGATCAGATAAAAGCACTGATGGGAATCTTCTAACGAGTTTCGAGATCTGGGTTTGAGAGAACCCATGGTTCTTGAAAAAACTAACCACAGATTCTGCTTTCTCTGGGGTTTCGAAATGAACATATCTGGAAGCTGATACAGCAGCTTCTTGTGAGAACCCAAGTGTGTTTATAAGGTATGACACTGAAAATGGTTGTTGATTTTTTGTAGTGGTCGAGCTGTAGTTGTATTTCAAAGATGAAGATAAAGATGGGTTTTGGAGAAAACCCAGTTTGTGAATTGGTGGTGGAGATCTAGTAATGCGTTTCCCACCATGTAGAATGGTTTTGCAGAAATGATAAAACATGGGTTTTGAAAATTGAATTCAAAGTGTGAGAGAAGGAACTCACCTATTCTTCGGAGGAGGCAAAATCTTCTGTGACTTCAGCGAATTTTTGAACTCCACCAGTAGAAATGGGAAGGAAGAAAATCCTCGCGTCTGGTTGCAGAGGGGTTTAACGGATCTGTCACTCCTTTTTTTTTTTTTTTAAATACAATTTTGAATTTTCTACTTTATTTTATAAAATTAATGTTACTATTATTATTATTAATTTATTATTAGACTCAATTTTATGCTACTTAGGTGATTTAAAAAATGTTACCTTACTGAATTTACTCACTCAAGGTTGACTTCATTTACTTTTGTTACATATTGTAAGGACCTGTTTTGAAATCTTAGCCCAACAGATAGATAGGCGAAGGCTCAAAACAAAGAATTTGTAGAGAATGAGTTGGAAAACTAAGTTCTAATAAATCAGACAGACACAAAAGTGGATTTAGATGACAACAAAATGTAAATGGACAGGTTTATAATGAAGAAAATTGTCCTCGACAAAATTCGAGGAGATCCATTCTTATATATTTCTTTCAGATTTAATTATAAAGTCAGTTCTTGATACTACCGTCTTTTTCTCTCTTTTTTCTCAATCCCCTATCCATGGAGGATCTCCTCTCTTATATAGTTCCACTTAGACTATCTTGATTCTACACTTATTGATCATTTGAGGCACTATTTTAGTGTTTGTCCCATTAGACACCCTCTTTAGCTTTCTGTAAATTGTGGTAGCCAATGCAACACTGTTCAGGGGTCTTCTTCACATAAATGAGGCTATAAAGTTAGCTGCAAGGCATTTAATGCGGTGGCAACAACTTTTCCTTAGATATTTCCTAGCTCCCATTCTTCCCGTACATTCATAATGCACGTCATTCTCAGTGGAACTTCCTGGAAGGTTACTTTGAGTGATAGAATACGCATTTGATTTGTACTTTGTTCATCCGAGAGGATACTCCTCCTTGGACCACATTGCCCAACTTTTCTGTTTGAGTCTTACTTATGGGATTCTAAGATTGACACCCTCACTACTGTTTATCAGCTCTCGGACCAACTAACGTCCTTGGCTAAGACCCAAGGACCAATATATGAATTTGGGCCCTTACCTCCACACATATCATTGTTAAAAAAATGGTTTAAAATGTTTTTTCAATCAATTTTTATGTAACCTTCATTCCATGAATATTTATTTCCTTTTAAAAATTCAATGATAAAATATTTTTTTATTCCTAATTTTAACCAAAAATTTGTTTTTTATTTCTAAGTTTTAAAAAGTTCGTTTTTTGTCTTCAAATTTTTGAAAAATTCATCTTTCATTCCTAAATTATTGAAAATGTTTTACCTTCTCTTCCTAAACTAGAATTAAAAAATAAAATAAAATCTTTTTTCATCCCTAAACTATTGAAAAAATTTATTTTTTTCATCTCTATTTTTGTCTTTAAACTATTAAAAAAATTGTTTAAAAAGTTTAAGGATTGAAAAAGAGCTTTTTAAGTTTATGGGGGAAAAAAACAAACTTTC
The DNA here is from genome assembly GCF_001633185.2 of Quercus lobata. Classification (NCBI taxonomy): domain Eukaryota; kingdom Viridiplantae; phylum Streptophyta; class Magnoliopsida; order Fagales; family Fagaceae; genus Quercus; species Quercus lobata. The sequence continues at coordinate 8,101,172 of NC_044909.1, read as the reverse complement.
GGTAAATTTTAGGAACCAAAATATAGATTTTCCTTTTTCTTTTTGGATGAGAAAATAACGAACTAAATGATAATTAATTTTAGGCGAAAAATACATTTTGGTCCCTACATTTTCAGCCGATTTCCGTTTTAGTCCCTAAGTTTTTTTTTTACCACTTTTAGTCCCTCTCCTAAAAAACGCTTCCATTTTAATCCCTGTCGTTACATCAGAAATGGATATTGCAGACGTGGCAAACGGCAAAGTTAAATAATAATAAACTAATGTCCACTTGGCCTAAATTAATAATAAAAAATATTGTTTAATGCCACATCAGCATCTAAATTAAAAAAATTAATTTATTAATTTTAACTAAATAAAAAAAATTAAAAACAGAATTAAAAACTAAAAATCTTATGAATTGAGATCTAAGTGTGCCTTAAACAAGAACAACAAGAACACAAACCTAGATCCAAGAACACAAACCCAGAAATTATTTAAAGAAAAAAAAAAAAAAAACTAACCAAAGCCAGAAATTCCGAGCTCAAAGCCAACCCACAACCACCAAAATAAAACCCACAACAACCCAAGCCAAGAAAATCAACCCACAGCCACAAACCCACTAATCATTATTTGGCTCAATGAGAGTATATCGAGTACCTCCGAAGATTTCTGGAGGTGGAGGAGTTGCTTGTCCAAATTGGAGCGCTGCGAGAGGAGGTTGTCAAGGTCGAGGTCCAATGAGCGCTGGTACGCTATGCACTCGTGGAGGAGTCGGGTCATGGCTCCAACATTGGTGAGTGTCCGAATGTGGTCCATCGCCTCCGCCGTATCGAAATCGATGGAGGAGGACTTTGTTCCCTCGTCGGATTCCATGGCTGCAGATCCGTTTGACGTCGACGCCATAACCTTCTTCATCTCGGGTCCCCCTCTCTTTCTCTGTGACAGCAACTCATAATTACAAAACAATTCACAGTAACAATCAGTATCAAAAAAAGAAGAAGAACATGAAACACAGAGCTTATTAAAGTGATTAGTGGGTTTGTGGCTGTGGGTTGATTTTCTTGGCTTGGTTGTTGTGGGTTTTATTTTGGTGGTTGTGGGTTGGCTTTGAGATCGGAATTTCTGGCTTTGGTTAGTTTTTTTTTTTTTTTTTTAAATAATTTCTGGGTTTGTGTTCTTGGATCTGGGTTTGTGTTCTTGTTGTTCTTGTTCAAGGCACACTTAGATCTCAATTCATAAGATTTTTAGTTTTTAATTCTGTTTTTAATTTTTTTAATTTAGTTAAAATTAATAAATTAATTTTTTTAATTTAGATGTTGATGTGGCATTAAAAAATATTTTTTATTATTAATTTAGGCCACGTGCACATTAGTTTATTATTATTTAACTTTGCCGTTTGCCACGTCTGCAATATCCATTTCTAATGTAACGGCAGGAACTAAAATGGAAGCGTTTTTCAGGAGAGGGACTAAAAGCGGTAAAAAAAAAACTTAGGGACTAAAACGTAAATCGGTTGAAAATGTAGGGACCAAAATGTGTTTTTCGCCTTAATTTTAAATTTTAAAAATAAACCTTGATTCTTTGTCAAATGCATGTATTGCCTATAAAATTTTACTAACTATACATGTTACAATTACTTGCAAAAAAAAAAATTTCCAGAGTTAAAATTTATAAAATTATACCTAAGATCAACTCCCATACCACACAAAAATCTCTGCTAAAAGCTCCCATACTGATTTATTTCATACTATGTTCAAGGCAGGTTGGCATGTTTGAGTTGCATCACGCACCATTTCAAGAAAAACACAAAGTTTTGTTGCAAAGAGGATCTCAACATTATGCATCATTTCAAGTAGAATACAAAGTTTTGTTGCAAAGAGGACATAAATTTTGTGCAGAATTTTACACTCATAATAAAATTTATCTGTATATATATAAAAGATGGAGTTCAAAAAATCCAAGTGCCAAATGCCAACAAGTCTAACTGCACAATTCCTAGCAAGAAGTGTAATTAACAACTGTCCAATTAAAAGTCAAAGTGAATTGTGATAGCACAATGAGCCTCAAGACAGATTTAGTGACTTGCAAACAAAAATTCAAAACTCACTCCCAAGTTGCCAACTTACTTTCACCCCCGTGAAAAGCTAATTGTGGGATTTGTCCACTTGATGGCTTTGACTCGAGCCATTAAGATAGTCTTTTTGCAAATTTTTTCTTCTCCATATCAAAAGAAATCCATGCGCTTTGTGCTGCTCTTTCTTGTAGCCATCTAAACAAGTGATGCATTCAAGATAGGCACCATATAAGAGCTTTGCAAGTCAAAACAACATAGAAATTCTGCAAATGCAGGGGGCATTTGCTCACAAACATGTTAAACGGAATGCTGCTAGTTATAGGTATATCAGAATGCACACAATATATGAGACTTCACCATAGTTTCAATATATACTTAATATAACCAAATTGAACCAACAATAACAGTCTCATAGTTGAATGCACCAACACTACAACACCATCAGACCAATTGCATAAAAAGAGCATGTATAAGTGAGGTAAATTCCTTCCCGGCAACAAGATGATAGAAATCAAACTCAGTGACAAAAGTTCCCACAGATAAAATCATATTTTAGTTACAAAAGTTCAGCAATGGAACTAGTTGCAGAGTTATGCCTGTGTATAAAGCAAGAATAGATCACAATAGCATCGCAAATGATTATGCAACACGTTCTGGAACTCAAGCTTCAATGATTAACAAACAAAAGAGAATTCACATCAGAATTTTTTTTTTTTTTTTTAAAAAGGTGTATTAATTGCAATTTTGGAGCTCAACTAAAGCAAGTAATCCGACAAGGCCATTCTTTTCTCATTTTTAAGAATCTAATTTTTCCTTGTATAGCTTCAACAGCTCAGAAGCTTCCCCCTTATGAGGCATAACAACAAACTTCTGCAGAAATGTTTTTTCAGGACAGACAAACAATAAATGCATTTTAGCATCCTTCTTCACCAAACCTTTTGAAAATCCAACTTGAAAAACCAAAATCCCAGGAATCAATCGCTTTTGCAAACTATGTCAAATAAGTACTGGGGTATTTGTTTATGATGGAAAGACTCCGTACCCATCTTGTTGACAAGAAATTCCATTACCCTCATAATCTTGTCCTCAGACACTGCCATACACCACGTATTTCTTCTAAATGACAAACATATCTGATCCCCAGACAAACCCCATTTCTGATAAACATTGACCTTCCTTTCCCATGTCGATTTGCTCATAGCCTGCAACACATGTAATGCCTTGGCAAACTTCATCGTCGAAGGATTGAACCCCATTTCCTTTACTTCCTCCACTAACTCTCTAAACAGAACCGGATTGACAAAGGATGCTCTTGGCTGCATTTGAAGTAGAGTAATAATATTCGACTCAGGCACTCCATTCTCTCTAAATATATTAACATTGGGTGCCATACAAGTTTCAATATTACGTTGAAGCAAACCCGGAGATCGTTTTATAGTTTCAAGGGCCTTTAGCCTCAGAGTGAAGCAAATTTTTAAAGAAATCTAAGGAAGGGATAATTTGTTTCTCTAAGCTCGTTTGTAAAAGAAAAGGGGCCCCAGAAAAAAGTTTTGCAAGGTCAGGGCTTGGAATGCCTTTAGAGGAAAAGAAATCAATTTTGGGCAAAAGGGTTTTATCAGGATCAGATAAAAGCACTGATGGGAGTCTTCTAACGAGGTTTGTGATCTGGGTTTGAGAGAACCCATGTTTCTTGAAAAAGTTAACCACAGAATCTGCTTTCTCTGGGGTTTCGAAATGAACATACTTGGAAGCTGATAGAGCAGTTTCTTGTGAGAACCCAAGTGTGTTTATGTGGTATGAGACTGAAAGTGGTGGCTGATTTGTAGTGCTCGAAATGTAGTTGCATTTCAAAGATAAAGATAAAAGATGGGTTTTGAAGAAAACCCAGTTTGTGAATTGGTGTTTGAGCTATAGTAACGTGTTTACCACCATTTAAAATGGTTTTGCAGAAATGATAAAACATGGGTTCTGAAAGATTGAAATTCAAGGAGTGAGAAAGAAAGAAACTCGCCCATGCCTTCTGTGAATACAGCGAATTTTTGAACTCCACCAGGCACCAGTAGAAAGTTCTTTCTGATAAAACTAGAACCCTCGCGTCAGATTGCAGAGGGTTTAACGGATTTTCGACACTGCAGAACCGCAGGGACGCGGAAGACGACGTCGTTTCCCAGTGTCACTAAACTTTTTGCTTACGTCCTATCACCTATGGTCCAGATCTTCAATTTTGAATTATAGTTACATTTTCAATCTCTTTTTTATGGATATTTTTTCAACTAAAAAGAGAAAAAAAAAAATTAGGATAAATATTTAAAATGAGTTTTTTTTTTCTTTTTTTTAATAAGTAAAAAGATAGGACGGACCATGTGTTGTGGCCCAGGATCAAACTGTGAGACCTTAGTGTGTAATAAATTTTAAAAGGAGTATATAGGTGTAGTTATATTTATATACACGATGAAAATTTATGATATCCTTTAACCCAAAAAGGAAAAAAATTTATGATATCAACACTATCAATTATTAATCTAAAACACCAATTGTTTTTTTAATGTGGATCGGATTCAAGTACGCAACCCTTATTACAATTTTTTTTTTTTTTTTTCAGTTGATTTAACTAAAACTCAATTCCAAGTAATTAACTAAGTAATTCCTAAGGCTTTATAAAATCCATGAGATTCTACATTTGAAATCTCTAACTAGCAATTAGGGTTACCCTCAAAGGATTCCAATATATGATTACATGGTTTTCATCTAGGAACCATAAATTTAGGAAGGCTTACCAAACAACCACACTCTCCAAACAAATAATGCCACCAAGTGGGTCTTCAGTAGATGGTGTCAACCTTGTCAAAATGGAAATGGTTTCATTAGAGTCCATGGCTTGCCTTCACGGTTAGATTTTGAGGCCGTTGGTAGTTGGCAACTTATGATGATGTGAAAAAAATATAGGCTTTTCAAAACTTATGTGATAACTTTAAGGGCCTATTTGGTTGGAGGAACATAGAATGGAGAAAATTTTGATTTTATAGGCATTTGGTTAGAGAGAATGGGAGAATGAAAAATTGGTGGGGCTTGGGTGTTTTCTCCCATGTCTCACCAAAATATTTTCTTCCTAAATTGAGGAGAAAACTAGAGAGAAAAACTGAACCCAAAAACACGTTATGACGGACCAATGTTCAAGTGGATTCAATTTTGTTTGTCATTTTCCTTCTTTTTTTCATTGGTTTGCTTTCCTATTTAGTTTTTGTCCTTTACGTTACTCATCTGCTTGGTTTTTTTTTTTTTTTTTCTCCACTTGTTATGGTTTTTTTTTTTTTCATTCATTCTTTTTTTTTTTTTTATCTAATGGGGATGTGAAAGTAAATTTATACCAATTACATTTTTTATTCTCTTTTTTTTTTCTCAATTTAAACAAAATGTTTTTTCATCTCTCCAATTTTTCACAACCCCAATCAAACACCACAAGGAAAAACTAAAATATTTTATATTTCTCAACTTTTTTACCTTCTCTCCATTTTTTATCATTCCACTTTTCCACCCCTATACATCCATTTGGTAGGAGTGAAACAGAGAATAAAAAATAAGACACAGAAAATAGATTTTGGGGTTGTTTGATTGGAGTGAAAAGTTTGATGGATTTTGGTGGGACCCAAGTATTTTATCTCAGGCCCATCAAAATATTTTATCTACAGTCTGGAGAGAAAACACAGGTGACAAAACTGTAGTTGATTTGAGTTACATATTTGACCCTTTTTTCTAACGTTAGACAACGTCATCTCTCTCTTTCATTTTTTCTCTTCCTTTTTTTTTTTTTTTTTGTCCTTTTGTGCTTGTTCTTTTCGTGTTATCTCTATTCTTTTCTTTTTCTAACATGGTTTTCTTGTGTATTTTTTCTTACGTTGTATCCTTTTTTTTTTCTTGTTTTTTTCTTTATATTTTTGCTTGTTCAGTATCCATCTTTGTGCTATTTTTTCCTACTGTTTTATTAAACAAATATAATAAATATAATGATAAAGAAAAAAAAATAATATAATAGGTATAATGTTTTAATTTTTATAAGATGTTATTTTATTTATTTCAATTGATAAATAAGCAACATTTTATTGCAAAGAAAATGCATGTATTATATATAATGAAATTAGGGCATTAGAGTAAATTTAGACCAAACATATTTTATATCCTCCTATTTTCTTCTCAACCAAATATATGAATTTTCCATCTCTCCACTTTTCCGCCCCCCAACTAAATACAAATGAGGGAAACAAAAATCCCTTCTATCCTTCAATTTTTCCATTTTCTATTTTCTATCCTCCCACTTTTTCGTTCCCCCAACCAAACAGGCCCTAAAAGAAAAGTAAAAAACTTATTTTTTTAAAATAATAATAAAATTCAATAGTTAGAATGAGAGTGGAGAAATTTCAATTGTACACATCTCCCTTGGACCATTTGGAAGCCTCAAATAAAGCATGAATTTACCATTTGCATTTATACAAAACTCAATAAAATTATTATTTACATAAACATTTGGGAGAGTGTCATTTTTCCCTTAAAGAAGGTGGTCTAATTTTATCAACAAAAATAAATAAGTGGTTCTAATTTACGAAAAATAATAGATGACATCAGCTGTATGCTACATGTCTCTTACTGCATGTGAGTACCACACACTAGTAAAACCCACATGCTAGACATGGTGCACGTATTAGATGCAGCATATATACCTTATCCTAAATTACGAGAAATTATTAGGTCTATTGGGAGGACTGCTGAAGAAGTCATCCCAACCAATGAAATAATTTCACTTGTGTAAATGTGCAAGTCAGCTTCCTAATCAACATAAAAAATAAAAAATAAAAACAAAAACCAAATGATATCATATTTGCATAAGTGACAACTTTTTCGGTCCAAAAATTCTAAGGCTACAAAAAATGCCACAATTTGTACCATAACTATCCACCTAGTAAATTATGAGTAATGAAGAAAAAATGACAGATCCATGTGAAAGTAATAGACAATCTGTTATGGTTTGACATATAGGATAGTTGTAACGAAAATTGTGGCATTTTATGTGAAACTAAGATTGTTTTTTTTTTTTTTTTTAGAAAATTGTAACTTATGACGTCCACTCTTGATGATAACTATTTATCATCAAATCAAGACACTAATCAGTTTTTGATATAAACAAAAATTAAACTTTAGATCTCTTATTCAACCATAAAAAACTTTGCTAATTAAGTTAACTGAAACCCACAAAATTGCTCCTTTTAGTTAGAAGTACCAGTAAAGATTACTTCAACGGTCATTCAGTAGACCTAATAATTTCTCGTGCGTGACTTATTCAGTAATTCTTTGAACCTGGAAAAAAATGGAATTAAAAAAAAAAAAAAAAAAAAAAAAAAACGCAGAAACGAAACGAAATCCACAAAAAAAACTCGGCCGACATTTGGGTCGAAACGGAAACTAGAGTCCAAAAACAGACCAATTGTGGCAAATCTTAAAAAGTGCCACTTGTGGTTGTGGCCAAAACTTGTCCAAGTCAAACAAATTCACTTTCCACCTGATGACCTCTTCAACCGGTTTTCTCCCTTTCCATTCACACCCTCGACCAACCGGCTACACCCGGTCACTCGTTTTACCACAATTATGAATTCCCGGACTCCTTACCTACTTCACAACTAGTATCTTGTTTTTCTTCCTACCTCGGTTCTGTACATCCAATGCTGACATGTGACGAATCTCACCCGTCCATTTCGTACACGTAATTCCTAATAGCCGTTGATTCTTTTGCTAAACTTTCTAAATGGTGTTCTCACGCGCTGTTATGGAGAGTGGGAATCACATTCTTTCCAATACGGTTGGGAATATGGTTATAATTCATTTATTGGCACGTGGTCACGCGCTATATGATTTGCTTAGAGAAAAAAATATATATATAGAAAATAAAAGAGGGCAACCAGAGGTTTGATGCTTACGTGTCAGTTTCTGGTTGGCTCACCCAAAAAAGTGGGGTCCAAAGTCTCTTAGAGGGAAAAGACTGTTGTTCTCCATGCTTTGTTAGTTCATAGTTGGTGCATGCTTAAGATGTTGACAAAATTCTGATTTAACAAAGTAAGGGCTAAGAATGTATTTCTCTTTATTGTTTATATTTTTTTTATTGAACTCTCTATTGTATATTGATATATAAGCATTTAGTATTTTAAAAAAAGAAAGAAAAAAAAAAGTGCATTGATATATCATACTCATTGACATGTTTACCAAACCAACCTTAAATTAGAATGACTTCAATTACTAAACTACAATTGTTTCACTTAATTTTTCTAATACAATGGTTAAAGGAATTTTGTGATTGTTAAGTTTTTTTTTTTGGTTGTCTTGGTCATTTGTCATTCAAATTTTTATGCTTATTATATTCCATAATGGTTGGTTACCATCTTAGTCGTTGGTCAAAATCAAACAAGTAAAGTTGCTCAACCTAATCATGTGAAGACAAATGAGCTCTTGGGTTGCAAGTCCAACCACGTTCAAAAGTTGAAATGTTGCATACTAAAAAACCAAAAAAAATACAAAAATTTAAAATTTTTATTTTTGTCGGATATCCAAACAAATCAATAGTCTTATTTGGAAAGATTCTAAATTTTAAATTATTATGATGCTATAGCTCTATGAACTTAAAAAAAAGCACTGTATGTGTTAGAATGACCAAATTCATTGAAATATTATACAATGTATGACTATACCTATTTCTATATTACTTTTGAAAAATAATTTTGTATATATTTTTTTTCCTATATGTAGATTTAGTACTTTTGTTTAAAAATATCAAAGATACCATATTCAAGAGTTACAACGAAAGCTCATGACATGCACATGATGAGAGTGTCATTGGATTTAAATATTTCAATGCTTTCAATAAAATGGTATACATTAGGTCCTCAACTTTCTTTATTACTTGGGTTTTTTTTTTTTGGGATGCTTAGAATATTTTTCAAGAAATATCAAGCCATATAATGGGAAAGAGAATGATTTCATAAAATGTTAATAATTTTTAATATTTCAAAACTTTTTTAGAACCAATTTCATTCTATAAACTATAAATCATATTTTCTAGTGTTTGTCATTGTTAGTGCAAATTGACTAATTATCATATATATATATATATATATATATATTTATATTAATAGGTAATGCAACATTTTGATAATTTACACTATAATTTTTTTTTAAAAAAAGAAATCATGAGCAGCAGAAAAGACAACAAAATTGCTTATCACACATGTAATTTGTGATGAAGACACTCTAGATGTGTTCCAACAACTTCAAAACTTTGTGACTTCTTCTCATTGGTCCATTATAAATATTATTGCTAAGACTATGTCTAAATCCTTTAATGATTAGCTCATGCATTTAGGAAAGAAAATTTTGTTGCCCAAAATATAACTAAATGAGCTATTCTATGTATTTGTTCAAGAAAGATCCTCATCTCTTCTATCATTGATTTTTGCCTAGGGTCTCAGAAGAGGATGGTATTAGTATTAGCGCCCCCGCGTCCTCCCCGTCCTCTCCCCCCCCCCCCCCCCCCAAAAAAAATAATGTATTAATATTTGTCCTAGGTGATAAGTATAATTGATAAATTAAATCAATAATTTAAATATTTATACGAATAAAACTATTTCCATTTGTTCAGAAGTATTATTTTAGTAAAATCTTTTTTTTTCTTTTTCTTTTGAGAGACAATACCGCTTGGCTTTTATTTCATAGCTAATAAATCAAACTCTTTCCTCCTAGACCCCCAAACACTTTGTACGTGGGGAGGTGCTAATTCAGTTACAAAACCTTTCGCCATTGCTCTCCCAACTAAAGTGTGTGCAACTAAGTAGAAATTAACAATTGAGACATGATATATACTAGATAGGAAAGGTAATAATGTTATGTAGTAAATACAATATGAAAACACTGTGAAAATTAATAAAACTACTTTTAGAATACAGGTCTATTTTACTAAAGTTAATTTATTGACTGTAATAGTAGCTAGCTACAAGGTTTGCAGTATGAAATACATGTTTGAGGAAAAGTTAAACATAGTCACGTGTTTGTTTTGAACTTTTTTCTTACTACAGATAAATGATCTAAGAAAAAGCTTGACAAGTATAGATTCATTTGCCTGAAAATATATCACAAAGCTCTTTTAAGTCTTAATTGATTTAAGTATAGATTTTCTTTCTCTTAACCTCACGTCTTTATGACTACTTTAGTTTTGTCTTCTACTTTATAGGTACTGGAATATAATCTCATACATCTTTTTATTATTTGAATGTTAGATTCCAACTTAATATAGTTTGTGCCAGCTTTCATTAAAAAGGAAAAACCCTACTAGGAAAAGGAAATAAAAATATAGTATTTACCTTCTTTTTTTACCATAAATGAACATCATTTATATTCCAAATCCAAAGAAATTTATCATAAAACCAGTAGACGTTAGTCAAAGTAAGATAATGTGATTGATTAGGATCATATAGTTTAATGCAAAACCATCAATAGATAAAATCTCGATTATTGTAATCTTATGTTTAAAGAGTGATAGTAAAAATATTATAAATTTCACTACATAAATTTTACAAAATGATATGCCACTAATTAAGTAATTTAAAAAAAAATATTATGTAGTTAAAATGACATCAATCATGTATATTAACATGTTAGTTTTAAAGCTTTTATATTAAAATTCGTAATAATATTAATTGTGGGGACCGGCCCAGAATAACAAGTTGGCAGGGCCTTGGGCCCGTTCGAGAACGATCCTATCCGAAGAGACGCACGGCCCGTAAAATCCCTGCCCAAGCCAACTGGGCAAAGAAAATACGTCCGAGGAGTAATTCCTCCTCGGACATCCCAAAGACCAGATCAATTCTGCATCCCAGTCACTGTAGCCCTCACTCCAAACACGTAAAAAGAAAGAAGGCTCAAAATATCCTAGAAAAGGCTGTCACCACTACATTAAATACACCCCAACTACTCTCCTGGCCGCATTAATGAGGAGAAAACCCCCGAACAGTGTTACCTTGGTCACTGTAACTCACAAAGAACTGGTAAGGGCGTCTGATGGGACAGGTGCTCAAGTGGGAGTTTGGATGATCAACAAGTGTAGGGCTCAGATGATAAAGGAGGGTCTATATCATATGTAAGAGTCACCCAGAAAGGGGAACGAAGGGAGGGAGAAAAAGAAAGGAGTCATTGTATGAAAACTTGTCCATGAATGGAACTTCGACCCAAACTTACATGTTTGCGATCTACGCTTCTATATCCATGAAGGACATGCAACGAACCGTTGGAGCCAACTGAAACCGAGTTCTTCATCCCATACTTTACAAATTTCATTGCGTGAGATTTCTTGGGCCAGGGCCTGATCATCCAGGACCGGGTTAACAAAAGTCGTGTCCCTACAATTGGTGAGAATGAGATGCTCCTCGGACTAAATCCGAGGAGTCAAACCTTCCAAACTACATCGATGTAAGGCTTATCTATACATGCCAAACCTACCTTCGTATGGGCTTCCGTAAAAAACATGACCAAACCGCCGCCCAATGACCAAGGTCCAGCCTTACCAAACCCACTCTCTACAAATCGTATTGTTCGGGCCCTTTACATACGAGCCCAATATTATCCTTGGGTCGTTAAAAATCGTGTCCTTACAATTGGCGCCGTCTGTGGGAAGGCTTGCGCGTTGGCGCAGGTGGCGGTGGAGTCAAGCCTCTATCAAGTAGAGATCCGCGAAGTTTCCTCCATCTCCGGCGACATGCAGTTGTTGCTCCGACATAAACTTCTGCTAGGGGCTACGCCTTGCAGTGCCAATGGCACGGGTAGCTCTAGGGGCTTCCGGCCTCAAGCCAACTCTCCCCGCCCTGGTCTAGGGGCTGACCTTCGAAAAATAAATAAATACAGAGAAAAAACTACTTAACAGGAAAGAAAAATTACAAGTTTTGGACAGAACCAAGGCCTTGTATGGTCCTCGGACTCAAGCCTATGGGGAAACCAAGTACTCAAAAGAAAAATTACAAGTTTTGGACAGAATCAAGGCCTTGTATGGTCCTCGGACTCAAGCCTATAGGGAAACCAAGTACTCGAAAGAAAAATTACAAGTTTTGGACAGAACCAAGGCATTGTATGGTCCTCGGACTCAAGCCTATGGGGAAACCAAGTACTCAAAAGAAAAATTACAAGTTTTGGAATAGAACCAAGGCACATTGTATGGTCCTCGGACTCAAGCCTATGGGGAAACCAAGTACTCAAAAGAAAAATTACAAGTTTTGGACAGAACCAAGGCCTTGTATGGTCCTCGGATTCAAGTCTATGGGGAAACCAAGTACTCAAAAGAAAAATTACAAGTTTTGGACAGAATCAAGGCATTGTATGGTCCTCGAACTCAAGCCTATGGGGAAACCAAGTACTCAAAAGAAAAATTACAAGTTTCGGACAGAACCAAGGCCTAGTATGGTCCTCGGACTCAAGCCTATGGGGAAACCAAGTACTCAAAAGAAAAATTACAAGTTTTGGACAGAACCAAGGCCTTGTATGGTCCTCGGACTCAAACTTATGGGAAAACCAACTACTTTAAAAGGAAAACTACAAGTTTCGGACAGAACCAAGGCCTTGCATGGTCCTCGGACTCAAGCCTATGGGGAAACCAACTACTTAAAAAAAAAAAAATACTACAAGTTTTAAACAGAACCTAAGTCCGGCATGGCTCCTCGGACCACGGACTTAAGGGAAATTATTACTTATGACAATTCATCCAAGTTTTAAACAGAACCTAAGTCCTGCATGGCTCCTCGGACCACGGACTCAAGGAAAATTTTTACTTATGACAGCTTGGGAAATTATTACTTGAGGGAAATCATTTTAAGGCGTGCGCGCAGTCTAGCATCATTGCAACCCTCATTCAAATTCGCTGCACAACGTCCTTTTTATCTCGACCGTTTATATTTAATTATGTCGTTGCAAACGATAAAAAAAAAAAAGAGGGGGAGTGGTACTGGCATACATCCATAGAAAGTAAAGCAAACATTCTATATTAATATTCCGAGGTCAATACAAAGAGAGGTCCATACAAAAGAACCGAAAAACGGGACGACTCTCATTCAAAAAAAAAAAAAAAGAGGCGGAATACAAAAATTAAAAGCCTAAAAGCTAAGCCTTAGCAGGAGGATCTTTTTTCTGCTCTGGCTGAGGAGGGGCCTCGGTGGTAGAGTCCGTGGCAGGATCCTTCGCTTTATCAAGCACAGGGACGGCATCAAGCACCGCCAGATCCTGCTCCGAAGTCGCTTGCGCACCATCAGGATTCTCTCAGATCTCCTGAGAATAGAAGATATTCTCGGGCAGTCTCAGCGCCGAATCCGCAGGAACTCCTGCAGCATCAAGGGCATGAGCCCATGAGATGCTGCAGTATTCCCTGCACACCTCGGGGATCTCCTCGGATAGCCTGGCCTCCGTTTCTTGGACCCCGAGCTGGCGAGAAGTACTCTTTTCAGCCTCTGCAGCCTCTCGGATCAGTTGAGCCTCCTCTTTGACCCGCCGTAGCTCATCCTTGACTTTTTGTAGGGCAATCTTGAGATCCAGCACTGCCTACTTCTCGGTGGCAAGGTTGATCTGGGTCGCGTACAGCTCTTTGCGCTGATCCTCCGCCTGGGTCTCGGCACTTTTTAAACCGGCCTCCGCGCTCTTGCGCTCTTTCTCCGACTCTTTGAACTTCTCCGTTAGTTCAAAGATTTCTTGCTTGAGCTACCCCACTGTCCTCTCCGCCTCAGCCCGGGATTGAACCTCAGCTTCAGCCAAGCTGCGGTTGCTACGGCAAAACTCCTCGGCCACAAACACCTGCTGGGTGATCTGCCAACGAAACAAAACCAGAATTAGGGTGGAATGCAACAGTATTGATGGCTTAACAAAAGGATGCAAGAAGGGCTTACCATCGCAAGGTCCCTCTTAAGGGATAGGAAAAGCTCGGGCTGGGAGAACCGTCTATAGGCCTCCATATCCAGAGGAAGAAGCACAGGCTGCTCCAGGGCCTCAGCTATATAACCTGCTCTGCCCCTATTGTATTCTCGAACCGAGGCGGTGTAGGGGATAGCGACCCCGTCCAGCTCCATCTTCGGACTCCATGCGCGGGGAGTAACGTGCACCTCAGTCCGATTCTCCTCATCCCGGCTCTCCGTGGAGTTAGCCCTCTTGCTCCTCTGTCCTCGGGTGGCTTTCTGCTGCTTGGTCGGGCGAGGGGCCACTTCACCCTCCTCAGGAACGTTAGCCGGCCTCTTCTTTTTTGGGTCAGTGTTAACCTTGAGGCCAAGGTCGGAAGGAATCTGAGGGGCGATGGGAGGAGGGTCCTGGGTTTTTGCCTTGGCAGGCGCCTTTGAGGACTGACCCTTCCCTCAGCAGGACATCAGTTCTCTCAAATTTTTTCCCTTATCAGCCATACCACCTACTTCCTCGTCTGAAGAATTGTCCAAACAAGTTATAATGACTGGACCACCAGCCACGGAGTTGCAATCCTGCTCTCCTTAAGGGTCTGAGAGCTCAACTACGGGGGCTTTGTCAACCTCCTCCTCAAAATAGAACTCGTCTATTTCCTCCTCAAGGGAAAGACGAGATGATTTGGCCTCTTCCTCGGCTGGCACGGCGGCTTCAAGGTCTTCTGGAGGCAGTTGCACGACCGGTGGAGGATCCCGAACTCCAAGAAGCACGACTGGCTTAAGATCTACTCGGGCCAAACACCCAGGCTGGGACACGTCAATCCTAGCTAACCGGGGGCTACCAGCTTTAATGGCGTGGCCAACGGGTTGGAAAGCACGGGTTAGTGGTTGATAGCCCAAAACCAAGTGACACGCACGCAGCTGCCCGTCCGTGTGGACGTAGATTTCCGACCTTAAAAGATAATTTAGGGCAGGAACGTTCACGTGGCTCAGCTTGGGAGCAACCAAAGCTTTATCTGCAATACAGCCGAGAAGAAAATCAGAATTAAACTAACAGGCTTATGAAAAATGGAAAAGAATGTAAGTCCGAGGAGCTAAGCCCCTTCCCTAAAGGATTGGGCCAAAAAGGCGCCGCACCTGGGGTTCCTGCCTGAGTTGGACAATGAAGACTATCGCTCCATTCTCCTGAGGCAATGAGGAAGTCATCCTTCATAGTCTTATTGGATATGGGGAGACAGGAGATTACCCTAACCACCTCGGATCGAAATTTAAGGTAATACCCTCCATTCTCGACGTAGTGGCACTCGTACATGCGCACCACGTCATGCCAGGTTAGACCCAGACCCATTCGCTCGTTCAAGAAATCTATGCTGCCTAATACCCTGAACATGTTTGGAGCGCACTGGTGGGGCGTTAATCTATGGTGGAACAAGTAGTCCCGGGTAATCCTACGCATGGGGAGCGTCATTCCCCCTTGAATAAAGGCAATCATGGGAATAACCACTTCACCCATGCCTCTATCTAACAATACTCCTTCTGGGGGACAGTACCGCAGAATCACCCCTGACGGGATGTGGTATTTTGCCCTAAAAGCCTCCATAGCAGCCGGGGTGTCCACTAGTTTTTTGAATCTACCCATCTAATCTGAACTGGAGGAATGGAAATAAAGATCGAGGAGAAAAATAAAATCTGAGAAGGAAGTCGGAGCGACGAAGCGAACGGAACTTACGGATATTCTCCCAAATGGCCGGTGAGGTGGTTGAAGATCTCTTCTAGGAAGGGCGCTTCGCAGAAACGGTTATGAAGATTTGAAGGACGGAGGTGCTCAAGGATTTCTGGGTGCTGGAGTTCTCTAGAGCTTTCTGTTCTGATGTGCGAATAAAAAAGAAAAAAGGATCCTCTCAAGCGCTTTATATAGCAGGAGGGAGAGAGAGAAAGAACCCTTCCCGCTCACGAATTCAAGGAGCAATATTGGCCGCTTGATCCACATCTCACCGTTGGATGAAGGAGACAGCTGTCTGGAGTAAATGACCGCGCCTCGTAACTTATGGCGCGTCAAAAGTAACTGCCCACGCACGCGGACCAAGATGTCATCCGTTCCATCCTACATAAATGTCAAAATCCTGCTTTTTCTCCTCGGAGGGAGATCAAAACTGGAATTTTGAGGGGCTATTGTGGGGACCGGCCCAGAATAACAAGTTAGCAGGGCCTTGGGCCCGTCCGAGAACGATCCTGTCCGAAGAGACGCGCGGCCCGTAAAATCCCTGCCCAAGCCAACTGGGCAAAGAAAATACGTCCGAGGAGTAATTCCTCCTCGGACATCCCAAAGACTAGATCAATTCTGCATCCCAGTCACTGTAGCCCTCACTCCAAACACGTAAAAAGAAAGAAGGCTCAAAATATCCTAGAAAAGGCTGTCACCACTACATTAAATACACCCCAACTACTCTCCTGGCCGCATTAATGAGGAGAAAACCCCCGAACAGTGTTACCTTGGTCACTGTAACTCACAAAGAACTGGTAAGGGCGTCTGATGGGACAGGTGCTCAAGTGGGAGTTTGGATGATCAACAAGTGTAGGGCTCAGATGATAAAGGAGGGTCTATATCATATGTAAGAGTCACCCAGAAAGGGGAACGAAGGGAGGGAGAAAAAGAAAGGAGTCATTGTATGAAAACTTGTCCATGAATGGAACTTCGACCCAAACTTACATGTTTGCGATCTACGCTTCTATATCCATGAAGGACATGCAACGAACCGTTGGAGCCAACTGAAACCGAGTTCTTCATCCCATACTTTACAAATTTCATTGCGTGAGATTTCTTGGGCCAGGGCCTGATCATCCAGGACCGGGTTAACAAAAGTCGTGTCCCTACAATTGGTGAGAATGAGATGCTCCTCGGACTAAATCCGAGGAGTCAAACCTTCCAAACTACATCGATGTAAGGCTTATCTATACATGACAAACCTACCTTCGTATGGGCTTCCGTAAAAAACATGACCAAACCGCCGCCCAATGACCAAGGTCCAGCCTTTCCAAACTCACTCTCTACAAATCGTATTGTTCGGGCCCTTTACGTACGAGCCCAATGTTATCCTTGGGTCGTTAAAAATCGTGTCCTTACATTAATATTTTTCAAAACTAAAAACTAAAATAGTTTACCAAAATTTAAAAAAAATAAATGTTCCTAATGGACGGCTCTATCTGTCACTAGAATGGACCGTGATGCAATAGAAAAATAAAAGAGATTTGACTTGTGTCAAGTGACCCAACATTGACACAATATGTGTCCTAAAATAACTGTGTGTAGATTATGTATCTTGTTGCTTTACAAACTAACATGTCAATAAATGTAATTAATGTCATTTCAATGGCATAAATATATGAATATTTTAATTAATCTTTTGAATTTATGTAAATATTTTTCAAAATGGAAAACAAAATCAATTAACCAAAATTTAAGAAAAATCCATTTTGCATGCCCCATATAAAAATATAAAAGCAATTTGAATTGTGTCTAATGATGCAATACAAGAATACGTATTTTAGAATAACCACATGTCAGTTCTATATTTTGTTGCTTTACAAACTTACATGTTAATGCCTGCAATTAATACTGTGGGGCTAGGGAACTTATGATCCGGCCCACGCTCTACCAGGGCCCAGGGCCCGTGTCGAGGAGGGTATTTGCCGAGGACGAGTGGGGAAAGGCCGAAATGCCGGGGACATAGCCGAGGATGACCCTGTCCTCGGCACTCCCAGACTTCAAAAGGAAGAGCAACATCTCGTTGAGGGCTACCCCTAAAAAGCCCCCTGAAGGAGATGCGAGTAGAATGGGACCCACATGGGGGTACGGTACGAAATTGGTTTAGGGTAAATGCGTTCCCTCCGCATTAAATGCACCCGCCAACGTCCTAACCATGTTAATGAGAAAAGACGTCTGGACATGGTGACTTCGATCATCGCGACTAACAAAAAGCAAGGAGGGACAGCTGATGGGATGAGTACTGAAGTAAGCACCTGCCTGATCAACAAGTAGAGGGCTAAGATCAACCAAGAAGGGCTATATAATGTGAAGGTTGATGCACCAAAGGAGAGGCTGAGAAAAATGGCCAAGAACCAGAGCCTCCCAGTTCGCCTCCAGGAGAAAGACTCCTCGAGCGAACACGATTTAATTCTATATGAACACCACGACAAACCCCCGTTCGGTGACCAAGGCCTAGCCTTTCAAACCCACGCTCTACAAATGATATTGTTTGAGCATTTTTTACGTGCGAACCCAATATCATTTTGGGTTGTTACAAATTGTGTCCTTACAAATACTATTTCAAATAACATAATATATGGATATTAAAAAAAAATTAATCTTCTGTAGTAAGTAGTAACATAATATTTTTCAAAACAACAAATCTAAAATTGTTTACCAAAATTTAAGAAGAAAAATCATTTTGCATACCACGTATATAAAAAAATAAATATAGAAACGATTTGACTTGTATCTAGTAACGTAACATAAGTACAATACGTGTCTTAATACAACTACTAATCAGTATCTTGTCCTAAAACTTACGCAAGTAAAAGCACTAAAACAATCCAATTCAGCACTTTTAAATCGGTACCTCCATGGTCAGCCACAGATGAATTTAGTTTTTAACTTGATTAATCACATCATTATCTTTCAGGTAATGACTCTGACCAAAAAGGACAACCTTAGTCATATCCCACATTCTACGATCACTACCACCTTGTCCTTCAGTTCAACTCAAATCTGTTAAAACTCAAGGGCATTCTCGTCATTACGAAATTAAAACAGTTAGTTACTCAGACATTTAATTTATGGATTTTACTAATGTGTGTCCTAAGGGCAAACATTAATTTCCATTTTTAGAATTTTTTTTTTTAGAATTGAAAAAGTAATGACAGTTTTTTCAATTTTCGAGAATATGTTTCTAAAAATAGAAAGTTTAATATATGCCCTAAGAGCACACATTAATCAGACTCTTAATTTATTAATCCAAACTAAAACTCTTACATTAATTAAACTAATGTAATAGTAGTAATATATTACTCTTCCTTAACCTTAAAAATAGGAAATAATTTAGGAACTTATCAAAAAAAAAAAAAAAAGGAAATAACTTAGGAAAAAAGAAAAAGAAAAAAAGAAAAGTAAAATCTCTCTATGTTTGGCGCGTACATAAACCACCAGACCCATTAAAAAAATAAATAAAAAATAAAATAAAAAGAACCTCTCTCTCTCTCTCTTCAGAGAAAGATCAAAAAACAAACACTTTGAAAACTGAAAGAGAGTGAGTGAGAGAAAGAGAAAGAGAGAGAAAGTAGAGAGAGAGAGAGAGAGAGAGAGAAACCCAAACAAACCCAAACCCAAAAAAACCAAAACCGAAACAAAGAAAGACACAGTGAGAGAGTGTGTGTGTGTGTGTGAACAGTGAGTTATAGTGAGAGAGAAAAACAAAGAAAGAGAAAAAAAACCCAGAAATCCAAACACTGTCTCTTTCTCTCAATCTCTCTGATATCTCCATTTGATCGGAGAGCAAAAACCCAGAAGAGCTTATTGGTTTGTTTGTTTGTACAGACAGAACATTCTTAAACAAAATCCTTTACAATCAGTACCACATCGGAGACCGTACAATGGAGCGGTACGGTCGCCACAGTGATGGCCCACAGCCCGATCCGTCACCGGAATGGACCGCTCCGGGAACCGAAACCGGGCTCGAAGGTAAGCCAGAACCACTTGCATTTTTCAAAAAGAAAAATTTTCGAGACTTGTCGTTTTATTCGAAACCCACCTGCGTTTCAAGTTTGTGTGGTCTTTTTGATCGTTTATATTTGGTGTGTTGTGGTGAATGAATGTATGTATGTATGTAGAGCCTATGTGGCAATTGGGATTGGGAGGTGGTGGTGGTGGTGGAACCGAATCGTATCCGGAGCGACCCGACGAGGCGGATTGTATCTACTATTTGAGAACCGGGTTTTGTGGCTACGGCGCACGGTGTCGTTTCAATCATCCCCGTGACCGTGCCGCGGTAATTTCATTAAATAAATGAATGAATTTTGTAAAAATTTAATTTTTTTTTTTATGGATTCCCCGTTTGTTTGTTTGTGTGGGAAGTTAGGGCTTAATTTGGGAAGTGTTTTTTTGGTTGGTTTGGTTTGGTTTTTTCTTAATGTGATCATTCGGGTGGGTTTATGTTTGGATTTGATCACTTGGGTTAGTGTAATTAGTGTGAAAGTGATTGAATTTTTGAGTGGTTGAAGTTGGTTATGTAAGATCTAATGTGGGTTTTGTTTGAATTTGATTGATGTGGGGTGTGTGTGTAATGGGGTCAGGTTATAGGAGCTGCCAGAGCCGGTGGAGGGGAGTACCCAGAGCGAGCGGGGCAGCCAGTGTGCCAGGTACTTGTTGTAATTTGGTTGTTTGATTGATTTCGTGAATTGGGTGTGACATGAATGGTTGATATTGGACAATGTACATTCACTGAGTTGATGTGATGGACTGTTACAGTTTTGGTGTTCTGCATTTGGTTTGATAGTCAGTGAGTACACATTGAATTGACTGTGCTGGTTTTACTTGATTTGCAGTATTATATGAGGACGGGGACATGTAAATTTGGTGCTTCCTGCAAATACCACCATCCTCGGCAGGGAGGAGAATCTGTCACCCCTGTGTCACTAAATTATTTTGGATATCCATTACGTCTGGTGTGTATTTCTTCACATTTATGTTTAGTTTGTCATTTTCTTTTTGGGTTCATATTGGAATACATTTTCTTGATGTGCACTTAAGTTTGAACTGAACATGAACTTAACGAAACACAGGGTGAAAAAGAGTGTTCCTATTATGTAAAAACCGGGCAGTGTAAGTTTGGTGCAACTTGTAAATTCCATCATCCACAACCGGCTGGCTTACAAGCAGTTTCATCATTAGCACCCCAGGTTGCAGCTGTGCCTACACCAGTTCATGCTCCAACATTGTATCAATCTGGTCAGTCTTCATCGCAACAGTATGGAGTAGTCCTTGCAAGGCCTCCTCTGCTATCGGGCTCATATGTTCAAAATCCTTATCCTCCCATGATTGTTTCACCAAGCATGGTTCCCTTTCCTGGTTGGAGTCATTATCCGGTAGGTAAAGCTTCCTTAACTAAGTTGTCAAACTATGTGCATTTTATTGAAGCTGTTAATCACCTGGTGCAGGCACCCCCCATGAGTCCAGTACCCTCCCCTAGTACTCAGTCCGCTGTTGGTTCAGGGCAGTTCTATGGGATAACACAGCTGTCACCAACAGCAACTGCCTATACTTATCTACCTCTACCATCTTCTGTTGGTCCTTCAAGTGGTAGCCAAAAGGAACATCCATTTCCGGAAAGACCTGGCCAACAAGATTGTCCGTATTACATGAGAACGGGGGATTGTAAATTTGGTTCCTCGTGTAGATATCATCATCCAACAGAATTTATTGCACCAAAAACAAATGTTGCTCTTAGCCCCTTGGGTCTTCCTCTGCGTCCTGTAAGCATCTTTTACAACCCCTTTGCATTGTTCTGCTTTTTAATTAGGGAATATGGTGGTTTGTTTTACTTAAAACTGTAAAATAAATTTTTTTCCTCATGAAGCAGGCACTTAAAAAAAAAAAAAGAGACTAATTCCATAATATATTAGCATTAGTTAGAGTTCATATGAGGTATTGAAGTTAATTTTTTAACTTCTACTGAATGCCTCAAGCCAATCCTATGTTTGTTAGTGTAGCTATACATTTCTGCCCATCTTATTTTCCCCACAATTTGAACCCTCTTCTTGTTTTTAGTCATTGCATTTTTGTGACTTGACAATGATAGCGCATTGTGTTGCTCTTTCAAATATAGAAGAGTATGAATGATGGCCTATAAATGTCATGCATATGCTTTGGTTGTGTGTGCGTGCTCGTCATCGAGTGTATGTAACATGTGCCCTATGCAGCTCTAAACATTCAAGCCCTGGTCATAACTATGTACCTATATGATTGGCTGTAATGTGGGTTCTCTCATCTGAGCACTGATTATTATCCAGCCCAAAATTTTGTCAGCCCTGAGCACTCAGGTCCATGTCATCCTCATGTGCCTATATGACTGGCCATAGTGTGGGCTGGGTCATTTGGTCCCTTGTGATTCCCTTCCCGTTGCCATCACCTATTTTGAGTCTAGATTTTCAGTAATAATTTTGGTATTCGCTCTTCTTTAACTGTTAATGCACACTATTCATTGAGATATATGTCTTCCATGCCATTAGCTCCTAATGCTAGTGCTTGATTATTTAGAGCTAATGGTAGAATTAAAGCATCAAATTTACCTTGCATTTATGCATAAATCATCATGGCCGTTGTGATAACATTATGATGGTTTCATTTGATTGCCTTTTGTTTCCTTAACATTCTTGAAATTTTTTCCAGTTTCATCTTGATCTACCATTGTCTAAGTCAAATTCAGTTTTATGTCTCATTTATTTATTTCTTTGTTTATTTAAACCTTTAAACCTATGGCCTTTTGTTTCTATTCCTTGAGATCCAGTTTTGGTGGACTCGACTTAATGGTTGTTGAGAAATTTGTAGTTCATCTAGAATCTGGCCTATCGCTGATTCCTTCAGGAAATATTTTGCATTTCAAGCATAGGCTATCTTGTGGACGCACCAACTTAAAGTATCATATGGATATCCTTTCTTTAAATCAAATTATGATCAATCTGATCTAGAATTTACTCTGTTGTAAAATTTTGCTGAGGCACGAAGGGATGATGTGGATGCCAAATATTTGAAGTTCATTCCTATTTTTTGTGTATCTAAATCCTTCTGTTTTTTGCTGTCACCGCTACATGCTGAGGAATAAAGGATGTAACATCTACTAATGGGGGAGATAGTTGCTTCACATTATTGTACAGTATATAGGATAGAAGGTCATCTTTTTGGTATAACAAGTTTTAGGCTTTTAGTACCCCCCCCTCCCTTTCCTTTTCATGAGAATTCTTTTGCTTTCACTATATTAAACTACATGAGAATATTAACTGATGAAATTCTCTGAGAAAGAGTACATCACTATCATGGATTGAGGTTGGAGCAACTGTGTTCTATATGTTTGCATGAGGTGTGTTAGAAGTGATTATGCATAAGTTTAAGGATGCTTAGAATGGTTCTTTCATCCAGTCTTTGCATTCCTCTTATATCAACCTAATGACTGGGGCTCATGCCCTTCCCTTTCCCCTTGACAACTAATGTCCTTTGCCCACTTTTTGTGTCATCATCCCAGTAATAGGAATTTGTGGGGAAGCTAGGGATAACATCACGGCTAAACCCCCCGCCCCTCTTCTTCTTCTTCTTTATTTTTTTTCCCATGGATACCGTTGGTAGCTAGGGAAGATGATTTATGTGAATTCAATCCATTTTTATTTTACTACATCATGTTCAATAACATTATAATTGTAAAGCCTATTTTGTTAAATCCAAGTTAGATGTTTTTCCCTTTTTTCTCTATAATGAATGGTGTGTCAAACATTATTTGAGTTGGAATGTGATTTACTTGTTTGACCCAAAAATCAACCTGTTTACTTGTATTGGGCCTGTTGCCATTATGTGGTTGAAGAACGTTCTCTTTGTTTCTAAATTACCGTACTATTAATATATTGTGATTTTGCTCTCGGGATTCCTTGTTGTGTCTATCGTAAATTAGTAATTTCGCTTTCTTCATTTTTGGATAATCTATGAAGCTGGGATGTTTAAAATAATTTGTGGTTTTTATACACACACACCCACACAGACAGACATATACTTCTAATTTGTAGAGAAATTGACAAATAAGCATACTATTAGGTTGCTACTTTAGTTTTTGATAGTGCAAATTTCAGATATCGAAAATTGAACCTAGTACTTTAGTTTATATCATGATAAACTGATATCATATTTTTTTTAACTTGAGATTGATGAGTGTTAAGAATCTTTGTGATGTAAGCATTCTAAGGTTATACTCATAAAAAAAAAAAAAAAAGGATTCTAAGTTTATGGATATTGATTTGTCCAACTGAAAAACTTAGGCTCACTGTCTTTCTAGTACTCAATCACATCAAATGAGTTGTATGGGACAAGAAAATCTCAGCAACTTCTGAAATGAATGAGGTAGCTTATTGGGTGAAAGTATACTTCATACTGTGGAAATTTCTGATAAGGAAGAACTTAAAAAACAATAGCAAACGATCATGAAACAATTTTACATATAATATTGACATTTGTTTCATCATCTTATTCTCTCCTGCCAAAGCCTAAAACCCATTGTGTTGGCCCATGTTGTTTTCAGTCCTTTTTGTTCAGGGTCATAGACTTGTCACCTCTCTAGTTAACTCTTCAAGAAAGCCTCGGTACTTACTCTCATCTTGACACATCAATATCAATTAAATATTATTGGACTAATATCTAATGTCAACCATATAAAATTTGGCCTGATTAAATGTGTTGAACTTGCAAAACATGATCAGGGTTTTAACATTTGAAATCATTAAATCTAGATGATTTTCTGTTACATGTGATCTACATGGTTGGAAAATATCAATGGTTGGTCTGGATCGTCTTGTGCCACTGACGTTGGGGAGATAGGAGGTGTACTGTTTCTTATGAGAGGTTTTATTGGAAAGGAGCATTCTGTGGAGTATGAATTCCGATTATAGACTCTTTTGGCTAATCAGATATATTATGCTTGTACTTTCTACTATCATCCCTTGTTTCTATAATTCAAGATGACAGAAACTAAAATATCTTTTTGGTGCCTTTTACGCATGGAAATATGTGCCTTTCTTGATTGTCCACATATCTATTAATCCTAAAGCTGCTTCTTTCAGATAGACAGCTCTCTTTCTACTGTGAAGGTCCCCTTGATCTAAAATAGTCTGAAGAGGATAAAAGTAAAGATTTTTTGGTGTCTAACATGCATGAAAATATCTAGGTTTTTGTTAATATATCATGTCTGTTCATTTTCAAATGGCAGGTCATGCGCACATCAATTGTCAGTCTATTGAGATTTGTAAGATGTGAAACAAAGTTTCTATCAATCCCCATGAAAATGCATTGTGGCTGAGGGTCTATAGTGTTTAAATTACCCATTAAGTATGGTTATGAAGTTGTGCACTTTATCAGTTGCATTTGTGCTATCTACTAAACTAGTAGCATGGACTCTACACAATGTGTTTGTCTAATTGTGTGTCTGCACACAGTCCAGTTTGTATGTGTTTTAAGGGAGGGATTTGAAGAGAGGGGGGGGGGGGGGTTGGGGGTTAACCTATGGGTGGGTTATTTAGTGGGAGATGGGCCCTTCCCATTCCTTCATTCCATCCCTGGGAGAGATTTGATCTTTGGTCTCTAGTACGATGCCAAAAGATTTTTGCTAGTTGAATAATTTGACACTTCCAAATTTGTGTATTTTTGAGAAAGACTATTTTTATCACAAAAAAATTATTGCATTTACCTTCTATGGTTTAATATATTATTTATGCTGTCATTTGTTGTTTCTTTGTAAGTTTTTCCCATGATTTAGATTCTATCTTCATACCTCTGTGTTGATAGCAGCTGTCAAATGTTTTGTCTTCAGCCATCCTCTTTGTATTCCTGCCCTTCATATGTTGGCTATCAAGAATTTAATGGGCATTTATCAACCAATAATTTCCTGTGAAGTGTTATATGTTATGTGCTTCTTTGTATCTTGAGTGGCTAACCGGTTTATTGTTCTGATATCGTTATTTAATAATCAGGGTGCACCACCTTGCACTCATTATGCACAACGTGGAGTTTGCAAGTTTGGGGCTGCATGCAAATTTGATCACCCAGTGGGGACATTAAGCTACAGTCCATCTGCATCTTCCCTTACTGATGTGCCAGTCGCACCTTACCCTGTGGGATCTTCAATTGGTACACTTGCCCCATCATCTTCATCTTCAGAGTTGCGGCCAGAACTTATTTCAGGATCCAGCAAGGACTCTGTTTCATCTAGAATGTCCTCCTCAATGAGCACATCGAGTGGATCAATTGGTTCAACCTTTTCACAGGGTGGACCTACTCCTCATTCAACTGTACAACAGTCAGCTCCGGGTTCTGGCCCTTCATCTGGTAGCAGCAATGGCAGCACAGAGCCCCGTACTTCAAACTAAGCAGCATCAAGTCATTCCTTTTCTTTTCTTTTTTTGTCCCCACTCCTTTTTATCAAATTTCATGAGCCAAAACATCAATTTTTTTGGTGGAAGTCCTCAAAAAGAGGTCCATTTCTCAGTTACCAATGTTCCACGGTTCAGATCTAGCACACAGCAGCTTTAATTCTCTCCATGTTCATATAGTCTTTATATGGCCATTTCCTACATCTTGAATAAACCATGGCCAACCTTCAAAAGTTTAGCATACCCCATATAGCATTCCACCTTGCTTCCAAATAACCACGAAAGAATCCTCAATTCCATTAGGCAAAATATATGTCCATTGCTCCAATTTTTTTGGAGTTTGTTGTGTTTTATTTTATCCAATCTTTTTCGAAATGAAAAAGGTGTGTACCACAGTGTGTCCATGTCTCTCTTTTTTTGTACTTTGATGTTGGGAACAAGCTTCCAATTCCAGTTAGAAAGGAATTTGAAGGTATTATTGTTCCCCCACTTTTTGTCTAGGGTTTATCATCAAGAGACACCCAAGGAAGCACCAGACTGCTACCTTATATGGAATCAGATACAAAATCATGTTGTGACATTTAAAATGCTTGACTTGGTTCTTGATAAGTTTATTGTGAAATACAAATATATGAAGAAATATTCTCGAATGTGTAATAATTGTTCCCTCATATTCCTCCATTTATAAATGAGATTATCCTTATTGCGTCCTGTCAGCTTTGCTTATGAATGCTGAACCTCAGGTAAACTGGGAAAGTACCCTCGCTCTCTTGCACATACACTTTTTATTTATTTATTTATTTATATTTTTCAAATAATTTGATAATTGGGAAAGAGGGTATTTGAATCCGTTTGAAATGCTGCAAAGTGTCAATTGAGCTGCAAGGCTCTTGGTGTGCGCACACATAATTGAAGAGAAGATAATGGTCTAAAAAACATCATTTTTACCTTCTGATTCAGATGTGGCATGCACAACAAAATCAGATAAATCCCAGCCTGAAGATTGACTTGAATGAATGTGCACAAATCTCGTTTATTACATCATGAAGAAAAATAAAGTTAATGATGATGGCAATTAGGTCATGCTCTTCTTGGTATATATAGATTGCTTTCTCACACATGGTGATTTTGGTTATTTTGGAGTGTCAGATATTGTCGGTTTTATGGTCTGGGGTGAAATGGTTGGATGCATAATTGCTATATGCTTGGAGCTAGTTCTCATGCTTTAGTTTTCCCTTTATTAGTTTCTTTTCCATTTTCCTTTAAGTGCTTCTTTTAATTTCCATTTAAAAAAAAAAAAAAATATTCTTTTAATCTGTTTTACGCGCCCTCCTGCTAGAACGTTGGTTAATTAGCCTTTAGCTATCACAACTTCTGTAGACCATCATTTGTAATCATGCCTGCAGACCACAAAGACCACGGCAAATCAGCAATAAATTATATTTATCTCAAACCCATCATTATGTATATTCATACCAATAAAAATAAATGACCAATACTATGGACACAAAATAATTAAGCTGGTAAATTTTTTCTATTTCTTATATGGACCTATCACTGACATCATTTTTTTTATCTACCACTACTCATCTATCTCATAAGTAAGATATTCTTTTTTTTTTTTTTTTTGGGGTCAATTTTTATGTGTTTATAAACTTTCTCAGAATAAATGAGAAGATACTGCATGTTTGACTTCTTTGCCAGGACTTTGGAAACCGATGCTTAATTTCAATATTCAAATTTAATCATATCAGTCAATTAAATTGGTAAATGGGTCTAACTGGTCTCGAGTAAATAATTGAGTATGATCCTGTCATGATAAATTTTGGCACCGACTTCTCTGTACGTACACATCCTAGTAATAGTGTTTTGTACCCTTGTGACCTTTTTGTTCCTAAAGTATAGATAGGGTGTGATCTTCCTTATCTTGAAATTGGTGAGTTGAAATCAAAACCTAATGCAACCCTCACCTCCTATATTTTCCTGTGTGGATCCTAGGCAACCCCAATTTTGCACACCCATTAAGCTTAACATACTCATCCAGCAATCTTGACAGTTGGAGCTTTTGGTCTCAATAGGTCAGCGACTATTGGAACACATAACCTTTCACCAACCCACAAGTCATTATCAAGGAAACTGTGAACTGTTCAAGCACTGCAATGGACTTGTTAGCTTTTAGCTTGTTACTGATTTATATATCACTCAACTTCGTCCAGTGTGCTTGCATTGCATGCATTTTAGGAGAGGTTAGGGTTGTAGGGCTAACATTAACCAGAAAGAGTAAAAGACATCATGCAGTTAATGTTCATGTATGTTATAAGGAGCAAGATAGACTCATAGACTATATTAAAATAGATATCATATCATGATTGGTGTCTGAAAAAACAAAGATTTCCAAACAAATTTCATTCAATACTCGTAGAACCAAATGGACATTAATTCACCAGATCTCTCTTTCTTGCTCAAGTATGGAAGTTTTTAGTGTAATTACAGTGGAAGAGAGAGTTGCAAGAAAAACCACAAAAAAGAAAAAAGGTGCACTTAAGTAGAATGACTAACATAACGAACCAGAACTCAGAAGAGTGAATAGCCCAAGTCAACTACATCACTGTAAGGAGAAACTGATGGAGAGCAAGTGGTTGAAGAAGCTACAGCCTGAGGCATTATTAGCCCATAGCTTGGATTGTCAATGATTGGATACAAAGCTCCCATGCACCCATCTTCCACCATCAATGGGTTGTTGACCATGGCTGAAAGTTCACTGGAATTTGACTCCCATGACTGGTGAATATCCCAAAAACCGTGATTGAGTTCATCAAGGCAAGAAAAATCTCCAGGGTAATTTGAGGCTGTTGCAGCAGCAGCTGGCACATTCACTAAGTCAAAAGGAAGTGTATGACTGTCACAATGTGATTGAATTTCAATGGAATTTGTGTTGACTGAGTCATTTGAAGTAGTGAAGTTGCTATATTTGGAGTTTGTAGAGGTGGGATTTGAAGAAGGTCTCAAGCAATTGTCAGGAACTATGCATCCCAAATAGCCTGAGTTAGACTCATTAGAAAAGAAGAAGCTATTATCATCTGCTACCCCTACCCCATATGAAGTTTCTGTATCTGCCCACGTGTTGTTATTCAATTGGGTAGAGGTCTCACTCTCACTATGAGTAAAATTGTTAAGCTTCGGTGGAGTACTACTCTGATGAATATTGGTGGGTTGTTTGGTGTGAGTAGTAGTAGTACTAGTAGTGAGGAACTGTGAAGATGTTGGTACGACTGCTTGAACATCAAATGAAGTCAGAAGAGAGTGGAAGGTAGTGTTGTCAGAGTATATGAAGTTGGTTCTTGCTTGTGTGCCTTTCATGGATAAGGCAGCTCTGTCATAAGCAAGAGCTGCTTCTTGAGCAGTGTCAAATGTGCCAAGCCAGTGTCTTTCTTTAGTTGTTGGGTCTCTAATTTCAGCAGCATATCTACCCCATGGCCTCCTCCTAACTCCAAGAAACCTTCCTGGCTCAGCTTGCTTCCTTCTGCCTCTTCTTTCACCAGGTTGAGATGGTGATGGGTTACGTTGGATTAGAGCAAAACCATTCTGAACTTGGCTACTAGCTGCTTCATATCCTTGGAAGGGTTTATCCAAGGTTTTGGAGGTGGACATTGCTAGAATGAAAGTGAAAAAAAAAAAAAATGTTGAAAGAAAGAAAGAAAGAGTTATAGGTAGAATGAATGAATGAGAGTGCAAATGATAGGAGTGAAGGTTGTGTTTCTGAATGGAAGTGTATCTGTGACTGTGAGTCTTGTGGAGAGGTCTTTTAAAGACTGATCTTGACCATGGAGAGAAGGAAAAAAGGACACTGAGGCATGTCATTCTATGGAAGACCATTCTTCTTTTTCCACGTACTTATTTTTTTAATAAATTCATTTTTTTTCTTTTCTTATTCATTGAAGCCCATTATAAATTCTTCATCTCATTTTTAAATAAGCTAATAAGTGATAATAAAGATTCCTTTCAGTTGTCCAAAACTTAAAATTCAGGTCTACTAAACAGTTCTTCTGATTCTAATTTTTTTTTTTTTTGTAACAGTCGCTTTCTTCCAAGTTTAAATAAGAGCCTAACCTATATTTTTTGCCTTTTATTTATGCATAACCACAAGCTGAAAATTCTACTAATTTTGAATAAGTAACCTATGAGAGTACTAGCTATATTTGCATTAATATCCAAAAAAGATTAATCAAGTATATCGTAATCATTTATATAGCTTAATTCTCATCCAACCTAGCCAACACTCAATATTAATGTAAGAATTAACGTGTTTATATAGTATACTTATCCAATTCAATCCACATAATCTACAATATCATGCTTGTAGCAATCAAACCCAACCAAATTTCACGTGATGTTAGTTCGTTGTTATTATTGTCGAGCTAAATATAGATCATGTCAATTCAAGCTTTGTCAAGAACCGGAAAAATTGAATCCTAATGCAGTCAAGTCACATGCAAAACCAGCAACTTGTATTAGTACCTACCTAGAATTTTACCAAGTAAAGATAAAATTAATTTACACTCAGGG
This sequence comes from Quercus lobata, assembly GCF_001633185.2. NCBI lineage: Eukaryota > Viridiplantae > Streptophyta > Magnoliopsida > Fagales > Fagaceae > Quercus > Quercus lobata. Next base: position 8,070,422 of record NC_044909.1, on the reverse strand, counting down.
TGCGTTTGGATACTGCTTATTTTGCTGAAACTGAAAAATTATTATTGAAAGTATTGTAGATAAAGTTAAAAGTTAGTTAAAATAGTACAGTGAGGCCTATAAATAGTGCCAAAAAGTGCAGTGAAATTTATGAATAGTAGCAAAAATAAGCTGAATAGTGAAATAATTTTCATTTATAATCTCAATCCAAACGCACGCTTAATATAATTTTTTTTTTCCTTTTTAAAGAGAATGTAATGTCACTAGCAAGAAATCCCTATATCAAAAAGTCCCATGTAGACTGACCTTAATTGACAACTCTCCCATGATAATTAGAACTATAATTGAATGGTTGGTACAAATAATATCCATGAATAGAAGAACTTAATCCTATAGATTAGAACCAGAAATGGAAAACCGCGGCATGGTTTTTTCACTTTTTTGTCAGCATACACCTAGAAAGTCTCAAAATATTTGAATTTTGAAGCTACTGAAATATTAAGAATGACAAGTCATCTATAATAATAATAATAATAATAATAAGAGCTCTAATAAGCACATGTGAATCCGCATTTTATGCAAAACAAATGAATCAAATTCCTTGGATGTTCTTTGTCTGCTTTATAATTTTTCAAAGGAGCAGTTAAGATTATATATTTTTCTCTCTAATAACCAAACAGAAATTAGTAAGAGATATAGGCTCCCCTGTCCTGCTAATGGCAACAACCCCACTTCAGAGTACAAAAAACAAAAAAAGTTCCTTTACAAAGGGCCCTCCATAAGTCAAAGTCCAGCTTTGTTGTTTGTCACTTCATTGTTGCCTCACATTCACATATGGATTTTTAGCATTACTGTTCTTATAGTGGAATATCCAGTTTTACCTTCTCAATGTGAGCTCAAGCTTTGTTATTATATTGATGTTCAAACCAATTCATCAAGAGGTTAAAAGTAAGTACTATGATTGTTGTACCTTCTGTATGCTAATCAATGTAATTTATAACATAAGTTAGAGACACAAAAATTTTCATAACAACTGAATTGACATTTGTGATTAGTATTGATAAAAGTTGTGTCACTAATAAGACTACATAAAAATGATGTTATTCCAATCATAACTTGTCATGTCAGTAATATTACTTAACTTCTAAAGCTTTTATAAGTAGGCATTCCAATTTGACATTTACAGATTATATATTATTAAGTTTTCAACTGAGGGGATAAAAGTGTGACATTGTACTTTATGTGAAAAAATAAGACCTGGCAGGTAAATTTGGAGAAAAGGACTAATCGTTGCAAAGGGAAAAAAGGACCAATTGTCGTGACATTTTATACCAGCAAACAGCTCTGCACAAAATCTCTTTTCTAGAAAGTTCAATTAAATTCACCAAATTTGATTATAGAGAGAAAAGGGTCACTGTCTCTTATCCCCAAAAAGTAATCACAAAAGGCTATAGTCAAAAGGGCAATCAAAAGCTTAAAGAACACTTGCAAAGCAAGGTGGATTAAACTGCCCAAACAAAAGATATAAGTGGGACACTGATCCAATTTATTAGCAGTTCCAACAAGAAAAGTATGATTTCATTCCCTTCGATTGACCTGCACATGCCCAAATGGCATTGGGAATAGCATTTAATCTAATCATAATCTTACAGTTGAACCTCTTTTTCTTGTTTTTAGCATCTCCCAAATCTTCAATTCTTAGGCACTGCTTATTATTATGGTCTTTTCTAATTATGCAATGGACCTTATGAAACTAAAATAATGAGGAAATTTATAATCAAACTATATAACCAAAAATGAGAGAGAGAGAGAGAGAGAGAGATGACAAGGATTATAAAATGTTAGTTTAAATTTACATTTCTTTTAAGAATGTGTTGGACTTTTAGAATCTATGACCCTTGACTACTCCACTAAAAATCATAGATAAGATTAAAAAGGATGCGCTCTGTTTGGTACTGTTTGTTTGTATCATAATGGTACCATGTGTAATGAAAACATGTAGAAAACAATAGGAAAAAGAAAAACAACTCCACGTTGTACTTCATAAAATCATCAGAAAAAACTATGCTTTTCAATTTTTTTTCGTTACACCGAAAGGAGCTTAAATGGATATACAAAGCTCACAGAAGACCCGGAAAAAGATTGTCCACTTTGAGACTAACAGGGCAATGAATTGCTGTTGTATGATATATGCCTTCCTTTGTGTGGAAGGTTTTTGTTTTGCACTACCATATGAAGAAAGAAAAGGTTGGTCAAGTCTCATTTAAAAAGGAGTTCGCTAGTTCCAATGGAGTACAGTTCTCATTTAGATTTCGAGTGGCTAAAAGTATTCAATTAAGTGGCACAAAAATTTTTAAACAAATTTTTTTCATCACAACTGAGAATTTGAGCTTTGAGTGGTGCATTATAAAAATAAATTTTTGGTACATCCATATAAAATTGATCGTTGTACTAATCATAACTTATCATCATAATAACTTTTAAAAAAAAAAGGAAAAATTTTGTTCATTAATATCATTATTCAAAATGTGTAAAACGTTAAAATTATCAGCAATTTTACTACAAAAATTTATAAATTGAAGTCACAATAATGATTACAATTTATGTAATATCAATATCATAATGAATAAAGGAGTAATGATAGTTACCTATTGTGTTTTCAAATTTCGATGACACGATTTTAGTTATATTTGTGAAATTATGTTTTCAAAACAAAATTTCACGATTATAATTGAAATTGTATTTTCAAAACAGATTTTTGTTGTACACATTGTGTACAACAATATATAACTCAATGTTGTTGTTTTTTTTTTGTTTTTTTTTTATTTTTTATATATAATAAAAAAAAAGTATAGAAAAGAAGAATGGCAAAAAAGATAAACACCAACGCGTTTACTAACAAGATCAGAAAACTCGAACTCAAGACTAAAGTCTTGTTAACCTAAAATCTGGCCACAAGATTACTTATCATATCATATATATTATTATCACGTTGATATAACTTGACGTATACAATAATAATTAGCAAATTTGTGAATCTCAAAAACCATATTTTAGCCGAAAGATATTAGAGAGGAGGCGGGGGGCCTCCCGCTCTTAAGTCTTAACTCAGAGAGTGATTTCTTTGACGCGTTTGGTCAGACGGGAATTTTGCACATTCTCCAAAACAGCAGGCACGCACTTTTTTCTTCTACTAATGTTAAAGGGTCACCCGGGTTTTATGGAAAAAAGATTAGCATGTCTTTCTTAGGACTTTGGACTTTGACGAGAGAGAGACACACTTTGAGATCAGTGGGGTTTTATTATTAATGTAAACAAAAAAAAATAACTATAAAAATTGCACACTTTGATGCGATTTGAAAGTTTTAGTTTTTGAGCCTTTTGTGGTTTAGCTACTACTACTTTCTAGTCAAAAGTGTCTTAACAACACACTTGTCTCCTCCCATATAAGCAATCATAATGCACCATATAATCTGGGTTTTTATTATAAATTTTCTTTATTCCCCAAGTTTTTTTTTTTAGTGTTTATATATGGTTCAATTTTGTCCAGATTAACGACCATTGTGTTCCTCAGTGTGAGTGCATCATGTTATGGTTTTTTTTTTCATGTAAAAGTAATGTGGCAGACAAATGAGCCTAGTCTGGTTTATTATTTAGCTATTCCTTGGTGTGGGGGCTACATTCAAAATTGGCCTTGAGAGTGCTTAGAAGTGTGCTTTTCCTTGGCCTTTGGAACAATGCAAGAGGAATTGAATTTGGCTATACATATATACACCTTCATAGTTCATACATCATATATGTCAGTGAAATCTTTGGACAATGTTCTTATTAGTTCAAACTTTCCATCTTGAGACTGAGAGTGAGACAATGTTGGGGGTATGGATTATATATAGTTTCTGTAATACGTTTTTTTTAATTACAATGAAAAAGTAACTAATGAAAATAACATTACATATTATAATATTAAGTAGTCTCTTTAAATAAATATAAAAAGCACTATCTTATACTGTTTTAAAAAAATAAAACGCACTATCATATACTCATTTTTAAACAATGATAGTATATTCTTTCTTTTCTTTTAGTTAGAACTTAGAAGAGACAGGAGTTATGCTCAAAACAGGAAAAAAATAATAATAAAGAGACAGGGACAGGGACAGTGATAGAAATCATGATATACATGTAAGACCATTCACACTAAAGTATGTAAAAAATATAGTTTTTAGTAACTTAAAAAGTCGCATTATTTATTTTAATAATTTAATTTACAATATACCCAACATTAAAGGTTTTATTTTAGCATTCAACACATTAAAATAATATAAACAATTTCTCAAAAAAAAAAAATATAAACAATAAAATAAAATAATATATTCAATTCAGTAAACAGCCAACACAATCCACCCAAAACAACCATCACACCTATAACCTCTGTAAATCAAAACCCCCACCACCGCTCCACCAACCACAACCACCACTATGGCAACCACAACCCACCACAAGACAAAAAGATACAAAAAAACAAAACCACAAACCTAGCCACCACCTTTGGCCTTCCTCTTCCAAATCATAAAACCCATCCACCTTCCTCTTCCACCACTAGCACAAAATCTCAGCCACCACCAAATCTCAGCCACACACTCACCATGACCCACGACCTACAGTGACCAATGACCCACTACCCACTAAAATGAGCAAGCATAGCCGTTACCCACCACCACCACCGTGGCAGCCACAACCAACCGCAAAAACAAAAAACCCAAAACAAAACCCCCATCATCAACAACCCACCACAAAACCCATTAAAATAGACCACCACAACTAGCCACAACAAAAATCACATTCAATTATCATCAGTACCAACTACAGCCCATCAAAATCACATCAAATTCCCTAATATCAAAAATCATAATATCACATTCGATTATCAATACCCATCAAAAATATTCTCTACAAAATACCAAAAACCCAAATCTCAACACCAAAAAAACTCAAACCCCAAATCTAAAAATCACATTCGATTATGGAGTGGAACCTTAAGCCCCGCCACCTCGAGACTCGCCGCCTCACCGAGTCCTCACTCTCCAAAGCTACTGACACTTTGCCTTATCTCCCAACCCTCCATCGACGAGACCCACCAAATTAAGCCACCAAGACCCACCAAATCAGACCCACGAAACCCACCAAATCAGACCCACATCACCATCGTGCCTCGTGATTTCACCCACTAAATCAGACAAAACCCTCGCTAAACCACCAAGAACAAATAAAGGCACGCGAGAAAGAGAAGAGAGAAGTGAGAGAGGAGAGAGAAGAGACTTGAGGAAAAAATTGATCGTTAATGAATAAAAAATGAGTTTTTATGTTTAACTTCATGCTACAGTGATTTGTTATTGATAACAGCTCATTGTTGCTGAAAGGTAAAATATTTGGGTTATAACAACTTTGCTGTAGGTATGTTTTTATGATTTGAGGTGTTAAAATAGCTTTTTAGCAATTTTAACACCTTTACTATGAGTGCTCTAATGGTATTAAAATCCTAAAAACTATTTTAAAATAATACAAGTAACTATTCCATTGAAATTACCAAAAAAACAAATATGTGAAAATATCAAGAAAAATAATCCGTATTTGTCAACCTAGTGTTGGAATATTGTTACAAATAGGGGTGTGTATGGGTCAGGTTGAGGGGGTTTTTTCGACCCAACCCACACAAACTCACCCAATCTAACCCATCACAAGGGTTTAACCCAACACACGTGGATCATGTTAGATTGAGTTGGACCCATGGGTTAGACAATTTTTTTTAATTACTATTATTACTATTAAATTGAGTATTAGAACAACCCCACTACAAACAAGAGCAAATTTATAACCAAATAATTTGGAGTATAACACCAAATCAACACAAACTATACGAGGAAAATTTAGGGTTTGGGTTTTATTTAAGAAGATGGGTAAAAAAGTAAATAAAATTTGTATAATATATTTATAAATATTTTTTTTAAAATTTAAATATATATTAAATATAGGCAGATTTGTGAATCTTATGACCCGAACCCAACTCGACCCACTGTAAAAAAAATAAAAATAAAAATAAAAAACTCACAATCCAACCTAACCCACTAACCCCTTAGATTGGGTTGATTTTGGCAGGTTGATACACATCCCTAGTTACAAGTTTAAGATAATTAAAAAAAAAAAAATTATGCAATTGTTATAGTAAGTGGTAACGGGGGATTTGAATTCCCTAAGTCTTTTCATAAAGGAAAACAAACAATATCATTGAGTTACAAAACTCTTGACTGATACATTCATTTTATATATTAATATTTAGCTTTGAAATAAAAAAAAATGATTAAGAAATTTATTTATTCTCTTATTAATGTGGACATTAATTATATTCATTATCATATCATTTTTTTTTTTTTTTGGTGTATACAAATAAAATATTATTGTCAAGAGTCTAGTAGTTTAGGGGTAATTACACTTTACCACTATAAACTATACCCCAAATTACACATTGCACTATAAACTTTCAAAATACATAGTTAGCACCTTAAACTATAACCTATATTCACTTTACATCTCGTCGTTAATTCTGCCGTTATTTTGAATAGAAAACTAAATTTTAAGGTACAAAGTGTAATTGGGAGTATAGTTTTTTTTACTTACTATTATTATTATTATTATTATTATTATTATTATTATTATTATTAAATTAAGTATTAGAACAACCCCACCACAAATAAGAGTAAATTTATAACAAAATAATTCTGAGTATAACACCAAATCAACACAAATTATACAAGGAAAATTTAGGGTTTGGGTTTTATTTAAGAAGAGGGGTAAAAAAGTAAATAAAATTTGTATAATATATTTATAAATTTTTTTTTTAAAATTTAAATATATATTAAATATAAGCAGATTGAGTTGGACTAGGCGGATTTGTGAATCTTATAACCTAAATCCAACTCGACCCACTGTAAAAAAAAAAAAAAAAAACCCTAACCCACCTACCCCTTGGATTGGGTTGATTTTGGCAGGTTAACTACACACCCCTAGTTACAAGTTTAAGATAATTAAAAACATTTTTTATTCAATTGTTACCGTAAGTGGTAATGGGGGATTTGAACCCTAAGTCTTTTCATAAAGGAAACCAAGCAATACCATTGAGTTACCAAATTCTTGACTAATACATTTGTAAGGACACTATTTGGTGACGAACCTAAACAGTATTGGGTTCGCACGTAAAAAGGCCTAGACAATATGATTTGTAGAGCGTGGGTGTAAGAACTAGGTTAACTGTGGTATCTCCTCCAAAGATTTACTCTTAAACACGTTCAAGGTTTAAAATTGGTATATCGAATGTTTTCCTTTAGAGATTAGTGCAACCCTCTCTTTTTTCTCTTGCTTTCCTCTTTCTAGTTTTTTCCGTTCTTCTCTTTATTTATTTTTTTTTATTTTATTTTTTTTCTCTTCATGTTCTTCTTTTAGTTTATATACCCCCCTTTACGCTCCATCCTTGCCGCACCCGTGTAGGTTGTGTCCGGAGGATTTCTTTTTGTCCCATCTGGCACCTCCTGGAACTTCCTATGGGCAGCTGTAAGGCTGCTTCCCTACTGTTCAGGTATCACCTCCACATTAATGCGGCCAGAGAGTTGGTTGAGAGGTCATTAATGCGGAGGCAGCTGTAGTTTCAGATATTTTTTTGCCTTATCTCTTTCATCTTTAGTCGGCTACTCTATCTTTTGCGATGACCTAATTCTGAGATCTGATCGCAGCGAGACCACGTCCTGATCGTCCTCGGACGCTATCGTCCTCGGACGCGTACTGCCGAGGAGCGTGGTGTCCTCGGACGGGTATACGGCCTTGGATGGGCCACGGGCCCAACAATTCTGAACCAATTCTGAACCCTACGGGCCCATTAATCGAACGATCCCCACAACATTCATTTTATATATTAATATTTAGCTTTAAAATAAATAAAAAATGATTAAGGAATTTATTTTTCTCTTATTAATGTGGACATTAATTATATTCATTATCATATCATTTTTTTTATGTACACAAATAAAATATTATTGTCAAGAGTCTAGTAGTTTAAGGGTAATTACATTTTATCACAATAAACTATACCCCAAATTACACATTGCACTATAAATTTTCAGAATGCACAGTTAGCACCTTAAACTATAACCTGTATTCACTTTGCATTTCGTCGTTAATTATGCCGTTATTTTGAATAGAAAACTAAATTTTAGGGTACAAAGTGTAATTGAGAATATAGTTTAGAGTGGTAAAGTGTAATTTTTTTTTTTTTTGGAATTGAGAAGAGGGGAAATTGAGTTTTTTTTACGTGATGTCATCCAAGATAACGACATAATTGACAGCGGGGTGTAATGTATAACATGATTTATAATTTATGGTGATAATCGTGCTTCTTAAAGTTTAAGATGCAGAGCATAATTTGAGGTATAGTTTATGATGATAAAATGTAATTGGCAAAAACCACATTTTCGTCACTACATTTTCAGGCGATTCCCACTTTAGTCCCTAGACTTTATTTTTACCGCTTTTAGTCTCTATTTAGAAAAACATCATCCATTTTAGTCATTTCTGTCAGTGCCCTAATGGCAAAGTCCTAGGTGGTAGACGGAACTATAAAAATAATAATAATAAATTTTATTTTGGCATTAAAAAATGTCACGTTAGCATCTAAATTAAAAAAAATTAAATTAAATTTAACTAAATAAAAAAATTAAAAACAGAATTAAAAACCAAAAATCACATGAATTGAGATCTAAGTGTGTCTTAAACAAGAACACAAACCCAGATCTAAGAACACAAACCCAAAAATTATTATAAAAAAAAAAAAAAAAAAAAAACCAACAAACAATCATTCAATGCCAAATTCTCCAGCAAATCACTAATCCACATGATTTTCACAAAGTCCATAATTGGATAACTAATCAGCCATACAACAATGAATTCTCTAGCAAATCAAACCCATAAACCCAGTAAACAAACCAATCTCCAACAAACCCATAAACTTACATTTTCTTAACAAACAAACACAGAAAAAACCTGTAGGGGCCTTTTTTCGTGTATGGTGTATTAGGTTTGAGCTGTCTCCTGCAGTGATGGGCCCGAATATTTCTGAATAAGGGAGTTGAGGCCGGTCCAATTGTAACCCAACTTGGGCCGGTTTGTGCACAAACTTATACCTTGTCTGCCAGGAGTAAACTTGCGGCAAGCAGAACTGTTGCAGACGAGTTGTGGCAAGAAGATATAATAATAATAATAATAAAAACATAATTGTAGGGACCAAGTATGAGACTCCTGAGCCTTAAATCACTTGGGCTCACAATTTATTTGTAGTGGGCTTGACGATTTCCTACTCTGGGTCATTCTCGGTAGAGAGACTCAAAGCAACTCTTAGCTAATACTTTCTCACTTGACTGTTTTCTCTCAATTTTTCTGAACCCCTTCTTCTCCCAACTTTCTTCTATTTATAGCCAAGGTTAGTGGGGAGATTATGATTACAGTCACCGTTAATGCTACTAAAGGTCCAATATTATCTGGTTAAAGTGGATGTTTAGGTGAGAGGGCGGTGCAGCATTTATGGTCTTGGAACTTGGTTCCATCTTGACCGATTATGTTCGGCAACTCAGTTTCCCGTGCATATCACGATTTTCCCGGGCACGGCTCATATGCTTGACCGGGAGCGTTTAACCGATCACCTCTTGGTATTCAATACCCAAAACTTGTTTTTTTCATTAAGGAAGTTTCAAGAAGGGCGCAGGGTAACTGGACCTTTCTGCTGGGCCTGTGCCCAAGGCCGATATGGGCCTGGGCCCAGGGCCTGTATGGGCCTGGGATCTCGGTGCCGTACAATAATATTCTTGACTATTTAAATAAATGACTACGTAATCCCTACTTATGAAGCACGATTACAATTATAATAATGTCATTACACAAAGAAAAGTAAAGGAGAAAGAAAATAACATAAACTAATCCAGAATGGGCATAAATCAAGTTTTAAATCTAGTCTGTCGAAACAAAGTCAAAGAGGGGAGAACGCCTCTTCTCAATGCAAATAATCCCCTAGAAAAGAGATCCTACCGTGGGGATTAATGGCTTTGAGGGAGTCGGACCTGAATGGTTATTGCCCAAAAGGAAAGAGTCCTTGTTTACGTTTTTGGAAAGAAAGTAGGATTTGAAAGGGGAGAGAGGGAAACCGATCTATTGGAGCATGCCCATTGAACTAACTCTCCTTTTTCCCTAGTTTCCTTTCTTTTCTTCTCTGTTTTTCTTTCTTATCTTTTTTCTTTTCTTCTTTTACTCTGTTTTTCTTTCTACCACGTAAAAATGCTCTATTTTTTATCCCCCTTTCAGGGCACAGCAAGGGCCCTTTTATAGTGCCTGCCACGACTAATATTTTACTGTTTTGCCCCTTAACCGCCTTTGTCTGGTCTAGGCGTACTTGCCGACCACCAGGTCTGTGCGACATCCACCCTTACCAGACAGAGGCAGGTTTGTTTCGTTCCTCTGTATACCGTAATACTTCTTCTTGCCACGGTATTAATGCTTTCTCTCTCTACTCTCAAGGCATGCATCCAACGGTTCCCCCTCAAACTTGCCTCTTTTGGGTGGTCTATCATCCCAGCAGGACGTACCTCCCAAAAGGGTTTGGGCAAGAACCGCAAAATAGATCTTTTCCCCTCTCCCCACCACCAAATCATACCCCCTTTACCTCTTACCTTTGGCCCATGGCCCCACCATGTCCTATATTGGCTGGGTACAGACTGGTGGTGCCAAGGTGTTGCGCGTGCTTTCCTTTCAGATATGTCCAAGAGTCTGCCTACTGCTCATGCGTCTGCCGTGATCTGAAGACTCTCCGTCTGCGTTTCCTGACCCTTCATGTGGGCTTTTCTTTGGTTTCCCGCTCCATTCAGGAGCTGGGCTTCGTATGATGATGGGCCTTACATTTCTTTGGCCCACTTTTGATTTTCTTTATTGCCTGCTACGTTGAAATGTTATTCCTGCCGTAATAACTTAATCCTGCTAGACCCCTTTTTGGGCCAGCCGTTTATCCCTTTCCTCAGTGGCCTGTTATGGGCACTGTTTTGCTTTCACTCATGGGCTCCTATGTCCCTTTGGGTTTTCCTTTGGGCATCCTCGGCCCGATTGCTTTCTTTGGGCTTCCTCGGCCCGTTTGCTAATTCCACACTCCCATGAGCTTTTTGCTAACTTCATTGGGCTTCCCCGGCCCAATAACCTTATTCTTATCTTTGGGATTCATGAGCCTGCCATAAACCCCTTACTCTCTTAGTTTGCATTGCCTTGGGCCTGCAGTGGCCCTTTCTCACTTTTTTACCTCATACACTGCCTATGGGATGCTATTTCTTTCTTTCCTGGCTTCTTTGAGCCCGCTTGCTTCTTCAAGACTCATTTATTTATTTGTTGGGCCTATGATCCATTATTCTTGCCGCTTGAGCCTAATGAGGTTTTTGCTATTTATCTTGTCAATTCTTTGTAGCCTTAATTATTGGGCTTTTCTGTCTGCCTGGGCTTCCACAAATGGCCCTCAACAAAACCCCAAAAATTTTAGCTCAAATAAAAATTCATAAATCCCAAAATCCCCATTTTCTTAAACCCAACAAAATCATCAAAGACCCATAACAGGCCACACCCAAAATCTCCATTCCTTTTCCTGTTCTTCTTCCCTAGATCCACCACTACTGAACCCAGATCCATCACAACCAAACCCTAAAACCAATTTCAACCATAGCTCAGATATATTAACCATCAAACAACCCAAACCCTCACACCATCACAGATCAAAGAAGGGAGATTGAGTGGGTGAGTCCAAGAAAAGTAGAAACTAGAGATGGAGGGCGAGAGCAAGTACTCACACGCATGAGGTTGCTAAAGAGTCGATGAACTTGAACAATTTCTCGACAGAGCGTTTGGTCATGGCGATGCCCTCGTTGATTTGAGAAGCTGGATGAGAATCCCGCGGGTGAGTTTGCTGAAGACGCTGGCGGAGAGGGGAGGAAACTCGGCAAAGAAGGCTTGATTGGCTAGGGTTGTCTCATCGGGAAAATACACAGTGGGGCATTGCTTGAAGGCTTTGATCCATGTGGCAATCTCTCGCATTGAGAGAGAGATCGGAGTGGCGATTGCAAGTTTCTTCAAAACCCCCTTGAGGTTTGGAAAATTTTGTTGAGAAGGATACTTTTTTGCTTAGATGTGTCCGATTTACACAGAGAGAGAAAAGAAGTGAAAGAAATTGAAAACCTAAGAGTCCAAATTGAGAGTCAGAGAGAGAGTGAGAGAGAGCTTTTTTAAGTTTCGGGCTTTTCTGGTCGATGTGTGTGTTTGTGTGTGTGTGTGTGTGTGTGTTTTTTAATAGAAAATGGAGGGTTTTGATTTTGAGGTTAACTTAAGTAAGTTATGATAGGGTGGTGGTGTGGAGTATAAATGAAAGAGAAAGACCCAGAAACGAAAGGGAGTGTGTTTGTGTGTTATGTCTGGATTTGTGTTCTTGTTTAAGACACATATAGATCTCAATTCATATGATTTTTGGTTTTTAATTTTTTTATTTAGTTAAAATTAATAAATTAATTTTTTTAATTTAAATACTGACATGGAATTTTTTAATGCCAAAATAAATTTATTATTATTATTATTTTAATCGTTCCGTCTGTCACATAGGATTTTGCCATTAGGGCACTGATGAAAAGGACTAAAATGGATGAAGTTTTTCTAAATAAAAACTAAAAGTTATAAAAATAAAATCTAGGGACTAAAGTGAGAATCGTCTGAAAATGTAGAAACAAAAATGTGGTTTTCGCCAATATAATTTCTTTAGTATAATAAGTATCTCTTGTTGTTTCTCATAAAAACGGCAAATGTTCAAATTCTCTTATTATAACTATCAAATTATTATAATGTATGTACGTGTGTGTGTGCGCATATATAATTTCATAAATATTGAACTTTTTTGGATCAAATTTTCGGTCATATTGATCAAAAAACACTATGAATGAAATTGTTTAGAGACCCTTGTTACACACATAAACAGAATCCGGAAAACAGGCCGACGATTTTAGAGTCAACCAATAAGTCATTGACAGGTAACCTGGGAAAGGTCCCACAAAAACCTAGTATTTGGACTACAATGAGAATAGAGGACGTAGTAGACAGACGAGACACGTGGATACTGTTGCCACACAATCAAAACTAACAATCCCACAGGGACCCCATGTTTGAACGTGTCGATCTATTAGACTATCAGTCTATCACTATTGGTTGTACACAATCCCTGCTGACCTCAATTGTCCTACTACTGAGTTTTCATTTTTAATATTAAAACTTTCACGGTAGTTACCGTTTTTTAATGTATCAAGTACTTGTCAAAGATATGAACGTGAATCGCGGAGCACCGTATAATTATGGATACCAGGAGGTTGGATGGGAGAAATTATAAATGATAAAGTTTAGCTGTAAAATTCAATGTAACCTTAAATTATAATCTTATTCAATATATTTTTATTAGAGGTGAATTTTGACAAATTTATCGTTAGATTATATTTTTATTTTAAATCTTTCATACTTGCAAAATTTTTAGAAAATTAAAGATTAATAGTTATGTAATGAATAATTTTATTAAATTGCAAGATTTTGTAATTTAAAATTACGCATAAAATATAAGATTATAAATTATATAGTAAATAATATCTGATTGATACAAAATTTGACATATGTATTAAGAGCGTAAAGAACATACAATTCAACGGTTAGATTTTTAAAATATGTAGTAATGTTTATTTTATTGAGTAATGTTATAGTTTTAGGCTACAATCATTTTTGTAGTTAAACTTTATCCAATTATAAATTGCTCAGCTAATTACTTGTCTATCATTTCACTAAAAAAACTTTCACCTATTTAAAATGATAACGCTTCTCTTCAAACTAGTTCGGAGATAAACTCTTTAAACTTCTTGTATATCTCTTTTTTTGTATAAATTTTGAAAATCTAACCGTTGAATTTCATGTTTTTTATTTTCTTAACATGCATATCAAATTTTTTTTCAAATTAGATGTTATTTACTATTCTATTAGTAAATTTATTTTTTATACACAATTTTAAATCACAAAACTTGAAATTTTAACATTTTTTTAATGACATAGCAATTGATTTTTGATATTTTTTTTTTTTGAAATTTTGTGAGTATAAGAATATGCAATCCAATGGTTAAATTTTCAAAATTCACACTTAATATAAAGATATATAAAGAATTTAAAGGGTTTCTCTTCAAACTTTGTTTTGATTAAAATTAAAAAGTTAGTTTATGGCAAGAAAATAATTTAAAAAGAAAATGACTCAAAAATTTTAAACTGATAGAAATTTTTTAGTAAAATAATAAATAAATAACGTGATTAACCGTGAGTAACTATAATTTCTTATTGGATGGAGGGTGAGGATTTGGATAATGTAATAACTAATTACTATATGTCTTGTTAAGAAACAGTGAAAGTGAATCTAGGAAGAAAGGGAGGTACTAGTCAAAGATTCATCACGGATGGGTTTTTTGATTAAGATTGGATGGTTGAGAGAGTTGAGAAGAAGAGTGAGTGACCCTCTCGTACTTTTGGTCCTTCTTTTGGGGCACAAACCATTAGATTTTTACTAGTTACCAATCCACGTACAAAGTTTCAACTATATGCAGCAGCAAGAAGGATTATAATGTGTTCGGTAAGAAAAGAATGAATGAATCCCACACTACATGCCCTTTGTAATAATCACTTCTATCCGCAAGTGGCAGGGGTGATAGTTATAGTGTTATACAACTTGTGTACGGAATATAGAATGACACGTTAACTGAAAATACGATTTTAAGGGGGAGTGTGCAACAATAAATGTGTAACAAGATTTAGTTAACCGAAAATATAATTTTAAGACCATCGCATACTTTTGGTGCGATGATCACTCCATAAGTATAAGTGTTTGTAAGGTGTAGGGGGCAAGAGTTGGGGTTCAAGTCTCCAAAAAAGAACTTCACACAAATATACACTTAGATTAAACTAAAATAGAATTTATATCTTGTATAAAAAATATATATATTTAATTTTAAGGGAGTGTGTGCAATTGTAAATGTGTAATAAGATTTAATCATTTCAAAGAGAAAAATATATATATGAGTAGAGTGTATTTGAGAAATGCTATCCAATTCTTTTAAGTGGGAAAAAATTGTTAAAATATCTCTCTCTTATTATGAGAAAAAAATGGTGTTCCTATTGCATAAGAGAGCAAATATAGTAACAACTAGTTCAAACTTCAAAGGTTATATATTGATACAAAGTTTGTTATCTTATGATTCTTATCCATTATATGAGAGAGAGAGAGAGAGAGAGAGAGAGAGAGAGAGAGAGAGAGAGAGAGGATTTAATAAACATAGACTTTAAATTGAACATTAAATCAATTGGTGTAAATGGACAAAATATTTCGCAATCTATTTCACAACAGTTTATGATAATTATGATGAGTTCAATTAATATATATCCTTAAAGCATACATTAATTACTAATTTTAGAAAAAATTTCGTTCCCAAAAAATATTTTTTTAAAAAAATTATAAAAAAAATTTATTAATATATGCCCTAACATCCTAAATAAGTAAATCCCAATTATTAAACAATGGTATTATCATTCATGGATAATGCAAAAGTCGTGGTACTAATTCTGTAATTCAATCATAACTTACCGTCACGCTGATAGTGAAATTTTTGCATTTCTAAACATTATTCAGAATACATAGTGAATAAAACGTACGTACGTATTATGAAAGTGAAATGACAAGGTACTGTTTTTACACAAGTACGGATAGATTTTACACAAGTACGGATAGTACTTTTACTAGAAGTAGCTAGGGGTCCGGCTTGTGTCCAGTGGCACTGGCCACTGGACACAAGCTCCACCCAGTAGTTAGACATGGCAATGCCTTGCTCGCTCACTGAAACACAGTAGGCTTTTATAGCGTACACAATATCACTCACCAACTTACCTGTCGCTCTCACGTACTGGACAGCTACGCTCTCAGCCTATTAGATTACTGACACTCTAGCTTCATTCACTAGGAAGCACTCAATACTTCGTGCAACAAACTAAATGCCCAAATAAATTCATTCAAACAAGCTGGCAAAGAGTAATGTATTTAAAAGAAATAAAGTTGGCTAAGAGTTGATATATAAGTCAACTTGGCATTTTTCTCAAAAAAAGAAAAAAGAACAAAGAAAAAAGAAAGCGAACTTGACATGATTGGATTTAAAGTTTTAAACTTGTTAGAGCATTCACATTGATGTCGTTAGAGACATATGTTATGTATATTAGTTAATCATTTAGTAAAATGCACATTATTTGTAATTGAATAGATCTAGGATAAGTTTAGTAATTCAAGGAACAAAAGTTCAAGTTTAGTATTGAAATCATACAAATCTGTCAAAGAAACATGCAAAGAAGTGTTGTTCATTAAATCTCGACAGATAGCTTGACAAATCCATATCCATCGAGGTTTAATGTTGATGCTCAACAGTAGCTCGATAGAAGCTGTATTTGTCATGAATTACAAAATTCAGATTTCCAGATCTAATTTCACGTATATCCATGTGTATTTGTGTATGATTTCTTTTCTCACAAACCTAGACATATATAAGGATTATTTTAATTAAGGGCTGTCAAAGATAATGCAAAGTGATGCAACTCAATGCAAATTGATTATGCATGCAAATTGTGACCGGAGACAGAATTTGTCCTAGTTCATCATATTCCTTGTAGAAGCTACTGTATCTTTGCGCTAAGGGTTTTGTAACCAAGGAGCTTCATGATCTTCATCGTTGGATGAACTGAAAAACTTTGAAGCCAACATCTTCCTCTAGTTTATGTGTTAGTCACATATTTGGATCCGTGCATCAATTAGTTAGTCACGTACTAGAAGTCGTGCATTGAAAAGAGAGATTGTCATTACATTACAAGTCCAATTGGAAATTGAGGTAAGGGTTCAATTTTAGGTTGGTATTAGGTACTGGGATTCCTTTTACTTGTAACCGCTTGTTTTGATAATAGTAGATTCTCGGGAGTGGTGACCTTAAATTCACCTGGTGGGGGTTTGCCTCGGTGGTTTTCCCCATCCGTAAACAAATTACCTGTATCAAATTTGTTTTCCGCTGCATTTAACTTAGTTGGTGATTTGTCTGTATTACCACGCGTATTGCATGTAATTGAATCTAATTAATTTCACTTGGCTAAATTAATTGATTAAGTTACCAAATGAGTCAATACATTCTTAGCCTATCAAGTGGTATCAGAGTGGACACAGTTTGATTAAGGTTAATCTTTGCTGTGTGATCCATTGACCCTTATTTGTCATGGATAGAGGACAGTCTCTAATTATACCTCATTTATTTGATACTACTAACTATGCATACTGGAAAATATGTATGAGAATTTTCTTGCAGTCTTTAGATGAGAAGGTGTGGTAAGCTGTGGAGATTGGTTGAACTAAGCCAAAGGAAGCGTCGGTTGATTGGGATAATGCCAAGATCAAAGCGACTAACTTCAACAACAGAGCATTGAATACTTTATTCAGTGCGATCACAAATAAGGAGTTCTATAAGATATCATCTACTGAAGCTGCTAAGAAAGCATGGACTATCCTCTAGACAACTTATGAAGGGACTAGACTGTTAAGGATTCAAAGTTTCAAAGGCTTATCATGAGCTTTGAAGGGATTAAGATGGGGGAGGATGAGTCGTTTGACGAGTTTTATGCCAAGCTAAAAGACATAGTTAACCCTGCCTTTAATCTTGGGGAAACCATTCCTGAACCCAAGGTTATAAGAAATGTGCTAAGGTCTCTGCCTGGAAGATTTCATGCCAAGATCACTGCCATTGAAGAATCAAAGGATATTGACTCTATTCCTTTGACGGAGCTGGTTGGCAACTTGCAAACCTATGAATTAGGTTTGACTATAATCGGGAAAGGAAGCAAAAGCAAGAGTATGGCATTGAAGGCCAAAAGCAAGGAGACTGATGAGTCTTCCGATGATGAAGATTTCAAGATGAAATCCTACATCACCAGGCAATTTAAAAAGTTTATGAAGAATACCAATGTAGAAGGATTCGAAAGCAATCTAGTTCTTCTCAATTCAAGAGCCAAGACAGAGGATAGAAGGATGCTAATGAAGGCGGTTAGTACACTGTTCCCTTTGGACCAAAGTGTTTCAGATGTCAAGGTTTTAGACATATGAAATAAGAATGTTCAACATATCTCAAGACTATTGGAAAAAGCAAGGCCCTTGCTGCTACTTTGAGTGATATCGAACCTGAGAATGATTCAGATGATAATAATGACGATGGAATCTTGAATGCCTTCACTGTCACAAAAAATCCTACTGAGGGGATTGTTGAAGAGGTAGATGAAGAAGAGGACTTGGTGGAGTCTAAGTTTGAGAAAATGAATGAACAAGATGACATCCATATAGTTTATACTAAGTTGTACAAGGTTTCTGAGAAGCATTAGAAACTTTATAGGTTGGCCACTAAGAAGTTGAATGATGTGGAGCTAGATTGAGAAGAGCTCTCTACAAAGGTTGATGAAGCAAGTCAAACCATTGGCGCTTTGCGATTCGAGAACAACTTTCTTGCTGAAAAGACAAAGAAGCTTGGAGCAAAAATGTTATAGGTTAGAGTTTAACGGGAGAGGACTTCTAATGCAAAACTCAATAAGATGCTTAGCTTTCAAAAATCTGCTTCTGATAGAACCGGCTTGAGGTATGATTTCTTTTCTCCTAATATTGCCTCTTCTAGTAATACTGTGTTTGTCTCACTTGCTAATAATGATAATTATGAGAACAATGAATGTAAAACTAATATAGCTAGTGAGAACGTAGACACGGGCAAATCTATTTTAGGTGCACCCCCAAAACTTGAAAAGAAAGAGACTAGAAACCCTAGGACTAAGAAGGTTAATAATAAATAGTCTCAACCGAAGAAGCCGCATCTCTATCATCACTGTGGAGCTTTTGGGCATACTCGTCCAAATTGCTAGAAGTGGTTAGCCACTCAACAAAATAACAGTATGATCTCGGCCGGAAACCAGAATCAGTTTTCATCCTCTTTTACTTCTCTTGGAGATCTTCTTAAGGCTCTCGTGTTCCTTTCAAACTTGAACGGTTTCAACTCTTCTCCCTCACCACCGGATCAAAGGTTCACTCAAAGGAAATGTTCTTCCAAGGTGTGGAAGGAAAAATACTCAAAGTGATTCAGTCACTTTTTCTCTCTCTCTCTCTCCTTATGGTTTTTGCATTACTTGTGTGTTTTGCTTTCTTGTTTTTAAGTCAGTCTAGTTTTATACTTTGCATTGTTTAACATGTTTTTGTTTGTTTGTTTTTAGTTTTTGCTTTATTTTTTTTTTTATAAAAACAAAAAAAAATTTTAAAAATCAGAAAAATACAAAAACAGTGTGTGTTTGTATACATTGGTACTTGTGTATTTTGCATGGCCATTGATACAAAATTTTCTAAACTTTGTATCTTTTGTAACTTAGATGAGCATCTCAATGCACAACTAAGCAAATGAGTTTTGTGGCTCGTATTTGTGATGAGTACGATTAAGTACTTTCTTATACTTAACACTTATATCACTCTTTTTGGCAAGAATGACTAAAAAATCCTAAGAGAAAAGCATAAATAACCATCTCACCACTAAAACCAGCCAATCATGAATAACATCTGTATGCTTTGGCATAGCAAAATTGTGATGTTTATGGCTTAACATAATTGGGTATTTCTTCTTCTCTCTCTCTTATATACCCATGCATGATATGCTCAAAAAGAAATGAAAAATGCAAAGAATATAAAAGCAAAAAGAATCAAAATGCTTTTAAATATGGTTGCAAGCGTGTTTCTAAGAGATGTGAGAGTTATAGGATATACATAGAAGGTGATAGTCACCATCAAGCAATTATGATTGTGTGTAAGTTAAATTGATTTTCTCATATCTCAAATCATCATAATATGAGACACTTATGCACTCTTGCTATGTCTTCACACATAACATGCAAATTCTTGGCCACTTTTGATACATGTGCAGGTACAATGTGATTTAGCCATCACAATGGATACATGTGTTATTGTTTGCTCACTAAACTGTCTTAACTTGTTTTTGAAATATAAAATTGGTTAGATTTGTTTTGTGTGTGTGTGTGTGTGTTTTGGATCTATGAATGCTTTGCATTGTTTTTGTTGAGAAATGTTTTTGAGAGCTTAACATGTTGATTGGATCTATGTTTGAACAGCTTGCTTGTTTACATTCATCTCTTTGTGTTTTTCCTCTCTTTGAAAAACTCCTTTTTATCAAGCTCGACAGCTTCTCGACAGATCCTCGACAGATTCCTATCTATCGAGCCCATTGGACTTCTTTTCTCGACAGATCTTATCGCATATTCGATCCATCGAGCTTTCTAGACTTTGTCTCAATAGCTTCTCGATAGATTCTTGATTCATCGAGAAACTTTTTGTCTGGCTGATAGAATCTTAATAGAATCTCGATCCATCGAGGAACTTTCGCCGTCAACAGATTCTCGACAGCATAGATTCATATTTGTCGAGATTTATTGCTCGATAGATCTCAACAGCTCCTTGATCCATCGAGATGCGATTTCTATATATATCTTCAGCGCGAAATCAGATTTCATTTTCACTTCTCTCTCTCGATAGAAATTCTTTTCTCTCCCTCCAAACACTCTCCTCTCACTCTAATCTCTACTCCTTTCAAGTTTTCGGCCTAATCAAGCTTCAATCTTGTGGTATGAACGTCTAATCCCTCTTTTCTCATGCATTTCACGCATTAGACCTAGGTTTTTGGGTTCTTTTCGAAACTCTTGGGGTTTTTGAAATTTTTTGAGATTTTTGTGAAAGTTTTGGGTTGGGTGTTGTTTATTTTATGTTATATGATCATGCATTGCATTCCATTAGTATTTTCACAATGTTTCATGCATTTAGATGTATGTTTGATTGTTGAAAATTGTGTGCTGTTAGGTTTGGATTGATTGAACCCATGATGCAATTATTTTTAGCACGTCACATGTTCATGCATATTTCATGCATACATACCCTTTCTTTTCTATCTCTTTGTTCTGGGTTGTAATTGTGTGTTCTCTCTCTCTCTCTTGGATAAACTACGCATGGCACCCAAGCACAAATCTACTCCAACTCGAAACCCTTTTTGTTCCGGGTTGTCATCTTCTTCTATTGATCTTCCCCCTTTTCACGTTTGGTTCCATTATGAGAAGGCCCATTAGGACCTCTTTGAGAACTTTTCTAATCATTGCGTTCATCCGGAGCACCATTTGATTCTATCGGATTTTGCCGACACTGCTCTACCTGATGTCATTCACACTCAGGGATGGGAATCTCTTTGTGAGATACCATTGAGGTGTCCCATCGTGTTCATACAGGAGTTTTACTCCAATATGCACGATATTGATATCTCTGTACCTCAATTTACTATGGTACTCCGAGGTACATGTATCGTAGTCACTCCAGATCTTATATCCGAGATACTACACGTCCCGCGGGTAGTGCATCCTGACTATCTCAGCTGTCAGTGTCTAAGGACTGTGTCCAAAGAGAAGCTTCTGTCTCACTTCTGTGAGACGCCTTCCATATGGGGTAGGCATCAAAACACTCCATGCTCGGGCTTTGCAAAAGGTCCGAGATTCCTTAATATGGTGATGACATTTGTTCTTACTCCATTGTCTCACTATAACTCCATCACAAAGTCTCGTGCTCGATTTTTGTTATCTCTCTTAAAGGATCTTTCCATAGACTTTCCCTCTCATTTCATTATCTCTATCATAGATGTCTATAGGTATACAACAACTTGTGATAAGCTCATTTTTCCTTCGGCTATCACACGAATCATTCGCCATTTTTCTATCCCTATTCTTGATTCTCCTCTCTATACTGTCATGGTTGCCATCAGCATAGCTTCTATTCGGCAGAGTGAGGTCCAGTTTTGACTGAAGCGGCCGCGAACCGAGATGACGGATCCTCCAGCCCCTACCATTCCTTCCACCTCCACTCTTTCTTCTTTGGCAGGTGATGTAACTCTTGAGGCAGTCATGGCATAGTTTTAGAGCATGGATGCTCACCTTGATACTCTCACTACTGAGTTGTATTAGGTGAACACCTGTGTTGGTTGTATTACATGACGACAGGCTCGCCTTGGTGGCTTCGTTGCTTCTCCATCTCCATCTCCAGAGGCTTCTGAGGATGAGGATGAGGATGCTAGCTCTTCCAGTATGGTAAGACGAACTCTTAGTGACTTACCCTTTGTCATTCGTGACTTAAAGGGGGAGTAGTTTTGGGATGATAAGAGTAGTCATGTATTTAGGGGGAGAGTTAGCATAGGACATTTTTGTTAGGGGGAGTGTCTATATTTTTTTAGGGATGTAATGAGGATTTTATGTACTTTTCTTTTCCTTTTCTTTTAGTTACATTATTCTCTTGTACACCGGTCTTGTGACTATTTATTTATGACATACATTGTATTTATTTCTAATATATATATATGATGTATGTTGTTATTCACCTATCTCTCCATATGTTGTTTCTTTTCTATCTTTATACATATGTTTCTTTATGTATGCAATCCTTTATTTTTGTTTCACACTAAGATGCCTTGATGAATTTTGTTTAAAATGTTTCAAAAAGACAAGTTGTCAAAATCTATCATGCCATGAACTCTTTTCTTGCAAATTTTTTCAAGAGTTTGTGTTAGGAATAGATTTTATTGTACTCAACAAGTGATTATGAGTTTAGTGATTTAAGACTTCTCTCATACTTCATTTGTTTGTTGTAGTTTTGTCATAGATTGCCAAATGGGGAGATTGTTAGGACATATGTGGATATTGTTAGAGACATATGTTATGTATATTGGCTAATCCTTTGACAAAATGCACTTTACTTGTAATTGAATGGATCTAGGATGAGTTTAGTACTTCAAGGAACAAGAGTTTAAGTTTAGTATCGAAGCCATGCAAATCTGTCCAATAAACAAGTGAAAAAGTGTTGTTCATTAAATCTTGACAAATAGCTAGACAAATCCATATGCATCGAGGTTTAATGCTATTGCTCGACAGCAGCTCGATAGAAGTTGTATCTATCGAGAATTACGAAATTCAGATTTTCAAATCTAATTTCACGCATATCCATGTGTATTTGTGTAGGGTTTCTTTTCTCACAACCTTAGACTTATATAAGGACTATTTTAAGGGCCGTCGAAGATGATGCAAAGTGATGCAACTCAATGCGAATTGATTATGCATGCAAATTGTGACTAAAAACAGAATTTGCCCTTGTTCATCATAATCCTTGTAGAAGTTGCTACGTCTCTGCGCCAAGAGTTTTGTTAACAAGGAGCTTCTTGATCTTCATCGTTGGATGAACTGAAAAACTTTGCAGCCAACATCTTCCTCAAGTTGGTGTGTTAGTCACGTACTTGGATCCTGTGCATCAATTGGTTAGTCATGTATTGGGAGCTGTGCATTGAAAGGAGAGATTGTCACTACATTACAAGTCCAATTGGGTATTGGGGTAAATGTTCAATTGTAGGTTGGTATTAGGTACTGTGATTCATTTTACTTATAACCGCTTGTTTTGATAATAGTGGATTCTCGGGAGTGGTGACCTTAAATTCACCCAGTGGGGTTTTGCCTCGGTGGTTTTCCCCATTCGTAAACAAATTACCTGTGTCAAATTTATTTTCCGCACATTTAACTTAGTTGGTGATTTTTTTGTACCACCACGCAAATTGCATGTAATTGAATCTAATTAATTTCACTTGGCTAAATTAATTGATTAAGTTACCAAAGAGGTCAGTACATTCTTAGCCTATCAAGTGGTATCAGAGCATGCACACTCTGATTAAGGTTAATATTTGAATAATAGAATAGACCCTATATTTTGTCCAAACCACTAAGCAACTTAATGATTAGGGTTTTTCTTTTGTGCATAATCGTTAGCATTGTGCAATACATGATACGATTAAGAACTATGCAATCGAAACATAACTTTTACTATCTATGGGTTCCTATTTTGGACAGTACCCAGGCTCAAATGATAACAAGGATCTTGTGTCTCCCAAGATAATAATGTTGGTTGGTGGACTGGGTTTGGTTCACCGCAGTTATATTGGGCTAATTACGAACCAATATGTGCACAAAATATGGGCCCTACAACACATATATATTCATACATGTATATATATATATATATATATTGTAAAATAAGTGGCTGAGGAACAATAAAAGAATTATTAAGAAAATGCAAGTAAGAACATCAGGAATCCTCAGAAAATAGAGCGATAGGTCATTATATTAAGTTTTTTAGGTACATTGGACCCTATTTCTCACTAGGATATGCCACAATGTTCAAATAAGTTCAAAAGTCACAGACTTAGATAGATCTTTCTAGGCTTCCAAGACTTGTGAGGTTTGAATCCCCTTGAATCCAAGTGTATCCTCAAGCACTTGTTACAGGATTCTTCACAATGCCTTTCTTATCTCTCTATTTTTCTGAAGCTTAGTGAGTCTCTCTGATGCTCTTTATGTTCTAATTAATAGTTGCTGAATGACTTTTGTTGATGACTTAATCCTTTGTTTCTAGTACTCTTCTAGGGTTTTTTTGGTATGCTATTGATTCTCTCCTTTTGCTGCCTTAGATATCAGAACCAATGTTGTGTCAACAATATTAGTGGCTGGTTATTTCCTTATTTTCTCATTGCATTCTTCTTTTGAGGTTTCCCTCCTAAGAGTTCCTAGCTAACCTTCCTCTTTTTGGGGGTCCTAATAGGGCTGGCTTCTATTCCTTTTCCCAAAACTTCTAAAGAGACTTTTCAGAGCCCCATTTTTACTGCCACACCTTTTGTCCTTTTTCTTTAAATAGGTAGATTCCTCCCTGTCATGTTGAAAGATCGCCAGCCACCTTCCTTCATAGTTCACCCTTTTTTACTCTGCCTGAGTTTCTGGTTCTTCCTATCAAGTATTGGTCCCTAGCCACCATCTACTGCATAGCCTTCTTTTAGGCTATGGGTGGTTGATGGGACATGACCGCTTTGCTCTCCGTGCCCAATGGCATGCCTCCTTGTGCCATCCACATCTTGGTTGGCCTTCTTCAGCTCTTCCCGAGGATCCCCCTAGCTCTGGTAGTTTCAAGGTATCCTAGTTCAGTCCATTTCTTCTCCTTGGGCTCCCTATAACCCCCTTTTACAGAGGGCTGAGCCAAACTTCCTTTACCTTCTTCTTTCCTATCTAAGGTCCAGGGCTTACCTATTCATGGGCTTGGGCTTCGTCTTGCCCATTCTTAACTGGCCTTGGCTCACAGATTGGCCCTACCTTATTTGATTTTTTTTAGGGTCCATTTGCTTTGGATCTTGATACTTGTAACATTTTGAACCTCAACAACTACCATCAATTTGATTTTAAATATCATAAACACATTTCTAATTGATAATTTTTTTTTTTTGTTTGATTTGTTGAATTGTATTACATAAATAATGATAAGATAAATGATTAATTAATTGATATATTTTTACTTTATAAAAGTATAGACTTTATTATAAAGTTTTCGTTTATTATACAACACGCAATATAATAAACAAACACAACAACAACAACAAAAACAAAAAAAAAACAAAAACAAAAATATTCACCATATGATTTAATTTGTCTTTTAATGTTTTTGTGATTTAAAGGATTCTTTTTTCATTGTGGTTTTAATTGGTTGATGTTATTATTAATCTTATGATAAACCACGTGAAAATTAGGATATCTGATTTTTATAAAAATAATTAATTGATTAATCTATTTTAATTTTTTTAGGATAAAAGAGAGAGGACCCGTGCATTGATCAAGAGGTCAAAAAAACATGCCAACCCCTAGAAATAATAACTCATTTAACACAAACTCTGTTTCAACTTGTACCCAGTTGGATTGAACCAAAATTTGATCCATAATGTAGTGGAAATCGCTTTAACATGCCTTAGACAGAGACACATCTGGGATTGATTTAGAAGTGCCTATCAATTTGAGATTGATCAGTTTTATATTTTAGATTAAATATAAAAATTTAAAAAGGTTTATGACCCCTTTAGATTATCATGGATATATTTAAATGCACATATGCTCCTCATGCGAAACCCTTCAAATTTGTGAAACTCAGGGTATATACTTCCGCCAAGTTTTAATCATCTTAAGGTTTTTTAACTTCCATAATCCTAATAATATTATAGAAATATTTCAAGACAAAAATTGTAAAAATATTCTCTTAGACAACTGTAGGTAAGTTTTATCAATTTAATAACAAAGAAGAGGTTATACCGTTATAGAGTACTAACACAAAGACACATTACAAAATCTACTTAAAAATTATGATAATTTTTAAGAGATGGTGAAACAAGTTATACTATACTCTACACATAACACACTCTCTTAAGCAATATGCGATAATTACCCATTTTTTATTTATTTTTTGAAAAACAAACACACACACACACAAGGAGAGGAAATGGGGATACTTTGACTTTGGGTTCATTTGAGAACAACTTATTTATTTATTACTGAAAATACTATGGATAAAGATAAAAATTAGTTGAATAATATAGTGGGACTTATGAATAGTACTAAAAAGTGCAGTGGGACTAGGGGTGTTCATGGTGCAGTGTGGTGTGGTTTTGGACCATTTTCAGCACCGCATTTTGCGGTCCAGTTTAGCTAAAACCATAATTACACCGCACCTTATTTTTGCGGTCACATGTGCGGTGCAGTTTAGAATTTAGCCAAAACCATAACCGCACTACTCCTCATTTTTGCGATCACATGTGCAGTGTAGTATAAAAGATGCGGTTTGAACGGCTTGAAGTTGGTATATTTTTCAAATTTTGGCCTTTTCCTATCTAGCCCAAAACTAATTTTTCCCTTTGTTTTGGGCCAAGTTTTAAACTATTGAGCTAATTTTTCTTTATTTTGGGCTGACTTTCCTACTCAACATTTGGTAGGGTTATCAAACTTTTTTATTTTTTTAAAAACTAAGGTTATTAAACTATTAATAATATATTTAATATTAAAAATAAATAAATATATTAATATATAGAGAGGGTGCGGTGCACTATTACTTGCAGTGCGGTTATGCTACTTTGCGGCAGGTTTTTGTGCAGTTTTGCAGTTTATGTGGTTTGGTGAACACCGCTAAGTGGGACCCATGAATAATAGCAAAAAGAAACTTAAATTACAAATAAGCTGAAATTTTTAGCTTGTCCCAAACGGACACTTCATTTGGTTATGAGATTTCTTAATCTTCAATATGATATTTGTGGTGGGCCTTTTTGCGACTGCGGGCTGGGCTACCTCCTGCCACACTACGGCCCAAAGGTTTTGGGTAGGAGAGTCATGACCGACTTGGCTGCAACACACCCCAAACCAGCTTGTGCGCAAACTAAGGCCCCTTTGCTAAAACTTTGGTGACATGCCCATGGCAGAGGAAATTGTTACAAAAAGGTCATGATAGGCAGATATAATATAACAATAAAAGGAAGTATGCTTACTGTCAGCCAGAAAGCAAAAAATATTGAATGAAATAAAAGGTAAAGCAATGCAGCAATATAAATGCAATATAAATAAGATGATAGTAATAAGAGACAAATAACACCAATGCGTAATCAATAAAACGAAAGAAGAAATGGTTAGTCTGTCATGCTTGGTCGTCTTACGGAGCTAAGACCAAGGAGGGAACCACTTCTTCAATGTGGGTAACCTCTCAGGGAGATCATGCCACGAAAATTACTCACTTTGAACAAATGGGCCTAAATGGCTTATGCTTAAAGTCCTTAATCCTTAATAGAAGGTAAGCTTTTAAAGGGAGAGAAGGGATTAGCCTATTGGTACATGCCTATTATCACACTCTTGCCTACTTTGTGTTGTTTCTTTCTAACTCCCTTTTTTTTCTTGTTCTAAGTTTTCTACTTCTTTTTCTCTCTTTTTCGTATTCCCTTGTGGGGTTGTTATGTTCACTCTTGCTTTTCTCTCTTGTTCTTCCGTTCTTCTCCCTTCTTTTCCTGTGCAAGGCAGAGGGCCCTTTTATACTGCCTGCTGTGAAGGGTTTTTACTATTTTACCCCTTAATCACTTTTGTTTGGGTGTGGGTGCCTTTCCAGACCACCTACTAGTCTGTCAGTTGCCTAGCCACCACCACCACTTACTTGTGCTAGCCGTGCCACATCCCATTACTAGACAAAGAGCCTTATTTTGTTTGCTTGCCCACCGTGACATTCCCATCTGGATAAGGGTGGACATTCTCTCTTACTAGCCCTTATGACATGTATCTAGTGATTCCAACTCATCTTTTCCTCTTTTGGATGGTATGTCATCTTAGCAGGACATTATCCCCAAAAGGGTTTGAGCGAGAACCCCAAAATAGACTTCTCCCTTCTCCCCACCGCCAGACCATACCCTCTCTTACCTCTGACCCATGGCCCACCACTCCTGTATTGGCTAGGTATAGGTTGGTGGTGCCTGAGCCTTGTGTGTGCTCCACTTCCATGTGTATCCATGACTTGTCTGCTACTCATGCGTTTGTCATGACTTGAAGGCTTGTCTGTACATTATGCTACTCGTTCTTGACCTTTTGTGGAGTGAATGTTTCCCTGAGCCTTCGTTCTTTATGTCTTACTTCCTTCCTGGATTGGGCCTTGCTTGATTGTGAGCTTTTCCTTCTTTAATCCATCATTTGCCCCATTCTACCATGCCATTCTGTCATTCCTGCTGTGCTATTGTATGACCCGTGCTTGCTGGGCTTCTTTTAGACCTGCTGTATACTTTCTCTTTGCTTAATTCTCGTGGCCCAATATTACCATTAGGCTATTATTCATACTATTTTGGGCTTCCTTGACCCATTCTATTGCTTCCGAGCTTCCTTGGCCCATCTCATCCTTTCGGGCATCCTTGGCCCATTTCCTTTCCTTGGGCATCTTCGGCCCGTTTCCTTTTTTTGGGCATCCTCCCCTCATTCCAATTCTTTACTCCCATAGGCCTTTGCTAAGTCTTTTGGGCTTCCCCGGCCCAAAATACCATATCCTTTACTTTCGCGGTTCATGGGCTTCCCATCAACCCCTTACTTACTTAATTTATTGCTTCGGGCTTCTTTGGCCCATTCTTGCTTGCTTTCTATTTCATATAATGCTCATGGGTTTACTACTTCTTTTCTCTGTGCTCCTTTAGGTCCGCTTGCTTTCTTTGAGGCCCATTTATTATTTTCTAGGCTTATGATCCATTATTCCTGCCATTCAGGTTTAATGGTTTTTTTCTCAATCTACTAACTATTTGTCTCCAATATTGTGATGCCCTAATTTGATTGATTGTGTGATGTGTGTGGGTGTGTGATGAGTCCCACATCGAGTATTTATTGGATTGAACTGGGTTTTATTAACAACTTCAAGGAGCCTCAATTGTGACTAGTTCTTTTGAGGTATAGTGCAGATGTGACTAGCTCTTTTCCTTGGGTCGTTACACATATTGTTGGACTTCTTCCTGCTATTGGACCTCTCTACCAAAGTGGGCATCAACAATATTCTTTGCTCAAAGATTGGAGTGAGAAGAAAATCTTCTTTTATTATTAGCATGACCAATAAAATAACGTCTTAACAAGTAATTGAAAAAAAAATTAAAACTTGATCCCCTCCAATTGAAAATGTTCTATGTCACCACTACATTATAGGTCACTCTTTTTAATATTTTGAATTTTATATTCACTTGTCCTATGATGCCTACATGTCTCTATCATTTGTGATACTTTCCTCCAGCTGCAAAAACTTTCACAAATGTATCTTCTTCTTTTTTAAAGAATAAAATATATCTTTTTATACATAATCTATATATATATATAAAACCGAAGCCTCTGCTGGCACCACAATTTTCCACGTCAGCACAATATTTAAAAAATAAAAAATAAAAATAAAAACATTATAACACCTCAAAACCCTAGCAACCTTACCCCTCTCTCAAGTTAAGAAATATAAAACTACAGTTTCTGCAAACTCTCTCTCTCCAAACGTAAATATCAAATTCAACCCCTTTAATTTCTCTTTATATTTTTGAGGCTTCTATAGAGTTATAGTGAGTTATGCTGATTTTGTTTTTTTTTTGTGTATGTATAGATAGTCATAATACTCCGGTATTCCAAGAAAAGTTTGTGTTTTCGTTAATTGAAGGCCTTAGAGAGATAAGTGTTGCAGTTTGGAACAGCAATACAAAAGACGATTTCATTGGTAGCGGAAAGTAATTACTCTGTCTCATATTTTTGTTTTTTGAATTGATTTTGTGTGCTTTTTAGACCCTTTTGGATCAATTTTGTTAATTGGGTGTTTTTTTTTTTTGATAGGGTCCAATTGGGGAAGGTTCTTTCAAAGAGTTACGACGACTGCACTTGGTATCTGTATACTAATAGTGGGGGGTAAGTGCTATAAATTACTAACTCTTTTAAGTGTATAATCTATTTCTAAAATTATCTATAATATTTTGTCCTCCGAAAATTTTATCTCTTTAATTTTATTATATTGTGTTTCTTAAGTTATAGACAGATTTTCTTTGTTTCTTATTTTCAATAATAAATCATTTTATTGCAATACCGGTAATTGTTTGAGAAATCCAATATGTTCTTATCTCTATAGAATAGAGAATAGTAGAAGCCAATTTTATTACAACTACTTAATTCCGTACAATTACAAAGTATAGCATGAAAGATAATGGAATTAATTGCTGTAATTTTTATTTTCTTTCCATGTTTTGAATTTCCATATTTTTATTGTTGATGAGAAATTAAGGCTTAGTTGCACAATATGTGTAAATTTTTCAAAAGGCTACTTTAAATAGTAAGTCAATGTGTCTCTTATATTTGGGTATTAGTTAGAATTATTTTCAAATTATTGTACCAATAAAAGTGAATGTGTATAAATTTTGTTTAACT
The DNA here is from genome assembly GCF_001633185.2 of Quercus lobata. Taxonomy (NCBI): domain Eukaryota; kingdom Viridiplantae; phylum Streptophyta; class Magnoliopsida; order Fagales; family Fagaceae; genus Quercus; species Quercus lobata. The sequence continues at coordinate 8,039,363 of NC_044909.1, read as the reverse complement.
ATCCCGTGCATCGCACGGGATAGCGACTAGTAAAAATAATAATTCTCATTTGTGTTGGCTTTATACACTAGGCCCTTATAAGATCAGAGAATTAGAATATAATTTTTTTTTTAATATTTTAAATATAATGTTTATTTGCGATTCTTGTAGTTGTGGTAACTTTTTTTAAGAATAAGAACTCCCCTAGAAAGCACGCCACAATAATAACGGGTTCAATACATATCCAACTGAATTTATGGTTTTACTTTCTAACAGCTCCGCTTCAACTCCATGAACGTCTTTCAACAAAAACTAACTCCATAACCAGGAATGTCATACATAACATCTATATGTGTGTGCATGTTTTTCGCTCAAATTTGGACTTCAATGGTGCCTCTGATATAACGGGATCATAGATGATTGACATGGACTGATAGACCCCGAGAAGAGACCTACCTATTAAGAGTGCAGAACTACCGATTCAAAATCAGCCCAAGCTAATTTCCGAGTGGAAGCTTCATGGTAATCTTTGAAGGGTTCATGCCAAAACCAAATGTCATGGCAGTTGTTGAAGCCCACAAGATTCATTGATTTATTAATACTATTGAAAGATTTAAACCATTTTTTTACACCCTAAATAAAAGAAAATAATTTGAACCACTCTATTGGATGTACGTAATTCACAGACATAATATCATTAATTCATTATTACACACGTTAAGCTTTCAGATTTTTTTCGTTTATTTTACGAAATGATCTTACAGATTCAATACAAACCTTTAAAAGGACGCCAATTGGATTGCAGTTGTAAGTGCGTTCGAGCAACTTCATTATATAAAGTTGCTTGGTTGTTCATCCAGTGTCTGCGTGTGCTTCGGCTACTGCGTTGCATAGAACTTACAAAATGATCATTAGCTTCAGGAATCTTGCTTAATGATTAAGCACTACAAAATGCAGTATCATGTCATGCTGAAATGCTAACTGGTGACTCATCTGCATAAAACTTCTGTTCTTCTAGCTACTCTAGTATGCTTTCAACCACCTCATCCTTTGTGTCGGTAAAATTGGTAGCATTCAGCATCATCTACCCCTTGTCTAGCACAGCACATCAGTTTCACAACTGCCACAGATTGAAAATGCCAAACTGGTAATTTTGCTTTTTATTTCACAATTTGTAGCCAGCAAAGGAAGGATAAAGGCAAAGGTTCTTTGCCTCGGCCATGGTTAGCTAACATAGAGCCATCATTTTCATAATTCCTAAATTGTAACAAGTAATGGCCCGGAAATAAACATATTGTTGATTTAATTCTTGTCACTTAGTGGATAACAATTACTCTTGAAACAAAGAAGTTACCTGGGCTATACCCTGCCATTACAAACATTCAATTAGCAGTAATGGAACACAGGTGAGTTACTTCCATTGAGGCCATTTGATTGAATCAACTGAATCTTTCTTCACATTTGATAGACCGGAAATGTTGGCAGAATGGCGCCACACCATCTCCATCTGGCAGCAAAGAACATATGGCCATTGAAGTCTTACCAATAATGCAAATTTGAAAAAAGAGCTTCAATTTGATCATGGAGTTTGGCCTTGGATAAAATAATATGAATAAGATTTACTCTAGCTAAGAAATTATATTGATGTTCATATTGTTTGTTTTCACTTTAAAAATGAAAATACTGTCACCTATCATCATGACAAAGCTGTTTGTATAAATAACAGGCCACTTATACTCCCAAGAAATAAGATTAAAAGTAGTTGACTGTGTCTTACTAGAAACACATGACCCTAAGGTGTCTGCAGCAACAAATCATGACAGAAGCTTGCCATGTTGGCATTGTCATTTGTACAATTGTGTGTGTGGTTGGATGTGTAAGTACATCGTTTTGTGCTGCAATAAGTCTAGTGACAACTTTTTTCACAACTGCTGATGTGGCCTATTGTGATTGGTGCATTATCAAAATGGTATAAATGGTGGACCCATGTGTGGTTATTCTAATCACAAAAGGCCAACTTAGCAAGTTGTGAACAATATAGTGAAAATTTTTGTCTCTAGCATTGCTCTTTGTGCTAGGGTGAGGCATCACAATGACTAGGAACATTTGCTGTTAACAAAAATACAAAAGGCAGTACAAACAGACCTCTCCAATAATCACAGTGTCACCTTCCTTGACACCAAGTTTGATGAGAGACTTATTCACACCACAAGCCTCAAGAACATGTTGAAATCTTATCTCAGAGTCCATGTACCTGATCCAAATGTAAACATATTTTCACATGATGCATCCGAAACATGGCAGAGACAGCATCTGACCCTTTAATGGACAATATTGATACAGTAGGTCAAGCATACTGCGATATTGACATTTTTATGTGGAGAAAAAAAAAATGAAAGATGTCAAATCAAATAAAGAATTGCAATTAGAAGTGGTGATAAAGGCATTGAGTCTACTTGTGCAGATCAATGTTGGCAAATCTCTTTTTTCATTCATGTCAAATTTTTCCAAATCCTTGGAGCAGAGCATACAAAGCAATTAAAGAGGTTCAAACAATGAAACAACATTCAAATTTAATCTGCATGCACAGCATTCCGATACATCGAAACAACTCAAAGAGCAATTAAAATAGGAATATCATTCTCATTGTAAACCCATGTTTCAATACTCAGGCCTTAGTAACTTCTTCAGTTAATGCAACCAATTTAAACATACTTTCTAACACAACACACCCCCCCCCCCCCCAATCCGGAAAAAAGAAAATGGATGAAGTGGTGTATGTCTGTGAAAGATCCAGTCCCTGGTAGGTACTGAACAAAAAATATAATTTAAAAAAAAAAAACCATTAATTTTATTTGGGAAAATTACAATTTAAACCCCATGTTGTTTGACGGCCATATGGTCCATATCAAAATTTAGTGGTTAAATGAATCAATTGAAAGTTTTTGCACTAAATAGTGATAAGGCCAAACCACATGGAAGTGAATTATAATTTATCCATTTACTTTCTAATCAAAATGGCCAACCATGCCTAATATTGCAGGTTAGAGCTCAGGCATTCCTGTTGAATCTCCACTGGAGACAGAGAAATGATGTCCAAAACTGACCACTAAGGGTTTATGCCATTACTTTGTCTGGCCTGAACGTCACTACCTTGCATGAAAACTAGAAGTCGATTTTAGTTTGAAGCAATGACTATAGGAAATATATGCAGCATACTGCATTTTCATTCTTCAGTATTAAGTTATGACATTACATGCTCTATAATTTAGAATTTAAACTCCGCAAAATGATGAAAATGTGATAAAATAAGGCAAGACAGACTCAATGGTCAGCCTAAGACAAGGACTGGAAGAAATTTACAAAAAGGAATATAAGAAAAGTTGTAATAGTTAACCTACCGCCAGTTTGTCATCTGAACAAAACGCTGTAATCCAGATCCAACTACATGCCAAGTATTAGAACTGCTGTCGTGAAGGATCTCAAAGTCATTAATAGAGGCACTTCGCTTTTTATTTACCATCTCAGCTATACGGTTCAAATTTACCAGATCTTTTGGACCTGAAACATGTGCAATGAACTTGTGAAAACAACCTATGTATCACATAAGGAATACAAATTGTTACATGTAGATAGCATTTAAATATTAAGACATGGTTGAGGAAATATGATAATAAATTTGATGAATGAAAACAAGATAAAAGTTTAACCTTCAAACTCCTCTTTTTCCCCTTTACTCTTCCGTAAAAGCTCATAAGCAGCACAGATCACTTCATGAGTGCCCTCTCTTTTCACTGCACTCATGCAAAAAGGTTCAATCCCACGATTTTCTAGCGTTTCCTTGAATGATGGCCACTTTTCATATGCTTCTGGAAGGTCCATTTTGTTGTAGGCAACCACATAAGGCTTTTCAGAAAGTTCAGGATTAAAGAGTTCCAGCTCTAGTCGAAGTGCATCAAACTCAAGTTCTGGCTGCAGTCCTGAGCCATCGACAACATGTACCTAAAAAGTAACAAAAGTTCTATTAGTCTACAAAAGATTTCATAACACCTACCCCCTCTCTCTCTCTCTCTCTTTCATTCATGTCCACCGGCGTGGAACAAACTAACTACAGGGTCTTTTATTTTCTATATTGGAAAAGGGGTTGATGGTGATGAGATGCCAATATGAGTGAAATACAGTGAAGGAATTGAGCGTTCTTACTTCATTAGTGGAACTAAGTACAAACAGCAATCTAATGATTTCAATGATGCTTTAAAGCTTGAGATGGAAGGGTAATCATAACAATAATAAATCCAGAGAAGGTAATTTAAGAACCTAGATCAGGAGCATACAAATGTCTATCTATTGGCCCACAACATGAGATGAGATGAGATGATGATGATAATTAATAAAAAGATTAAAGTACAAAAAACAAGTTTTCATATTATGCATGTTCTGTAATAATGCTCTTGAATATTTGATTACTTTATAATTGAAAAAGTGGCGATTCATGATAGAAAGCCTGTACCAGAGCAGAACACCTTTCAGTATGTCGTAGAAATTCATGACCTAAACCAAAACCCCGGTGTGCTCCTTCAAGTAAACCAGGCAGATCCGCCACAACCATTGTAGAATCATAGTCAAATGAAACTACTCCCAGATTAGGAAGTAAAGTTGTAAAGGGGTAATTTGCTATTGTTGGCTGCGCTGCACTTATCACACTCAAAAGTGTGCTTTTTCCTGCATTTGGAGCACCCACTATTCCAACATCTGCAACCAGCTTTAGCTCCAACTCCAACCACCTGATCAAGAACACCATTATTCCTACTGAGTACATTGTGAGGGGTGGGGGGAGAGGGAGAGAGTGACCATCACATAGAGATATTAACTACTCCTAGCTTGGGGCTTATGTGTAAAGGTAAGTTAAGAACTGCAAGAACTCCTTCAAGCTCTACAAAATACAAAGATTGATGCAACTAAGTCTCATTTAAACTATCTGGGATCAAGTAACAACTACCAATTATTCAAACTCAAAATTCACAAGTAAATTAAGGTAAAGACTACACAGAGGACCCACTTTTATGCTAACATGCAATTCACCCTTATGCTTTCATGTATAGTTCTCAAACATGTGCCTTCACAAACTTGTTGAACTCATTTTTGCATCACACCATCAAAAACCCAAAGTGTTCCTGGAAGTCTAAAAATACTGCAGGTTAAATTCAAGACTCCACCATTGATGTAGCCATGGAAGATTAATTTGTTATACTTCACAAATTCATCAATTCAAGATTTATTTTATTGGGTCAATGTGTGAAGTCCAATTTAAGCAATAATTGTACGGTCATAACTTCTGGTTATATGTATCTAGGGTTAAAATAGCTTTCAATTTGGATTTTTATTTTATAAGTATTCTAGGGGTAAGACAATTTTTAATTTGGGTTCTAATTTCTGCAAATCCTGTGAGCTAAAGAATATTTTGATCATTTTATTGAGTCTATAATTATTTAAGAGATTCTAAGTAGCCTAGATTTATTCCTCTGAGTCCAAGTTGGTCTTTTATTAACTTACTGGGTTTTTAGTTTAATAGTCTAGTTAGAAGTCCTAATACTACTAGTACTCAAAAGAAGATGAAGATGATTAATAGAACAATTGAAAGTTTGATTATTGGGGCAAATTTACTTCTTCTTTTTTTTCTTTTTCTTTTTTTCCTCTCATTCTCTATCCCCTTTCTCTTCATTTTGGCATTTTTTCATTATTCACATCACTGTTCATACACACAAACAAAGTCCAAGGTCAATTATGGTAAAGTTTGTCAAGCAGTCTTCTCAAGATTTAACGCTAGGGCTGCCCTTAGACCCTAAATAGACGTTAGGTGCATTTTTTCGAAGGACAGAGTTTATTTCCAAACCAGTTAGGAGAAAACTTCCTTCAACCTATTAGGTGGCATTTCAAAGGAATACCCACATGTACTTTTAGTCACATGACCTATTCAATGAGTCATATAACTTATTTTAATAATTTAATCAGTCATGTGATTTAATGCACATGGATGGTTTTATGAATCGCCACCTAGTAGGTTAGAGGAAATTCATCCAAAACAATTTGAAGGAAAACTCTGTCAATTTTTTTTTTTTTTTTAAACATGCCACAAACTAAGAGCTAAATCAGCTGATAGTAACTAGTAAGTAAGAAAGTTCCACCCTCGTTAGCGTTGTTTGTTCCTAAAATAGAGCTACAACATACATCATCAAAGTATATCAAATAATTCACAATTAATTTCACCATCAAACCAAAAACAAAATTCAAGCACACAAGAACAGAAACTGAATTCCAACTATCCAATCCCTATCCCCCACTTAAAAGATCAATCACCATTACATCACCAAAGTTGTGATCAGCCATATGTTTCAGTTTAAAAAGTGTCAATATGCACCAATGTGAACTGAGGATTACAATCCTAACTCATGATTGCAGTTCCTAAAATCCTATCCATCCATTATAAACTAATCAACATTTAAAACAATAAAGCATCTTAATCCAACAAAGAGCACTCACATTTCTGGGCCGGCTTCGCCATTCTCAGCAATCCTCGGCACCTTATTAGTCCCGGATCTAAACGAGGCGTTCCCTCGGCCGCCTCTCCCGCCGGGCAACAACAATGCCCGTTGCCCTGGATGCAACAATTCCAAAAGCAATACCTCCTCTTTACCAGCCTGCCTAATCACCGTTCCGGGCGGCACTTTCACCACCACATCCTCGCCTTTCGCACCGTCCTGCGACCTCCCCTGCCCGTGGCTCCCCTTCAACGCTCGGAAATGCAAGCTGTTTCGAAACGGCAACAGCGAGTTCATCGAACCGTCGACTTCCACGTACACATTTCCACCTCTGCCTCCGTTGCCGCCAGATGGACCTCCCAACGGCACGTACTTCTCGCGGCGGAACGCGACGACGCCGTTTCCGCCGTCGCCTGCCTTGACGTAGATTTTCGCGCGGTCGAAACATCGCATCACCGCCGGTACTCCTTTCTCCTTCACTTCTCCTTCTTCGAATTCGCCCTCGGTGTCATAAATATTCACGGATTTGCCATCGTCTTCGTCGTCGACCACATAGAGTTTCGCCGAAACTCCATCCTCCTTGACTATTCCTTTATAAACACCATCGCGATCTTTAACATTTACGCCTTTGCCACTCTTAAACCTTACTACCTCACTATCTTCTTCCACTTCCGATTCGTATTCTTCTTCATCATAATCCGAATCGGAATCATCCTCAAACAACTCAAGTTCACCATAATTAAGATTCAAATTACCATTCACACCTTCCTCTTCGACTTCGTCTTCGTCTTCGCTAATCAAATCGGGAATCTCATTCTGGATTTTCGGCAAGGCGGAGTCCGCGAGCTTGACTACGGAGGAGAGATTAAGGAAAGGGACTGAGAAATCTTCCTTGGGAGGGAGGCGAGTGTAGGTGGTGGCTTCGCCGCCGGGAGAGAGAACAATCGGCTCCGGCGGGGACTTGTAGCGATTGGATTGGGTCTTGAACTTGTTAGGGTTTCGTAGCGGTTGCTTTCTCTTGGAATTGGAATTGGAGAGCTTGTGAGGCTGAGGGTTGTGAGTTTTTGGGCGAGCGAGAGCGTAGGGAGAGAATAAGCCCGTTGAAGAAATGGAAGCAGCAACAGCAGCCATTTTTAGTTTTGGCTCAAATGAAATGAAAGAAGCGGCAAAGAAAGTGTTAGGAGTTTTTAAGTGCGCTATGATTTTGTGCGAGTGTGAGAGAGATGGATAAGGCGCCACCTGTCGGTGTCAAGCGTGGGCGTTGACGACTATTCGGCATCGTTTTGTTTCTAATTTTTTTTTTTTTTTTTTTTTGGGGAAATGATTCATGTCTAAATTCAAACATATGAAAACCAAAAAAGAAAAAAAAAGAAATTTAAACCAAAAATAGAAACATCTCTATATAATACATAATATAATATAATCGTGTGGACAAGAAAACCGAGCACGTTTATTTGATTATGGGTCATGCCTAAGGACGAGCAAACACCCAAGGATGGTTAAAAGGTTTGTATAAACCTAAGTCAATAGGCTGTGGAGAAAAGAGGACAGTGACGAGGTAATTGAGGTTCCCAAGGAGCCGAACCACCTTAGGGGAGCTTTAGGGAGTAAACCATTTTGGGAAGATAAGTTTCAGGGAAGTAGCAGAGCTAAGCCTATAACAACAAGATAAATATCTGAGAAGGAGATTGTCATCACTACATTAAATGCACTGCACCAAATGAACTAGCTGCATTTATGGAGAAATGACATCTAAATAGTGTCATCCCAACTCACAACTCCTCAGAAAGCTTCTAGGAGGTCCAAATGGGACAAGCATCCAAGGGATTTCTTAGAAATCAACAGGTGGAGGGCTAAGATGTAAGGGTAAGGGACTATATAAGAAAATGACCACCATAAAAATGGGGCATGTAATCGGAGAAAATGGGATATACTTGTATTCCACAGAAAACTTGATTAATATAAGAACATCACATCCTCAGATTTGACCGAGGAATGATATTTCCATCACTTTGCACATTTAATCACGTTAGTTTGGATCCTATTCATAGAGGCCTGCATTCAATTTGTTAAGTAACTTCATGGTAAAACCCACTCTCTATCAAATTCATTGTTTTGGGTTTATTGGGTTGCCATCCACTGTTCTTGGTGGATTGAGGTTCTAAATAAAGTCCTTAGAATAATAATTGATGGATATCAATTGTCCAAGCACCAAAATACTCAAACCGCTTTCTTAAATCATTCAAGTGTTTGAATGATGGAGTAGCAACGAAGTTGCAATTAATGAAATTCTAGTTCTCCAGCATGAGATCCATGCCCCATTACCAAACATCTCAGATCATAGGCAGAAGCTTTGTGATTCTTGACTCCCATTAATCTCACGTCTTCCATCACATTTTAGTTATGAGAAATGTAGGAAATCAAGGGAAGATAGCCAGACATAACCCTTATATAAGCTTTAGATCATACTCATGAATGACTAATAAAACCTTAAAATTGTTGTGTTTCATACTTTCTTGGGTCAGAGAAACTTAGGCTAGCACCATATTGGTACTCTTTGTTAATGTGGCTTTCCTTTTTAGATCTTCTAACACTTAAGAATGGATGAGTGGCTAACTAATTTTCCTTGCATCAAAACTGTAAGGGAGTTACCCCACTACATACTCTAATACAAAAAAATAGAGTGGTGCATTGTGAATAAAACGCTTAAAGATAATTACTCACAGAAAGGGAGACGTCAATTTAAAATAATCCCTACTCCATTGTAATTATGATCACAATACAATGAGGAAAAAGAAGGAGACGATGAATGAACGAGCATTGAGAGTGCCTTTCCCTAGAACAAGAGGATCGAGTAGGACGCACCTCTAGTGTACCAGTTATCGTGCCCACAGTAAACGCTAGGTAGCCAAGTGCGGAGCCGATAACTGTTGAAAGCATCTAAGTAGTAAGCCCACCCTAAGATGAGTGCTCTCCTATTCCAACTTCCCCAGAGCCTCCAGTAGCATAGCCGAGACAGCAATGGGTTTTCTGCTCTTGTGGGGATGGAGAGACAGAAGTTTTGAGAATTCAAGAGAAGGTCATGGTGAGACGAGTCGTTTATCATTACAATAAGTGTCAAGTGGAAGTGCAGTGATGTATGCAATTGAGGCATCCTAATAGATCGGTAGACTTAAACCTTGTTCCTACATGACTCGATCAATTCGATCAGGCACTCGCCATCCATTTTCACTGTTCAACTCTTTGACAACACGAAAAACCATTGTTCAACTCTTTGACAACATGAAAAAAACAAAGGCCTCCGCCCTTCAATCCCTTGGATAGATAGAAAGGGGGTGCAGAGGCCTTTGGTGCCCTTCTAATCAAGAATCGGGGCCTCACAATCACTATCCAATATGCTTTTCTCTCATGTCTTTATTCGTTCATGGTTTGATATTCTGGCGTCCTAGGCGTTGAGGAACCACACCAATCCATCCTAAACTTGGTGGTTAAACTTTACTGCGGTGACGATGCTGTAGGGGAGGTCCTGCAGAGAAATAGCTCGACGCTAGGATGATAAAAAGCTAAACACCTCTCATTCTTATTACTTTTCAATATGAAAAGAAAGAAAAAAAAATGAAAAGGTCGTCTTATTCAAAACCCCAATTATGAAACCTCTTCTCTCCCACTTTACGCCTCAGAAAGTACCATTCTTATAAAGAGAGAGGCGCTTTCACATCATCTTAACCTGAAATGGTTGGGAAAGGAGAGGTTTTTTTTTTTTTTTTTAGGGTACTCCCGGGAATAGATCCAGTGGAGACGGGGTGGGGCCTGTAGCTTAGAGGATTAGAGCACGTGGCTACGAACCACGGTGTCGGGGGTTCAAATCCCTCTTTGCCTATAACTAGCGAAAAAAAGAAGGGCCTTTACCCCTAGAGTAGGAAAATCATGATCGGGATAGTAGACCCAAAGCTATGGAACTTGGGTGTGGGTCTTTTGTCGAAATGTAATGGCCTTACTTTTTCTTTTTATTTATCGTTAATTTAATGGTGTATTAATTAAATATAGTATGTAAACCTGAATCAGCAATTTTTTGTTTTTTTTTGTTTTACGGCTCGTAATTCTTCCTCAACCAAGCTTAAGTAGAATAACAGAGCAAGTTCAAGTATACAAGTATTAATAGAATAGCAAAAATGCATTCTTCGTTATTAATACGTTTGCTCGCGGTAATTGTGGCCTTTTGGGAGAATGGATAACTGCATCAAAGATGCACTTGCTAGTACTAGTACATCTGAGAATTCTTAATTGGCTAGTTGTAAATAGCTCTAGACTGCGAAACAAAGGATTATCCCGGACCTATACCGAGGTATTGACGGTGATTCCCCAATATTGCAGAACATAATGTGATACGATGAGATAGAATACAATAGAAACAAAGACACGAGGAACAAGTTACCTACTCTTAACGGTCAAAGCAAACCCTTTCATTCTGAATTCTTTAATTCGAAATGAATCAAATCTCCCCAAGTAGGATTCGAACCGACGACCAGTCAGTTAATAGCTAACCGCTCTACCACTGAGCTACTGAGGAACAACAAGAGATTGATCTTATAGAGTTCAGTTCTTGTTCTTAACCCATGACCAATATGAGCTCGAAGTTTCCTTCATAACTCTAGGAACTTCTTTGTAGTGGCTCCGTTCCATGCCTCATTTCATAGAGATCCTCAAAGTGGCTCTATTTCATTATATTCCATCCATGTCCCAATTCCATTCATTTACTATCCCTTTGGTGTCATTGAGATAAGAGATGTCATTTCTAGTCTATCTATTTCTATTTCTATATATATGGAAAGTTTTAAAATCATCATATAATAATCCAGAAATTGAAATAGAAAAGAAAAAGGGAGGTTTGTGATGATTTAAAATCTTTTATACTAGGTAATCCAATATCCTTATGCATGAACATAATCAATTCAATCATTGTAGTTGGACTCTATTATGGATTTCTGAACACATTTTCTGTAGGGCCCTATTATCTCTTCCTTCTCCAAGCTCGGGTTATAGAAGAAGGAATCGAGAAGAAAGTATCAGTAATAACTAGTTTTATTACGGGACAACTCATGATGTTCATATCAATCTATTATGCGCCTCTGCATCTAGCATTGGATAGACCTCATACAATAACTGTCCTAGCTCTACCATATCTTTTGTTTCATTTCTTCTAGAACAATCACAAATACTTTTTTTATTATGGATCTACTACCAAAAATTCAATGCATAGTCTTAGCATTCAATGTGTATTCCTGAATAATCTCATTTTTCAATTATTCAACCATTTCATTTTACCAAGTTCAATGTTAGTCAGATTAGTCAATGAAGATTATTTTTAGCTATTATCAATGAAGGTAATAGAATATATTTTCTAAGAATCGATTGTGTTACTAATAAAGAATCTCTTATTACTTGAGCAACTATAAGGCTATCCCAGGCCTCTACTATTTCTATACGAGTTTTCTCATCTCTATTGTATTTTTCTCTTTTGTCCTCCTCTGTTTTCTCACTTTCCTTTTTATTTTCCTTTGTATAATCCGAAATTCTTTTTTTTTTTTTCCAAATCCAATTTCGAAAAATGCCTTTCAGCCACCAAGGATATCAAAAGAAAAAAAGGGGGGGGGGGGGGGGGGGGGTGCCTAGTCTATCCAAAAAAAAGGTGAATGTACATTTGCTTCAAACAGTTCCACAATAACTGTTTTACGCCTTTGAACTCGCATAGAGCCCTTTATTATATCTCAACGAAAATCTGATTGTTGTGAATAACAGATCAAAGCTGCCTTGTCAGTTTCATAAAGATTATCAGTATCTTTATTATTAGTGTTAGTATAAGTATTGGTATTCTTCGTAGTATCAGTCAAAATTATGACACGTTTGGCTTTTCTTGAACGAATTTCATGATCCTCTACCACATGGTCTTGTCTCTTTCCCACTGTTCCAACTCATCGATTAATTTGTATGACCATCGAGGGACTTTTTTACTGATTTCATTTATTCCAATATGAATATCTATTTGACGAATTGTTTCATCCTTGGGATTCGTTTGAATAAAAATTTTAAAATTTTTATTTGATCTTCTAAATCAGTTCTTACTTGTTTGTTTTCAATAAATGGAAATAAAAGAAATTCCTTTCAAATTAAAATTTGATGTTGATTTTACTGCAACCTTACTTAGTAAATAAGTAATTTCTTTTCCTAATGATTTTCGATCAAATAAATCCACTTTCTGGTCAAATTCTATGTAATTGGTACTAAGAAGTATGCCATGAATTTTATTTACCAAAAATTTCTTCTTGTAATTCTTTATAGAAGTTTTTAGGATTAAGAATAAAAACAATTTTTTGATTTGGCCGCGATAGGGTCCGTTCAATGAAGGATCATATATTTTAGTTAAATATTCTTTTTGAGTCTCATTATTATTATTAGACAATAGAATTCTTTTTTCGAGTACATCTGGAGCAAGAAATCTCGTATCTAAAGTTTCTGATCTATGTATCAATTTTCTGCTTATGTTGTTCCTTTTTTCTTCATTGGCGTAACTCCAATCATTGTACAATTCATTATAGGAGATTTTTTGTATTGTAAACAAAGATATCTTTCTTTGTATCATTTTCTAAAAAGTTGACAAACTTGGTGGATACGTGAAGGATGTCCTTTCTTTTCCATCACTTTTACATGTATGAAAAAAGATTGTGACATTTCATTTTTTACAGCATTTTGAAATCGGTTGTTTTTTTATATATTGGAATGGAAGATTCCATCTTAGAGTCGAAAAGAATAGTCACAAGAGGTTTTTCAAACAAGAATCTTTCTTTATCTTTTATTTCTTTAAATATTTCTAACTTCAAATTTTCTTGATTGCCATCTAGATAAGAAGTTTCATAAATGGGTCTATTTTTACAGCGTGTCTCTTTAAAGTGGAATTCGTCCTTTGTTTTTTCCTTTCCATTCATCGGATCTCTTCCGTTTCATCCATTTTTATTTTGTCTGGATCCTCATCTTCTTCCGAAAAAAGAGAAAGAGAAGGATCTTCTTCGGTGGATTCCTCTTGTTCTTGTTTAGTCCCCTTTGTTTCGGAAGTTGTTTCTATTTCTACATCTGTTTCTTCCTCACTTTCTCCCCTCTTCCATTTCTGAGGTTTCTTTCAGTTTCTTAGTAACAATGGGTGACGATACTCTACCTAAATAGTACACACAGATAATAAATAAGAGAATACTAAAGATTCGAGCCATAGAATTTCTCAATTCTGACACAAGGTACTTATTAGATCTAATGAGTACATTAAATCTAATAGAATTATTTTGCTGTATCCAGACTAATACCAATCCAACCCATTTCATGAATAAAATGTGACCAATTAACCAACCAACAAAATTGTAAGGGAGTCACCCCACTACTTACTCTAATATAAAAAAATAGAGTGGTGCATTGTGAATAAAACGCTTAAAGATAATTACTCGTAGAAAGGGAGACATCAATTTAAAATAATCCCTACTCCATTGTAATTATAATCACAATACAATGAAGAAAAAGAAGGAGACGATGACTTTGAAAGAGATAGCACTATTTGTACTACCATACACACAAGTAAGCACCTTTTGAAGTAAGTTGCTTCTTATTATCAAAAGCTTGGGCTTAAAATAAAGGTGTGATATGGTTGGTGAGGTAGATGAGGTCTGATTAATGCATAGCTTTAGGACACTGCTTTATAACAGGCCATTCGTATGTCTAATACCCATCTTGAATAAGAATCGAAACTGACCTGTATGTCTAATACCCATCTTGAATAAGAATCGAAACTTTTGGTTGATGGATTTTTGGAATAATGGCAACGTTGAGTTGTGAGCTTTTTTGGATATTACAATATAATTCACAACCAATTTTGGATAATCTGGTTAGTTAAACTAGCATACAATGTCCTTTTGGGGGAAATTACCTCTTAAGATTTGCCAAATTTGAATAACCTCGTTAGTTGGTCAGGATGCTTTTCATGGTTTGAGATAATTAAGTTGAAAATACAGCAGATTAGTTAAGTGCTATATATATTTTTTAGTGTTTGTGGCATGCTGCACATGCTCATGGATTTTGTTAATGTTTCAAGCCCATTTGACAAAATCCATCTCTTGGACCCATGGATAAGCTTAAAAATAGGTTTACTCTTTGCCATCCATACCACACTCCTCTAAATTTTCCTATTAAAAATTATATGGGCTTAGGTCATCTGGGGAAAAAATTGCAGGAAACTAATTAACCTCTAGAAAAAAAAAATGGGGATTTACAAATACAAAGTTGCACCACTCATAAAGGTCAAGTTATGCTTAATTCTAATGCAGACATTGTAGAACTTAAATGGTCAAGGTCGCTGTAAGGACACGATTTTTAACGATCCAAAGATGGTTTTGGGTTCGTATGTAAAAAGGCCCGAACAATATGATTTGTAGAGAGTGGGTTTGGAAAGGCTGGACTTTGGTCGTTGGGTAACGGTTTAGTCAGGATTTTCATGGAAGCCCATTCGAAGGTGGATTTGGTCTATACGTCTAAGCCTTACACGGATGTGGTATGAAGATCTATCTCCTCGGAATTGGTCCGAGGAGAGTCTCGCCTTCGCCGTCCTCCTTTTTATGAGTTCGTCTTCCCCCTTTTCTCTGGTTCCGGGGCCGCCCCCTTTGTCAATGCAACGAGCTTCCCTTTTATACTAGTATTTCCTTCCCATTCTTCGCCTACGTGTCCGTTTCTCCTTGTTCGGGTTGGTTACTCATCTTGTCAATCCTCACATCAGAGTGGTTGGGAAAAGCTGGACAGCATGGTATGAGTATGGGTTTGTCAGGCGATGGGCTCCACATTAAGGCGTTGGCAGCCTTCTCCCTTGTACTGCTCCTGTACTGAATTTGTCCTTTTCTTCAGGCTTTTTTGTGAGATGTTGGGCGTAAAGTCGTCCTCGGCCACATCCTTGGACCTTTAAGGAGCTCTCATTGTGCGTTCTTAGCAGTAAGGCTCCTCGGCCTGGGCTTTGGGCTTTTAATACAAAGTGAGCTGGGACCTCAGATTTCAGGCCCCACAATAGCCCCTCAAAATCCTGTTGCCCGGTTTTTTAGTTGGGGAGGAGGGTTTTGGAGACATTAGGCCCACATTGTGGCTCGCCCAAATCCAGTACTCCATTATTATTTGTATTTTTTCATTTACATGGGAGGCGTGTCAAGATAAGGGTCACTCCTTTATTTTTCGCTCACGCGGGGTCCTTTGACATTTCAGTACTCGAGGCGCGCCTTCACGAGGATCTTCATATCCTACGGCTGAGGATGAGGTTGGAAATTGAGCCGAGTCTGCTTTGTCCGTAGCATTCCTTGGAAATTTGCATGAATTAAATGCCACCGGTTTGCTTCTGTGTATAAATAGGGTAGGGGGTCACTCCACTTGCACATGAACTCTCTTGTTTCCTTCAGAATCATACTTCTTCTTTCATATTCACGATCTCCATTTCCAGTGCCACTCTGCTTCAAAGCAAGATGTTCAAGGCGTGGATGGGGATGAAAGGTCTCCGCACGCTTCAGAGGCACCGAATTCTCAAGGTGGTATGGTACAGGCAAGGATGGCACAGATTCAAGCCAGTCCCCCGTTTTGACAGGGGGAAGATGGTATTCCTCCCTCTTTTAGTCAAAATCCGAAGCAAATTCTGGCCATGCCAGATTTTTGGTATGTCAGAAGAAGGAATTTCCGTCATCAGCGCCGTCTGCCTTGTAGCAAGCAAATTTTTGCGGGGGCTCCTCAACTTCCGGCTCCCTGCACCTTTTCTTCAACGGTGCAAGCCTCAAGTTGGGTTCCCTGCACCTTTTCTTCAGCGGCGCTAGCCCGAAGCCAGGTGCTCTCTGCACCTTTTCTTCGACGGTGCAGGCCCCACGTTGGGTTCTTTGGCTGCCTGAGTTATGGGCATGTAAAAGTATTGAGGAATGGTTTTCTTACACAACTCCTCGGAACAGCAACCAGCCTCTCCTCTGCGCTTCTTCTTCGGCTTTATCTTCATTCTCTTGTATTTTTTTTCTTTCTTTTTACTTACGTAGTTAGCCTTAGTATAAGCTTATTTCAGCTTTTCATTGTACACTGTAATATTTCTTTGTCTTAATAAAAGATGATTTTATTTCTTTCTAAATATGCGTTTGCCTTTAATGATACTTGGAGCAGAAAAATGCCTTAAAACAAATTCCTACTGGTTTAAACTTACTGACATTATTAAGTATAACGAGGGCAATCCTCAATAAATTAAACTCTTGGAACTAACCGGGATAATGGCCGAGCGCTGTGCAATGCATGCTAGACAAATGTCCGAGAACGATAAACTTCTAAATAATTCATCCGAGAGGGTAGCTGAGCAGTGAGGGACTTCAATTGTGTTTTTAGTAGCATATTGCTCTATGTTGCATCAATCCCTTTGGTACTGAGGATCCGAGGGTAGACTGGGGAATCCGTTTAGTATAGGGATTAACCCAACTGTTTAATGGGTAGTTCTCCTCGGATAGATTCTAAGGTTCGTGTAACGTAAGATTTCTTTTATGTACTTGGTTTCCCCATAAGCTTGAGTCCGAGGACCATGCAAGGCCTTGGTTCTGTCCAAAACTTGTAAGATTTCTTTTATAACCCAACTGTTTAATGGGTAGTTCTCCTCGGATAGATTCTAAGGTTCGTGTAACGTAAGATTTCTTTTATGTACTTGGTTTCCCCATAGGCTTGAGTCCGAGGACCATGCAAGGCCTTGGTTCTGTCCAAAACTTGCAAGATTTCTTTTATGTACTTGGTTTCCCCATAGGCTTGAGTCCGAGGACCATGCAAGGCCTTGGTTCTGTCCAAAACTTGCAAGATTTCTTTTATGTACTTGGTTTCCCCATAGGCTTGAGTCCGAGGACCATGCAAGGCCTTGGTTCTGTCCAAAACTTGCAAGATTTCTTTTATGTACTTGGTTTCCCCATAGGCTTGAGTCCGAGGACCATGCAAGGCCTTGGTTCTGTCCAAAACTTGCAAGATTTCTTTTATGTACTTGGTTTCCCCATAGGCTTGAGTCCGAGGACCATGCAAGGCCTTGGTTCTATCCAAAACTTGTAAGATTTCTTTTATGTACTTTTTTATTTTTCGACCGTAAGCCCCTATACCAGGGCGGGGGGAGTTGGCTTGAGGCCAGAAGCCCCTAGAGGTGCCCGCGCCCTTGGTACTGCAAGGCGTAGCCCTTAGCAGAAGTTTATGTCGGAGCAACAACTGTATGTCGCCGGAGATGGAGGAAACCCCACGAACCTCTGCTTGCCATAGAGTTGACTCCACCGCAACCTGCGCCAACGCGCAAGCCTTCCCACAAACGGTGCCAATTGTAAGGACACGATTTTTAACGATCCAAAGATGGCTTTGGGCTCGTATGTAAAAAGGCCCGAACAATATGATTTATAGAGAGTGGGTTTGGAAAGGCTGGACTTTGGTCGTTGGGTAACGGTTTAGTCAGGATTTTCATGGAAGCCCATTCGAAGGTGGATTTGGTCTATACGTCTAAGCCTTACACGGATGTGGTATGAAAATCTATCTCCTCGGAATTGGTTCGAGGAGAGTCTCGCCTTCGCCGTCCTCCTTTTTATGAGTTCGTCTTCCCCCTTTTCTTTGGTTCCGGGGCCGCCCCCTTTGTCAATGCAACGAGCTTCCCTTTTATACTAGTATTTCCTTTCCATTCTTCGCCTACGTGTCCGTTTCTCCTTGTTCGGGTTGGTTACTCGTCTTGTCAATCCTCACATCAGAGTGGTTGGGAAAAGCTGGACAGCATGGTATGAGTATGGGTTTGTCAGGCGATGGGCTCCACATTAAGGCGTTGGCAGCCTTCTCCCTTGTGCTGCTCCTGTACTGAATTTGTCCTTTTCTTCAAGCTTTTTTGTGAGATGTTGGGCGTAAAGTCGTCCTCGGCCACATCCTTGGACCTTTAAGGAGCTCTCATTGTGCGTTCTTAGCAATAAGGCTCCTCGGCTTGGGCTTTGGGCTTTTAATACAAAGTGGGCTGGGACCTCAGATTTCAGGCCCCACAGTCGCAATGACCTTTTTTTTTTTATTATTATTATTATTATTATTTCATCATTTAGCGATCTATTTATTTATAGGGCCTATTTAATGTATGCCCTTAGGGCATACACATTAATCAACTATTTTTGAAAACATTTTATAGAGAATTGAAAAAACTGTTAAAAAAATTGGTAACTTTTTCATTTTTTCATAAAAAGTTTCATAAAATGGTTTATTAATATATGCTCTAAGGGCACTCATTAGTAAAGCCCACTTATAATTGCCTCCGACTGTCTTGAAAAGGCTATTCCATCAACAAATATTGCTTCTTCCGAAGTTGTGGAACTGTTTTTTACTATTATTTTCCTGCTGTCTTTCGATTTGAATATAATCAAAGGTATAATCATGTCCTTTACATTCTATATGCCACCGTATACAAAAACTATTTCACCCCAATATTCCCATTCATTCAAAAAAATCAAGTCATTTATAGGGCTTTAAACAAGTCGAACAAAACTGGGTATTAAATAAGAATATAATATTAAATTTATGCAAATGACATTTTTATCCTCTCATTTCTTTTCTAATCCAAACAAAATGGTATATTTAATTTATTTAATTTTTTTTTTTTTTTTTTTTTTAGTGGTTAAAAGGAACTATTATTAAACAACTAAGCCAAAATGGCTAAGTTAGAGGCAACAAGCCTACATACACTTTCCCCATTAGTATCAAAATACACAAAGTTTGCTATTACATCAGATGGGGGAATATCCCAAACTACAAAAGGATCTTGCATCGCTCCTCCTAACTTAGCCATAGCATCCGCAACTCTATTCGCTTCCCTGAATATGTGCTGCACCCTGTAGTGCTGAAGCTTGCCTAGAAGCAACCTACAGTCAGCCAGCAAGGAAGAGAAAATGCATTAGAGGGAGAGTAGGACTGCATCAACTCAACTACCACCTTGGCATCTAATTCAATCACAAGCTTCTGCACTCCTATTCGGATAGCCAACAGTAAACCATCCCTTAGAGCCCAAAATTCTGCTGTAATGCTGGTTGTGAAGCCAATAGACCGAGCAAAGCCTCTCACCCATCTACCCTCACTATCTCTAAACACTCCCCCACCTCCTGCCCTTCTCGGATTCCCAAATACAGCCCCATCAGTATTTAATTTATACCATTCTAAGGGAGGTTTTTCCCACCTGACATTACAAATCACCATATTCTTCTGGCACCTAGCCTTACCCACACAGTAGTAATATTCCAAGGCCTGATTTTTACTAACACTATGTAAGTTTTCATTGACAATGCTATTATTGAACACCACACCATTCCTATGTTTCCATAAGTTCCAAACAGCAAAGGAAAACACATAAGACCACGGCACAGAAGAGAAATGCAATATCTTACTTTGGCAATTAACTTTTAGCCATTCAAGCCAATCCAAATCAGCAAAGGAACTAACCATATCATGGGGGACTCTAAGTTTAAACCAAAAATTTTTAGCCACCACATACTCTTTCAACAAATGACTAATAGTTTCCCGAAAATTTTTACATAAAGGGCAGCAACTCTCCCTTGTTATTACCCTCATAGCCAAAACCGATCTAACAGGAAGACTATCATGCATACACAACCAAAGAAAATTAATAATCCTTGGCAACATATCTATCTTCCATATCCACTTCCCTTGGAAATTAGTCTCCTCTTGTTGAGAACCATTCAGCCAAGCATAGGCTGAATTAGTAGAAAACTCTCCATCCTTAGTATGCTTCCACATGATCACATCTTCTCCTCTTCCAACCAGTTGCCTTGGAATAGCTATAATCCTTTCTTTAATAAAAACCGGCAACTCAAAGGATATAGCCTCCCACTTCCACCCCTGCCCCGAATCCAAAAAAAGCTTAGACAACTTCATCTCCATCTCTCTTGAAGTCAACGGCCCTTCTATCATTTCTCTCAAAGAGCATCCCCTTATCCAACTATCCTCCCAAATCTTAATTCTTTCTCCATTCCCCACCCCCCAACAAATACCCTCCGCGAAGGTTTGAAATCCAACTTTAATTGCTCTCCAATTAGGAGAACAAGGCAACTTATTCGGATCTCTAGCTCTCCTCCTATCCGTTGAACAATACTTCTTCAAAATAACCTTTGCCCATAGACTATCTTTTTCCTGATTTAGCCTCCAATTTAGCTTTGCTAATAAAGCCAAGTTCTTGAATTTTGCAGCTTGGATTCCAAGTCCTCCCTCTTCCTTTGGCCTAATTATCTTACTCCACCCTACCAAATGAAGTCTCCTCTTTTCACTCGTTGAACCCCACAAGAAGTCCTTATTAATTTTATCCAACTTGTCACAAAGGTGAGCAGGAAGGGCAGCGGCCTGCATACCATAATTCGGAATAGTAGACATGGCTGATTTCACTAACACCGATCTGCCTACAAAGGAAAGGAATCTAGTCTTCCAACCAGCCAGTTTGCTCATAACTCTCTCAACTATAAAGTTCATTCTATTCCTTGGAACCCCTTTATGTTTGATTGGGAATCCAAGATAATTCCCAATATTCACCGTGGCTTGAATACCCAACCTTGAGCAGACTCCGCTCTTAATTCCAGCTTGCACATTAGGGGAAAAATAGATTCTTGACTTCTCCATACTAACTTTTTGACCCGACTCCTCGCAAAATTCATCCAATACTTCCGATATAGCTTCACAACCATCCTCATCTACTTTAGTAAAAAGAAGTAAATCATCCGCAAAAAAGAGGTGGGAGATACCAATATTTTCTCTCGAGGCTTTCAAAGGCTTCCACACTCCCTCCATACATTTCTTCTCAATTAAGTAGCCTAAGTACTCCATACACAAAATAAAGAGATACGGCGATAAAGGATCTCCTTGTCGAAGCCCTCTTGAAGGATTAAAGGCTTCCAACTTTCCTCCATTAAACAAAATAGAAACCTTAGTGGAAGTGACACAACTCATTATCACCTTAATCAAATTTTGAGGGAAGTGGAAAGCATGTAGAGCTTTATGTATAAAACATCACTCCATTCTATCATATGCTTTCTACCACCTCTACCAAATACATATGGGGAATAAAATATTTTATAATACTCAACTTTTCATTTTGTTGACAACTTTTTTTTTTTTTTTAAATTTTTTATCTTTTCACCAAAGAGGAGTGTCAGATTGTTAGCTATGTTGCGACACTATGAACGAAGGGAACTGCTTGATATGGCATCAAGCCATCAAGGTTTGAGAAAGATGGAATTGACCTAGGGTAATTCGATATGCAAATACTTCAACCCATTCTTTAGCTACTTGGGTCCCTTTTTGATTTTGTCCTGGTGTCATTCCCATCTCCATTATTCTTGCCCATGTTTTACGATAAGGGGGAAAAAATTGGCCTTGGGTCTTCTTGAATTTCTTCCTATCATATTTTACATTATTCTTTCATTGGGGTGAAATAGGAATACTAGAAAATAAGAGAGAGAAAAGTAGTCAAAAAACTGATTTTATTGGTGTTTGGTTCGAGAAAATAGGAAAATAGAAAATTAGTAGGGTCAAGTATTTTCTCCATTGGCCGACCAAAATTCTGTCTCCCTAATTTGGGGAGAAGATAGAGGGGGTGAAATAATTTCAGTAGTTAATAACTGAACTATTCCATCCTCTTTGCTAGTTGCTTGTTCTGTTTATTTATTTTTTTAAAATTTCCCAGGAGAGGACCTATGGGTTGCTTTTTAACTTTTTTTTTTTTTTTTTTTAAATAGCTTTCCTAGGCGTGATAGATGTTTTATTCTTCTTATTTTCTTTTCTTTATTTTTCTATTTGTTAGGTTTAACTAGATGCGAATTTTTTCAAAACTTTCTTTTTTTGGTATGATTTTTATTTTTTAATAAATTTGGGTGATTCCCCCCCCTTTTTTTTAACACTTTTTTAGTTTTTATTTTAAGAACATTCTCATTAAACATATCAAAAAATATAATATTTAACATTTCAAAACACTACATTAATTATTTTAAAACATCACTTCATTAAAATATTATTTCTTTATTTTTTTTATTATCAATGCATCTCTTCCTCTCTCTCTCTTTGTATAATTGTATCTCGAATTTTTTTTCTAAATAACAATAAATATTAAAAAATTTAGTTAATTGTCATGTTTCAAAACAATTTTGAAAACTAGCATCTCGAGTGTCTAAAACTCGAGTTCCAAGATAAAAATCGAGTTTTTAAGTCTCGATTTGTAAGTGGATTAGGCTAAAGTGGAAAAAAATTAAGCTGAAAATCGAGTTTTAAAGACTCGATTCCCATAAATTGAATAAAAACGCCGCTATAGGTCTATAAAACGTCACTATAGGGCTTAAAAACGCCACTATAGGACTCCATAAATCTGCACTTATGAAAAAAAATTTTCCAGGAAAACGCCGCTATAGGGCTTTAAAACGTCACTGAAAGGGTTAAAAACGCCACTATAGGTGAAATTTTTTTCGCATGAAACTCGAGTCTTAAAGACTCGAGATCTATGTGGCCTTTTGGTAATATGGATCTCGAGTTTCTAAAACTCGAGATGCTACTTTCCTTTATTGTTTCTAACGTTGCTTAACTAACTATATAGACTTCTTTTGCATTGCTATTTTGCACATTACCTCATTGTATCTCTCTTCTTCCAAAACAAAAACAACCAACTCACCACTCACAACCACCATCATCACGAAACCCAAGCTACCACTACCATCAGAAAACCCAAGCCACTACAAAACCAAAATCCACTGCTAAACCAAAACCACCGAAGCCTAAACCAATGCAAGATCAAAACCCACTGCCACAGCCACCACTGCCTACAACCTACAACCTCAACCCCCACCCACCAAAATCTCAAATAAGTCACAAACCCAAAATCAAAAAATCACAACTAAATTTGGTAACTCAAACCCACAAACGCCGAACCACCAAGAACAAACAAATCACAAACTCAGACCCATGAAGCACAAAAATAAAAATAACATAACCCACAATGCACCATTGTGAGGGAGAGGGACGAGCAAGAGAGAACTGATTGGTCGACGAGGTGGCAAAGCTCGCGAATTGATTGATCGACGACAGGCGGTGAGGCCGAGTGGAGGCATCAGGATATGGCGTCTCTGCTGAGTTCGAATTCGGACAGCTTTGGGCAGACCGGAGCTTTAAGAAGATTGAGAGAGAGAGAGAGAGAGAGAGAGAGAGAGAGGAGCATGGGTTGAAGGGATTAGGTGTGGGAGATGGGAAGAGAGCTTGGCATTGAGGGAGAAGCAACAGAAAAGGAAAAGAGAGAACACTCTAGCAGTCCAGTGTGAGAAGAAAGAGAGAGAGGGAGAATAGTGAGCTAAGTGAGATGACTCAGTGGGATGGAACGTGTGACGAAAACGAGGGAAGGAGCTAGCACGCGTGTCTGAATAAACAAATTATATTTTTGTTTAACACCTTGCTATAGGGGATCCGGATCCTCTCCATTTCTATTTGAAATGGAGAGTGTCCAGTTTATGGTCAGGATCCGTTTGAAATAAATCTAAGGTCTAAAGCATGCCACGTCAATTAAAATCCAACTGACTTAACTCAGCAAGTTCAACCGGGGTTAGTTGTAAAGGTTAACTCTTCTCTCTGTCGTTCAGCTACCCAAACGAACAAAAAACTCTCTCTTTCTTCAGATCTTTCTCTACCCAAAATTCAAAAACTCTCTCACACCATTGCTCAATCTCCATGGCTACAGCTAGCAGCCACTGCGTCCCACACCTCCACTATGAAATAATGGTGGAACGTTCTCGAAACCCTTGGATATGAAGAAGGATCTCAGATTTTCAGAGAAAGAAGAGGATCGGTGTAAGGAAGTGGAAGAAGAAGAAGAAGATGGATCGCTCGACCGCCTTCTGCTCGTCCAGTCCGATCTCTCCTCTCTCGTCCATCAGGTAACTACTCTCTCTCTCCCCTTGCGATCTGTTTGTTTCTCGAGAAAATGATTTTGAAAAACAAGGATTGCATCTTGCTTTGTGTATTTTTCAATCTCGATGAAAAATTTGCTCAGTCTTTGTTTCATTCGGCTTTTGCAAGTTTGATAGGATTTGTGCTTGATTCTCTCTCTCTCTCTCTCTCTCTCTCTCTCTCTCTCTCTCTCTCTCTCTCTCTCTGTGTCTGTGTCAGCTTTTGTGTTTGTTTGGTTGCTCGGAAAGTGTGGGAGGCTATATTTGTGTTTTTGAATACTTAGCTTCAAATTGAAAGAGAAATTTACTGAGTGCATTTCAAATTACAGATTGCATAGTGTTGTAGTTGTAGGTACTTGGATCTTATAGTATGATAAATCTTGTTCTTATTGTGATTTGGTTTTTGATTTTCAAAATGTTTAGGAGATGTTTAATTTAGGAAATGATTTAAAGGCACAATTTTTATCCATATGTTCTCAATGGAATATCAGTTATTTTATAATTTGTTAGTCTTAGACAGTTGTGATAGTTGTTGTGTGGTGTTGTCTTTGACATCAGTCCAAAAATTATGTTGCTTTGTCATGAACTCATGATGTATGCTAAAAATCATTATGAAATTTCTCTTCTTTTTTTCCTAATTTTTTTTAGGTATCTGCTCCTTTTCTAAATTTGGATTGACTATGCAGATGGGTATTTTGCTGGTGGATAATATATTTTGTTTCTTGTAGTTCATTTTAAAGATATAAATTGTGGCTCTTGATAGGTAATGAGGTACAGTGTTTGTGAGCTTAGAATAATGATTCTTGATTTGTTACGCA
The DNA here is from genome assembly GCF_001633185.2 of Quercus lobata. Classification (NCBI taxonomy): domain Eukaryota; kingdom Viridiplantae; phylum Streptophyta; class Magnoliopsida; order Fagales; family Fagaceae; genus Quercus; species Quercus lobata. The sequence continues at coordinate 8,014,019 of NC_044909.1, read as the reverse complement.
CAACTAGCTTTCTAAGCTATATTGCTACTCACACTCTTATTTGCTTATCAAAAAGTTTTTTCCCTCCTTTCTTGATTTCTTTGTCAAAGATTTCCTCCTTTAATTTTTTTTTTTTCGTTTTTTGCTATAAATAATTTCTTTTTTTGAATTTTTTTTCTTTCCTTGATTTCTTGTTTTTGTCCAACACAGAAGCTTTAAACAGTTAAGCATACTGTGAATTTAATTGGCTTGTCTTGAAATCAAATTCATGCCAAAAAATTTTCACCTGCATTTGCCACTAAATACCTTGGAGCTTGCCTTGGTCCCCTTTTCAGTTATTGGAGTGTAATTTTGCTTCGGTGCCTTTTTTTTTTTTAGTAGGTGAATATCTCATCTTTGCTTCTCCTTAATGCAAAATACATTTGTTATTGTCTGATTGCCCCCATTAAATTTGGGCTATGCAGCTATTATATTTTGTCATTGATTACGAAGAAATTAAAAGTATCTCTTGAACATTCAGACTATATGATCTGCTTTGTATTTCATAGTTTCACTTTTAATTTTGGTATTTTAGCTGAGTTCTTAATACGGAAGTTCCTAAGCTAAACCCTCAACAAATTTACATATTTAGTAGTGATAGTGATCTTATAGCTTCACCTGTGCCTGCTGTTAGTTTGAAATTTTGATACATGTTTATCATTGAAATCACTCTTTGTTATTTTGTTAGGTTGAATGGCATGATTAAATGGATGCTATACGCAATATGGGAAGCTACTTCCGTTGGTGAATGGTTATACAATGGCGGTCCTTATGAGCAAATTTTTCTACCACCAAGAGCGAGAAAATGCAGTTGCTGGAGGTGGAGGGGGATTAGTGCTAAATTTTAGATTGTTTTTTTGTTAGTGTAGACCACATGTTCTCACTCTTGTATAAGTTCTTTATACAAGTTCTACCATTCTGGTGAAATCTTGTAGAAAAATATATGTTTTGGATATATGTAGAAACTTTGTTAAGGTAGTGTGTGTGCTGTGCTTAGTAGTGTGTGGGTGGTGCCTAGTAGTGTGATGAGGTGTGCATGTTGTGGTGATAAAGGGTGCGTGTACTTGGCTATATTGAGGCATGTGCAGTGCAGGTGCATGATGTGAAGCTTAGTAAGTGATCAGATAGTGAGAGTTAGTTAGGTAGTTTTACATTTGGTATTACTGAGATTATAATTGTATATAACCCCCAATTTTGGGATGATAATAAACAAGTTTGGAATCAATTCAGTTACTCTCCTTTCTTTATCTTTCTTGTTCTTACTCTGTTGGAGGTGGTTACCCTCGAAGTAACCAACATCTCATTCTTTCCATTCTCCAATTCTTGCCATTACTTTCTTCAACACTTGTATGATTCAAAAATTGTTTTGAATGGAAGTATTTTGCTTAGGCATGATCTTATTCATTACACTTCGACTTCAACTTATATCCTTGTAGAATTTGTGAATGTAATTTTTAGGTTCCATGAATGTGCTTATTTTTAGGTTCTTTTTGAGTGAAATAATAGCCTTGTAATCAAAGTGTACACTTTAATAAAGCTTTGTTTATTTTTGGATCAAACTCTTCCATCAATTTGTGACCGTACAGGCATCATCAAAATTGTTCATCAAAATTGTTCAATTTGAAGCATTACAAGAAATTAGAAATAAAAGGCACACAATCAATTACATTTTATTACATTCTCAAACCAATATTAATAAAAGAATAACTATATTTTATTACATTCTTCTTGGTTTGTACTCTAAATCCATGTAAAAGTTTTTGTAAATGAACATGAAAACTTGTTAAGTGTCAAAACTAAAGAATACATTCAGTGTTTCATTGATACTGAAAAATTAGCCTATTGACAGCAAGATACATGGCTTCAATGCTTCATGGAATGCTTCAAAACATTTTTCTGGCAAGATCCATTGAACTTTATTGCAGCAGAGGCTAATATTTTACCCTGTTAATAAGAAAACAAGAGACATAGTTATTAGTTATTACTCCATAGAACCCTTTTCAACAATAAATGGAAAATAAAAAAGTGCATAAACAAACTCTTGTTCATAAGCTCAATTGTGCCCAAATGCAACTGCAATTTCTGCTTTATTGTCTAAATTAGTACCATATTTGTATAACATAGAAATGCCCAAGTAGAATTAAAGTTAATAAATGAATACCATATCTATATAACATAGAAATGCCCCAGAAGAATTAAAGTTCAACTAGAAATATTTGACAATTTTTTATTAAAAGAAAAATAGCATCACCAAAATTTCAAACATTCTTTCAAATTTTGCGGGTCTATGCATCAACACTTTGAACTTAGGCTACATAATCAATATGGACATTTTCATCAAGAATTATTTCAGATTTTGCGGGTCTATGCACTTGATTATTCCTGTAGCAATGGAATGTGTTCTGTCAAAGTTCAACACATAAAAGCAAGAAGGTGAACCAGCTACCAGCATCAGAAGAGAGGAAGCACAGGCTATACGACAGAAAGTATTTTGTACATATAGCAAAGCTGCAAGTCGTTTTTTGTTTCTTTATTTATCTTCTTAGTGTTCACACATGCAACAACCATCTGTAACTAAATCTCACACAAGTCTCATATAATGTGCTTAGTTACTTAGTGCTTAGCAAGTCAGTTAACTTAATTTTTCTTGTATAAATGTAATCTTGATGTACAGAATCATTCAGAATAATACAATCAGAAATTCTTCATCTTTCTTGCTCTCTTTCTCTCTGTTTTTGTTCTTCCCTGATAGTATTAGATTCTTACATGTTCATATGTAAGTGCCCTATAAACTATAATCATAAATTACAAAACAAAACAGCTCTAATGAAATGTACCCAAAAAGAGAAATGTAATTGAGACAGAACACTTATCCACACATAATATACATGTTGGAAGATATTAATTAATACGTTTCTAAGAAACCTTTTGTTAGCAAAAGGGAAGAAAAGAAAGGAATATTATTTTGGCTGTCAGGTGCAATAACAACCAATGTCCCGCAATGATATAGTTTTGAGTCTTAAGGCACAAGGTAGTAAGTAAAGAAAGAGGAAGTAAAATGTGTGTGTGTGTATATAGCCTCAAGTAGATTCCTAATGCCTATAGGTAGTTAGGAGATGATATGCAACTGGACCGAGCATGGTTCAAAATAAAGCATAAATTGTCAAATGTCCAAGCTATGAACCTGAATAGTTTCTAAATAGCAGGTCAATATACTTGTCAGGATCAATGCAACAACATTATGGTGAGAGCATAGCAATCCAGCCATAACATCAGTCATGTCACATAAGCTGTTAAATAAACTCTGACCAAGAATTAGCTCATGCCCAAAAATAGCAAATAAGAGTGTGAGTAGCAATATAGCTTAGAAAGCAAGTTGTGCGTAACAAATCAAGAATCATTATTCTAAACTCACAAACACTGTACCTCATTACCTATCAAGAGCCACAGTTTATATCTTTAAAATGAACTACAAGAAACAAAATATATTATCCACCAGCAAAATACCCATCTGCATAGTCAATCCAAATTTAGAAAAGGAGCAGATACCTAAAAAAAATTAGGAAAAAAAGAAGAGAAATTTCATAATGATTTTTAGCATACATCATGAGTTCATGACAAAGCAACATAATTTTTGGACTGATGTCAAAGACAACACCACACAACAACTATCACAACTGTCTAAGACTAACAAATTATAAAATAACTGATATTCCATTGAGAACATATGGATAAAAATTGTGCCTTTAAATCATTTCCTAAATTAAACATCTCCTAAACATTTTGAAAATCAAAAACCAAATCACAATAAGAACAAGATTTATCATACTATAAGATCCAAGTACCTACAACTACAACACTATGCAATCTGTAATTTGAAATGCACTCAGTAAATTTCTCTTTCAATTTGAAGCTAAGTATTCAAAAACACAAATATAGCCTCCCACACTTTCCGAGCAACCAAACAAACACAAAAGCTGACACAGACACAGAGAGAGAGAGAGAGAGAGAGAGAGAGAGAGAGAGAGAGAGAGAGAGAGAGAGAATCAAGCACAAATCCTATCAAACTTGCAAAAGCCGAATGAAACAAAGACTGAGCAAATTTTTCATCGAGATTGAAAAATACACAAAGCAAGATGCAATCCTTGTTTTTCAAAATCATTTTCTCGAGAAACAAACAGATCGCAAGGGGAGAGAGAGAGTAGTTACCTGATGGACGAGAGAGGAGAGATCGGACTGGACGAGCAGAAGGCGGTCGAGCGATCCATCTTCTTCTTCTTCTTCTTCCACTTCCTTACACCGATCCTCTTCTTTCTCTGAAAATCTGAGATCCTTCTTCATATCCAAGGGTTTCGAGAACGTTCCACCATTATTTCATAGTGTAGGTGTGGGACGCAGTGGCTGCTAGCTGTAGCCATGGAGATTGAGCAATGGTGTGAGAGAGTTTTTGAATTTTGGGTAGAGAAAGATCTGAAGAAAGAGAGAGTTTTTTGTTCGTTTGGGTAGCTGAACGGCAGAGAGAAGAGTTAACCTTTACAGCTAACCCCGGTTGAACTTGATGAGTTAAGTCAGTTGGATTTTAATTGACGTGGCATGCTTTAGACCTTAGATTTATTTCAAACGGATCCTGACCATAAACTGGACACTCTCCATTTCAAATAGAAATGGAGAGGATCCGGATCCCTGCTATAGGGAGCTTTTATTTCTAAGCGTATGTTTGTTTGATTGGAGAGATAGAAAAGTGGGAGGATAGAAAAGGAGGAAGTGATAGAAAAGTGGGAGGATGGAAAAAAATTAATTTTTTCTTGTATGTGTGGTTGGAAGGATAAAAAAATGGAAAGATGAAAAACTCATTTGTTTGTTTGAGAAGAAAAATAAAAGGATGGAAAATGTAATTTAAATAAATTTACTCTCATGTCCTACTATATAAAACTATTAAATCATTATTATATTTTATTATATTTCCTTCAAATATATTAAATACATTTATAAGTATTAACTCTACTTTTTTTTTTCAATTACACAACTTATTTTTTATAAAAAAAAACCTAAACACAAAATAAAAAATAAAATATGTAGACTGGGTTTCATAAAAATTAAAAAAAAAAAAAACCACGTTCACTGGGTTTCACTTTCATCCTCTCTACCCATTGAGCCAGGCTTAGAAAAAACAAAACACGTTAATAATTTGTTTTGTACCCAAATGCAATAGTAATAATGACTCCCTTGATTTGGATAGCAACTTTTGAGGGTATTTGTGTAATTTAATACTTGGGTCATATTTCCTCAATTTTCCTCCCAAATCGGAAGAATAAATATTTGTAGGCCCGGAGTGATTTTTTTCTACAATGTTTTCTTTCCCCTTGTTTTCTCTCCTAACCAAACAAGGGAAAACAATATTTTTTTCCCTATTTTCCTCTCCTCCTTTTCCATCCCTCTCATTTTCACCTCAACCAAACGGAGCCTAAATTATAGAATATAGCATGTTTGATGTAGTGTGTTTTTTGTGTGTTGGTTGTTATTAATGGCATTTTTAGCGTTATAGCATTCTTGATGTGAATGTTCTAATTGGGTATCATTTTTTTCACCCCTTCACTTTTTCACCCTTAGCTAAATACAAATGAGAAAAATTAAAATATCTTCTATCTCTTTTCCATTTTCTATCTTCTCACTTTTTCACCCCAACTAAACTGATCCTAGGAAAAAAAAGAGTTAGAGAAAGATAAGAAGGGTTCCTATTTCTAAAACCTTAGATTTCTTACCTTGTTACAAAGTCGAGAAGAATGTATTGATTATTTGGAAAGTACAAAACACTTATAACAAAGAATTGGAATTGGACCCAAATGAGTCTAATATTCCAAGTTTCCAACAATATCGAAAACCACTATATGCTAGAAAATTTTCATAAACTCCTCTTTATTTTTGGGCAACATAATCGAAACCTTTCAAAAATGAAATCATACCTATTGAGTATGAAAGTTGACAATATTGAAACACACTGGTGATGGATAATGGTCATCTATCTACATCTGTCTAATTTTCCTCACACGTCAAATAATTTTCTTTCACAAGAAAACCTCGTATGCCCAATTGCCCATGAATGAAATCATTGCACGGTCCACACACTCGATGGAAAACAGAGCAAATTGTGGAACTGATGACCAAATCAGAGCTCTGTATAAACTCTAGGCCACACCCCTCCCAGTGTATGAGAGAGAACCCCTAAAACACTTGTTATATATTTGATTTGATATTATGAGTTTGTGAGTTGACTAAAGCATAGAGAAGTTTTGGGCCTTTTGGCTGATATCACACTAGTGCAACTTCGATTGAGTGCTCTCTGTTTGATGCGTATTGCAAGTCTTCCATGGCTATGATTGTAAGCAAAAAGTGTTAAATAACCTCAATTTTTAAACTATTTGTCAAACAACCTCTTTTTCAGTAAAATACTACTATTTTGGAACTTAACATTTTTGATGTCGAGTTCCAAGCAGAACTTGACATTAGCAATGTCTAGTCTTATACGCATTTTGCCACCTAATTTTTTTATTTTTTAATTGCGTAGAAATGTCGAGTTCCACTTAAAATTATGCATAAAACTTGTCATTGTTTAAAAGAGTGGTATTTTACTAAATAGTTTGAAAAGAGGGTCATTTGACTACATAGTTTAAAAATTAAGGCTATTTAGCCATTTTTCCCTAATTGTACAAGTGGCTAGCATTTATTTATCCAATTAAGTAGATAGTTTTTTTGGAAGTTTGGATTTACAATACCATTATTTTGGACCCCCACCCCAACAAAAAAATATATTTTAGCGAATAATGCTAGGGATACCACTTTTGACACAATTCTATGCCACAACTTGCCACATAACGAATTGTGATTGATAAGAATGTGTCAATGGTGTCCCTAGCATTACTCTATTTTAGCTCATAAAGCTCGTTTGATTGAATACAACTTGCATATCATGCCAAAAAAGAAAAAGAAAAAGAAAGTGATTTGAATTTAATTATTTTGTTTTATTGTACTATATTTAATTAGCAGTTTTTTTTTTCAAACCCATCATTATTTTTATTTAAAATGTTTCATTTTAATTGATATATATTTCAAAATGATCCTTATAATTAGTACTAGTCATGTGATGGATTAAAAATACTAACATGACATATAGAATTCAAACTACGTTATTAAACTAATTTTTTATTTAATTTAATTTATTATGTCAGTATTTTCAATTCATCAAATGAGAATATATACTCTTTTTTTTATTTATGGGAAGAATTTAGATTTTTTTTGAAATATTATAAGGTGCAATTTTAAAATAAAGGTCAAAGAATTATATATCTAAGAACATTCATAACAATAATGCTAAAAAATTTAGTTTTTAACACCTAAAAACTATTTATTTCTTTTATCACTTCACTTTACAATACATTTAATATCAAATATTTTATTTTTTTAACGTTTCATTTAAAATAATATAAACAACTTGTTAAAATAATAAAGGAGATAAGAGAATTTGGGTATTCTAATTGAAAGAAGGGAGAGAATGTTAATAAAGTGTTGTATTTTATTATGATTTATAAAAAAAATTTAGCTTTAACTTTCCTAATTACGCATATTTTTTTGATTCTTTGTTGGTAAAATTGCTGTTTTGCTAATGTACAATCACAAATGCTCTAACTTTTTTATATTTTTTTTAACACTATAGTCATTTTTTCCATTAAAATTTTTTTATAGGGAATTAAAAAAAAAAAAAAAAAAACAAAAAACAAAAATTTGGGAAGGATCGAGTTTATAAATGGGAAACCACAACAAGTGGTGCCAGCACAAAAACAAAACATAGGAAACAAACCGACAGGCCGTACAAGTGAAATCTTCGGTGGGATTTTTCTTTCCTCAGTACTATTTTTGTCTCTTGAGATCTTCTGTATTAATAAGGTGCCCATGTGCAAATGTGCTACACTGCTGTACTAGGCTTTGCATCTCTTTCATACACTGTAAATGTTTCTTCAGGTATAACACTCAAAACCTTAACAATCTGCACTTAAGTTGAACTCCTTTTTATGTCTTTTTTTGTTGCCTGACATGGTGAATTTAATAGTTGATAGCTTCATTCCTCTTTTTTTTTTTAGAAGATGCTTTCACTGTTTAGCTCAGCAAGTGTAAATGTAAAAGCAAATGAGCTGACTTAATATTCTTTCTTGTTGTAGAAAGCATATGCGTAACTATCTGTTCTCTGTTGCACTACTATTTTTCTCTCTTGTTATCATCTTTATGGTCTTTGTGGAAGTGGATTGTTTAGAAATTATAAAGAAAAAAAAATTGGTAACATAAACTATTTTGCAATTTCTTTGCCACAATTATAATGCGGTAAATAGTGAGTTGTGAAGAAAAATGGTGGGTCTATTTATAAGTGATAGATAAATCATTCATAGTTTACAACGTCAGAGTGGTGGCAAAAGTTATGGAGTAGTTTGTGATCCCAGAACCACTCAATTATAAATTACCATTGTTTGAAATGATTTTTGCAGAAAACATATTTTTGTAGGGTAATCTAAAATCTTAGTGGACCTTTAACCCGTATCATTTTGGATCTTAATAGGACAAAGAGGGACCCCTAGGGAATCTTGTGGTTAAAAGCAGCTGGGTGGCACCACTGGCACGTCTTATAGTTGGTCCCATATGATATCGTTCTGGAACAGTCATAATTTAATTCTGTCATATGAGATGAGTTCACTTACTAGGATACACATATAGAGAAGTACTATTGATTTTATGGCAAAGGCATTAAAGTTGGCAGAAATATCACAGTTAGTTGTTGGAGAGTGGAGACATTGAAATGAGGAACGGAAAGACTGAAAATTTAGCATAATTGGTGGACCATTGGGTACATGTGAAACTTATCAATCGAATGGGGGAATAAAAATCTTCTATTCCAATGTGGGTCCTTCACTCTATACTCCATCAATCACAGCTTACCACATCAACATGTCCTATTTTTTCCCTTATAAAGTAACCAAAGTATAAAACAGGGTAAGAAAAATTGATACACATGACATATTGTAGTTGGTGAAGTATAAAATGAAAGTCCCAGTGGGACAGATGATTTTTTTTTTTTTTGGGTGGTGGGGGGGGGGGGGGGGAGTAAAAGTTTAGCAATGATGATGGTTGATACAATGATGTTCACTTCATATCATGGTGATTACCCACAATTGGGATTCTCATAATTAAGCATGAGACATGGTGGCTGCAGCACAATGTTTAGAAACCAAGTCATTAATTTCTACACTCCTCCCCTTTTTCTTTTTAAACAATGATTTGCTGCAAACCTTTTGAGAATAATTTTGTCTTATCACAATGACCCCCTTCTTAGTTTTACTAAAAATGTACATTTCTTGTAAGCTTTTCTGCACAAGTGTTATCTGATAATTAAGTTGCCCATCAAGTTCATAATTGTCACACGTTGTGTCATTCCAACACCATCATCAATAGTAGATTTGCATACATGTTTCCTGAGCTTGTCCCAGAATGCTGGGGTTAAGACGTTTGTCACAATCACCTTCTTTACAGTTTCTGTTCCTATTCATGTACTTCAATGTCATTTTCGGGATTATGAGAGAGGAATGGCTATGTATAGCATGCATCATCTATTGTATTCTCAAACTCTGTAATATTGTAGGTAGTTTGGCTTACCTTTGACACTGAAGGAAATTACCATCCTTTTTAGGGTCATCTAATGTTTTCGCACAATGAGCTTGAGGTGGGGGATGTCCTGAGTTATAGGGTATGAGATAATTTGAATTATGTAAAAAATTATGGCAAATTTCTCATCTACAATAAGCATGTGCTCTGTTGAATCTGATAAAGAGTCGCACTCATGTAATTTGTGATTCAACTGAAATAGGACATATATACATATGGTAGTTTTAGATACCTCAAAAAACTAAAATTTTATTATTTTAAACAGTGAAGCTGGTTTTCAATTTTTCTTATTTTATTTTTTTGCTTGTATGTTAATTAGTTTCTTTCTTAGTTGACTGCACATTGTTGTCTTGTAGTCTGCATATCGTATATCTGTTGGCTTGTTGCTTTTTTCCGGAGGCAGCTGGAGCACTTATCTGAGACTGTACTAGATATATAGCTGCCAGGACCTTATGGAACCATAGAACACACATACTTTTCAAGAAATTCCTAAGGCAAGGTCATGATTGACACATCACAGACCAATTAAGACTTAGCAAAGAATGTTATGCTAGAGACTGGAAGATGTCTCAAGAATACTTTTGATACACATATGGAGTAAATATGGTTTTTCCTTCCTTTCCTGAGTTTTTGGGTGCCTTGGATTGTCTACTTGATCTCTTTTGGGTCCTAAAATGGTGAAACAATCTTCTTATATAATTCTTTTTGTATTGATAATCAATGATGATCTTTCAATAGAAAAGGTGCTCTTGTGAAATGGTGATATTTTTGCCTCTCTCCTTAATATATGCTTTATTTTTTTTAGAGAAATTGCACAGAAATGCAATGCGTATTATATCATTGGTAAAGCAGGTCTGAGAATTCTAAAATTATCAAAGATAACCTTCTAAATGAAACTTTTGCATTCATTAACTTCATAAATCATACTTACACTTATCATTTTAATTGCAGCAGTTTAAACTAACTTTGTGCCTCCCAGAATAATTTATAAACAGCTTGTTGTTTGTTTGTGGTATTATTAGCTTAAGCTTAGCTCAAACATAAGAAACACCAACAAACTTTTTTCCTCTCATCATTATGATGTAAATAGATCGCTCCCTAAAGTAATTGTTGAAGTACCCTCACCCATGACTGTGGTCATTGCCATTTCTTTCTCTTGTATCCTTTCAAGCTCGTGCACAATCATTTCCATTTTTGGTCTCCTTTTTCCTGGAAAGCTCATGCAATTTAGTGTCAGCCTGATCAAATCTCTCATTCCGTCAGTGGTGAAGCCTCCAGCTAGTCGACGGTCCACAAAATCATTTAAACTCAATCGTGATTCCACCTTCACAAGTTAAAAGGAAAATAAAAAATGCAATAAAAACCATGTACTAATGGTTCAAATCTAACTCAAATCGTAACTTTTTGGATAGTTCTAACAGGATGAACTTTCAAGAAAGTAATGTTACATACCCATTGGAAAAAACTTTCATTAGATCCCAAGGAGTCAATATGCAAAGCCTCTTGTCCAGTCACAAGCTCCAAAAGAAATACCCCAAAGCTGTACACATCGCTCATTACAGAGATGGTCCCTGATACTCCTGCCCTAAATATTGGCACACATGATGAATACTATACTATATACATCTATTCAACTCCATTTCATCAAAAAAAAAAAAAAAAAAATCAACACCAAAATGAAATGCAATCAAAAGAAATTGATTTACTCTGGATCTCGGAAAACATTGGCACTGGACATGTGAGATGGACCTGCTTCTTCAATCATTTCAAGTAGTTTTGACACCCCTGCATCTGAAACCTTGGCAACGTAGTTCGAATCAACCAAGACATTTGCTGTTTTGAAGTTATTGTGCACCAAGGGAGGTCTTAGGCCATGTAAGTGGCACAAACCTGCATTAGTTAAAAAACCAGTTCTTAATTCAACTATCTGTCAATTCTCATTAGGTCTGGTACACCTTCAGTAAATTCCATTAGAACTACCTTTAGCAGCCCCTAAAGCTATGGATATCCTTTGCTTGAACTCTATTTTAGTTGATGACTCTATTCCAGTATCTGCCAGATGATCAATATAATATAAGATATGTATCCCATGCATGATCATTCCAAATCAGTTATACTAAACAAGTCATACCATATAGGTGATTGCACATGCTTCCATTTGTTACATATTCAAAAACTAGCATTTGAGATCCACTTTCCAGGCAGTAACCAAGAAGAGTAACTAAATTGCGATGCCGAACCTCTGACAAATAACTGACCTGCTTGCCACATAAACAGTTACTTTTTATTCAAATTTGATAGAGATGTTATGTTGACATATACAAGACAAGCTATAATTGTTCTAATCATCTCCATTATGGTCATACAATATTCCTTTTTGTTAAAGTGAGCAAAGAAAAGTCTTGAAAGTTCATCCACTTTACAAAATATCTACATGTAAGTATGTAACAGATTGTACATTCAGTTAATATGGGTTGTTGGTTTAACATGTTATTGTTAAATTACTGATTCTCCGAAAAACCTAAGCTATTAGGAGATGATGAATTTAATCATTTGACCATAATAATTCTATCACTCCTCCTCATATGTGGTCTCAAACTCTCTTTTAATAGGTGAGACCCAGTATGTGAGATTTTAAATGGGAGGTAGAGTGGAGGAGGCATGGATCAAACTTAGGATCCCCTACTTTGATTAAATTACCGATTATCCCATTGTCTTTACTCTATCTCTTATTTAAAATGTTAAAAATTCTCATGTTGAGTCCACACTTATTAAGGGGGAGTTTAGGTTCACATGTGAGGAGGAGTGTTAAAATTATGGTTAAGTTATTAAATTCACAATTTCTTAGTAGTTTAAACTTTTGGGACAATCGGTAATTTGACCGTTCTAAAGTGGATTTTGGAGCAAAGGGGGTTGGAGAGACAGAAGAACTTATACATTATACTGCAGAATGCAACATGGACATCAATGAAAGATTGGAACCTAGTAATACCTGTGCAACAAAATCTTGTTGAGGAGAACCTGGACGCCTTTTGATAGCTACAAGAGTCCCATCACGGAGCAAACCTTTATAAACAGGACCAAAACTTCCAAAACCGATGAGATTGCTCTCACTGAATTGCTTGGTGGCTTGCTCTAATTCCATAATTGTGAACTTGTCTCCGTGTGGTCCAGATGGAGCTGCTGCTGAACTTGGTCCCCCTTCCCTATTCCACTCCACTGTGATTTGAGAGGGCATCAGTGGATGTAACCAACACAATACAATGTGCCAAGAAAATAGCTATTTGAAACTCACCATTGTTAGTGCCTATTAAATCTTACCTAGTGCAGATGGATCCGAAGAACCTGTTTCTGAATTCTTGTTTGAAAGGTTTTTACACTGTGTCTTGCAGAACCACACAAGGAAAATGACTATTGCCAAAAATGCAAGCATCCCTACAGCACCTCCAACTATAGCTGCATTTGACTTTGACATGTCGAAAGGCCTTTGTGTCTCTCACAAAAAATCTTGAACATTGAAACTGTGATGCAGGGCTGTAATCAATATGTGAACAAGCTGAAATTTACCATACTCGTCCAACAAAAAAAGAAAGAAAGAAAGAAAGGCCAAAGCTTGATTTTAAACCCATATATGTGGCAACTCTATAGAAAGAATCTAAGATTAGAGCTTTGATACAAGTAATGGAAATTCCAGATACCTTCCTCTTGTTTACAATGGCATTTGAGCACTTTCAGGTGTTTTTTCGTACCGACAGATGCTCATGTATGCTAATTGGCTGATCTTAAGTGTCCACCTGGGAAATAGTTATTTGGTAAGGATCAATGCTGATAAAATATAAGTTAGGGATCAGAAGACAACTCATTTGCTGCTCAGAGTACCCCACTTCACTGTCCATTATTCAGCATCTCATCAAAAATGACACTTGAGAACCCCATGATGAACAACATGCTGTCCTTGCAAAACAGGCCCTTCTATTTGCTTTTGGGGGGATGGGTTTGGGTGGTTTTTGGAAGTAGTAGAAAACATCAAAATAGAAGTTATTATCCTATCCTTCGCTTCTGGTACACTTCATGCTGGTTTATTTATGGCATTGCTTCCTGATAGAAAAACTTCTTAATGATTCACTTTCAAAATTTGGTACATACAGAGCATTTGATGCACAGCAAGAACTTCTGTCCCTCTGCTTACATTCATGTATCTCTATATAATACATTCAAAGATTCTTAAGCTGTTCAGCATTTCTACGCTAAAAAAGACTGTACACTTTTACAGAAAGAGTTAATTGGTAGGTAGACTTACCTCCTAATATTTATTTATTAAATTTTTTTTTTAAAGTTGATTCCTAGGCTCGAATCAATGCCCATGTGGTATCTCTACACTGAAAAAAGAAATAAAAAAACCAATGCCCATGTGAGCTGTTGTCACCAACTGTAATTTTTTTTTTGTTTTTACTACGTGAGTGTGGACAGGGATAAAGGCGACTTTGATTCGACAGGCACTGGAAGACATAATTATTGATGGGGATCAAAAGAAAAGGTTGTTATCAGCCTATCAATTTCAAGTCTCTTCCCTGTATTCACTCTATCTTCCTTTTTGCCTCTTTTTTGTCATCTGATCTGGAAAGAAGGGAAGAGGCTCGTATTATAGTCTAGAGAGATGGGACTCTTCGTCAGATGGGGTCATTGACAGCTGAGCTGAGCCAACAACACATTAAACATAGCAAGTTTAACTGGTGCTCAGTTTCCATGGCTATATGTTCTTGGTTTTTATTGCTTATAAACGAATGTAATCTCTTTTGGTAGAATAGGAATCTGATATTTTCTCTTTTTTGCCTGGTTTTGTATATATTTGCATTTCATGAAACTAGTTGAGCTGTGAAAAAAGAGGTGGGGATGGTTTTTGAGCTGTAAGGCTCTCTTTCTGTGTCTTTCTCATTTATTTTATTTTGTTTGTTTACTTGAGTTTGTTGTACATGTTTTGGCTTGGACTTTAAAGAAGAAGGGGATTGGTGGAAAATGAGATTCTCATTTCTCAAGAGAGAAGGAGATGGAGATAGAGAGAGAGTTTCTCTAGGGAAAGGTAGATTTCTCAAGCAGGATTGTTGTTTGGATCTGTTGTCTGAGACTCTGGCAACAAGTGGGGTTGTTTGTGCTTGGCATGACTAAACAGAGAGATTGCTTTCTGAACTCCATTGTTCTCTTTCATGGTATGAGCTTTTTGGTTTTCTTCACCGGAGGAACTTACTGTGCAACAGCTACAAAAACTAACAAATTTATGGTTTCCCACACCTCAAGTATTGCTACTTGCTAGGTACAATGGTTTATATGAAGAGTTAAAAAGTTAAAATGTCTCAATCAGAACAGTGGCATCTATCTAGTATATATGTATGTATGCATGGCATAATAATTAGATTCTGTGTATGGGGGGACCATTAAAGTGTTTTTTTTTTTGGGGGGGGGGGACAGTTAAACTGGGGTAGATTTCCAACTTACTTTTGACCGTTGTATTCAGACCAAAACCATGTTCTTCAGCATAAGATTTTTGGACTTCATTCTTAGTCTTCTAACTCCTAAATAGTTTCCTCTTACATCAGCCTAGCGTGATGCTACATTGGCTTATGATAATTGCTATGTAAAAGTCTTGATAACGAAATTGTGTTGAAAATCTGCACGATGAATCCCGCTTCTTATGGCATATATAAAACCAACTATTGAAATTATTCGCATCCAAAATTTGTCAACAAGTTTCCTTCACATGAAAGTCCTTTTCAGACCATAAGAAAAAGAAGAACAAGAAAAATGTGCCGTTTCATGGGGTTTAACAAAAGAAAATGTCAAAAAGGGTTTTGCACGCCAATACCCTATGAAGGTATCCAAAGTATGATATATGCATATTTTCGCTCACAACTTGTGAGTTTCACTACACGCTTTTGGGGGTTTACATGTTGTGAGAGGGATGATACATGAGATGGAATATTGCATCAAGACAGGAAAAAGAATATTGTTTTTCTGCAATCCTGCGGCAAACCTCTAGGCTACACAACTCTATTATTGTTGTTATTTCTCCTCCTTTTACTATTAGAATGCTAGAATATGACAATATGGAATATCTTTTAGCATTCCACTACACTATATATAGGCACTATTCACTGGTCTTGTAAATTATCAATCCAATGATCCAATCCAATCATAATCCACTACATGAGCATGAAGACGTACAAATATATATACAAGTAGGCTATTAACTTTCCAGTTTGAAACCTCAAATCTTTCCCTTTCTTTCTATAAATTTTTGTTTGTCTTCCACACAAAAAAAAAAAAAAGAAAAAAGAAAAAAAAAGAAGAAGAAGAAGAACAGTAGCACTAACCTTTATATATATACTGTGTTATTACTGACGAGTCGTCCCACTGCTTAATGACAGAATCAGATAAGTTTTTACTGCTTTCCCTTCTCCCCAGAACTCTCAGACTGATCCGCAACAACATTCTTCATTTTTTCTTTTGGTCTGTACAACATTCCAGCTTATGTAGCACACTTCTGAGTATATAATGACAATTAAACCTGCAATAACATCTTAATTACCATATGCTGGCCTGTACTTAATTGCACATTAGTATAATCCAGATTGGCTCTTGGTTTGATGCGTATCTTTATCTTTATCTATATCTAGTACATATTTTTGATTGCTACTTCCTATATTTCTATCACATCATTACTAGGCTTTAACTGCTATTCATACACCATCAATAAGAAGGGGAAAAATCAAAAAAGGAAAGAAAGAAAGAAAGAAAGGTAGCCATGTATTAGAAAAGACTTTTTGATTACCTAGTATGTGGGTCTTGGGAGAGGTTTTCTAGTTATTTGAGCAGACATTCCATTTGGAGGGGCCAGCTGCACACATTGTGTAACAAAGAAATAAAGGTTGTCTAGTGTGAACAACAACATGGTCCTCTTGGAAAAGTCTCTTTAATGACTTTTAGATAATAATGTACGATTAGACCTTACTCTAACATTTAGCAGCATTTAATTACTCAAAAAAAGAAAAGAAAGAAAGAGTAGCATTTAATTTGGCCATCTCATTTTCTTTTTATCAAGTTCAAAGAGTAAAAGGAAAATGTTAAAGGGTTTATGTACGATTAAAGATACTTTATTTTGATCTCAAACTAGGAGAGTAGTTAGGTTTATAGTTGTGCTGTGTTTATATAAATCTATTTTCCAACATAATTCGATCTTACAAATCCCCACCCCCAACTATTGAATTATATTTATAAAAACTTAACCCAATCTTATTGGTTTGAGATGGAAGAGATCCATTTGAAGATTGGATTGGGTCATTATGTTGGAGCTATATTGTCGGGCTTAATAAAAAAATGATTTTTGGTCAAATATTTAAGGTCGCCATTTAACAAATGATTACAATTTATACAATTGGCTTTGATATTTCAATATCATCAAAATTAAATCTCAAAATCTAAAATATTTTAAACTAAAAAATTTAAACCGAATGGAAAAATCTAAAATAAATCAAAATAACAAATTTAATAATAGATATATTTTTAAACTATTAATATCATGAGTTGGATTAGTTATTTGGGTTGAAGGTGGATAAGGGAAACTTATTAGGTACATGACGTGGTGCTTCATCTTTTCACATTGAATTTAATTAGTGGAATAAACCATGAAAGCAAGAAAAGGGGGCCCCACATCACTATACTTTAGGAATACTTAATAATTTCATGTGGTTTCTCAAAAAAAAAAAAAAAAAAAATCATGTGAATATGTTTGGTTCGAAAGAAAATATTTTTTGAGCATAAAAGATTTTTATCTAGAAAGATAAATTATTTTCAAGTATTTGGTTGCATTCTTGAATATACTTTGGAAAATATTTTATAGTATTTGGTTGCGTTCCTAAAAATGCTATGAAAACATATTTTCTACTACCTTTTCACATTTCTTATCTCCTAGGTACATAATGAAAAATTTAGATAAAAAAGCATGATCTAGAACCAGGCGATGCGATAGTTGATAGCCATCAGAGACTGAGGACCTTTGTGAGTGTGGTGGTTGGGTGGCGGATAGTGGAGGTGGGGTAGAAGTTCAGTTGATAAGTTTTGGGTAAGGTGAAAAATGATTACAGAAAATGAAAGCGTAAACCATTTTTCACCATAAGTGCATTTATTTTATGATCAATTGGAAAATAATTTTTTGTTAACCAATATTTTTCGTCTCCCCAAATATTTGTAAATGGGAAAAATATTTTTGAAAATCATTATTCGTTAAACCAAACACAGCCTAAGGCTAGGTTTGACTCAACATAAAATATTTTCAGGTGAAAATATTTTTGGGAAAGGAAAAGTATTTTAAGGTGTTTGGTTGCATTCCAACAATTTATTTAGAAATTTTTTTTTCATGTGTTTGATTGTGTTCCTAAAAAATGCTCTTTTTTCTACTAGTTTCTAGCATTTTCTCAGCTTCCAAACAAATTTTATAATAGAATGTATCAATATATAAACCTAAAGAAACAAACATCAAAACAAAACCGTTCATTAAACTCTCAAACTCGGTCAAACTGAGAGAGGGAAGAAGAGAGAGTGAGAGATTGAGAGAAAGAGAGAGGTAGACTGAGAAAGAGAGAGATCAGTCATGGGTGGGTTGGTGGTTCGATCTTGAGGTGGCAGAGACTAGATCTAAAGACACCAATGATGATTTTTAGGTAGAGACGTCAAGATTGTTCATAGGTGGTTTGATCTAGAAGCAATGGAGACGAGATCGAGAAGCGAAGGAGACGATCTAGAGGGCAACGACAACGATCTGACCTAGGTTCTAGCTCTCTCTCTCTCTCTCTCTCTTGTTCAGGTGTGCAAAGAATGTGGGTGTGAACTTGGGCTAAAAATGATATGCAGGAAAATCAAAGTGTAATTCATTTTACACCAAAACAAACTCTATTTTACTTGTTAACTGAAATTTGATTCCAGTTTGACTATGTTTTTTGGTTCATCCAAACACTCCATCGAGTGTAAAATATTTTCCGTATATGTTTTTTACCTGAAACAAACACAACCTATGCGAAAAAGAGAAAATGTACACGTGGCTTGTCTAATAATTATTATTTTTGGGTGAACTGTCTAATTATTTTTGTTCTTTATGAAAGAAGGAACTCCGAGGAAAGAGAGAGATCCTCATAAATACTGGAAGGGAACTTAAGGGTTACCCAAAAATAATCTTCGCAACACCCGGGCCAAAATTGTAATTCCAAAACTCTCAAGGGGCAATTTTGATATTAAACAAAAATAAGGAGCTCCATGTAATTTACACAAACCTCTGATTTGTAATACTACTCTGTTTGTTAATCTGTAAAAGGGATCACGGATCGGAGGGGATTCTACCGTTTTCGTTTTTTGGACTCTTCTTCCCAGTAATGCCCCTGGTTCTAGGGTTTTATTACTGGTAGTTCATTTTTCTCGGAGCGAACGCTGAGCTCGACCAAGTCGACTCGGGTTGTGACTCAGACAATGTACAGTGGGTCCATTGATGGCGAAAGCCACGAGGCTTCGCAGCGCAAGATCCCGCCGGCTTCGTCCATGCTTTGGGTCCGAAATCTCCGCCGTTTCATTGGATCCGGTGCCGGGCTCGGATCCGAAGCCCTAATGGGTTCGCTCTCTCTCTCTCTCTCTCTCTCTCTCTCTCACACACACACACACATACACAATTTTCATTTCTTAGTTAAGAATTTGTTGAAAATTCATTTTTTCTGTTTTTAGGTTTAGCTTTTACGAGTGTTAAAGTGTTTATTTATGTGAATGTGTTTGAATTGCTATAAATTGTGTTTAATACTTTGATCTGCATTTGTATACACACATACATACAGTTTGTTTGATTGTTTTAGTTTTGAAGTTAGAAGAGTGTGTTTGATTAGCAGTTTGATTAGGCAGTTGTTTAGGGGGATCTTAAGTTAAGTTGGGGCTCTGTTTGGTTGGTGAGAAAATGGAGGAGGAGGAGGAGGAGGAGGAGGAGGAGAGGAATGGTTAAGATTTTGAGAAAGTGGATACCAACACTCGACTGAGTATAAACACTAAGACAACATTTTCGCTTGAATAAGTTGGGCATTTTTTTGACTTAAAAAATTAAAATGCAAAATGATAAGAAAAGATAAAGGGGTTTTAAAGTTGGAAATTGGTTGATAGTGATGGAGGAAGTCAGAAAATTAACGAGTGTAATGAAGTGTTGCAGGGATGAATTTTCATGTACTTGGCTCAGTGAAGCCCTTCGTAGAATTCACTTGTACATTGGATTTTTTTTTTCCCTTTTTTTGGGATTGGGGGGGGGGGGGGGGGGGGGGTGGAGTTGAGAGGATTGGGATTTAGAGGGTTAGCATACCGTTTCAGAGCCCTGCCTTTTAGTTCCTTCAAATTGGGGGAATTTGAAGGGAGAAAATACTAGTTTAATGAATTTCTATACGTCTCTTTTAAATTTGAACAATATCTGTTAGAGTTTCTTATTGATTTTCTTGTAATTGTTTCAAGTACAGTGTGTTCATCATTGTGAACACAAAGTGCTTTTTTATCAATATCTTCTACATTCCTTATCATTTCTTCCTTCCTAATGTCAATATACATAATACGTTATCCTTCTTTCCACCCTACAACCAGACTAAGTGTGCGTTTGGCATTGGCTTAAAAAGCTAGCTCTTTTTACTATTTAACTTGTTTTTGCTACTATTCATGGGTCCCATTGCACTTTTTGGTACTATTCATGGGTTCCACTGTACTATTTCAGCTATCTTTTAGCTTTATTTACAGTACTTTCAGTAAAAAGCTTTCAGTTTCAGTTAAATAAGCTGTTCCCAAACAAACACTAAGGGTTAATGAACTGTACCTTTGTAATATGCATTTGTTGGATTCAAGTAAACTTGGTGAATTCCTTCTTTGATATGTAGAGGTTTTATCCTTGTAGCCTGCCTTGGAAATTCTTTTTTAATTGGTAAGTTTACATATACACCTAGTGGGTTTTGAGCCCATGGCATTACCCTCCACCTTTTATTATGGGGCTAGGCAAGCCTGCCTTGGATGTTTTCAGCATGTATTCCTTCTAGCCCTTTGTTTCATGCATGAGAATTTCATCTTATTTGTAGGATACTCGTGATATGTTGATATATGAATATGAGTTGCTTATATACGTGTTCATGGCTTCATGCATGCTTATGTACATAGAGACCAAATTTTATGTTTCTTGATATCAAGTGTATTTCTTTTGGACTTTACAATTTGACTTAGTATATTTTTTTCCCTTTGTAGAGCTTGAAACAAAGAGAATCTTGCTTGATATATTTAAAGAGAAGCAACAAAAAAGTGCTGAAGCTGGCACAATCCCGAGTTTCTATAAGAAGGCATGTGCTAGATTTGTAGCTCGTCCTTACTTTAAACGATTATATATTAAGATATGATGGGGATTAATACGAGGGGAGTTGCTTTATTACTGCATTTCTTGGTGCCTATGTTCATTGAAAGACAATTAAATTTCTTGTTTTCTGGTTTTCATTTATTTTACTTATATGCAAAATTCAACGGACCACAAATTGAATTTTTGGCATTCTGTTTTGTGGATTTTTTTTTTCTTTTTTCCCTTTTGTTTTATGCTCATTTTCTTTCATTTCTCTTTTCTTCTATGTGTTTCCTCTGGGTTCAGAAACCTGAAGAAGGATCCATCAGTCACAGGGTCCAGAGGCTGGCAAAATATCGGTTTTTAAAGGTATGTTGCGAATCTTCCTGCCTGGTCTGCTGATTGTTAGTTTTTACTGCCTAAGCAATTAGTAATGTTCTTGGTAACTTTATTGCTTGCCATTGCTGCAGAAACAATCAGATCTTCTGCTAAATGCTGATGATCTAGATGCAATGTGGGTTTGCCTACGAGAAAATTGTGTGATTGATGATGCTACTGGTGCAGAAAAGGTCTGTATACCTAGCCATCTGCTTCTCACTATGTTAATTGTTGTTGTCAACTTCCTTAGTATTCAGCTTTCCTGTAATTATTTAAACGAGTTGTGGTTCTCCTTAAGGATTGTTCCACATTAATACTGCTACAATATGTGTAATACCTGGTTATGCATTCACTCATTCATTTTATTTATTTTTGGCCTACAATTGTGGCATGAAGCACACAATTGTAGGCCAAAAAAAAAAAAGAAAGGAAGAAAAGCTTGTCAAGTTGTGTATTCTAGTATTATACTGAGGCTTATACATCTCTTGATTTGTTGTTTTGTAGATGAATTATGAAGATTTTTGCCACATTGCCTCTGTATGTACAGAGCAAATAGGCCCAAAATGCAGACGCTTTTTTAGCCCTTCAAATTTTATGAAGTTTGAGAAAGATGAGTCAGGAAGAATTGCCATTCTGCCCTTTTACCTTTATGTGATGCGTACGGTGGGTATTGCCCTTGGATACTTAACTATATTTTAAATCTTTTGAAAGGTTAAATACATATCATAAAGTACCTGTACTTCTTTTTGCTGAATATAAAACACCAGTACTTCCTGTCATATTTCAACAATCTGCATTTGCTTGTACATATTGCAGTGGACGATTTTCTTGACAGTAATCATTCTTTTGGATTTATTTTTCAGCTCATGTTCACATTATTCAATTGTTTATTTGTATAAAAAAAATAATTTTGTGTATCTTCCTAAGATTTGTGCTTCTGGAAGTGTACATTTTCAACATTGATTTTTTTGTCTTCACCATAGGGCTTTTCAAAGAAATCTAGTAATTTTATGTATAAGTCCTTGTATTAGTTGCTTTAGTATGTTCAGAAGTAGTAATCTGCAGTTTAACAGGAATATATTGAAGAACTATCAGCGTGTGAAGTAATCAAAAGTGGTTGATTTTGTAATAAATTTATGCCACTTATTTTTCTTTTTCTTTTTGAGGATTCTGATTGCGTACTCTTTCTTTTCTTTAAATATATGAAAATTTGTAGTGATAACATACCATCTATGTGGTGCTACTTACATTTGATGAACAGATCGTATCTATTAATTCTGTGTTGTTGTTTCTTGGAACTATTGAACATGCATTAGACTTGGCAACTTCTTAGACATTATAATTACAGAGTCGAAACTTGCAATTGATTTTTTGGTTGATTAGGCTGTATATTTGTTACAAATAGTCTCTCTCTCTCTCTCTTAATGTCACCATTTTTTTGTCTTCAGGTCTCGCTTACACAGGCCAGAATTGATATGAGTGAGCTTGATGAGGACTCTGATGGTTTTCTACAACCTCATGTATGAATTCTTATCAATTTTTGGGCCTTTAAATATTTAAAATGAGATATCTGGTCTTTCTTCTGCTATATGTTGATTATACTTCCAAGCCAGCTTATTTTTCACTGTCTTCTATTTATAAACCATAATTTGCTGGTTCTTTCAGGAAATGGAAAACTATATACGAGGCCTTATTCCTAATTTAGCACAACTACGGGATATGCCTGCAGCTTTTATTCAAATGTATTGCCGCATAGCTGCACACAAATTTTTCTTCTTTTGTGATCCTCATAGACGAGGTTAGCTATGGCCTATCCTTTAGTTACAATAAAGAGTTCATGTTATATGGTCATATATTAAACAAGCAATGCCCCTAGAAATTTTCATTTTGGGACACCTAGTACTGGTGTATAATTGTTAGCTGCAATTATGTATTTACTTGGGCACATTTTGGTTAACCTCATACAATCTATACATTCGCTTCAGTTGTCCCTACACTACAAACAGCGAGAATCAGTTTGACTGGGGTACTTCATATCTAATTATTTAGCTTAGTACCAATAATGGATTTTATGGGTAAAAAGATGAACATGATTGCTGATGTTATATGGTCATATATTAATCAAGTAATATCCCTAGAAATTTTGATGTTGGGTGACATCTAATACAAAAGGGTCATACCTAGTGCACAAAACTTTCAATTTGTGGGGGTCTAGGAGAGGTGATTGTTAGGCACTAGGCAGTCTAGCCCCCAATTTTTTTTTGGAGAAGTTGATTCCTGGTCTTGAACCTGTGACTTGTTCACTTTAGGTGACAGGAACTTGCCATCACACCAGGCTTGACATCTAATACTGGTGTTTAACTTTTAATTGCAATGATTTATTCTCCTTGGGCACATTTTGGTTACCCTTATACGACCTTTATATTAACTTCAATTGTCCCTGCACTAATTAGTTTGCCTAGGGTATTACATCTCTAATTTTAAAGTTTGGTACCAAAGTGGAATATATGGGTAAAAGGATGAACTTGATTTTCTTGATATTAAATCCCATAAAATGACATGTTTCATGCTTGAGTTTGTCGGTAGCTGTGAGAAAATAATCTTAATATTATGGGAGTGATGTGTTAACATAAAAAGGGTATGGAAAATTGCAATCTGTTTCTTTGACAGCATATGATGTGGTGTGAAGATGCAGTAATGATGGAATTTTTGTGATGGTCAGAGTCTAGAGCAGCTATGGAGAAAGTTTGAATGATATATGTTAATATTACTATACCAGTTTTAATTGGTTAGATTACCATCGATAATAAATCTTGTTTGACAAATTTTATGTCTAGTGCAATGTTTCATAATATTTTTGGCCTTTATTTGTCAATAATCTATGACTGTTAAGTGTTTCTTACAGGTAAAGCCTGCATTAAAAAGGTGCTGCTTAGTAACTGTCTCCAGGAACTGATGGAACTGCACCAGGTAGACTTTGTTTTTCCTAAGCTTCTTGTTTCATAACTGAACCATCTCTATTACGTAGACATTATGCATGCCTTTTATGTTTATTTTCTTATCTATTTTTGGTGAGAAATTGGAAATTGATATCTGTAGAAATCTTATCAGTAATTTTATTACGGCTTTGCAACATGATTTAATGCAAGTGAGCTGCACTTATTAATTTATAAGAATATCCTGGAAACAAATTTTGTTTGATCAATTATAGCTTTTACAAATGGAGGGAATCAGTTATTTTGTGGGATGAAACCACTGCTGTTTTCATCATTCTTTCAATTTGATTAATATAAACATAATTTTTGCCTGGAATAATTTCTTTTGAGAACTTTATTGGACTGGTTCCATGCCTGACCTCAAGCTTCTATTTTTCAGAACTTTATTGGACTGGTTCTCTGTGTGGAGGAACCATCCTTTTTCTTCTATTTTGGATTTACTTGATTTTTGTAATGTTCGTTCTTGATTTGTTCACCCCTGTATACTCCCTGTGTACTTGGGTGTCTCTCTCTTTTTAATATCAATGAATCTTTATTACTTATCAAAAAAAAAAAAAAAAAAAAATTTCTTTTGAGTCAGGAGAAGAAGTATATACATGAGCTAGAAGTGTGCTGAACCATGATTAGTTCCCATAGACATTGATTTGAAACTGAAGCTGATTATATCTTCTAAATTTTACCAATTTTAGGAAAGTGAGGAAGAAGTCACTGACACTGAACAAGCTGAAAACTGGTTCTCCTTGACATCTGCACAACGCATATGTGGTGGGTACTTTGCATGCTGGAGTTCCATATATGTTAGCTCCTGTTTCCAATTTTCTACATCTATAGTTGTTGTGTGAAAGATCTTAATTGTATATGATGAGTTTGTGCTGGTTCAGTATGTTCTGGAAGTGCAGATTGGATGAGTTTTTTTTCCTTAGATGAAGGTCTTTACTTTGATTTTGATTTTATTTCATGAATGTTCTCAAGCATGATTTAGAATAACACAGTGTGTTGATTGGCAATACAAAGACTAATGGTCAATAATTGTTATTGATGTCCAGTGGGGTCTTTTTATGTTTTCTTACTTAAGCCCTGATTAATGAGCTCTTTGGAGAGAGATGAAAAGAGAAAAAAGGGGGCCTTGGTGAATTTCTCTTATTGAATTTTATTATATTGGCATGTTCTATATATCATATTAGTTCTCCTTACTTGTAACTAAAAAATTATATTAGTTCTCCTTGGTGAAAGCAAATGCTGTCTCAAACAGGGTTTTCTATTTGTTCTCCTTAATCTCAAAATATATGTTATGATGTGTTACAAGTGCTAAAAACTGCTGTCATTGAATTCACATGGCTAACTGCACCCTTATTCTTTGTGCAGACATGTTTCTTGCTTTAGATAAAGATATGAATGGAACATTGAGCAAGCAGGAGCTTCGAGAATATGCAGATGGGACACTGACTGAAATTTTCATTGAAAGGGGTAGGAAGCAACACCAGTTTCTCCATTTAAAAAAAAATATTTCTTATCTTTTTAAAAGATATCTCTTTGTCCTTCTCTAGTTGGTTTACTCAAAATGGCTACATCCTTGTTAAATTATCTTATTCATAGGCAATAGCATTATTTGCAGCCTATTGCCCTCCATTTCTTGTTGCTTGGTAGCTTGACCGTTGTATTATGGCCTTCTATTAAAATATTCATTATAGATTCAAAAAGTGACTCTTGTATTTTGCTACTTTATAGTGGAATAAGTAACCAGCAATAGATTCTAAGCCCTTTTTACCTATTAAAAATACAAAGGCTTCTAAGCATTTTTTTCTCCTCCCTTTTGGATACAACTAGGATATTTCTGAAGAATGCAACTTACTCTATGGTTTTGTATTGAGACTTCCAAACATGTATAAGAAGCTGAAAGTAACTTGCAATTTAAATAGGGTTAATGTAAAATGTCCAGATGCCTCTCACCCCAAAAAAGTCTTACTAGAAAATTTGTTGAGAAGTTGAATCTGCATAAAACCCAATAAAGGGCCAAAACATATCCAAAGATCCCTTGTAGGTTTACATTTGTCTTGATTCTTGCCATATCCATAAAAGCCATTTTATTCCCCATACACCTCATCTCTGGTTATTTTTTGCCAAAAGATGAACTGCCCATATGATCAAATACCATGTAGATGTACGATGAAATTGAAGTCATTTGATTTTTCTTTGGTTTCCAAACGAGTCTATTGCAAAGTATTGGTAGGCTCATCTAGGTTTTTAAAACCACAATAATGTTCACTTGGAATTGTATATTTCTGTGGATTAAGGATGGATTCACTTTTTTAGAAAATTAAAGTTGAAGCTTGTCAAACCTTTTTTGTTGTACTTTACCTTCCTTGTTATATAGCATTGATGATATATACTTATGTTTTAGTTCCTCTTACTTATCTTTGCAATTGATGTGCTTTGAATAGTATTTGATGAGCATGTCCGCCGTGGCAAAACTAGCGGAGGAAATTCTAGGGAGATGGATTTTGAAAGCTTTCTGGACTTTGTACTGGCCCAAGAAAACAAAGACACTCCTGAAGGGTTGACTTATTTGTTTCGGTGTCTTGATCTTCAAGGAAGGGGTTATCTTACAACAGCTGATATTCACTCTCTCTTCAGGTAAACATCTTACTGCTTTAACTTTATTCAAGGGTTAGAATCTTTTTCCATAATTTGTCAATGAGCTCAACTCATTTGACACCTCCTCTCCTTGTAAAGAGCGAGGTGAAAGGAGAAATCATGAGTTCAAGACCCACCGGGTTTGCAGTAATTACCAATATATTTACACATTAAAACAAATTTTTTTTTTGATAATCTATTAAAATAAAAATCTTGTTCTCTGATTTATCTTGTGCTTTTCTTGGTCGCTGAGGATCTCTTGTATGTATCCTTTTGCCTCAATATTGAGTGATTGAGCGAAGTTTAGTTCAAAGGAAGAAAAGAAGGGGAGCATCTAAAAGCTGAGATGTTTCCTGATACAAACTTCCAACAGAAAAACCTCTGTAGTTTCCTGCTTGTAGTACTTGAGCGAGTTCTGCAAGTCTCAAATTGACAGAGACATGAATCCTGATATAAGGCCCCAGAATATTATACTGATTGAAATAGTTATGACAATTGGTTGTATGGCATTTGATTACCATTTAACATCCTTAATATAAATTTGAACAGGGATGTGCACCATAAATGGATTGAGGGTGGGAACTATGAATTGTGTATTGAGGATGTAAGGGATGAAATCTGGGATATGGTCAAGCCAGCTGACGAGCTAAGGATTACATTGTCAGATCTACTTTCTTGCAAACAGGGTGGGACTGTCGCCAGCATGCTTATAGATGTGCGTGGTTTTTGGGCCCATGACAATAGAGAGAATCTTCTACAAGAAGAGGAAGAGCCAGAAGAAGAATGACATACATCTACTATGTGCAAACTGCCCCTGTACTAACCCAAAACTGGTGTCTGAAACCAAGTTGAGTTTTTGTTATGTGATGAGTGACGACTTTGATGTGTTACTGCTTTTCTTTTTGTATGTAGCTTGCAGAATTTGCTGTGTATGTTGATGTTACATGTGTATAAGAATAATGTATTTTTTTAGCCATTGATTGGAATCATTGGACTCCAAAGGAAATGCTGAAAAAAATGGGAATTCCTTCTCTTTCTTTTTGCATGGACCTGTAAACTTCCCTTTTACCATTTGTGGCACAGTTTTTGCATCAAATTGCTTTGGTGATAGTTTCTGATTGAGTTCAGCAAAACGTGATCCTTGAGTAATTACTAATTAGGTTTAACATACCCAATAATAAAAAAAAGAGGTGATCCAGTGGGCTAAGGTTGAAATCAACACAGTATTTAGTTGTCATGGCTCATGAATGGGACTAATTAACTACATCCATGTTTAACTTTAAACAACAGGCAGTTCACCTTTTTTCCCATGCGAGAAATATTGGAACTGCCAAGGAGTAATGGTCAGTGTTTACTGTTCAGTATTGCAATAAAAATAACTAGGTGATACTGTCTGTAACAAATATGTACAATATCCTCGGCCAAAAAAAAAAAAAAAAACAAAAAGAATTGTGCAATATCGATTTTACATGCATGTTGGGGTTCATATTTATAGGTCTCACATATTTATGAGAGGTATGTTGTAGACATATACATTATACTAATTGCGTAAGAACAGGGAATAAACATGCATATAAATTAAAGGGTTCATGAAGAAGAAACCTATGGCGTAGTTATGTCTTTTACTCTCTTTAAATCGGCAACATGTTTTTATTTAGGAACCAGCTTTTTAGTAATAAAAGCTAATTTAGCTTCAGCCCAAATCAACATTTAAACATCAAGTTTTGTCACGTTGTGACACAGAATCAGTTTAATTTGGCAATTTTTTTTATCTCTCTAAATTATCCTTATGGAAAGTCAACCCTTGAGATTGTGAAAGCTAGACAGTAAATAGATTATTGTGCTTAAGTATATCACCAATTTAATGTTAAATACTTTGATGGCTTAAAGAATTCGCTATTTTCAATTTTAAAAACTAATTAATCAGTCATACTAATGGATAACATATAAAAGTATGACTTTATTGTCTATAATGGGCTTTGGAATTTTTCATGTTTTTGTAAATTTTGAGAGAATTATTTTTTTCAACATAGTCTAAAGATATTTCTATTTAGTGGCTTAGAATTAATTTACACCAATTGGGCAACTTGTGATTAATTTAGCGGTCCCCCAGATTTATTGTCCACTTTCTATGAGCTTTGCATCTCTATCTTAAAATTTTATGAAATTTACTTGTCTAGATGAAAGATGTGCCATAAGATATTATTCATGTAATTCAGGTCGATTTGGTTTCTATGATTTAATGAGTTGACGTCTCTTTTTTATAAAAAAAATCCTAAAATTTAATAATTTCTTATTAATGTTATGTGTATGAGGTTAAAAATTTTCATTACTTCCTCATGAGGTTTTCTTGAAATGGTAAGAGGTTAACATGAAAATTACAAATTGACAATGAATAATACAAAGGACCTGTACATATATTATCTGTATTTTTTTTTGAATTTTGAATTTTTTAAGAAAAGCCAGCCGAGCATATAAATTTTAGATTTGTTATTTAATGGAAAGTTTTTTAATAAAAAAAAAAAAAAAAATTGAAGATCATGTTTATACCCGGCTGTTTTTATTATATTATCTAGATAATGTTGTGAACAAAGACAATGTGAATAAAACTTGTTCCCTACGTTTGCTTAGTATAGAAACAAAATCATAACATAATAGCAAAACCCTTGAATGCGTAATTGTGATAATATGAGGTGTAACATTTGAAAGTTAGCGAGTCATAAATATTCACATCTTTGCTTTGCATTAAGCCTATATAAACTCATCTTTGCAAACCATTTCTTGCATGTTGAAAAGCAAAGGAGGAAAATTAAAAAAAAAAAAAAATGGTGTACAACGTTTCATTCTTAGATCATGTGATCAAGATGGTGGGTGGTCATCTATACTGGCAGATTTTTGTGCGCAAGGATTTCTGTCTTAACGGCTAGCGGTGAAGCGTTGTTGTTGTTCTTGGTATATCACCAGGTTGATGGTGATAGCTACAATAATTATTGAATTGAAAAAATCATAATAAATTTCTAATGAACTCTTGCTCAAATGTTATCCTTTCTCCTTATCATGAGTTATGAGAAAGTGAGTGTTGAGTTTATAATAAAGTTATGTTTTATTATTCATTTTCCTTCTTTTACATTTTTGGCACTGAATAGTCTACACCTTAATTTCCTAACGTTTGATTGCGGTTATGCTGTTTCTTCTTTGTTTTTTGTTTTACACCTCGAAAACACTGTTTTGTTTTGCCATGTCAATTTAATTTCATGACTCACTGATCCCATAGCACAAATTTAGAATCCATTGAGAAACAATCATTTATGAGTTTCAAGAATCAAACTGCCAAAATCTTGTGCGATCAGAGCTTATAGCACCAAGCCTGAGACCATGATCTTATTGTGAGGAAGATTTGCCAAAATACGTCTTCTTTTTTTTTGATAAACCGAAATATGTCATTTTCATTATGACTTTCTTTGACTAATCTCTTTGTTCTTTAGTCATCTTTTAAGAGATGTTCTAATGATCATAAAATTTATTTATTTTTGATAATGATCATCATATAATTACTTCTCTGCATTACATGAAATATTACATGCAATTGCTGTAAATGTCTAGAATTAGTTCAACGCGGATTAGGGAAATTAAAAAGCAGTCCTATACTAATACTATTAGTGCAGGTCATTAGCTAGCTACAATACTTCTTATTAATCTGTCTTGGTTTCTTCCTAGCTAGGCTCAAAGAGTCACATGTTACGCCCAGAAATATATTAGATTATTTTGAGTTATTTATGGACCCAGCCACCAATCACTGTGCCAATACATTCACAATCGATGACAGAGGTATTCAAAATTTGAAATTTACATAAGCTTCTCTCAAAATTTTATTCGTCTATGAATTCAATATTGTTCAGTAAATCCTTCGGATCCAGGCCTATAAGTCCTGTATTTTGGTTCAGTTGATTATGATAAAATATTAGGAGGGAAAAATCTGAATCTTAAAATGAAAGGATCAAAGGAACCGCAACAAAAGCATATAAGGAACAATTCCCTTTTACTTAAATTTAATTTTATTGCTTCTACAAATTCAATTAGCTGAATTGGCCTAGCAAAGATGGTAAGTGAAGCCTATTTTACATATAACCACATTCGGGTGCATACATGCAAAACATTGCTTCTTGTACATATTAGACTCCATAAATTAGAATGAATCTTGTACATCTAGTATATGTATTATCTCTCTCGTAACATGTTAGCCTCATAAAAGCATGACGTATAAGATAATTATATATATATATATATATATATATTAAAATCCACATCTATATCTATATAATATCTAAAAACTAAAACGTATTATTTATTATTACACTACTGTTAAGTCATATCAACGTAGCATTTCTGTCCACTTTGGTCCATTTTGGTTATAATTTGGTCCATTTTAGTCCAGTTTGGTCCGTTCGGTCCACTTAGGTCTATTACTGCATTTTGGTCTATTCGGTCCACTTAGGTTTATTACCGTATCTCGGTCAAATTGGTTCAATTGTTCCACTTTGGTCCATTCAGTCTATTTTGGACTAATTAGGTCTTAAATTGATTCTAGGTTGTCTTTCCAGTTTTTGGCTTAAAATTTCATTTTTTTTTTTCTTAATTTTTGAGTTGAAAAGTATGAAATTTTATCTTGGGACTTGTGGGTTTCGAGAACTAATCAATTCAGGCAGAAGCTCTATGATTAATTTCTTCATGTTCTCCATCAACTGAGAATTCCTTTCGATCGATCGAATGTTATTTTCAATTGATCGAAAAGGAATCAAGAATCAATCGAACAAGGCAGTGGCTATGTGATGAATTTCTTCATTTTTTTGATTGATAGAGAAAAGGTTTGACCGATCGAAGGCACTGAATTTTGAATTTTTCACTTGTTTTTTATTAAGTGTTAAAACTTTGATAAAAGGCAATGTTTTGTGTGATGAGATTACACATGGTTCTATATAAAGTGATTAATTTATAGTCCTTAAAAGTTAAGGACATTTATTAATCATTATATAACTAAAAGACCTAATGAGATCAAAGATGTTGGTTAAATAGAACTCTTTGTCTTAATTTGTTTAGGACCTTTCTTTTAAGAAACATTCTAATGAGATTGGAATTGTTGCATGATTGAAAGTCCTTAATTTATTTTAATTAAAGGTTTTTAATGAGATTAAAATTCTAATTAAAGTTATATAGTTTCTAATGAGATTAGAATTATTAATCAAATAGGTTAAGGATAGAGTTCTATATAACTAATTTTTGATTCATTAGTGTTTATGGAATCCTAAATAGTTTAGGACTTCCATTTTAGTTAGTGATTCTAATGAGATTAGAGTCTTCAATAAGTTCAAGGTTATTAGTTGTGGTGGGATCACAATTATTTAAGAAAAACTCAAATAACGAGTGGGAGTGCTTGAAATAACCCTTTTGTTAAGTTTATTGTAATGTGAATAGATATATTGTCTTAGCCTCGAGCATTGCAATCAATGCGGAGGATATTTAATTCACGGATTACATGATTAAACTTCTTTATAATTACGCGAATGTTTGTTACGTTATTGTGACGTGACTTAGTAAGATTACATCGAATTTAAACAATTAAACACATTTGATGTGTAGGGTTAAAATTGTGATTAGATCACAATGATTTCAAGACAATCCACTTGTTTTAAAACTTCTAGCGGAAGTGTGGTGGGCCCATAACCCACAGGTCCCAAGATCGAAACCTGGCTTTGATACCAATTGTTGGAAAATCTAGTTTTGCATCTCATACAAAACACACAATGGAAGTAACAAACACGGATCTACTTCATTCATGAGAGATAACATGTGACCTTGAATTCTATAACAAAGAATAGAAAGCGTACCTTGATGTAGTGAAATTCAAAAATAAGACTTGAGAATACCTTTAATCTTCATCTAAATCCACATGGTGCCCAAGAAGTGTGGTCTCTCAATCAGTCTTTATGTATATTGATTCTCAAAGAAAATTCTTCTTCTTCTCATTGTAGAGAAAAACTGCTTTCTTTTCTTTTCATCATACATACATTCTAACTACCTTGGTAGTTACTTTATTTAATAACTCTTATTAAATAAAAACTGATTATCTAATTGGGTTAGCCTTTTGGGCCTACCCAATTGGGTTTTAGTTTGTGGCTTGAGATGGGACCAAAGGGAACAAATAAAACTCTAGCTCCAATGGGCCTTTGGCTTATCTGTCAACTCTTGACAAATCCAAAGTTACCATTAATTATATTTAATACCACTATATAAATATAATTGCACTCTAGACCTTATTAATAAATTATATCCCAAGACTTAAATGATATCATTTGACCCCTCCATGAAATATCCATAGTGAACAAAGTCATAATGAATTGTCACTTTGTAAACAACTATTTTATCCTTGAGTACCTGATTTAATATTTTAGTTATTCATATTTATTGAAATCCAATTTCAATAAATATAAACTTTAGTAACTCCTTACTAAAGTGGATGCCCTGAATAACCAGTTCCTATTAAACTTATTTTAAGAAGATATTTCGTGTCTCTATAAAAAGAGATTATGGATTCCATCTTGAGAATATGTGTTCCCTCAACACTATGTGTGGTTACCCAACATACTGAGATTTTGGCTGTGAATATTAGATCTCACTTCTGATATATCAAAGTAACCTACATTTCATGATCGGGCTTACCATCCTCTTAGGATTGAGAGTCTATGAAATTAGAAGTCGTAAGATTAATTATTCAGGTGACAGTTGTTGATTGAATAATTAATCTCACAGTGGTCCAGTTCAATATGTCTTAACACTTAACACACATCAACTAGAAGTCTCCACTTCCATGATCAAGACAAACCATCTTAGTTGATGTGTTATAGTTTTCGCAGATGAAATGCCCAATTTCGTCACCAACCACGAACTATATTTTGAGTTTACAAGAAACTTATGGTTTATATCTTCTGTGACTAAATCACATACAATGCATCTCAAGGACTATGATATGTCCCATTAGTTCATTTACAAATAGTCTCATATAATTAAACAATTTAATTATTTATGACATGCCAATAAATTGGATTTTAGGGCATAAACAAACAAAAATGGGTATTAAAAATTAGAGATATGAGTCCAACAAATTTGACATTATATTCTTATAAAATAATTATATTGCTCTGATAAAAAATTTAAAAATTATATTACATTTTCCATGCATCTTGTGGGTTTGCAACTAGTATTAATTAAAACCTCAACCAACATACATCAACAACAAAATACCAAAAAAAAAAAAAGACCAGGAAAGAAAACACAAAATGAACAAAAAATTTTAGTCTGTTAATGGAATTCTAATTAACCAATACAATAAGAAATTAAAGACAATATTAACATATCGTAATTTGTCACTACAAATCTAACAATTTCAAGTTTAGGGAGAAAAAGAGAGATGCAAATTGAATTCAAATACAAAATAAAACCCATTGTAATTTGAAAAACTTAATAAAACTTAACATCTCTCTCTAACAATTTCAAGTTTAGGGAGAAAAAGAGAGATGCAAATTGAATTCAAATACAAAATAAAACCCATTGTAATTTGAAAAACTTAATAAAACTTAACATCTCTCTCTCTCTCTCTCTCTCTCTCTCTCTGTCTCTGTCTCTGTGTGTGTGTGTGTGTGTGTGTGTTGTGTGTGTGATTGAGATAATATGAGGTAATTGGTACTTAATAAGAGTTGTGAGTAGGGATTTATGATTCATCACTAACAATTTTTTTTTTTTTTTTTGGCTGGATTCAAATACAACTTATTAATTTGTAAATTGTGAAACAAAAAACTATAGCATTACTAATACTAGTATGTAATTCGTGTTTACGCACGAGAATGATAAATTGAAGTGGTGCTATTGATGTTAGCTTGGGTTATTAAACATATAAGATATTAGTTTGACTAAGATATTTAGAGCAGGGATGGAGGTAGCCTTTGACTTAGGGGGGCAATCCCCCCCCCCCCCCCCCACTATTTTTTTTTTAAATATTAGAATATATACTAGGTATTAATTTTTAATTTTAGTAATTTTGATCTTTAAAATTACACTTTGCCTCCTTAATAATATCATTAATTTTTTTTAAGAGTGATGTTATATCCATAATTTTTTTTACAATATTTTTACAAACTATTGAGGTAGCAAATTCTTATTGGTTCGCATATAGGCCAACCACTTACACCACTTTTTTACTTATCAATAACTACTCACCACAAGCAATTTATAAAAAAATTTGTAGTTCTAGCATTTTCTTCTTTTAAAAGACCATAAAAAATCTATAAATTTAAAATTTTAAACAAAATATACAAGGCCAAAAAAATTAGCCTAACAACGAAAATTACCAATAGTGAAGCTAAAAAAAAAAAGAAGAAGTCTAATCAACCAATTTTTTCCCAAAACAAAAAACCCGATCTTTTAAAAAATTTCAAACAAAATAATTGTCCCCACCAACAACATGCATCAAAGTCACAAAAAAAAAAAAAAAAAAAAAAAAAAACTCAGTGGCTAAGCCACTACACACAATCAGCAGCAAAGTCGCCCTCCTAATTACAAGTCTTGGCCTTGTCCTTGATTTAAAGGTACTAAAATGGTTTTTCATTACAATTTTCATGATATTAGTTACACCAAGTTTCTCATTACATTGCTATTACAAATACAATTTTGAAAATCACTATTAAATATTACATATATAATATCAATTCATAATCATTGTACGTGAACTTATACTAAATACAACACAAAATAAAAAGAATAGATTGGTTCAATAATATCTCTTAAATTGAATGAGGATAGGTGTATGAGATTATTCAGTTTAATTACAATTTTTTAGGTTCAAGATCTCCGCATACAAAATATTTAAATAAAAACAGTATAAAAAATATGCTCATTAGGTTATATATATATATATATAACCTAGTTAGTAATGGACCGTACATAGCGGTGTATTACATAAATAACTTATAATTTTGAATTAATTTTAGTTACACAACAAAAGCATTTGACAAATAAGCTGTGTCAATGCCTCCATGCTCAGCCAAAAGGGAAGAGAAGGCTAATTTATGGGATGCCCATGTATGGATTTTTGTTGTTGGCGATTTTGGTGACTTATTTATCCACAAAGGACAATATTCTTGGTGAGTTCTATACTAAAGAATACAGTGGAACTACGCAAACTTAAATTTCTCTAGTGCGAGTGTGCAACATATAAATTCAAAAATTTCCTTCCCTATATGTCTTGAATTTCTGATGGTTTGTGGTGGTTTTTGTGAAAATGGAGTTTTATTATTATTATTATTATTATTATTTTCTGAATTTGTCAAAATCAAGTTGATTAACAATAGATGGAAAAAAAAAGGAGATTGAATTTGTATCCCCATTTCAATTTCGTTTGTTGATTCCTTGAATTTTATTTTTCCCTGGAAATTTTATTTCTCAGAAATTCATTCATTAAGAAAGAAAGACGGCGGCAGGGAGAGCTCAAATGGCAAAAGGTACGAGATATGAATGGGCCGGATCCATCTTCTTCAATTATCTACATATATAGCTTTGGTGTGCATAATAAACCATTATTTTTTCTTTCAAGACAATCTTTTGAGTTATTAATTGTCTTCATAGTTACCATCCTTGTCGTGACATTTTCCATTCAAAATAAATTAACAAGTAGGATTTTCTTAATATTTTATTTTATTTTTTTAAACTTTTGGTTATGTATTAGTCTGTTCAAACTTAGAAGTGACATTTTCCATTATAAAAAAAAAGTTTACAAGTAGGATTTGATTAATCTTTTATTTTATTTTTTTAACTTTTGGGATAGAAACAGGTTTTGCTTAGTACTCTTAGATAGTGAAGTACAAGAAATTAATTTCATTAAGAGGTAATTGGCTAATTGCTACCAACCAATTTTATATTACAAAATGTGAGGTCCACAAATGTTTAGAAGAGGTAATATGCATATAACTATCGCACAAACCAAACCATAATTATATATTTTTCCAAAACTGCTTAGCTGATTTGCCAACCTAGTAACAATAAAGAAAGACAAGATAAGACAAAGGTGAAAAACATAAATCAACGGCCATAGAAAATTTATTTCCACTAATTTATATCCATATTCACAATTAATATGCAAAAAATATATTCTCAAAAAAAAAAAATGCAAAAAATATACACTACATTTTATCTATATATATATATAAAACCGAAATCTCTAAAACTCCCACAATTTTTCACGTTAGCACAGTATTAAAAAAAAAAAACATAAACCCACAAAAAAAAAACTTAAACATAAACCCAAAAAAAAAAACTTTTTTTAAACTATTAAAAAAAAAAATCATAAATGCAAGGGGCTTTCTAAAACACCCAAAAAAAAAAAAAAACTTTTTTAAACTAAAAAAAAAAAAAAAAACATCATAAATGCAAGGGGCTTTCTAAAACACCCAAAAAAAAAAAAAAAAACCTTTTTAAACTAAAAAAAAAATCATAAACGCAAGGGGTTTTCTAAAACCCAAACCCGATATATACACTCTGCCTTCTCCTCTTTGCCTCTTCCGTTCTCTCTGCCTTTCTGGTGCCGGCCTCCCACTCCTTTAGTGGCTGAAAGTTTTTGATCTTGAGACTTTACCATCAAACCAGATTCTCTCCGCAAACACTACCTGTAAGTTTTTTATTTTGTTCTATAATTTTAGCTGTTAAATATGATTTAGGGTTTCGTTTTTGGTTCTTTGCCTCTTCCGTTCTCTCTGCCTCTCTTAATTCTCAAACCCCTAAGCTATAGTCCACGGGTGCCAGCCTCCCACTCCTTTAGTGGCAGAAATTTTTTGATTTTGAGAATTTACCATTAGACCAGATTCTCTCCGCAAACATTATCGGTAAGTTTTTTTTTTTTATTTTGTTCTATAATTTAGGGTTTCGTTTTTGGTTGTTAAATATGATTTAGGGTTTTGTTTGGGAGTCTTTTTTTTTGAATGATTAGCTTAGATTGATGGGTTTGGAGCCTGTAGTGGGTTTTATTAATTTCAATTATTGGCCGTGAGAAAATCCATCTGGGATTTTAGATTGAATTTTTATGTGTGTAGATTGAAACTTGCATCAAGTTTATGAGTTCAGGGGTTACTTAGTGTAATTAATAAGATTTATTTGGGCTGTTACTGGATGTTTTACTTAATGGTGAATTCCAGCTAAGCTTTTGGCTACAGGAATGAAGCCAAAATCTGGTGCTGAATTGAGTGAGCAAGATGCGGTAAGTCAGAGTTAGCAATTCTTTATTTCCCCCTTTGTTGTGTTTTGTGCAAGGAGTTTTGCACCCAAAAAAAGGTGATGGCTTGAATGAATAATACAAGTTAAGGTTTATATTATAATTGATGCTCATCTTGTGGGACAGTAATGATATTTCCTATCCTTTTATTAGACGAGCATCCTTGGGATGCTCTTGATGTTTTTGTGAGTCATTTGTTTGTGTTTGGATTTAATTTAAGTTTCTGGGTTATGGTCAAGCTTGGTTTTATGTTTAGTTTAATTATTATTTCATCTCAAGTTTACTATTGTTTTTATGACTTCTTTATCTAATTTTTATGGGTATGTAGAATAGTATTGTGAAAAATACATGCATACACACATGAATTGATATTAAATCTCTTTTTTAGATGAAAGAATGTTTATTAACCAATAAAATCCAGACAGGGTCAAATTTTGCTATCAAAATCCAAAAATAAGGAAGAAAAATATCATCTTGAAATTACTCATTTAAGACTAACTACAAGTAGATTTGTTTCAATGAAGGTTTAATCCATCAAATGCTGAATTTACTTTGAAATTGCCATATAACCTACCTATAATATCATTCATGTAATATGAAGCAAAGTTCTCTGAATCATGTACCTTAAAATCACTTTAGAATTTGCATAATATCATGAAAATTGGAGGAAAATAATGAAGCTAGAGTCTACTACATAATCCAATTCTCCCTACTTTATTAGTTCCATGTTACAATTCAAATCCAAAATAACATGAAAATATTTAGAAGCCTATAATTGAACCTATTGAACTCAAATAATACCATATTCTCTCTGATTCATCAATTTAGAACCAAAAAAAAAAAAAAAAGAAAAAAAGAAGAAAAAATAATGGATTTGTCACAATTTGAGCTATTTTATGTTTTAGAGACTATATATGTCTTTACTTTGAACATAGTGAAATAATGGATTTGATAAACAATTCAATAAGGTGATTTGCATTATGATGGAAATGTGCAATTCTATGTTAAGTATAGTTTTTCTTATGTTCTTTATATTTTCCCTACTTACATGTATTGTGGTTTGCTTCCAACAATTTTATTTTCTGATTGTAAATCATTAGAAAGCAGAATAAATGTGTTTCATTTATTTTCTCTTTTGTGTATTTTATTCACATATTTCAATTAGGTAGTCAAAAGTAATTTGCCTGGTAAAAAGTATTGTTCTTTAGTGCCAAATGTTTGTTTGAATTGGAAGCTTTAAGGAACAATTTTCATGAACAAGGAACTCTCATTTGTTTGGTATATTTTATATTCAGCTGGCCTTTGGTGTTACTATCAGTTACATATGGCTTGGTCTTAATGAAAGATTATTTCAAGGCAAAGTAAGTGGGGTTTCTGTATTGCTATTTATCTCTGAGTTGAGGACTTCTTTCATTGTAATTTGGGATGGTTCTCGCTTCATGTTGAATGAAATTTCTTGAATTTAATGCAAACCTTGATGGGTATTGCTTAATGAAAATTTATTTGTCTCATATATGTGGTCAACTGCAACTATCACACGACCATTGCTTTTGCACATGGAGGGGTAAGTCCATATGACTTCAATTTTATTATATTTTTTTGTCTATCTTTTATAGCAAGGTTAGCAATCTGACACTGACCTAAAAAAAAAATTGAAATAAATATGACTGTAGGCTTACTTTGTCTTAAAGATTATCCATTTGTCTTTTTAAGAAATTTCAATGAGTAATATAATATTTTTTTATAAATCCATTCCTATTCAAGAATTATAGGAGCTTTAAAGAAACAAACAAAGTATCTGCAAGGTATTACTGTTACCTTTATATTTTATTACTTTGGTAGTGTGCTTAGCATTTTGTATATCATTTTTTCAGGTATCATGGTGACATTGCTTCTTTTTTTGCTATTGTAACATTGTCATTTTGTAGAACTTTTAGAAGTCAACATGAATGATTATCGTTAGGTTCTGAATCAATAGTTCTGAATTTGTTGATGAAAGTTTTATTTGAGTGCTTTCAATTTGTCAATGGAATGTTTTTTAAGTAAAAAATAATAATAATAATAATAATAATAATGTATGATAGTCTATCATCCTAATATGATGCCACTCAATTTATTTGGTAGTTTAGACTTTAGAGCTCATTCATGATAAAAGTCTTTCAAATTATGACTGAGATTATGCTTTGACAAGTTTCCAATTATTTGAAGTATGTATAGTTTCACTCTCAAAGGTTCTTGCTTCATCGTATTCAACTCGACCTGTTTGTGTTTTGAAATTAACTTGAACTCTTATTAAAAGCTTGGTTTTGTATCTACTTTATGTGAAACACTATAAAGAAGTAAACTTTGACTTTTTAGTTTTAAATTGTAATTTTTAACTTCTGTAGTCAAACTAAGGAGGGTGAAGGAAAATTTTTCTAAAAAAAAGGAAAAAGGCTTATGGATTTTATGAGATGTATATGTGTTGATTGTGATTTTTATGTTGTAGAATGATGAAAAGAACTGAAAAGGAAAAAAAGGACTTTGTTTAAGATCCACTTGAAAAAGGGTAGAAGCCTAAAGGTTGCTTCTAATGTTGCTGCACTTGGATGATTTAAAAGCTATGTAGACATGTGCTTATGCATTATATGTGATGTTTTGTTTGGCAAAATTTACATTTTTGAGGTTCTTTAATAAATGATTATTATTATTATTTTTTTGGAGTTATGTGGATATGTGTAATTGTTATTTATCTTAATTCTTACCTATCAAAAACATATCATCTATCCTGATACTGGAATATCAAGATGAAGGATTTGCACTTGATCCATTAAGACCAAATTCGAACATGCAAGTGATTTTGCTACCAATAAAAAGCTGGACGGTTTGTAACAAGCAATTGATTCTTTTACCCAATTTTGTAGTCTAATTTGCAAATGATTCTAATTGTAAAGCTTGACAATTTGTAACTTGCTTTGGATCCAATATATATATATATATATATATATTTTGAGTTGATCTCATTTTTAGCAGCTTTCCCGTGCATCGCACGGGTTAACGACTAGTTATATGAAAGTGGGTGCAAAAACAAACACTTTTATTTCAACAGCAAACATACACTCATTTAACACCGATGTTACCTTCACCAATCTCATCCACAAAAGCTTTGAGATTGTTATAGGAAGAAGAACCGACTTCGTTGGCAGCCTCCAGAGCCAACTCCTTCCATTTCTTGGCATTCCTTCTAATTGCTTCCCCTCTCTCCCCATCTCCCACAACCAATTCCAAGTGTCTCCTAATCTCATCACCTTCAACAATTCCATCCTTATTCTCCATCACCCTTACTCCTGTCTTCCACACATCTTCAATTAGCTTCGCATTCGTCCCTTGATCAAGCCTATGTGGAAATGCTACCATTGGTACCCCTGAAACCAAACTCTCCAAAGTTGAATTCCACCCACAATGTGTCACAAAGCATCTTAGAGAAGGATGTGACAAAACCTCCACTTGGGAACACCATGGCACTATCATTCCCATTTGTTCTAATTCCTCTCTACAACTCAATTTCTCTTCTTCTTTCTCTTCTTCACCACTTTCCTTAGCTCTTATGACCCACAAGAAGGGCCTCCCACAATCCAACAATCTGCGTGCAATTTCCTCCATTTGTTGCTTATTTAACACCAATAAGCTCCCAAATGAAACATAGATGACCGATGATTCGGACTTAGAGTTGAGCCATTCAAT
Source organism: Quercus lobata (assembly GCF_001633185.2). Classification (NCBI taxonomy): domain Eukaryota; kingdom Viridiplantae; phylum Streptophyta; class Magnoliopsida; order Fagales; family Fagaceae; genus Quercus; species Quercus lobata. Next base: position 7,971,871 of record NC_044909.1, on the reverse strand, counting down.
GTAATCGTTGGAGCCATTACATGAATCTCTTCCACCCAAAATGGCATTTGGAACTAGTGGTCCAATTGCAACCAAATTAAGTTTTTCGAGTGCTTTTAAAGCCTCGGGCTCTAGTGCATCAAAGGTATTCACTAGAACTCTAGGAATGCTCTCCTTTTCAAGTGCTTCAAGTTGGGCTTGGAATATAGGGTGTACAAAAGCATAAGGGTTTGAAGCAAGCAAGAAGGAGGGAAGGTCACGAGTAGCAAGTAATAATGGCAGACCCGGTAACTGTATCGAACAGGAGGGCCAGTCATCATCGTCGTTCCCAATAACATCGGCAAAACCATTGTAATAGCAGTAGCATATGTCCAAAACCATTGCAGGCTGAATCCAAAGAAGGGCGGAAGGAAGGTGAAGCTCACGAGCCACGTCAGTAGCCCAATGTTGAAGCATTGTGTAGACTATGCATTGTTTATTGGCAGTGGAGACAATGAGGTCAACGAGAGCTTTGGAGCCATTGCGCTTGAGTTGATCCCATCCTTTATCACGGTCTTCCACAGGTACAACTCCGTCATTGTAGCCATTAGAGAAGGTGGCGAATGACAAGCCATTAGGAGGAGGGCTTTTGATCATGCTGTGACGGTGGGCTCCAATGGTGGTGAAGAAGGTGACATGCACTCCTAAGCGAATGAGGTGTTCGGCGAATTGGAGGGCAGGGTTTATATGGCCTTGCGCTGGATATGTGATGATTACATAGTGGCTTTGCTACTGCTTGGCCATGCTTATTTGATACTTTGATATGGGTTGTGAATATTCTAAGCAAAAACGGAATAGTTGTTTTGTGCTTGAGATTAATGAGATTTATATAGAGGAACTAATACATGTGAAAATGGGCAATGCTTAAATATAGAGCAAAAAATTTTAGGAGCACAACTCGTCCACGTGGCAAACTATGAGCAGTTGGTCCATGTGAAAGTGATAAATAGTTAGTCACAGTTTGCCACGTAAGATAGTTGTAGCAAAAATTGTGAAATATATATTGGTGAATATATATAAGTTTTGAAATTTTTATAATAGATTTTTAGTTGGAGTAGTATTTAAATTTCTAAAATTTATATGCATGTTGCATGTTTTGTTAAAACACTTATTATTACTTTATCTAGAGAAATTGATAAGAATAAATAAGTTGTTGTCTCTATCAACTGAAACCTATATGCATGTTGCATATTTTGTTAAAACACTTATTGTTATTTTATCTAAAGAAATTGATAAGAATAAATAAGTTATTGTCTCTATCAACTGAAACTTAGATGCATGTTCCATGTTTTGTTAAAACACTTATTGCTATTTTATTTAAAGAAATTGATAAGAACAAATAAGTTTTTGTCTCTATCAACTGAAACCTAGACGTATGTTGCATGTTTTTATTAAAATACTTATTGTTATTTTATCTAAAATGCATGTTGCATATCTTGTTAAACATTTATTGTTACTTTATCTAAAGAAAGCACAAATAAATTGTTGTCTCTATTTAAAAAAATTTTTTTAATCCAAAATATTGCTATAATTTGTGGAAGCCACTTGGCGTAACCACGGCTTCTAAACTCAACTTTTATTATATATTATATGATATGATTTATTTAAAGAAATTGATAAGAACAAATAAGTTGTTGTTTCTATCAACTAAAACTTTGATGCATGTTGCATGTTTTGTTAAAACATTTATAAAGAAATTTATAAGAAGAAATAAGTTGTTTCTATTAACTGAAACTTTTATACATGTTGCATGTTTTCTAAAAATTGTTTTTATTCAAAATATTGCTGTAATTTGGTGAAGCCACTTGGCGCAATCACGGTTTCTAAGCCAAACTTTTATTATATAATATGTGATTGTATTTGGCAAGAATTTGAGCCTTTGAGGGCCAAATGGAAGCATGAGATGTACAATTAGGTTATGAGTAGCGATTATTACACACACTCGGTTTGAAAATCGTGTCACAATTTCAATTAATTTTTCATGTGGTGTGTAATAGCTTTTATCCTTAGGTTATATAGATATATAACAAGTTTTCATTCTCATACATTTATATTCACCATTATGGGTTAAAATGTGGTCTTTTTTTTTTAAAATTTAAATATTTCTGCATTATCAATTGTAGAAATATATGTGAAATAGTAGATGTGAACTAGTATGAAAAAAATATGTTTCCTAGATAATATGCTGTGAGGAAGAGAACCTGGTGGCGTCAAGACATCTTGTTATGACTGACCATCGATTAGTTGATATGAATTGTGAGAAAGAGAAGCCGGTGGCGTCAAGGCATCTCGTTATGGCTAATCGATTAGTTGATATGGATTGTATGTTCTATGATTATTATAGAGGTACTCAAAATTTTTCATAATTTTTTTTTTTTGGGTTGAAATATGCTATTGATTCCAAAAGTTTATCGACTAAGCATTTTTGAAATTTTGATTTCAAAAGTTTCACCTAAGCATTATTAATTTCTAAACTTCTAAAAATGAGAGCTATTAGTATCTTGTCAATTTCAGTCATATATGGAATTCTCAGCAGCAACTGCATAACTTTGCAACGTATCAATAAGGCTAATTAGGGGCAATGTGAAGGCAGCAATTTCATGCTTCACAATCCAAATGTGGAATTCCCGGCCTTGATTTTGTAAAAGAGTTTACTAAAGGGCCAATAAGCACCTATGATGCTGATAATATTGTGAAATTGAGATATCTAAGGCACCTCAAAGTTATAGCCTTAAATTCTCTTCTGGCTTGCCCAAGGTAAATTGCAAAACTTTACCCAATGAGCTGATATTCCTCTCCTTAATTAATTAAACAAGGCCTTCTAACAGAAGATTGATTGCCAATCTCATCATTTCCAACCAGCCCTTGTGAGTTGTGGCTGCATTAGTTCCCTTGTCCAGCCTTCAGTTCATCATATATAAACATGACGACGTGTGCATTTATGTCCATGTTGCAACTAAACTGAAAAGAAAAAAAGTCCATACTGCAACTCCAAATTTTAATGTTCTCGCTTGAATATCATAGCCCAATATGACTTGATGGCTAGGGGTGGAGCGTTGTTGTTCTCCATATATCACCGGGTTGTTGGTGACAGCTACAATAAATACTGTATTGAAAATATTATAATAAATTTTGAATGAACTCTTTCTCAATGTTAAGGAAAATTACATTTTATTATCTCCTAAATTATACTTTGCACCATAAACTATTCGAATGCATAATTTGTACCATAAACTATGACCCTTGTTAAACTTTGCACCTTGACGTTAATTTTACTATTAAGTTGGACAGAAATATGAATCATGTGGCTTGTACATGTGTATTGCTTAAGTGATACAAACTTAAAAGACCAAAAACTTCCTTCTTCCCAATAATTTAAACAGCCCCTTCCCCAAATCAAAATCCCTGCAACCCTAAATCTCCAAATCAAAATCATCTTTGGCAATACCATTGCAACCCAGGTTCGTTCGTCTAACTTCTTTCTTCTTTCTGTCACGTTTCAAATTTTTGGGACTATGTTTTTTTAAGTTCACGAGAGTCTCATGTGTCACTTCTGTTAATGTTTTAACATTAGACTAATTGATGTATTGATTTGGCAGTTATGGAACGTTTAAGGAGTAAATTGACCAATATAAAAGTTTAGGGGGTATCATGACCACTACTCCAAAGTTCAGGGGGCGTGTGGGCATTTTTCCCCTGTAGAGAGAGCTCAAATGGAAAACTCAAAGGGAAAAAAAGTATGAGATATGAATGGGCCGGATCCATTTCTTCAATTATCTACATATATAGCTTCGGTGTGCATGATAAACAATTATTTTTTCTTTCAAGACAATCTTTTGAGTTATTAATTGTCTTCATAGTTATTAGTTACCACCGTTGTCGTGACATTTTCCATTTAAAATAAATTCACAAGTAGGATTTTCTTAACCTTTTATTTTATTTTTTTACACTTTTGGTTATGTATTAATATGTTCTAGAAGTGACATTTTCCATTAAAAAAAAAATCACAAATAGGATTTGCTTAATCTTTTATTTTATTTTATTTTTTTTTAACTTTTGGGAGAGAAGCAAATTTTGCTTAGTACTCTTAGATAGTGAAGTACAGGAAATTTCATTAAGATGTAATTGGCTAATTGCTACCAACCAATTTTATAATACAAAATGTGAGGTCCACAAATGTTTAGAAGACGTAATATGCATATAGTTATTGCACAAACCAAACCATAATTATATATTTTCCAAGCTACTTAGATGATTTGCCAACCTAGTAACAACAGAGAAAGTCAAGATAAGACAAAGGCAAAAAACATAAATCAACCACATATCTTACGGTCGTTTATTTCTACTATTTTATATCTATATTCACAATTAATATGCAAAAATATACATATTTTAATATATAAAAGTGGACGTAAAATTATTTCAACAGCAAACCTACGCTCTTTTAACAATGGCATTACCTTCACCAATCTCATCCACAAAAGCTTTAAGATTGTTATAGGAAGAACCAAATTCATTGGCAGCCTCCATAGCCAACTCCTTCCATTTCTTGGCATTCCTTCTAATTGCTTCCCCTCTCTCTCCATCTCCCACAACCAATTCCAAACATCTCTTAATCTCATCACCTTCAACAATCCCATCCTTATTCACCATCACCCTCACTCCTGTCTTCCACACATCTTCAGTTAGCTTCGCATTTGTCCCTTGATCAGACTGTTGTGGAAATGCTACCATTGGCACCCCTAAAACCAAACTCTCTAAAGTTGAATTCCACCCACAATGTGTCACGAAGCATCCTAGTGAAGGATGCGACAAAACCTCCACCTGGGAACACCATGGCACTATCATTCCCATTTGTTCCAATTCCTCTCTGCAACTCAACTTCTCTTCTTCTCCATTTTCCTTAGCTCTTATGACCCACAAGAAGGGCCTCCCACAATCCAACAGTCCGCGTGCAATTTCCTCCATTTGTTGCTTCATTAAGACCGCTAAGCTCCCAAATGAAACATAAATAACCGATGATTCAGGCTTAGAGTTGAGCCATTCGATGTAGTCTTTGGAAACATCTCCTCCAAATGACTTATCTGATGGAAGTAGAGGTCCAACTGCAACCAAATTAAACTTTTCAATCGCCTTCAAGGCCTCAGGCTCTAGTGCATCAAAGGTATTCACCAGAATTCTCGGATTCCTCTCTTTTTCAAGCACTTCAAGGTGGGCTTGATATATTGGGAGAGCATAAGTGTAAGGATTGGAAGCAAGCAAAAAGGAGGGAAGGTCACGGCTAGCCATGAGTAATGGTAGTCCCGGTAACTCTATCGAAGATGAGGGGCAGTCATTGTCGTAGTTTCTGATAACATCGGCAAAACCGTTGAAGTAGTAGTAATATATGTCAAAAACCATGGCAGGTTGAATCCAAAGAAACGTGGAAGGAAGGTGAAGTTCACGAGCCACGTCAGCAGCCCAAGGTACAAGCAGTGTGTAAACTATGTGTAGTTTATTGGCAGTGGAGACAATGAGGTCAGCGAGAGTTTTGGAGCCATTGCGTTTGAGTTGATCCCATCGTTTACCAATGTCGTCCACAGGTATAACTCCGTCATCGTAGCCGTCAGAGAAGGTGGCGAACGACAAGCCGTTAGGAGAAGTGCTTTTGAACATGCGGCGACGGTGGGCGCTAACGGTGGTGAAGAAGGTGACATGCACTCCCAAGCGAATGAGGCGTATGGCGAATTGGAGGGCAGGGTTTATATGACCCTGTGCGGGATATGTGACTATGACAACGTGGCTTTGCTGTTGCTTCGCCATGATTATTTGATATATATGGGTTGTGAATATTCTAAGCAAAAACAGATTGGATGTTTTGTGCTTGAGATCAGTGAGATTTATATAGAAGGACCAATGCTTGTGAGGATGGGCAAGGCTTAAAAAATAGAAAAAAAATTGTTAGGAGCACAACTCGTACATTTGGCAAATTGTAAATAGTGAGTCTATGTAAAAGTGATAAACAATCAGCCACAATTTGTCACATAAAATAATTAAAATAGTGAAATTTTGTATGGTGTTAGAATCACTAAAGAAGATTTGGTAGGAGTACTAATGACCTTTGCAGTGACGATTTGGAGGTGGGGCTTGTGATTTGCAATTTCTTCTTCTTAATGTTTTCTTTAAAGTTTTGAGATGATAAGTACTACTGGCTTAAGGGCTTAGCTTGGTGACAAACAATCCAGTGCAGGCAATAAGAAATTTATGATCTGCCCAACTTGTTTCTCCTGGTTGCATCTAAAGCACTCGTTTCCGCGTGGGTCCCAATATCAAAACAAAATAGTTTTCTTCACCGTAGTGTTTTACTTGGCAGTTGGCAGTAGTGAAAGTTCCGTGCACGACTTTGTCTACGTTTGGATACAGTCTGCATTTTAAGTCTGCGTTTTTCCCTTTTTATTTTTTTGCTTGGCAGCCGTTGTTGACGAAGTCAGCAGTAAACAGTGCATCCGTGTACCCACGGATCCCACAAATTTCAACTTTTCATTAAAAATGAGTCCTATGATACTATTCACACATTTAAAAATTATTTAGATACAGTATTTTCAGTTTTCAGTTTTCAATTTTAGCAAAATAAGTTTTATTCAAACGGATCCTTTAATCCAAAATTCTCTTTATATATATATATATATATATATATATAAATATAGTTTGAGAAATAATATCTAAGTGAGTTATTATTATATAATTTTAAAATTTGTTTATAATTAAATGAATGATTATTACTAGTCGCTAACTTGTGTGATGCACGGAAAAACTATTGACTCTTTTGAAAAAAAGTCTAACAATTAGTAAATAGACATTTTGCTAGTTAGTATTTTGTTTTTTTAAATGAAAAAATATTTAACTTTTATACTTTTTCATAGTTTAGATGTGTTGTCTAACATTGAACGTTATTGAGTTGCAAGTGCATAGTTACCGAAACCTAAAAAGTAATTTACAGTTCTTAAATTAATAAAGTAAAACTCCCAATAGTTATATATACACACACTAAAAACTAATATAAATTGTAAATATACAAACAAAGACCATGATATGAGGAAGACACATCAAGTTTCAAATTTGAGCAGTAATATGACTTTCTCGTAAAAATAACAATATAGACAATTCAAAACATGGAACAATATCAAAATTATAATACCTAATTCCATTTTCTTTTATGTTGAATCCATACAAATAATTAATTTAAATTAATCCAAACAAATAATTAATCAACCAAAAATCATAGCTTTTAATAAGAAAACAAAAAATCACATGAACCTAAATAAAAAACATTTAAGGTGAAGAATTAAGATCAACTTACTGAGACGCAAATACCAAATCCCTAAAACTTAAAACTTCAAAATTTATAGAATCCCCAAATTTTACTTCAAAACCAAACCAAATTCAACAAATTTATATATAACATACAAAATAAAAATTTATTGTTCCATAGGCTAGAAGACATAGGTTGCAGTTTTGATTTTTCTTCAAAAAAATAGAGATTTTTTATCTGCCATGTACAATAAAAAAAAAATTAGTAGAAATTTCAACCCAAAAGACAAACCCACGAAAACAATGTCAATATAAATATGGAGATTAACCCAAATACTCAAAAGAAAATCAATTCTAAACATAACAAAAGAATAAGATAGAAAGAAAATGCAAGGCACATATGAAAGCAAATAAAAAATTTGACGTAAAAGATAAAATTCATTAATAATAATAATAAAAAAATCCACATATGTTGAATTGATATTTTATTAATAATAATAATATAAAAAAATTCGACAAAAAATTCATTAATCAAAAAAGAAAATTGAATCAGATTGCTTGTGTTTTTTTTTTCAAGTTACTCTCTCTCTCTCTCTCTCTCTCTCTCTCTCTCTTTTAATCCTAAAGTGAAGTTGAGTTTAGGATTTTGAGGTAGTAATTGCTAAGGTTTTGAGGAGGGAAAATAGACTCCTAATAGGAGTCCTTCTTTCTTTTTTTCTTAATCCTAACTTTATTTTGTTTGTTTGTTATGTGAGTCTCTCTCTCTCTCTCTTTTTTTTTTTGAATCCTAAAGTGAAGTTAAGTTTAGGCTTTTGAGGCGGTAATTATTAAAACTTTGAGGAGGGGAGAGAGAGTCCTAACAGGAGTCTCTCTCTCTTTCTCTCTTTTTCTTATCTATCTATAGTCTTTTTTTTTTTTTTTTTTTTTTTTTTTTTTTTTTTGAGTCCTATCATAATTTTTGTTTTTATATAGATTATCAACGTTTGAGTTTGAGTTTAAGTTGGACTTGTTAGAGAGATAGAGTTTCACTCCTTGTTAAGTTTTGCTTAAACAAAAATAATTTTACGTTAAAAAAAATGATAATGATGAGTTTAAGTTGGACTTGTTATAGAGATAGAGTTAATTTCATTCCTTGTTAAATTTGAACTAAATAAAAATAATTTTATTTAAATAAATTTAAATATTGTGCTGATGTAGAAAATTATGAGAAATTCAGGGGTTTTGGTTATATATATATGTAGGGATGAAGGGCTTAGATGAGAATATTGGGCCGTGGGCTGTGCTTGAGGATATCAAATAGCCCAATGACAGACTAGTGCAAATGAAGGCAGATAAATTTTGGACCGAGGAAGAGGCCAGGACATGATGAGTAGGTGATGCTGTCCAAGGAGCAATGCCACCTCGGCCAACAGTACAGAAGCCTAAAGTTCGACTGCCCATCAAGTACTGGGCAGCAGGCAATCGTGCTTGGATGGATAAGCATCAGAAAGATATAAGACAAATGAGAAGTGAGAAATATTTGAGAAGAAAGTTGCTACCACCGCATTGAATGCTCTACATCTAACCCCCTGGCTGCATTAATGTGGAAGTGATGTCTGAACAATAACTTTCAGCTTTATAGCTACCCCCAAAGACTTCAAGAAGGTGCTAATGGGACAAGTATTAAGAAGATTAGTAGTTTAATCTACACATGGAGGGCTAAGATGAAAGAAAGAAAGGAAGTATAAAAGGGATGAACTCTCTCACAGAGGGTATGAGGAGAAAAACCAGAGAAAACATCACTATGTAACCAAGAACTGTAATTTTTGTATAAGTTTAAGAGAAATATATAAGAACATACATTCCTCGGACTTGACCGAGGAGAGCCTTTTTTGTTCAAACAGTTTGTTCATTCAACTAATAACTAATTTATATGATATACAACATGTATATCCTTCCAAAACAAATACATATGAAGTTTCAACTTTAAAAAAAAAAAAAAGCGTGGGTTGCAAGAGAGATTCTATAGAAAGACAATTGGTGAATATATATAAGTTTTGAAATTTAGATAATAGATTCTTAGTTGGAGTAGGATTTAAATCTCTAAAACTTAAATACATGTTGTATGTTTTGTTAAAACATTTATTATTACTTTATCTAAAGAAATTGACAAAAACAAATAGGTTGTTTCTATCAATTGAGATTTAAATGCATGTTGCATGTTTTGTTAAAAAACTTATTATTACTTTATTTAAAGAAATTGATAAGAACAATTCAGTTGTTATCTCTATCAAGTGAAATTTAGATGCATGTTGCATATTTTGTTAAAATACTTATGGTTATTTTATTTAAAATGCGTGTTGCATGTTTTTAAAAATACTTATTGTTATTTTATTTAAAATGCATGTTACATAACACTTTTTGGTATTTTTTCTAAAAAAAGAACAAATAAGTTGTTGTCTCTATTTAAAAAATTGTTTTAGCCAAAATATTGTTGTAATTTGCAAGGTTTTAAAACCAGACCAGATCAGCCAGTTTGACCAGTTGAACTGGGAACCAGAGGCCAGTCTGGTTAGGAAAAAAATGCTTAAAATCAGTCAAAACCAGGAAAAACCGGTAAAAAACAGGGAGAAATTGGGAACCAAAAACAAATTCGGTTTTGCCCCTAGTTCAGTTTTTAAAACCATAATTTGGTAAAACCACATAGTATAACCATGGCTTCTAACTTTTTTTATATAGTATATGATATGATTAATTTATAAAAAATTGAAAGATTAAATAAGTTGTTGTCTCTATCAATTGAAACTTTGATGCATGCATGTTTTGTTAAAACATTTTTTGTTATTTTATCTAAAATGCATGTTGCATGTTTTGTTAAAACATTTTTTGTTATTTTATCTAAAATGCATGTTGCATGTTTTGTTAAAACACTTATTGTTATTTTATCTGAAAAAAATGATAAAAACAAATAAGTTGTTATCTCTATCAACTAAAACTTAGATGTAAGTTGCATATTTTTTTTAAAAAAAATTGTTTTATCAAAACTATTGTTGTAATTTGGTGAAGCTACTTGGCGCAATCATGGCTTTTAAGCCCAACATTTATTTTGTAGGATATGATATAATTGTTTTGGGCAAGAAATTGTTTCTTTGAGGGCCAAATGGAAGCATGAGGTGTACAATTAGGTTATGAGTAGTGATTATTAGACTCGCTTGGCTTGAAAATCGTTCAAGTCTGTCATAGTTTCAATTAATTTTTCATGTGGTGTTCAATAGCTTTTATCCTTAGTTTATATAGATGTGTAACAAGTTTTCATTCTCATGCATTTATATTCACTTTTATAGGTTAAAATGTGGGATCTATTTAAAATTTAAATATTTCTGCATGATCAATTGTAGAAATGTATTTGAAATAGTCGACGTGAACTAGTATGAAAAAAATATGTTTCCTAGATAATATGCTGTGAGAAAGAGAACCTGATGGCGTCAAGGCATCTTGTTATGACTAACCATTGATTAGTTGATATGGATTGTATGTGAGAAAGAGAAGCTGGTGGCGTCAAGGAGTCTCGTTATGGCTGATCATCAATTAGTTGATATAGATTATATGCTCTACAATTATTACGAATATTACAGAGGCACTCATTATTTTTCATTTTTCTTTTTGTTGAAATACACTATTAATTCCTGAAGTTTATCAATCAAGTATTTTTGAAATTTTAATCTCTAAAGTTTCACCTAAGCATTAATGTTTTCTAAACTAAAAAAAATGAGCACTATTATTCTTTGGTCAATTTCTGTCGTATATGGAATTCTCAGTTGCATAACTTAGCAACGTATCAATGAGGCTAATTAGGGGCAATGTGAATGCACCAATTTCATGCTTCACAATCCAAATGTAGAACCCGTCCTTGATTTGGTAAAAGAGTTTAGTAAAGGACCAATTAGCCCCTATGATGCTGATAAATTAAATTGTGAAATTGAGAGATCTAAGGCACCTCAAAGTTATAGCCTTAAATTCTCTTCTGGCTTGCCCAAGGTAAATTACAAAACTTTATCCAATGGGCTGATAATCCTTTCCTTAATTAAACAAGACCTTCAAACAGAAGATTGCAAATCTCATCATTTCCAACCAGCTCTTGTGGTTGCATTAGTTTCCTTGTCCAGCCTTCATCATATATAAACATGACGACGTGTGCATTTAACTCCATATTGCAACTAAGCAAAAAAAAAATAAAAAAGTTCATGCTGCAACTCCAAATTTTAATGTCTTCACTTGAATATCATAGCCCAATATGTTGGATCATCTCCATTATATAACCGAGCGAACCATTTCATCAGCAGCTCTCACATGGTCCCACTACCAGTTGAGAAGACCGACAACTTTCTAATAGTACTCTAGCTTAGAAAGAAATAAAATTCCCAATGTAGCACCTCTAGGCGCAACAAAGAAAATGGATGTGAATTAAGTTTAGGCTGCATTTGGTTTTAAGGATTTAGAATCAATGGATGTGAAAAAGGTAATTGTTGGTACTAATTGCTTTAATTGAATTTAAGAACACATTCAATATTTGTGTCTGACTGTTTTTAGTATGTTATCTGGATAATGTTGTGCTTATAATATATTGGGAGACATTTGAATAATAAATTTTGTGTACTCCCTATGTTTGCTTAATATGGAAACAGAATCATAGCATAATAACAAAACCCATGCATACGTAATTGTGATGATATGAGGTGTAACATTTGAAAGTTAGTGAGCCATAATTATTCCCATCTTGGCTTAAGCCTATACAAACTCACATTTGCAAACCATTTCTTGCATGTTGAAAAGCAAAGGAGGAAAAAAAAGTGTACAATGTTTCATTCTTAGATCATGTGATCAAAATGGTGGATGGTCATCCATATATACTGGCAGATAATTGTGCGCAAGGATTTCTATCTTGATGGCTAGCGGTGGAGCGTTGTTGTTCTTGGTATATACAATAAATACTGTATTGAAAATATTATAATAAATTTCGAATGAACTCTTGCTCAAATGTTAACCTCTCCTTATGAGTAAGTGAGTGTTGAGTTTATGATAAAGTTATTCTTAATATTCATTTTCCTCCTTTTAAATTTGTGGCACTGAATAGTCTACACCTTTTCTAATGTTTTATTGCAGCTCTCTACTGTTTCTTCTTTGTTTTTGGTTTTATTACACCTCGAAAACACTGTTTTCTTTTGCCATGTCAATTACTTTATGAGTGGTCCGGATCCCCATAGCACAAATTTAGAATCCATTGAAAAACAATCATTTATAAGTTTCAAGAATCAAACTGCCAAAATCTTGTGCGATAAGAGGTTATAGCACCAAGGCTGAGACCATGATCTCATTGTGAGGAAGATTTGCCAAAATGCGTTTTTTTTTTTTTTTGTTTGACTAATCTTTTTGTTCTTTAGTCATATTTCAAGAGATGCTCTAATGATCATCATATAAATATATGATAAAAATAAATAAATCATATAATTACTTCTCTGCATTACATGAAATCCATGCAAAAGCAGTAAATGCTTTTCCAATCTAGTAACAAATAAAGAAAGGAAAGGTAAGACAAAAGGGGAAAAACATAAATCAACATACAATTGTTTATCTCCACTATTTTATATCTATATTCACAATTAATATAAAAATATAAAAATATACATATATTAATATATGAAAGTGGACATAAAAACAAACACTTCTTTTATTTCAACAGCAGACCTACACTCTTTCAACAACGACATTATCTTCCCCAATCTCATCCACAAAAGCTTTGAGGTTGTTATAGGAAGAACTACCTTCGTTGGCAGCCTCCATCGCCAACTCCTTCCATTTCTTGGCATTCCTTCTAATTGCTTCTCCTCTCTCTCCATCTCCCACAACCAATTCCAAGCATCTCTTAATCTCATCACCTTCAACAATTCCATCCTTATTCACCATCACTCTCACTCCTGTCTTCCACACATCTTCAGTTAGCTTTGCATTTGTCCCTTGATCAGACCACTGTGGAAATGCTACCATTGGAACCCCTGAAACCAAACTCTCCAAAGTTGAATTCCACCCACAATGTGTTACGAAGCATCCTAGTGAAGGATGCGACAAAACCTCCACTTGGGAACACCATGGCACTATCATTCCCATTTGTTCCAATTCCTCTCTGCAACTCAACTTCTCTTCTCCTCCATTTTCCTTAGCTCTTATGACCCACAAGAAGGGCCTCCCACAACCCAACAATCCGCGTGCAATTTCCTCCATTTGTTGCTTCATTAAGACCGCTAAGCTCCCGAATGAAACATAGATAACCGATGATTCAGGCTTAGAGTTGAGCCATTCGATGTAGTCTGTGGAAATATCTCCTCCAAATGACTTATCTGATGGAAGTAGCGGTCCAACTGCAACCAAATTAAACTTTTCAATCGCCTTCAAGGCCTCAGGCTCTAGTGCATCAAAGGTGTTCACCAGAACTCTAGGATTGCTCTCTTTTTCAAGCGCTTCAAAGTGGGCTTTAAATATTGGGAGAACAAAAGCGTGAGTGTTGGAAGCAAGCAAAAAGGAGGGAAGGTCACGGCTAGTGAATAATGGTAGTCCCGGTAACTTTATCGAAGATGAGGGGTAGTCATTGTTGTCGTTTCTGATAACATTGGCAAAACCGTTGAAGTAGTAGTAATATATGTCCAAAACCATGGCAGGTTGAATCCAAAGAAGCGTGGATGGAAGGTGAAGTTCACGAGCCACGTCAGCAGCCCAAGGTAGAAGCAGTGTGTAGACTATGTGTTGTTTCTTGGCGGTGGAGACAATGAGGTCAGCGAGAGCTTTGGAGCCATTGCGTTTGAGCTGATCCAATCGTTTAACTTTGTCGTCCAAAGGTACAACTCCGTCATCATAGCCATCAGAGAAGGAGGCGAACAACAAGCCGTTAGGAGGAGGGCTTTTGATCATGCCGCGACGGTGGGCACTAACGGTGGTGAAGAAGGTGACATTCACCCCCAAGCGAATGAGGCGTATGGCAAATTGGAGGGCAGGGTTTATATGACCCTTCGCGGGATATGTGACTATGACAATGTGGCTTTGCTGTTGCTTTGCCATGATTATCTGATACTTAGATATATATGGGTTGTGAATATTCTAAGCAAAAATAGAATAGCTGTTTTGTGCTTGAGATCAGTGAGATTTATATAGAAGGACCAATGAATGTGAGGGTGGGCAAAGCTTAAAAATAGAGGAAAAAATTGTAGGAGCACAGCTTGTTCACGTGGCAAATTGTAAGTGGTGGGTTAATGTAAAAGCGAAAAACAATTAGTTACAGTCTACCACATAAAATAATTGTAGTAAGAATTATAAAATTTCATGGAGTATTAGAATTACTAAAGAGGATTTGGTAGGAGTATTAATGACATTTGCAGTGACGATTTGGAGGTGGGGCTTTGTGATTTGCAATTTCTTCTTTTTAATGTTTTCATTAAAGTTTAGAGATGATAAGGACTACTAGCTTAAGGGCTTAGCTTGGTGACAAACAGTCCAATGCATGCAATATGAATTTATAATCTGTCCAACTAGTTTCTCCCGGATGCATCTAAAGCACTAGTTTCTAAGTGGGCCCCATTATCAAAACAAAATGGCTTTCTTCACCATCATGTTTTACTTGGCATTAGTGAAAGTCCCGTATGTTGCACGGCTTTAATCAAGAATTTTCTTTATATATATATTTTCTTGAGAAATAATAACTAAATGAGTTATTATTACATAATTTTAGAACTTGTTTCTAATTAAATGAATGATTATTATTATGTAAAATGCATAATTTTGTATATTTGTTCTTATTATAATATCTCTAATTAAAATTATCATTAAATTGTTTTTTTTTTTTATGACTCCTTATTTATTTATGAAGAGAGTAATTTGAACTCAAGCAGTTAAACCTTTTCTAATACTTGTATAAACAAGGTTATCCTAAAATAATTAATTTTAAACTTAAGATTAAAAAATCAATTGAATTTATACACCTAAAAGAAATTTCATTTTCAAGTCTTGTTTTGATATTTAAATCATTTGTTTTAGCATTGATTTTATTCAAATGGTTAACACCCTAATTTATACAACTTGAGTAATGTCTCTAATTATATTGTGCTTTAATCTTTAAGAACTCATATATTAGCATTACATATGAAAAACAATCCAAATTTATGAAATTAAAAAAAAAATAATAAAAAAGAAGTTAAGAAAAGATAGATTTACATAGGAATTTTGACTGATGAATCTAATTTAGCTAGCCAAATATTATCTATGATCTAAAAGGATATAGGAGGAATTCTAAATTAAATTTAGTTAGACTTTTGAAGAAATATGGGCGGAATTCCGCATTCTAAGAAATTAACACAAAGCACAGACAAAATTTTAAAATATAAAAACATTGATATAGTCTTAACAATCAATAAGTAAAATGCATAATTTTGTATATTTGTTCTTATATATAACATCTCTAATTAAAATTATCAACAAATTTTTTTTTAATTTTTTTTATAATTCCTTATTTATTAATGAAGAGAGTGATTTGAACTCAAGCAGTTAAACATTTTCTAATACTTGTATAAATAAGGTTATCCTAAAATAATTAATTTCAAACTTAAGATTAAAAAATCAACTGTATTTGTACACCTAAAAGAAATTTAATTTTCAATTATTTTTTTGATATTTAAATCATTCGTTTTAGTGTTGATTTTATTCAAATGGTTAACACCCTAACTTATACAACTTGAGTAAATTCTCTAATTATATTGTGCTTTAGCCTTTAAGAACTCACATATTAACATTACACATGAAAAACAATCCAAATTTTTGAAATTAAAAAGAGTTAAGAAAAGATAGACTTACATAGGAATTTGGACTGATGAATCTAATTTAGCCAAATATTAAAAGGATATGATGTAGGACACAATTTACTATTTAATTATTGTAATTTATTAATTTTGGTATTTAATTTGTAATTTTTGTTATTTAGGTTTAGGGTTATTATTTCATTGTTTTTAGGTGCTTTTAATGTCTTTTAGGTCAAATTTGGTTCTTATTATGGTTATGTATTAATTAGGAGTTATTTTAGAATATAATTTTTTGTCTGTCAAGTATTACGAATCCCTTAAATAAGTTTTTAAGTCTGTAAACATTTTTTTAACAATTATTTAATCAATAAAATTCAGACTTTTGTCTTTCTATTTTCTAGTGGATTCCAAGCCCTTTCTCCTTGTGGATTTAAGGAACCCTCGAAGATTCGAGGCTATTTTTAGAAGAAAACGTGTTTTGTTTCTTATTTTTTAGATGTAGACATGTTTTACTTCTTGATACTTTCGCATCTTGCATCAGGATATAGGAGGAATTCTAAATTAAATTTAGTTAGACTTTTGAAGAAATATGGGAGGAATTCTGCATACTATGAAATTTACACAAAGCTCAAACAAAAAAAATAGATAAACATTGATAAAGTCTTAACAATCAATAAGTAATGATAAAAAAAAATGACCAGTAAGTAAAAGTGACTTAGAATAAAATTGCACTACAGCACATGAGAGATATGTTTTGAACCAAATTTTCGTAGTGATAATCAATTGAAAAAAAATAAAAACCCTTACAAACTAAATACATAGAATAATCAAAACCTAAAACACACAAAATAGTTCAAAAGTTGAAAATTTGAAATAAAAAATAAAAAAACTTACCTAAGAGTAATCAAGAACTTAAATGGGTGAACCATGTTTTGCTTCTGTAATTATAGTAGACTTCCTTTAATATAATATCCATACATGAACATTTAGAAACAAATAACAGTAAGTAAGATAAACTTATTTAATCAAAACTATCATATACAAATACATATGTGTAATTTGCAACTTGAAAAAAACAAAAATAAACAAAAATATGGGGTGCAAGAAGGATTCTATGGAAATTTAGACCATTGATGAATATATATGATTTTTGAAATTTTGATAATGGATTTTTAGTTGGAGTAGGATTTAAATTTCTAAAACTTAGATGATAAAGTTTTAGCTAAATTAAATTAGAATTAACTTTTATCCCTTGATTTGAAGAAATATATCCTAAAAATTAATAAAATAATTTTTTAAATAATTAATAAAATGTAGGATGCAACTTGAGAGGAAAAAAGTATGGGGTGTTGTCAGTTGTGTAGGATTCCGTATTTCAGTTTAGAATTTTTATTTTTAATTTTTTATTATTAGGGAAGGAAGTTAAAAAAAAAATTATAATAGACTTTTAGTTTGAATAGAATTTAAAATTTTTAAAATCTAAATGATAAAATTTTACATAAATTAAACTATTGTTAATTTAGTAGTTGTTTATTAGGAGAGAGATCTAACTTATACGTTCGGTCATAAATTAAAGATATCATTTATGTGGTTGACATTTTTAAACCAAATGTTGAAGAAAATATTGGAAAGGTCTTGTATGGTGTTGGTAATGTTTGTTGTTAATTTTTACAAAACCTTAACTTTTTTTATCTTGTTTTCTCTTAATCTTTTATGTTTTTTATATATAGAGAGGAGAAAGACATAAAAGAGAGCAAAAATACATATTTAGCCTCATTTTTAACATGGGTAGGTTATGGAATCCTAACTGAGTTAACTTTAGGTGGATAAAGTATCAAATTTCAAGTCATGAGTAGACAACTTAAATTTCAACTAAAACAAAGGTGAATAAGTTGTAATTAGCCCAAGAAATAAAATTTCCCAATATAGCACCTCTAGGTGCGACAAGGAAAATGCATATGAATTAAGTTTAGGCTGCATTTGGTTTTAAGGATTTTGAACCGATGGATGTAAAAAAGTTAATTGTTGGTACTAATTGCTTTAATTGAATTTAAGAACACATTCAATATTTGTGTCTGACTGTTTTTAGTTTATTATCTGGATAATGTTGTGCTTGCAATATATAGGGAGACATTTGAATAATAAATTTTGTGTTCTCCCTATGTTTGCTTAATATGGAAACAAAATCATAGCAAAATAACAAAACTAACCCATGCATACGTAATTGTGACGATATGAGGTGTAACATTTGAAAGTTAGTGAGAGAGAGAGAGTATCATATAGATTTATCAACTCCTGTGAATCTATACAACATTTATATCCTTCCAATACAAATACGTATGCATAAGTTTCAACTCGAAAAAAAAAAAAAAAGTGGGGTGCGTTTCAACTCGAAAAAAAAAAGAAAAAAAGTGGGGTGCAAGAAAGATTCTATGGAAAAACTATTGGTGAATATATATAAGTTTTGAAATTTTGATAATAGATTTTTAGTTGGAGTAAAATTTAAATTTTTGAATCTTATATGTATGTTGCATGTTTTGTTAAAGTACTTATGGTTACTTTATCTAAAGAAATTGATAAGAATAAATAAGTTGTTATCTCTATCAATTAAAACTTAGATGCATGTTACATGTTTTGTTAAAACACATATTACTTTATTTAAAAAAATGATAAGAACAGATAAGTTCTTGTCTCTATCAGATGCATGCTACATGTTTTTTTAAAACACTTATTGTTACTTTATTTAAAGAAATTGATAAGAAAAAAATAAGTTCTTATTTGTATTAACTAAAATTTAGATGCATGTTGCATATTTTCATTAAAATGCTTATTGTTATTTTATCTAAAATGCATGTATGTTGCATGTCTTGTTAAAACATTTATTGTTACTTTATCTAAAGAAAGAACAAATTGGTTGTTGTCCCTATCTAAAAAATTGTTTTTATCTAAAATATTGCTATAATTTGGGGTGCAACTATGACTTCTAAGCCCAAATTTTATTATATATTATGTGATATGATATGATTTATTTAATGAAATTGATAAGAACAAATAAGTTTTTGTCTCTATCAACTGAAACTTTGATGTATGTTGCATATTTTGTTAAAACACTTATTGTTACTTTATTTTTTTAAAAAATTGATAAGAACAAATAATTTATTGTCTCTATCAACTGAAACTTATATGCATGTTGCATGTTTTTTTTAAAAATTATTTTATCCAAAATATTGTTGTAATTTGGTGAAGCCACTTGGCAAAACCATGATTTCTAAGCCCAACTTTTATCAGATAGTATATGATTATATTGGGCAAGAATTTAAGCTTTTGAGGGCCAAATGGAAGCATGAGGTGTACAACTAGGTTATGAGTAGTGATTATTACACACTCAATTTGAAAATTGTATCACAATTTCAATTAATTTTTCATGTGGTGTGTAATTGCTTTTATCTTTAGGTTATATAGACATATAACAAGTTTTCATTCTCATACATTTATATTCATTTTTACGGGTTAAAATGTGGTCTTTTTTAAAATTTAAATATTTTTGCATTATCAATTATTGTAGAAATATTTGTGAAGTAGTAGATGTGAACTAGTATGAAAATATATGTTTCCTAGATAATATGTTGTGAGAAAGAGAACCTGGTGGTGTCAAGACATCTTAATTGTTATGGCTGACCATTGATTAGTTGATATGGATTGTGAGAAAGAGAAGCTGTCGGTGGTGTCAAGGCATCAGTTATAGCTGATCATCGATTAGTTGATATAGATTGTATGCTCTATAATTATTACAGGGGCACTCAAAATTTTTCATAGTTTTTTTTTTTGGTTGAAATATACTATTAATTCCAGAAGTTTATCAATTAAGCATTTTTTAAATTTTGATTTCTAAAGTTTCACCTGAGCAGTATTGTTTTCTAAACTTTTAAAGATGAGCATTATTAGTCTTTTGTCAACTTCTGTTGTATACGGAATTCTCAGTTGCATAACTTAGCAACGTATCAATGAGGCTAATTAGGGGCAACGTGAATGCAGCAATTTCATGCTTCACAATCCAAATGTAGAAGTCCTGTCCTTGCATTTGGTAAAAGAGTTTGATAAAGGACCAATTAGCACCTATGATGCTGATAAAATTGTGAAATTGAGAGATCTAAGGCACCTCAAAGTTATAGCCTTAAATTCTCTTCTGGCTTGCCCAAGGTAAATTGCAAAACTTTACCCAATGAACTGATAGTCCTCTCCTTAAACAAGACCTTCTAACAGAAGATTGCAAATCTCATCATTTCCAACCAGCCCTTGTGGCTGCATTAGTTTTCTTGTCTAGCCTTCGTCATATATAAACATGACGACGTGTGCATTTAAGTACATGTTGCAACTAAACTAAAAAAAAAAAAAAGGTTCATGCTGCAACAACTCCAAATTTTAATGTTCTAACTTGAGTATCATAGCCCAATATGACTTGGCTCATCTCTGTTTTATAACCGAGCTAACCATTTCATCAGCAGCTCTCACATAGTCCCACTACCAGTTAAGACCAACAACTTTCTAATAGTACTCTAGCTTAGAAAGAAATAAGGGCTAATTACAATTTACTAACGTGGTTTAGCCAAAATTTAAATTGTTTACTTGTAGTTTGAAATTTGGCACTTTGTTATAAGGTTAGTTCAGTTAGAGTTCTGTAACTCACCTCTATTAAAAATGAGACTAAATATGTATTTTTGTTCTCTTTTATGTCTCTCTCATTTCAAAACATAAAAAACACAAAAGATTAAGAGAAAACAAGATCAAAAAGTGAGAGTTTTGTAAAAATTGAAAACAAACATTACCACCACCATAGAAATTTCTGTCAAGAATAATCTCTGTTGTTTCATTTTAATTTTTCCTACCTTTGTTCTTTTAAATTTTAGTATCTGTTTTGAAAATACTTGAACTCAATTAGTCTAATTATTGTTGTCAAGAACTATTTCTCGCAATCTTAGGCTCTACAATCCTAGTGTCAACAGACTTGGGCATCATCCCATGAATACAGCAAAAATCTAAAGTTGATCAGTATTGTGTTTTTGCCAAGTTCCATGACTATACATAAGTACAAATCCAACTGCGCCTAACTGCCTAAGTCTTCCTTCAGTCAAAACTCCTCACAAAACCCACCATTAACGAACCCCAAAAGCCAATTACAAACCCAGCCTTCTTCTCATATGAGCTATGGAGGTGCAACAAATTTGAAGTCTGAATTTATTGATGGGTATTTTTTGGATTTTTTGGTTTGCCTTTGAATTTTTATTATATATTACGTTCTTCTAGGATTATAGACTTCACAATGAATTAGGTATATAAATTCAAATGAACAGGATTATATTGAAAATTTTAACATCCAGGATCCAACCGCCACATCAAGATTATCGGCCAAAAAAATTATGTATTAATGAGTCGTGAGTCATAAATATTCCCATCTTGGCTTAAGCCTATACAAACTCACATTTGCAAACCATTTCTTGCATGTTTAAAAGCGAAGGAGGAAAAAAAAATGGTGTACAATGTTTCATTCTTAGATCATGTGATCAAAATGGTGGATGGTCATCTATATATACTGGCAGATATTTGTGCGCAAGGATTTCTGTCTTGATGGCTAGCTGTGGAGCGTTTTGTTCTTGGTACATACAGATATTTTCAGTACTGTATTGAAAATATTATAATAAATTTGGAATGAACTCTTGCTCAAATCTTAACCTCTCCTTATGAGTAAGTGAGTCTTGAGTTTATAATAAAGTTATTCTTAATATTCATTTTCCTTCTTTTAAATTTGTGGCACTGGATAGTCTACACCTTTTCTAATGTTTTATTGCAGCTGATCTCTATTGTTGATTTCTTTTTGTTTTTGGAACACGTTTTATTGCAGCTCTCTATTGTTGTTTTCTTTTTGTTTTTGGGAACACCATGGCACAATAAAACATTAGAAAAGGTGTAGACTATCCAATCTAGTAACAAATAAGGAAAGAAAAGGTAAGACAAAAGGGGAAAAACATAAATTAATCAATATACAATCGTTTATCTCCACTATTTTATATCTATATTCACAATTTATATAAAAAGTACATATATTAATATATGAAAGTGGACATAAAAGCAAACACTTCTTTTATTTCAACAGCAGACCTACACTCTTTCAACAACGACATTACCTTCACCAATCTCATCCACAAAAGCTTTGAGGTTGTTATAGGAAGAACCACCTTCGTTGGCAGCCTCCATCGCCAACTCCTTCCATTTCTTGGCATTCCTTCTAATTGCTTCTCCTCTCTCTCCATCTCCCACAACCAATTCCAAGCATCTCTTAATCTCATCATCTTCAACAATCCCATCCTTATTCACTATCATCCTCACTCCTGTCTTCCATATATCTTCAATTAGCTTCGCATTCGTCCCTTGATCAGACCACTGTGGAAATGCTACCATTGGCACCCCTGAAACCAAACTCTCCAAAGTTGAATTCCACCCACAATGTGTCACAAAGCATCCTAGTGAAGGATGTGACAAAACCTCCACCTGGGAACACCACGGCACTATCATTCCCATTTGTTCCAATTCCTCTCTACAACTCAACTTCTCTTCTTCTCCATGTTCCTTAGCTCTTATGACCCACAAGAAGGGCCGTCCACAATTCAACAATCCGCGTGCAATTTCCTCCATTTGTTGCTTCATTAAGATCGTTAAGCTCCCAAATGAAACATAAATAACCGATGATTCAGGCTTAGAGTTGAGCCATTCGATGTAGTCTTTGGAAACATCTCCTCCAAATGACTTATCTGATGGAAGTAGAGGTCCAACTGCAACCAAATTAAACTTTTCAATCGCCTTCAAGGCCTCAGGCTCTAGTGCATCAAAGGTATTCACTAGAATTCTCGGATTGCTCTCTTTTTCAAGCACTTCAAGGTGGGCTTGAAACATTGGGAGAGCAAAAGTGTGAGGGTTGGAAGCAAGAAAAAAGGAGGGAAGGTCACGGCTAGTGAGTAATGGTAGTCCCGGTAACTTTATCGAAGATGAGGGGTAGTCATTGTTGTCGTTTCTGATAACATCGGCAAAACCGTTGAAGTAGTAGTAATATATGTCCAAAACCGTGGCAGGTTGAATCCAAAGAAGCGTGGAAGGAAGGTGAAGTTCATGCGCCACGTCAGCAGCCCAAGGTAGAAGCAGTGTGTAGACTAAGCAAGTAACGGGACGACCCTGGTTGGCGCTGGACACAATAAGGTGAGTGAGAGTTTTGGAGCCATTGCCCTTGAGCTGATCGAAGTGGTTCTGGGCATCATCCGGGGGACTAAATCCGTCGTCGTAGCCATCGGAGAAGGTGACAAACGACAAGCCGTCTGGAGGAGGACTCTTGATCATGCGACGGTGGGCACTAATGGTGATGGCAAAGGTGACCTGCGCTCCCAAGTGAATGAGACGCTCAGCGAATTGGAGGGAAGGGTTGATATGGCCTTGCGCTGGGAATGTAACGAGAAGGAAGTGAGCCATGATATATATTCTATTGGATTTTGGTCCGAGTGTTGAGGTGTTGTGGGTTGTGACTTGTGAATATAAAAAAGCTTAATAGGGAATAGTTTTGAGTTCTTGGAAATGGAGATTACATGGACCTGACATGAGTCATTCAGAGTTGTGCTTTGTAAATTGACGTTTGCGGTGACAATTTGAAGGACCAATAATATCATTTCGATATGATAAGAGAAGCTGGCCAAAGAATATTCCTTAAAGTTTCTACAATCTAATTCAATTTTACGACTTAAAAATGGTTGGTGAATGAAGTAAAGGTTAAGTCCGGTGTCTGACAAGAAGAGGGCGGTGTAGGTAGAATTTCATTGTCCTCATTTAATGTCTTTAAAGATAGTTATCCACTAAGGACCGCTACCACTGGCGGCTCTACATGCAAGTCAAGAATGAGATTACATGCATTCATAATATTTTTATAATAATTTTACAACAAATTCAATGTAGTAAATTGTTACTAATTTTAATTTAGGCTCAATATTGATATTGTTTATTTTTTTACACACTAATAACAGTTTTTTACATAAGATTTATTATAAAAATATTATGGACATAACATTATTCCAAAATTAATTCTGTCCCCCAAACATATATAATCCTTAATCCCTTCTATAATTTTTTATTTATTTATAAAAAACTTAAATAACAACAATAAATATTAGCCCAAATAACAACAAACATAAACCAAACAAAAACAAGATAAAACCAAACAATAACAAGTGGTCTAATTATTCAACAAAAAGCCTACTATAAAATAAAAAGATAAAAATTGTTAAACATTCAAATTTGTAGTTTGTTCAACTTATTCAAGAAAAATAATCTCTAATTTCATTTTTCCCTAAAAAATGGTATTTAGAAAAATACTGTGATTGTCAATTCTCTTTGATGGTGATGGTAGTTTTATTCTTTTTGACTTTGAAGTCACAACAATTTTACTCTCCTTAGTGACTTGACTCACAATTGTAGCAAATATACAAGTTATCGCTTTATTAGATTTTGTATAATTTAAATTTCTTAATAACCACTCTAAAAATTTCTAGAGCCGCCACTAGGCACTACCTCAGAGCAACTTGGTGTAGACTTTTATTTTATTTGAAGTGAACTTGGTGTAGACTTAAATGGTTACCCAACTTTAAATCAAATTGAACATTGAATTCGGGAGTGAGATGAAACTTAACTGTAAAAAATGAACATTAAAAATCTTAGTATTAGAGTCATTATTTCGTGTGTTCAGTTTAGATATGGGTTTTTTTTTTTTTTTGGATGTGTTTAAATTTACGTGAGGACCACTCTTTAATTACCCTTGTTGTGTACATTCTTATTAAGGGTCCATTTGGATAGAACTTATTTTGTTAAAAACTGAAAATACTGTAGCAAATAAGTGAAAAAACGTGGATGATATTTTTTAATATGAGTACTGTAGCTTAGTTGAAAGTATTGTAGCAAATAAATACAGCGTTTACTTTTTTTTTTTTTCTCACTCCTCACTGTACCCTAGCTAACGCCTGTGCTTTCAGAGAGTTCCACGCCCACCAGAGAAATCCACAGGGGAGACCTACATCGGTCCGATACCGACGAAAAGCTCAAGTGAGAAATCCATGAGGAAGACAACCCCAGTCCAATGTCGGCATGTACTCTTCCTTCCATAAACCCATTTCACCCTCTTCCCCAATTTCACTCGAGCTCCCACCCATGACACCTCTCTTCCCATAAACCCATTTCATGCCTTTGAAAAATTTGACTTGCTGACCCATTTGTTTAATTTCTGGGTAAATGGGTTTTTGAGTTTGTGAATTGTGGGTTTTTGACTTGCTGACCCATTTGTTCTAAATCACAAGTACATATTACTTTCACAATATTCTCATTATTGTGATTTGTGTGTGTGTTTTCTCTTTGTTTCTTTCTATTTTGAGAATTGGATTTCAATACTTTGATTGTTGTTTGAAACGCGTGATGATCAAAGCTATAAATGGAGATGTGGATTTGTTGGGTTAGGGGCTTCTCTTCAGGGTCAGGGCTTCTCTTCTGGTATAAAATTCTCAATACCCCCAACTTTTCTCTCTTCTTTATTTGTACAGTTACTTATCCTGAAATCATAATAATATTTGTATGTATATGTCATCGTCTGAAATAGGTACTTTAAAGAAAAGGGTTATTTTTTATTATTATTAGTGCAATCTTGTCTGCCAATTCAATTGTTGCAGTGAGTATGGGATTTTGATCATTTGGTTTTAAATGCTAGAAGACTGATTAGAATGTATTGGTAAAGGAAACAAATTAAATGGTTGTAGTTTACAGATTAGTGCTGCTGATGGTATTGCCTCTTCTTTTTAGTTTGAATGTTTAAATATTTTTCTGAGGGAGATTGGGATTTACCACCTAGCTAATGCTTAAGTATTATATCTGACATGATTATATAAAATGTAGCAAGAACTACAAAACTTTAGTCCAACAATTGGTTCATTTCAATTCTAGTCAATGCCGTTATTTATCTTCTTAAAAATAAATTATGGTCATACTTATCAAATAACAAATTTTTATGGTTTTGTGTCAAATTTAATAATTAAATAACTTATGTGGCCTTTAAAGAAGGAAAGTTGCACAAGTATAGGGGATTTTATCAACATTGTTAGTTAGTGTGTGCCTGATATGTGTCATTGGCCCATTTCATTACAATTTAGGCTTTTTGGACTGATATTTCACCATCATGATATTATAGCTGGGTTTGGCTGAGAGGTCTTTGATTTGATTGTTTCCTAGTTTGCTGTTGGAAGGACTTGAGTTACTTTCTACTTACAGAAAAAAATATTGAGCTTGCTTGAGACTAAAGGACCTTGCTCAATTGTCCTAAGTTTGTTTGTTTAAAGGATGGGTACTATATTTATGCTCAATTTTCTTTAGAGTACCTTGTCTTATATTAATTGATCAAGATTGATTACAATTAAATTTATGAAAAAACTAGATCTTTGGTATGCCAAATTGTAAGGAGAAAATTTTCTAACAGTCTGGTCATAAGCATGGCTGCTTCACCTTTGGAGTTAGATGCATAACTTCGTGGTTAAAAGTGTTGCCATGCTGAAAACCATGTGTCTTTAGCAAAGTTTTGTGGTATTGTGCATGCTTGGAGTTTGGAGTAGTCTTTGTACAAAAGATGCTCAATTGATGTTGATAGATATTTACCTAGGCTGAAGAGTAGAAAAGGATTTATAGTAGAGTGGGTACATAGGTATAGTCTGAACTTTGATATTGGGATTTTGCATTGCTATAGGTGGAGAGAAACAAACTTGTTTCAAGATTATGTTTTTGAAGGTTCAATGGATTAACTCTAATTCTAACAAATAAAATATATTGCCTCTAGGGCTTGCCTTGCTAAATTTTATTTTATTTTATTGATAATCAAGAAATTTTATTGAGACTAGAGAAGCTTAGCATTTGCTGTTGTTGTTGCTGACCATCAGAGTAGAGAGTAGTGCAATTAGATCTCAATAAAGTGTTTCTGTGCTGAAGTTGCATTGTCTTGGAGGCAGCAAAGTAATCAATTTTAAGCAGCTTTGAGCTCCTCCAGTCATCTTCAGAGTTGCCAGATCTCTCTTGCTTGGACAACCTAGATCCTTTTGTAGTTGTGGCAACTGCTGCTAGGTAAGCTGCAAACTAGCAGTTCAACTTATTACCAGTGAGATTGCTTATTAGTACATTGATGCAGCTAATGCTCTCTTATTCCTTTCGTTATATTGATTACTTACATATGCACCTTCTCCTCTATTTTTCTATATACACTCCCAAGATATGCCAATGTCGGAAACAAGTAACTATCTTTCAAGTTATGATGGCCATGTTTGTGACATTGAGAACTGCATCATTAGGACTTCCCTGAAACTTCATACATTTGGTAGGAGGTTTTATACTTGTCGCTATTGGTCGCCAGTAAGTATCATATCCAAGTATTGGCAAAATATTTGTGTTGTGCATTAAAGAACCAATTCGTTGTATTCCTGTTTATGTGTTGTATTGTATTGTGCAGGATGATGACCATGCATGCAAGTTCTTCAAGTGGTTAGACACCAGCATTTGTTGTCCGCGTGGCGCAACAACAACACCTATTGTTATCGCCAAATTCAAGCGATTGGAGCATGCAGTAGAAGTTGCCAATGAAGAGTTGAAGCAAGCACACACCCTGACAGTCGCAACATTGGAAAGGGAGCGAGTTGCAAAATGAAAGGCTAAAAAAGCCAAGGTTGCATGCATGATTTCTGAAGAGAAAGAAAAGAAATTGACAATAGCTCTAGTGGTATCCTGGGTCATGTCTCTAGTATTGCTTATCTTCTCTACTAGGTCTGGGGAAGTCAAAATCAGGCATATGTGTTTGCCATAATGGGAAGTGTATGTATGTAATAATACAGACTTGTATTATTGCATTTGTTTTGTATGTTAATTGTACTATTGCAAGTAATAGCTTATGATATGTATGTAGTTGTACTTCTTAAAACAATGTGGAGATGTTTGAATTTGCTTTATGATTTTAATGGCCAAGTTAATGGAGATTGTAAGTTCTGTTGTTGTATATGTGTGTCTATATATACATATATATATATATATATTATTTATTTATCTATATACACTCAGCAATTGATAGTTAGGGTTCTTGGTGTCTTTAAAAGAAATTCAGGGTAGATATTGTTTTCTTTATTTTTTTTTTTAAATTCCTGGCAGATTACTATTGCAATCTTAAAATCCATTGAGTTTATCTCTTGTTCAGATAAGATTGGAGTCTATTTAGAAGTCCCCTGTAAGCTTGAAATCTACTATTGCAATACCCATGAGTTTCACATAACGATATCTACAAATGCATAAATCAAAAGTATTACAATCAAGTTTTGTGAGCCCTCAGTTCTGCTTACCAACAATATAACAACAAATGGTATTACATTATTGAAGTTTGTGAACCATCAGTTATGGTCCCCACAAAAAAATTTCCATAATGTTATTAGTATTTTCAACCACACTAAATTTCTATTCTGACAAAAATAATAGTCACCATAATCAGTTATCGTCCACACATATTGATGCTTTGATACTATCACGAACCTCTTTCATATCTGTTTCGTCCAAGATTGAGATCATATGTGCCATGGGATCGTAATGACCTCTCTCACTACGTCCAGATGTGCCCCTTGTAGATCTGAAACGTTCAACGTTATTGTTTATCTCATGTGCTCTAACAAAATTGTGAAGAACCATTGTAGCAACAATGATGTTCGATTGAGTGCGTATATGAAAGGGTGGCATATTTCTCAAAATTTTCCATTTATTCTTCCAAACTCCAAAAGTTTGTTCTATGACTGAACAGAGTGATGAATGGAGATAATTAAATCTCTCATCTGGACGATGCAGCACTCCATAAGGCCAAAATTCAGGGATGTGGTACCTCTCCCCCTTATATGGTGCAAGGAACCCTTTCTTCATAGGGTACCCTGAATCAACAAGATAATACTTTCCTGCAAATGAACACGTTTATTACATTAGCATTTTCACTACATTAATACATACTTTAATACTGTAATTAAACTGCATATTTACAAACCAGCTAGAGCTTTTGGGAAGTTGTAACTCTCATTATTGAGGTAGCTTAAAAAAATCCTCGTGTCATGCACTGACCCTTCCCATCCAACACATGTGAATGTGAACTTCATGTTAAAGTCACATGCGCACATGCAATTTGTTGTGGTGATCCCCTTCCTGCCATAGTACGGATGTTGCTCATCAATTGGTATGACCACGGGGACGTGGACCCCATTAATCGCACCAATGCAACCCTAACCATTGCCACAAAAATACCATGTGAAATGAAAAATGTGGTATGACCGTAAAAATAATTTGAATAAAATCAAGTCAAGATACCAAATTCACAAAGTACCTTGAAATGTGGCCAATATCGACTTGAATGCTGAATATGTTCTGGCACATCCCGAAATGTACGATCAGCAGGCTTGATAATGTTCGCTGCCATAATGGTGGCTAACAATGTAACTACTGTGGCCATGTGTCGATGCACTATCTCACCCGAGTGCTAAAACCTATCCTGCACCATTTTGTTACCCTCAGCATGACCAAGTACCACCAATGTCGCCAGAGACTCTTCCAAGCAAACTCTTTTGGTATCATTATATCCATACTAGCGCAATGTATTACACAATTGTCCAAACACATGGCTTGACATTCTAAAATGTCTTCGACATTTCTCCTCATTTCCAGTTAATGTATACTATACCCATTCATACCCTGTTTGTATATTCGTATGCAATGGTACTTTGGTCATATAGGTCTCCACGTAAGCTACACATGCACACCTAGTTATATATGCTGTGAGTACAATGTCGTTGCTCAGGTCGAAGTCATTGTCCTTGCATATGTACAAATACTAATGTGATACTATAATATGTAGGCTTAGTATAAAAAAAAAAAAAAAAACAAGTTGTTAAATGTTATTGAACCTTTATTACTACTAGGATCAAACTATGGTGGTACCAATAAATTAACAATCCTAAGCATATGCTTTCACGATTTCATCTAAGATTTATACAAATTGTATATTCACATCTAGAGGGGAAAGTATAGAAACTCACTGGTGTTGGGAATCAGATGAGTTGTTTAGCAAATCCATTCTTTTGTATACCTTGAGACTGCTTTACAGCTATTGAACAATGATCTAAAAGATATCAAGATTATAATTCAGAGCCTTGAAATACGGAAGATATCTAAAGTAGGGAATCTTTGTCAAAAAGTGTAAAGCATGAAAATAATTGATCTTCTGCATGTTAAGAATTTTTTTTTTTTTTGATAAGTAAATTGTTTGTTGCCACAGGGATTGAACCCTTAAGGAAAAATGAAAATTACAAACCATATTGTGGAGTTTATGCCTTATTCCAGGATAAGAGAATATATGACACCATAGATATCAGACTAAGCAGACAAAAGATATTAAAATTTCAAAAGTTCTAAGCGACACTTTACAAGTTACAACATGAGGTTTCTTCTAATTCCTAAAAGTTAGTTGTATCACAATTTAAGAAACTTCATATTGTGAAAGCATTAAGTCAATAGCAACACAACACCAATGATTCAACTCTGTACATTTTTAAAGAAATCATCAATGAAAGGAATATCCTAATGAAAGCAAGGATCAAATACAAAGACTTCATTTATTGATGTAGTCAGGTCCAAGTTCAATTACTTTTTCTTCTGCAGAAACAAAGTTCTTATTAGGGAAGTAATCTTGTGCATTTGATAGTCAGTTACTGCAGCAAAGGGGAATAAGAGGAACACTAACATGTGTCCCATCCAACTTGGAACAAACGTCATAAGTAACAATGTCTCTTAAGTTGTAAAGGGATTGCATTTGTACAGGATAAAGCAATCTAGATAGCAACTTTTAGCTACTAGGACAAATAAAAAAAGCCATAATACAATTGCACCAACAATGCAATTACAGATACTTGCCAACAAAGAAGGAGGAAAAAAAAAACTACAGATTTGAGTCATAACAAACATTTTCTTCTCTGTTATTGTTTGAATACAACAAAAAAATTTGCGTCTACCCACAAGCCTATTTCTCCTTGTATATCCCAACACAACAGAAGAAACTCTCAACACTTAGGTGGAACACAAGAAAAATCTCCACAATGTTAGAAGAGATTTTAAGTATAAACAAAAACCTCAGAATTCAAAAGTATAAAATATTTAATTATTATCTCTAATTGCTTACATATAGAAGTTTCCCAAAATGCATAAGCAAATTGATTTAAAACATTCAAATACAAAACCAATTCCATTGAAAATCTCACCTCTTTGCAGTAAAATACAATTTTTACAAGGATGATCAGCTAAATTTGAAGAAATATAAGTTATATATATATATATATATATATATATATATATATTGATATAGAAAGTGGTGTCTTAGCCTTTAGGCAGACAATTTCAACCCATGCCCATGAGACACCGATGAAAATCTATATATTACTAAAAGCTGAAGCATAGTATTTAATGTTGCTACGCTCACGTTGAGCCACGTCAACAGCCATGTCATTTCTATCATATTTTTTGTATCTGTTCAAAAATTTAAAAATAGTTTTTAAAATACTAAAAAATATAAAATAAATCCCACCCATATCTCCACCATAAAGCCCACTTCTTTTTAATTTAATTCCCACCCCTTTCTCCACCATAAAGACCACTTCTTATTAATTTAATTCCACCATAAAGCCCAAACTCAAAGCCTTTTCAGCCTAAACCCTTCCCCACCTTTTGTTTCTCACACAAACCCCTTTGTCAAACCCTTTTTCACGGTTTTAAACTTTCTGTTTTCCGTTTCTTTTTGTTGCATGGTTTCGAATTCCTTCCCCTTCTCCTTCCCCTTCCACACATTTTGTTTCTCCCCACCTTTTTGTTCTACAGTTTCACATTTACTTCACTTTTACATACATGAATTCTGCTCAATTTGACAGTTTTTTTTTTCTTGGTTTCAGGGATTAAATACCTATCCATATATTTATTTTTATAACTCAAAAGAAACATATATAAAAGTAGCAGTAAAACTAGGAGTTATATCCAAATAAAGTCGAAGATCATGTTCACTAACTAAAGATGCTGTCTTACTCTAAAATACCACACAAACTCTGTGAGTGAGACAAAGCTTAGTGTATGAAGTGGTAATGAGGTGTGCGAAAATGAGTTGTAATGCTATGGAGAACAAAAATAAATAGTTGATATATAGCGAACCTTTTATTACAACAGAAAATGGGGAAAGTTTCTCTTCTTCTTCTTTTTTTTTTTGCTTGATGTGTTTTTTTTCTCTTTTTCTTTACCTCAAATTCAACTTGGACTTTCTGTCTTCTTTCTTCATTTTAAAGTCCACAACGTAACTGTTTCTCTCTCTCTCTATTTAGTATTGATTGTGCCTTTTCAGTGTCCTTCCCTATCTTGATGTTTGCCCTTAAATTTCTGTTACTAAATAAATAGGATTGAAAGTGTAGAACCATAGAAAATTCAATATTATGACAGGGAGTTTCAAACGACAGTTACCTCTGAAGAAATTTAGAGAGTCGTTTTGTGTTCATCTCCCATAATTGCAGCACAAATGTGGTATTGTTCCACTTTCAACCAGTATATTATATTTAGAAGTGGGTTGAACTCAAGTTCATGTGGAGAAATTGGTGGAATTGCTCAGGAAGAAGAACACATAACGTAGGACAAGAAAAGCTTAAAGACAACAGTTAGGATTTTGTTGTCTAAAGCTCCAAACATCATTGTGTGCGTGTGTGTGTGTGTGTGTGTTTTTTTTTTATTTATTTATTTTTTTTTTTTAAATCTTATCATTTAACCTTTTGAATTTAATTGTAATGCTATGGTTCATGGATTGCAGGTGTTAAAAACTTACCCCGTTTGTGCAGAAAGATTATGTGTGGAAAATCAAATGCCCATATCTGCTAGGTGTTCGATCAAAGGCCTCTAAGAGATTTGCATGATGTGAAAGGCTTACCACCACTTGCGTAGTAAGATTTCCTCTATTTTTTTGTTTCTATCTTTTTCATTTTACCAAAATATGATGTTCTCATATTGAAATAAATTAAGCATGGAAAGTGCAAGAAGATTAGGTTTTTAACCCCCACCTTTTTCATGAGCCAGGGGCCTTCATGAATTGGGTTACACATGTTAGTTGATTTGGTTAATTAATGATGGTTGTTATATTTGTATAGATATGAACATCTACCTCTAGATTGATTTCAAAAAATAAAAAAAATAAAAACTTTGCATACCTGCACATGAAAGGGAAGGGCGTTAACCTTCAACCAGTAATGAAATGACCCCTATAGACTCTAAGGACCTACAAGAATATTGAAACCATCAGATATGTCTTTCTGGTGTGTCGCTACCTTGGTTTTGTTGTTGAATTCACTCATTCAATTCTTAGTTTAGAACTTTTTCTTTTGTATATATCATCAGGTCAAGTGCAAATCTGGCTGACAAAGGGGCGGGTGTTTGGATGGGTTGCCCTCCTTTCTTAGCACATTTGTTTGAACCATTGTACATTGTTATTTACATAATAAAAATCTATCATTTTCAATAAATAAAAAGAAAGGTTGAATATAGTATATAGTTGTAAGCTTTCACCTCCATGCTTATTAAAAAAATATATATGCTACTCTTTTGAACAATGCATCAATTCTGATATTACTAAAAGTAATATTTTAATTGCTTTGTTGAGTTAATATCATTTTGTAGGAGTTGTGTTTCAAATGATCATTCTTTAATAGTTTTGTGAGCATCCTTTCTCATTATATGTTATTGAACTCCAATTCTTCAGCCTTTTATTCCCCCCCTTGAAGTCAATTGATGGGTTGACTTGATTCTTTGTTTTTCTATCAATTCATTCATTTCTCTTCCTGAACTAGCATGTACAATCTGAAGCTAGAGAGCTTTTAGGTGAAACATAGTCAAGCTTCCTCTTATCCATTCTAATTAAATATTTTATTATTTTAATATAATGTTGACAATGACAAGGATATGCATTATGCCCGTTATTATATGATTTAGCTCATTAGCGTTGTTTAAAACATTAAACTACAATCTTGAAAAATATATATTAAAATTGAAACTCATATTTTCTCTCAATGTTTGTAGCTATTCTTACTTTATTTATTATGATTTTGTCTTTTTTGTTTTGTGATATAAGGCAATAGGTTATTGATTCAGAGAAAATGAAATGAAAAAAAAAAAAAAAAAAAACTTCTAAAAATGTTTCCTTTTATTTTTTATTTTTCTAACTCTCTAAAATTTGTTGAAATAGATGATTAAATGGTATAAATATTTTCCAGACAGTTTCACACTTCACAAGAATGAAATCATGTAATGTCTAATTTCTAATATATCAATAGTATTATACATCTAAAAATTGAATTCAATTCGAGTTGGAAACCTTATAAATTCAATGTAGTATGTAAAGGTAAACTTTAATGTGCAGTGTTCTTTAAGGGAGCCCTAGAGTAATCATCTGGATGCAAGGAGAGTAACAGTAGCAACACTGAGTAAGCATAAGTGTTATGATAAGGATTCAACCACAGCGGAGGTAATTAATGGCAGCCATGGAAACTATAAGGTTGGCTAGAGATATGTGATGATTTCAAGTGATACTTGAGGGGATGACAAGCTTCAATGGCACATTTAAAGAGAGAGCTGAAAAGTTTAGGCAGTTAAAGTTTTTGTTCATGGAGCTACAAGTAGGGATGGCAATTTTTCCCCGCCCCGCTTAACCCGCCCCTCCCCGCTTCGCCCCGCGCGGGTTTTCCCCGCCCCGCAAAGGCAGTGGGGCGGGGATGGGGCAAGATTTTAGCCCCGCACCATAGGGCGGGGCGGGGATGGGTTTAGGCTTTTTAGACCCACCCCGCCCCGCCCCTCCCCGTCCCCGCCCCGCCCCACCCCGCCCCGCGTTAGTAAATGTTATAATTGTAAATTTTCATACCCTAAAACTCTACTATTTAAATAAATATATTAATATTAGCATATTTTATTCTACCCAATGTGATTCTCTACCTTTATTTTGTTGTGTTATACTATAAGTTTTTTTTTTTTTTTTTTTTTTTTTTTTTTTATGATTGTCTTGTTAAACACTTGGATATATTATTCAATTTTTTCTAAAAATTGATTTAATTTGATGGGATAAATTTAGTTGTAATTTCAAATATATTTTTATTAATGAAATAAGTTTCATTAAAAAAATTGTACTAGTTGTAGGGCAAATTAACAAAAAATAGAGTTTTACGGGGTGGGGCAGGGCTTTGTGGGGCCCCAAGGGGCGGGGATGGGGTGAGAAAGTATTCCCCGTCATGCGGGGCGGGGCGGGGATGGGGCAAGATAAAACCATGCGGGGCGGGGATGAAGACCCCATCCTTCGGCCCCGTCCCGCCCCATTGCCATCCCTGGCTACAAGCACAACATCACATTCTTTACCTATATTTTTAGTTCATTTGGTTGATAGGAATTTTTGGATTGGTCACAGTCCACAATTCTTACAACCCCAATTGCCACTGCTGTATTGAACTCTATTTAACATAAATCAAAATTTTTCTCTTCAAAAAAAGAATCAATGTTTTTCAAGTTCTTTATTTAATTTCCATTCACATTTTTTTTTAATTGGTAAATTATACATCACCTTGCTTTTATAGGAAGAGGAAGTGTCATTTGAGCTAAAACCTAAAGCTCATTGGCTCATTATATGATTTTTCCCCTTTGTAAATATTATATTATCTTTAATTTTTTTCCCTTTGTAAATATTATATAATCTTTAATTTAAATACAATAAAATAGAAAGAGGTGACTAGAGAAGTAACTCAAATTGCAAGGATTGGCCAAATGATAGTTGACAAGAGAAAAACAAAGAGACAAGGAAAATGGGAATACGACATTCATCTAGATCATTTGGTCCAACGTCTATTTCTTGGTGCGAGAATTGTGATAGAATAGGAAAAAAGAGCGAATGCATTTTTTTCAACGTATAATTGATTATTTCTAGACTTATGGTTTTGTGGGAAATATTTTTTTGTTGATTGTATTCTTGAAGCAAAAGACTTCTCTCATACCAACTAACATTAGATGATGTTGTGTTCAAAGGCTAAAAGTTTTCTGTAATTTATGCCAAGACTATGAACATACATATTGTTTGGGATGAGAATAAGTGATGTCGTGTTCATAGGCTAAAAGTTGTCTATAATTTATTCGTTAAACAAACATATGTTGTTTGGGATTAGAATCTTTACACAAGTTAAATGCAAGACATATTGTCTAACAATTAAGAGAGCCCAATAGTTTGCATTGTATAAATTGATTAGTTTTTTGCATAGTAAAGATTTTTTTAAAAGGAATAAATATAAATAAATTTATCAAGAAGAAATATTTTTGCAAAATTTGATTCTCTTGCATTTGTTTAATAATTATCAAAATATAAATTGTTACACTTGATGGAAGTCAAAAGTAGATAAGGCATTGCATGTTGCTTGTAGTATAGAAAATAATATTTAGAAATTCTTTGGAATTAGTGAATTTGAATTTAGTGTGTTTAATGGACTTTGTTAGTAATTTGAGGACACTGAGAGTGGTAGAGTGGCTTAATAAAATATTTAATTGGTCTAGGATCACTATTTTACTCTTAAGCTCAACCTCTTTTTAAATAATGTGGGATTCAAATCCTATAAATGTATAATAGCTCACTGTTGTGATTTATATAATTTTTTTAGTATTTATCCACCTTTATTTTCAGTCATATCATTTTTTATTGTGATAATTGGTAATGATCTCTAGGTTGTATGGAGTCTCTTATTTTTTAATTTTATTTTTTTATGTGGATAATTTAAAAAAGAGAAAGTAATACAATTTTTTATTAGGTTCCTTTCTAGAAATTGATATGTTGTAATTATTTGAAATGGTTTTTTATTGGAATATGGTTGAACCATATCATAGTGGTGTTTAGATGAATGTTGTTTATTTGACTAATCTATTTATACATATTTTCAACGATTATTTAGAATTAGAATTATCTAATTTGATTGGTTTCAAATGATTGTACCAATAAAAGTGAATGTATATAACCTTCGTTCAATTATTTCGTGCATCGCACGGGTTAACGACTAGTAAATAATAAAAACAGAACGCATACCATAAGCCATGTAAATCTCAAATCTGCTCCTATAGCAAATACTGGAAATATTCATAAAAAGAACCACAAGCTAAACATTTTAACATTAGGAAACATAAAATCATCTTAAACCCATATGTCAAATCTTTAGATTTACTCTGCTATCACACAAATATACAAAATCCACATAACACATAAGCCTAAAATTATATCACAAAGAGGACCAGACATAAATAGAAATTTTGTATTTGCTCTGTTGTCACATGAACATCCAAAATCCATAAGAATAAAAAGACATACT
Organism: Quercus lobata; assembly: GCF_001633185.2. NCBI lineage: Eukaryota > Viridiplantae > Streptophyta > Magnoliopsida > Fagales > Fagaceae > Quercus > Quercus lobata. The sequence goes on along the minus strand of NC_044909.1, from coordinate 7,934,211 downwards.
CACTAAGTGTCAGAATAGATTGAATTTAGAGACTACTTAGGCAATACTCAAATGAATGAAACAAAAAAGGTAGACTTACTGAATGAGCTTTCAAAAGATCACATACACGATGAAGATGAAAGCCTTTGAATCATTATGCCATCACATGCATATATAAAATCCCCAAAACCCATAATATCACAAACTTGTAGAATATAACATCAGAGGCTCTCTATATGCTTTGTATTCAACAAATATACAAAATCCACCCACAAGCTTAAACTCAAAAAAGAACAAAAATTTCAAAAAAAGAAAAAAGAAACTCAAATACTTTAGAAATCACACAATACATAGTATCAAAGCCCCTATTATGCAACAAATATACTAAATCCACCCACAAGCTCAAACCCATAAAAAGAACAATTTTTTTTTTTTTTTTTTTTTTTTTTAAAGAAAGGAAAGAAAAGAAAAGGTCACATACTCCAGAAATCACACAATTAGTATCAGTCACTATATACATATACAGTATATTCTGCAACAAATATACAAAATCTTGAAAACCCAAAAGCTCAAACTAAGAAACCCCAAATAAAAACTAACAAAATAGAAAAAAAGAATCAGAAAAACACAAACATCACATTGTCTATTCAAGCTCAAGTACTACACATACACATAAAAACCCACATTGTCAAACCCAACAACCCATAGACCATTAAAAAAAAAAAACTGTATATATATATATATATATAAATGAAGATATTAGACATACCCTATTGAGAGAACATGAAGGAGAACACACGCATACCATGATGAAGAAGCTTTGTGCCCTCTACCATTCTCCATGGACAGACAAGAGAAGAAAGAGAAAGCAAACCAGAAACAATGTGATATATAGTGAAAGAAACACACCAAAGAAACTGCTACTATATGTACACCAATGCGTTTAATTTATTTACTTTCCCTTATAGAATTCCAAATTCAGAAGCTTATGGCAAAGTATCATAATATTTGTTTAAGATTTTAGTCATTTTGTGGGGGGAAAAAAGTCTTTGTTTTTTTCTCTCTTTCTTTTACATGGGTCTTTGAGAGTCGCTGCTCTGCTTTACTGGGGTGGTGACATGTGGTTAAAGCTGTGTAGCGACTTGTACTCTCGAACCTTAAACTTAGCAACACCCCGCATTGAAAGTAAAAAAGAGAGTTTCAGTCAGAGAGAAAAGAACGTAGATTTAATAGACATAAGATTAATCTACTCCATTTTCTCCTATCCCTGGTTGTTAACCTATCTTTAATGGTCACCCAACCTATAAACAAAATTTTAAGAAAGGAGCCTCTAATAAAAACACCATTCATCACTTGGATTTTGATGCTCCTGAAAGCTTTGCTATGGCAATTATGCATAAAATGAACGCAGAAAACTAAGAGATAGAATTGGGAGAAGAGCAAAATGAATTTGAAAGTGAATTGCATTAATCACAGGGAACATGTACATCAGTATAAAAACTTGTTCTAGACTACAAATATGCCTTTGATAGTAGGTAACAAACAATGCAAGATTAACTACACTTACTAGTTACCTACCATACCAAAAGATGGTTGCAGGGTTAACTGCTATTACAAAATTGTAGTTATAACAAGCTGAACTAATCTGTAACAAAGAGGAATACTCAATTCTGAGAGACAAGCATGGTTCTCAAAAGATGGAAAAACTTAATAAATAAAAAAGGCTCATTTTCCAAAGAACAACCTCTCTCTCACAGTGTGTCAAAAGGGCCTGTTCCTCTCTGTCTTAGGCCTTTGAATGATTAAAAAAAAAAGAATAGAAAAGTACAGAGTGTAATCTCAAATAATGTTTTCTTCTCCAACTCCAATCAAAAGTGTGAATTTTTACTTAGAAACGACAAAGAAGAGCACGTTCACTACTTTTATTCCTTATATTATAATCAACCAAATGCCACAGATTGACCAACCTTAAATAAAAACATAGACACAAACACATCAAACAGCGAAGCAAAAACACAGCCCAGAAGCAGAATGAGAGAGAGAATGTAACAACTCTAAAAAGAGACAGAGATGTGGTAGTTATTGTTGTAAGAAACAATGTTTACCTGTAGAACTAGCTTAGGCTAGGAGGAGAGAGAGAGAGAGAGAGAGAGAGAGAGAGAGGTACAATGAATGAACACAATGGGAAAAGAGTTTGTGTTTTTGTATAATACTTTGATTTTATTTTCATCTGAGGGAGTTCTTTAACTGTTTTTCCTGAGAGACAACCCTCAGAGAACCATACACATTGAAGCATGGATTGAAGGCCCAAGAAAACTCAACTTTAAGAAAATACAGAATCAATGCATATAGCAATTATCAGAAGGCATTTTTGAATATCATGATCAACACTTATAAGACAAAAATAAGTTTAGAAACCCTGTATACATGCAAGTTAACTCATCATAAAACCAATTGGCCTCTTCACAATTAAAAGACCAAACCATTATAGGAAAAAAATTTAGAAATACAATCAACAAAATCACCAAGTTATATAATAAACCACATCAAAAGAATACAAAACATAGAATACTATATAGGGAATAAACAATTACATTATTGAATGCTGCATTCTCATGAAAAATTAATCACATAAGATGTCTTGACAGGTCACAAAAACAAAGCATTACACAAAACAAAAACACATTCTGTTTGAAATATGCCTATTCATGAGTTCAATAATGATTTCAAGATATGCCATGAAATAGTGCCTGATAGGTAAAGAAAGATACAATATATTCGTTTCTTAATATCTCCAAAGATACTGCAAAAAACATATATATAAAACCTGGCATACATTAAACAGAAACCTTAAAAAAATAAAGAAAAAGTTTACTAGTTTCACTAAAAATGAAATTCAAGGTGCCTTTGGTACTCTTTTTCTAGCCACTTTAGTTGGACGTCCTTGTCATCGCGAAGTGCTGCAAACATGTGCCTACCTTGCTTTTTTTCCATGAAGTAGAGGGTGCTGAACAGATGAAGATATGACCCGAGTGCACACCGGGAAGACTCAACACCATGTCAAGAATTGCATTAACCTGAGTAGTTGCTGTGGAAGCAAATGGTGTATGGGTACTTACATTTCTACTTTCAACAATAACATCTGAGATGCTCTTTAAAGAGTCGGACATCTCTTGCGTAACTAAACACTTTTTTCTTGATTTCTTGCAAATTGGCTTGAAAAGGTGGACATTGGTTGCCAAGCCTTTCCCCTTAGTCACTGCCGGTCCTGCCCTCGACAATGATGGACCTTCAACCTCCATTGCGTCAACATTCACAAAGGGTTCACATTGGGGGTCAACAAATTTTGTGCTATCAGTGGAGTCCTCAGACCCTTCGGTGGTTTCCTTTGAGGTTTGACCGCTTGTGCAGAATGCATTTTTCCCCGTTGCAACCGTGCCTCCAAACATGATGTTCATGAAGTCACGATTTGGCAAACCTTTATTTTTAAAGGTTTTTGCATTGGGACATGCCTACATGTGGACAATTAGTAGTTAGAACACAATAATATAGTTGTAGACAGTAAAGATTTTCACAATTATGTAAAGTGAACTAACCGCAATCTTTTGGGTCTACCACTCATCACTGGCCTCAAGCATCCCAGTTCCAGCATCATAACCCAACCTAGTCTCATTGTCAAAACACTCGTTATACTGCTTCCACCCTTTTCTCAGATGATCTCATTTGTTTTTAATCTGCAGGTAAGTCACCACTTTTCCCATGGCACCCAACTGCTCAATCATTGCATCAAACCTAGTTTTGGTAAAAAATCCTCCTTTCCTCTTGCCGTCTAATACTTGAATAGCACAGAACTCACAAAAAGCTTGTAGTTCCTTAGGGTCTTTCCAATCAACTCTCGGATCATTACTACCACCGTCCTTCGATTTCTCCTTAACAATTTTTGCTACAACTTCCTTCTATACTCATTAAGGCATTTCAACAAACAGTTCATGTACATATCATAATCAGTTAGGCATGCCCACATGAAAAATGCAAAGTAAACTCATATATATCCAAATACAACAGAGGTAGGAAGAGAAACAATGGTATTACATGAAGGATCAAGAAACCCACATACTAGTGTCATGGAAAACACAAAAGAACCACACACAAATGTTGAACACAAAAACCACACACAAACGTTGAACACAAAAACCACAGATTGATGAAGCCTCATGGAAAACAATATATCCACATACCAACAGATTAGAGAGCATGAGAAGTTAGACACAACTTACTTGTGAATACAGAGACCCACAGTGGTGACAACGATGTCCCAAGCGAAGAGAAGGTGAGCTGCTATTGATGAAGAATAGAGGGGATCTTTTCAAAGAGTTCCACGTAATGGGTTTGCTTGTACCGTGTGTGCTCTGTTTTGATGGTTTTGTGGTTGGTAGGTAGGTACCATTCATTGGAGAGGATTCAGACGGAGCATTGAAGAGCTTTGAAAGCATTCTGCCACGGTAGTTGAAAGGAAAGAAGAAAGCTGAAGAGAATGAAAATAGCCGTTGTGAAGAGCACACCGTTTTGATCAAATGATAGCTATGCTTGTGCAATGAACAGTACATTCACCATTTTCATCAGATTGTTAAGCGCACCGTTTTTCACAGTACATGCACACGCCTTGGAGTTTAATGAAACGGTGTGCCTCTTTTGTGTTTCAGCTCTTTTCAATTCATTCATGAATGTTGCTGGCTTTGGTGTCCATGAACAATACTTCAACACGTGTTTGGAGTTTAATGAAACGGTGCATTGAGCTTGCGTTTCAGCTCTTTTCATTCCTACGTTTCCTCAGCGTTTATTTGTCTACTGTGTAGCGTGGGTTCCAGCAAATAATAAATGCAAATGTGAAATGCAGCCCAAAACGTGGATCCAAATAGATACTTAAATCATTGTGTTTCCGAAGGGTCAAAATATTTGCTGCGGAAATTACATTACTGTGAAATTCAAATTGTGAATACCGAGGGGTCAAAGTCCAAAGTGTTAAAAGATGAAACTTAAAAGTGAAAGAACAAGAGAAGTTAAGAGATCACTGAGAGAGTATATAAACTACTAATGCATAGAGCTATTTGAGGCTACCGCGAGAGAGAGAATTCTATATGAGAGCTGCCCCACCATTAGATAAGTTTTTTTTTTTTTGGTGTTAATTTTAGATTTCATTTCAGTCCTTTAACTTTGTTTTCATTCATTTTAGTCCTCTAAGTTTCAAATTTATTCAATTAAGGCCTTTTTGTTAATTTTTGTTAAAATTTTTTGAAAAAAAAAAATATGGAAAATAATTTTCAATCATTAATTGAATTTTTTTTAATTTAAAAAATTTGAAGAAAAATTTATAAATTTGAAAAATTAACCACAACATATAAAAAAATTTGATGGAAAAGCTTTAATTGAATGAACTTGAAAGTTAGAGGACTGAAATGAAATCTGAAGAAACTTAGAGGGCCGGTTTTGCATTTTACCCTTTTTTTTTTTCTTTTTTGATTTGATTTGATTGGTTTTGATTTAGATGTTTGGATATGTTTTTATTTTTTTATATTTTTTTATTTATTTTCGGGGGTGTGGATATGGATTTGTTAATTCTTCATTGCTAGGTCTCATTAGACTCTTAACTATTTTAGTAATTGACAAACATATAAATCTTACTTATTTTACACAAAAATCTCGAATTAGGATGAGTATAAAATTTTGAAATAATAATAATAATATAAATCTTACTTAAAACCTAAAAAACCAGTTTTTTGAAGATTATAACAAACAAGAAAGGAATAATTTAAGAACCAAATATTATGAAATGGTAACAGACTTGCAGACACACTTTAGTTTTTTTGACTTTTTGGACTACTATAACAAAAGATAAGTGTAATAGAGAAAACATTGTCATGGACGAAGACAGAAAATCATGAGAAGGTGTACCAAACTTATCCACCCTTTGAATTAGTTATATTGAATCAAAGTAGTGGAGTCCAAGTGTTGGCTACTCCTATTAAAAGACCTAGTCTAAGTGATGATAATAAGAACCTAGATAGTATAATTTAACAGAATAATTATACTAATATATGTCTAAAATCAATTGATCAAAAGCTACAAGACATAGAAGATAGAATAACGCCACCTTCTACTTCCATAAAAAACGAAAATGAGTCCAATACCCCTTTGTTTATCCCTTATGAAATACCTCCTCACCTTAGATCACCTTTAAAGAGACCTATGACAGAGAAAACTAATGATCTACTTAATGAAATAAATAAAAAGTTAGACTTAATAAAACTAGAATCACAAAAAGACATGGAGCCACTAAAAAACAAAAATATGACGTTAAATACAATAGGAAGAACCGAGTCTTCAGAGGATGAAGAATCAGAAAACAATCAATTAACAGATTTGACAGACTTATTAGACATAGATAATTTAGAATCACAATTTATAGATAAATTACAAATTAATAAATTAACTTTAGCATCTTCATCACAAGATTGCAAAAAAGGAAGGATTGAAGAAATATACCCCAAAAAGAATTGGTATCCTAAACCTACTCCCCTTGATTTACAATTTGAAGAAAGACATACTTTTGTTAATTCATCTTATTCGCCAGATTTAATATATGAGTGGAATATTGATGGAATGTTAGAATATGAAATAATAAATCTTTTACATGAAATGACTTTGCTCACTAATGTTTATAAGAATCATGGAAAATCAGACCACCAGATAGCCCATTTAATTGTCACCAGTTTTACTGGCCAATTGAAAGGCTAGTGGGATCACTATTTAAATAATGATGATAGAAATCAAATATTAATAGTTGTTAAAAGAGAAATAGATGGAAGTGTTATAATGACAGATAGACAGCCTTCACAAGATGCAGTCAATACTTTAATTTTTACTATAACTAAACATTTTGTTGGGGATCCTAATCAATATAAAGAAAGAGTTTAAGATGTTTTAATTAATTTAAGATGCCCACAACTTTTAGACTTTAGATGGTATAAAGATGTTTTTATTTCAAAAGTTTTAAGTAGAAATGATTGTCAACAATCTTACTAGAAAGAAAAATTTATTGCTGGTTTACCTTATTTCTTTACTCAAAAAGTTAGACTTGATATAGCTAATAATGATGGAACTATAGAATATCCTAGCTTAACTTATGGTGACATAATGATGGAACTATAGACTATCCAACATTCCAAATAGATACAGAGAGATGTTCATAAGTCACTACTATTTACCAGCATGCGTGAAAAGAGACTGATTCCCAGACAAACTACTACTCATCAATAGTAATTTCCACAATATTCTACAAGTTTTCACCGACAGATTAACTTGAGTTAACTTTACTAGCTCAGGTTACTTTTGGAGACTTACCATGGTTCATTTCATCTATAAAAGGACAGACTTTGAAGACAAAAGACAAGTCCAGAATTAAGGTTCAATTCTCAGGTCCAAATTCTCTAAGGTTCTAGTTCTCGAGGTTCCAATTCTCAAAAAAAAGATAGCCCTCTCTCCCTTAGAAATACTTTTGTAATCCTTCCTCTCTTGTAATCTTGTAATCCTATAACCCTTCCCTTCAAACAGAATCTTGTAACCTTTCAGTTTCAAAGACAGATTTTACTTTGTAATCTTGTAACTCTTTAGACAGTTTTATTTTCAAAGCTTGTATCAAAGATAGAAGTTTGTTTTCAAGTTTTATCAAAGACAGAAGTTTAATTCAAGTAAGATTTTACTAGTTTCTGTTTTCATATTCCATACTTCGTTTTAACTAATTTTGAATATATCTATTTTGCTATTTTCTTCTTTATCATTTATTTTGTCATTGTTTATATATGTTTCTATATTACTACTGTGCTCTCTCCACTGTTAGAATTATAATCTGTGTCCTCATAATCCATATTACTATTTAACCAATTATTGTCTATATCTCTTATGCTATAACCTTCATCAAAATCTATATCATCATAGTCCATGTTTCTTATTAGTGTGTGCCTAGCCTATAGCTATTGTCTTTCTTTTCAGTGAAAGTTGTCTTTTAGTCTTTCAACTCATGATTCTTGTTATCTTTCTCATAGTCTTTCTTATTGTCTTTATATGTTATGACTATAGGTCTTTTAGTTGCTTTTAGTTCTCTATCATCTTTTCTATTACTATTTATATGCTAGTTTTCTATTACATTATTCCTTTCATTATGCCAATTATCTGTCATGGTCTTTGTTAAAGGTGATCTATGATGAGGTTCAAATTCTCCTTTTGAATTTAAAGCTTTCATTCTTTCAAGTAGGTCCAAACAACTATCACTTTTCTTTTCTACTCTAGTGTTTATTATGGATCTTTCCATAGTTTCTAAAGATTCTAATTTTTTTATTAATTCTGTCTAATAAACTATTATTGTAACTATCAGTCTGTCAATTGATTTTATCTTCTGTTAAAGTACTCCAATTATTTGTGCTATTATTATAGTTATAATCATCTATATCACTGTTAGAATCAGAATCTATTTCCTCATAATCCATATTACTATTTAACCTATTATTGTCTATATCTCTTATGCTATAATCTTCATCAAAATCTATATCATCATAGTCCATGTTTCTTATTAGTGTGTGCCTAGCCTAAGTGTGAACAAGTAAACAGATGATGAGCTGATAAACGTATTTATTCTATTTCCAAGCAATTAATAATTACTAGTGGAACTATTACAAACCACTGGTATCCTTGCTATTGGGACCACCTCCTCGGGAAGCTCCATTGTAGGACCACCCAAACACATGCCTGTCCATCGACTAACAAAAAACGGGTTGACCAACGTGAAACTATGATTCGCCAACGAGTCTTGAGGCTGACCAACGCTAACAAGGAGCAAATAGTGGCTATGCAGTAATATATGTTCCTAGTAACTTCTTAATTGCAAAGAAATAAAATTCATACATCTACCATCCATGGCTCTGATACCATACAATAATAATAGTAATAATAATAATAATAATAATAATAAGGTACTGCATAATAAATCCAACTTCTTGAGGTATCTACATAGGATTGGTGGTTATAATAAACCATTATTTCTTCTTTCAAAATAGTCTTTTGAGTTGTTTAGGTGTTGTTTGGATTTTGCAAAACTCAGTTAACAAAATAGAGTTTTGTTAACTCATAACCCAAAAACTGTGGGCCCCACATATACAAACATTGTTTGGCTGGGAATTGGGTCAGTTAACAAAATTGAGTTTTAAGAGATGTGAGTTATCAATTTCAAAAACTTGGGAAGCTTGTTTTCAAGTTATGGGTTTGTTCATTTAGTGGCATTTTTCGTAATTTACAGCACAATTGGGTCCCACGGAGCAGAGTGTTGTTCCATTACTGCAGCAACAGATGCTCCAACAGGTAGTATTTTGTCATAACTTTCCCAACTACCCATGCTTTGCAAAGTTCATCTCACTTTCCCTTTTCCTTCTCCCAAACCCACAACACCACAAAGCAGAGAAATAAGCTCCAATAGGTCAACTCCAAAAAACGTTGATCAGCCCAACACCAAGCTCTAATAAGTCAGCTCCGTTCACCGATTTCGCTTTTCGGTGAGACCCAAATTCAGATGCTGGGTTTTATTTTGATATTTTTCGTTTTTTCCATGTTCCTTCATTTCCATTTTCCTCCATTCACAGCCAAGTAGGACTACCTGGCTTACATCGAGTACGAGACTCAGCTCGACTTGCTCGGTTGACTTAGGAAGAAGTCGGTGGCGCGTGAGCTTAAAGCCAAAGGAAACATGAAGATGAAGCAGTACCATTCGGACTTCGCCGGCATCACCAAAATCATTGAGATTTTTCTCCTTGCTGTTACAAGTTTTAAAGGCGATATTGATTTGTGGTTTCGGTACCTTGAGTTTTGTAGGCTAAAAAGGAATGGAAGAATTAAAAAGATGAAGTCTTTTTTTTTTTTTAAATGAATTTTTTTTTGGCTTTGTTTGGTTACTGAGAAAGTGAAGGAAAGTGTTGCTTTAGATTGTAAAATGAGAAAGTCAGCTTAAAATTTTGTGTTTTTTTTTTTTTTTTTGGGTATTTTCTTAAGCTTCTTCTGGAGTTATGGGTTCGGGTTTGTGCTTTGGGAGAGTATGTGGGCTAAAGGGGGAAGGGAAAATGAGAAAAGAGAAAAAATGGGGATGAAACGTTCCACGGGTAGGCTAACAGCTTTGCTTAGACCAAGTTACAGGTACGAGGTTCACAAAAAGTTGAAAATTTTGAGTGATGACAAATTGAGTGATGTGTGCCAAACGGGTGGGTATAAGAAATTGAGGTATTTTGAGAGATGAGTGACGAAAATTGAGTGAGTAGTGATGAGTGATGAAAAAAAAAGAACCAAACAGGGCCTTAGAGAGTGTTTGGATTAGGTGAACACTAAGTTATATAACTCAGTTTTCATCACACATAATTCAAAACACGTGGGTCTCACATCATTTCTACTTGTTTGGCTTGGTTTTTTTTCTCACTTTTCATCACTCATAACTCAAAAAAATGAGTTAGAGTGAGTGAAAATGAGAACAAAATTTTGGTATTTCCGAATCATGGATTATGAGTTACAGTGGCAATGTTGTAATTCTTTAGAGCCAAGTGGATCCCACCCGTAAGTCAAGTCACCATCAAGTGCCAAAGCAATAATACTCGCCAACGGTAGAAGTACTATTCACTACCCATTTTTTGTTTTTCCCTCATTTCTCTCTTTCACTCCCATTTCTCTCCACTTTCACTGTAGTCTCCTTGTTCTTTTTCACTTTTCATAGTTCATACACCTAAAATGTGAAAAAAAAGAAAAGAATTTGAATAAACAAAAGAGAAATTTTATATCGACAACATTTTTACAATATTTTTACAAAAAAATTATAATTAACAAGTTATTGCAGGTTGTTATTGGTAGACAAAAAAGTAATTTTAATAGTAGGTTTAACTTGGAGCTAATAACAACTTACCACCTATAATTTATTATGAAATTGTTGTAATAAAGTTGTGGATGTAACACTCTAAACATAAGCAACCTATGCAATTTATTATCTACTGTGCCCTATGTCATACAACCAAAAGACTTTTGTAGGTATGGCATTTTTTTTGGTAGAAACCACTGCTTATATAGAAGAGGAAATTCAGTTACAAAGTTCAGAGGGCATACCCTCTCATAATACAACCCAATACAATCATAAAGGAGAAGTAAAGATAAGTCCACAGGAGGACTTGAAGTAGACAAAAGTCTTGGTTAGTGCTCAATCCCTTCCTAGCCAGTAAGTCCGCACACTTATTGGCTTCACAAAAGCAGTGCTACATCTTCACCTAAGGAATTTGGTTGATGAGGGTTCTGCAATCCATGATAAGAGAAGCATGATGCAAATTATAATTATACTCTTCCATCACCCACCCAAGACTAACTCTAGCATCAACTTCAATTTCAACAGCCAACAGGCATAAGCCCATCCCTTAAAGCCCATAGTTCTGCTTCTACATTGGTTGTTACCCATATGGAGTGGGTAAAGCCTTTCACCCAATTCCCTTTGTCATCCCGGATTAATCCACCACCACCTGCCATACCGGGTTGCTTAGGGAGGACCCATCCATATTAAGCTAATACCAGCCGGGGTCAGGTTTGCTCCACCTTACATTAATAGAGTGCTTCCTTTTTCTCATGACAGATCTAGCGGCACAGAATAGGAATTCAGTAGCAGCGGGTTGGACTTCCTTTAGAAGCTCATGATTAGGGCGCGAACTCTTAAAAACTATTTTGTTTCTGTGGAGCCAAAGACTCCAAACTGCGAATGGGAAGATGGTCTTCCAAGGGCTAGGTATGGCATTTAAAACACGCCTGTGCTTGTTAATTCTTTCAATTGCTTTTGTGCAATTGGTGCTTATTTTGTTTTCTTATGTTGGAAGTGACATTTTTACCATAAAATAAAATAAAATAAAAAATGTTCACAAGCAGGTTTCACTTAGTCGAAGACAACGAATTACTAGCAATTTTATTAAGATGTAATGGCTATTGAACTATTTTATTTTAGATAGAATGACTCTTACATTTAATCATGAAACTCGTTAGAGTGAGTTAGGGCCAAATATTTTCTGAGAATTATCTCACGGTATGTGGGGTTCACAGATGTCAGACAGGGACTACATGACTACAAACAAACCCGTCCATTTTTGGTATTTACTTTCCAAACTATTGCTAAGGCTGTTGATTTGCAAATATAAAGAGAGGTTTAAACTCTTAAATAGAGATGAGTAAATTCTAATTTACCATCTTGTAATTTGGACATATCACAATTTAATTCAATTTATTTTTTTTATTACTACATTTGTGCCCTTAAAGATAGACTATACTAAAACCATTAGGACTACGTTAAAATGAACATATTCTATATGTTGTGGATAATAAACCTTCTCATCTTCTTCTTATTCGTAGGAATTCTTCTTCCAATTCCTCTTCTACAAAAAATAGTCTTTGATCTAACCCATTAAAAAAAGAAAATCTATTTATAATATATATTATAAAATTTGGATCTTAAAATTGATAGATGCATATTACAATAACACGTATTCATTTTCAAAACATACTACAATAACAAATAGCAACTTCCTATATTTAATCAATATGATATGGATAAACAATGTCACATGTCAACAAATTATTTGTATGTATACATATGTTTGCTATAATACTAGCATACGTGGCATAAAATTTAAAATTTTGAGTAAAGTAAATGCAATTTTTTTAATACAAGATAAAATTCTACTCTAATTTAATCTAAGTGTATATGTATGTGAAACTCCCTCCTAGAGACTTGAATTCCGGCCTTTGCCCCCTACACCCCACAAGCACTTATACTTGTGGAGTGACCATCGCACCAAGGGTGTGCGGCGGTAATATACATTTCTTTAGTATGGTATTTAAGTTAACATTTTTATTCTTATTTATGACCATTAAATCTTAATTTGTCATTTGCTTTTCTTTTTATTTTCCTAACCATTCCCCTTCTAAAGGTTATTCCAGTATTTCACTATTTTGTTCTAAAAAAGAGTATTTCGTTTAAAAGTACTTTAATTGAGTAATATATTTGTAATCTAATTATCATAGCTAGATATTAGATATTATAAAAGTTGGATTCCAAAATTGGAGAAAGTATTTAGTATAAAATGATACCATGTTAACGGTTTCAAAATCTAATAAATGTGAAATGTCAGTAAAAAATAACTACCCCACTAACAAATGAAAGATATGTGTTATTGAGTAGTTATTTTTGTACATATGTCTCTTGACTATTAGATTTTGATATAGATGACGTGGTATTATTTGATACAAAATATTTTTTCCGAAAACAGGTGAATAAACAAAGTGATAACACGTGTCCCTTTACCAATGCATATAAATATGACAAGTAGGATTTGCTTAAACTTTTATTTTATTTTTTAAATTTTGGGATAGAAACAGGTTTTGCTTAGTCTTAATTAGTAAAGTACAAGAAATTTCATTAAAATGTAATTGGCTAATTGCTACCGACCAATTTTATATTACAGAATGTGAGCTACACAAATATGTTTAGAAGACCTAATATGCATATAGCAACTGGACAAACCAAACCATAATTATATATTTTCTAAACTACTTAGATTTTTTTTTTGACTAATAACTACTTTAGTTGATTTGCCGCAACCTAGTAACAAATAAAGAATGACAAGATAAAGCAAAGGCAAAAAACATAAATCAACCGCCCATGGAAAATAACTCGTTACACTCATTTATCTCTAATATTTTATTTCAATCTTCACAATTAATGTAAAAATATACACATTTTAATATATGAAAGTATGGATGTAAAAACAAAAGCATTTTTTTGAAGAACTGAAAATATTATTCAACGGAAAGCAAATTACAAGGAAACAAAAGAGACAACCTCCCTTTCTACATGACTCTAAACACTGGGAGGGCAACAACCCAGACCAAGGGAACCAACCAAACTTTGAATCCTAGGCCATTTAGCTAATTTATGAGCAGTCATATTTGTCTCAAAATAAACTCAATTAAAGGAGACTGAATCCAGAGAGGACCATGCCACATGGACAGCCTCTACAAAATGATTTAGTCTCCAATGAATACTGTCCCCGAGAGGGAATCTATACATGTCTTAGAATCACTTTCTATAATTACATGTGAAGCATCATAACAAGTTGCAAGACCAAGACTGAGTGCCTATAACATTGCTAATGAGAGTGATGAAATAAAAGAACACTTCTTTTATTTCATCAGCAAACCTACACGCTTTTAACGAGGTTACCTTCACCAATCTCATCCACAAAAGCTTTGAGATTGATATAGGAAGAAGAACCAACTTCGTTGGTAGCCTCCATAGCCAACTCCTTCCATTTCTTGGCATTCTTTCTAATTGCTTCCCCTCTCTCCCTATCTCCCACAACCAATTCCAAACATCTCTTAATCTCATCACCTTCAACAATCCCATCCTTATTCACCGTCACCCTCACTCCTATCTTCCACACATCTTCAATTAGCTTTGCATTCGTCCCTTGATCAGACCACTGTGGAAATGCTACCATTGGCACCCCTGAAACCAAACTCTCCAAAGTTGAATTCCACCCACAATGTGTCACAAAGCATCCTAGTGAAGGATGTGACAAAACCTCCACTTGGGAACACCATGGCACTATCATTCCCCTTTGTTCTAATTCCTCTCTACAACTCAACTTCTCTTCTTCTCCATTTTCCTTAGCTCTTATGACCCACAAGAAGGGCCTCCCACAATCCAACAATCCGCATGCAATTTCCTCCATTTGTTGCTTTTTTAACACCAATAAGCTTCCAAATGAAACGTAAATGACCGATGATTTGGACTTCGAGTTGAGCCATTTGATGTAATTTTTGGAGCCATTAGACGAATCTCTTCCATCCAAAATAGCATATGGAACTAGCGGTCCAACTGAAACCAAGTTAAGTTTTTCGAGCGCTTTTAAAGCCTCGGGCTCTAATGCATCAAAGGTATTCACTAGAACTCTAGGATTGCTCTCCTTTTCAAGTGCTTCAAGTTGGGCTTGGAATTTAGGGCGAAAAAGAGCATATGGGTTTGAAGCAAGCAAGAAGGAGGGAAGGTCATGAGTAGCGAGTGATGGCAAACCTGGTAACTGTATTGAACAAGAGGGCTGGTCATCGCTGTCGTTCCCAATAACATCAGCAAAACCATTGTAATAGTAGTAGTATATGTCGAAAACCATTGCAGGTTGATTCCAAAGAACGGCGGAAGGAAGATGAAGCTCACGAGCCACGTCAGCAACCCAAGGTAGAAGCATTGTGTAGACTATGCAATGTTTATTGGCGGTGGAGACAATGAGGTTAGTGAGAGCTTTGGAGCCATTGCGCTTGAGCTGATCCCATTGTTTTTCACCATCGTCCATTGGTACAACTCCGTCATCATAGCCGTCAGAGAAGGTGGCGAACGACAAGCCATCAGGAGGAGGGCTTTTGATCATGCCTCGATGGTGGGCACCAACGGTGGTGAAGAAAGTGACTTGCACTCCTAAGCGAATGAGGCGTTCTGCGAATTGGAAGGCAGGGTTTATATGGCCTTGCGCAGGATATGTGACTATGACAAATTGGCTCTGCTGCTGCTTCAACATAATTATTTGATATTTGATATGGGTAGTGAATAGTCTAAACAAAAACAGAATATATAGTTGTTTTGTACTTTAGATTTGTGAGACTTATATAGAAAATGGAGCAAAATTTTGTAGCTTTTTAGTCACAACTTTTGCTCGTACATATAATAAATTATAAGTGATGAAAAAAAAAAAGTAATTGATGGATTTATAGGAAAGTGATAGACAATCAATCATAAAATAAAATAATTATAACAAAAATTGTGAAATTTTTTGTGATACTAGTATTAATGACATTTGCATTGACGAGTTGGAGAAGGTGGGGCTTTGTGATTCAATTTCTTCTTCTTGTTGTTTTCATTATAAAACAAGGACTAATTTTTTGTGGTATTAGAAATTATTACTAAGTGGACTGGGTAAGAGTATTAATGACGTTTGCGGTGCCGATTTGGAGAAGGTGGGGCTTTGTGATTCAATTTCTTCCTGTTGTTTTCATTATAAACGACAAGAACCAGTTGGTCAGACAAAAACAATCCAATGCAGGCAAATTTCAATGCGTGGGCCCCCAATATCTAAAGCACTAGTTTTAGTCACCCGATGGCGTCGTGTTTGACCTGGCATTGTACTGGGCAAGACTTTGAATATAGGTTTTTGACTAATGCCAATTAGGTGTAAAACTTATCAAAACAAGTTAGTTGGGTCCTTAAAGTTAACTTAATCTTTAAATAGTTAGTTATTTTTTCTCAACTATTTTAGGGACTAAACTGATTTTAGGGACCAAATTGGTTAATTTTGAAAAGTCTTGAACTTGGTTGATATTAGTCCAAACCTCTGAAGTTGTAAATGAAATTTAACCTTAAAAATATTTTTCAAGACAATGATTTGAGCATTAGCATTTGGTATTTAGAAAACTAGTCGCTAACCCGTGCGATGCATGGGATAATTAACAAATGTTAAATAATTTCAGGCATTTATTACCTCTAGCTTTTCTTCTTCTTCTTCTTCTTCTTTTTTTTTTTTTTTACTCCATCTGTATCTTGCATAGAAATCTCAACCATCTTGCCACAATCCATAAATAAAAAAAAATGAATAATATTATTCATCATGTAAAATTTCAGTTAAGTTCATATATTTCCTTGTAGAAAAATGCATAGCACTTCATAGGATCTATACATTGCTATATATTCTAAACCTTACCTCTATATATTTTTCTAGCCTTATCCACCAAAAACCACACTCCATATAACCCTAATTCCTTCCATACACTTACAAACTACAGAAACAATTTAGAAATATGAAACAACAAATAACAAATCAACAATTATACCTAGGTTTTCTATTTCCTACTTGGATAATAAAATACCCAATACCCAAAATAATACACTACAAAATTCTCACCAAAAAAAAAAAAAAAAAAGAGTCCAAAAACTCTCCAGTCTCCTCCCCTCCATCGATTTCTCTCATGTTGCTACTCATTAAACCATGCTTTCCACACGCCCAAAATCTTGTTAAACTCCTCAACCTCTATTTATAATAAGTTATTGTCTCTCTTATTAATCATCTGTCAATTGCATATGAGGATCGGATTTCTCAACTAACCCATGCTTGATAAACCAATTAAAATCTCAACTTGATAATAAAAATAATCAAAGCTGACATTGAAGACTCTCTCAAATTTGAATAAGAGGCTAAGTACCTGTATGCTAAATACTTCGTACCACAAATTTCACAGGAGCTAAACAAAGACTAAAACTAAAGAAAAGCACAAAAGAAAAGAAAAGAAAAGAAAGATAAGATATTAAGAAAATTACCTGTATGCATATATTTCAATGCACGTAGCATCTGATAAAGAAAAAACTGACGATGTTCACAAGTCAAGTCATCATTAGCAACATGATGCGCTTAATTTCAACAATATCTAGATGCCGTAAAAGCCTGAGCAACTTGACTTTACACAGAATCCGTATGGTTTAATATATATATATATATATATATAGATAATGATTTTATATTATATAATTGTTGAAATTTTTGTTATAAAATTTTAGTTGAAGTAGAATTTTCAAGCTCTTAAAACATATATCTAGTAGAGTTTTATTTAAACTAATAATAAATATATAAGATATAAAACCTAAAATAAAAAGAATCTAAAATAAAATTAAAAAAAAAAGTGGTGACGTGGAAAATAGTAGAATTTTCAAGCTCTTAAAACATACATCTAGTAGAGTTTTATTTAAGCTAATAATAAATATATAAGATATAAAACCTAAAATAAAAAGAATCTAAAATAAAATTTTAAAAAAAAAGTGATGACGTGGAAAATTGTGGGAGTTTCGAAGGTTTCGGTTATATATATATATATATATATATATATATATAGATAAGATAGTTTCAAGTTACACCTAGTGTAACTCTTTAAAGTTACATTTTTTTTTTTTAGGAAAAAGTTACAAATTTTCTAAATCATTAAATTTAAGTAAATCTAATAATTAAAAAAATACACTCATTAATACTGATATTCTGATAAAGATCTCATTTATTGTCCTTAATCTTTAAAATGATTACTTTGATGTATGATGAATCGGTAGTACTCTATCTGATAGATGATTCATATAAATATATATATATATATATATATATTTATATATATATAATATATGAATCATATCCCTTTATGGTACTACTGGACTAGTCAGTGGAGCAGTTGATGCTATGGACTTATTAGGGCCTCAGGATTAGGGATATAGGCAAAGAAGTCAAATTTCACTTTGCAACATTTAAAATTCAACTTTCTCAAAAAAAAAAAAAAAAAAGGGGGGGGGGGGGGAGAATCGTAGATCTAGAGTTGTCTTATTGATTTTCACTTGGATAAGTCTTACTGCAATGAAAGCACTGACACAATTTCAATTATTTGACAAAACTATTTGTCATTTTCTTACATATTAGCTTAAAAGCTGTGCCTATGATAGAAAATATGACCAAGGTTTTTTTTTTTGGGTAGAAAGGAAATGCATTAAAAACTAAAGAGTTTTGGGACAAAGTTTATTACATAACACATCATTCAGATTTGAAAGATAACCTAACAAGTGCTACAATACAAAATCAAAGGTTTGATTGACTCCCAATCTCGCCAACCATAAGCATATTCGTTAATTTCGGAGTAATAAATTAATAATGCCTAACAAGCACCTAGTAAAGCTGGGAAACCAACAACCTATGATTAAGTTATTTACTTCAGCCTTATGTTTAATTAGTTCGAGTTTTTGATTCATCAGATTTTATGTGGCTGTGGAGGTGGAACCTTATGAAAATGGAGGTGGAAGAGCAATAGAGGAGAGAGAAACGTGTAGTGGATGAGAAAGAGAGAGCAGAGAGAAAAATATACCTATTTTTGGGATTAGAGATAGATATGGAATGTTATAAATAAGGATAATAAATAAGATCCTTATCAGAATATCAACATTAATGAGTGTATTTTTTTACTGTTGGATCTACTTAAATCCAAGGGTTTAGAAAATGTGTAACTCTAACCAGGTGTAATTTGAATCAATCTCTTAGAAAATATCTTATTTTATCATTTTTAAAACTATTTTATCTATTATACTATATTATTTTACAATTCACTTAACATCCCAATTTTTATTTTACTATATAACACATTAAAATAATATATCTACACAATAAAATAATATAACCCAATATCCAAATAAAACCCAATAAAACATTATTTAAAAAAAAAATACCATCTTGCTACAGTACCATCTTATTTATAAGATGGTATTGTAGCACAATTGTAAATTTTTTTCCAATTAGAGTTCTGGATAATGCATACTTTTAAGGTTTGGACGCTATAAATTTACAATTTGGGGGGGGGGGGGGGTTTACAATCCCCAATGCCAATTAATGTTCTAAGAAACTTAAATTATATAAATTCTAATAAAGAGATAATTTCATGTATTGACAAAAAAAAAACATGTAAATACATAAAGTCTTTCAATTTCATTTTACAAGTTTTCTTATTTTGAAATTATAGTATGATAATTTCATTATCAATGATAGAAGTTATATCACTTTCAAAATATTAGTAAGATAAAAATTTTCTTGGGCGTTTTTTTTTTTTTTTTTTTTTTTTTTGGGTTTTGTTTTGGTAAGGATCTAATATATTGTTAAGGGAACCAAAGTTTAAGCATGAAATTTGGCTACAAACTTAGTTGTAACCTAAGACTATAATTCTCATGAAACAAATTAACATGACTACACATTTTGAAAATCTAACCGTTGAATTTATTGTTCTTAATGTTCTTAAAACACAAGTCAAATTTTATGTTAATTGGATATTATTTACTATTTAATCAATAAACTTATTTTTTATGTATAATTTTAAACTATAAAAACTTGAAATTTAAACATTTAATTGATGACATTGTTATTAATCATTGATCTTCTAGAAATTTTGCAAGCATGGAAGATATAAGAAAAAAAAAAAAAAAATCTAACGGTGGATTTGTCAAAATTCACATCCAATTAAAAAATATTAAGTGGAGTTTTAGCCTTAATCGATAATCAAGTTTGTTGTCAAACTTTAATTATATTGAACCTAAAAAAATTTAGGATGGTCACAAACTTGACTTCAATATGGAGTAGCCCTGAATGGAAGCACTAGGTGTACAACTAGGTTATTAGTGATTATTAGTTATTACATACACTTGGTTATGAGTAGTTCACATATATTACTTTTACATGTGGTGTGTAAATGTGTGTAATAGCTTTTATCCTTAGGTCATATAGATATATAAAAATTTTTCTCATACATCTACTTTTTTTTTATTCATATTTATAGGTTAAAATGAGGACTTTTTTTTTTTTTTTTTTTTATATTTAAAATTAAACATTTCCGCATTATCAGTTGTGGAAATATATGTGAAATAGTTGATGTGCATGAAATATATACAATAAAGTATTTACATATCTACATATTTAGCCTTACTTTTATGTTATTTTGTGACTTATTATATAATATTTTTGTGTTGTAGGTAACAAGGGCTTTACATGCAAAGTGGGGCTAGGCCAATTGAATCAAGCCAACTTACATCCAACCAGGCATGAATTCAAGAAAAGACCAACCCAATAAAATTTAAGTCCAATTGGAGGAAGGAATCAAAGGAAATTTGCACCAAATCCAAGTCCAATTCAGATTAGGATTCCAGACTGCACATCGGTTAGTATTTTTGGCATAATTTTCGGCTCAGATGTCTAATCGAGATGATTCAAGTTGGGCTGGAACGTTAACTTAAAGGGCTACAACTTTGTAGTTTACCAAAAGTCCAAATTCTGACGTTAAATGGGCCAAAACCGTCGGTTAAGTGAAACCTAAAAATCTGGGATTTTCTCCAAATAGAAATTCAACTTGTAATAGGATTCCTTGACCTATTTAAAGGCTCTTTAGGGCAAAATTCAGGGGGGCTGAGGCTAGTGCTAGGGCTAAGGGCTGAATGTATAGAGAGTGCGGCTACTTCTTTGGTTTTCTTTCATGACAGTTAGTTTTATTTTATTTGTCTAGTTTAATGTTTAGTATTTTATTTTTGTGTTTTCTTTCAATTACCATGTGTAGCTAAATTTATAATTAGGGTTGAGGATGAAACCTTGTTAAGGATTATCAGTAATATTTATGTGATTTGATTTTTCCCACAATAATTGTTCTTTAATGATTTAAATTGTTCTTGCTTCATATCAATTGACTAAGATGAGATTCTAGATATGAGTTCAATCATATTTTTCTCATGATTTAGGATTTGTCTTAATTAATTGAATGCTTGGTTTATTAATTCTTGATTATAAAATTGGATATCGCTTGTGATTTGTCTGTCAATGGATACAATTTATGATTTGATTTTTAGAATTGGATATATCTTGTGATTTGTTTGGCTACGGATACAATTGATGATTTGATTTTATACTTAAGAAGAGAAGAAGAACATGCTTTTGATTTTTAAAATAAGGATTTTAATGATGATATTTTCCATGGTGGCAAGATTGATTTCTAGATTATCATGCAGTGGTTGGGAAAAATTAATGATCATAAATATATGTTGATATGATTTACAAGGCGGATTCCAAAACCTTAATTTCTTTCTCTTGATTGTTTACATCTTT
Organism: Quercus lobata; assembly: GCF_001633185.2. Classification (NCBI taxonomy): domain Eukaryota; kingdom Viridiplantae; phylum Streptophyta; class Magnoliopsida; order Fagales; family Fagaceae; genus Quercus; species Quercus lobata. Next base: position 7,912,414 of record NC_044909.1, on the reverse strand, counting down.
TTATTGCTTTATATCTTTTGCTTAGTTTAACTATTTGCTTAGTTTTATTATTTGTTTAGTATATTTCATTGCAAACAACCAATTTTTATTAAACTAGATTAGGATTAATTTGGTTAAGGTTTAATTAATTTTCCTATGTTCATACAAGTCTCTGTGGGTTTGACCTCGTTCTTGTCCAACTATACTTCGGTACGGTTCGTACACTTGCGAGTACTTTAAAATTTCACAACAATAGTAGCTGCGAACGAACTAGCTAGTATGAAAAAATATATTTCCTAGATATATAATATGTTGTGAGAAAGAGAAGCATAGATACTTTTTGCTTCTCATGAGTACTTTTTGCTTCTCATGAGTCTCTAACTCTAGCTGATTGTGTCAAGGCATCTTGCTATGGCTGAGCATCGATTAGTTGATATGGATCGTATGCCCTATGAATATTACAAAGGCACTCCTAATTTTTCATAAATTTTTTGTTGAAATATACTATTAATTCATGAAGTCTATCTATTGAACATTTTGTTTTTTTATCTTTGAAGCTTATTAATTAACCATTTTTGTTATTTTGATTTCTAAAGTTTCACCAAAGCATTATTGATTTCTAAACTTTTAAAAATGAGCGCTATTAGTCTCTTGTAAATTTCGGTTGTATATGGAATTCTCAGCAGCAACTGCATAACTTAGCAACGTATCAATTAGGCTAGTTAGGGGCAATGTGAAGGCAGCAATTTCATGCTTCAAAATCCAAATGTGGAAGTCCCGTCCTTGATATTACCTCTACAAAGAAGACTTTAACCAAAGTGTGATAATGTATTCCTATTTAGACGTGACCAAGCATGATTAAATTAACTGTAACTAAATGCTAAACTGAACTAACTTGAACAAAAGGTAAAAATACTTAAAACTAAATTGAACAAGGAATTAAAGCAATTAATAGAATTAAAATTACTGGCATTAACGAAATAGAAACGCACAACAAGCAAGGCTAAGTTAACCTAAAGGGAGACTACAGAGGATAAACAAGCAAAGTTTTGGCATGAAGTTGAATTGTTTTCCCTCTGCTCAAATGCAATCTCTGTTTATAAGATTTTCTAGTGTTTTGGTTGATTAACAAATAGTGAATATTACAAGTCTTTTTGTGCATATAAAAATTTCAACTAACATACATTATCAGCCAAATAGAACAACCACCATGGAAGAAAACACAGTGAAACTACCAAGGTTTTGTCGCAGCAATTCCAATTGTCCTTGTATGGTCTTCAACACAACAATTGTATCTTAGTAATGCTTCCGTAGATTATTGTGCTTGAGTACATCACTACGTTAACATTAATTAGTTTGATGGCAGAATTCGCTCTATTCAATGTTAAAAACTAATTGATTAAATTATAAATTGACAATATATAGAACCATTTCTCTAGGTATATAAGGGGTTTCGGGATTTTATTGTTTCTCTAAATTTGAGTGGCCAATTATGTTTGGCTTCCAATCTTTCTTGTCTAATGATATTTTCTATTTAGTGGTTTATGAAATTAATTTTCAGCAATTGGTAAAACTCTGATCAATTTTCTTTAGTAGTGGTTATTTCCCATAGATTTATAGTCCATTTTCTACAAAATCAACCCCACTATCTTGGCTGATTGGTCTTAATAAACTTGATCTTACATCAAACTCCCTCCCACTAATCTTGGGTTTACTAACTTTGCCTTGAATCTCATTTGTTAGTTTCAAGATATTTCTTGCAATTCTTGTGATATTTGAAAATCTAGTCGCTAACTTGCGATGTAGGGGAAAGCTATTGTGTAGGAAGATTTAAATGATTCTTTGTTTCTTCTTCTTTGATTATACATTAGGATTGAATCTATTTCACAATTTGCAACCCCTGATCCCTTTTTTGACCTTGATAAGTGCATATCTTGATCTAACTTCAAAAAAAATCTTCAAAATAAAAATATGCTTACATTAATCTCTATCACTCCCAAACCCTTTCATAGTCCTTTTCTTTTTACGGGATAGATAATAGGTCATACATAATGGAACCTTAGCTTTGAGAATTAGTGGTGATATTAAGTTCCTTTTCTAGATTAGAAGGCTTTCTATGTTTCAGATTACTAATGAGCGGGTGGAATGTTGTTGCAACCTAACCACAATAAATACTTTTGTTAGAGTCATATTTTCCATGTATTGGCTTATCCTTTGACAAAAAGCACTTTATTTGTAATTGGGTAGATCTAAGTTGGATTTAATGTATCAAGAAATATGTGAAGTCTACATTCTAAGTGGTATCATTAAAGATATGAAAATTGATCCAAGAAACAAGTGAAGAAAAGCAATTTCAGTAAGTTTCGACTCTAGCATCTATTGAGGTTTAATGAAGAGAAGCTAGAGACAGGCTCGATCTATCAAAATCTACGATTTTAGAATTCACAGATCTGAAATTCGGCCTATGATAACTTGGATTGCTAGGGTTTCTCTCTCTACAACCTTAGACCATATAAAAAGGCTTATTTTAAAGTCATCAAAGATACAGAAACTCAATTAGAGAACTTATACACTCTGTGAGAAGCTATTGCCTATTGTGTGCCTTAGGGTTTTGTAACCAAGTGCTTCCAGATCTTCAACGTGCTTTGAAGTTAAGAATTTTGTAACCAACAACAATTTTTTAGTTGCTTAGAATTAGTCACGTACTAGGATCTGTGCATGCAAAGAAGTCTTCTACAAGAACAATTCCAATTGGGGATTGGTGGAAAGGTTTAACTGTAAGTTGGTATTTTGGGATAGTCCAGGGAGCGGTGACCTGAAATTCATCTAGTGGAGTTTTTGCCTTGCGATAGGTTTTCCCCATTTGTCAACAAATCACCACGTCTATTTAATTTCCGCTGCACTTAATTTATTTGGCGATTTGTTGGTGTCTCCATGATTTGCATGTAATTTGATCTAATTAATCAACTTGAGTAATTGAATTAATTAATCAGGGTTAATCTATATCTCAACAACTTTTATGAGAAAACTACAAATATATGGTGGGAAAATCATGCCCTTATACAGCTACAATATTATAATCTCACTAGTTAGTGTAGGGGACATGTTTTTATAAGTAACTCTTTGATCATGCCTGTGATCAGATTCAACATTTATTTGACTTCCTTAATCTTTGTTTCACCATGAATATGATGTCCAATGCTCCATAGTACACTAGGTACATAAGTGATAAAATTGAAGAAAGACATATTTTAGAGAAAAAAAATTGATACATTATATATTCTTGGCGTTTCATCCATTTGAATACAGGGGTAGCTTAATAGTAAAGCATCTGATGCCATTGCCTAAGGCTCCCAAGTGATAGAAGACCCTTAAAATCAAGCCCCAGGTCAACAAAATTTAAAAATATAATCTCAAATATTAGTTAATACTTATCCAATACTATATTTTAAAAACAAAGACCGGTAGAAGAAAATTTTGGATAATTAATTATCTTGGAGAGTAGTATTAATTAAGCCCCTTAAAGAGGTAAAACAAAGCCTCTCCTTTTCCAAAAATTTTTCTACCTTTTTGTGACATAGCTTTCTTATTTTACTTTCTCTAGGTTATTAAGAAAAGAATGGGAAAAAGAAGACAATATTTTTTTTTTCTTTTTAAAGAACATGGTAGAGGTTCTTTGGGCTTTTGAGGCAACTGTTTGGTAAAGAGTAAAGACAGTGACTACACTCTTCTAGATTTATTGTTTTGTTCTTTTTTATTATTATTATTTTTAATTCATAAATTCTTATTTAAAAATATAAATAAAAGTCTAACACTAGCTACATAATTCGTTGTTTCTTGGTCCAATTAGGCGTTATTTAATCTTTATTTTTTGAAAAGTATTTATTCTATTTGATTTTATTAAATAAATCTATGAATTTGGTATAATTTTTTTTTTTTAAATTGTTAATGACATATTTTATGTAATTGGCTAATCCTTTGACAAAATGCACTTTACTTGTAATTGGATAGATCTAGGATGGGTTTAGTACTTCAAGAAACAAGAGTTCAAGTCAACTGTTAAACCCATGAACATCTGACCACGAAAGAAGTGAAAAAATAGCTATTCACTAAAGCTCAATAGAAGTCTCGACAAAATCCTTTCTATCGAAATTTAATGTTGAAGCTCGACAGAAGCTTCACACAAGCTGTTTTTGTCGAGACTTACGGAATTAGAATTTCCGGATCTGATTTTCAGCTTAAAATGATGTGTATGTGTTGGGTTTCTATTCTCACAACCCTAGACATATATAGGGTTTATTTTAAAGGCCGTTACATATGTATTGAGTGACCTAATGCCTTATTCTCTCCGAAAGAAGCTACTGCATTTTTACGCCAAAGAGTTTTGTAACCAAGGAGCTTCCTAATCTTCATTGTGCATGAAGTGAAGAACTTTGCAGCCAACAACCTTCTTCAAGTTGCTAGAGTTAGTCATGTACTGTGATCCGTGCATCATTGATTAGTCATGTACTGGGATTTGTGCATTAAACGGAAAGAGTGCCACTACAAGATCAAGTCTAATTGGGTATTGGAGTGAAGATTCAACTATAGGTTGGTAATTTAGGATAGGCCAAGGGTAGTTGGTAAGATTGCTTTTACTTGTAATCGCTAGATTATTGATTAGTAGATTATTGATTAGTAGATTCTTAAGAGTGGTGACCTTAAAATCACCCGGTAGGGTTTTTGTCTTGGTGGTTTTCCCCATTCGTAAACAAATCACTGTGTCAAATTTAATTTTCATTACTTTTAGTTTAGTTGGTGATTTATTTGTGCTACGATGCCATTGCATGTAATTGAACCTTATTAATTAACTTGGGTAATTAATTAATTTGCAAGGGGTCAATAAATTTTTTTCCTGTCAAGTGGTATAAGAGCAGGCACACTCTGATTAGGTTTTTATCATTGCTGTGAAATCCATTGACCCCTGTTCTCATGGCATTAATCAGTAAGAAAAGATCTTATGTTTCAAGTACATCTTGCTTTTTTTACCTTTGTCTACTTAAGTGTTTCAGAAAATGCAAGTCTAAAAGTTATTTGAAAGCTCTTTTATTAAATATTGAAGAGGATCTCAAATTGCACATGTGTAGAGGTGTTCATCTAAGAAAGGTGAAAATCAAAGGTCTTACAAGAAGATGGTAGTTGAAGGAGAAAACCATTCCAAGTGATCTCTTAAATAAGCATGAAGTATGCTTTATGTTGAAATCAGCATTCAAAGTAATGGACACTTGTTTATGGTATCTTGACAGTGGATGCTCAAGGCATATGATTGGAGACCGGTCTCTCTTTAAGGTTTTTGAGTCTAAGAAGGGTGGTAATGTTACTTTTGGTGATGGTAGCAAATCACAAATAAAAGGAAAAGGAACCATCTCCTTGCCTAGACTGCCTAACATTACTAATGTATTATATGTAGAAGGTCTGAGAATAAATTTGCTAAGCATAAGTCAAATCTATGATCAAGACTTCATGGTACTATTCTCCAAAGGGAAGTGCATAGTACTAAATGAATCTGTAAAGCATCTCATAAGTGGGGTTCGCACTTTGGACAATTGCTATGTTTTGGTACCTGATGCAGATATTGTGTGCAATAGTATTCGACTACCTAATGAAGAATTGTGGCACCAAAGGATGGGACATGCTAGTTACAAGCATCTGTCAATTGTGTCCAAGCATGAATCAGTTTTAGGAATGTCGAAGCTCAGCAGAGTAAGCAATGTTGTGTGTGGTCCATGTCTACTTAGGAAAAAGACCAAAGCCAAACATCCTAGTACTCAGACTTCAACCACATCTAGACCTCTAGAACTTCTACACATTGATCTCATGGGTCCGATTAGGACAGAATCTCTTGGAGGAAAGAGATACATCATGGTTGTTGTAGATGACTTCACTAGATTCATTTATGTAGTTCTTCTCAGATCCAAGTCTGAGAAAGGTATGAAGGTATGAAGATTGATCGAATTCGCAGTGATCACGGTAAAGAATTCGAAAACTCTTACATGGAGACATTTTGCACTAAGTCTAAAGTTATTCAAGTATAACTCAAGAATTTTTCGCTCCCATTACTCCTCAACAAACGGTGTGGTAGAAAGGAAAAACAGAGTTATTCAAGAGATGGCTAGAGCCATGTTGCACAACAAGGATGTTGCCAGAAATCTATGGGGCAGAGTTGTCAACACAGCATGTCATACAGTTAATAGGGTATACTTCAGACCTGGCATAAAGAAGACTCCTTATGAGATGTGGAAAGGAAGAAAGCCAAATGTGAAGTATTTCAGGATATTTGGAAGTTCATGCTTCATTCTCAAAGATAGAGAGAATGTGGGAAAGTTTGACTCCCGAAGTGATGAAGGGATATTTTTGGGATACTCCTCTACAAGCAAAGCCTATAGGGTTTTCAACAAAAGAACTATGAAGGTTATGGAAACAATCAATGTTGTTATTGATGAAGCATCTTCATCGGATCTATCTACAAGTGTTAAGGAGATACCAAGATGACTTTTACCTCAGATCCACAAGTCAATCATGAAAAGCTGGCTGAGGAACCTTTATCCCCTAGTACACCGAGTACTCCAAGTGTCGCAAAAGTCTCAGATACTTCAAACTCCCCAACTACTGTGGAAGCCCCTATAGAGAACACCTTATCTCTGGAGCCAGAATCTGCAAAAGGAAAAGGACTATCTTCCAAAATCAAATTAAACCATCCTCCAGAAGTCATTTTTGGAAACATGAATGAACTGACACTAAAAAAGCGTACAGTTGATAAGTGTGTTGTTAACTTTGTATCTTATTCTTGCTACTTGTCGTAGGTTGAGCCCACGAAGGTAGAGGAGGCCCTCCAGGATGAGAGCTGGGAAAAAGCCATGCATGATGAATTGCTCCAGTTTCAAAGAAACGATGTCCGGACCTTGGTACCTAGACCAGAAGGAGAGCACATCATAGGCACAAAGGGGATATTTCGCAACAAGACAGATGATGAAGGAAATGTGATCAGCAACAAAGCACGATTGGTGGTGCAAGGATATTCCCAAGTGGAAGGAGTGGATTTTGATGAGTCTTTTGCTCTAGTAGCTTGAATGGAATCCATTCGAGTTCTTCTAGCCCTAGCTTGTCACCAGAAATTCAAGCTATACTAAATGGATGTGAAGATTGCTTTTCTGAATGGATTCTTGAAAGAAGATGCCTATGTTGCTCAACCTAAAGGTTTCATTGATCCACACTATCCAGATCATGTGTTGTACCTTAAGAAGGCTTTATATGGACTGAAGCAAGCACCCAAAGCTTGGTATGATTGGCTTACACAATACTTGATCTCACATGGATTCATAAGGGGACAAGCCGATCAAACGCTCTTCATCAAAAGGGAGGATGGAGAATTGATAATAGCACAAGTATACTTTGATGATATCATCATTGGTTCCACAAAGGATGATCTTGCTCACACCTTCTCAAAGCTGATGCAAGCTGAATTCGAGATGAGCATGATTGGAGAAATGACTCACTTTCTTAGGCTACAGATTTGACAGCAAGAATCAGGTATATTCATCTCTCAATCTAAATATGCCAAAAATCTTGTGAAAAAGTTTGGTTTGGAATCTGCTAGTTCTGTTAGAACTCCTATGAGCCCAAATGTTAAACTCACTGTAGACTTGTTAGGAAAAAGTGTTGATCCTTCTCTCTATAGAAGCATGATAGGTAGTCTTTTGTACCTTACTGCTAGTAGACCTGACATAAGTTACAGTGTAGGAGTGTGTGCTAGATATTAGGCTAATCCCAAAGAGTCTCATATGATTGTTTTAAAAAGAATCATAAAATATGTCAAGTCCACCGCTGATTTCGGGGTGTGGTACAGTAAGGACGCAAATGATGTCCTAGCTGGATATTCTGATGCTGACTGAGCTGGGAATGCAGATGATAGAAAGAGCACATCAGGGGGTTGTTTCTATGTAGGTGATAATCTCGTCTCCTAGATGAGTAAGAAGCAGAATTCCATCTCTTTATCTACTGATGAGACTGAATATATTGCTTCTGGTAGCTGCTATACCTAACTTCTATGGATGCAAAAATTTCTCTCTGATTATGGTATTCATCAAGAACATCTCACCATTTATTGTGACAATACCAGTGCCATCAATATCTCTAAAAATCCTGTTCAACATTCTCGAACTAAACACATAGAGATTAGACATCATTTCATTCGTGAACTTGTTGACATTGACACTTTCACCCTTGAATTCATTCATATTGATGATCAAAAGGCGGACTTATTCACTAAGCCCTTGGATAGCAAACGGTTTGAATTCCTACGCCAAAACATTGGTGTAATCTCCTAGGAGTGATCTCTTTCTCTCACTCTCCTCCTCAGGCATATGCATCTATTTTTATGCTTTGTGTGTTTTCTTTCATGTTTTTGTTTTGGTTGTTTTCAGTTTTGCTTTATTTGTTTTTCATAAAAATAAAATAAAAAATTGAAAAATCAGAAAAATACAAAAACAGTGTGTAATGTGTATATTGGTACTTGTGTACCTTGGATGGCCTTTGAAACAAAGTTTTTTTAACTTTGTATCTCTTGTAACTTAGATGAGCATCTCAATGCACAACTAAGCAAGTGAGCTTTGTGACTCGTGTTTATAATGAGTATGATTAAGATTATTTCTTATATCTCATGCTCATATAACTCTTTTTGATGGGAAGGACTAGAAAATCCTAAGAGAAAGGCATAAATAATCATCTCAACACTAAAAACCGTCAATCATGGATAACATCTGTGTGCTTAGGCACAACAAAATTGGGATGTTTTAGCTTACATAAATGGGTATTTCTTCTCACCCTTATATGCCCATGCATGCTATGTTTAAAAGAAAAATATGTAAAGAAAAAATAAAAGCAAAAAGAAACAAAATGCTTCTAAAATAGTTACAAGCGTGTTTCTAGTAGATGTGAGAATTATAGGATGTACCTCAAAAATGATAGTCTCCATCAACCAGTTATGATTGTGTGTGAATGTATTTGATTTTTTCATGTCTCAAATCTTTATAATATGAGACACTTGGCACTCTTGCTATGTTTCACACATAACACGCAAATTCTTTACTCTTGATACATGTGAAGGTACAATGTGATTTGGCCATCACAAGAAATACATGTATTGATAAATGCTCACTAAACTGTCTTAACTTGTTTTTGAAATATAAAATTGGTTAGACTTGTTTAGTGTGTGTGTGTTGGATGTATGAATGCCTTGCATATATGTTGAGAGATGTTTTGAGAGATTAACATGTTGATTTGATCTTTGGTTGAGTTGCTTGCTTGTTGCTTTTATCTCCTTGTGTTTTTCCTCCTTGAAAAACTCCTTTTCTTCAAGCTCGACAGCTTCTCGACAGATCCTCGACAGATTCCATTTCTATCAAGCTTCTTTCTTTAGCCTCGATAGAAACGTCGATAGATCTTCGATCCATCGAGATTTCTGGGTCATTTCTCAATAGATGTTCAACAATTTCTTGATCTAATGAGCATTCTGGGTTTCATCTCAACAGAAGCTCAACAGCTTCCTCGATCCATCGAGCCAAATTTCTTTGCTCTCTGTCTGCTCAATAGATTCTCAATCCATCGAGACCTTCTTTTTGTCATCGACAGATCCTTGATAGCACCTCGACAGATTCACTTCTGTCGAGATTTAAAGCTCGACAAATCCTCAATAGAAACTTCGATCCATCGAGTTGCGATTTTTATTTTTAAGGTAAGGCGTGATTCAGATTTCTTTTTTCACTCTCTTTCTCAATAGAAATCTCTCTCTCTCTCAACCCAAACTCTTGACTCTCACTCAAATCTTCATACCCAAGTGATTTTCGGCCTAGATCTTGCTCCAAACACTTGGTAAGTGTTCTAATCCTCTTTCTTTTCATGCGTTTCATGCATTTAGACCTAGGTTTTGGGGGTTTTCAAAATTTTTGGGGTTTTTGAGTTTCTCTTGAAATTTTTGGGTTGGGTGTTATGATGTTGTTGCTATATGATCATGTATTGCATTCCATTAGCATTATAACAATTTTTCGTGCATTTGTTAGATGCGTGCTTGATTATTAATGTGAGTGCTGTTAGGTTTGGATTGGGTTATACCCATGATGCTCTTAAATTTTCATGTCACATGTTCTTGCACTTTTCATGCATACGTACTTCTCATTTTCTCTTTTTATTGTCTGAGATTGTGTTTCTGTTTTGTCTTTTCTCTCTCTCTCTCTCTCTCTAATAGAACCTCTCTATGGCACCTAAATAGAGAACATCCATTTCGGCTTGGAACCCTCTTCAAGGTTCCGGGTCATCCTCTTCGTCTCTTCCTTCTGTTCCATCTTACATCTAGTTCCGTGATGAGAAGGCCAAGACGGACTTCTTTGAGAACTTCCAGGACTGTGGTGTTCATTCGAAACGCTAGGTCATTCTGTTGGATTTCTCTGACACTACGCTACCCGATGTCATTCAGACTCAGGGATGGGAATCTCTATGTGAGAAACTCGTGCGTTGTCCTGTCGTGTTTATACAGGAGTTCTACTCCAACATACACAGCGTCGATACCTCTGTGCCTCAATTCGTTGTAATACAACAAGTGGTTATGAGTTGAGTGATTTAAGACTTCTTTCATGATTATTTGTTTTGTTGTGGTTTTGTCATGGATTGCCAAAGGGGGAGATTGATAAGGACATATTTTATGTAATTGGCTAATCCTTTGACAAAATGCACTTTACTTGTAATTGGGTAGATATTGGGTGGGTATAGTACTTCAAGAAACAAGAGTTCAAGTCAAGTGTTAAAGTCATGAAGATCTGACCAAGAAATAAGTTAAGAAAGAGTTGTTCACTAAAGCTTGACAAAAGTCTCGACAGAATCCTTTCTATTGAAATTTAATGTTGAAGCTCGACACTAGCTCAATACAAGCTGTTTCTATCGAGACTTACAGAATCAAAATTTCTAGATCTAATTTTCAACCCAAGCTGATGTGTATGTGTTGGATTTCTTTTCTTACAACCCTAGACATATATAAAGCTTATTTTAAAGGCCGTCACACATGTATTGAGTGACCTAGTGCCTTATTCTCTCTAAAAGAAGCTACTGTGTTTTTACGCCAAATGATTTTGTAACTAAGGAGCTTCTTGATCTTCATTGTGCATGAAGTGAAGAACTTTGTAGCCAACAACCTTCTTCAAGTTGCTGGAGTTAGTCACGTATTGGGATCTGTGCATCATTGGTTAGTCGCGTACTAGGATTCGTGCATTAAACGGAAAGAGTGCCACTACAAGATCAAGTCCAATTGGGTATTGGAGTGAAGATTCAATTGTAGGTTGGTAATTTGGGATAAGCCAATGGTAGTTGGTAAGATTCCTTTTACTTGTAATCATTTGATTATTGATTAGTGGATTCTTGGAAGTGGTGACCTTAAAATCATCTAGTGGGGTTTTTGCCTTGGTGGTTTTACCCATTCATAAACAAATCACCGTGTCAAATTTAATTTCTGCTGCATTTAGTTTAGTTGGTGATTTGTTTGTGCTACCACACCTTTACATGTAATTGAACCTAACTAATTAACTTGGGTAATTAATTAATTTGCAAGGAGTCAATACATTTTTACCCTATCAAAATTTTTTTAAAGCCAAATCTCAAAACAGATCTCTAGATTAATTTGTCATTAGTTATAAAAAAAAAAACTAAAAATTCAGTTAAAAATCTTACAAATGAATAATAAATTTATAAAACAGAGTTCGAAGATAATAATGAAATAATTTCTCTTATTATCAATTAAAAAGAATATTTTAAAAGAAGTTGAATACAAAAACTTAATTAATAATTTTGCATCTTAACAAGCAAGAAAAATAAAATTTAAATAAAAATATTCTATATAAAGTTAATAATATAAAGTAGATATTTAAACAATAAAAAAAGATCCACTTAAAAGTTTTGCTTAACGCCTCAAAATACCTTAGGCTGGCCCTGTTTGAATATGTAAGCATGTATATGCACATGTTTCCACTATGAAAATGACTAATGTCACATAGAACAAAAATTTTCTACTAAAGCTTGATGTCAATCTGTAGTTTCCAATACAGGGAGGCGAATCTATTTATCTATATATTGATAGGACCTTGTCCATGCTTGCAAAGCTTTGCTCTCTTCTTATATATCTCTTCTTTTCTTAGCTACTTGGTATTTAGCATCTAACCACTCTAAATTATCACAAACTCAAGCTGACCCAATACATAATATTGCATACTAAACCAAATTATACAAATTCAACACCACCAAAATATATTAGAACATGATCATGAGGTGCTAAAATTTTGTTTTCTATTTCTTTGTTGCATAGTTGATACTCTGCACAAAACCCAATATTTTTGTTTTGCTACAAAGGACATAATTTTATGTTCTACATAAACACTTATAAATTATAATAGTAGATGATATTCATACTTGACTAGAGGGTATTCTAGATACAACCAGCTAGTTCATGAGAATATTATCAACCCAGTTATTATTAGTCTTTGACAATACCAACAATTTTTCAAATTCAATTTCTATTAAAAATTAGTACAATTTAATTTCCATCAGACCATATATTCATGTTGGAACATATATTGAGTTTATAAAAACTAAGCGAATTCACTTTAAAAAGAGGTCCAAGAAGGCCACAAGAACTTCTAATATGTGACTACCAATTTTTGTTGGATTCACCACGCTAAAGAACTGAACACGGCATAATCTCAACTTCAACACCACCAAAATAAATAAGAAAATACATAAAGTACTAAACTTAACATCAATCCACCCGCCATGAGTTGCAATATAAATTTTGATCACATTACAAAAAAAGCTGCCTATAGCAGCGTTTTCCAAAACACTACTATAAGCATATCTATAGGCTATAGCAACGTTTAGGGGGCTTTATAGTGGCATCATAAAACATTGGGTCTATAGCAGCGTTTTACAAACGCCACTATAGTTCCTGGTTTTACACCAGTTTTATTGATATACATGGAGTGTATATTGGCTTCAAATCCTCCACTGTACATTGTTAAAGATTAGTAGCAGGCCAATCTGAACCTCAAAACGAAAGATATTTTAAATCTCTTGTTTACTGATTACAAATGAGAAACAATTTTATTATCAAAAAAAAGAAAAAGAAAAAGAGAAACAATTCTATTTGATTTATATTTCCTTGCTTCCAAAATTAAAGATCAGGTGATGTGGGCATGAAAAGAATTAAAGTAAACCCTGTGTTACATGTAAGCACAACCTGGCGTATATGTGCAGAATAATGCTTTTATATTGGTTGATAGGCCAAATGCTAGGAGTCCTTTTGTACACATTAAAATCTTAAACCAACATAAATTATCAGCAAAATAAAAACAACTACCATGGGTTAAAAATTAATTAAATCTACAATACCATAAGGTTTTGTTGAATTCTGAAAAATGACTAATTTACGACACAACATAACACCTTCGATTTTGATGATGCTTTGAAAAATTATGAAATTCAAAGATCTAAGCCACTTCAAGGCTCAAAACTATTGCCTTGATAATCTTTGGGGCTTTGGAAAATTGTGAAATTGAGATATCTAAGCCACTTCAATGCTCAAAACCATTGCGTCAATAATCTTTGGCTGCCCCAAAGCAAACCAGCACCTCTCCCAAACCAACATCTTCTTACAGAAAAATGTCAGTCTCATTATCAGATCAGCCCTTGTCGCAGCAATCTTTTATCCATGCTTCATCACAAGCATGATTTGGGCTTAAATCCATGTCAACTCCATATATATATATATATATATATATATATTATTTTTGCTTCCAGTAGCCAAGCTAAGCTACCTCACGTAATATACATGAAAGCAGCTCCTGGAACCTTGGTGAGAAGACCGACTTCTTTAAACCAGAAGGCAAGTTTAGAAAGAAGGGGTACCTCAAGTTTCCAACATGGCATCATCAGGTGAAATAAAGGAAAAGGTTGTTGATAATTAAGACAAACTGATAAGCCTTTTTCCGTGCTCAACCCAACTACTCATATTCAACTACCACATCATATGTCTCCATGTTTAATGAACTCTCTGCAAAACATCTGAAAGGAAAGTTTTTTATAGTTAAAAAAAGTCACAACAGACGACAATATAATAAGACAAAGCTCATTCACTCCATCCATATACAGCGTAAAGGAAAATATTTTTATAAAAATAATTAAAAGAATGAAACGTAGGAATCTAATTAACCTCAATTAGTGTAGTGGAGTGCTAGACTGCTAGTAGTGTGCTAATGTAGACCGCTGCTAACTCTTTTTACTAACGCTGCACAAAATTGCAAGGATGCCAGGCTTGCCAACATAGTGATCAACTAAATTTCTTGTTCAGACAGCCAAAAATTCTTTCCCAACTGAAAATGCAACAGTTTGCCAAATTATTTTGACAGATTCCCAAACATAATGTGTTCTGGGTTGTCTAAATTAGTGAAGCTTTTGAGGCTATCAATTGTATGCAGATTCTGTACCTTAATTCATGCCAAATATACTGGTTCTGTCATCCAAGAAACGATGCAAAGGAGCAATGGATTCATCTTCAACATTAAGCTGTTCCGAATGGACACTAATATTGTTTTCAAGGCTTGCAATGAAAAGTGAGAAGGCTACATGAACAATAACAGATGGATCTGGGTCCCCAAGGATAGCCTGTAGCTCCCTCCAAATCCATGGTCCTATTCCTTGCACTATTCTTTCCTTTGCACCAATATTTCCTGATACATTCTGAAATTTCAAAGATGAAAAACGAATTAGATCAGGTTAAACTCAACCCTTCTTTCAGATTGTAATTATAATTCAATAAAATAGTTTTGTATTAATCGATAATCAGATCCTTTGACAATGACTTTCATTACAAACAGGCATCACATCAAGATCAAACACTAATAAATGCATTATAAATCAACCCATTGAAGAGGGAAAAAAAAGGTTCGTAGAGCTATGGATGCTAGAAAGAATAACGTGAATGGATAACAAAGCAATCTGTTTATTCAATTGGTGATAACAATTGTGTTCCGAATAATGCAAAAACAATGATCCTCCATGCTTCAAAGGCGAGAAATAAGTAATCATACCTGCTCACGGCAATTTTGGGAAGGTGAAGAAACAGCCCGCAAACGTCGGCTATAAATGCTGCACAAAATCATAGCCCAAATGCCAAAATTAGCACAAAAACAATCAGAGCTATCAGATAAATGCCTTTAGGAACAAGGAAAAACACAAGAAAAATTTAAGCCTGTTGCTTTGTGTGTGTGTGTATGTTCATAAGCCAAATGCCAAAATTAGCAAGAACCGTGGGAGCTATTAGAAAAATGACCAGATCTGTTAACAAGAAAAATTCAAGACCGTTGCTTAATATGTAAGTCTATGTACATGTCATAGCCCAAATGCCAAAATAATATTCATAATTTGTATTTTAGATAAGGTACCTGGCACGCCATTGAAGTTTTCTTTCAGCAATAACATCAAGAGACACAGATCCTGGCTCCAAAAGATCTCCGCCACGGCAATGACCTTGGTTGCCAGCTAAGGCTATTTAATTCATTCCTTATTCTACGAATACTCCTATATAAAGTTGGGCAAAGGTAATATTTCATTTCAAAATCCCAATTCTAACAAAATCATATATACAAACAACAATGAACTCAATTCAATACAAAACAAAAGAAACAAAACACTCTATTTCTCTCTTTTACCTTACACTTTCTCAGCAGCCAAACACAAACAAATATAATAAAAACTCAACTTCGAGGCTCTACTCTTTTTAAACCAATTTCAATCTGAATTTTAAGCTAAATAAATAAAAAAGAACGCCGCTATCACTTAACTCTTACTGAGCCTATTTCACAAACTAAAAAGTCTAGTTTTTCATTTTCTTTCATTCCATTTTTTTTCCTATTCCAAAACATAAATTTCTTTTCTTTTTCTTACACTTTCCTCAGCAACAAAACAGAGAAACAAATATTTATTTTGAAAATCACTTTCAATTATCTATTCGGCTAACATCAACTTTAATCCAAATTTTAAGCTAAAAAACACCACAACTATATTGAGACTAATTCACAAATTATCAACTTTTTTCTTTTATTCAAAAGTCAAATTCCTTTTCTTTTTCCTACACTTTCTAGGAAATCAAACAGCAATATATACACAAATCTCAAAATTACTCACCTTCGATGTTGATTACCTATTTGGCTGAAACCAACTTGAACATCGTCGTTTCTAATATTATCAGCATTACTATTGTTCAAAGTAGGTAATCTCTCTTTGTAGAAGGTCATCATCTCAAGAGAAGGCGTGGGGGCAGGGGTTTCGTCCTTTCCCTCTTCCAACTTACGCTTCTATGATCTAGGAGTGAGCAACGATAAAGGTTCGTTCTTCAAACTCTTCACACGAGCATACTTATCCTTACTGTACGAGGTGGACATTTCTACAAAGTGGAAGGTTAGAAGACTCAACCCTTATAAAGAAGAGAGAAATAAAGAGGTAAGCTAAGTCAAACCTACTTTTCTCTTCACGAGCGATCTTTTTTAAGACAAATGCCGAAGGTTCAGGTCCAAAACAACAATCGTACAAATGATGAGGATCCACGAGATCGTCGAAGTTGTCAATGGTGAGGGCAAACTTGAGAGCAGCTTCAATTAGCCCTTGGTAACGCTCCTTTAACGTAGGATGATCAGAAACTGCAAGACATGTCAACAAGGAATGGTCAGAGAATGACAAGTTAAAATAACTGATTTAATGAAAAGATATAGAGACGCACCAAGTGAGGGAATTTCCCATTTCCTTAGCAACCACAAGACCTTACCCCACAGGTCATCGATCATGGTTTCCCATCCGGATCCAGAGACAAAGAAGTATCATGATTTCCAGTAACAAAAGGAAGTAGGAAAGTTACGGACAATCCTAGATTCCTTATTCCAAGGCAAAAGTTCAAGATACCCATAATGTGTAGAGGGTTTTAAGCGGTATAAGTGAAGAAAATCATTTAAGGTAATCATGTCCCCATCATGGACAAATACCCAAATTGACATACATCCAATAATCATCCTCCAAGCGTTAGGGACGAGTTGATCAGGTGCAACATTGAGAACAAAAAGGAGTTACATGATAAAAGGATGAACAAGAAAATGAAGGCAGAATGAAAAGGTAGCTTTGTAAAAACTCACCTCACCATGGGCAAAGGAACAAGCTTTTTCATTAGGACAAGGTAGTCTTGTGACAACCCTTACAAGGAATTGGAACCTTTTTTGTATAGATTTCAGGTGCCTTTGTTCCAGGGAGCAGGACTCAGAAAGAGCATGAAACGGAATTGAAGATGAAGAAGAAGATGGTTTTGAAGAAGAATGGGGTTTTGAAGACGATGAAGGCTTCGACATCACGACCTCAAAATCCTTGTCAGAAGACTTGCTACTTGAGGACAGACCGGTTTCTAGTTCGCTAGACCTAACATCAGTATCCCCATACTCTATGGCAGTCATCTTGAGGTGATAGGCAATCAAAGAACGGCGAATCAAGGGAAAAAGACTCTTCAAAATAGGTTTGAAAGCTCCACAATCTCAAGGCAAAAACAAGCCAACCTGAGGACAATGCCCACCAAAAAACTCAAGAAAGACTCCTAGACTAGCAAAAAAGAACGATATAGAAGGTGTCTCTCGCCTAATGAAAGTAAAATCAACCATTTAATGGAATCTAGAAGTAAAGAAAGTCTTACCGTACAAAGAGTGTAGAAGCTTTCTTTTGTTCTCAACCTCCAAGTTCAACAATGAAGAAGAAGGAGAATAGGAGGAGTTTTTTTCCTAAGAAAGCAAACGAACTCAGTGCATGGGAAACACAAGGAAGAGACACATGTGCAGCCAACACGGAAGAGAAACGTGGCACTCATTTGACGAAAAAGTTGCCCCATAATAAATATGATGGGACAAGAATCTCGGGGCACGAATAAAATGATGCGCCCGAGAAAAACTTTCCATATTCCCTTGCTCGTCCAAGCAAAGGACAACAAAGGAATAAAGGGGGCAACTGACGAGTATCATATGAATGGTCGTCTGTAACTTGCAAACTATCTATAACAACAATGAGTAAAAGTACAGACGAGCGTGAGCACATTAATTCCAGACGGCATTCAATGATCGAATGATAAATAGGCATAGGACTGTTATCCCCATCCAATAATGTGCACTTAAAGGTCGGTTATGGATAGAAAATATGGGGATTAAATGACCATCATTGAGCATTAAATCTGCTAGCTACAGAGTAACGTTAGACTGAGCATTAACTCAGTTTAATGCTATATAAAGCCAAGAAAGACAGGTAAAAGGACACACTGAAACACAAAAACCAAAATTGAGATTCTCAAATAAGTTGAAACTAACTTCATCATTGGAGGGTCCTTAGCAAGACCCAAACTGATGCCATTATCTTTTTGGTGCTTTTTTCTATACAGGATCTCATGTCGTCCATCGAACTGACAAGGAACATACTAACGAGGTGAAATCGAGTTTCATTAATTCAGAGTTCAAGTTGAGCCATTTGATGTAATTTTTGGAGCAATCTCTTCCATCCAAAATAGCATATGGAACTAGCGGTCCAACTGAAACCAAGTTAAGTTTTTCGAGCACTTTTAAAGCCTTGGGCTTTAATGCATCAAAGGTATTCACTAGAACTCTAGGATTGCTCTCCTTTTCAAGCGCTTCAAGTTGGGCTTGGAATTTAGGGTATACAAGAGCATATGGGTTTGAAGCAAGCAAGAAGGAGGGAAGGTCATGAGTAACAAGTAATAATGACAGACCCGGTAACTGTATTGAATAGGAAGGCCGGTCATCGCTGTTGTTCCCAATAACATCGGCAAAACCATTGTAATAGTAGTAGTATATGTCCAAAACCATTGCAAGCTAAATCCAAAGAAGGGCAAAAGGAAGATGAAGCTCATAAGCCACATCAGCAACCCAAGGTAGAAGCATTGTGTGGACTTGCATTGTTTATTAGCGGTGGAGACAATGAGGTTAGTGAGAGCTTTGGAGCCATTACGTTTGATTTGATCCCATCGTTTATCAGCGTTGTCCATAGGTACAACTCTGTCATCATAGCTGTCAGAGAAGGTGGAGAACGACAAGCCGTCAGGAGGAGGGCTTTTGATCATGCATTGATGGTGGGCACCAACGGTGGTGAAGAAGGTGACATGCACTCCCAAGTGAATGAGGCGTTCAGAGAATTGGATGGCAGGGTTTATATGGCCTTGCATGGGATATGCAACGATGACAAAGTGGCTTTGCTATTGCTTTGCCATAATTATTTTATACTTTGATATGGGTTGTGAATATTCTAAAGTAAAAACAGAATAGATGTTTTGCATTGGGATCAGTGAGATATATATAGAAGGACCAGTGCATGTGAGGATGGGCAAGGCTCAAAAAATGGAGCAAAAAATATTAGGAGCACAACTTAAATCAGAACTTTTGCCACAATTGTCTACATGGAAAATTGTGAGTAGTAGATTTATTTGAAAGTGATAGACAGTTAATCACAATTTTCTATATAAGATAATTGTAGCAAAATTTGTGACATTTTGTATAATACTAGAATTACTCAAAATAGAAGGGATTGCATAAGAGTATTAATGACATTTACAGTGACGATTTGGAGAAGATGGGACTTTGTGATTTGTAATTTGTTCTTCTTGTTTTCATTAAATTAAGTTTAGAAAGGACAAGGACTTTTGGCTTAAGGGCTTAGGTTGGTCTGACCAAAACAATCCAATTCTTTATGCATTTAATATGAATATATGATCTGTCCAACTTGGCAAATGTAACGTTGGGGGCATGGTGGCCCGAAAAAGTTTGAAATCCCTTTATAATAATATATAAAAATAGGTTAGGCTTTTAAAATTGTAATGATTGGCCCCCACAAAAATTTCATAGATCCCAGTCTATGTCATTTTGCTTATTCTTTCTTTTAAAATCAAAGGATGACCCATTTAATTAGTTTGCCTTACTGTTAGTTTATCAAGTAAACCCCACCCAAATAAAGTATAAACTTTTATCAAAGCACAACAAATGCGTAGATGCCATGTGTCCTTTTTTATAAGCTTACAAAAGTGTAGTGCATTGTGTTCCTTGAATCCAAAAGTACACTATATTGTTACCCAAAAAAAAAGTACAATGTTTCCTTTGTATATTTTGTGCATTGGCAACACAAACTTATGAGTTTTTTTCTTCACAAATTTGATCTTTTCGTCATCAGCTCATATATTCCCTAGCTAATTTTATATTTTAATTTTAGTTTTAGATGAATTTGAGTTTAGAAATAATATTATTATATTTTAAATTTGATCATTTTGTATACCATATATTTATAAATTTAACATAGGAATATATAATTCGGCCCCCAAGCAAAATATCCTGGCTACGCCTTGCCAACTTGTTTCTTGTGGATGCAACTAAAGCACTAGTTTCTGCGTGGCCCCAATATCAAAACAAAATGGGTTTCTTCACCTATTGTGTTTTACTTGGCATTGTGAATAAGCTAACTTAAATCTATTCGTGCAGCAACTAAATCTTTCCATGAGTCTCTGATTCTAACTATAAGTTGGTGGTGTCAAGGCATTCCATTATGTATGGTCATTGATTAGTTGCTATTAATTATTTTTTCTACAATTATTGTTCGATGCATAAAGCAAGTGGTCCAGCCTACAAAGCAAAAGCCCACAGATGAGCTTGTATTATTATTCCGTGGCTAGCTAGTATTCCTAGTTCAAGTGGATTTAGTATTTGTGTGCTACTAGGATAGGTTTGCGGGTGGGGTTATTTAAATAAGGTTTTATATGTGGTTTTGAAGGAGCCGCATTAGAAAAAGAAAGAGATTTCCACATATTGAAGAATAGAGAAAAATGATTGCCGTCTTTAAGAAAGATAATTTGTGTGAGTGAGAGCAAAGAAAAATAAGAGAGATTTTTTTTTCTTTAGCTGTGAGGCATACACAAAAATTATTGTAATTGATTTGACAATAGTGAAATTTTTTGGAGTTTGTCCCGTGGCTTTTCCCTTCAAAGAAAAAGAGTTTTCCACGTAAATATTTGTGTTCTTGTGTGTGATTGCTATTTTGGATTGCTAATATTTGTGATAGTATTATTTGGGACCCAACAATTATCATTGACTCGAAATTTTTTATAGTTTTTTTTATATAATTATTGAGATTAGGGATGGCAATGGGGCAGGGTGGGGCCGAAGGATGAGGTCTTCATCCCCGCCCCGCATGGTTTTGTCTTGCCCCATTCCTGCCCTGCCCCGCATGACGGGGAATAATTTCTCACTACATCCCCGCCCCTTGGGGTCCCACGAAGCCCTGCCCCACCCCGTAAAACTCTAGTTTTTGTTAATTTGCCCTACAACTAGTACAATTTTTTTAATGAAACCTATTTCATTAATAAAAATATACTTGAAATTTGAACTAAATTTATCTCATCAAATCAAATCAATTTTTAGAAAAAATTGAATAATATATCCAAGTGTTTAACAAGACAATCATAAAAAAATAAAATAAAATAAAATAAAAATCTTATAGTATAACATATAACAAAATAAAGGCAGAGAATCACATTGGGTAGAATAAAATATGCTAATATTAATATGTTTGTTTAAATAGTAGGGTTTTAGGGTATGAAAAATTTACAATTATAACCCTTAGTAACGCTGGGCTGGGCTGGGCGGGGCGGGGCGGGGCAGGGTGGGTCTAAAAAGTCTAAACCCATCCCCAGCCCTTAGTAACGTGGGGCGAGGCGGGGTGGGGACAGGGAGGGGCGGGGCGGGGTGGGTCTAAAAATTCTAAACCCATCCCCACCCCGCCCTGTGGTGCGGGGCTAAAATCTTGCCCCATCCCCGCCCCACCGCCTTTGCGGGGCGGGGAAAACCAGCGTGGGGCAAAGTGGGGAGGGGCGGGTTAAGCGGGGCGGGAAAAAATTGCCATTCCTAATTCAGATAACATGAGGTCATTGGTACTTAATAGGAGTTCCGAGCAAGGATTTATTATTCATCCATCACAATTTTTTTTTTTTTTTTTTGCTGGATTCAAATACAACTTATTAATTTGTAAATTGTGAAACAAAAAATTATAGCATTACTAAATATGACATCTATTTCACAACAAAACATTTGACAAATGAGTTGTGAGTGCCTCCATGCTCAGTAGAAAGGGAAGAAAAGGCTAATTTATGAGATGCCCATGGATTTTTGTTGTTGGCATTTTTTGTGACTGGCATTATTTATCCACAAAGGATAATATTCTTGGTGAGTTCTATACTAAAGAAAATAGTGGAACTTAGCAAGCTTAAATTTCTCTAGTGTGATATGTCTTGAATTTCTGATGGTTTGTGGTTGTTTTTATTAAAATGGAGTTTTATCATTTTGTGAATTTGTAAAAATGAAGATGATTAACAATAAAAGGAAAAAAAAATCAAGAGAAAGAGAGGAAGTTTCACACACATAAACTCTTCATAGTTCATACTCCGAAAATCTGGAGAGAGAGAGAGAGGAAAAAAACCAGCAATAAACCTATGCAAGTAATTATCTTCCTCTTTCTTATGCTATACAAATATGAACAGAGGACCTTTGTGCATACAACATATCATATCATATATCATATCATATACTATATATTATAGCAGAAGCTGAGAGAAAGTTGATTTCTACAATTAAGGAGGTGCTGACAGATAGGATAATTATCTATCTAAAATTCAGACACGTTTAAGTTTAAAAAGCGATACATTATATTGTTTGGCAATGCTACACACTGTTTAAAAGCCTCTCATTAGAAATATCAAAAAATTAACCGGTTAAAATTAGATGTGTACCAAGATAGAAATAGAGAGGAGCGATGAGGACATGGAGAGTAACAGAGAAAAAGTGAGGCAATGAAATCAAAAAGCTTCAAAAAATGATTTTGCAGACCCAAAACACCATTTATTGCAAAACAAAACCTAATTCTCTTCTAAAAACTGAAATTAAAACCCATAACTCCTCTGTCTTCTCAAAAACCCAAAAATCAAAACCATCTCCTTCCCCCAAAATCAAAATCCAAAACTTAGATGAGAAAGAAGTAAGCGATCAAAGGTGCCATTCTCACACAATCTCTGATTCTCTCACACAATGGCCACCGATTCATCAGACCAACTCAACCTCAACCCTACTACTGCTACAGAAGAAAACCCTAAACAAACCCTAGACGATGACACTACTACTAATGCTGTCATGCCCACTAGATCGCCTCGAAGTGGAAGAAGAGGAAGAACCAACTGATGAGAGGCTTCCGATCAGCCTTCTGTAACCGTTGTTGATTTCGATGCGAAGTACGGTGAGGATTCGAAGAGTTTGTATGGTGCCAAGAGAGATACGATTTACACAAAGATAGAAATGGAGAGAGGCGATGAGGCCTGAGGCACGAAGAAAGAAATAGAGAAAGAGGCAAAATCAGACCACCGAAACCACAAGCACATAGAAAGAAAAATCTATGGCCCATCAACACTGGTAAATTTTTTTAAGATTTGGCTATGAAACGTTACTTTTATTTAAGTTTTCCTATTGGATAATTTTAGATTTGACTTGTTTTTGTTTCAGGTTTTTAAAACGCATAATGATTGAGAATTTAGAGGGATACAGAGATAGTGTTCGTGAATGTCGTTGCCACTATCAGATTATCAGAACTGGCGCCGGTACATTCTTTCCCCCTTTTAGATTTAGGTATGAATTTTTTTTTTTATAACATTTAGGTATGAAATTTAAAAAAAAAAAAAAAAATCTTTGATAGGATAGGTTTTTTCTTTTTCTTTTTTTTTTTCTTTTTATAACTTACAGAAATTATAAAAAAAAAAAAAAAACAATTGATTTTAGTTTTGGCTTTTCATCTTGGTTTTGATTCCTTTTTGCTCTGGGTTTTTGGGTTCTCCATGAAAATGTTTGTTTTCTCAATTTTTTGATATTTTTTTTCCTTTTTTGGATTATAGAAATCACTAAGCCTTTCCTTGTTTTCTAATATCTGCGTTCATTTTTTTTTTTTCTGGGTCTTTGATTCTGGGAATTGAAGTTGCCCTCCAATTATGAAGTTCTTCTTCGGAAAGTGTTCGATGATTGTACTAAGTTATTGCTCTCTCTATCTCTGTGTATCTGTTTGTTTTTTGTTTGGGTGCTGATTGCTGAGAAAGTATGGGAAAATTAAAAGTTTCGAGTTTTTAGATATGGTTTTTGATTGGTTGTGATGGGGCTTTCTTTTATTAGGAAATAAATACGGCCCTATGATGGGGTTTTCGTCTATTAGGTTTTGAGAAAATGAGGGGTAGAAAATAAATTTTAACTTAGAAATCTTAGACTTTATTTTAATTAATTGAGAGGGGAATAAAATTATTTGGTTTTGTTGTGGTAAAGTTTTGGTACCTCCCAGATATGGTTCTTTGGCTTATTTCCTGTTTGGATTATTCATATTATATGATTTTCTTGATATGGATTTGTTTCTAATGGATTTGTTGAAAAATTGGCTTTATGCAGAGAGTTTGGCTGCATAAAGGAACAGGTAGTGTTTGTTTGTCCATTGCTTCAAAAGGGTTAGCAATCATCGGGATAGGTGATTGAAGATATTGGAATCATATCTCAATTGAAGAATCTAGGTTAGATTTGTTCAATTTTTTAACCCTCTTTTTTTAATTTTTATGTATTGATTTTTCAATGGAAATGGGAGAAAATTTGTATTTTTCTTCCCATGTATGTTTTAGATGGACGATCGAAACTCAAGCCAACTATGGAATTCCCTTGCTAGAATTTGTCCGAATAGGCTTCTTTTTTTTTTTTTGATGATCATTTCTATCAATTATTATTGAAATTTTAAAATTTATTGTGTGATGCTATCATAATTGCTAGTGGTTTCATAAATCATAATAACTTTATTAGCAAGTTTTCTTAAATAATAAATATAAGTCATTTGAAGGATGTGGTCATTTCGAAGGATGTCCAATACCATTGAGTTTGTTTGGAAGTTCTTAATGTTTAAGGTAGTTCTTATTGGTAATAAAATTACCATCATATTATTTAACTTGAAGTTATGTTGTCTTTGAGTTGGACTAACACATTTGATCATTTAAAAACTAATTGCTATGAGAAGAATCATGACAAGCCTAAAAATCCTCCCTTCAAACTTTCCATTTTCCCTTTTCTTACATTGATGCTGTGCTGATCCAAAAGTAGGCATTTGTAGTCTCTCAATTGCTATTAAAAGTGCGAGGAAAATTATTAAAATATAACAAGATGCTAACTTTTGTTTTTTGCTTGACTTTGTGATTCATTAGATTGATTAGAAAAGCTTTGAGAAATTAAAAATCTTTTGTTGGTTTTTGAAGTGGTGCTTCAGTTTCTCAATAGTGGAGAACTGCAAAGCTTTTCATCTGTTCTGGTGCTCTCTTTGCAATTGTATTTGCTAGAATATGCTGCCTTCTTTCTTGGACAACTTTTCTACCAAATTTCTTTGAAGGAATCTCTGCCAATCAATTACATTACATAGCGATTTAGATGACCACCTACATCTATTAAATTGTATTATTCATTAAATCATTTACACAAGGCACATGATTACTAAATATGTCATGATTAAAAACATGTGAATAGCTGTTTTTTATCATTTCTTTTCCTGCTTAGTGTAATGGAGAGAACCTTTTGGTTGAAGTCCAGTATGTCTTCTTTTCTTGGTTTGCATGGAATTGGATGTTTATTAATATACCATAAACTAGCTGTATCTATCCTTTCTCTCTCTCTTCCTGGGAATTTTAGATTTTAGATAAAGGTATTTGATTTTCATAGGAATTGAAACTTTATGGAATATGTTAGTGTATTGGGTCAAATATTTTCAAATCTTAGCATCTATCTAGAGATGGCTTCTTTGAATAAAAGGGTACCCCATGCATAGCATAGGTAATAGGAGGAGGTGCTGCCAAGTTAGGAGAAAACCACGCTTAGAATTCTGACACATGTACATATTAAAAGAGATAAATCAGTTTTTTTTTATTTTTTTTTTATTTTTTTCATTCCTAACTGGCATGTCACTTTTTATTGTCATTTTGGAAGTGGTATTGCGTTTTGTGGTGTAGAGTTTAGGAAATCCTTATTCATATTTGTGTTTGGCCTCTTTGTACTTTGTAGTCTAACGAATTTGAAGTAATTATATTTTAATTGTATAAATAAGATCTACTAAGGGAAAGGGTATTTCTAAATTTAAGTCCAGCATATGGATATGGTATCTAATGTAGAAAATATTTGCTTGTTAATTAATCCTTTGAATAATTTATAAAATCATTTATTAAAGCTTAGCAGTCATAATTGGATGAAAATTGAAGAAGATTTTCATTATTTTAAATCGTGTTAGTTATGAGAGGATGAAAAATGAAAGACCATGTTACTTAATGCAGAAAAGACCATGTGGACACAGAAGCTCTTACTATTTTGAATGTGTTAGCATATGGGACAGTGACAATGGTTTTGGATACCACAATATTGATTGTAAATTTGTGACTATCAAGACTTGATTTTACACAAATCCGTGAGTTTTTCTTGTTGGGTGATTTCACAAATCTTAGAGTTGATTTATCATGTTCATTGTGTGTGCATTATATTGTGATTGCTTTAATATATTGTTTTGAGTTATTGTACAATCTAGGATATGTTAGCACTTAGCACAATTAGGTAATATAAGGAATTCCTGAATAATATTCTATTTTTTAAATCATCATTTGTGAAATTATGTTTAGTTTATGAGAATGTTTGTGAGCTAAAATTTTCCAATACTTTTCGTAATACCCAAAAGAGAAAAGGGGGGGAATGGGGCTAAGTGGTGATAAATTGGGTTTAATCTACAGAAACAATAAGAGATATTTCTTTTATTTTAACTTTTTATATTCTCCTTCATACACTCACACAAATTATGATACATACCTTAAAGGCTCTAACTAATATTGTCATTTAAGTTTTACTTTGGTGTGATTCACTGTGGTTCCTTGGAATAGCAAATATGGCGTTTGAAATTGTCATGTAAGTTTTAGATTTGTGTGTTTCAAGCTTTTATGTGGTTTGTAAATTTTTTTACTTAGGTTAGTTTGTTTTTGTGTATCATTTTTGTAGGTTCTTGCTTGGAACAAATTAGTAAATGCTTTAAAAATAAAATGACCTTTGCAGATTGTTAGTGAGATTAGTAAAGGGTGGACTATTGAAAGCCAAAACCATAGAGCACTCCATTGCAGAGTGTACTATGCAAGCCATAGTCTAGATATAAATTTTATAAATGTGGTTTTTTTTTTTTTTTGGTATTTTATTGGGTTTGTTTATGTGAGGAATAATGGTTAATGGGTGTTTGATTAATTATATATTGAACTGAATTTACAATGATGGGCATGGATATCTAATGTTATCTACACTTTTTTATGTCAATTGTATTGGATTCAGTTGCCAAGGTTAGATCTTTTTGGGTCCTGTTTATTGTGGTTGTTTTAGTGAGGAATAAAGGTTAATTATGCATTGAACTTAATTCACAACGATCTATACTATTAGACATTAAGTACATTTCTGCTGTGAATTGATGTGGACTTGCCGACCGTTTATGTTTGGCATCATAATTCAACTTCCAAATCGGTTTGTAACAAAATTGCAATAGAATTTACAATACCTAGAGTAATTTTCATGTGAATTGGAATTACAGGAGAGGACACATTATATGAGTTTGTAATAATACTATTAATACTGAATAGAGATGAGTCGAAATGGACTATTCTTTATAAAGGTTGCCTTTTAATATAATTTCTTGATGGCTTATATATTATCTAAATTACATGCCTATTATCTTGCCATTTTGTAATCATTGTGTTCATTTTTTGTGTTAGGTTTCATCAAACTCCTAACAAATTCGGTGCTATAACTATTTCTTACCGTGATATTTTGGATTCGCTTAATTTTTAGGTGGCTTATTAGAAATAGGCCCTCAAAGATTAAGAACAAATGTCCTATCATAATATTATTGGCGTAAATGCTCTTTTCGTCCTTACATTTTGGGGTCATTTCTATTTTGGTCCCTACATTTCTATTTTACCACTTTTAGTCCCTAATCCAATTAACGCTTGTTATTTTAGTCTTTTCCGTCACTCAACTAACAGAAAAAGCTAACGTAGCTAACGGCACATTAAAATAATAATTAAAAAAATCTATTTTGATATTAAAAAATGCCACATCAACATCTAAATTAATTTTAATTAAATAAAAAAATTAAAAACAAAAAATTACAGATCTAAGAACATAAGAACTTGTTCTTCAATGTTCTTCTTAAATCAAGAAATAAACCTAGCAACGACATCAAACCTAGAACCAAAGAGCAAACCCAGAGTCAAAGAGCATGAACATCAAAGAACATGAACATCAAACCTACAGAAAGAAAAAAAAAAAGAAAAAAAAATCACCAAATCAAAGAGCATCAATCAGACCAACAACAACAACAAACCTTGCAATCCCAACCAACGAACCCAGTCGAACCCAACACCCACCAGCAAGCTCTGAGATTCCTATCGAAAAAGCTACGCCGCTCTTGCCAGATTTCGGTATCAAGAAGACCAATAATGACATCAGAGCCGTAACCAGAATTGGACCAAAGACTGCGCTAATTCCTAAGGCCGAGAAACTAAGGAGACGGAGTGGTGTGAAGCTCGCGACGGCAGGCCTCGAACACGACGAGGACTGAGGGGTTTTCGCCGATCGTTTCGGCTTCGCTTTACGTGATAGAGGCGGAGAAGCCATCTCTTTCTCTAAATCTAGATCCGATCAAACCCAGTCAAACCCACCAACGATCATCGATCAAAGCCGAAGAGAAAGGCCAAATCCCAACAAACCTAGTCGAACCCAGCACCCACCATCTCGATCTCGATGAGATGGCTTCCGATCCCAATGAGATGGATTTCGATCCCGATGAGATGGCTGCGGTGTATAGCACGCTCACGACGGTGGAGAATCTAGTGGAGGTGAAGCCTGCGGTGGCGGAGATGGTGTGCGAGAGGATGAAGTTGTTGAAGTGGTTGCTAGGTTATGGGTTCTGCGGTGACGAAGTTGTCCTGGTCGAGTTCTGGGTTTCAATGTGAGTTTGGTGATTGAAGAAGTGTGGGTTTTGGCTTCTAGGATTTGATGATTTTCTAGTTTTGAACTTTTTGGGCTTATGGCCTAGGGATTTGATGATTTTGCTGGGATTGAAAATGAGGACTGAATTTCTTTTTTGAGCTTATGATTTCTTTTTTGAGCTGAATTTTTTGGGTTTCTTTGTGTGTTTGTTTCTCAAGAAAATTTATGGGGATGAACCCAAGGAACATGAACATGTTCTTCAGAAAAAAATAATGAAAGAAATAAATTTTTTTAATTTAATTATCTTATTTTATTTTAAAAGAATTTAGAAAAAAAATGAAAAAAATATTTTTATTATTATTATTTTATGCTGACTTGGCATTTATTAAATAATAAATAATTTTTTTATTATTATTTTATTCGCCACGTCAGCATTTATTGTGTCAACAGTGCACTCCATTTGCCACATCAGCTTTTTCTGTTAGTTGAGTGACAGAAAGAACTAAAATAACAAGCGTTAATTGGATTAGAGACTAAAAATGGTAAAATAGAAATGTAGGGACCAAAATAGAAATGACCCCAAAATGTAGGGACGAAAAGAGCATTTACACCAATATTATTTTCAACAAACCCTTGATGAATATCCTCCTCAATGTACTGACTCAACTTTGAAGATTAGTCCCAAATGTTTAGACAATGATGTTATACCAACTCATTTGGATAAATGATTTCCACTTTAATAAATTGTTATTATTTGTTTCCCCTTATTTCTAAGTAAGTTATGATGTCAAAGTAAGTAAAGTTTTAATTGCTTTGAAGAATGGTCTATTGGAGAATGGAAGTACATACGTGATGTGAATTGAAGAGAGTAATGTTTAAATTTTTTAGGGGATATTGGATACTATATGGTTAAATATACTAAATTATTTAGATTCGAATGTATGTAGTAGAAGTATGAGAACTAAGTATATGCTGGATGCAAAGATCATTAATATGTAAAATGATCCCGCGCATTGCGCGGGTTAAACACTAGTAAAACAATAATATGCAAGTAATTATCTTCTCTTTCTTTTTCCATACAAAGGTGAATGAATGACCTTTGTGCATACAATATATGAAACACGCTTGTGTGTGTTACTGGCTTCAGTTGTTTATTTGCATTAGCACTTTTAAAAAAAAAAATTTATTTTTATAGAGTTTCAACTGTCCACTTTTGATAATTGCAGTATTTATTATCAGACCAAGGCACTACTTGGTTTTTGGTGTAGGCAGAAATTAAACTTCAAATCTTTTATTTAACTATTAGAAACTTTCTTATGTATTAGTATGTTCAAACTTGGAAGTGACATTTTCCATTAAAAAAAAATCACAAGTAGGATTTGATTAATTTTTTATTATTGTAATTTTTTAATTTTTGGGATAGAAACAGGTTTGCTTAGTTTTAGATAGTGAAGTACAAGAAATTTCATTAAGATGTAATTTGCTAGTTGCTATTGACCAATTTTATATTATAGAATGTGATCCACAAATGTTTAGAAGACGTAATAAGCATATAGCTACTGGACAAACCAAACCATAATTATATATTTTCCAAATTGCTGAGCTGATTTGCCAACCTAGCAACAATAAAGAAAGACAAGATAACAAGCAAAAAAACATAAATAAACTGTGCATACAAAATATCTTGTTACACTTGTTTATCTCTCCTATTTTATATTAATACACATTGTCGGACCGCGTGCCTTATCGATCCATCCAACGACTAATTGGTGAAGGATGAGGGGGTACAAATCTTTTATAGCATTCGATCGCAGATCAAGCCTATTGGTATTGGAGCAAATTGTGAAATCCCTCACACACACAATTAATGCAAAAATTACACATTTTAATATACGAAAGTATGGATGTAAAAACAAACACTTTTTTTTTTTGAAAAGCTAAAAATGTTATTCAATATAAAGCAAATTACAAGGAAACAAAAAAGACAACCTCTTTATAGCTCATTTATGAGCAACCATATTTGTCTCACGATAACTTCAACTAAAAGAAATTGACTCTGGCGAGGAACATGCCACATAGATAGCCTCTACAAAATGATTTAGTCCCCAAGGAATACTGTCCTTAGTAGATGAGAAGGAATCTATACATGTGTTAGAATCAGTTTCTATAATTACCCTTTTATTTCATCAGCAAACATACAATCTCATTAGCAATGTTATGGGCACTTAGTCTTGTAGCTTATTATGATGCTTCATGATGGACTTGACACAACTCCCTTGGGCAACCTTCTCGTCTAGGAGAGGAGCCAATGGATGAAGGAACCATTCCATCAATCTCCATCTTTATCCAAATCCATTGGACGAAGGAAGGGCCACTAGTTCATAAATAATGGCAATACGTTACACAACTGCAATAACTCTCCTTACCGTTCGAGAGACGAAGATCCTCTCATTAACACCTCAAGAAGTGTTACAAATACCACATTTAAACCACCATTAGAGCACCTCCAACGGCTAGGAAAGGAAGTAGGTATATATACAAGTATCTCAAGACCTAAAGGGTACGAAATTCTAATACAGAAACTCTAATATTTTGGTATCCAAACTCTCCTTCCTCTCTCAATTATTTGACTTAACCATCGGAGGCTCTGTGGTAGGCACCACACTAGTGTTCCCTCTTTTCATTTGTTCTTGCAAGGCTTTTAGATGATCTTGGTCAGCAATCCTATTGGACGATCATCTCGACTGACGATCTTGGCATCATCACTTAACATCATCAAACCTACACTCTTTTAACAACAACATTAACTTCATCAATCCCATCCACAAAAGCTTTGAGATTGTTATAGGAAGAAGAACCAACTTCGTTGGCAGCCTTCATAGCCAACTCCTTCCATTTCTTGGCGTTCCTTTTACTTGCTTCCCTTCTTTCTCCATCTCCCACAACCAATTCCAAGCATCTCTTAATCTCATCACCTTCAACAATCCCATCCTTATTCATTGTCACCCTCACTCCTGTCTTCCACACATCTTCAATTAGCTTCGCATTCGTCCCTTGATCAAACCACTATGGAAATGCTACCATTGGCACCCCTAAAACCAAACTCTTCAAAGTTGAATTCCACCCACAATGTGTCACAAAGCATCCTAGTGAAGGATGTGACAAAACCTCCACTTGGGAACACCATGGCACTATCATTCCCATTTGTTCCGATTCTTCTCCACAACTCAACTTCTCTTCTTCTCCATTTTCCTTAGCTTTTATGACCCACAAGAAGGGCCTCCCAAAATCCAACAATCCGCATGCAATTTCCTCCATTTGTTGCTTTTTTAACACCAATAAGCTTCCAAATGAAACGTAAATGACTAATGATTTGGACTTCAAGTTGAGCCATTTGATGTAATTTTTGGAGCCATTAGACAGATCTCTTCCATCCAAAATAGCATATGGAACTAGCGGTCCAACTGCAACCAAATTATGTTTTTCGAGCGCTTTTAAAGCCTCAGGCTCTAGTTCATCAAAGGTATTAACAAGAACTCTAGGATTGCTCTCTTTTTCAAGCGCTTCAAGTTGGGCTTGGAATTTAGGGTGTACAAAAGCATATGGGTTTGAAGCAAGCAAGAAAGAGGGAAGGTCACAAGTAGCAAGTAATAATGGCAAACCCCGTAATTGTATCGAACCTTCGCTGTCATTCCCAATAACATTGGCAAAACCATTGTAATAGTAGTAGTATATGTCCAAAAACATTACAGGATGAATCCAAAGAGGGGCAGAAGGAAGATGAAGCTCACAAGCCACGGCAACAACCCAAGGTAGAAGCATTGTGTAGACTATGTACTGTTTATTGGCAGTGGAGACAATGAGGTCAATGAGAGCTTCGAAGCCGTTGCACTTGAGTTGATCCCATTGTTTTTCAGCATCGTCCATAGGTACAACTTCGTCATCATAGCCGTCAGAGAAGGTGGAGAACAACAAGCTGTCAGGAGGAGGGCTTTTGATCATGCATCGACGGTGGGCGCCAACGGTGGTGAAGAAGGTGACATTCACACCCAAGCGAATAAGGCATTCGGCGAATTGGATGGCAGGGTTTATATGGCCCTGCGCGGGATATGTGACGATGACAAAGTGGCTTTGCTGCTGCTTTGCCAAAATTATTTGATACTTTGATATGGGTTGTGAATATTCTAAAGTAAAAACAAAGTAGATGTTTTGTGCTTGGAATCATTGAGATATATATAGAAGGACTAGTACATGTGAGGATGGGAAAGGCTTAAAAAATGGAGCGAAAAATTTTAGGAGCACAACTAAAATAAGAACTTTTGCTACAATTATCTATGTGACAAACTGTGAGTAGTGAATTTATTTGAAAGTGATAGACAGTCGATTACAGTTTTCCATGTTAGCTAATTGTGGCAAAATTTGTGACATTTTATATAGTACTAGAATTACTCAAAATAGAAGGAATGGTGTAAGAGCAACCACATCAACTATTCTAAAAGATTCTATCTATTTTACACAAAAAACCTACTTTTTTCTATTTTACACTATCATTTTTACAAAACACCCACATTAGTTCATCTATTATACACTATATTTTATATAAATAATATTTTTATGAGTTGAAGAGAGAGAGAGTAAATGGAAGAGAGAATGTGAAGGGAGAGAAATAATACTAAAATAATGTATAAAAGAGTTACTGTAACCATGAATATATGCACAGTTATTGTAGCACTTGTGCATTTATCACAATTTTACACATCACTTATGTGGGTCCTTTTTGGTCAAAATGTGTAAAATAAGCTACTTTTTGTATTTTGTAAGACTTTGCAAGAATTGATGTGGTTGCTCTTAATGACGTTTGTGGTGACAATTTGGAGAAGTGGTACTTTGTGATTTGCAATTTCTTCTTCTCGTTGTTTTCATTAAATAAGTTTAGAGACGACAAGGACTATTGGCTTAAGGGTTTAAGTTGGTCTAACAAAAACAATCCAATTCATTATGCACGCAATATGAATATATGATTTGTCCAACTTGTTTCTTGTGGATGAATCTACAGCACTAGTTTCTATGTGGGCCCTTGATATGACCCCCTCCATGGCCACGTGCAAATCCTCTTTTCCCTCGAGGGGCTATGGTTAGATCTAAGGATTTTCATAAATAAATAGTAGACAAGAGGAAATGTGTGGCTATACTTTGAGGGATAACTGAGACCTCCTTAACAAGCAAAACTTGATTTTTACTAAAATATTCTCATACCTCTTTATTAATCATAATAGGCCTTATATAGGCTTACAACTGAACGTAAAAACAAATCCAACACCTAAACGATAGAAACAATTCCTACAATCTAGCCTACTAATCTGATAAGGATAAAGGTAGTTGTTATCCCAATAAATAACAAATACTTGAAATATTAGATAACAATCAATAGCTAAGATAAAGATAAACTCCTAAGCAAATTCAAAAGCAAGAACCAAATCTGATGTGGCAGCTAGTACGTAACACTCCCTTAAAATCATCCCTTGTCCTCAAGGGATCCTTCTCCATGCTCATCCGGCCAACCCACCTCAATAAAAAATAGCTTCTTACATTGATGTCGTGGTGCAAATTTCTCATCACAATTAAAGCACAAGCCCTTGTCTTGCCTTTCTTTGAGTTCAATAAGTTTAAGTTTCTTGATAGTCTTAGTAGTAGGACTCACTTTGCTAAGAGATAGAGGCAAAGGCTCTTCATTTTCTTTAGATGGAGGTTGTTGATGTTGAATTTGGGACTTGGCTTCATAGAGGCGAGCTAAGCCCACTGCAGCAGATAAGGAAGCTGGTTTGAGGGCTTGAACATCAATTTGTAGATGTTCTTTAAGGCCACTAATGAAGCAACCCACTTGTTGTGCCAGTGGTAATTTTCCTACTTTGCTAAGCAATCTTTCAAATTGGCTATGATACTCTCTCACATATCCCATTTGCTTAAGCTTCGTTAGATCACCAAAGAAGTCATCAAACTCTGTTGGGCCATAACGTGTGTACAAGCCTTCTTTGAGGAGAGGCCAAGCGATCACTTTCTCTTCTTCCTTTAGTAATGGATACCATAATTATGCTTCCCCCTCTAAATGGTAAGCAGCCAATGAAATTTTTTCTTCCTCAGCAATATTTTGGAATTCAAAAAATTGCTCTGCATGGCAGATTCACCTAATTGGATCTTCATTTTCGTTGAAGCGAGGGAAATCTAGTTTTGTCACCCTTGGAATGACAGCACTATGTGAGCCGGATGGTCCAAAGTTGAATCTACTTGAAGACCTTTCCCCCTCACCATGCTTGTGAGAATTCTCACTGCTATGATTACTCTAAAGGTTGTCAAAACGAGTATGCATTGTAGCAAGCATTCCCTGTATCTCCTTCATCATCTTCTGTTGTTCTGAAACCATGGAAGTAGGTTGTTAACCTCACCCTCCAATTTGTCCACATGATCCTCAACCATAACCTGCTCTAATACCAATTTGATATGACCCCCTCCACGGCCGCGTGCAAATCCTCTTTTCCCTCAAGGGGCTATGGTTAGATCTAAGGATTTTCAGAAATAAACAATAGACAAGAGGAAATTTATGGTTATACTTCGAGGGATAACCGAGACCTCCTTAACAAGCAAAGCTTGGTTTTTACTAAAATATTCTCATACACCTTTATTAATCATAATAGGCCTTATATAGGCTTACAACTGAACGTAAAAACAAACCCAACACCTAAACGATAGAAACAATTCCTACAATCTAGCCTACTAATCTGATAAGGATAAAGGCAATTGTTATCCCAATAAATAACAAATACTTGAAATATTAGATAACAATCAATCGCTAAGATAAAGATAAACTCCTAAGAAAATTCAAAAGCAAGAACCAAATCTGATATGGTAGTTGGTACGTAATAGCCCCAATATCAAAACAAAATGGGTTTCTTCACCTATCGTGTTTTACTTGGCATTGTGAATAAGCCAACTTAAACCTGTTCGCATAGCAAATGAATCTTTCTGCGTGTCAAGGCATTCCATATATGTATGGTCATTAATTAGTTGCTATTAATTATTTTTTCTACAATTAATTATTGAGATAATATGAGGTAATTGGTACTTAATATGAGTTGTGAGTAGGTATTTATTATTCATCAATCACAATTTTTTTTTTTTTTTGCTGGATTCAAATACAACTTATTAATTTGTAAATTGTGAAACAAAAAACTATAGCATTACTAAATATGACATCTATTTCACAACAAAACATTTGACAAATGAGCTATGAATGCCTCCATGCTCAGCAGAAAGGGAAGAAAAGGCTAATTTATGAGATGCCCATGGATTTTTGTTGTTGGAATTTTTTCTGACTATCATTATTTATCCACAAAGGATGATATTCTTGGTGAGTTCTATACTAAAGAAAATAGTGGAACTTAGCAAGCTTAAATTTCTCTAGTGCGATATGTCTTGAATTTCTGATGGTCTGTGGACTGTGGATGTTTTTGTTAAAACGGAGTTTATTGTTATTGTTATTTTTTTTTTCCTGAATTTGTAAAAAAGAAGTTGATTAACAATAAAAGGAAAAAAAAAATTGAAGAGAGAGAGGAAGTTTCACACATATAAACTCTTCATAGTTCATACCCCAAAAATCTATAGAGAGAGAGAGAGGAAAAAAACCAGCAATAAACCTATGCAAGTAGTTATCTTCCTCTTTCTTATTCTATACAA
The DNA here is from genome assembly GCF_001633185.2 of Quercus lobata. Taxonomy (NCBI): domain Eukaryota; kingdom Viridiplantae; phylum Streptophyta; class Magnoliopsida; order Fagales; family Fagaceae; genus Quercus; species Quercus lobata. The sequence goes on along the minus strand of NC_044909.1, from coordinate 7,875,494 downwards.
ATATGAACTAATGACCTTTGTACATACGGCATATAAAACAATAATATGCAAGTAATTATTTTCTCTTTCTTTTGCCATACAAATATGAACAAATGACCTTTGTCCATACAACATATAAAACACACTTGTGTGTTACTGGCTTCAGTTGTTTATTTGCATTTGCACTTTTAAAAAAAAAAATTATTTTTATAGAGTTTCAACCATCCGCTTTTGGTAATTATATTTTTTATCATTAGACCAAGACATTAATCGGTTTTCGGTGTAGGTAGAAATTGAACTCTAGATCTTTTATTCAACCATCAGAAACTTTTTTATGTATTAGTATGTTCAAACTTAAAAGTGACAATTGCCATTAAAAAAATCACAAGTAGGATTTGCTTAATCTTTTATTATTATAATTTTTTTTAATTTTTGGGATAGAAACAGGTTTTGCTTAGTTTTAGATAGTGAAGTACAAGAAATTTCATTAAGATGTAATTTGCTAATTGCTATCGACCAATTTTATATTACACAATGTGAGGTCCACAAATGCTTAGAAGACGTAATAAGCATATAGCTACTGGACAAACCAAACCATAATTATATATTTTCCATACTGTTTAGTTGATTTGCCAACCTAGCAACAATAAAGAAAGACAAGATAAGACAAAGGCAAAAAAACATAAATCAACCGTGCATACAAAATATCTTGTTACACTTGTTTATCTCTACTATTTTATATTAATACACAGAATTAATGCAAAAAATTACACGTTTTAATATACAAAATTATGGATGTAAAACAAACATTTTTTATTTATAAAGAACTGAAAATGTTACTCAATAGAAAGCAAATTACAAGGAAACAAAAAAGACAACCTCCCTATAGCTAATTTATGAGCAGCCATATTTGCCTCATCATAAATCCAACTAAAAGAAACTGAAACTAGCAAGGAACATACCACGTAGATAGCCTCTACAAAATGATATAGTCCCCAAGAATTACTGTCCTTAGTAGATGAGAGGGAATCTATACATGTCTTGGAATCACTTTCTATAATTACTCTTTTATTTCATCAGCAAACATACACTCTTATTAGCAATTTTATGGGCACTCAAGTCTTGTAGCTTATTATGATGCTTCACATCAGCAAACCTATACTCTTTTAACAGCGACATTAACTTCACCAATCTCATCCACAAAAGCTTTGAGATTGTTATAGGAAGAACCAACTTCTTTGGCAGCCTCTATAGCCAACTCCTTCCATTTCTTGGCATTCCTTCTAATTGCTTCCCTTCTTTTTCCATCTCCCACAGCCAATTCCAAGCATCTCTTAATCTCATCACCTTCAACAATCCCATCCTTATTCACTGTCACCCTCACTCCTGTCTTCCACACATCTTCAATTAGCTTCGCATTCGTCCCTTGATCAGACCACTGTGGAAATGCTACCATTGGCACCCCTAAAACCAAACTCTCCAAAGTTGAATTCCAACCACAATGTGTCACAAAGCATCCTAGTGAAGGATGTGACAGAACCTCCACTTGGGAACACCATGGCACTATCATTCCCATTTGTTCCAATTCCTCTCTACAACTCAACTCCTCTTCTTCCCCACTTTCCTTAGCTCTTATGACCCACAAGAAGGGCCTCCCACAATCCAACAATCCGCGTGCAATTTCCTCCATTTGTTGCTTTTTTAACACCAATAAGCTTCCAAATGAAACGTAAATGACTGATGATTCAGATTTCGAGTTGAGCCATTTGATGTAATTTTTGGAGCCATTAGACGGATCTCTTCCATCCAAAATAGAATATGGAACTAGCGGTCCAATTGAAACCAAGTTAAGTTTTTCGAGCGCTTTTAAAGCCTCGGGCTCTAGTGCATCAAAGGTATTCATTAGAACTCTAGGATTGCTCTCCTTTTCAAGAGCTTCAAGTTGGGCTTGGAATTGAGGGAGTACAAGAGCATATGGGTTTGAAGCAAGCAAGAAGGAGGGAAGGTCACGAGTAGCAAGTAATGGCAAACCTGGTAACTGTATCGAACAAAAGGGCCGGTCATCGCTTTCGTTCCCAATAACATCAGCAAAACCATTGTAATAGTAGTAGTATATGTCGAAAACCATTGCAGGCTGAATCCAAAGAAGGGCAGAAGGAAGATGAAGCTCTCGAGCCACATCAGCAACCCAAGGCAAAAGCATTGTGTAGATTATGCACTGTTTATTGGCGGTGGAGACAATGAGGTCAGTGAGAGCTTTGGAGCCATTACGCTTGAGCTGATCCCATTGTTTTTTGGCATCGTCCATAGGTACAACTCCATCATCATAGCCATCAGAGAAGGTGGTGAACGACAAGCCATCAGTAGGAGGGCTTTTGATCATGCCTCGACGGTGGGCGCCAATGGTAGTGAAGAATGTGACATGAACTCCCAAGCGAATGAGGTGTTCTGCGAATTGGAAGGCAGGGTTTATATGGCCTTGCGCAGGAAATGTGACTATGACAAATTGTTGCTTCAACATGATTATTTGATATTCGATATGGGTTGTAAATAGTCTAAACAAAAACAGAATAGTTGTTTTGTACTTTAGATCTGTGAGATTTATATAGAAGGACCAATGCATGTGAGGATGGGCAACGCTTAAAAATGGAGCAGAATTTTTTAGCTTTTAAGTCACAACTTTCATCAGAATCGTACACATAATAAACTATAAGTAATAGAGAAAAAGTAATTACTGAATTCATAAAAAAATGATAGGCAATCAGTGATAATGTAAAATAATTATAGCAAAAATTGTGAAATTTTTTATAATATTAAAAAATACGCACTAAAGTGGACTGGGAAAGAGTATTAACAACGTTTGCGGTGACGATTTGGAGAATTAGGTGGGGCTTGGTGATTTAATTTATTCTTCTTGATGTTTTCATTATAAACGACAAGGACTAGTCGGTCGATGCAAATTTTAATAAGAATACGTGATCCATCCAACTCGTATCTCCTGGATGCATGCGCGCATCTAAAGCACTAGTTTTCTTCACCCGATGGGCGATGGCATCGTGTTTGACGTGGCATTGTATTGGGCAAGAGTTAGAGCCTACTTTGAGGCCGAATGGAAGCGGTGAAAGGCTTTAAAAATATTTTTCAAGCCCATGATTTGAGCATTAGCATCCGGTATTTAGAATCTCTCTTATTTTACCGTTTTAAAAACTATTTTATTTATTATACTATATTATTTAACAATATATTTAATATCTCAACTTTTATTTTATCATACAACACATTAAAATATATAATATTAACATTATACCCGTGCGATGCCTAGGTTAATCAAAATTTATATGTAAATAATTTTTTTTTAATTTACTTAAAATAAATAATAAAAACAAATGAATATTTTACTTTTAAGTTACATAATGAATGCATATTGTGTGAAACTAAGGTATCATAATATATATATATATATATATATATTGTGGGGGAGGATTTTGTTCCACGCCCCACAAGCTTATTGTCCTCTTTGGGGAGCCAAGCCCGCAAGGTTTTGTTTCTCGACCCCCGAGTATGGAAGTCCAGGATTTTCACCTCAGGCCAAGGGCTTTGCCTTGTAGCCATTTTGGCTTGACACCTTTGTCCCACATTGGTTGGAGATGCGCCTCACTCATGTGTGGTAGTGGTACACTCATGATTCCTCCAAGGGCTTATAAGCCATGAGTGGGCCGCATCTCCAACCGATGTGGGACAAAGGTGTCAAGCCAAAATGGCTACAAGGCAAAGCCCTTGGCCTGAGGTGAAAATCCTAGACTTCCATACTCGGGGCCAAGAGACAAAACCTTGCGGGCTTGGCTCCCCAAAGAGGACAATAAGCTTGCGGGGCGTGGAACAAAATCCTCACCCATATATATATAATTGAATGGAAGATGGTAGAGGTACCTAAAATATATATATATATATATATATAATGATTTTCAATAATATATTGAACTTTAAGACTCAATTAATCACATATATATTTAAATGGAAAACCCTTGAATTTAATAGTTAAAAACTATCCAAAACAATAATTGAAATCATGTTTAAGTGAAATCTCAATTCAATAATTAAGAACAATCTAAATTATTAAATATTTAAAAATTTGAAGTACAGAGAGACTCACATGAGAACTTAATTTTCGTCCTTGAAAGCATGGAAGAAGGCACTGAAACTTGAGTGAGTTTCACCCTACCCAAGTTTAAGTCTTGCGCATTGCATGCTACATGTGTGTATATGTGCATGAAAAATTATATAAATTTAACATTTATTGTAGAAAAGAGGTGGTGTAGTTTTACGCCTGTCTAGCTAATTCTTGTTATAATCCCTTTGTGTAGTGTGTGTATATGCATCAAAAATGATCTGAATTTAACATTTATTGTAGAAAAGAGGTGGTTTAGTCTTACTCATGTCTAGCTAATTCTTGTTCTAATCCCTCCGTGTAGCGTATATGCATAAAAAATGATCTAAATTTAACATTTATTGTACAATAGAGGTAGTGTAGTGTTACCCCTGTCTAGCTAATTTTTGTTACAATCCCTTTATTTTGCAGGGAGAGAGAGAAACCCTTCTTTTGAAAGAAAAAAAAAAGTCAGCGTATAATAAATAATAGCTAAGATATTAATCTTTGAAAGTGGTATCTCATACAGATCAGTATTTCTATTGTGGGTTTTGGTATTTAGAAATTAGCGCATAGTAGTTAATAATTAGAAAATTATTTGAAAGTTTTTTAAACCAATCCCTTAAAAAAAATTTTGTGGAGTTTAAATCATGTTAATAAATTATCTTTATATTCAATTTTTTTTTTTTTTTAAATCATGTTAATAAAAAGTTACTAAAAAAACTATTATTAGTAAACATTTCTTAGGCTTATCTATTTAGTTTTGTTGCCAAATTTATATAAAATCTTTTTATTTCTTTTTTTCCAAAGAATATAGCACAACCAAAAACCTATATACAACAATTTACATTCAATATAAAGAATATAATCAAACTTGTTCATAATTTTAAATTAAGAAATTAACACAAATTATAAATTAAGATATAAATTTAGAAAAAGAACAAAAAACAAACCTATTTATTTTCTTTATCACTTTGAGAGATGAAAGTGTGAGTATGTAACTAAAACTTGAACCAATTATTGTAGAAGAGAATAAATGAGTACAAGAGTTTAATATTATGAATTGGGTTAAAACATATGTGAGAAGTTTTTATTGATTTTTTTGAAGTTAAAGAAAAATAACTTAAACAAAATGAAAAAATAATAATGAAGAAAGAATGCACACCTGTCATGGGATTTAGGCATTCACATATTGGAATAAACTTCACTTCAAAAAGAATATATATATATATATATATATATATATATAGGTGGAGTTTCATTTGATATAGAATTTAAATCCTATTGGAATTAAGATTTCTAATCAATTTGTTTGTTGCTATCTCATAAATCCCATAAAAGGTGGATTAAAAAAAAAAAGTCATATGAATAGAAAGTGATAGGCCAAGAATGTATTGACCCCTTGTGATGAATTAATTGATTAATTAGCCAAGTTTATTAATTAATCAAATTAACATGCAAGATGCATGGTAGCACAAACAAATCACCAATTAAACTAAGTATGCAGCAGAAAATAAATTGACACAATGATTTGTTTACGAATGGGGAAAACCTACACGACAAAAACCCCACCGAGTGATTTTAAGGTCATCACTCCCAAGAATCCACTATTATCAAAACAAACGGTTACAAGTAAAGGAATCTCAGTACCTTATATCAACCTATAGTTGAACCCTTACCCCAATACCCAATTGTACTTGTTCTGTAGTGACAATCTCTCCTTTCAATGCACGGCTCCTAGTACGTGACTAACCAATAGCTATGCAGATCCTAATACGCGACTTAATCACCAACTTGAGAAGAATGTTGGTTGCAAAGTTCTTCAGTTCATCACACTGCAAAGTTCTTTAGTTCATCACATGATGAAGATCAAGAAGCTCCTTGGTTACAAAATCTTACGGTATACAAACACAGCAACTTCTTCAAGAAAAAGATTAACTAGGACAAACTAGATTTCCGATTACACTTTTCTTCACACTTGTGGAATTGTACTCTAGTGCAACTTGTGTAACCTTTTACGGCCCTCAAAATAATCCTTATTTATGTTTAGGGTTGTGAGAAAAGAAAGCCCAAACATATACCCACAGATTTGATGAAAAACAATTTTGAAAAACTAAGTTTACCTCGATAGATAACCATCTATCGAACTAGTTGTCAAGCCATGGGTTTCAGCAGCTTTTAAACCTCGATAGATGATAGCTATCGAGCTTTAAAATCCAACACTTCATTACTAAATTCTTGGACAGACTTGCATGTCTTTAAAACTTGAACTTGAAACCTTGTTTCTTGAAGCATTAAATACATCCTAGATCTACCCAATTACAAGTAAAGTGCGTTTTGTTAAAGGATTAGCCAATTACATAAAATGTTGACATATATTCCTAACATTCATATGTCTTAATAGAAAGAAAAAAGAAAATATTTTTTTTTATGGAAAAAATGAAACTTTTCTTTTATAAACAAAAAAAAAAAAAAAACAAACAAACAAACATTTTTTTTAGAAGAACAAACGTTTATTATATATAGATACTTTTTTTTTGGAAAAGAAAGAGGAGGTGTTTACTTTAAACTCAAATACTTATTTACAATTTTTTTTTTTAATTTATGCAAAAATATTTTTGGTAAATCGGTATGAACAATAATTATCTAAAAAGAAAAGTCACATATGAAGAGGAAGATTTTGCAATTGAATATGTTGCTTTTTTTTTTTTTTTTTTAACGGGTATTTTTCTGTTTTGTCTTTTTACACGAAGTAATATAATTTAAATTTTAAAGAAAAAGGAATAGATGGAGATTGTTGCTGGTTTTTGTTTTTTACGTGTACTATGTTGTTGTTTTTTTTTACACGTAGTAATATAATTTAAATAAAAAAAAAGGATTAGATGAATAGTTTGAATTGTAATTGTGGGGCCAGGGAACTTATGATCCGGCCCATGCTCTACTAGGGCCCAGGGCCCGTGCCGAGGAGGGTATTTGCCGAGGATGAATGGGGAAAGGCCGAAATGTCGGGGGCACAACCGAGGATGACACTGTCCTCGGCACTCCAAGACTTCAAAGGGAAGAGCAACATCTCGTTGAAGGCTGCCCCCAAAAAGCCCCCTAAAGGAGGTGCGAGTAGAATGGGACCCACAAGGGGGTATGGTGCGAAGCTAGTTCAGGGTAAATACGTCCCCTCCGCATTAAATGCACCCGCCAGCATCCTAACCATGTTAATGAGAAAAGACGCCTGGACAGGGTGACTTCGATCATCGCAACTAACAGAAAGTAAGGAGAGACAGCTGATGGGACGGGTACTGAAGTAGGCACCTACCTGATCAACAAGTGGAGGGCTAAGATCAGCCAAGAAGGGCTATATAATGTGAAGGTTAATGCACCAAAGGGGGGGCTGGGAAAAATTGCCAAGAACCAGAGCCTCCCAGCCCACCTCCAGGAGAAAGACTCCTCGAGCGAACACGATTTAATTCTATATGAATACCACGACAAACCACCGTCTGGTGACCAAGGCTTAGCCTTTCAAACCCACGCTCTACAAATGATATTGTTTGGGCCTTTTTACGTGCAAACCCAATATCATTTTAGGTCGTTACAAATTGTGTCCTTACAGTAATCAAATTAAAATTTTTTATCAACTTATAAATTATAATAATAAAAAGATTAGATAAAGAGTTTGGATTGTAATCAAATTAAGATTTTTATCAGTTTAGAAATTATAGGAGAAAAAGATAAGTACAAAAAAATTATATTCATTTATCTAAATAAAACTCAAAACCCAATAAAACATTATTTTTTAAAAATACCATTGTGCTACAGTACCATCTTATTTATAAGATGTACTATAGCACAATTGTAATTATTTTTTTTTCCAATTAGAGTTCCTAATAATGCACACTTTTAAGGTTTGGATGCTATAAATTTACAATTTGAGGGGGTTTACAATTCCCAATGTCAATTAATGCTCTAAGAAACTTAAATTATACAAAATCTGATAAAGAGATAATTTCATGTATTGACAAAAAAAAAAAAAAAAATGTAAATACGTAAAGTCTTACAATTTCATTTTACGAGTTTTCTTATTTTAAAATTATTGCATGAAAATCTCATTATTAATAATAGAATTTATATCTCTTTCAAAATTTTAATTAGATAAAAATTTTCTTGGGCTTTTTTTTTTTGGGTAAGGGTCTAATATATTAATAAGGGGACCAAAGTTTAAGTACGAAGTTTGGCTACAAAATTAGTTGTAACCTAAGACTATAATTCTCACAACACAAATTAACATGACTACACATTTTAAAAATCTAACCGTTGAATTGATTGTTCTTAATGTTCTTAAAACACATATCAAATTTCATGTGAACCGAATATTATTTACTATTTGATTCATAAACTTATTTTTTATGTATAATTTTAGACTATAAAAACTTGAAATTTAAACATTTAATTGATGATATAGCTATTGACCTCTAGAAATTTTAGAAACATAGAGGATATAAGGAAAAAAAAAAATCTAATGGTGGATTTGTTAAAATTCACATCCAATAAAAAAAGTATTAAGTGGAGTTTTAGCCTTAGTTTATAATCAAGTTTGTTGCTAAACTTTAATTATATTAAGCCTAAAAAAATTTAGGGTGGTCACAAACTTGGCTTCAATATGGAGTAGCCCTGAATGGAAGCACCAAGTGTACAATCAGGTTATAAGTAGTGAATTATTAGTTATTACATACACTTGGTTATGAGTAGTGTTAGAAATACTGAAAAAGTGCATTGTATTTCTCAAATGAAAGAATATACATGAGTGCCTTTATATAGAAGGCATATGAGTGCAATACAAGTAAGAGTGTAGTACAAGAATGTGTGCTATACAAGTAATCTAGTTGGGCCTAAAGCCCACAACACTATACATGTTAACAGCCCCCCTCAAACTCAAGGTGGATATGAGACCAACTTGAGGTTGTCAACCAAAGTATGAAAGCGTCCTTTAGGATGTGACTTGGTGAAGATATTTGCAAGTTGATCTTTAGAGGAGACTGAGATTAGCTTGAAAGTACCATAGACAAGATGATAACGGATAAACTGACAATCGATCTCAATATGTTTAGTCCGTTCATGAAAGACATCATTGTGAGAAATATGAATAACACTCTGGTTGTCATAATAAAGAGGAGTAGCAGAGGATGTAGACACACCTAAGTCTTTGAGAAGCCATTGTAGCCAAAGGAGCTCAGATGTGGTATCAGCAAGGGCACAATATTCTGCTTCAGTATTAGAGCGGGCCATATGAATTTGTTTCTTACTTCGCCAAGAAATCAAAGAAGAACCAAGAAGAAAGCAATAACCAGTGGTGGACCTGCAATCAGTGGGATCTCATGCTCAATTAACATCAAAAAATGCACGAAGAATAAGAGGAGACTGAGTAGAGTAGAAAAGACCATGGAAGAGAGTGCCCTTTAGGTATTGAAGAATGCGCAGAATAGCAGCATAGTAAGTCGATCGTGGAGCAGATAGATACTGGCTCACCTGGTGAACAACATAGGAAATGTCTGGACGAGTGATAGTGAGATAAACTAGGTTGCCAACCAAGCGTCTGTAAAGAGAGGGATTAGACAATGGTTTCCCCCCTGAGGGAGCCAGATGCGCATTAAGCTCAACTAGAGTGTCGACAGTCTTACTATCAGTGAGTCCAGCTCGAGACAAGAGTTCAGAGGCATACTTGGCTTGAGTAATATAAAGTCCATCTGTAGAATGAGTGATTTCAAAACCCAAGAAGTAGCTAAGATGTCCAAGATCTTTCATCTTAAACTGCTGACTGAGAAAATTCTTGAGTTCTTGAATGCCACTAAGGTCATCACCAGTTATGATCATATCATCCATATACAAGAGAAGTAAAATAGTGCCTTTGTCAGTATGACGAAGAAATAAGGCAGAATCATAATGACTAGCCATATAACCCAAGCGAGAGATGGTAGAGCTGAATTTGACAAACCAAGCTCGTGGAGCTTGTTTAAGGCCATAAAGTACACTTCAAAGGTGACAAACCTTGTTGGAATCAACAGAGAGACCATGAGGAGGTTGCATATAAACTTCTTCACTTAAATCCCCATTAAAGAATGCATTTTTGACATCCATCTGAAAAATGTCCCATTTACTAGCAGCAGCAATAGCTAAGAGGGCACGAACATATGAGATACGAGCAACTGGAGCAAAGTTCTCTTCATAATCAATCTCATACTCCTGTGTAAAACCTTTTGCAACGAGACGAGTTTTGTAGCACTCAATGGACCCATCAGAGCGAGTCTTAATCTTGTAGATCCACTTACAACCAACCATAGATTTCCCAGGGGGGAGTGTCATCAAATCCTAAGTATGGTTTTTAGATAATGCATCAAGTTCCTCTTTCATTGCAATCTGCCATAAAAAGTCAGTGGAAGCCTCACGATAGGTGTGAGACTCGTGTAGTGTAGCAAGGGTAGTGTAACAATGATAGTCAAGTAAATGTGCAGGAATGGATCTTACTCGAGTTAAGTGACAAGGTGGAATGTCTTGTGCAAGATCTTCAGGTAGAGCAGGAGCAAGGGACCTAAGCTCAAGGTTGGGGTTAGGTAGCTCGTCTTCGACCTGTTCATCTTTCACCTGTTCATTAAAGGGTGAACTAGGAAAGGGATCAACGATATCTAGTGGTTGGACAGAGAAGTCTATAGGAGAATCAAAAGCAACTACAGGAGGATCATGTGCCTCATCTGGAAAAATATCTAAGACAGAGGAGGAAGATAGGGAGTTACAGAAGTGAGAGAGCTCGACAAAGAGGCAATGTTCCCAAAAGAAAACATTGCAGGAGATACGAAGATGATGAGAGACAGGATCATAACACCGATACCCCTTTTGAGTTTCGCCATAGCCAAGAAAACAACAAAGCCTTGACCGAGGCTCAAATTTGTTATGCTTATGTGGCTGAAGAAGAATGAAACAAGCAGAACCGAAGGAGCGAAGGTGGTGATAGTTTGGAGGTGACCCAAAAAGGCACTCATATGGAGTTTGATTTTGGATTACAGGACTTGAAATGTGATTAATAGTATGAACAGCATGAAGAACAGCTTCGCCCCAAAAAGGAGCAGGAACTTTAGCAGAGAGAAGGAGAGCACGAACAGTGTCAAGAATATGACGAAATTTTCGTTCAGTTTTGTTAGGTTCTAAAGTGTAGGACTTTATGTATTTAGAACTCTAATTTGTATTGTTGGCAAACCATGATCAAAACAATGTGTTTAGAAGTGTTTAAACCTAGCTCAAAGTTGTATGTCAATGTAAAGTTGGAATCGAGTGTAAAGCAGAAAGCACTGTGTCTTTCAACCTGGCTCGATCGATCGAAGCTTAGGCTCGACTGATCGAAGCTCGGGCAGATTGCTTTTCTGCAGAATTTTTCAACTCAGCCCTAGTTGTTTTAAAACGTTTTTAGGGTTTCTTATTTGTCCTAAGTATAAAAGGCAAACCCTAGTCACGTTTTAGTGTTGCTCATATTGCGGTTTGTGTAAATCTCTTGTGAGATCTAGAGGAGCTTTCCTTTACACAAACTTAGGGTTTTCAAGGAGGAGATATTCTCTACACCTTGATGATCAAAACAGTTGCTGCCATTAAATTTTAAAGAATACACAAGCGGGGGTGCTTGTAGCTGGTGGGAATCCAAAAAAGAATGAGTCCGTGGATTCGAAGCTTGCACGTGGTCGTGTTAGTAAGTTCTACTGGTTGGTAGCATTAGGAAGTCCAGAGGGGGTGCTTGTAAGTCCTTTTGTATGAACTTCGATTCTTTCAAGATAGTGGATTCAGGTTTACCTTGAGGATAGCTAGGTCAAATTCTCCCCAGGTTTTTACCGGTTGGTTTCCTGGGTGATCATATCGTGTGTTATTTATTTTCCGCTGCTTTGCATGATTTGATCTTTATTATTGTGATAACCTAGACTTGTTTAATTGGACTAAGTAACAACTTGGCTAATTACCTAGGTTTAATCAATTGTTTAAGGGGTCTAAAAATTGTCAAGTGGTATCAGAGCGGGTAACTCTTTTGTTGTTGATCCTTTGATCACTGAGCTGATCCTTGACCCCTTTGATATGGAATTTTGGAAATTCTTTCTGCTTATTCATCAACTTGCTTACTTTGTATATTTGTCTCTTGTTGAGTTTGCTAGATCTTTCCTTGAACATCTTGGTCTTATCATATGTGGTAATAATTATTTGTGTTATACTGCCTTAACCGCCTTAAAGGCACGTGATTCTTGTCTATGGTATTTGGATAGTGGTTGTTCCAGGCATATGACAGGAAACAAAGGATTATTCAAGACTCTTTTTGAAGGAAAGATTGGTACAGTCACTTTTGGAGATGGAAGCAAATCTGTCATCAGAGGCATTGAAGATGTTTGGTATGTTGATGGACTAAAGGCAAATTTACTCAGCATCAGTCAGATTTGTGACAATGGACTAAATGTTCTCTTCACTAAGCATGAGTGTGAAATACTTGATGGTGGAGGTGACTGTATGTGTGTTGGTGTACGAACGGCAGACAACTGTTATGGATTGACACCAAGCATAAGCAACAAGTGTTTTAGTGCAAAGATTGATCAAGTTGATTTGTGGCATCAACGGCTGGGGCATGCAAGTCATAAGCAGTTAGAAAAGATTTCAAAATGTGATGCTATTGTTGGTTTACCTAAGTTTGAGAAGATAGATAAGTGCATATGTGGACCATGTCAGATAGGTAAACAGATAAAGTCTAAGCACCCGTCTGTGGCTAGTGTTCAAACTTCAAGACCTCTGGAGTTACTGCACATTGATCTTATGGGTCCTGCTCGAGTTCAGAGTTTGGGAGGAAAGAAATATATTCTAGTGGTTGTGGATGACTTTACAAGATATACTTGGGTTGTGCTCTTGAAAGATAAAGCTGAGGCTCCTGAGAAGATGATACATCTGTGTAAGAAAATGCAGGTTGAAAAAGATACAGTGGTAGCCAGAATCAGAAGTGACCATGGAAGAGAATTTGAGAATACCAAGCTAGCTACTTTCTGCAATGAATAGGGCACACATCAAGAATTTTCGTCACCCAAGACACCGCAACAAAATGGAATAGTTGAACGGAAAAATAGGGTCGTTCAAGAGATGGCACGTGTGATGTTGCACAATAAAAAATTGCCAAAATCTTTCTGGGGAGAAGCAGGTAACACTACTTGCCATACACTAAACCGGGTGTATTTCAGACCTGACTACAAGAAGACTCCCTATGAACTTTGGAGAGGAAAGAAGCCAGTTGTCAAGTATTTCAGGATTTTTGGTAGTGATTGTTACATTCTACGTGATAGAGAGCACCTAGAGAAATTTGATGCTAAGAGTGATAAATGATATTTTCTAGGGTACTCCTCTACTAGTAGGGCATATAGAGTGTACAATCTAAGACCAAAACTGTCATGGAATCTTCAAATGTTGTGATCAATGATGAAGTATGTCCAGAAGCACATCCAGAAAGTACTACTCAGGTTCAAGATAAGCCAATGGAGGTTAATGACTCTCTCCCTGATGATTATGTTGTGAAACATAGTGATAAGGAGCTAATGGTGTGGAATGATGCAATATCTGTGCCATCAAGTCCTGAACCATCCACTCCAGTTCATGAGACTCAACAGGTTCAACATGAGTTTAGTCCTTCATCAGAACAGAGAGGTATATCCAGATCTTTGGTTAAAGGTCCTTCCTCTAGAGTAAGGCTGAATCATCCCTCCTCAAATATATTGGGAAGTCTGAATGACAATATGAGATTAAGGTCAAAAGCCTTAAGTGTAATTACACACCCATGCTATCTGTCCCAATTTGAACCGAAGAAGGTAGATGAAGCACTTCAAGATGCTGATTGGGTGAACTCTATGCATGAAGAACTTCATCAATTTGTTCGGAATGATGTGTGGGAATTAGTTCCTAGACCAAAGGGTGTGAATGTTATTGGAACTAAGTGGATCTTCAAGAACAAGTCAGATGAACATGGCACTGTCATCAGAAATAAATCAAGACTTGTTGCTCAAGGCTACACACAAGTGGAAGGGATTGACTTTGATGAGACCTTTGCTCCAGTAGAATCCAAGGATATGCTGGGAATCTCTTCATATCAAAGAAGAAGTTTATGTTGCTGATTTGTTGAACAACCTATGTTGACCGGATGATGTTTACAAATTGAAGAGAGCACTGTATGATTTGAAACAAGCTCCACGGGCTTAGGTATGATAGATTGACTGCATATCTTACTGAGCACGGCTTCAAAAGGGGATTTGCAGACACTACTCTCTTCATAAGAACGGATAAGAAAAGTTTTGTTGTAGCTCAAATTTATGTAGATGATATTGTTTTTGGTGCTACTAATGACTCTCTTGCTCATTCTTTTGCAGATGAAATGAAGGCAATGTTTGAAATGAGCATGGTTGGTGAACTAACATATTTCTTGGGATTACAGGTGAAACAAACGGATTCAGGGATCTACATCAACCAAGCCAAATACGCAAAAGAATCTAGTCAAGAGATTTGGACTGGACCATGCTGCCCATGCTAGAACACCAATGGCCGCCAATGCAAAACTAACAAATGATCCATCAGGTGAGTCTGTTGATGTTACACTATACAGAAGTATGATTGGATGTTTGTTATATTTGACTACTAGTCGGCCTGATATTGCATTTAGTGTTGGTGTTTGTTCTAGATTTCAGTCTAATCCTAAGGTTTCACACTTAAATGCTGTCAAAAGAATAATTAAATATGTTGCTGGAACTTGTGACTATGGATTATTTTATAGCAAAGAGTCTAATCTGTCTCTTGCTGGTTTTTCTGATTCTGATTGGGCTGGTAATGCTGATGATAGAAAAAGCACCACTGGTGGATGTTTTTATGTTGGTGCTAACCTTGTTACCTGGATGAGCAAAAAGCAAAATTCTGTGTCCTTGTCTACTGCCGAGGCAGAATATATTGCTGCTGGAAGTTGTTGCTCACAACTTCTTTGGATGAAAAAGGTTTTAACAGATTATGGGATATCCCAAGATACCATGGTGGTTTACTGTGATAACTCTAGTGCTATTGACATATCTAAGAACCCTGTTCAGCATTCTAAGACTAAGCACATAGAGATTAGGTATCACTTCATTAGGGATCTTGTTGAAAGAAAAATTGTGTGTCTTGAGTATATTCCTACAGAGCGTCAGAATGCCGACATTTTTACCAAACCTCTTGATAGAAGTAAGTTTGAGACTCTTCGTCAAGTGATTGGTGTGATTCTGTGTCCCTAATCTGTCTTTGGCCTCTTGGTCCTTGTGCTTCATTGCTCTACCCTTTGTGACCATTGTTCTTTGGTTTTTTTTTTTTGTCTCTAGGATTTGCATGCATAACATTCATGCATTTCATTCTAGGTGTTTTTATTTTTATTTAAAAAAATAATAAAAAATAAAAAAAATGGAAAAGGAAGCACATTTTGTTTTTGCACTATTCTTCTTGGTTTTTGAGAACAAGGTTGGTCAATTTATTTTCACATAACATGTCTTTTGTACCTTGTTTAGCTTTGATGAGCTTATTTATTGCACTCTACTAGTTGAAGATTTGTAGTGCATGTTGTGTGGGAAAGATGTGTATGGTTTTTAATTACTATGTCTTAATCTTGAAGTCACATGTTTTTAAATGTTGGACTTGAACTTTTAGAGAAAGGCATAAATAACCATCTCACCACTGTTCACTAGCCAATCATGAACACCTTAGTGCATATCATAAGATTTTGTGCTCGAGAAAGTGTAGCACATGCACAAAAAGAACATAAGGTGAAGCCTCGGTAAAAGTGCTTAATTCTTAAAATCTAATTGGTGTGTACTATTAGGCTTGATGCCAAACTCACATAAACTTAAAATTGGAATGTATATTATGAGGCATAAATACAAGAAACTTACATGATTGCAAGCTTATGATCTAGGAGATGTGGGAGTTATATGATGTAACTCTTTAGGTGATAGTCTCTTTTAAATTCTTTGTGATAAATTTCGTAAACTTTGTGATTGATTGCTATTCACATATCACCTCACATGTATCTCAAGTCTTTGCTAGTCGCACACACTACACGAGTTACTCTTTGCTAAACATTGTACATGTTATTGTGTGTGTTTATGGTCTGACCAACCAAGTTTTTGCAATCACTTTGAATTATGTGCAAACTAAATTTGTTGCTTGAAAATTTGTGGAAAATGCAAAATTTTGTTTTTGGGAATATTGGGCTTAAAATTCTTGTTTGGAAAATCATATCATCTCATACTCATGCATTTTTGGTCTTAAATTTTAATGCTTTGAGTTAAATCAACTTGTTTTTCAAAAATTGGTTTTTTCTGAAAAATATGGTGAGCCTCTGCCTGATTCCATCAGTCCATTCTGTTTTTCGACCGATTGAAATTTTTAAAATTTTAAAATTTTTGAGAGAGGGAGTCTTTGTCTGTTTCGACCGGTCGAGGCTGATTTTCGACCGATCGAAACTTGTATATCAGGTTTTTTAAAAAACAGAATTGGACTTTTTCAAAGTCACTATTCAAACTTTTTCTTGCTTTTCTCTCTCTCCGCGTTGGCTCTTGGCTCCACCATCATTTTTTGTTATTTTCCTTCAAGATTTTTGCAAGGTTTTTGTCCTTAGAAGCCGATAAGACCCTTTTGCCCTTCTTTTTCAAGTTTATTTCTTGTTTTCATGCATTTTTCATGCATTCTCATGGCTATTTTCGGCATCTTGAAAATTATTGGGGTTTTTGATGATTCAAGCCAATTCTTGTGTACTTGATCAATGGGTTTTTGTGCCATGATGTTATATTGATGTTCCCTATAGTTTAATTTGATCAATTTTGTGGTTTTTGAAAAATTGGAAATTCTAGGGTTTTGAATTTGATCCAAATTGGGGATTTTGTCAAATTGGCTTAAATTGATGAAATTGGCTTCTCCAATTGATGTAATTGGTCATTATAGTTGTTATTATATCATGTGTAATGATCAATTCGTCAATTTTTTTAAAAAAATTGATCAAGTGGTTTCTATATTTTGGGTTTTTGTGTTAAAAATCTTTATGTGAAAGCCAATTTTGTAATTTGAATCTTTTTGACTCAATTCACTGCATTAGCACATGCATCATGACATTTAAACTTGTTCATGCATCATATAGATTTTCATTCTATTTTTGTTTTTGTGCTAACTTGCAGTCTATCCTTGGTTTTTGTTTTGTGGTTTTGTTCTTTCGCTCTGTGTTTTGATCCTTATCTTAGCACCATGCCTAGGAAAACTAGAACTCATAGGACCACTTCCACTTCCTCTGAGTCTCCACCTAGAGTAGAGCTGTTTAAGAATGGTAAGTGTAGAAAAGCCTATGACACCTTGAACTGTAGGCGTAAGATTTGGTCTGAGCGAGCTGTTGTGTTAGATGCGCTTGATCCGGCCATTAGGGCCAATTTTGAGTCTAGGGGTTGGTTGCCTCTCGTACAGATAGATCATCCACCTCTGACCGCCCTGATTAGAGAGTTCTACTCGAACCTCTCTTGCCACATCTATGATTCCAACACCCTTGTTAGGAGTTGGATACGAGGTGTAGAGTTCACCATTACCCCTCGGGTGGTGGCTGAGGCTCTTGGGGTGCCGGTTGTTCGGGATGCTGTCTATCCCTATGATGAGTCACCCTCTTTAGATGTAGTCATGTCTTACATCACTGGGTCATCTATCCAGTGGGGTTTTGATCCTCGGATCACGTCTGCTGAGCTTACCGAGACTGCCTATCTCTTCTTTAAGATTGCGTGTCATTCTTTGTGGCCTATCTCTCACTTCCACACCATCCCTTTAGAACGATGTGTGTTTTTGTACGTCTTTGCTTCTAGAGCGTCTATCAGTTTTCCTCACTTTTTCCTTCGTTCTTTGAACGAGGTTCATAGGAGTTCTGTCGTAGGGCATACGCTGATTCATCCTATTTTCATTCATAGGATTCTGCTCTATTTAGGTCTAGATGGTTTTCCGTCAGGTGAGCCTGTTCATGTGATAGCTCCCATAGGTGCCACCTTTCTTCGTCAGAGGGCTGCTCAGTTGAGAGTTCCTCCTTCTCGTCCTAGAGGTGCGTCATCTAGTAGTGTTCCCCTTCCTCCCTCTTCTACAGGTATAGCTGCTGCTGAGACTTCAGGTGCTGCTGTTGATGCTGATGTTGTTGTTCCTCCACCGACTGCTACGGATGATTCAGACATTCGTCGCACGTTGGATCATGTCTTGACCGTTCAAGCGGCTCAAGGACAGATTTTGGTGGACGTGCTTGATGAGATCCGTGCCTTGCGTGTGGAGTTGGCGCAGTTTAGACCACCTCCCTTTTGATGATGGATATCTTGTTTGCCCTTTGGCATTCCGTCACAAAAAAGGGGGAGTACTTGTAGAGTTTTTGCTTTCAGGGGGAGACTATTTTTTGTTTTTGGTTGGAGCTTGTGGAGTTTTAGATTGTATCTAGGTGCTTCACTATGTACTTAACTTTTTTAGCTCTTGTTTTTGTTGAGATATTCATGTTAGGGGGAGTTTTATATTTTTGTTTGGTACTTTATTTGTTTCTAGTTTCAAACTGCTTATTGATTTATATTTATGAGTTATTCATTGATATATGTCTTTATTTGTGTGTTGTTTGAAATCAAGAAGTTATTTTGTTTACTTGTATTATTTCCACACATGCGGTTATGCATTTTGTTTAGTGTTTCAGGAAATATACAGGTTGATTCAATTGAGCTGCTGTCTACACTTGCAACTGAGGGATAGTAGTTAGGATTGAATTTAGTTTATGAGCATTATTTTGTAAAGGGCTTTTCATTTTGTAAACTTTGAGCTTCTAAGTTGTGTTTTGTCATGGATTGCCAAAGGGGGAGTTTGTTAGGTTTTAAAGTGTAGGACTTTATGTATTTAGAACTCTAATTTGTATTGTTGGAAAACCATGATCAAAACAATGTGTTTAGAAGTGTTTAAACCTAGCTCAAAGTTGTATGTCAATGTAAAGTTGGAATCGAGTGTAAAGCAGAAAGCACTGTGGCTTTCGGCCTGGCTCGATCGATCGAAGCTTAGGCTCGACCGATTGAAGCTCGGGTAGATTGCTTTTCTGCAGAATTTTCCAACTCAGCCCTAGTTGTTTTAAAACGTTTTTAGGGTTTCTTATTTGTCCTAAGTATAAAAGGCAAACTCTAGCCACGTTTTAGTGTTGATCATATTGCAGTTTGTGTAAATCTCTTGTGAGATCTAGAGGAGCTTTCCTTTACACAAACTTAGGGTTTTCAAGGAGGAGATATTCTCTACACCTTGATGATCAAAACAGTTGCTGCCATTAAAACTTAAAGAATACACAAGCGGGGGTGCTTGTAGCTGGTGGGAATCCAAGAAAGAAGGAGTCCGTGAATTCGGAGCTTGCACGTGGTCGTGTCAGTAAGTTCTACTGATTGGTAGCATTAGGAAGTCAAGCAGGGGTGCTTGTAAGTCCTTTTGTATGAACTTCGATTCTTTCAAGATAGTGGATTCAGGTTTACCTTGAGGATAGCTAGGTCAAATCCTCCCCAGGTTTTTACCGATTTGGTTTCCTGGGTGATCATATCGTGTGTTATTTATTTTCCACTGCTTTTCATGATTTGATCTTTATTATTGTGATAACCTAGACTTGTTTAATTGGACTAAGTAACAACTTGGCTAATTACCTAGATTTAATCAATTGTTTAAGGGGTCTAAAAACTGTCAAGCTTTACCATTTTGCTGAGAGGTACTTGGACAAGTTAGTTGATGAACAGTGTCATAGGAATGCAAAACAACTTGGAAGGCATATTGAGTGTATTCAAGAACATTATCAGATTGAAAAATTTTGATGCGTTTGGAAAACTGAGTTTCAACCATTTTTACAAAATTAGAATATACTTGCAACAATTCAGAACGATGTTTCATATTAAAAATCCAACTATAGCGAGAGTAATCATCAACAAAGACAAAAAAAATATTGAGACCCACCAATACTAGAGACAGAGGAAGGCCCCCAAACATCAGAATGAATAAGGTCAAAGATATCAATGGATATTGATTCACTAGTATTGAAAGGCAAAGCTGATTATTTTCCTAACTGATATGAAATACAATCAAAAATTTTTATAGACACTGAACCTAACAAACCTCTAGAAGCCAATTGTTGTACCCGAGAGGAAGATGCACGACCAAGTCGAGCATGCCAAAGTGCAAGGGAAGGAATTGAAGAAACTATAATAGCTACAGCAACAGAAACAGGAGCAACAAATGGAAGACAAAGGTTGTCCATGAGAAACATATGCCCAACTCTAAGATCGGTCCCAAGCTCTTAGCCTGTCCTCGGATCCTGCACAATACACCCAGGATAATCAAATATAATGCGATAACCTAACTCAGCTAATTGTCCCACAGAAAATAAATTGTAAGAAAGGTCAAGAACATTAAAGACCCCAGGAACTGAGAGGTTGGAGGTCAAAACAGAACCTATATTATGACCAGACATTATGGAACCATTTGTTGTGCGAATATTAAAAGGGTGTGGTGCAGGTTTAAGTTCAGAAAATAAGGACGAGTGAGGTGTCATGTGATTGCAACAAGCGGAATCCATAAGCCAAGAGGAAGGAGACATACCAGATAAAGCTGAAAGAGAAGAGGAATAACATGCATTACCAACCATGCGAATGACATTGGCAATGATATTTTTAAGGTCATCTGTGGACATGGTGAAAGTGCGTCTTGAAGACTTAGACTATGCAGAGATAGGAACCATTGGTAGGACACTCTTAGTATTAGCAACAGTAGCAGTAGAAATTGACACAGCTGATTTGTTGCGATGATAGCAAGTCTCAATATTGTGGCCAAAACGTTTGCAAAAATTGCAAAAACGTTTGCTGGATTGTCGGCGACGATTATTGCAACAAGAAGAAGACCTATCCTTATTCTTCATTTAGAAGCAAAATATGCAAAAATGGACTACAAAAATGAAATCTACACAAAAAACTAGGTAAAGAGCACCTGGACTGCTAAAAGTCAACTCTGGCCAAAAGTCAATGGTCAAACCTAGTCAAAGTCAATCGTCAAAAGAGAGAGGTCAACGGATGACATCAGCAGGCTGACTGGAGATGATGTCAGTAGATGATGTGGTGCTGATGTAAGCAGGTGACGTCAGCTAAGGCTGACGTGGCTGTGATGACGTCAGCAGGTAACCTAGCGACGCGTGGGGTGCGTGGATCAACTTCGCTGAAACTTAGGGCAGCACGTGAGGGTGCGTGGACTATCCGATGAAGCCGATTATTTTCCGATGATGCAGATCGGAGAAAGACGATTCTGATGGCATCGGCAGCAACAAGATAGGAGCTACCCTGGTGGCGTGTGAAGCGCGTGGAATTATTTGCCGAAACATTGACCGGCACATGGCGGTGCATGGATGGTCAGATGTGGATGTTTGTGGCAGCGATGTGTAGAGCGATTGAAAATCTACACAGTGATATGTCTTATGTCCTAATCGAAGGTCAAATGTGACAGATCCAATGATGGCACTGGTTTTAGCGGGAGAGGAGGAGCTTCTGGCGGTAGAGATTCAACCTTGAGGACCTCTAACGACGGCAGAGCAGTCGGGAGAGGGCACTGAAAGGGTTTACTAACCACAAAAGTTGAGGCAACGGAAAAAACCGACTAAACAAGACTACAAGACACAAGAAAATTAGGGCAGTGGCTCTGATACCATGTTAGAAATACTGAATAAGTGTATTATATTTCTCAAATGAAAGAATATACGTGAGTGCCTTTATATAGGAGGCATATGAGTGCAATAAAAGTAAGACTACAATACAAGAATGTGTGCTATACAAGTAATCTAGTTGGGCCTAAAGCCCACAACACTATACACGTTAACAAGTAGTTCACTTCAATTACTTTTACATGTGGTGTGTAAATGTGTGTAATAGCTTTTATCCTTAGGTCATATAGATATATAAAATTTTTTCATTCTCATACATCTACTTTTTTTCACTTTTATAGGTTAAAATGTGAACTTTTTTAAAAATTTAAACATTTCTGCGTTATCAATTGTAGAAATATATGTGAAATAGTAGATGAGAACTAGTACAAAAGAATATGTTTCCTAGATATATAATATGTTGTGAGAAAGAGAAGCATAGATACTTTTCGCTTCCCATGAGTGTCTAACTCTAGCTAGTTGGGTCAAGGCATCTTACTATGGCTGATCATCGATTAGTTGATATGGATTGTATGCCCTATGATAATTAAAAAGGCACTTCTAATTTTTCATAATTTTTTTGTTGAAATTTACTATTGATTCATGAAGTTTATCTACTAAATTTTTTTTTTTTTTTTAATCTTTGAAGCTTAATAATTAAGCATTTTAATTTTGTCATTTTGATTTCTAAAGTTTCACCTAAGCATTATTAATTTCCAAACTAATAAAAATGAATGCTATTAGCCTCTTGTCAATTTCAGTTGTATATGGAATTCTCAGCAGCAACTGCATAACTTAGCAACGTATCAATTAGGCTAGTTAGAGGCCATGTGAAGGCAGCAATTGTATCTTTGTACCGCTTCCGTAGATTATTGTGCTTGAGTATATCACTACATTAAGGATCTGTTTGGATACCGTTTATTACTGAAAATTGAAAACTGAAAATACTGTAGCAAAATAATTTTTAAATGTGTGAATAGTGTCGTAAGACCCAGTTTTAAAGTTGTTTTTACTGAAAAAAGTACTTGCGGATCCCGTGAACAGTGCACGAGGCCCATTAAAAAAATACACTAGCTGGGATAAAACGCAAACGCAGATGTTTACGCAAACGTGGACACAATCCAAACACTCACTAACATTAATTAGTTTGATGGTAGAATTCGCTCTTTTCAATGTTAAAAACTAATTGATTAAATTATAAATTGACAATATATAGAACTATTACTCTAGGTATATAAGGGGTTTCGGGATTTTATTTTATTACTCTAGTCCATTTTCTACAACATCAACCCACCCACTATCTTGGCTGATTTTTCTTAATAAACTTGATCTTACATCAAACTCCCAACACTAATCTTGGGTTTACTAACTTTGCCTTGAATCTCATTTATTAGCTTTTCTAGATATATCTTTCGATTCTTGTGATATTTGAAAAACTAGTCGTTAATTCATGTGATGCACCAAAAAGCTATTGTGTAAGAAGATTTAAACAATTCTTTGGTTTTTACTCTTTGATTGTACATTAGGATTGAATCTGTTTCAAAATTTGCAACTCCTGGCCCTTTTTTTTACCTCGATAAGTGCATCTCTTGATCTAACTTCAAAAAAAAAATATGTTTACATTAATCTCTATCACTCCCAAAACCTTTCATAGTCCTTTTCTTTTAAAGGGATAGATAATAGGTCATACATAATGGAACCTTAGCTTTGAGAATTAGTGGTGATATTAAGTTCCTTTTCTAGATTAGAAGGTGATAGGCCAAGAATGTATTGACCCCTTGTGATGAATTAATTGATTAATTAGCCATGTTTATTAATTAATCAAATTAACATGCAAGATGCGTGGTAGCACAAAAAAATCACCAATTAAACTAAGTATGTAGCGGAAAATAAATTGATACAAGTTTATTAATTAATCAAATTAACATGCAAGATGCGTGGTAGCACAAACAAATCACCAATTAAACTAAGTATGTAGCGGAAAATAAATTGATACGGTGATTTGTTTATGAATGGGGAAAACCATCAAGGCAAAACCCCACCAAGTGAATTTAAGGTCACCACTCTCGAGAATCCACTATTATCAAAAGAAGCGGTTACAAGTAAAGGAATCCTAGTACCTTATACCAACCTACAGTTGAACCCTTACCCTAATACCCGATTGGTCTTGTAATATAGCGGCAATCTCTCATTTCAATGCATGGCTCCCAATACATGACTAACCAATGATGCACGGATCCCAGTACATGACTAACTCCACAGCAACCTTTTGATTGTTGTAATTGATTTGCAGTAGCTTCACATAGAAACACCAATAAGATCTTCAATATTGGTGCAATAGACTTTGCTTGGTTACAAAATCCAAAGGCGAACAAGAAACGCAATAAGAACTCTTTCTTCTATAGGAGGAGGCTAGGGTTTCAAAAAGAAAACCTTATGAAGCTCTCTAGTGTTAGGTTTTTCTTTTTCCACCTCCTTTAAATAGGAGCTTAATGGACTCTCCTATTCCAAATAGGTTTATACAAATCTTGGGCTTTCCTAGTCCAATAAGGATTATACAAACTCACAAACAAATAGCCTTCTAGAATAAAAACGTTGCTGGCTATAGTCTGAATCCCGTAGGCTCGATAGATCGAGACATATGTCGAGCTTTAATGAATCTCAACGGATCAAGCTTCTATCGAGGAGGTATCAAGACCTATATATTTCACTTTTCTTGAGCAGTTCTTGAGTAATCTTCATGTCTTCAATTTAACCATTTGTAATAATCATCTTGAACCTACCTAGATCTACAAATTACAAGTAAAATGTGTTTTCTCAAAGGATTAGCCAATTACATTAAAAAAAAATATGTCCTTAACAGAAGGCCTTTTAAATTGCAGATTACTAATGAGCAGATGGAATATTGTTGCAACCTAACCACAAGAAATACTTTTGTTAGAGTCATATTTTCTATGTATTGGCTTATTTTTTGACAAAACACATTTTACTTGTAAATGGGTAGATCTAAGTTGGGTTTAATGTATGAAGAAGTATGTGAAGTCTACATTCTAAGAGGTATCATTAAAGATATGAAGATTGATCCAAAAACAAGTGAAGAAAAGTAGTTTCAGTAAGTCTTGACACTAGTAACTATCGAGGTTTAACGAAGAGAAGCTAGACACAAGCTCAATCTATTGAGATCTATGATTTCAGAATTCGCAGATCTGAAATTTGGCCCAAGATGACTTGGATTGCTAGGGTTTCTCTCTCTACAATCCTAGACCATATAAAAGGCTCATTTTAAAGTCATCAAAGACACAAAAACTCAATTAGAGAACTCATACACTTTGTGAGAAGCTACTGCGTATTGTGTGCCTTAGGGTTTTATAACCAAGTGCTTCCAAATCTTCAACGAGCTTTGAAGTGAAGAACTTTGCAACCAACAACAATTTTTAAATTGCTTGGAGTTAGTCATTTACTAGGATCTGTGCATGCGAAGAAGTATTCTATAAGAACAAGTCTAATTGGGGATTGGTGGAAAGATTCAACTGTAGGTTGGTATTTTGGGATAGTAACTCTTTGATCATGCCTGTGACAAAGTGGCTTTGTTGCTGCTTTGCCATATTATTTGATACTTTAATATGGGTTGTGAATATTCCAAAGTAAAAACAGAATAGATGTTTTGCATTGGGATCAGTGAGATATATATAGAAGGACTAGTGCATGTGAGGATAGGCAAGGCTTAAAAAATGGAGCAAAAAATTTTAGGAGCACAACTTAAATCAGAACTTTGGCCACAATTGTCTACAAGGCAAATTGTGAGTAGTAGATTTATTTGAAAGTAATAGATAGTCAATTGCAATTTTCTATATAAGATAATTATAACAAAATTTGTGACATTTTGTATAATACTAGAATTACTCAAAATAGAAGGGATTGCATAAGAGTATTAATGACATTTGCAGTGACGATTTGGAGAAGGTGTCACTTTGTGATTTGTAATTTGTTCTTCTTGTTGTTTTCATTGAATTAAGTTTAGAGAGGACAAGGACTATTGGCTTAAGGGCCTCGGTTGGTCTGACCAAAACAATCCAATTCTTTATGCATTTAATATGAATAAATGATCTGTCCAACTTGGTACATGTAACGTTGGGGGCATGGCGGCCCCAAAACTTTGAAATCCCTTTATAATAATATATTAAAATAGGTTAGGGTTTTAAAATTGTAATGAATGGCCCCCACAAAAATTTCATAGATCCTAGTATATGTGAGTTTGCCTATTCTTTCTTTTAAAATCAAATGATGACTCATTTAATTAGTTTTCCTTACTGTTAGTTTATCAAGTAGACCCCACCCAATTAAAGTATAAATTTTTATCAAAGCCTAACAAATGCGTAGACGCCATGTGTCCTTTCTTTTTTATAAGCTTACAAAAGTGTAGTGCATTGTGTTCCTTGCATCCAATAGTACATTGTATTGTTACCCAAAAAAAAAAAAGTACACTGTTTCCTTTGTATATTTTGTGCATTGGCAATACAAACTTATGATTTTTTTTCTTCACAAATTTGATCTTTTTGTCATCATCTCATATTTTCTCTAGCTAATTTTATATTTTAATTTTAGTTTTAGATGCATTTGAGTTTAGAAATAATATTATTATAATTTAAATTTGATCATTTTGTATACCATGAATGTTTTATACATCTTAAAACACAACAAGATTAACCTAGGTAATTAGCTAAGTGATTACTTAGTCAAATTATCAAGTCTAGGTTAACACACATATATCATATTATTGCAAAGTGCGGAAAATAAAGAACACAACAATATGATGACTCAGGAAAACCAAACCTATAAAAAACCTGGAGAGGATTTAATCTAACTATCCTCAAGGTAAAAAGCAAATCCACTATGAAAGAATTGAAGTTTGTACAATAGAACTTAGACCACTAACATTCTATTGTTACCTCATGTAGAAAACTTACTACCACAACCATGTGACAGCTCCGAGACCACGGACTCCTTCTTTCTTGGGCCTTTGCAAAACACAAACACCCACGTTTGTGACTTTAAGATCCCACTCAAAGGTTTAGCAACACAAACTCTTCTGTTTGTGACTCCAAGACCACCCTTGAAGGTTTAGATCATCAGCACCTTTGATGACTAGAGAAGGCAGCAACTTCTACAACACCGGATCTTGAGATTCTTTAAGTAATAACACCGGTAGAAGATATGAGAGAGTTTTTTAGGAAAAAAAACCCTAAATACAAAAGAGGCACACTCTTCTCTCTCTAAAAATCCTTATAAAAAATGTGCTTAGGGTTTCCTTTATATACTGGGAGAAGTAGATCTGAAACCCTAATCCTTAATGGGCTTGAACTGCTTTTTGGGCTTAATTAAAATTCTGTAGATACGACTTTCGATCGGTCGAGCCTGTCTTTCGATCGATCGAACCAGGTAAATTATGAAATCTTCTTCTTGCAGCTTGTATGTTCTTGAATCTTGACTTGAATCACCTTGAGCATTGTCTAATAATACCTATAGACTCTAAGATCTATATCTAAACAAGTTTGTGTTCACGATTTGCCAATTGTTCTAAACATTTAGAACCTAACAATCTCCACCTTTGGCAATTCGTGACAAAACTTACATACAATATGAAATGCTCAAATACAAGAACAACCCAATACAATAAAATGCTCAATTACATCACAAATCCCAATCTAAGACTCCTAACCTAGAAGTTGCAAGAAGAGGTAGAAGGTCTTGAACAGAATGTACCTGTCTTTCCTAAAACACTCAACAAACACATCACCGCATGTGTGGAAAGAAAGACATATAAAT
Source organism: Quercus lobata (assembly GCF_001633185.2). Taxonomy (NCBI): domain Eukaryota; kingdom Viridiplantae; phylum Streptophyta; class Magnoliopsida; order Fagales; family Fagaceae; genus Quercus; species Quercus lobata. The sequence continues at coordinate 7,847,781 of NC_044909.1, read as the reverse complement.
AATAATATGAAATAGAATATAAAAAACAAAAGTAAATTCTAACTCTTCCCCTAAGTTAGATACACCAAAAAGTTTTTATACTGTCCCCCTTTGAAAAACAATTTTATCTCCCCCTAAACAAAACAAACAGGATTCCCACATATTCCCAACATTTCATTTAAATCTCCCCCTTTTTGTCACGTATTGACAAAGACAACTCATACAAAGAGTAAACAGACAACATACGTAACAAAAGTCAAGAGAAAATAGAGAATTAAGGGAACACAAAACAATTCAACTCTATAGAAAATAGAGACAACTCCTCCTATAAAAATAGGAAAAATACAACAAGTTTTGGGAAAAATAGTTTTGGGAAAAATAAAAACACACAAACCAAACTTAAAAACTAAGTTGAGGATACACATGAAAAAAAAATATTCTCTCTTTCAATAAATGCAAACTTGACACTATGTGACCCATAAACAGTTGCATGAGTAGAGAAAATATTTGCACATTGATTATCCATCATATCTCTTAAGAAAAATATTTTCTGCAGTGCACACATAAAAAATAGCATATACTAAAATGCACAAAGGACTCAAAAATTAATCAATCAATTTTTAAATCAAGTTGAGTACCCAATTTAGCAAAGTGTATGCATGTTATGTGTGAAAACAATGAGAGATATGACTGCAAAACTGCAAGATGGATACAAAAAATCAATGCAATGCATGTGAATCCTAAACATAAATGATGCATAAAAAAAAAAATTGGTCAAAAACTTAGAAACTGAAATTTTTTCAGTTTCGATCGATTGAGCATCAATCGAATACCAATCAAGCCAAGCAGATTCTAACCAAAAATTGTTATCGCAATTTCGATTAGTCGAGAGACAGATTCGATCAATTGAAAATCTGGAAAAATCAAATTTTTGAAAAATAGAACAATTTAATGCAGAAACTCTTCAAAGCATAGTGTTTCATGAATGAAATGCATGAGTATGAGATTAAAAGTTTTTCAAAAACACTAGAATTCAACCCAGATCTTCCAAAAACAATTTTTTTTTTCAATCAAAATGTTCTCAAGAACACAAACATTAAACACATTTTGCGTTAAAATCAAGGAACATGTAATCTTGGATGGCCATAACAAATTCACACACATATCATGTACTAAGTTTAGCAAAGAATAACTTGTGTAGTGTGTGCGACTAGCAAAAGCTTGAGATACATGTGAGGTGATATGTAAATAAAAATCAAGCACAATGTCTATAAAATTCATCACATAGAATTTGAAAGAGACTATCACCTAAAGAGTTACATCATATAACTCCCACATCTCCTAGAATAAAAGCTTGCAATCATGTAAGTTTCTTGATTTGCCTCATAATATACACACTAATTTTATTTGATTAGAAACTTATTAAAATAGTCAGGATAATGTACACACCAATTTTATTTGATTGATTAAACTTTAAGTCCAATAATGTACACACCAATTTTAAGCAATTTAACCAAGACTACACCTTATTTTCTTTTTTTGCATATGCTACACTTTCTCGAGCACAAAATCTTACGATATGCTCTAAGGTGTTCATGATTGGTTAGTGAACAGTGGTGAAATGGTTAGTTATGCCTTTCTCAAAAAGTTCAAATCCGACAATCAAAGGCATGTGACTTCAAGATCAAGATCAAGTGATCAAAAATTATAAACATCTTCCACACAATATGCACTACAAAGCTCAAACTAGTAAAGTGCAATAACTAAGCTCATCCAAGCTAAACAAGGTACATAAACATGTTATGTAAAGATAATATGGCCAATCCTTGATTATAAATCCTTGATTATAAATCCAAGATGTGAAATATAAAGCACAAAAATCTTTTTGGTTTTAAAAAATTTTATGACCAAAAACAAAAAACACACATTGTGCTAGATGATTAAAAATGCAATGCATGACAATGCTTAACTAAGCTATAAAGGGTACACAAACAAGAAATATCAATTTTTTAATTAACCCTTAAGTACATGTACAAACTAGTACATACTCATATAAAATCAGAAATAGCTTAGGACATATATAACACATACTAATCAAGTTTCTCCACAATGTCAAGCATGTTCTAGATCAAGAGAGAGATATTATAACTTATGTAATCCTCAAAACAAATAAAACAAGACACAAAATAAAATATTTTTGTCTTTTTGAAATTTTTCAATGTTTTTGAAATTTTTTTTAATAAAAAAAAAATAAAAAAATAAAAAAAATAAAAAAAAAAACAAAAACAAAACATGTCCACAAACAGTTGAAAGAATTAAATCAAGGACAAGTAAATAACACTCACCTTAAAGAATCTTTTCTCACCCATATAGCATAAGTCTTTGGCTTTATAGGTGAAAATCCATGAGAGACAGAGTGTATTTGAGGGATTACACCAATCTTCTAAGAGAGACTGAAATCCTACAAATTCCTTACACAAGCCAACAAGCTCAAATTTTTCAAAAGAATATGAAACAATTTGTATGGACTTACGACAAGAGAAATATCATCACATATCCTAGACTGAAACACAGGATGCTTAAATTTCAATTTACGACAGTTAGGACGAATGTGACCAGTGACACCACAAAAGTGACAAATAGGAACACATTTAGGAACATCAGTATTCCTAACAGCAAATCTAGTCTCAGATTTTGGTTTTTGCCTCAACAAAGAACAATTTGGTATAATATGACCAATGGCACCACAAAGGTGAAAAGTAGGCACAAAAACAGATTTATTATGCTCTCTAACAGTAGGTTTAGACATAGATTTAGAAACATCAGTGTCTATATCAGAACTTTTACCTTTGTTTAACCTAGCAAAATAAACATTTTCTTTATTATTCCTCTTGAAAGGAGGGTTATAAACTTTCTCAGTTTTAAGCTTAAAAGAAACAGAAACACTTCTGTTATCAACAGCAGGCTTGGTACTAGTCAAATTTTCAATTTTAATTTTAGATTCAACTAACTCTTGTTCCAAACTTTTCATCTTCTCATCTTGAGAGGAAATTTGATTTCTCAAAAATTCATTCTTTTTATTAGATTCATCTAATCTAACAACCAAATCCTTTTTTTCAAGATTAGCCAATTTTAACTCTTCCTTGAATTTCTTAGCAATTTTCATAGATTTCAATAATTCCTTACGAAGAGTTTCACAGGTATCAATAAGATCAACAAAAACATGAGCAGAAAGACACTTCAAATTATCCATGACAACAAGGGTCAAGGATCAGCTCTTAGATCAAAAGATCTAAAACAAAAGAGCTACCCGCTCTGATACCACTTGAACGTTTTTAGACCCCTTAAAACACAACTAGATTAACCTAGGTAATTAGCCAAGTGATTACTTAGTCAAATTATCAAGTCTAGGTTAACACACATATATCATATTATTGCAAAATGCAGAAAATAAAGAACACAACAATATGATGACCCAAGAAAACCAAACCGGTAAAAAACCTGGAGAGGATTTAACCTAACTATCATCAAGGTAAAAAGAAAATTCACTATGAAAGAATTGAAATTTATACAATAGAACTTAGACCACTAACATTCTATTGTTACCTCATGTAGAAAACTTACTACCACGACCACATGACAGCTCCGAGACCACGAACTCCTTCTTTCTTAGGCCTTTGCAAAATGCAAACACCCACATTTGTGACTTTAAGATCCCACTCAAAGGTTTAGCAGTACAAACTCTCCTATTTGTGACTCTAAGACCACCCTTGAAGGTTTAGATCATCAGCACCTTTGATGACTAGAGAAGGCAGCAATTTCTACAATACCGGATATTGAGATTTTTCAAGTAATAACACCAGTAGAAAATATGAGAGAGTTTTTTAGGAACAAAACCCTAAATACAAAAGAGGCATACTCTTCTCTCTCTAAAAAACCTTATAAAAACGTGCTTAGGGTTTCCTTTATATACTGGGAGAAGTAGATCTGAAACCCTAATCCTTAATGGGCTTGAACTGCTATTTGGGCTTAATTAAAATTTTGCAGATACGACTTTTGATCAGTTGAGCCTGTCTTTCGATCGATCGAACCAGGCAGATTATGAAATCTTCTTCCTACAGCTTGTATATTCTTGAATCTTGACTTGAATCACCTTGAGCATTGTCGAATAATACCTATAGACTCTAAGATCTATATCTAGCCAAGTTTGTGTTCACGATTTGCCAATTGTTCTAAACATTTAGAACCTAACATACCATATGAAAGTTCAAATGGTGTAAAAACACCCTTAAATGTTTAGACCCCCAATTTACAAATTACCAATTTAAGCTTTATGTCAAACAACTAGTATGCGGAAAATGAACAAAAGCTATAAAACAGAATTGGTAAACAATCTAAGCCAATTTAAAATCACAACCTACAGCAGATAATAAAAGGCAAAGATAAAAGGGAAGGAAGATGCAAACACAAGGACAACATGCGTTGTGTTATCGAAGAGGAAACCGAAGCCCTCGGCGTAAAACCTCTCCACCACCCTCCAAGCGGTAAGTAATCCACTAGAAAATGTAGTTGGGATACATGGACAGCAATAGACCCTCCAAGCCTAATCTACCCAGTGCACCTAAGCCCTCCAAGCTTCTTACTCCAACGAGGTTGCGCCGAACCTATTTCTTTTCTAGCTTCCCAGATTCCGCTACTTAACCATAGCATCAACCAATGTAGATTAGTTCCTTCCTAACTGCTTCCCAGAACACCAAACAGCCCTCTCACAGTAATGGATATGGTGAGAAAAGGTTTTGGTAAAATGCCTCTCAAGGGTTTAACAATGGAGAGGAAGAGAGTTGAGGAATTTGAAGAGACTCTTATGTAAAGATTGTAGATGAATCAATCTTGTTTTACTCTAGGGTTTCTCTCTCAAAATTCTCTCTAGAAGCCCTCTTTCTTTTGTGGGTATAAGGGGTATTTATACTGGGGTGAGAATGAAATGTGAAGAGTCAGGTTTTTCAAAACAGGGGTGGCTCGCGGCTTGACTGAGTCGTGAGATCCAGCCACGCAATAACAGAACGGCCAATTGTCCTATTTTGTCCTATAGTGCTCCAACTAGCATAACGCTTCAACTTCTGACAAGCTTGGCACGTGTGCTGTTTCTGGCGGCTTGCAACCGTAAGTCACCTACGAGATCCAGCCGCGAGACTCTGTTTTTTTGCACACTCTTGAGCATTCAACACTCTATCTCACTCACTACCCCTACAACAAACTCACCTAAATACAGGGTTACTAATTGCTGAAATACAAGCAAATTTGGTACGGAATAAAGCCAACAAGATGGTTGAATAAATTCAACCTTTCACCATATATTTATAAATTTAACAGACCCATATATTTATAAATTTAACATAGGAATATATAATTCGCCCCCAAGCAAAATATCCTAGCTACGCCCTGTCAACTTGTTTCTTGTGGATGCATCTAAAGCACTAGTTTCTGTGTGGCCCCAATATTAAAACAAAATGGGTTTCTTCACCTGTCATATTTTACTTGGCATTGTGAATAAGATAACTTAAATCTATTCGTGTAGCAAATAAATCTTTCCATGAGTCTCTGACTCTAACTCTAAGTTTGTGGTGTCAAGGCATTCCATTATGTATGGTCATTGATTAGTTGCTATTAATTATTTTTTCTACAATTATTGTTCGATGCATAAAGCACATGGTCCAGCCCAAAAAGCAAAGAGAAAATTATTAGGTACTCCTGAAATATCATAAATGTGTACTCCCCCTCTCACATAAATGATGGGTTCTACCATGAATTTAATTAGTGTGACCCACCATTCATTTGAGATGAGGGAGTATACATTTGTGGTACTTCGAGAATATACAATAATTTCCCCAAAGCAAAAGCCCACATATGAGCTTGTAGTATTATTCCGTGGCTAGCTAGTATTCCTAGTTCAAGTGGATTTAGTATTTGTGTGCTACTAGGATGGGGTTGCGGCTGTGGTTATTTAAATAAGGTTTATATGTGGTTTTGAAGGTGCCGCATAAGAAAAAGAAAGAGATTGCCGCATGTTGAAGAATAGAGAAAAAGGATTGCCACCTTTGAGAAAGATAATTTGTGTGAGAGAGCAAAGAAAAATAAGAGAGATTTTTTTCTTTAGCCGTAAGGCATACACAAGAATTATTGTAATTGATTTGACAATAGTGAAATTATTCGGAGTTTGTCCCGTGATTTTTGCCTTCAAAGAGAAAGGGTTTTCAACGTAAATATTTGTATTCTTGTGTGTGATTGCTATTTTGGATTGCTAATATTTGCAATAATATTATTTGGGACCCAACAATTATGACTATGACTCGAAATTTTTTATAGTTTTTTTATATAATTATTGAGATAATATGAGGTCATTGGTACTTAATAAGAGTTGTGAGTAGGGATTTATTATTCATCAATCACAAATTTTTTTTTTTTTTTTTTTGGCTGGATTCAAATACAACTAATTAATTTGTAAATTGTGAAACAAAAAACTATAGCATTACTAAATGTGACATCTATTTCACAACAAAACATTTGACAAATGAGCTATTAATGCCTCCATGCTCAGCAAAAAGGGAAGAAAAGGCTAAATTATGAGATGCCCATGGATTTTTGTTTTTGGCATTTTTTGTGACTGGCATTATTTATCCACAAAGGATAATATTCTTGGTGAGTTCTATACTAAAGAAAATAGTGGAACTTAGCAAGCTTAAATTTATCTAGTGCGATATGTCTTGAATTTCTGATGGTCTGTGGTTGTTTTTGTTAAAATGGAGTTTTATCGTTATTATTTTTTTCTGAATTTGTAAAAATGAAGTTGATTAACAATAAAAGGAAAAAAAAAATCAAGAGAAAGAGAGAAAGTTTCACACACATAAACTCTTCATAGTTCATACTTCGAAAATCTAGAGAGAGAGAGAGAGAGAGAGAGGAAAAAAACCAGCAATAAAATTATGCAAGTAATTATCTTCCTCTTTCTTATGCTATACAAATATGAACAGAGGACCTTTGTGCATACAACATATAAAACAATAATATGCAAGTAATTATCTTCTCTTTCTTTTTCCATACAAATGTGAATGAATGACCTTTGTGCATACTGTAAGCGACTAAATTTCTAGTTTGAAATAAATCAAACAAGTAAAATAGTTTCACAAATGCGAATTTGTATTTATGATTGTGTGGTACAATTCTCTGAAATTATAAAAGAGTGATCCTCTGATTCGATCTCCTTGCAAAACTTATTGATTAGATTTATGGTAATGTGGATTTGACTTAAACACAAAATATCCTTCAATTTGGTTGATGGATGGATCGAAGATTACTGAAACGGAATTACAATGAATCTCTGGCTATGAGCTTGTTTAGAAATCCTTTGTTCTTCGCGTTCTTCGTGTTCTTCATGCGTTCTTCGTCTTCGAAGGTTTGTGGTGGAAGTTCTTCGGAGCTTTAGAGGCTTGAATCCGTTGAGCTTCAATGATTTGTGAGTTGTTGATGTTTTCGGACACTTTTGGCTTGATTCCCGTGAACTTTAGGATCTAGGCAGATGATCTAGACGATTCTGCTTCGAATGTTCTTCGATTTTGGGGTTGAAGTTCTTGAAGTTCTTGAAGGCTTTGAGGCTTGATCTTCACAGAGCTTTTTCACTTCTGAATTCTGGTCCTCTAAATGTCTCAGGAAGGCTTCTATTTATAGGAGTTTTGGGGTGGGTGAGCGACACGTGGCGGAGCTTGATTGGTGACACATGTCACAGCTTGATTGGTCCGCTTAAGTCATCGCTTACACGTGCGAGGTTGCTTGAGTCATCGCTTACACGTGCGAGGCTGCTTGAGTCATCGCTTACACGTGCGAGGCTGCTTGAGTCATCGCTTACACGTGCGCTGATGCGTGATTAGCTCTTGCATGACACTTGGCAAATTTCTGTTGGCTTCTGAATAGTGATAGCAAAACCTAGCAGCAATATATGGTGTTCTGTAATTGGCTGTATTTTGTGGACTTGGTAATGTGACGTGTCAGCTTGTGATAGGTCGGGAATTTTCCCTCTCTACAAATGCCCCCTCGAGACTCGTTCACGCACACAGTTTCAGAGTGTGGTGTGGGAATGAGTTTCGAAAAAATGGATTTTTGGTACTTGACTATTTAAGTGAAGTAGTTGAAGGTAGTGGAGCTGTTGAAGGTGGTGGAGCTGTTGAAGGTGGTGGAGCTTTCAGAAGGATGAGATAATTTCCGAAGAGTAGACCTACCCATATGAAAGGCTTTGATGAGACCGAAAAAGGGCCTGCAAGTATTTGAACGTACTTGCGTGATGGAGCTTTCTTAGCAGAGATTAAGTTGAAGTACTTTCAGGAGAGTATTTTGGATCGTTGGCGGCGATCACAAGATGTTGAAGATGGGGAAGATGAGAGAATGGTGGCTGGGTACAACATGCAGGGTCATGGTGCTAGCCTCGTGTTCTTAAGAACTTCTGGTGAAGTTATTTCAGAAGATCACAAAGAAGACGGAGATGAAGCAAAGCAAATGGGCAAAGCATACACTACCATGGTGCTGGCCCTGTATGCTGGGACCCTTCTGGTGTAGATGTTTATGGGAAGTACACCTTTGAATATGGGACTGACTGTGTGTTGCATGGGGTCCGGCAGCAAGTAACCGAATGTGCCTGTGTGATGGGACCATGCCAACGGATGTTATGTTGAAGTAATTTCAGAAGAGTACCTTCTAAAATTCTTCAAGCTGATTTTAAGTTGGAGTAATTTCAGAAAATAAATTTTGAGGTACCAGCAACGATGACCTTTAGGTCCCGTAGTAGTGGGGACATGGAATAAGGCTTTGATGACCATTTACCGGCACCAAAGGCTGAATTCTGATGAGCTGGCACCTTGGAGGTTGTTTTAAGTGTTGATGGAAAACAATTTGTAGGATACCCCAACACTTTTTTACCATCTTCACCTACTGCCACTTGTTGGAAAAGCACAGAAAAATGAAAGATGGAGCTAACTTGTGATTCTGGCCCTAGAAACCAGCCAAGTTGCTGCTTGTTCCGAACTACTGCTCCTGCTGGAAGACCAAGCAATTGGAAAGAGACTACAGGAGCCCTGAGGTTAGGAACGGGTGCTTCTGCTGGACTTGGATTTCCTGGCCAACCAAGTCCAAGGAAACATGGAACCGCAATGCAGACCTTGTTACGAGTAATTTTATGGACAAAGGTGGTCGTTAAGTGGAGAAATAAAGTTTGTTTGGATCTCAAAACTGCAATGATGTTGTAAATAGGGTTTCGACCGAACCATGGGAGGGTTGATCTCAAACCGATTATGAAGCAAAATCGGTTGCTAGGTGTTGAGAATGATAAGATCATAGTGAGAAATGGTTGTGAAAAGGAGGATTTGAAAATCTGAAAGAGGCAAATCTTCATTTCATGATTCAGGGTTTTTTTTTTGGATGAGTTTTTGATGAACCCGGCCCTCCTATTTATAGTAGAGAGATGAAGAATGGTAGGTAGGTAGTTGAGAATGGTAGTTGAGAATTTTTGGTGAGAATGGTAGGTGGGAACGGTAGGTGGAATGGTAGGTGGGAATGGTAGGCACCGAATGAGAATGTTAGGTTGAATTAATGACCAGTGTAACGGGAATAGCGGATTGAACTAATGCCCTAGTGTAATTTTAAGACACACTTGTGAGAGTTCATTTGTACTTGGAGAGAGAAGTTTTGATGAAGTCTGGAGAATAACCCTGAGGAGATCCCAATTAAATGGATGAATCTCAAATTTTGATCTCAGGAATTTAAGTTTTGGACATCGTTAATACTTCAAAGATGTGGGGGTTTGATTGGTGATCACCAAATCCAAAATAAGTGGATTTCAAAATCAGAATCTTTGAGAAGGTCCGAACAGGACAAATTTTGCTCGAATGTCTTGATTCTTGGCCAAAGTTCACTTCAAAGCCAACAGTTGTAGAATCACACCATTTGAGCAATTTTGGATTCTCAAATGAAGAAACAGACCCCAAATTTGGAATGTACATGAAAAATTGAGGAAGGCAAGTGTGACTTGAAAATTTTGACTTTAGGTTGATTTCAACATCAAAGTCAACTGTCTTGGAATTTGAGCCATTTGTACAGTTTTTCGAGTCTCACATGATGAAACGGACTCCAAAATTGGAATGTACTCGAAAAATTGAGCAAAATAGGTCCATCTCAAAAATTTTGACATTTGGTCAACATCTGCACAAAAGTCAATTTTTTTGGAAATTGGACATTTGCACAATTTCTGAGCTTCGAATGAAGAAACGGGTCCCAAAATCGGAATGTACTCGAAAAATTGAGTGGGACAGGTCCGTTTTGAAAATTTTGATTTTCTGGTCAAGGTCAAAAGTCTGCTTGGTCCAAGCATTTTCTCTTTTTTTTTTTTTAGGTGGTTCGGATCCGGGTCGGTCCGGGTCGAATCGGACCAACGGGTCAGCTGGTGTGAGATGACGTCATGGATGACGTCACTATGCGCTAGCGTTCACACGTATGGCGCGTGTCGCGCGTGAGGGAACTTCCCGGCGCGTGTGAGCGCGTGGCCAGCGCGTGAGCTTAAGGAAAAGTTCGCCGGACCTCCTGGCGGCGCGTGGCGGCGCGTGCTTGGGATTTTGGGCCTGAAATTTTTGGGCTTTGTTGATCTAAAGCCGTAAAAGACCATGGTTCAGTCAGATTTCCAAAATTATGGACAGATTTGCACAGATTTGAAGGATTAGGCCGCGGGTCGTCGTGAGTTTGTGGCGGCGCATGGAGGCGGATGCGGCCGTTTCTGGGCTTGAAATTTTTGGGTTTTGTAGATCATGGGCCGATGAATCTAGTGGTGGCACCTGTTTTGTGAAGATTTTCTCAGATTTGTGCAGATTCGAACGAAAAACTTCGAGAAACGTTTGGGAGTTTGTGGTCGCTCGTGGTGGTGCATGGTGGCTCCGTTGCTGAAGATTTTTTTTGGGTTTTGTACGCAAAAGTCCTTAGAAGATCTCTGTTGGTTGATTTCTTTGTGAAATCTTGTCAGAAACTTTAGAAATCAAGAATGGAGTCCGCACACCTTGTTGGATTTGTTGCCCTCTTGGTCTACTTTGGCGGTGGCCGTTCTGACAAAGCTTGACAATTCAGGCAAGGAGTGGTTGCAGAGTAACTACTGAGTGTCTCTGCTGATCTCAAGGAGTTGGTGGCACAGTAGAATAAGGAGCTTCCATTTGCTGGCTTAGAACTTCATTCATAGTCTAGTGCTATAGTTTTTCCTCTCTGCAGGCCTATAGGTTGTTTCTGAAGTCTAGTGTGATTTTTTTTTCTTTTTGACAGCATGATACATTTATGAGCACCATTTTCTTTTCAAGGTTTGGCGCAGACTTCCTTGACCTTTAGTGCTTGTAAAATTTGACTTTGAGCTCCACAAATCTCTATATAAGGCCATCCGGGGCATGCATTGAGTTTGTACAAACAACATTTCTGGTGGGTAGCATAATTCTCTAAGCTTAGAGAAATTATGCCTTTCTTTCCTTTTTCATTTTTTTTTTAATATATATTTACACGTATATATATATATATATATATATTTTTTTTTTTTTTCTTTATGACTTGCTTTATTTGTACTGACTTTTTCTTTTTTTTTTTTTTTTTTCACAGGATAGATATTAAAAATGAAACTTTCTCTTTGATTTTTTTTTTTTTTTTTTTTAGACGTGCCATGAGATTTTCTTCTGATAAGTTCTTTGTTGTTGCTTGTTTTTGTTATGTAGCATGCTTTCCTTGGCAATTGAGCTGCACCAATACTTGTCTTTTCAACGTAGCCATTTCAAGAGTCTTTGCAACGTAGCCGCATCAAGAGTTTTTACCATGAAGCCATGCTAGTATCTGTCCTTGTATTGAAGCTGTGCCAACATTCAACTTTGTCATGGAGCAACGTCAACATTTCATTCGTGCCTGCACTTGAAGTATTTGAAGTCATACCATCACGTCAACACTCCATTTGCTGAAGTCGTGTCAACATTCATCCATGCCATGAAGCACGTCAACACTTCATTTGCGCCGAGGCCATGAAGTCATGTCAACACTCCATTTTCGCTGAAGCCGTGCCAACGTTCATTTTTGCCATGAAACCACGACAACACTTCATTTGTGCCAAAGCCATAAAGCCACGTCAACACTCCATTTACCGAAGCCGTGACAACATTCATTTTGCCATGAAGCCATGTCAACATTGCATCTTGCCATTGAAGTTATGTCAACACTTTATTCGCCAAAGCTCAAAATTTCAGAGATGCCAACAAGATGTTGAAAATGCAAGGAGATGCCAAGACTTTGAAGTTTCAAGAAGAATGCCGCCAAGACTTTGACATTGCATGGACATGCCCTTGGAGGAGAGAAAATGCAACACCAACTTCAGATGCCGGAGGAAGGTGACCTTGTCCAACTTTTGGAGACATGATATGAAGCTGCACCACTCAGAAGGGAGATGATGCCATACCGACTTTAGATATATAATCTACCATCATTCCGGAAGAAATTGACGTCATTCAGATTTCAGAGACATGATGTGAAACAACACCACTCAGAAAGGAGATGATGTGGTTCTAATTTCAGAGTTATAAAGTGGCACAACCTAGAAAAGAGACGATGCAGCCTAGAGATGGAAGGTACAAGGAGATGCCCCCAGGAGATAAATGATACAAAGTATACTTCAGAGATGTAGGAGGATGGCCACAGAAAATGAGCAATGCCATGAAGACCTCATTTCAGTCTTCATTTTCTACTGCGTTGATCTTTGATCATCCTATTAAGCAATGCTTTACCAACCGAAAGGACCTTAAAAGCGCCTTGATGACTATTGGAAAACTCCTCAAGTTTGACTGGCGATCCTTCTTCTTTTCATGTGACTGAACTTAGTGACAAGTACTAAGCTGCCTACGTACCCCGGAGAGGGATCAAGTCATCACGTAGTTCAACAGATTTTTTTTTTTTTTTATGATCTTTTTTTTTTTATTATAATTTTTTTTTATGTGTTTTTGCAAAAAGGGGGGCGCAGTGTGTAATAGTGGGTATCACCACTGATCGAACCCGAGATGGCCTCAAGGGTGACACGGGCGTCCAACCGCTACGCCACACTCGCAATTGTTGTCATGAAGTGAGATTAATTTCTCTTTATTGGTACGCTTTGAAGGGTAATGGGAAGACATCATGTACTCTTGCAGCGCTACAGTGGGTAGTTTAAGCTCTTACCGAGGAGCAATCCTTGATTTTCAAGCATAGAAGCGTTTGAGGAACTTCCCATTGATGGGGCCAATCCTTACACCATCATTATCAATCAACTTGTAAGCTCCATTGGTGTAGACTTCTTGCACAACATAAGGTCCATCCCATTTTGAAGTGAACTTATTGCCTGTACGATGAGTTGTGATGATAGGTCTTCGAACGGCGAGGACTAAGTCACCAACTTGGAATGATCGTGGCTTGACTCTTTTATTGAATGCACTTGAAAGACGAGCTTGGTAGCATTCAAGGCGTTGTTGGGCCTCGAGCCTTTTTTCATCAAGCGCCTCTAATTCTTGCAACCTGAGCTTGGCATATTCTTCTCCAGTCAATCCTTCTTGAATGGCAATCCGTAATGATGGGATTTGGCGTTCTAACGGAAGGACGGCTTCAACTCCGTAGACAAGAGAATAGGGCGTTGCTTGAGTAGGCGTTCGAAATGTTGTTCGATATGCCCATAATGCTTCTCCGATTCTTTCATGCCAGTCTCGCTTTGTCTTGGATACCACTTTTTTCAACAAATTGCCAAGTGTTTTGTTAAACGCTTCAGCTAGTCCATTTGCCGGGGCATTGTACATGGAGGAGTTGTATTGTTTAAATTCAAACTTCTCGCATAGCTCTGTCATCAGCCTATTGTAGAATGGTTTGCCATTATCGGTTATGATATACCGAGGGACACCATAACGATAGATCAAATGAGTTCGAATGAAATTGACCACCGTTTCTTTCTTCACTTCCCTAAGGGGTACAGCCTCCGCCCATTTTGAGAAGTAGTCAGTTGCGGCCAAGATGTACAAGTGGCCACCGGATGACTTTGGTAATGGCCCTATTGCATCAAGACCCCATGCATCAAAAGGCCAAGAAGCTACAGTTGGGTGTAGAGGTTCTGGCGGCTGATGGATGAAGTTCGCGTGATATTGACAAGCTTCGCACTTCTTAGCGCACTCCATAGAATCTTGTACCATCGTAGGCCAATAGTAACTCATTCGTTTGATCCTATAGTGTAACTTAGGACCTGACTGATGTGCGCCGCATATGCCAGAATGAGCCTCCTCTAAGGCTTGTTTAGCCTCCTCCTCTCCTAAGCAACGGAGAAACAATCCATCAAATGAACGGCGGAAGAGAGTGTCTTTATAGTAAATGAATCGAGCAGCCCTCCGCCGAATTTCAGTCCTGTGGCGTTTATCATCCGGGAGTCTTCCATGTTGAAGATATTCAATGATCACTTGTCGCCAATCTTCTTTTTCGACAAGGCATACAGAAATGATGTTGGCTTGCTCTTCCTCTTCTTATTCAACTACGAGAGGTACCACCCACCTTTGGAAAATAGCGACTTTGGTTGTCTCTTCTTGGGATAATGCTAAGGCAGTAGCCAAATTAGCTAAAGCATCGGCCTGTCTATTCTCCTTCCTTGGTATATGCTCCAATGTGGTGGCCTCAAAATTTGCTAGCAATTTCTTCGCATATTTGCAAAAGGGGATGAGGTCTTCTTTCTTAACGTCATATTGCTCCAAGATTTGGTTGATAATTAATTTGGAATCCCCAAAGATCTCAAGCTGCGCTATGCCCATCTCAATGGCCATTTGTAAACCAATAATCAATGCTTGATATTCAGCTACATTGTTAGAGCAAAGTTCGCTTAATGAGAACGAGTACAGAAGTATTTGCCTTTGTGGAGAAACAAACACAACACCTGCCCCCGCTCCTTCTTGACGTGCAGCCCCATCGAAAAACATAATCCATGGTGGCATTTCTTCAATGTAAAACACATCTTCATCCGGGAAATCATCAGAGAACTCCCAATCAGATGGAACTGGGTGATCAGCTAAGAAATCTGCCAATGCTTGTCCTTTGACAGCTTTTTATGGAATGTATGCAAGGTCATATTGTTGTAGCAAGACTGCCCATCGAGCTATACGACCCGAAACCACTGGCCTGGAGAGGACATATTTGATCGGATCCGCCTTTGCTATCATCAAACGGACTGTATATGCTTGCATGTAGTGCTCCAGTTTGTCTATGGCAAAGAAAAGAGCGAGGCACATCTTTTCGATAGGAGAGTAATTTAATTCAGCCCCATTGAGAGTTCGACTTAGATAATAAAGGGCTCTTTCTTTCCCCTCTTTATTTTCCTGCGCCATAAGAGCACCTAGAGACCTTTCTTGGGTCGCAATATACAGCACCAAAGGCTTTCCTGGGATAGGAGCACCTAAAACTGGAGGATTAAGCAAGTACCTTTTGATGAGCGCAAAAGCATTGCTACAAGCCTCATCCCATTCAAAGTGCACATCCTTTTTCATCAATCTATTGAAAGGTTGACATCTACCGGCCAAATTCGAGATAAATCGTCGTATGTAGGCCAGTTTTCCCTGCAAGCCTCTAAGTTCTCGTAGATTCTTGGGCTCTGGCATTTTCTGGATAGCTTCAATTTTGGACTGGTCAATTTCAATACCGCGGTGCCTCACAATGAAACCAAGAAATTTTCCAGATGTTACGCCAAAAGCGCATTTGCGGGGGTTCATTTTAAGCTGATACTTTCTCAGTCGGGTGAGCACGGATCGTAGATCTGCCAGATGGTCTTCCCTCCTTTTTGTTTTAACCACCAAATCATCGACATAACACTCCACATATTTATGAAGTACATTATCAAAGATCTTCTGCATGGCCCGTTGATAAGTAGCACCAGCATTCTTTAGTCCAAAGGGCATCACTTTGTAACAGTAAATTCCTTTAGGGGTACGGAAAGCTGTAAGCTGCTCATCCTTAGGATTCATTCGAATTTGGTTGTAACCCGAAGATCCATCCATGAAAGATAAAGCTTCATGACCAGTAGTGGCATCAACCATGACCTCAGTGATGGGTAATGGAAAATCATCCTTAGGACATGCATTGTTTAAATCTCGAAAGTCAACGCACACTCGGATTTGTCCATTCTTCTTTTTGACAGGGACGATGTTAGCGATCCATTCCGGGTACTGTACTTCACGAATGAAGCCTGCTTCAATGAGCTTATTGACCTCGGTTTCTATTTGAGGGATAAGCTCTGGCCGAAAGCGTCTTTGAGCTTGTTTGACTGGGCGCACGCCCTTCTTTACTGCCAAATGGTGTAGAGCAATACTCGGATTGAGCCCAGGCATTTCCTTGTAAGTCCAAGCGAACACATCTTTGTACTCTACTAGGAGCTTGAGGTATCCTTCCTCTTCTTCAGGGGTAAGAAGCGCACTGATGAAAGTTGGCCGGGGTTCTTCAACAGTTCCTAAATTGATCTCTTTAAGTTCATCAACTGTAGCTTGTCCTCCATCTTCCAAGGCTGGAGGAGCTTCATCGACCTCTTCATTGGTTGCTTCAGCATCTGACAGTGTACTCTCTTCTATTGTAATATGAAACGAGGATGACACCTCTTCAATTTCCTCATCATGGACGGGTGACTGACTTGTATGTACAATCGTTCGTCTTTTGACTTTGAGCGATCCTTGAGTGTTGATCTCCAAGGTAAAGTTACGTTTCATGCGTGAAGGAATGCTACTGCGAATCTCATCATTGGCTTTCTTCTCCCCTTGAACGTCAAAGTTTATTGAACTTTGAGAATGACTATCAATAGGCCTTTTCGTTGCCCCCAGTCGATCAAAGACTGATTTACAAGCAAGGGTGTCCCGATTTGGTGTTAAACAAGTTGTATTTAACCTATCGAACACTGTGATTCGTGATGACGAGGCCTCGATGCGATCAAACACTGAGACATGGGGTGAAGAATGGTCTTTTCTTTGATTTGAACTTTCGCCGACCTCCACCGTTATGTATTGGGAACTTGAAGGATCGCTTCTTTTCTTGATCCATATCTGAGCTGGTTGTTCGGGAGTATAACCTAATCCGGTCTTTGGGATATGAATTTCATGCCCTTCAAGCCGCATTTTCCTTTGTGTTTTGCTAAGGCCATGCATCTTTTCTCCGGTGGCTTCTGGAATTAGCTTCCCTAAGTCTTCTCGTTTTGAGAAATCGTAGCCTGCTTTGGCTAACAGCCTATATGCCTTTGGGTCGAACCATTCTTTTGTCCGCCCACTTGGTAGAATACCATGCTCTATCGGAGTTTGCAAAGACCTCACGAATCCATTTAACGGCTTCGAGGGCAAAGGATTTGTGGATGAAGTTAAAGGCATGACATGATCTTCTTTCAATATGGCTACATCCTCCATCGTGAGCTTTGCAGGTCTTCCCATGTCTTTTGTAGGTTGAAGGCATTCCGCGAATGGTGATTGTCCATTCTTGCGGTGTGATAATGGTATATACCGGAGGAAGGGTTCTGGGCCTTTCTTTGGGGAAGAAATGTCCTTTTTGGCGATGAATTTAACATGCTCTTTTTCATCCTGTTTACTTTTCATAGACGGGATCTCAACTGGAAGAACCTCGCTAGAAATGTCTTCTTTTGCATAAAATTTTGCATCAGCAAAATGAGTTTCGGTTTCTGCAAAAGGCTTTAAATCGGCATCGACCTTTTTTATTCCATTTTGAAAGAACTTGAAGCATTGATGCAAGGTTGATGGCACTATTCCATTTTCATGGATCCAAGGACGTCCTAACAACATGTTGTAGGTCGTCTTAGCGTCAATGACGTGGAACAAGACGTTGCTTTTCAATTCTCCAATGGATAATTCTAGGTGGATCAGGCCGATTGCACGTTGTCCTCCTTGATTAAAACCTTGGATGACCAAACGACTGTGTGATAATTCTTCCATAGTAAAACCTAGTCGTTTCATGGTCATTTTTGGAAGTATGTTAACGGTTGAACCTCCATCAACAAGGATACGCTCGATCCTTTGTTCACGAGCATAACCAGAGACATAGAGTGGGCGATTGTGGGGCTTAGAGCCTAACAATAGATCCTCATCAGTGAAAGTCAAGTCTGGAGAGCATGCATAACATCCCTGTGTTTGTTGAAGCGTATTGGTATGAGGGGCGTATATCTCTGGCTCCTCAAGAGCTCGGGTGAGCACTTCTTTTGGTGATGTGGGGGATTGCAAGGGTTCAACTTCATCGACCTGAGATTGGAATTTCTCCAAAGATGACAAGGTCTCTTTTGGATCATCATGGTCAACGTCCTCCTTTTCGTCCTGGATTTCGCAACGAGAAATTGTGTGGACGGCCTCGGCTGAGTCATTTTGAAAGAATTTCCTGGGGAAGAATTCTTCCAATGTGATGAGCTTTCGAGATTTTTGGATTTGTGCTGAATCTTCATACACTTTTGTTCCTAGTCTCCCTTGCCTCTTATCACTCATTCTTTTTGACCAAGGCTGAATCTGGTTTTGTGCTCTTTTGGACTCTCGGGTGATCAAATGAAGAGGGAATGCTCGTTTCTTCTTCCATCTCTTGCGAGTAACTATCGTCCAGCCTTCTTCCTCATCCATCGTTGACCTTTTATCATCATCTGAATTATAATCAGGTGCTTTTTGTGAGAGCTGAATTTGAACCGGTTCTAGAGAACCAAAATGGATGAGCGTGGTATTTGCCCCTTGCTTAGTATTTGGAGACAGGGAACTAGGTAACCCACAAGAAAATGTGACCGGGTTTGACTGAGCGACATCATTAAAATCCAAGTCGATTTTCCTTTCCTTGGCTAGCTTCATGATGAGTTCTTTAAGAACAAAGCATTTTTGGATTGGATGACTTATGATGCGATGATACTTACAATAGTTCGGGTCATCAACTTTTCTCATCTCTTCCGGTCGTTTGCATTCTGGCAATTCAATTAATTTCAACTTGAGCAGTTGTTCTAGCATTTCAGGCATATCGGCGTCTAGGAAAGGATAGACCTTTTGTTCCCATTCCTTAAGTGATGAGCGACGCGTTTCACGCTGTTGACCTCCTTCGGGCCTCTTTTCATTGGCCTTCACATTTTTTGTTGAAATTTTGACTGGGGCAGGATTGACATTCATTGAATCTTTGATATTACTTTTCACATTCCTGTCATTTTTCCTTATTTCCCGTCTTTCTTTCCTTTCCTCAGGTACGGGAGGTTTCGTATTTCCATGGCTGGAAATACTTAATTCCATGTCGTGTGCCCGAGTTGCCAACTCTTCAAATGTTCGGGGCTTTACTCCTTGAAGGATGTAAAGAAGTCCCCAATGCATGCCTTGGATGCACATCTCTATGGCAGATATTTCAGTAAGTCTATCCTTGCAGTCTAGACTCAAAGAACGCCACCGATTGATATAATCAACGACGGGTTCATCCTTCCACTGTTTAGTATTGGTAAGCTCCATCATGCTTACCGTGCGTCGTGTGCTGTAGAATCGGTTGAGAAACTCCCTTTCAAGTTGTTCCCAGCTATCGATTGACTCGGGCTCTAAGTCTGTATACCAATCAAAGGCATTCCCCTTTAGGGAACGGACAAACTGCTTTACAAAGAGGCCTCCTTGAGTCCCTGCGTTCTCGCAAGTTTCTACAAAGTGAGCAATGTGTTGCTTAGGGTTTCCTTTGCCATCAAATTGCAAGAACTTGGGAGGTTGATACCCATTTGGCATTCTCATGTTATCAATGCGCTTTGTATAGGGTTTGGAATATATGAGAGAACTTGTGGAAGAACCTCCATATTGTGCTCGAATGGTGTTTGTAATCATATCCTGTAGTTGTTGGACAGATATTGAGGCCATTGAGGTGGAATGTCCGTGTTGAGAAGTGCCTTCACCTCCTTTTCCTTTATCACCCTTGACGTTTTCTCCTTTGAAGGTAAAGCCAGGTGGCTGCTCAGGGCCAAGGCTTGATTCACCCGAATCTTGTACCTCCAGCTTGTTCATTAGGGTTGCAATTTTGACGTCCTTTTCTTCAAGTGCCTTTGTGAGAAGGATGACTCTTTGTTCCATTTCAGCCATCTTTTCTTCCATGGTAGAGGTGTTAGTCATCATTACTGGCATGACCTCTATAGATGATGGAGAAAATGATGAAACAGGATGAGTTAGTGGTACTTCACTCCTTAAGTTTCTCATCACGGGCCAAGAGTTGATAGAAAAGGTCTTTGTTGGGGACGATTCATTACTGATTTCCAAATCTTCCGAGGTAGATGAATCTTTGGTGGTAGCTTTCCTATTTACAAGAAAGTCCAGAGAAATGTCAGCAGGAGATTGATTTTCTTGGGTTGGTTGAGGTTGGAGTCGATCAAGAGCTTTAGATCGACTGCGAGTGATTGGGCCGACATACTCATCAGCACTGGAATCATCAACCACTGATTTTCGGACATTCTTGCTAGAGGCCATTGAAGTAGGTAGCAAGATGGTGATGTTGATTTCTTTCTTTGAAGGAGAATGAGATGAGAGGCAGAGATGTCCCACTGGGCGTGCCAGAATTTGTAAGCGACTAAATTTCTAGTTTGAAATAAATCAAACAAGTAAAATAGTTTCACAAATGCGAATTTGTATTTATGATTGTGTGGTACAATTCTCTGAAATTATAAAAGAGTGATCCTCTGATTCGATCTCCTTGCAAAACTTATTAATTAGATTTATGGTAATGTGGATTTGACTTAAACACAAAATATCCTTCAATTTGGTTGATGGATGGATCGAAGATTACTGAAACGGAATTACAATGAATCTCTGGCTATGAGCTTGTTTAGAAATCCTTTGTTCTTCGCATTCTTCGTGTTCTTCGTGCGTTCTTCGTCTTCGAAGGTTTGTGGTGGAAGTTCTTCGGAGCTTTAGAGGCTTGAATCCGTTGAGCTTCAATGATTTGTGAGTTGTTGATGTTTTCGGACACTTTTGGCTTGATTCCCGTGAACTTTAGGATCTAGGCAGATGATCTGGACGATTCTGCTTCGAATGTTCTTCGATTTTGGGGTTGAAGTTCTTGAAGTTCTTGAAGGCTTTGAGGCTTGATCTTCACAGAGCTTTTTCACTTCTGAATTCTGGTCCTCTAAATGTCTCAGGAAGGCTTCTATTTATAGGAGTTTTGGGGTGGGTGAGCGACACGTGGCGGAGCTTGATTGGTGACACATGTCACAGCTTGATTGGTCCGCTTAAGTCATCGCTTACACGTGCGAGGTTGCTTGAGTCATCGCTTACACGTGCGAGGCTGCTTGAGTCATCGCTTACACATGCGAGGCTGCTTGAGTCATCGCTTACACGTGCGCTGATGCGTGATTAGCTCTTGCATGACACTTGGCAAATTTCTGTTGGCTTCTGAATAGTGATAGCAAAACCTAGCAGCAATATATGGTGTTCTGTAATTGGCTGTATTTTGTGGACTTGGTAATGTGACGTGTCAGCTTGTGATAGGTCGGGAATTTTCCCTCTCTACACATACAACATATGAAACACGCTTGTGTGTGTTACTAGCTTCAGTTGTTTATTTGCATTAGCACTTTTTTTTTTAATTATTTTTATAGAGTTTCAACTATCTACTTTTGATAATTGCATTATTTATTATAAGACCAAGGCATTAATTGATTTTTGGTATATGCGGAAATTAAATTTTAGATCTTTTATTCAACCATTAGAAACTTTCTTATGTATTAGTATGTTCAAACTTAGAAGTGACATTTTCCATTAATAAAAAAATCACCAGTAGGATTTGATTAATCTTTTATTATTATAATTTTTTAATTTTTGGTATAGAAACAGGTTTGCTTAGTTTTAGATAGTGAAGTACAAGAAATTTCATTAAGATGTAATTTGCTAGTTGCTATCAACCAATTTTATATTATAGAATGTGATCCACAAATGTTTAGAAGACGTAATAAGCATATAGCTACTGGACAAAACAAACCATAATTATATACTTTCCAAACTGCTTAGCTAATTTGCCAACCTAGCAACAATAAAGAAAGACAAGATAAGACAAAGGCAAAAAAACATAAATAAACCGTGCATACAAAATATCTTGTTAAACTTGTTTAACTCTCCTATTTTACATTAATACCCACAATTAATGCAAAAATTACACGTTTTAATATACAAAAGTATGGATGTAAAAACAAACACTTTTTTTTTTTTTTGAAAAACTAAAAATGTTATTCAATAGAAAGCAAATTACAAAAAAAAAAAAAAAAAAAAAAAAAAAAGGACAACCTCTCTATAGCTTATTTATGAGCAGCCATATTTGCCTCGCAATAAATTCAACCAAAAGAAATTGAAACTGGCGAGGAACATGCCACATAGATGGCCTCTACAAAATGATTTAGTCCCCAGGGAATACTGTCCTTAGTAGATGAGAGGGAATCTATACATGTGTTAGAATCACTTTCTATAATAACTCTTTTATTTCATCAGCAAACATACAATCTCATTGGCAATGTTATGGGGACTTAGTCTTGTAGCTTATTATGATGCTTCACATAAGCAAACCTACACTCTTTTAACAACAACATTAACTTCATCAATCTCATCCACAAAAGCTTTGAGATTGTTATAGGAAGAAGAACCAACTTCGTTGGCAGCCTTCATAGCCAACTCCTTCCATTTCTTGGCATTACTTTTAATTACTTCCCTTCTTTCTCCATCTCCCACAACCAATTCCAAGCATCTCTTAATCTCATCACCTTCAACAATCCCATCCTTATTCATTGTCACCCTCACTCCTGTCTTCCACACATCTTCAATTAGCTTTGCATTTGTCCCTTGATCAGACCACTGTGGAAATGCTACCATTGGCACCCCTAAAACCAAACTCTCCAAAGTTGAATTCCACCCACAATGTGTCACAAAGCATCCTAGTGAAGGATGTGACAAAACCTCCACTTGGGAACACCATGGCACTATCATTCCCATTTGTTCCAATTCCTCTCTACAACTCAACTTCTCTTCTTCCCCACTTTCCTTAGCTCTTATGACCCACAAGAAGGGCCTCCCAAAATCCAACAATCCGCGTGCAATTTCCTCCATTTGTTGCTTTTTTAACACCAATATGCTTCCAAATGAAACATAAATGACCGATGATTTGGACTTCGAGTTGAGCCATTTGATGTAATTTTTGGAGACATTAGACGGATCTCTTCCATCCAAAATAGCATATGGAACTAGCGGTCCAACTACAACCAAATTAAGTTTTTCAAGTGCTTTTAAAGCCTCGGGCTCTAGTTCATCAAAAGTATTTACAAGAACTCTAGGATTGCTCTCCTTTTCAAGCACTTCAAATTGGGGTTGAATTGTAGGGAGTGCAAAAGCATAAGGGTTTGAAGCAAGCAAGAAGGAGGGAAGGTCACGAGTAGCGAGTAATGGCAAACCTGGTAATTGTATCGAACAAGAGGGCCGGTCATCGCTGTCGTTCCCAATAACATCAGCAAAACCATTGTAGTAATAGTAATATATGTCAAAAACCATTGCAGGCTGAATCCAAAGAAGGGCGGAAGGAAGATGAAGCTCACGAGCCACGTCAGCAACCCAAGGTAGAAACGTTGTGTAGACTATGCACTGTTTATTGGCGGCGGAGACAATAAGGTCAGTGAGAGCTTTGGAGCCATTGCGCTTGAGTTGATCCCCTCGTTTTTGGGCATCTTCCATAGGTACAACTCCGTCATCATAGCCATCAGAGAAGGTGGTGAATGACAAGCCGACAAGAGGAGGGCTTTTGATCATGCCTCGATGGTGGGCGCCAATGGTGGTGAAGAAGGTGACATGCACTCCCAAGCAAATGAGGCGCTCTACGAATTGGAAGGCAGGGTTTATATGGCCTTGTGCAGGATATGTGACTATGACAAATTTGCTTTGCTGGTGCTTCAACATGATTATTTGATAATTGATATGGGTTTTGAATATTCTAAACAAAAAACAGAATAGTTGTTTTGTACTTGAGATCTGTGAGATTTTTATAGAAGGATCAATGTATACGAGGATGGGCAAGGCTTAAAAATGGAGCAAAAACTTTTAGCTTCTAAGT
Organism: Quercus lobata; assembly: GCF_001633185.2. Taxonomy (NCBI): domain Eukaryota; kingdom Viridiplantae; phylum Streptophyta; class Magnoliopsida; order Fagales; family Fagaceae; genus Quercus; species Quercus lobata. The sequence continues at coordinate 7,823,646 of NC_044909.1, read as the reverse complement.
CACAATTTTTATCACAATCGTATACATGATAAACTATAAGTAGTAGAAAAAAAAAAGTAATTAATAGATTTATGAAAAAATGATATGTACTCAATTATAATGTAAAATAATTATAGTAAAAATTATAAAATTTGTTGTGTAATTAAAAATTTCATACAAAAGTGGACTAAGAGTATCAATGACGGTTGCAGTGACGATTTGGAGAAGGTGGGGCTTTGTGATTTAATTTATTCTTCTTGAAGTTGGTCTGAGAAAAACAATCCAATGGAAGCAAATTTCAATAGGAATAAATGATCCGTCCAACTTGTGTCTCCTGGATGCATGCACCTACAGCTCTAGTTTCTGCGTGGGCCCCAATATCTAAAGCACTAGTATTCTTCACCCGATGGGCGATAGCGTCGCGTTTGACTGACCTGGCATTGTATTGGGCAAGAGTTTGAGCCTAATGGAAGCGGTGAAAGGCTTTAAAAATATTTTTTAAGACGTTGATCTGAGCGTTATCATCCAGTATTTAGAATCTATCTTATTTTACAATTTTGAAAACTATTTTATTTATTATACTATATTATTTAACAATATACTTACATTCTAACTTATATTTTACCATGTCACACATTAAAATATATCAAACTAGTATTATGTCTATGCGATGTACGACTTAATCAAAATTTATATGTAAATAATTTTTTTATTAATTTACTTAAAATAAATAATAAAAGTAAATGAATATTTTACTTTTAAGTTTTATAATGAATGCATTCTGTGTGAGACTAAGGTATCATAAAATGCATATATATATATAATTGAATGGAAGATGGTAGAAGTACCTAAAAAATATATATATATATATATAATTATTTTCAATAATATATTGAATTTTAAGGCTCAATTAATCACATATATTTAAACGAAAAACCCTTGAATTTAATAGTTAAAAACTATCCAAAACAATAATTGAAATCATGTTTAAGTGAAATCTCAATTCAATAATTAAGAATAATCTAAATTATTAAACATTTAAAAATTTGAAGTACAGAGAGACTCACATGAGAATTTATTTTTTGTCCTTAAAGGCATGGAAGAAGGCACTGAAACTTGAGTAAGTTTCACCCTACCAAGTTTAAGTCTTGTGTGTGTATATGCATGAAAAATTATATGAATTTAACATTTATTGTAGAAGTTTCTCAAAAAAAAAAAAATTATTATTTATTGTAGAAAAGAGGTGGTGTAATCTTACCCCTATCTAGCTAATTCTTATTATAATCCTTTTTTGTAGCGTGTATATGCATGAAAAATGATCTGAATTTAACATTTATTGTAACCACCGCACACCATTGATGCGATGGTCACTCCACAAATATATGTGTTTGTGGGGTGTGGAGGGTAAGGACTGGTAGGACTGAGCATAGACCCGACCAACCCGGCCAACCCGACCGACCCAACTCGACCCGAAGGGTCTTGGGCGGGTTGAATGGATGCTTGGGTCGGGTTCGGGTCCAATATTCGGGTCTGCCTTAGGTTCAGGTTGGTTTCGGGGCCAACCTTACCCGACCGATCTTTAAAAAAAAAAACAAACACACACACAACTTGTGTATCAGACAAGCGAAACCTATCCAATACCCCGTTATGAACTATTTCAAATAAACTAAAATACATTAAGATTCACCATCATCGAAAAGTAAAACACTTAAATAATTTCAATTAACACAAAGGGAATCAGCTAATATTGTATTAAAATAGCAAAGATAAACCATAAATCAAACACTCTTAAGAAGCCAGGAAAAAAAAAAAAAAAAACCCCATAAATCAAACACTCGAAGAACCCAGAGAGAGGAAAAAAAAAAAAAAAGACTGATATTTGCACCGAGTTTCGCAAGATTCCAAGAAAAATAGAGGAACGAGTCAACAATATACAATCAAGCTCCTTTCGAACTCCCAAAAAAAATCTGAAATTTGAGAAACTAAACCCTAAAATCTCGAGCTATAGAGAGAGAGAGACGAACCTAGACAAGGCGGCGTCGTGAGAGAGAGAGAACGAGAATGAAAAATCTTAAAAGGAGTGGTACGTGCTAACGTGCGGCGGTGGTGAATGGTCGTATGTATGCTATTGTTGTTGTTGAAAGCATTTTTTCGTTGGAGACTCAGCCTTGTTCATCGTCTAGGGTTTTACCTTTCAGCCACCATAGGAGAGAAAGAGAGAGTTTTATTGCAGAAACAGTGTATTTTTTGGTTTAAAAAAAGGATAGACCCGACCCAATATCCAACCACCCAACCTGACCCGAGACCTGTACTTTTCGGGTTGGGTCGGGTTTCTCCCTGATAAACCTGATTGTTATCGGGTTGGGTCTCGGGTGGTAGTAAAACCGACCCGGCCCGACCCGATATCAGTCCTAAGGACTGGGGTTCAAGTCTCCAGGAAGAAGCTTCATACACATATACACTTAGATTAGGTTAGAGTAAAAATTTTATCTTGTATAAAATAAATAAAAAATAAAAAAAACATTTATTGTAGAAAAGATGTGGTGTAGTCTTACTCATGTCTAGCTAATTCTTGTTATAATCCCTCCGTGTAACATGTGTATGTGCATGAAAAATGATATGAATTTAACATTTATTGTAGAATAGAGGTGGTATAGTTTTACCTATGTCTAGCTAATTCTTGTTATAATCCCTTTGTTTTGCAGGGAACGAGAGAGAAACCGTTCTTTTGAAAGGAAAAAATAAAAATAAAAAGTCAGCATATAATAAATAATAACTAAGATATTAATCTTTGAAAGAGGTATCTCATACAGATTAGTATTTCAATTGTGGGTTTTGGTGGTTAGAAATTAGCACATAGTAGTTAATAATTAGAAAATTACTTTGAAATTTTTTTAAACCAATCCCTTAAAAAAGTTTTAGTGGAGTTGAAATCACGTTAATAAATCATCTTGCTATTCATTTTTTTTTAAAATCATATTAATAAAAAGTTATTGATAAAACTATTATTAGTAAACATTTTTAGGCTAATCTATTTAGTTTTGTTGCCAAATTTATATAAACTCTTTTATTTTATTTTATTTCTTTTTTTTCCGAAGAATATAACACAACCAAAAACCTATATACAAAATTTACATTCAATATAAAGAATATAATCAAACTTATTCATAATTTAAAATTAAGAAATTAACAGAAATTATAAATTAAGATATAAATTTAGAAAAAGAACTAAGAACAAACCTATTTGTTTTCTTTATCACTTTGAGAGATGAAAGTGTGAGTATGTAACTAAAACTTGAACCAATTATTGTAGAAGAGAATAAATGAGTACAAAAGTTTAATATTATGAATTGGGTTAAAACGTATGTGAGAAGTTTTTATTAATTTTTTTAAAGTTAAAGAAAAATAACTTAAACAAAATGAAAAAATAATAATGAAGAAAGAATACACCTGTCATGGGATTTAGGCATTCACATATTGGAATAAACTTCACTTCAAATATATATATATATATATATGAATTGGGTTAAAACGTATGTGAGAAGTTTTTATTAATTTTTTTAAAGTTAAAGAAAAATAACTTAAACAAAATGAAAAAGTAATAATGAAGAAAGAATGCACACCTGTCATGGGATTTAGGCATTCACATATTGGTATAAACTTCACCTCAAATATATATATATATATATATATATATATATATATAGGTAGAGTTTCATTTGATATAGAATTTAAATCCTATTGAAATTAAGATTTCTAATCAATTTGTTTGTTGCTATCTCATAAATCTGTTAAAAGGTGGATTAAAAAAAAGGTCATATGAATAGAAAGAAAAAAGAAAACATTTTTTTTTATGGAAAAAAAGGAAACTTTTCTTTTATAACCAAAAAAAACAAACAAACGTTTCTCATATATAGATACTTTTTTTTTTGGAAAAGAAAGAGAAGGTGTTTAATTTAAACTCAAATACTTATTACCTTCTTTTCCAAAAAAAAAAAAAAAACCTTATTTACATTTTTTTTTTTTTTTACAATATGCAAAAACATTTTTGTTAAATCGGTATGAACAATAATTATCTAAAAATAAAAATAAAATAAAAAGTTACGTGTGAAGAAGAAGATTTTGTTGTTGGATATGTTGCCTTTTTTTTTTTTTATGAGTATTATGTTTCTTTGTCTTTTTACACAAAGTATTATAATTTAAATTTTAAAGAAAAATGAATAGATGGAGATTGTTACTGTTTTTTGTTTTTTACGTGTACTATGTTGTTGTGTTTTTTACATGTAGTAATATAATTTTTTTTTTTAAAAAAGGATTAGATGAATAGTTTGAATTGCAATCAAATTAAAATTTTTTATAAAATTATAAATTATAATAATAAAAGGATTAAATGAAAAGTTTGGATTGTAATCAAATTAAAAATTTTATCAATTTAGAAATTATAGGAGAAGAAAATAAGTACAAAAAAATTATATTCATTTTTTTAAAATTCTAAAAAATTTATGCAACTTAGTGCAGCCACTTGGTGCAACCAGGAAATTTATGCAAAAAATAAAAAAATAATAAAAAAATTGATAAATCGGTATGAACAATAATTATCTAAAAAAAAAATTCACGTGTGAAGAGGAAGATTTTGCTATTGAATAAGTTGCTATTTTTTTTTTAGGGTATTATGTTTTTTTTTTCTTTTTTTTTACACAAAGTAATATAATTTAAATTTTAAAAAAGAAATAGATGGAGATTGTTGCTGCATTTTGTTTTTTTACGTGTACTATGTTGTTTTTTTTTTTTTTTTTTTTACACGCAATAATATAATTTAAATAAAAAAAATGATTAGATGAAGAGTTTGAATTGTAATCAAATTTAAATTTTTATCAACTTATAAATTATAATAATAAAAGGATTGGATGAAGAGTTTGGATTGTAATCAAATTAAGATTTTTATCAATTTAAAAATTACAAGAGAAAAAGATAAGTACAAAAAATTATATTTTTTTAAAAAAAAATTCTAAAAAAAATTGTACAATTTAGTGCAGTCACTTGGCGCAATCACGACTTCTAAACTCAACTTTTATTATATAATATATGATGTTTACACAATAAAAAAATATAGCCCAATATCCAAACAAAACCCAATATCTAAATAAAACTCAAAACCCAATAAAACATTTTTAAAAAAAAATACCATTATGCTACAGTACCATCTTATTTATAAGATAATACTGTAGCACAATTGCAATTTTTTTTTTTTTTTTCCAATTAGAGTTCCTGATAATGCACACTTTTAAGGTTTGGATGCTATAAATTTACAATTTGAAGGGGTTTACAATCCCCAATGTCAATTAATGCTCTAAGAAACTTAAATGGAAAATTATTGTGTACTCCCGGATTACCAAAAACGTGTAGTCGCTCTTATCGCATAAATGGTAGGTCGCACTAATTAAATTTATGGTGGGACCCACCATTCATGTGAGAAGAGGGACTATGCATTTATGGTACTCTAGGAGTATCTAATAATTTTCCAACTTAAATTATACAAAATCTGATAAAGAGATAATTTCATGTATTGACCAAAAAAACATGTAAATACATAAAGTCTTACAATTTCATTTTACAAGTTTTCTTATTTTGAAATTATTGCATGATAATCTCATTATTAATGATAGAAGTTATATCTCTTTCAAAATTTTAGTTAGAGAAAAATTTTCTTGGGCTTTTTTTTTTTTTTTTGGTAAGGGTCTAATATATTGCTAAGAGGACCAAAGTTTAAGAACGAAGTTTGGGTACAAATTTAGTTATAACCTAAGACTATAATTCTCACAAAACAAATTGACATGATTACACATTTTAAAAATCTAACTGTTGAATTGATTGTTTTTAATGTTCTTAAAACACATATCAAATTTCATATTAATCGGATATTATTTACTATTTGATCCATAAACTTATTTTTTATGTATAATTTTAGACTACAAAAACTTGAAATTTAAACATTTAATTGATGATATAGCTATTGACCATTGATCTTCTAGAAATTTTAGAAGCATGGAGGATAGAAGAAAAAATATATAATCTAATGGTAGATTTGTCAAAATTTACATCCAATAAAAAAAGATTAAGTAGAGTTTTAGCCTTAGTCTATAATCAAGTTTGTTGCTAAACTTTAATTATATTGAGCCTAAAAAAATTTAGGGAGGTCACAAACTTGGCTTCAATATGGAGCAACCCCTGAATGGAAGCACCAAGTGAACAATCAGGTTATGAGTAGTGATTATTAGTTATTACATACATTTGGTTATGAGTAGTCCACATCAATTACTTTTACATGTGGTATGTAAATGTGTGTAATAGCTTTTATCCTTAGGTCATATAGATATATAAAAAATTTTCATTCTCATACATCTACTTTTTTTTTCACTTTTATAGGTTAAAATGTGGACTTTTTAAAAAATATAAACATTTCTGCATTATCAATTATAGAAATATATGTGAAATAGTAGATGCGAACTAGTACAAAAAAATATGTTTCCTAGTTATATAATATGTTGTGAAAAGAGAAGCATAGATACTTTTCGCTTCCCATGAGTCTCTAACTCTAGCTGGTTGTGTCAAGGCATCTTGCTATGGATGATCATCGATTAGTTGATATGGATTGTATGCCATATGATAAAGGCACTTCTAATTTTTCATAATTTTTTTTGTTGAAATATACCATTGATTCATGAAGTTCATCTACTAAATTTTTTTTTTTAATCTTTGAAGCTTAATAATTAAGCATTTTAATTTTGTCATTTTGATTTCTAAAGTTTCACCTGCGCATTATTAATTTCCAAACTAATAAAAATGAGTGCTATTAGTCTCTTGTCAATTTCAGTTGTATATGGAATTCTCAGCAGCAACTGCGCATAACTTAGCAACGTATCGATTAGGCTAGTTAGGGGCAATGTGAAGGCAGCAATTTCATGCTTCACAATCCAAATGTGGAAGTCCCGTCCTTGATATTACCTCTACAAAGAAGACTTTAACCAAAGTGTGATAATGTATTCCTATTTAGACGTGACCAAGCATGATTAAATTAACTGTAACTGAATGCTAAACTGAACTAACTTGAACAGAAAGTAACAACACCTAAAACTAAATTGAACAAGGAATTAAAGCAATTAATAGAATTAAAATTACTGGCATTAACGATATAGAACCGCACGACAAGTAAGGCTAAGTTAACCTAAAGGGAGACTACAGAGGATAAACAAGCAAAGTTGGATTCCAAAATTAGAGAAGGTATTTAGTATCAAATGATACCATGTTAACGGTTTCAAAATCTAATAAGTGTGAAACATGTCAGTAAAAAATAACTACCCCACTAACAAATGAAAGACATGTGTTAGTAAGTAATTATTTTTGTACACGTGTCTCTTGGCTATTGAATTTTGATACAGATGATGTGGTATTATTTGATACAAAATATTTTTTTCCAAAACTAGTGAATGCACAAAGTGTTGACACATGTCCCTTACCAATGCATATAAATATGACAAGTAGGATTTGCTTAATCTTTTATTTTATTTTTAAATTTTTGGGATAGAAACAGATTTTGCTTAGTCTTGGATAGTAAAGTACAAGAAATTTCATTAAGATGTAATTGGCTAATTGCTACCAACCAATTTTATATCACAGAATGTGAGGTCCACTAATATGTTTAGAAGACCTAATATGCATATAGCTGCTGGACAAACTAAACCATAATTATATATTTTCCAAACTGCTTAACTGATTTGCCGCAACCTATTAACAAATAAAGAATGAAAAGATAAGACAATGGCAAAAAACATAAATCAATACTTGTCCCTTTACCAATACATATAAATATGGCAAGTAGGATTTGCTTAATCTTTTATTTTATTTTTCTATTTTTGGGATAGAAACAGGTTTTGCTTAGTGTTAGATATTAAAGTACAAGAAATTTCATTAAGATGTAATTAGCTAATTGTTAACAACCAATTTTATATTACAGAATGTGAGGTCCACAAATGTTTAGAAGACCTAATATGCATATAGCTACTGGACAAACCAAACCACAATTACATATATTCCAAACTGCACAGTTGATTTCCCTCAACCTTGTAACAAATAAAGAATGACAAGATAAGACAAAGGCAAAAAACATAAATCAACTGCCCATGGAAAATAACTCGTTACGCTCATTTATCTCTACTATTTTATACCAGTCTTCACAATTAATGTAAAAATATACACATTTTAATATATGAAAGTATGGGTGTAAAAACCAAAACTTTTTTTTGAAGAGTTGAAAATATTATTCCACGGAAAGCAAATTATAAGGAAACAAAAGAGACAACCTCCCTTTCTACATGACTATACACACTGGAAGGGCAACAACCCAAACCAAAGGAACCAACCCAACTTTGATTCCTAGACCATTTAGCTAATTTATAAGCAGCAATATTTGTCTCACAATAAACTCGATTAAAGGAAACTGAAATCAGAGAGGACCATGCCACATGGACAGCCACTACAAAATGATTTAGTGTCCAATGAATACTATCCCTGAGAGTGAATTTACACGTCTTAGAATCACTTTCTATAATTACATTTGAAGCATCATAACAAGTTGCAAGAGCAAGATTCAGTGCCTATAACATTGCCAATGAGAGTGATGAAATAAAAGAACACTTCTTTTATTTCATCAGCAAACCTACATGTCACTTTTAACAACGAGGTTACCTTCACCAATCTCATCCACAAAAGTTTTCAGATTGATATGGGAAGAAGAACCAACTTCGTTGGTAGCCTCCATAGCCAACTCCTTCCATTTCTTGGCATTCCTTCTAATTGCATCCCTTCTTTCTCCATCTCCCACAACCAGTTCCAAGCATCTCTTAATCTCATCACCTTCAACAATCCCATCCTTATTCACTGTCACCCTCACTCCTGTCTTCCACACATCTTCAATTAGTTTCGCATTTGTCCCTTGATCAGACCACTGTGGAAATGCTACCATTGGCACCCCTAAAACCAAACTCTCCAAAGTTGAATTCCACCCACAATGTGTCACAAAGCATCCTAGTGAAGGATGTGACAAAACCTCCACTTGGGAACACCATGGCACTATCATTCCCATTTGTTCCAATTCCTCTCTACAACTCAACTTCTCTTCTTCCCCACTTTCCTTAGCTCTTATGACCCACAAGAAGGGCCTCCCAAAATCCAACAATCCGCGTGCAATTTCCTCCATTTGTTGCTTTTTTAACACCAATAAGCTTCCAAATGAAACATAAATGACCGATGATTTGGACTTTGAGTTGAGCCATTTGATGTAATTTTTGGAGCCATTAGACGGATCTCTTCCATCCAAAATAGCATATGGAACTAGCGGTCCAACTGCAACCAAATTAAGTTTTTCAAGTGCTTTTAAAGCCTCAGGCTCTAGTTCATCAAAAGTATTTACAAGAACTCTAGGATTGCTCTCCTTTTCAAGCACTTCAAATTGGGTTTGAATTGTAGCGGGTGCAGAAGCATAAGGGTTTGAATTAAGCAAGAAGGAGGGAAGGTCACGAGTAGTGAGTAATGGCAAACCTGGTAACTGTATCGAACAGGAGGGCCGGTCATCGCTGTCGTTCCCAATAACATCGGCAAAACCATTGTAGTAGTAGTAATATATGTCAAAAACCATTGCAGGCTGAATCCAAAGAAGGGCGGAAGGAAGATGAAGCTCACGAGCCACGTCAGCAACCCAAGGTAGAAACGTTGTATAGACTATGCATTGTTTATTGGCGGTGGAGACAATGAGGTCAGTGAGAGCTTTGGAGCCATTGCACTTGATCTGATCCCCTTGTTTTTGGGCATCTTCCATAGGTACAACTCCATCATCATAGCCATCAGTGAAGGTGGCGAATGACAAGCCGTCAGGAGGAGGGCTTTTGATCATGCCTCGATGGTGGGCGCCAATAGCAGTGAAGAAGGTGACATGCACTCCCAAGCGAATGAGGCGCTCTGCGAATTGGAAGGCAGGGTTTATATGGCCTTGTAAAGGATATGTGACTATGACAAATTGGTTTTGCTGGTGCTTCAACATGATTATTTGATAATTGATGGGTTGTGAATATTCTAAACAAAAAACAGAATAGTTGTGTTGTACTTGAGATCTGTGAGATTTATATAGAAGGATCAATGTATACGAGGATGGACAAGGCTTAAAAATGGAGTAAAAATTTTTAGCTTCTATGTCACAATTTTTATCACAATAGTATACATGATAAATTATAAGTGGTTGAAAAAAATAATAATTAATAAATACATAAAAAAGTGATATATACTCAGTCATGATGTAAAATAATTATAACAAAAATTGTAAAATTCTCTGTATAATTAAAATTTTCGTACAAAAGTGGACTGAGTAAGAGTATCCATGACGTTTGCAGTGACGATTTGGAGAAGGTGGGGCTTTGTGATTTAATTTATTCTTCTTGAAGTTGGTCTGACAAAATCAAGTCAATGGATCCATCCCACTTGTGTCTCCTGGATGCATACATCTACAGCTTCTCTGCGTGGGCCCCAATATCTAAAGCACTAATTTTCTTCACCCGATGGGCGAAAGCGTCGTGTTTGACTGACCTGGCATTGTATTGGGCAAGAGCTAGTTTTTTTTTTTTTTTTGCTAGGTAATTGTTTATGCAGGTGCAGGGGCTTGAACCCTTGAGCTGAAGGTCACTAAGGAGACCGGGTACCACTTGGGCCAACAGACCCGGTGGTGGCTTTAAAAATATTTTTTAAGATGTTGATTTGAGCATTAGCATCTAGGATTTAGAATCTATCTTATTTTACAATTTTGAAAATTATTTTATTGACTATATCATATTATTTAACAATATATTTACGTTCTAATTTATATTTTACCATACAAGACATTAAAATATATAATATTAGTATTACACTTGTACGATGCACAGCTTAATTAAAATTTATATGTAAATAATTTTTTTATTTATTTACTTAAAATAAATAATAAAAGTAAATGAATATTTTACTTTTAAGTTGCATAATGAATGCATGTTGTGTGAGACTAAGGTATCATAAAATACATATATATATATATATATATATAATTGAATGGAAGATAGTAGATGTACCTAAAATATATATATATATATATATATATAATGATTTTCAATAATATATTGAACTTTAAGACTCAATTAATCACATATATTTAAATGGAAAACCCTTGAATTTAATAGTTAAAAACTATTCAAAACAATAATTGAAATCATGTTTAAGTGAAGCCTCAATTCAATAATTAAGAATAATCTAAATTATTAAACATTTAAAAATTTGAAGTACAAAGAGACACATGAGAATTTAATTTTTGCCATTCAGAGCTTGGAAGAAGGCACTGAAACTTGAGTGAGTTTCACCCTACCAAGTTTAAGTTTAAACTTAAAGTTTAAGTCTTGTGCATTACACGCTACATGTGTGTGTATATGCATGAAAAATTATATGAATTTAATATTTATTGTAGAAGTTTCTCAAAAAAAAAAAAAAAAAAAATCATTTATTGTAGAAAAGAGATGGTGTAATCTTACCCCTGTCTAGCTAATGCTTATTATAATCCCTCTGTGTAGCGTGTGTATATGCATGAAAAATTATCTGAATTTAACATTTATTGTAGAAAAGAAGTGGTGCAGTCTTAGCCATGTCTAGCTAATTCTTGTTATAATCCCTCTATGCAACGTGTGTATATGCGTGAAAAATGATATGAATTTAACATTTATTGTAGAATAGAGGTGGTATAGTCTTAACCCATGTCTAGCTAATTCTTGTTATAATCCCTTTGTTTTGCAGGGAGAGAGAGGAACCATTCTTTTGAAAGAGGAAAAAAAAAAAAAAAGAGTCAATGTATAATAAATAATAACTAAGATATTAATCTTTAGAAGTGGTATCTCATATGGATTAGTATTTCAATTGTGGGTTTTGGTAGTTAGAAATTAGCTCATAGTAGTTAATAATTAGAAAATTACTTTGAAAATTTTTTAAATCAATCCCTTAAAAAAGTTTTAGTGGAGTTGAAATCACATTAATAAATCATCTTTCTATTCAATATTTATTTTTAAATCATGTTAATAAAAAGTTACTGATAAAACTATTATTAGTAAACATTTTTTAGGCTAATCTATTTAGTTTTGTTGCCAAATTTATATAAACTCTTTTATTTTATTTTATTTTATTTTTCCAAAGAATATAACACAACCAAAAACATATATACAAAATTTACATTCAATATAAAGATTATAATCAAACTTATTCATAATTTAAAATTATGAAATTAACACAAATTATAAATTAAGATATAAATTTAGAAAAAGAACAAAGAACAAACCTATTTGTTTTCTTTATCACTTTGAGAGATGAAAGTGTGAGTATGTAACTAAAACTTGAACCCATTATTGTAGAAGAGAATAAATGAGTACAAAATGTTAGGACATATGTGATTTACTTGTTACGAACAAATGTCACTATTTTATGTAATTGGCTAATCCTTTAACAAAACGCACTTTACTTGTAATTGGATAGATCTAGGATGTGTTTAATACTTCAAGAAACTTGTTTCAAGATCAAGTGCTAAAGCCATGTAAGTCAGTCCAAGATTCAAGCTGAAGAAGTGTTGTTCATTAAAGCTCGACAACTAGCTCGATAGCTAGCTATCTATTGAGATCTGTAAAGCTATTCAGCCCCGTGGCTTGACAACAACTCGACAGATAGGGTATTTGTCGAGGTTTATGAAAAACAGAATTTCAGTTCTGTTTTGACTCTAATCCGTGATTATGTGTTTGGGCTTTCTTTTCTCACAACCCTATACATATAAAATGATTCTTTTAAGGGCCGTCATAGTGTTCACAAGTTGCACAAGTGTTAAGCAAAGTTTGTTCCAGCAATTTGTGACCGGAAACACAGTTATACCCTAATTCATCATTCTTGTGAAGAAATTGCTGTGTTTGTGCACCGTAAGGTTTTGTAACCAAGCATCTTCTTGATCTTCATCATTAGGATGAACTGAAGAACTTTGCAGCCAACAACCTTCTCTAGTTGGTGATTGAAGTCGCGTACTGAGATCCGCGCAATTGGTTAGTCACATACTTGGGAGCTGTGCATCAAAAGGAGAAATTGTCACTACAGAACAAGTCCAATTGAGTATTGGGATAAGGGTTCAACTGTAGATTGGTATAAGATAATGGGATTCATTTACTTGTAACCGCTAGTTGTGATAATAGTGGAATTTCGGGAGTAGTAACCTAAAAATCACTCGGTGGGGTTTTTGCCGTGTTGGTTTTCCCCATTCGTAAAAAAATAACCGTGTCAAATTTATTTTCCACTGCATACTTAGTTTATTGGTGATTTGTTTGTACTACCACGCATTTGCATGTCAATTAACTTAATTAATTCACTTGACTAAATTAATTGGTTAATTCATCACAAGGGGTCAATTCGTTTTTGGCCTATCAAGTAGTATCAGAGCAAGCACACTCTGATTAGGGTTAATCTTTGTTGTGTTTGATCCATTGACTCCTGTTGTTATGAATAGAGGACAGTCATTAATTATACCTCCTTTATGTTATGGCACTAACTATGCATACAGGAAAGTACGCATGAGAGCTTTCTTACAGTCTCTAGATGAAAAGGTGTGGGAAGATCAAGGCGGCAAGATTGGCTGGACCAAGCCAAAGGAAGCGCTGGCCGATTAGGATGATGCCAAGATCAAGGCGGCAAACTTCAACAGCAGGGCATTGAATGCTTTATTCAATGCAGTCACCAATGATGAGTTCAAGAAGATATCCTCTACTGAAACTGGTAAGGAGGCATGGACCATCCTCCAGACAACCTATGAAGGAACTAAGGCTGTTAAGGACTCGAAACTTCAGAGGCTCACTACAAGCTTCAGAGAGATTAAGATGGAGGAGGATGAGTCGTTCGATGAGTTCTATGTCAAGCTCAAGGACATAGTGAACTCAGCCTTCAATCTTGGGGAAATCATTCCTGAACCCAAGATTGTGAGGAAAGTGCTCAGATCTCTGCCCGAGAGATTCCATGCCAAGATTACGGCAATCGAGGAATTAAAGGATATTGAAAAGATTCCTTTGACAGAGCTAGTTGGTAATTTGTAGACCTACAAGCTAGGGTTAACAAGAATTGGCAAGTCGAGTAAGGGCAAGAGCATGGCATTGAAGGCCAAGAACAGTGACACTGATGAGTCTTCAGATGATGAGGATTCTAAGATGAAGTCCTACATCACTAGGCAATTCAAGAAGTTCATGAAGAATACCAATGTGAAGGGCTTCGACAAGGACCGTAGGCAATCCAGTTCTTCTCAGTTCAAAAGCCATGACAAAGGGAAGAAAGATGCTAGGGATAGTGGTCAGTACACTATTCTCGTAGGACCTAAGTGCTTTGGGTGTCAAGGTTTCGGTCACATGAAACAGGAGTGTCCTACATATCTTAAGAGCATTGGGAAGAGTAAAGCACTTGCTGCTACCTTGAGCGACACCGAGCCTGAGGATGATTCAGACAATGAGGATGACAGAATCTTGAATGCCTTCACTGCCACTGTCAATCCTACTAATGGGATTGTTGAAGATGTGGATGAAGAAGAGGAATTGGTGGAGTCCAAGTTTGAGAAGATGGATGATCAAGATGATATCCATACTGTAACACCCCAAACCCATACCAAGGATTTAGATGCATAACCTGTCTTATAAATAATCAGTACTAATATAATGGAACAGAGTGTAATTAAATATCCACAAATAAACTTCAACACATCAAAATCTTTCCTATGAAATCCATAAAGCAAAAACTTTAACAATAAAGTCTCCAAATACAATCTCAAAGAGTTCCACAAATAACAAATTTACTATCCTAAGAAAATATACTAAAACAATCCATCAATTAACATAGCTCCAAAAGAAGTCTTCAATCTATTGCTCCAATAATCTACCACCAAAAGATATTCCATTGCTCTAATCTGAAAGGGTCGAGAAAAGGGGGTGAGCTAGAAGCTCAATAAGAGACTACATAACATGAGATTGTCTTTCAAAATAAAACATTAGTAAAATTGACAAAATATAGTCTTTATAAAACATTTACAAATAGTTTTAACAGTAATATAATATATTCTATAAAACTGTCAAGAATAAAACATTTAACTATAATGCTATAATCATTAAATAAAATAATAACCACTTTAGTTAGCCAAAATACATTAAATGGGTAGAAACAATATATTATGACAATAAACAATTTTTCGACTTATAAGATCAATAACAATAAAACCATAGTTCGATATGGAAAACATTAGATATTAGCTAGACAAAGACATAAATTGCTAAACACTCGATGGGTGATTCCTATTGGGAACAATAACACTAACCTCAAGGAGGCAACACTAGCTCCAAAGAGCAAACGATAACACTACACCACACCACAATAACACTACATCAGCCGAAGACCAACACTTAACCCTGTGTTGGCAAAGGTTGCAGACTATCTAACTAACCATTTAAATACATTATTACCTTATTACAATATTGCTAATCATATATCATATAACAACTACTTTCTCAAAAATATAATTTTGAGTCATTCTTAACTTATACAATTTCAAAGTAATATACAAGAAATAATTAAATTTAAGTATGTATAAAGCATTGACAATGGTATAAGTTTTTGGAAACTTCATTTTTGCAATCATGTATATATAAATATAGTTTTACCAAATATATATATATATATATATATACACGTCTTGAGAGACGTCATGTTCTGAAGTCCACTTACCTCTAGTTACTAAACCAAGCTTCACTTCAATTGTCTGAAACGATGTCAACTAGAACCTAAATAAGGATTAAATAACTCAATAAGGGCAGATTTTGAATAACCCGAAAGTCCACTGATAAAACAATTCCTTAGCCATTATGAAGATTTGGCAATATAAAATTTAACATATCTTTCTAAAATACATCATACCTATTCTAGATTTTATATAAACGCAATGTATTCCCCAAAACTAAAACCTGTTATACCTATATATACGCGCACATAGACCATCTAAACACCACCCTAGGACATCTACAAGTGTTTAACCTATATAGGATGTGATGCTACTCCACGTACATAAATGAGGATCAGTTTCAAAATCAAATAAAATAATGCAAGTGTAAAATATACTTCCATGATAACTTCTATTCCAATGCAACTATTATTATAATTCTAATATTTTTAAGCAGCCTAGAGAGGAAGGTTCCTTAATCAACTATGTGTCCAACGATATCAATAAGGCTTGCATAAATAGATGTTTACCTCAATACAACAAATTTGTTGTCTGCCCCTAGTAGTGCCACGGTCTTCTATCCTTTCAATTTTGAGAACCCTAATTCTCTACTCTTAATCTTTTATACGCTGACCACTTTTTTTTTTTTTTTTTCAGCAGGGAACCCTAACTTACTTACACGTTAAAACTGATTCCACTTGGGCTGACATTTAAAGCCCACTAAAAAAAACTTGAATAAGCTAAACCACAAAATAACTATTCCAATTATCCTTTTTCTTTTTTTTCTTTTTTAAAATCATAATATAAAAATAATACCACTTCCAAAATAATTTAAATAATTCATTAACTCCACTCTAGAAGCAATTAAATTAAATATAAGTGAGACGGGTGTTACATTTACAACCTATGAGAAATTATACAAGATTTTTGAGAAACATGAGAAACTTTATAGGCTGACCACCAAGAAACTCAGTGATGTGGAACTTGATCGTGAAAAGCTTTCCACAAAATTTGATGAGGCTAATCAAACTATTGGAGTACTGAGGTTCGAGAACAATTTCTTGGCTAAGAAGACCAAGAAGCTTGAAGCGGAACTGTTTCAAGTCAGAGCTCAATTAGAAAGGACTTCAAATGCAAAGCTTGATGAGATGCTCAGTCTTCAGAAATCTGCTTCTGATTGAACAGATTTGGGGTATGGTTTCTCTTCTTCTAATATTGCTTCTACTAGTACTACTGTTTTTGTTCCTCCTAGCAATAATGTTGAAATTGAGAACAATGATGTTAAAACTGATTTAGCTAGTGAGAACTTAGACAAAGGTAAATCTATCTTAGGTGCACCCCCTAAGCAAGATAAGAAGGAAGCTAAAAACCCTAGAGCTAAGAAGGCTAACTCTCAAAAGTCTAAACAGAAGAAGCAGCATCTCTGTCATCATTGTGGAGTTGCTGGTCATACTCGACTAAATTGCTATAAGTGGTTAGCCACTCAACAGAGCAACGGCATGATAGCATTTGGAAGTCAAAATCAGCTTCAATACTCTCTTGCTCCCTTTGGAGATCTTCTTAAAGCCCTCATGTTCCATTCGAACTTGAACGGTTTCAATTCTTCCCCCTCACCGCCGATTCAAGGGTTCACTCAAAGGAAAGGTTCTTCCAAAGCGTGGAAGGAAAAGGGCTCCAAGTGATTCTTTCACTTTTCTCTTTCTTTCTTCTTGTTTTTGTGTGTGCATTACTTGTGTGTTTTGCTTTCAAGTTTTGAGTCAGTCTAGTTTTATACTTTGTTTTGTTTAACTTGTTTTTGTTTGTTTTTAGTTTTGTTTATTTTGTTTTTGATATTAAAAAAAAATTGAAAAATCAAAAAAATACAAAAATAGTGTGTGTTTGTGTACATTGGTACTTGTGTACCTTGGATGACCATTGAAACAAAGTTTTCTAACCTTTGTATCTCTTGTAACTTAGATGAGCATCTCTATGCACAACTAAGCAAGTGAGCTTTGTGGCTCTTGTTTGTGATGAGTAAGATTAAGTGATCTCTTGTATTTAAACTCGTATCACTCTTTTTGACAGGAAGGACTAGAAAATCCTAAGAGAAAGGCATAAATAACCATCTCACCACTGTTGCCTGCCAATCATGATATGACATTTGTATACTTCGACATAGCAAAAGTGCAATGTCAATGACATTTTTATGCTTCGGCATAGCAAAATTAGAATGTCAAATGCTTAACATCATTGGGTATTTATTTTCTCTCTCTTATATGCCCATGCATGATTTGCTTTAAAAAGAATATGCAAAGAAAAATAAAAAGCAAAAAGATCAAAATACTTTAAATATGATTGCAAGCATGTATTCTAGGAGATATGAGAGTTATAGGATGTACCTTGAAGGTGATAGTCCCCATCAAACAGTTATAATTGTGTGTGAGTTAAAGTGATTTTCTCATATCTTAAATCATCATAACATGTATACACTTATGCAATCTTGCGATGTTTTTCACACACAACACACAATATTCTTTGCTACTCTTGATACATGTGCAGGTACAATATGATTTGGCCATCACAAGGTTTTACATGTGTTAATGTATGCTCACTAAACTGTCTTAACTTGTTTTTGAAATATAAAATTGGTTAGACTTGTTTAGTGTATGTGTGTGTGTGTGTTTTTGGGATCATTGTGCTTAAAATTATTGTTGAGAGATGATTTTGAGATCTTAAAATGTTGATTGCATTCTTGGTTGAGTTGCATGCTTGATTGCATTCATATCTATGCTTTTCCCTTCTTGAAAAACTGATTTTAAGCAATCTCGACACCTCCTCGACACTTGGCTATCTGTCGAGATCTTAAGCTACTTCCTATCGCAATCTCGATGGATCCTCAACAGCTAGGTGGATCGATCAAGAAAGTTCTTAGATCCTCTATAGCTTCTCGACAGCTGGTGGATCGATCGAGCTTCTGTTCTTGTGTCTTTGCTTTATTCCTCGACAGCTGCATCTGTTGACGTTGTTTTTCTCGATACCTTCCTCGACACCTCTATCTGTCAAGAATTACTGAGGATCTATATAAAGGAAAAGCGCAATCCGATTCTCACTTTTCTCGATATCTCTCTCGACAGAAGTGTCTTTTCACCTTCCAAACCTTTCTCACTCACTCCAAATCTTCTTCCCAAGTGATTTTCGAGCTTTTTCAAGTTTTCTCTTCACTTAGTATGTTTCTTTTCTTTCATTTACATGCATTTTCATGTTTTGAAACCTAGGTTTTGGGGGTTTTTGAAAATTTTGGGGTTTTTCAAAATTAATGAGTGTTTGTTGAAATTCGGGATGGGTTTTTCCTTACATGAGTTTAAAATCTCATACATTGCATTTCATGTGCATTATAACTGTATTTTCATACATTTAGTTGTGTGCTATACATGTTAAACTATTTGTGTGCTGGTAGGATTACATTGGGCTGAGCCCATGATGCAATTTCTTTTGCATATCACATGTTCATGCATTCTCCATGCATACGTACTCTCTTTTTAATATACTTGTTATATTTGAAGTGCTTTGGGACTTTTCTGATTGTCTCTTTCTCTCCCTCTCTTTTCTATTTACGTTAGTTGTGTCTATGGCACCTAAATGTAATTCAACTTCGTCCTGAAACCCTCTTCGTTCCGGGGCATCGTCTTCTTTTGATCCTACTCCTTCTCATATTCGGTTTCATGATGAGGATGCCCGAAAAGACTTCTTAGAGAACTTTTCTCGACAAGGTGTTCATTCGGAATGTTAAGTCATTTTGGCAGACTTCGCCGACACTGACCTACTCGATGTCATTCACAGTCGAGGTTGGGAATTACTGTGTGATGTTTCGGTCACATGTCCTTCCATGCTGATTCAAGAGTTTTACTCCAACATGCATGGAATTGATTCTTCAGTACCTCTCTTTTCTACTCGCATTCGAGGTACGCGCATTGTTGTCACATAAGAGTTGGTATCCGATGTGCTCCATGTTCTGAAGGTAGAGCATCCTGACTACCCCGGATGTGAGCGTCTGAGGAACATGTTCAAAGACGAGATGATGTCTGCTTTCTGCGAGCGCCCTTCTGTTTGGGGTGATCGTCAGTTTACACCATGTAAGACCTTTGCTAAAGGTTCTAGATTCATGAACATGGTGATGACTTTTGTTTTACACCCACTCTCTCACTATAACTCCATCCCAGAGCCTTGTGCTCGATTTTTGCTTTCCTTGTTAGAGCACCTCACTATAGATTTTCCTTTACATTTTATTCTTTCTATTATAGATGTGTTTAAGGATACTGCTACCCGTGATAAGCTCATTGTCCCTTCGGTTATCACGCGGATTTTATACCATTTTTTAGTTCCTTTTCCCTCTTTCAACCACTTTTCTGTCATGTGTGCCATAGACGCCGCTACCGTTAAATGTAGCGAGGCGCAGTTTAGGTCATAGTAGTCAGATTCTACAGCTCCTCCGTCTCGTTCAACTCCATCTCGTTCTACTCCATCCACTTCCTCTTCTACGAGTAATGCATCACTTAGAGACATCATGGCACAGCTACAACGCATGGATGCTCACCTTGATACATTCTCTACAGAGCTGTATCGGGTGAACGTTCGTATCAATCGTATTGCACGGCGGCAGGCAATCATAGGTGGCTATGCTCTTGAGGTTTCTCCTCCACCATCTCCTCCAGTGGCTTCTGATTTTGAGGATAGGGATGATGATGATGGTGATGACGATGGTGCTTCTGATGATAATGATGATGGAGATGCTAGCTCTATCGATGAGATGTCTACTTGACACTCTTACCCTTTATCACTCGTTACAAAAAGGGGAAGTAGTTTTGGATATGAGAGTAGTCATTCTTAGGGGGAGAGTTAGTATAGGACACTTTTGTTAGGGGGAGTGTTGATATTATGAGGGATGTAGTGAGGATTATATATATCCTTTTCTTTTCTCTATTTTAGATACATTTTTTTCTTGTACATGGGTCTTGTGACCATTTTTGACATACATTATACTTATTTTCTTTATATATGAGGATGTATGTTTCTTTCACCTATCTTTGCATGTGTTGTTTCTTTTTTTTCTTTATACACATGGTTCTTATTATTTGTATGCAATCTATTATTTCTGTTTCACACAAAGATGTCTTGATGAGTTCTGTTTAAAGTATTTCAGAAATACAAGTTGTCAAAGTCTACTTGCCACAAACTCTTTTCTTGCAAAGTTTTTCAAGAGTTTGTGTTAGGATATATTTTATTATATTCAATAAGTGAATATAAGTTGAGTGATTTATGACTTCTCTCATATGTTCATGTGTTTGTTGTGGGTTTGTCACGGATTGGCAAAGAAGGAAATTGTTAGGACATATGTGATTCACTTGTTAGGAATATATGTCACTATTTTATATAATTGGCTAATCCTTTGACAAAACGCACTTTACTTGTAATTTGGTAGATCTAGGATATGTTTAATACTTCAAGAAACTGTGTTTCAAAATCAAATGTTAAAGCCACGCAAGCCTGCCCAAGATTCAAGCTGAAGAAGTACTATTCATTAAAGCTCGATAGCTAGCTATCTATCAAGACCTGTAGAGCTGTTCAGCCCCGTGCCTTGACAGCAGCTTGACAGATAGGGTATTTGTCGAGATTTATGAAAAATAGAATTCCAATTCTGTTTTGACTCTAATCCGTGATTATGTGTTTGGGCTTTTTTTTCTCACAACCCTAGACATATAAAAGGATTATTTTAAGGGCTGTCAAAGTGTTCACAAGTTACACAAGTGTTGAGCAAAGTTTGTTCAAGCAATTTGTGACCGGAGACATAGTTTTTCCCTAGTTCATCATTCTTGTGAAGAAGTTGTTGTGTTTGTGCACCGTAGGGTTTTGTGACCAAGCATCTTCTTGATCTTCATCGTTGGGATGAACTGAAGAATTTTGCAGCCAACAACCTTCTCTAGTTGGTGATTGAAGTCGCATACTAGGATCCGCGCAATTAATTAGTCACGTACTTGGGAGCCATGCATCAAAAGGAAAAATTGTCACTACAGAACAAGTCCAATTGGGTATTGGAGTAAGGGTTCAACTGTATGTTGATATAAGATACTGGGATTCCTTTACTTGTAACCGCTTATAGTGATAATAGTGGAATTTCGCGAGTGGTGACCTGAAAATCACCCGATAGGGTTTTTGCCGTGTTGGTTTTCCCCATTCGTAAACAAATCACCGTGTCAAATTTATTTTCTGCTACATACTTAGTTTATTGATGATTTGTTTGTGCTACCATGCGTTTGCATGTTAATTAACTTAATTAATTCACTTGGCTAAATTAATATGTTAATTCATCACAAGAGATCAATTCATTTTTGGCCTATCACAAAAGTTTAATATTATGAATTAGGTTAAAACGTATGTGAGAAGTTTTTATTAATTTTTCTAAAGTTAAAGAAAAATAACTTAAACAAAATGAAAAAATAATGATGAAGAAAGAATGCACACCTGTCATGGGATTTAGGCATTCACATATTGGAATAAACTTCCCTTCAAATATATATATATATATATATATATATAGGTAGAGTTTCATTTGATATAGAATTTAAATCCTATTGAAATTCAGATTTCTAATCAATTTGTTTGTTGTTATCTCATAAATCCATTAAAAGGTGGATTAAGAAAAAGGTCATATGAATGGAAAGAAAAAAGAAAACATTTTTTTATGGGAAAAAGGAAACTTTTCTTTTGTAACCAAAAAAAAAACAAACAAACCTTGTGGGGGAGCATTATGTTAAGGGGGAGCATAGTTTATCTTGCTCTTATGTTTTGGATAATGTGTTGTTTCTATGGGTTTAATACACTGTGGCTTTGGTGTATTTTTGTTTCTAACTCATAACTTACAATCTTGGTTTAATCTTACATATATATTGTTGATGTTTTTCAAGATATATTGTTCTTGTACCCATGTTGCTTTTGTACGCTTTTAGGGTTATGTTTTATGCATAGTTTGTAGGCTTTATGGTTTGTACCATACTTTATGTAGCCTTTTATGCTTTGTTTAAATCAGTACTTCCATATAAATGTATTGCATTTTCTTTTAAGTACTGTCACTCTTGTGCCCTTATAGGATTGTTCCTAGATGCATATACATAGTGTATTATGCATTGGTTGAGTGTTTGGCATGCAAGAGACTTGCATTGAGCTTGTTAGCTTGTATGTCCTAGTGTTCATTCCAAGTGTGAATGAGCATTGTGGTCACTACCTTGTAGTGATTACTTGGTTGATCAAGCCATGGTTTGTTTCTTAACTCCATCTTTGCTTGATCACATATTGCCTGTTTCATATGCATTTCATGATTTTCTGCTTACAATGATCATGGTGTATTGTTGTGTTTCAGGAGTCTTATGTTCATATGATTCAAGTGCTTCACAGCTTCTAGAGTTAGGTGTGAGTGAGTTTTGCTCAACTGTTCCCAACTCACGTGTTAAGTTTAGAGTCTGTTTTAGGGTTTTGTCACGGAATAGCCAAAGGGGGAGATTGTAAAGTTGAATTTATTCAACCATCTAATTGGCTTTATTCCGTGCCAAATTTGCTTGTATTTCAGCATTTAGTAACCCTGTATTTAGGTGGGCTTGTTGTAAGGGTAGTAAGTGAGATAGAGTGAAGTTTGCTCAAGAGTATGCAAGAAAACAGAGACTCGCGGCTTGACCTCGTGGGTGACTCGCGACTGCAAGCCGCCAGACGCAACACACGTGCCAAGCATGCTAGAAGGTGAACAGTCATGCTAGCTGGAGCACTACAGGACAACTGGTCATACGGTTATCTCGCGACTGGATCTCGCAACTCAGTCAACTCGCGAGGCCAAGCCACGAGCCAGCCCTGTTTTGAAAAATCTGACGTTTCACATTCCTCTCTCACCCTAGTATATATACCCCTCATACCCACAAAAGAAAAAGAGCTTCTAGAGAGAATTTTGAGAGAGAAACTCTAGAGTAAAACAAGATTGATTCATCCACAATCTTTACATAAGTGCCTCTTCAAATTTCTCAACTCTCTTCCTCTCCATTGCCAAACCCTTAAGAGGCTTTTTACCAAAACCTTGTTCTCACCATATCTATTACTGTGAGAGGGCTGTTTGGTGTTCTGGGAAGCAGTTAGGAAGGAACCAATCTTCATTGGTTGATGCTATGGTCTAGTAGAGGAATCCGGGAAGCTAGAAAAGAAAAAGGTTCGGCGCAACCTCGTTGGAGCAAGAAGCTTGGAGGGCTTATGTGCACTGGGTAGATTAAGCTTGGAGGGTCTATTGCTGTCCATGTATCCCAACTACATTTTCTAGTGGATTGTTTACCGTTTGGAGGGCGGCGGAGAGGTTTTACGCCGAGGGCTTCAGTTTCCTCTTCGATAACACATCGCGTGTTGTCTTTGTGTTTGCATCTTCCTTCCCTTTTATCTTTGCCTTTTATTATTTGCTGTGGGTTGTGATTTTAATTTGGCTTAGATAGTTTTTCCAATTTCATATTATAGCTTATGTTAATTTTCCACACACTAGTTGTTTAACATAACGCTTGAATTGGTTAAGTTGTAATTTGGGGGTCTAAACGTTCAAGGGTGTTTTTACACATATTTGAACTTTCAATTGGTATTAGAGCGGGTACACTTTTATTGGTTTCAATACCATTGTGTGATCCTTGACTCCCTATTGAGATGGATCGGTCTCAATCCCTAAATGCACCTCCATATTTTGATGGTAGTAATTATACTTTTTGGAAGGTTCGTATGAGAGCATTTCTTGCTCAATTGATGAATCTGTTTATGATGCTGTTGAGATTGGTTGGACCAGACCTGAGGCAGCCAAATCCACATGGGATAAGGCAGCACTCGCTGCATCTAATGTTAACAGTAAAGCACTCAATGCTATTTTCTGTGGTGTGTCTCCAGATGAATTTCACAGGATCTCCCACATTACCATTGCCAAAGAAGCATGGGAGATATTGGAAACCACCTATGAAGGCACGAAGAAAGTGAAAGACACCAAGTTGCAAATGCTGACCACTCGGTTTGAGGAGCTCAAAATGAGTAAGGATGAGTCCTTTGACTCTTTCTATGGGAAGCTAAATGAGGTGGTTGTCAGCAAGTTCAATTTGGGGGAGAAAACGGAGGATTCTAAAATTGTAAGGAAGATCCTTCGATCATTGCTGGAAAGTTTTCGTGCTAAAATGACAACGATTGAAGAGAGCAAGGACCTTGATGACATCAAAGTCCAGGAGCTGGTTGGTTCTCTTCAGACTTATGAGATGTCGTTGCCCAACCAACGGAAGAGTAAATCTCTTGCTCTTAAGACCATTAATGAGAAGGTGGAAGATCAAGACTCATCGGGAGAAGATGTGGTTGACAAAGATGTTGCATACTTTGTTAAAAATTTCAGAAAGTTCTTGAAATTCAAAAATAATGGCAAATTTGGTGATAAAAGAAAATTCCAAAGTTCAGGAAGGGAGAAAATGGAATTCAAAAAGAAAGATGGAAAAGAATCCCAACCTACACAAGGTGTCACTTGTTTCGAATGTAACGGGCATGGACACTTTAAGAAAGAATGTCCGAATTATTTGAAATCGAAAGGCAAAGTGTATGCCACAACATTGAGTGACTCGGATTCATCCGACTCAGAATCTGAAGAAAGTTGTGATGGAGAGGGGAACTACTCAGCTTTTATGACTATTGCTCATGTTGAGTCTTCAGACGAGTTGAATCTGCTTGTACAAGACCTTGGAGAACATAGTGATGAAGAATTACTGGGAATTGTTGAAGAATCAGATGCTGAAGAAGATAAAAGCACAGCCAATCTTCAAGAGAATTATAACTCACTCCTAGAGAAGTCGGGTGAGTACACAAGGGTGGCCAAGGCTGCTGTGAGAAAAATGAAGAAGGCAGAGAAGGACTATAAAAGTCTCTTAATCCGATATAGGGAGGCCAAATATTAGATAGAGATACTAAATGGTGAGCTGTCAGAAACTTACACAAAAGTGAGATTTCTTGAGTAAGAGGTTGTGCAAGCAAATGCTAAAATAGAGAGGTTCACCACCAAGAAGCTAGATGATGTTATTTCATCTCAAAAGAGTTTTTCAGACAAATCCGGATTGGGATATATTGAAGGAAGTAGCTCATTTGGAACTGTCACTAAAGAAGTGAAGTTTGTAAAGGCTAAAGATCCAGTTGAAGTTGACCTTACTGCTGAAAAGCTCAAGATGGAGGAGAAGAAGAATGTGGAGAACCAACGATTGTTGAATCCCCGCAATCAATATGTGGGCAGGTCTGAATCTCGTGCCAAGTCTCGTCCACGACCACAAAGAGGTCCTAGATTAACTTATGTGTGTCATCATTGCGGACTTCAAGGGCATACTCGACCAAATTGCCAAAAGCTGAGAGTAAAGAATAGTGCAACTCCTCAAAGGTCACGAGGACCTAGAAATGATAGAAGAAATTGGGCAGATGAACAATCTAGAGATCGAAATGGTGATCCCGGAATGATGAACGTGATGAAGATGATTGGTGCATTCACCAACTGCTTGAAAAGCTTCTCACGAAGGTTTGAAAGCCCTAACTCCCGTACCCAATCCTATAAGGAAATCACCCCAAATGCAAGTGACGTGTGGGTGAAAAAGGGTACTCATGCATAAACATTACAACATGTCCATGCATTAATACTTCCTATGCTTTGTGACGATGTTTGATTGATTGCTTGTTGTTTATGTTGATGGTTGTTTGTTTGTCTACTTATGCATATTTTTGTTTTTGTTTTTGTTTTTTATCAATCTTTTTCTTCTTATGTCAAAAATCCAAAAATTTACATAAAAATCAGAAAATCAAAAAGTTTGATTGACATTGTTGGGTTTTTGTCTCAAAACTTGTTTTGCCTTGTACCTTTGTGCTAATGGCTTTGTGCATTTTCGAGCATTGCTTGTTTCTTTGCACTCATATCACTGTGGAAGAAATCTTGAAATCTATGTGATTGTTGTAAATAGATCTTCAAACTTGTCATGAATGATTAGTGAATGGTTATGATGATCTTGAGACATGCATAGATTTGTGTCTATATATCTTCCCACTCTTTATTTTTATTTTTGTTAAAAAGAGCTCACCAAATGTAAATCTCCAAATGAAAAGAGGTATTGAGCTGCAAAAGCCTGTCGCACATTCTAGTATTCGACTAGGAAAAAGGGTGAGCGACCTAAAATTAAAGTGAGTATTTATTCAAAAAGCCAAAGGCTAGTTCATTAAAATGAAATATCAAATATCACTCTCACAATGAGGGGTGATTGTCTCAAAAAGGATCAAAAAGATCAAATGGTATGATTGAAAGTGGAGTCAAATGTAAAGCTCCAAGATATGTTATCAAGCTCTGTGGGAGGTCATATATACATATTTCTATAATTGAGATAGATCACATGATCTAGTGCTAATTGTGTATGCCTTGGTTGAATTAATCATTGAAACTTCACATTAGACTAAGGACTATTTCATTGTTGATATCCACACACAACACACAAGTTTATGTTCAATAAATGCCATATTCATTTGTGTGATTATACTTGATGAAATGTGTTTTCACATGCTCAATCTTTGTTAATTCAAGCACAAAAAGATTTTTGAGTGTTTTAGGTGTTTTTGGAAAGTATTTTGTTAGAAAAATCTGAAAATTTTCAAAAATCCATTTTTACCTTGTTTTGGCGACTCAGTCGCGAGTAAGTTAAGTCGTGTGCCTCAGTCGCGTGTTCACGGGTCATATTTGGCGACTTGTTCGCGAGTGGAAGGTCCAGTCGTGAGGGTTACTCAAAGATTTTCGCAGCTCAGCTCGCGACTCTCTCGCAGGTAGACCTTCAAGTCGCGAAAAACACTTAGAAATTTTTTTTTCAAAATTCTGTCTTTTAGTGTTTTTGCGGCTTGACCTGGCGTCTTGTTGGCGACTCACTTAAGTCGTGAAAAACGCGTGTTTGGCAAAAATAGGGGGAGTTTTTAAAACTTATTTAGTTTTTCCCTCGATCTTTTTGTGACTGTTCATTGTCTCTCTCAACTGCTCTTACCCATTCACACCGTGCCTCCATTTTCGAACCTCATTGTTGCTTCCTTTCAGTTCGAAATCTTCTAGTAACAGGTATGGGTTGTTTTTTTTTCTTGAACTCTATTTCACTTGATTCTGTGCTTTTCCCTCTTGATTACTCGCATTTGTTTATGTTTTTTATATGGGTTTTTTGTTTCGGCTGTTGCTCTTTGTCCTTGCTTAGCTTGTGGAAGCTATTGATTTAGTTTGATTTTAACTAAGTTGTTGGTTGGTTTTTTTTCTTCATGTGCTTAGCTAGGGTTTGCTATTTGTTGGTTTCTCTTCTTGTCTGATCTTATGTTAATATGTTGATTCGAAATGTTTTTTTTTTGGATGTGAGGTTTACTGTGCTGAAATTTGTGCCTGTCCATCTATTGTGTGCATCTGTCTTTTGTTTCTTTGAGTCAGGTCATACACATCAATCTGTATGTCTCATTGACATATATTTGTCTTTCGGATGTCTTCAAAATCTCTCCCTTGCATTATACCATTTGTTCCTGTGTATCCACTTTTTAAGCCTGTTCATCTGTGTGGTTGATTTCAGTAGCATGGGGTTTAATTGTTTTAGTTCATCTGAGTGGTGGCATTTTTGTCCTTGTCACTAACAAAGTTCTGATTTGTTCTACACATGTATTGTACTATGTTGTTGTGGCCTCTTCTGATTGTTCACAAATGGCTCCCTCACCTCCGAAGAAGAAAACTCCTGCAAAGAAGGCTGACAAACGATTGAAAATGGATTCTAATCCGTTTAGGTCGGTTCAACACTTTGAGAGATATAAAGATTCTTTCATGAAGGGAACCATAATTCAAGAGAGATTTGTGAATTTAGTGGACCTAAAAGATACATTTATTCCCACATGTTTTGAGGGCAG
This sequence comes from Quercus lobata, assembly GCF_001633185.2. NCBI lineage: Eukaryota > Viridiplantae > Streptophyta > Magnoliopsida > Fagales > Fagaceae > Quercus > Quercus lobata. The sequence goes on along the minus strand of NC_044909.1, from coordinate 7,794,863 downwards.
AGGCTGGAAAAAGTTGTTAAATGGATTACCGGGTGTGTGTGAGCCTCTAATAAGAGAATTTTACTCTAATGTGAAGATTAGGGAAGATGAGCTAGATTGTTGGGTAAGAGGGCATGAATTCACTCTAGATGCTCATGATATTGATAGGGTCCTTGGTCTTGAGGGTTTAGAAGAGCATGAGTTTACCAACTACAAAGACAGAATGTTGTCTATAGAAACTGTTCAAAACCGCATTGGTGGACAGAGAGAAGGAAAGTGTCTTAATACCACAGTTTTTCCAGTTGACATGAGGTGCCTTACCATCATTATGATGAACAACTTGTATCCTGTGAAGAAACTCACTACAATCAACAATGCCAGAGCCATTTTTCTTATGGAGCTAAAAGAGAAAACATTCATTGATATCAGCTCTCATATATTTGATACAATCATGGAAGAGACCAGAACAACTTCCCGAGCTAAGCTGATTTTTCCTAGCCTTCTCATGCGGATTTTCAGGGCAAAAGGAATTCCAATACCTCAAGACGCATTTCAAGTAATCCTGGATAGACTTGATGGACTCAGGAAAGTCCAGACAGAGCAGTCTGAGAGGATGATAGCCATGCAGGACCAGCTGGATATTCTCTCTGCAAAATTCGACAGCTTCGCCACACATCATGGGCACTAACCCTTTGGCCATTCCAGTCAAAAAGGGGGAGAAATTTTTGAGAAACAGACCTTGAGGGGGAGATTTATGTTGAGAGGGAGCATAGTTTATCTTGCTCTTATGTTTTAGATAATGTGTTGTTTCTATGGGTTTAATACACTGTGGCTTTGGTGTATTTTTGTTTCTAACTCATAACTTACAATCTTGGTTTAATCTTTTATATATATTGTTGATGTTTTTCAGGATATATTGTTCTTGTACTCATGTTGCTTTTGTAAGCTTTTAGGGTTATGTTTTATGCATAGTTTGTAGGCTTTATGATTTGTACCATGCTTTATGCAGCCTTTTATGCTTTGTTTAAATTAGTACTTCTATATAAATGTATTGCATTTTCTATTAAGTACTATCTCTCTTGTGCCCTTGTAGGATTGTTCCTAGATGCATATACTTAGTTTATTATGCATTGTTTGAGTGTTTGGCATGCAAGAGACTTGCATTGAGCTTGTTAGCTTGTATGTCCTAGTGTTCATTCCAAGTGTGAATGAGCATTGTGGTCACTACCTTGTAGTGATTACTTGATTGATCAAGCCATGGTTTGTTTCTTAACTCCATCTTTGCTTAATCACATATTGCCTATTTCATATGCATTTCACAATTTTCTGCTTACAATGATCATGGTGTATTGTTGTGTTTCAGGAGTCTTATGTTCATATGATTCAAGTGCTTCACAACTTCTAGAGTTAGGTGTGAGTGAGTTTTGCTTAACTGTTCCCAACTCATGTGTTAAGTTTAGAGTCTGTTTTAGGGTTTTGTCATGGAATAGCCAAAGGGGGAGATTGTAAGGTTGAATTTATTCAACCATCTAATTGGCTTTATTCCGTGCCAAATTTGCTTGTATTTCGGCATTTAGTAACCCTGTATTTAGGTGGGCTTGTTGTAAGGGTAGTGAGTGAGATAGAGTGAAGTTTGCTCAAGAGTGTGCAAGAAAACAGTGACTCGCGGCTACAAGCCGCCAGACGCAGCACACGTGCCAAGCATGCCAGAAGGTGAACAATCATGCTAGCTGGAGCACTATAGGACAAAACAGGACAACTGGCCATACGGTTATCTCGCGACTCAGTCAAGTCGCGAGGCCAAGCTGTGAGCCAGCCCTGTTTTGAAAAACCTAACGTTTCACATTCCTCTCTCACCCTAGTATATATACCCCTTATACCCACAAAAGAAAGAGAGCTTCCAAAGATAATTTTGAGAGAAAAACCCTAGAGTAAAACAAGATTGATTCATCCACAATCTTTACATAAGTGCATCTTCAAATTCATCAACTCTTTTTCTCTCCATTGCCAAATCCTTGAGAGGCTTTTTACCAAAACCTTGTTCTCACCATATCCATTACTGTGAGAGGGCTTTTTGGTGTTCTGGGAAGCAGTTAGGAAGGAACCAATCTTCATTGGTTGATGCTATGGTCTAGTAGCGGAATCCGGGAAGCTAGAAAAGAAAAAGGTTCGGCGCAACCTCGTTGGAGCAAGAAGCTTGGAGGGCTTAGGTACACTGGGTGGATTAAGCTTGGAGGGTCTATTGCTGTCCATGTATCCCAACTACATTTTCTAGTGGATTGTTTACTGCTTAGAGGGCGGCGGAGAGGTTTTACGCTTGGAGGGCGACGGAGAGGTTTTACGCCGAGGGCTTCGGTTTCCTCTTCGATAACACATCGCGTGTTGTCTTTGTGTTTGCATCTTCCTTCCCTTTTATCTTTGCCTTTTATTATCTGCTGTGGGTTGTGATTTTAATTTGGCTTAGATAGTTTTTCCAATTCCATATTATAGCTTATGTTAATTTTCCGCACACTAGTTGTTTGACATAATGCTTGAATTGGTTAAGTTGTAATTTGGGGGTCTAAACGTTCAAGGGTGTTTTTACACATATTTGAACTTTCAGAAGTTATATCTCTTTAAAATTTTAGTTAGAGAAAAATTTTCTTGGGCTTTTTTTTTTTGGTAAGGGTCTAATATATTGTTAAGATGACCAAAGTTTAAGAACGAAGTTTGCGTACAAACTTAGTTATAACCTAAGACTATAATTCTCACGAAACAAATTGACATGATTACACATTTTAAAAATCTAACCGTTAAATTGATTGTTCTTAACGTTCTTAAAACATATATCAAATTTCATGTTAATCGGATATTATTTACTATTTGATATATAAACTTATTTTTTATGTATATTTTTAGACTATAAAAACTTGAAATTTAAACATTTAATTGAAGATATAGCTATTGACCATTGATCTTCTAGAAATTTGGAAGCATGAAGGATATAAGAAAAAAAATATAATCTAATGGTGGATTTGTCAAAATTCACATCCAATAAAAAAAATATTAAGTAGAGTTTTAGCCTTAGTCTATAATCACATTTGTTGCTAAACTTTAATTATATTGAGCCTAAAAAAATTTAGGGTGGGCACAAACTTGGCTTCAATATGGAGCAACCCCTAAATGGAAGCACCAAGTGAACAATCAAGTCATGAGTAGTGATTATTAGTTATTACATACATTTGGTTATGAGTAGTTCACATCAATTACTTTTACATGTGGTGTGTAAATGTGTGTAATAGCTTTTATCCTTAGGTCATATAGATATATAAAAAAAATTTCATTCTCATATTTTTTTTTCACTTTTATAGGTTAAAATGTGGACTTTTTAAAAAATATAAACATTTATGCATTATCAATTGTAGAAATATATGTGAAATAGTAGATGCGAACTAGTACAAAAAAATATGTTTCCTAGTTATATAATATGTTGTGAAAAAGAGAATCATAGATACTTTTCGCTTCCCATGAGTCTCTAACTCTAGCTGGTTGTGTTAAGGCATCTTGCTATGGCTGATCATCGATTAGTTGATATGGATTGTATGCCCTATGATAAAGGCACTTCTAATTTTTCATAATTTTTTTGGTTGAAATATACTATTGATTCATGAAGTTTATCTAATAATTTTTTTTTTTAATCTTTGAAGCTTAATAATTAAGCATTTTAATTTTGTCATTTAGATTTCTAAAGTTTCACCTGAGCATTATTAATTTCCAAACTAATAAAAATGAGTGCTATTAGTCTCTTGTCAATTTCAGTTGTATATGGAATTCTCAGCAGCAACTGCATAACTTAGCAACGTATCAATTAGGCTAGTTAATGGCAATGTGAAGGCAGCAATTTCATGCTTCACAATCCAAATGTGGAAGTCCAGTTGATATTATCTCTACAAAGAAGACTTTAACCAAATTGTGATAATGTATTCCTATTTAGACGTGACCAAGCATGATTAAATTAACTGTAACTGAATGCTAAACTGAACTAACTTGAACAGAAAGTAACAATACATAAAACTAAATTGAACAAGGAATTAAAACAATTAATAGAATTAAAATTACCGGTATTAACGATATAGAACCGCACAACAAGTAAGGCTAAGTTAACCTAAAGGGAGACTACAAAGGATAAACAAGCAAAGTTGGATTCCAAAATTAGAGAATGTATTTAGTATCAATGATACCATATTAGTGGTTTTAAAATCCAATAAGTGTGAGACATGTCAGTAAAAAATAACTACCCTGCTAATAAATGAAAAATATGTGTTAGTGAGTGGTTATTTTTGTATATATGTCTCCTTGTTATTGGATTTTGATACCGATAACGTGATATTATTTAATATAAAATACTTTTTCCAAAACTAGTAAATGCACAAAGTGTTGACACATGCCCCTTTACCGATGCATATAAATATGACAAGTAGGATTTGCTTAATCTTTTATTTTATTTTTTATTTTTTGGGATAGAAACAGATTTTGCGTAGTCTTAGATAGTGAAGTACAAGAAATTTCATTAAGATGTAATTGGCAAATTGCTAACAACCAATTTTATATTACAGAATGTGAGGTCCACAAATATGTTTAGAAGACCTAATATGCATATAGCTTCTGGACAAACCAAACCATAATTATATATTTTCCAAACTGCTTAATTGATTTGCCGCAACCTACTAACAAATAAAGAATGAAAAGATAAGACAATGGCAAAAAACATAAATCATGTCCCTTTACCAATACATATAAATATGGCAAGTAGGATTTGCTTAATCTTTTATTTTATTTTTCTATTTTTGGGATAGAAACAGGATTTGCTTAGTCTTAGATAGTAAAGTACAAGAAATTTGATTAAGATGTAATTAGCTAATTGTTAACAACCAATTTTATATTACAAAATGTGAGGTCCACAAATATGTTTAGAAGACCTAATAGGAGATTCGAGCCTTTTGCCCTTAATTTTTAAAAAAATTTAGCAATATGCCCCCATTTCGAAACTATATAGGGATATGTCCCTGTTTCGATACTCGATTACCTTAAAATCGAGTTCCAATGAAATACTCAATTCGTAGAAAATCGAGTTATGCCCAATAAAACTTTAAAAAAAAAAAAAAAAAAAAAAAAAAAAAAAAAAAAAAAAGCATGGAACCTAGTATGGGGACTTATAAAAATTTTTGCAGGAAAACGCTGCTGTAGGGCTTTAAAACGTCACTATAAGGCTTAAAACGCCACTATAGGGCTACCTGAACGGGGGAATCACACTAATAAAAAAAAATTGCAGGAAAACGCCGCTATAAGGCTTTAAAACGTCACTATAGGGTTTAAAAACGCCACTATAGGTTACCCTAAATATGGGGCAATCATACTTATAAAAAAAAATTTTGCATGGAACTCGATTTTAGGGTAATCGAGTATCGAAACAGGGGCACGCCCCTATATAGTTTGCAAACAGGGACATATTGCCAATTTTTTACAAAATTAAGGGTAAAATGTTAGAATCTCCAGACCTAATATGCATATGGCTACTGGACAAACCAAACCACAATTATATATATTCCAAACTACACAGTTGATTTCCCATAACCTTGTAACAAATAATGAATGACAAGATGAGACAAAGGCAAAAAACATAAATCTACTGCCCATGGAAAATAACTCGTTACGCTCATTTATCTCTACTATTTTATACCAGTCTTCACAATTAATGTAAAAATATACACATTTTAATATATGAAAGTATGGGTGTAAAAACAAAAACTTTTTTTTGAAGAGTTGAAAATATTATTCAACGGAAAGCAAATTATAAGGAAACAAAAGAGACAGCCTCCCTTTCTACATGACTATACACACTGGAAGGGCAACAACCCAAACCAAAGGAACCAACCCAACTTTGATTCCTAGACCATTTAGCTAATTTATAAGCAGCAATATTTGTCTCACAATAAACTCAATTAAAGGAAACTGAAATCAGAGAGGACCATGCCACATGGACAGCCACTACAAAATGATTTAGTGTCCAATGAATACTATCCCTGAGAGTGAATTTACACGTCTTAGAATCACTTTCTATAATTACATGTGAAGCATCATAACAAGTTGCAAGAGCAAGATTGAGTGCCTATAACATTGCCAATGAGAGTGATGAAATAAAAGAACACTTCTTTTATTTCATCAGCAAACCTACACACTTTTAACAACGAGGTTACCTTCACCAATCTCATCCACAAAAGTTTTGAGATTGATATAGGAAGAAGAACCAACTTCGTTGGTAGCCTCCATAGCCAACTCCTTCCATTTCTTGGCATTCCTTCTAATTGCTTCCCTTCTCTCTCCATCTCCCACAACCAATTCCAAACATCTCTTAATCTCATCACCTTCAACAATCTCATCTTTATTCACTGTCACCCTCACCCCTATCTTCCACACATCTTCAATTAGCTTCGCATTCGTCCCTTGATCAGACTGTTGTGGAAATGCTACCATTGGCACCCCTAAAACCAAACTCTCCAAAGTTGAATTCCACCCACAATGTGTCACAAAGCATCCTAGTGAAGGATGTGACAAAACCTCCACTTGGGAACACCATGGCAATATCATTCCCATTTGTTCCAATTCCTCTCTACAACTCAACTTCTCTTCTTCTCCACTTTCCTTAGCTCTTATGACCCACAAGAAGGGCCTCCCACAATCCAACAATCCATGTGCAATTTCCTCCATTTGTTGCTTTTTTAACACCAATAAGGTTCCAAATGAAATGTAAATGACCGATGATTCAGACTTTGAGTTGAGCCATTTTATGTAATTTTTGGAGCCATTTGACAGATCTCTTCCATCCAAAATAGCATATGGAACTAGCGGTCCAACTGAAACCAAGTTAAGTTTTTCGAGCGCTTTTAAAGCCTCGGGCTCTAATGCATCAAAGGTATTCACTAGAACTCTAGGATTGCTCTCCTTTTCAAGTGCTTCAAGTTGGGCTTGGAATTTAGGGCGTAAAAGAGCGTATGGGTTTGAAGCAAGCAAGAAGGAGGGAAGGTCACGAGTAGCGAGTAATGGCAAACCTGGTAACTGTATCGAATAAGAGGGCCGGTCATCGCTATCATTCCCAATAACATCGGCAAAACCATTGTAATAGTAGTAGTATATGTCGAAAACCATTGCAGGTTGAATCCAAAGAAGGGCGGAAGGAAGATGAAGCTCACGAGCCACGTCAACAACCCAAGGTAGAAGCATTGTGTAGACTATGCACTGTTTATTGGCGGTGGAGACAATGAGGTCGGTGAGAGCTTTGGAGCCATTGTGCTTGAGCTGATCCCATTGTTTTTCAACATCGTCCACAACTCCATCATCATAGCCGTCAGAGAAGGTGGCAAACAACAAGCCGTCAAGAGGACGGCTTTTGATCATGCCTCGACTGTGGGCACCAACGGTGGTGAAGAAGGTGACATGCACTCCCAAGCGAATGAGGCGTTCTGCAAATTGGAAGGCAGGGTTTATATGGCCTTGCGCAGGATATGTGACTATGACAAATTGGCTCTGCTGCTGCTTCAACATGATTATTTGATATATGATATCAATTGTGAATAGTCTAAACAAAAATAGAATAGTTGTTTTGTACTTGAGGTCTGTGAGATTTATATAAAGGACCAATGCTTATGAGAATGGGCAAGGCTTAAAAATGGAGCAAAATTTTTTAGCTTTTTAAGTCAACTTTGCCACGATCATACATATAATTAGACTATAATTGATGGAGAAGAAGTAATTTATAGATTTATAAGAAAGTGATAAATAATCAGTCATAATGTAAAATAATTATAATAAAAATTGTGAAATTTTTTGTAGTATTAGAAATTTCTTTTCAATTTTTTTTTTTTTTTTTGGTTAAATAGAAATTTCGTACTAAAGTGGACTGGGTAAGAGTATTAATGACATTTGCAATGACGATTTGGAGAAGGTGGGGCTTTGTGATTTAATTTATTCTTCTTGATGTTTTCATTATAAACGACAAGGACTAGTTGGCCTGACAAAAACAATTCAATGGATGCAAATTTCAATGGGAATATATAATCCATCCAACTTGTATCTCCCGGATGCATGCGCGCATCTAAATCTCTAGTTTCTGCGTGGGGTGGGGCTTTGCGATTTAATTTTTTCTTCTTGATGTTTTCATTATAAACGACATGGACTAGTTGGCCTGACAAAAACAATTCAATGGATGCAAATTTCAAATGGGAATATATAATCCATCCAACTTGTTTCTCCCGGATGCATGCGCGCATCTAAATCTCTAGTTTCTGCGTGGGCCCCAATATCTAAAGCACTAGTTTTCTTCACCCGATGGCGTCGTGTTTTACCTGGCATTGTATTGGGCAAGAGTTTGAGCCTTTGAGGCCCAATGGAAGCAGTGAAGGTTTTAGAAATTTTTTTCAAGACGAAGATCGGACTTAAAAAATATATTATTTTACAATCTTAAAAATTACTTTATTTATTATAATATATTATTTTATAATAAAATTAAATTTCTGTAAGGATATAATATAAAACTCATGTTTACTCCTCCAATCTCAATATGCCACATCATTTTATCAGATATTTAAAAATAAGCACAATCATACCCAATCAATTCTAATATCCATATATAAATCCAACTAAATTAGGAATTTATTTAGATATTATTAGGTGTGGTAGGATGTATTGAATTTTAAGTAAAATGCTAATGTGAGTATGTGACAATCTCTTATTGAATAGTGTAAAACATGGGTTTTACACCCTATTCTTACCAAATTCAAACTCTTTTACAATACACTCAACATCCCAACTTTTATTTTATCATACAACACATTAAAATAATATATCTACACAATAAAATAATATAACCCAATATCCAAACCAAGGAAGTCAATACCATACCGGAGGTTGTACCGGTTTGGCCAGCGGTACAATATATTTGGTCAATACCGGTGTACCATTTCGAGATTACCGCTAATATAGATATAGAGACAGATATATTTATATATATATATATATATATAAATCCTTCTATGTGATTGTGGGTGGGTTACTACTAGAGTGGCAAGTTAAAAACAAGTCCCATCAATTTACTTAACATTATTAATAATAATAATAATAATATTATATACCTCAGTACATGTGCTTGATACCTTGGTAATGAAAGAAAAAGAAAGTACAGTGGCAAACAAAAAGTTAAGAGCATAGGCCACGTGGTTGGTGGAAATGACTTGATACTAAAGACAAGTTTGAAAAATATTCAACACTTTTGAGTGTTTCATAGTTCCACCTTGATAATGAAAGAAAAAGAAAGTACAGTGGTAAACAAAAAGTTAAGAGCATAGGCCACGTGGTTGGTGGAAATGACTTGATACTAAAGACAAGTTTGAAAAATATTCGACACTTTTAAGTGTTTCATAGTTCCACCTTGATAATGAAAGAAAAAGAAAGTACAGTGGTAAACAAAAAGTTAAGAGCATAGGCCACATGGTTGGTGGAAATGAATTGATACTAAAGACAAGTTTGAAAAATATTCAACACTTTTGAGTGTTTCATAGTTCCACCTTGATAATGAAAGAAAAAGAAAGTACAGTGGTAAACAAAAAGTTAAGACTTTTCAAAAAAAAAAAAAAACAAAAAGTTAAGAGCATAGGCCACATGGTTGGTGGAAATGAATTGATACTAAAGACAAGTTTGAAAAATATTTAACACTTTTGAGTGTTTCATAGTTCCACCTAACCATCTGATATCATTGACTAAATATTAGATAAGAAAATTTGAAAGACACAAAGTAGAAAGCACATAGTTGTAGTGCATTAGTAGTGAAGAAACTAAAGACGCAGGAAAAAAGAAGAAGAAGAAGAAGAATAAAGAAGTTGCAGTGGCAGCTACAATGGAGAGGAATGGGATCTAAATTAGAAAAGGGTATAGAAGGGAAAAAAATGAAAGATTTGGAGTACAGATCTCAGTCATTAAGCACCAAGTCAGTGAGTCACAAACCCATTTTTCTTATCTTCTTCTTCCTTCTCTTTTTCTTTTTTCTTTTTGTTTGTACCGGTCCAAAACATCTTTACCGATCGAAACAGACGGATTTCGCCGGTACGACCGGTATTTTTCCGATACAAAACAAGAGGTGTATCTGTATCGGTGCACTGGCCGGTATGGTATATACCGGCCGATACGGTGCGAAATTGACTTCCTTGATCCAAACAAAACCCAATAACTAAATAAAACCCAAAATCCAATAAGATATTATTTTAAAAAAAAATACCATCTTGCTACAATATCATCTTGCTACAATACCATCATATTTATAAGATGGTACTATAACACAATGGTAATTTTTTTTCTAATTAGACTTTCGAATAATGCACACTTTTAAGGTTTGGATGCTATAAATTTACAATTTTTTTTGGGGGGGGGGGGGTGTTAACAATCCCCAATGCCAATTAATGCTTAAAGAAACTTAAATTATACAAAATCTGATAAAGAGATAATTTCATTTATTGACAAAAAAAATGTAAATACATAAAGTCTTACAATTTTATTTTACAAGTTTTCTTATTTTGAAATTATTGCATGATTGTGTCGGGTCCGAGGACCGAGAAGAATCAAGACAGTTGGTATCCTATGAAGACCCGAAAGGGTAAACGAGCTCCGAGGACTCCGCCCACCCGAGGAGAGTAAGAGAATTAGGACAATTGGTGTCTTGTGAAGACCCAAGGAGAGGAGAAAAGACAACAATGGGGGCAAGGATGGTGGGTGGAAGTTTCCTGAAGGAGATATCTCCCACCTCCGCATTCAATGCCCTACACCAACTTTATCGGCTACATTAATGTGGAAATGACCTCTAAACAGTAACTTCACAGCTAGCAGCCCTTTCGACCACCTTCAGTAGAGTCCTAATGGGACAAGTATCTTGAGAAATGCCCTGTGACATACAAGTGGAGGGCTAGGATGCATGGAAAAGGGATATAAAAAGGAAGGGAACCCCCCAAAAAAAAGGGGAAGAACATTTTAAGGACCATTAGAACAGGAAAGAGAACGGTGAATAGCCTAGTGTAAAACATAAACTCAATTTATATACAAGAAGTTAATCCTCAGACTTGCCTGAGAAGGATATTATCCTCAATTGTGGTTTAAATCACATCAATCTAATACTTTGGGCTCTTCGGGCTTAAGCTTGGGCTTAGTGTAGTATTGCACTTGGACTTGTTTCTCAATCTCTCAAAAAATTCTATTATTTGGGCTTAATTTAAACGACAAGGTATCACTGATCTAAGTGGACTTAGGCCTTTATTTTTTGAGCACTTACAATGATAATCTCATTATCAATGATAGAAGTTATATCTCTTTCAAAATTTTAGTTAAATAAAAATTTTCTTGAGCTTTTTTTTTTTTTTTTTTTTTGTAAGGGTCTAATATATTGTTAAGGGGACCAAAATTTAAGCACAAAGTTTAATTACAAACTTAGTTGTAATTTAAGACTATAATTCTCACGAAACAAATTGACATGACTACACATTTTGAAAATCTAATCGTTGAATTAATTGTTCTTAATGTTCTTAAAACACATATCAAATTTCATATTAATCGGATATTATTTACTATTTGATTCATAAACTTATTTTTTATGTATAATTTTAGACCATAAAAACTTGAAATTTAAAATTTTGATTGATGACATACCTATTGACCATTGATCTTCTAGAAATTTTGCAAGTATTGAGGATATAAGAAAAAATATATATAATCTAATGGCGGATTTGTCAAAATTCACATCCAATAAAAAAAATTAAGTGGAGTTTTAGTTTTAGTCTATAATCAAGTTTGTTGCCAAACTTTAATTATATTGAGCATAAAAAAATTTATGGTGGTCATAAACTTGGCTTCAATGTAGAGCAGCCCCTAAATGGAAGCACCAAGAGTACAATCAAGTTATGAGTAGTGATTATTGGTTATTACATACACTTGGTTATGAGTAGTTCACATCAATTACTTTTACATGTGGTTTGTAAATGTGTGTAATAGCTTTTATCCTTAGGTCATATAGATATATAAAAAAAAATTCATTCTCATACATCTACTTTTTTTTTAATTCATTTTTATAGGTTAAAATGTGGACATTTTTAAAAATTTAAACATTTCTGCATTATCAATTGTAGAAATATATGTGAAATAGTAGATGCGAACTAGTACAAAAAAATATGTTTCCTAGATATATAATATGTTGTGAGAAAGAGAAGCATAGATACTTTTTGCTTCCCATGAGTCTCTAACCCTAGCTGATTGTGTCAAGGCATCTTGCTATGGCTGACCATCAATTAGTTGATATGGATTGTATGCTTATGCCCTATGATTATCACAAAGGCACTCCTAATTTTTCAAAAAAAATAAAATTTTGTTATCTTCTGAACATTTTTTTTTTTTTTTATCTTTGAAGTTTATTAATTAAGCATTTTTGTCATTTTGATTTCTAAAGCTTCACCAAAGCATTATTGATTTTTAAACTTTTAAAAATGAGCGCTATTAGTCTCTTGTAAATTTCGGTTGTATATGGAATTCTCAGCAGCAATTGCATAACTTAGCAACGTATCAATTAGGCTAGTTAGGGGCAATGTGAAGGCAGCAATTTCATTCTTCACAATCAACTGCATAACTAGTTAGGCTAGTTAGTGGTTTATGAAATTAATTTTCAGCAATTGGTAAAATTGTGATCAATTTTCTTTAGTAGTGGTTATTTCCCATAGATTTATAGTCCATTTTCTACAAAATCAACCCCACTATCTTGGTTGATCGATCTTAATAAACTTGACCTTACATCAAACTCCCACCCACTAATCCTTTTTTTCTTTTTCTTTTTTGAGGAATTCCCACCCACTAATCTTGGGTTTACTAACTTTGCCTTGAATCTCATTTATTAGCTTTTCGAGAGATATTTCTTGCAATTCTTGTGATATTTGAAAAACTAGTCGCTAACTCACGATGCATGGGATAGCTATTGTGTTGGAAGATTTAAACAATTCTTTGTTTCTTCGTCTTTGATTGTACATTAGTTTTGAATCTGTTTCACAATTTGCAACTCCTAATCCCTTTTTTTACCTTGATAAGTACATCTCTTGATCTAACTTCAACAAAAAAAAAAAAAAAAAAAAATCTACAAAATAAAAATATGCTTACATTAATCTCTATCACTCCGAAACCCTTTCACAATCCTTTTCTTTTAAAGGGATAGATAATAGGCCATATATAATGGAACCTTAGCTTTGAGAATTAGTGGTGATATTAAGTTCCTTTTCTAGATTAGAAGGCCTTCGAAATTGCAGATTAATAATGAGCAGGTGGAATATTGTTGCAGCCTAACCACAAGAAATACTTTTGTCAGAGTCATATTTTCTATTTATTGGCTTATCTTTTGAAAAAAACGCACTTTACTTGTAATTGGGTAGATCTAAGTTGGGTTTAATGTATCAAGAAGTATGTGAAGTCTACATTCTAAGTGGTATTATTAAAGATATGAAGACTGATCCAAGAAACAAGTGAAGAAAAGAAGTTTCAATAAGTCTTGACACTAGTCTCAACACTAGCATCTATCGAGGTTTAATGAAGAGAAGCTAGATACAAATTTGATCTATCGAGATCTACGATTTTAGAATTCGTAGATCTGAAATTCGGCCCATGATAACTTGGATTGCTAAGGTTTCTCTCTCTACAACCCTAGACCAAATAAAAGGCTTATTTTAAAGTCATCAAAGACATAGAGACTCAATTAGAGAACTCATACACTTTGTGAAAAGCTACTGCATATTGTGTGCCTTAAGGTTTTGTAACCAAGTGCTTCCAAATCTTCAACGTGCTTTGAAGTGAAGAACTTTGGAACCAACAACAATTTTTAAGTTGCTTGGAGTTAGTCATTGTAAAGTTAAATTTATTCAACTATGTGTTGGTTTTATTCTGTGCCAAATCTGCTTGTAATTCAATATTTAGAAACTCTATATTTAGGTGGAAATAATGTAAGGGTTGTGTGTGTGAGAGTGTGAAGATTTGATCAAAAGTGTGCAACCAAAAGGTGACTCGCGACTAGACTCGCGAGTGGTGACTCGCCAAAATGAATCACATGTGTGAAGCATGCAAGAAGATGAAGAGTCAAGCTAGCTAGATCACTATAGGACAAAAAGTACAGTCTGGCCTAGTCTGGTAACTAGCGACTGGAACTTGTGACTCATCCCAGTCATGAGTGACTCACTAGTGCACCCTGTTTTGCTGAAAAGTGACTTTTCACATTCCATCTCATACTCTACTATAAATACCCTTATACCCACAAAATGTAGAGAGCTTCCAAAGAGAAACCCTAAAGAAAAACAAGATTGATTCATCCATAATTTTATACACTTGATTCTCCGAATTCCTCTACTCTCACCCTCTCCATTGTCATAGTCATGAGAGGATCATAAACCAAATCCTTATCTCACCAAATTCAGAGTAGTGAGAAGGTTCTTGGTGTTTGGGAAGCAGTTCAAGAGAGAACCAATTCATGTTGGTTAATGCAATGGGCAAATTGCGGGATCCGAAAAGCTAGAGAAGACACGGTTTGGCGTAACTTTGTTGGAGTAAAAAGCTCAGAGGGCTTAGGTGCATTAGGTAGATTAGGCTTGGAGGGTCTATTGTTATTCATGTATCCCAACTAATTTTCTAGTGGATCATTTATCGCTTGGAGGGTGGTGGAGAGGTTTTTCGCCGAGTTCTTCGGTTTCCTCTTCGATAACTCGTGCCGATGTTATATTGTGTTTGCATCTCTTTTTCCCTTACTCTTAGCTTTTAATTTCTGCTGGTTGTGATTAATTAATGGCTTAAAGTAGTTTGCTTATTTGGGTATTACTTATATTTCATATTCCGCACATATATTATTTGAATATAAGCTTGTATTGGAAAATTTGTATTTGGGGGTCTAAACATTCACAAGTGTTTTATACATATAGTGAGTTTTCAGTTGGTATCAGAGCGCATACTCCTTGTCGGATTTCTATATCCTTAGTGTGATCCTTGATTCCTAGGATGGATAGGTCTCCATCCCTCAATGCACCTCCCTTCTTTTATGGGAGTAATTAAGCATTTTGGAAAATGCATATGCGTGCATTTTTGTGCTCCATTGATGAGAATATGTGGGATGCTATAGAAATTGGTTGGACAAGGCTAGAGGCTGCCAAATCCACTTGGGATAAGGCAGCTCTCGCGGTGGCTAATGCTAATAGCAAAGCACTTAATGCTATATTTTGTGGTGTCTCACCGGATGAATTTCATAGGATTTCTCATGTGTTAATTTCCAAGAACGCATGGGAAATTTTGGAGACTACATACAAAGGCACCAAGAAGGTGAAGAATACCAAGCTTCAAATGATTACCACTCAGTTTGAAGAATTGAAGATGAGCAAAGATGAATCATTCGACTCATTCTATGGAAAGTTGAATGAAGTGGTAATTGGGAAATTGAACTTGGGTGAGAAGAAGAAAGACTCCAAAGTAGTAAGAAAGATCCTTAGATCATTGCTAGAGAACTTCTGAGCCAAGGTGACTACCATTGAGGAGAGCAAGGATCTTGATGAGATAAAGGTTCAAGAATTTATCGACTCTCTTCAAACATATGAACTCACTCTACCATCTCAAAGGAAGAGCAAATCCCTTGCTCTTAAAACGATCAATGAGAGAATTGAAGCTCAAGATTCCTCAGAAGAGAATGATGTTGAAAAAGAGGTGACATTCCTTGCAAAGAACTTTCGCAAGTTCTTGAAGTTCAAAAAGGATGGGAAGTCCTTTGAGAAAGAAAAATTCTCCAATTTCAATAAAGACAAGAAGGACTTCAAAAGGAAGGATTCTATATACTTTTTTCCTTCTCAAGAAATCACTTGTTATAAGTACAATGGGCATGGTCATTTGAAGAAAGAATGCTCTACCTATTTGAAGGGAAAGGTTAGAGCTCTTGCTACAACCCTTAGTGATTCAGATAGCTCAAACTCCGATTCTGAAGAAAGCTGTGATGGGGAAGGAAACTACTTTACTTTCATGGCCATTGCACCCGTAGATTTTTCGGAAGATTTAAGTACTCTAAAGGAAGAGCTTGGTGAGCATACCGAAGTGGAATCTATTGGTGTTTAAGATAAATACGACGATGATGAAGACGAGTGCATTTATGAAGGAACAAATAGATTGCAAGAATCCTACAATGCATTTCTTGAAAAGAGTGGAGAATGTGCAAGAGTGGCTAAGGCAGCCATAAGAAAGATGAAGAAAGCCGAAGAGGACTATAAAAGCATCCTCGTGTGGTACAAAGAGACCAAGTGGAGAACTAAACAATGCCTATTCCAAGATAAAGTTTCTTGAGTTTGTTCAAGCAAATGCCAAAGTGGAGCGTGTTGCTTCCAAGAAACTTGATGAAGTGCTTGCCTATCAAAAACCCTCTTCGGATAGAAATGGCTTAGGGTATACCGGAGAATGTAGCTCAAACTCTAAAATGTCAAAGGAAATGAAGTTTGTTAAGGCTAAAGAAGCATCAAATTCTCTTGTTGACAATGTAAATATGAAAAGAAGCCAAATGTGGTGAATCAAATGGTTTTGACAGAGTCTCCCAAGCCAATTGTGGCTAAGCCCAAGGCAAGAGGAAAGTCTCTTCCTAAGAGACAAAGAGGTCCACAAACGCAACACTATTGCCATCATTGTGGAATCCTAGGGCACACTAGACCAAATTGCTACAAGCTCCAAGCATTGAAGAATGCGGATCTTCAAAAGTGAAGAAGACAAGGAAAATGCAATGGGAAACCCAAGCAACCAAAAGGGCAAGAAGGAAAACCCATTATGAGTGATGTGATGAAGATGATTGACACCATCACCTCATGTTTGGCCAACTTCAGCTTAAGGTTTGAGAATCATGACTCAAGTACCCAATCCTCAAAGGATATCACCCCAAACGCACGTGCGGTGTGGGTGAAGAAGGATACTCATGCATAAGCATTATAACATGTCCATGCATTAATTCTTTCTATATAATGTGACATTGTTGTTTGCTTATTTATTTTACATTCTAGCATGTTTTTAATTTTAATTTTTTTTTTAAAGCTTTGGTTGCTTGTTGGTTTTGATCATTCTTTACTTTGCTTTGTGTCAAAAATCCAAAAACACATAAAAAGTATAAAATCCAAAAAGTTTGATCGGCTATGTTGTGCATTGTCACATGCATGTTTAGCCTTGTACCTCTGTACTAATGGCTTTGTGCAGTAATGAACTTAGCTTTTTCTCTATGCACTTGTATCTTTGTGGGAAACATCTTGACATCTATGTGATTGTTGTAAATAGATCTTTAAACTTGTCATGAATTATTAGTCAATAGTTTTGTTGATCTTGAGACATGCATAGACTTGTGCCTATATCTCTTACCTCTCATTTGTTTTACTTAAAAGCTCAACCAATGTCAAATCTCGAAAAGAGATAATGAGCAGAAAAAGTTGTCACACAAACTAGTATTTGACTAGGAAAAAGGGAAAGCAACATGTATTTAAAATGTATGGTGCCAAAAGCCAAAGGCTTACTCATCAAATTAAAATATCAAAAATTTCAGGCATCGATCTCAAAAAGAGATGTAAAAATCAAAATGATCAAAGGTTATCAAAAGAAAAGAAGCTCAATGAAAGCTTCTAACTCAATGTAATCAAGTTTATGTGGGAGGTCATATATGTTCATTTCTACAATTGAGATAGGTTATTCTACTTAGTGCTAGTTGTGTATGACTTACTTGAATTGATCATTGAAGCTTCACATTAGACTAAGAACTATCTCATAATTGATACCCACCCACATTACACATGTCTATATTCAATGAATGCCCTACTCATTTGTATGATTGTACTTGATTAAATGTGATGTACATACTCAAGCATCTATTGATCAAAACCAAAAAGATTTTTTTTGAGTGTCTTAGTTGCTTTTGGAAGGTATTTTGATTTGAAAATTTTCACAAAAATCCAAAAATTTGCAACCCTGCATTTTTGCGACTCACTCACGAGTCATACTCAAGTCGCGAAAATTGGTTCTCTTATGTTGCGACTATTTGGCGAGTGTAAGTCCCAATCACGAAAAAGACTTAGAATTTTTTTTTCAAAATTTGGGTTTAAGGGTTTTTGGCAACTCACTTGGTGACTCATTCGCAAATTAGTTGAGTTGCGAAAATCACGTGTTTTGCAAAAATAAGGTTAAAAATCAGACAAGTTTTTCAAATCTTTTCACTTTCTGTCGCATCACGTGTTTGTCCCTTTGTCTTCTCCCCCTCTCCCTCTCTCAAAACCACCTTTTTCACTCCAAAAACCTCCATTCTTCTCTTCAATCTTCACTCCAAATCCAAGAAAAGGTATGTGTTTTCACTCCTTTTTACTTTATTTCAAGTTTAAAGCATTCTATTTCATGGATTTGTTGGTTTTGTTGACATATTGAAATATTGTTGAAGAACATGGGTTTTTGTAGTTTTGATGAGATTGATATATGGGTTTTGTTGAGAATGATGCTATAATGCTTGTTTTTTCATGTTTCTGTCAAGATTATTACATACTCATGCATTATACAATGTTTTGTGTTGTGGTGTGCATACCATTTTGTTGATAAAATGTTTATTTAGATGTTTTTGTGGGTGTGTGTGTGTGTTTTTTTTTTTTTTTGGGGGGGGACTCTGTCAAGTACAAAACTTGGGGATAATTATATTTCCTTATTTGGAACAACTAATGGTTATGTGTTTCACACTTTGCCCCTTGCATGATTTCATGCCTCTTATATGCACACTTTTCCATATGATGCGCACACACACAATCTTTGACATGTTGTGTATCTAATGCCATGATTATATCATACTCTGATGTTTAGCATCTTCATATGTCAAAATTTTTTTTTTTTTTTTTGAATTGCTCTTTAAATTTCAATTTTTAGGGTTTAATTCTTTTTTTTTTTTGGGTACTAACTTGTTGCTAATCAAGTTTGTTGCCGTTTGTTTTCATCTTGCTCTTTGCTATTTCATGATCTCTACTTGAAGATATCTCCTTTCAAAAAGTTAGCAGTGAAAGGAAGCAGTAGCAAAGGGAAGGAACCAATCATTAACCTCACTAGTTTCTCCCTTAAGTCAAAGAAAACTTGATCTTCAGCTGGAGTTTTCAATGACACCCAATTCAAATCCTATACCACATTTCAAGCGTATTCAAGCTACTTCAAAAGTGTCCCCTTGGTAATTGAACGGGTTGTTGAGTAAGCTACTCTTCTTGATACAAACATTCCTAAATGGCTCGCTTCTAAGGATTGGAACTACCTTCTATCAAATCTTGATGATCCTTATGAAGAGCTTGTGAAAGAGTTTTATGTGAATGCCCTCTTTGATGGGGAAGAGCTACGATGTTGGGTGAGAGGAAAGGACTTTACTATAACGCCTACATATCTTGCTCTCATTCTGAACATCAACCGACCAATGTTTGCAAAACCACCAGTGTATGATGAGATGGAACTGGATCTTGAAATTTTTCGCAACGCTTTCAGAGAAAATTTGGTTGTGTCTTCAAATGGGAAATCAATTGGTTTGTCATCTTTATCTCCCGAGTTGAAGTTGCTCACAACAATAATGTTTCATAATCTCTATCCTCTCTCGAGCACCAAATATATGAATCTTGGTCAGGCTCTATTTCTTCATGACTTGATTACCAATGAAAAAATTGATGTATGCTCTCATATCTTTCACATTTTGGTCAAAACTGCTGAGAGGGCGGCCTCTAGGAATTGTCTTCCATTTTGTTGCCTCATCACAAATATATTGAAGCAAAAAGGAGTACCCATAATGGAAGATGAGTTTCCTCAATCAAAGCAAAGAGCAATCAACATTAGCTCTCTCAATGCTATAAGAGGCCATGTCCGAAAGAATGTCAAGCAAGTGAATACTGCTCCTCAAGATGATACAAGCTTTAGCTCACACTCCTATGATGAGAAGTTGGACAACATCATGGCTTCCATGCAAGACAGTAGCACAAAATTGTCCAACCCCACAACTATCATGCACTCTCAGCACACCCGATTTGAGAAAAAGTTTACCTCTCTCCAAACTCAATTGGATCAAATCCAAAGGAAGCTAGAAGAAGATGATAACTAGCTATTCCATGACAAAAAGGGGGAGATGGTGTTCATGATAAAGGGAGAGAGCTAAATTAAAGGGGGAGCAAACAATGCAAGAGCAAGCAATCAAACAACAAGCTCTTCTAGTTTTTCTTTGTTGCTATCACTAGTCTATGTTCATATTTTATATTTTAAGCTTATGTTGTGTACTTGACTATGTTATGATAATTCTATGTACCCTTGCTTATGTAACTTAGTACTTTTAGTTAATGTCTTGCATTTTCTTTCGTACACTTGTGCCTTTGTTGGATCTTGTACCCTTGATGCAATTTAAACCTAATGCTTCTTGCTTTAATGTTCTTGCATCGGTTAAGTGTTGGACATGCAAATGATACTTTGCATTGAGCTTTTTTTTTTTTGCTTTCATGTCCGGATGTTCATTCACCATGTGAATTTTCATTATAGTTACTATCTATAGTACACCATTTGGATCACTATAGGACAAAAAGTACAATCTGGCCTAGTCTAGTAACTCGCGACTCATTCCAATCGTGAGTGACTCGCCAGTGCACCTTGTTTTGCTAAAAAGTGACTATTCACATTCCATCTCATACTCTATTATAAATACCCTTATACCAACGAAATGTAGAGAGGTTCTAGAGAGAATTTTAAGAGAGAAAAACAAGATTGATTCATCCACAATCTTATACACTTAATTCTCCGAATTCCTCTACTCTTACCCTTTCCATTGTCATACCCATGAGAGGATCATAAACCAAATCTTTACCTCACCAAATTTAGAGTAATGAGAAGGTTCTTGGTGTTTGGGAAGTAGTTCAAGAGAGAACCAATTCATATTGGTTGATGCAATGGGCTAATTGCGGGATTCGAAAAGCTAGAGAATACACTGTTCGGCGTAACCTTGTTAAAGCAAGAAGCTTGGAGGGCTTAGGTGCATTGGGTAGATTTGGCTTAGAAGGTCTATTGCTATTCATGTATCCCAATTGATTTTCTAGTGGATTATTTACCACTTGGAGGCCGGCGAAGAGGTTTTTCACCAAGTTCTTCGGTTTCCTCTTTGATAACATGTGCCAGTGTTATCTTATGTTTGCATCTCTCTTTCCCTTACTCTTACCTTTTAATTTCTGCTGGTTGTGATTAATTAATGGGTTAGAGTAGTTTGCTTATTTGGGTATTGCTTATATTTCATATTACGCACATATATTGTTTGAATATAAGCTTGTATTGGAAAATTTGTATTTGGGGGTCTAAACATTCACAAGTGTTTTATACATTTAGTGAGTTTTTAGTCATATACTATGATCTGTGCATGCAAAGAAGCCTTCTACAAGAACAAGTCCAATTGGGGATTGGTAGAAAAGTTCAACTGTAGGTTGGTATTTTACAATAGTCCAGAGTAGTGATAAGATTCCTTATACTTGTAACCGCTTGTTCTTGCTTAGTAGATTCTTGAGAGTGGTGACCTGAAATTCACCCGATGGGGTTTTTGCCTTACGATAGGTTTTCCCCATTTGTCAACAAATCACTGTGTCTATTTAACTTTCGCTGCACTTAATTTATTTGGTGATTTGTTGGTGCCTCCACGGTTTGCATGTAATTTAATCTAATTAATCAACTTGAGTAATTGAATTAATTAACTAGGGTCAATCTATAACTCAACAACTTTTATGAGAAAAACTACAAATATATGGTGGAAAAATCATGCCCTTATACGGCTGCAATATTATAATCTCTCTTAGGAGTCATTGTAGGGGACATGTTTTTATAAGTAACTCTTTGATCATGCCTGTCATCAGATTCAGCAGTTATTTGACTTCCTTAATCTTTGTTTCACCATGAATATGATGTCCAATGCTCCATAGTATACCAGGTACATAAGTGATAAAATTGAAGAAAGACAAATTTTAGAGGAAAAAAAAATTAATACATTATATGTTCTTGGCATTTTCATCTATTTAAATATGTAAGCATGTATATGTGCATGTTTCCACTATTAAATAGACTAATGTCACATGGAACAAAACTTTTCTAGGGAAGCTTGATATCAATCTGTTGTTTCCAATACCAGGGAGGCGAATCTATATATCTATATATTGACTAGACCTTGTCTGTGCTTGCAAAGCTTTGCTCTCTTCTTATTTATCTCTTCTTCTCTTAGTTACTTAGTATTTAGCATCTAACCACTCTAAATTATCACACACTCAAGTTGACCTAATACATAATATTGCATACTAAACCAAACTAAACAAATTCAAAACCACCAAAATAAATAAGAACATGAAGTGCCAAATTATGTTTTCAATTTCTTTGTTGCATAGTTGTTACTCTACACAAAACCCAATATTTATGTTTTGCTACAAAGGACATCATTTTATGTTCTACGTAGACACTTATAGTAGATGATATTCATACTTGACTATTGGGTATTCTAGATACAACCAGCTAGTTCATGAGAATATCATCAGCCCTAGTTATTATTAGTCTCTGACAATACCAATAGTTTTTCAAATTCAATATCTATTAAAAATTAGTGCAATTTAATTTCCATTATATCATATATTCATGTTGGAACATATATTAAGTTTATAAAAACTGAGCGAATTCACTTTAAAAAGAGGTTCAAGAAGGCCAATATCAAGAAAATCTAATATGTAACTACCAATTTTTGTTGGATTCACCACACTAAAGAACTTAACACTGCATAATAACAACTTCAACACCACCAAAATAAATAAGAAAATACATGAAGTACTAAACTTAACATCAATCCACCCGTCATGAGTTGCAATACAAACTTTGGTCACCAGTCCTGATATGCAATACAAATTACGATAATTCATGCCAAACTTGAGTTATAATAATTCAACAACAATACAAATTATAGTAATTCACTCCACGCTTGAGTAATAATAATGCAACAAATAACCCAAAAAACACTATTTATAATATAGGGTTTCTAATTCTAAGCAAATTTGAATTCCTATTTAAATTTGGAGTTGGAATAAAAATTTTAATTGATGATAGTGATTATATTGTGTGGGATAGAATAATGTGGTTTCATTTTTTGGGAGAAAGAGATGATAAAGAGACGGGGAGAGTTGAAGAAGAAGAGAAAAGGAGGGGAGATGCATTGAATGAAAAGAAAGAGATGGAAAATTGACACAAGTTTGTGTTTGGAAGTTTTTGGGAGACTTTGAGTTTGCATTTTTAATGAATTTTGAATGTCGTTGGTTCTTGTTTTTGGATAATGGTTGAGAAGAAAGAACGGGAGAGTTTAGGTCTTATAATTTTTTCTCAAATATTAGCTAACTGTGAAAATCATTGCCTGTCCCATCAGCCGCCCTCACCACTCCCTTTGTGAGTTGCAGAGGCCAAGGCGGTACTGTTCAGGGGTCTTTTCCTCATTAATGCGGCCAAGAGGTTAGTTGGGGCGCAATTAATGTGGTGGTAGCTTTTCGAGGGATATTTTGGATTTTATTCATTTTATATGTCTGGAGGGTGAACTGAATTGGCTGGGGATGGCTCTTGGTCTGGGCTTCGTGATGTCCGAGGAGGAGTTGCTCCTCGGACAGGCTTCCTGGGCGTTGCTGGGATTGAGTAACGCTTCATGTGTGGCCTCTCCTCGGAAAGGACGCTCCTCGGATGGGCCTGGATTTGGAGTGGCCCATTATTTTTGGGCCGGGCCCCACAATAGTATATATAGATGAGTGAACTATTGGAACTCTTCTTAGGATCTACACTAAGACAACAAAGCACCATTTCATGAAAGTTATTGGACAATTTCTTTGAATTCTTAATATATTTCTCATACCGTAGCCCAATCCTTTCTCTAACTAGTTGAGTTCCTTCACCATGTGCAGTGTACATTGTTATTAATTTCCTCCAATATTTCATAAATTTTTGCAAGAGTTTTGTTACTCGATTACTTGGCACCTCCTAGTGTTTCTAACGAAAACATCTAGAGTTTAAATCCTCCACCCACCCCAACAATCTATTTATCAAACAAAGTATTTCAATAATATTCCTTGTACAAAATTATAATCTTTAGTGTTCTATTTCATAGACAAAATAGAAAGACATTTAGTGTTGTAGCGATTCAATCATACTATTTGTGTTTACAAATTTGTAAAATTCATGATATAATGACTGATATAGATAGATATGATTCATGCCTATTTAAGAATGAAAACATCATTTTGATAAATAAAAACGCAAATATATTTTTTACATTCTTGATTGTGTGTTATTAAATTTATTTCTTTCTTTTGTTAGACTTTGTTTCAATTTTTGCAAAAGCAACTAAATTTGAGGAACAATTACATATTTCAAATCAATTGTTTCTCATATAAATCTTGGAAAAATAACATCAAAATTTCATTGCATTTAAGTATATTTATCTTAATAGTAATCAAAGTACATTGAATATATATTACAATGTTGGTTCCATTCATATATATATATATATATATATGTCACTGAAAAGAGTTTGGAAATCTAAATGTTTAAAACTAATTTTAGTACATTCACAAATATTTAATTTTTTATGGCTTTTATGTCAATTGTTGTCAAATAAACTAAACATGAGGAAGAAAGTCATATTCTAAATCTATTATTATTATTTCAAATAAATTTTTTTTCCTATATAGAGTTTGTAAAAATAATAATATAAATTCCTTTAATATAAATAAGTAATGTAAAAAAATAAATACATCAATAAATTGAGTCTAGATACAAATTTACTTGATGTTTGCCCCAGTGTGATTATTTTCTTCATCATTAGAGGTTGACTTGCTTCATCTTTAATATTTTTATATATCTTAATTGCATTTGATTAGAGTTTACTATCATTTTTCCTAACATAAATTTTCCTTTGTGCTTTTGATTTAGTTTTACAATGCTGTTATTTCATGTTCAATTTTAACTTAACTTTCTTTAATAATGACACTAATCTATAATATTTTCCAGCTATGGAAATGCCAAGACTTATAGTTTAAATTGGTTAGGATTGAAGATTGATACTATTAGTGTTTAAATTAACACTCTTTTACTTGCCGGTGCGATGCACAATGTACTAATAATATTGTAATATTTTATATAAGATGGTTTTAGAAAATATTGTACATATATTATAATATACACTAAAAAAAAAAAAAAAAAACTGTTCTATTGCGGCGGGCCAAAACCACCACAAAAGCCCAAAAATTTGCCGCTAAAGGTCCATTTGACCTATAGTGGTGGGTGCTATTGTGGCAATTCTTCCCGTCACTATTGCAGTGCTGCAATAGATCTATTGCAGCAGGATCAAAAAGTGCCACAATAGATCTGTCATTTAGCAATGCTTTTGGTCTATTGCAGTAGGTTAAAACCACCGCCATATAAGGTTACCATTCAGGTCAAGTGGCCTTTTAGCGGCAGGCAATAAGCGCTACTATAGGGCTTTAATTATTTCATAATTTTAGTCTTTTAGCAGTGGTTTTTGCCCGCTGCTATAGGTTAATTTTTGTTTTTTTTTTCCCTCCTGGGTTCTAAAACCACATTTCTATTACAAATAACCTGTAATAATTTTAGCTCCACTAAGACATTACCACAAATGTAACTAGATAACACCACAAATGTCTCCAAACTAACATTATATTAAGATAGAATTATATTATCAAATACATAACATTGTCTATAACCATCATCACAAGATTAACAAAAAAAAAATGTGGTCCTTTGAATAAAACAACCACTTAAATCAAGCTAATACTATAATCAAAGTTCCAAAGTGTTTAAAAATATCCTTCAACACTTGCAAAAAATGCAGTTGTTCAAATGTAGTTCTTTGTACACAAAAAGTCCTCAAACCCCAACATAAAACTTATAAGCTACTTGGTTGATGGGATGCAGCTAATGATTTTTGGAAAGCTAGAGATTGTTGGACCAAAGGAACATCCTACATACAACCCAAGATTACTCAATAAGTGCAAATAAATGGATCGAATAGAATGACAAGGAAATCTTAGAGATTTAGGACTTTTCATCTTGCTCATTCAATAAGTGCATACAAACCCAGATTACTCAACAAGTGCATATAAATATTACTCATCAAGCCTGTTAGGACTTTTCCATGATTTTTTTTGGGACATGACATGGTTCTATATATTTAGTTGGGCTTCTTCATTTAATTTTATCAGCTATTTCTCCATTGCAACACCATTAGCATGTAGCATGACATAGGCTCTTCATGTCCCAAACAAGTGTCTTGGTTCTAAAGACACAATTATTAATGAAAAGTAAAAATTTCAAGTCTTCATAAAATGCCATTCATCCTATATTAGAGATTAGATAACTTTTTATGAGAATCTTGTTTGCTTCTTTAGAAAATGTGAGAATAGTTAGAGAAAATTGCAAAGCAAAAGATACAATGGATATGTGCTACCCTAGGCAAACCAAATACTAAAAAGAATAACTTGGAAACTCAAGGTGTTAAAACATCTCCTAACCCAGAAAAATCTAATCCAATCACTGCTCCTAGAAGCCGCAAGCTTTCTAGAGTCTTGGCTTATTTGCATAATATCCCAATTGAGAATGGTAGAAGGATTTTAAAGGACACGTAAATATCCCAAACTTTTTCCAAGTTACAAGTTCCTAAAACTTATTCCTAAATAAAATTTCCAAATTTGTTTTCCTAACTAAGCTCAGCTCCAAGCAAAAATAAGTTGTGAACAACTCAGGTTAGGTGATGAAATGAACCTTGGAGCACAACAATGAACAAAATGCAACAAAATACAGCACAAAATAAATAAATAAATTTGATACATATGGTCCTACATGTATGGTTAATTGGTTATCTATAATGATTTGTTTGCAATAATATGCAAATTGTATTTCACATTATCTATTCAAAAATTTTTTTATTTCTTATTTTAATAAGTGGAACTCACAAAAATTTAGAGTTTTGCACATTATTTCTAAGTTATTCTATGATCATAATTTTTATCTTATTCTTTCTGGCAATTATATATAGATTGCTGTAACTTCCAAATTGATCTACTTTTTTTTTCCACTACTCACAAACCAATGAGATTCAAACACACGGAAAAAGAAAAGTGCATGCAATTATTCTTATCCTTTTTCTCACTATAAAACCATTATGTTTTTCTTTACACAATTTTTTGAGTTGGGAAAGTGTATGCCAATAAAGTGGTAAATAAAATTTTTATTTAAAAAAAAAAAAAAAATGCATTCCTATAAAAAGAAGATAAAGATTGGGTTTTGTGTCAATACCTTTGGGATTTCCAACTCTAGAACGAACTGTGGCATTTGGCTGATCCAAGTTACAAAAGAAGCAAGTAGACCTATAGATTCATCATTTAAAAACCATCAGAAAAGTTGAGATAGTGCGGCCAATAGCAAAGATTTTAACTTTAGAGGACTTTGACTTTTCCTTGAGACCCATTAATTACAGATGGTGAAGGAAATTTAGGAAATGATAGAAATATCAACATAATGCTTTTCATAAACTTCAATTAATAACTAATTATTTAAAAATAAATAAATAAAGGGCATTACTGAAAGGTCAAAATGAATAATTACAGAAGGAAATCTCCTTCAAAATTAAGTTGACCATATAACCACAACTAATATTACAGTTATAAGGCACATCATAGGGTCCAGAACAAGCACATCAGATTAAGTTATTCTAGAAACATAATCATAGCCTACCAATCACAAATATCTGTCAAATATATTAAGCCATGAGACTTGATGCAGCCTTGAAATAGCTGAGGCAAAACTGAAGAATAGGGGAGGTGGTGAAAGGACGAAGTGCAACATACAAAGTGTCTGTCGGAATGACCACAACAGCTCCCTGTTTCAAAAGATCAAAAATTGACTCCGATTTCCAGCTATCTGCTCTTGATGAATCAGCTTCAACATAAAGCAAGCCACCCTCCTGATATTTTCATTCCAACAACAACAACAACAACTAAGCCTTAATTTTTTGGGGTCAATTACAGATTCGCAATAGATTAGTTAGTGTCAGTTGCATCACATGTAAGAAAAATAAATATTTCCTTCTACCTATACATCAACTCAGAGTAACTTCCGCTAGATTTCTAGCACAAAATCTTGTAAGTAATGACCCATCTCGCAATGCAACAATTAATTAAACACTTTATTCATTTTGAAAAAATAGGGGGGGGGGGGGGGAAAGCCTCCTTGGCCCATCAAAATTTAGGGAACAAATATACCTTGTGAATTCAGCAAACTGCCTTGCAATGCATGACATTTTAACATAAACAATATGAATTGCTGCCCACAATCAACATAGTCATCAAAATTGCATATGTATAAGGTCACTTTTTAATTACAATTCTCCAATGCAAGTGTCAATAGAACATATGGCTCCCATTCAATTCCCAAGATATATATAACTGAAAATCACATAAATTTATTTCTCACGGGTTTAATTATCAAAAGCATATAGCTCAATTCAAAGAAATTAAAAGACTATAAACAGAACACATAAAATAAAATAAAATGCTTTAGAGATGGAGAAAAATACATATCCAAATGTAAAATTGATTTTTTTTTTTTTTCAGAATTATCAAAACAGTTATGAGTAAAAACATTCTCATCTTAATTTTTTTTAAGAATAATTTAAATATTGAAAATTGATCTAAAATTATCGAGAGAGAGAGAGAGAGAGAGAGAGAGAGAGAGAGAGAGAGAGAAAACCTTTAATAGCAAGTTAGATTAACTCAACCCAAATTGTTCTAAAATATCGAAAATACATACCTTTCTTCTGATCTTCAATGTCTTCTCATCTAATAGAGATATATGTTAATCGCCTAAAAACACAAAATATTTAAATAAGTCTCATTTAAAAACATGCATATGCACATTGGACAAGTATAGAGACATAGAAACACACTAATCAAAGGTTTAATTATTGTATGCATAAAAGTGAATTTGCGAAAAACTGTTGATAGAGGTAAAGACATTCAGAAAGGCATGGTGACCCTAGAATTTGATTCCCAAGGTAGCTTTTTCCGTTATGGGTAGGGATGGACTCTTAGTGCCAGCCCACCACACCATTTCCTTTAATACCATGCCAAATCATAAGATTAGATGCAACAAATCTATAGTTCTATATGCCCCCCACCCCCTCAAACCCTCACAACAAGTCAAAATAGCATACAATATTCAGTTTGAACTTTTGGTACACCTTACGGTGTAACTAGCTATTCTCGTCTTTGTGTGTGTGTGTGTGTTTTTTTTTTTTTTGGGGGGGGGGGGGGGGGAACCTTTTTTTTTTTTGAAAATCAATCAAATACTAACTCAACCCAAATTGTTCTAAAATATCGAAAATACATACCTTTCTTCTGATCTTCAATGTCTTCTCATCTAATAGAGATATATGTTAATCGCCTAAAAACACAAAATATTTAAATAAGTCTCATTTAAAAACATGCATATGCACATTGGACAAGTATAGAGACATAGAAACACACTAATCAAAGGTTTAATTATTGTATGCATAAAAGTGAATTTGCGAAAAACTGTTGATAGAGGTAAAGACATTCAGAAAGGCATGGTGACCCTAGAATTTGATTCCCAAGGTAGCTTTTTCCGTTATGGGTAGGGATGGACTCTTAGTGCCAGCCCACCACACCATTTCCTTTAATACCATGCCAAATCATAAGATTAGATGCAACAAATCTATAGTTCTATATGCCCCCCACCCCCTCAAACCCTCACAACAAGTCTAGCATACTATTCAGTTTGGGGGTGGATTCTGTGTGTGTGTGTGTGTTTTTTTTTTTTTTTGGGGGGGGGGAGGGAGGAACCTTTTTTTTTGTTGAAAATATTTCTAGGAAAACATGTTATTTCTCCACTAATGGCACAACAAAAGGACAGCAACTATAAGCAAAAAACGGATGACTTAGATACGAGATCCTAAAATTCACAAAAATCAAAGGGTAAAATGTGCTCACCTTGCAATGCATCCATGGCAATGGCTGCATGGGCTGGACTTACAAAGTCGACAAAACAAAGTACCAGTGGCTTTCCCCCAGGCTGGACAGATTAATCATCAGTGAATCCATCAATGCATGAAATATAAACATGCACTTACAAAAAGATAACTTGCATGTATAGAGACCATTGGACTTGGTGAAATTAATATTCAGATCTTGATCATTAGGATTGAAGAGTATGTTGACATACTGGTGTTGGTAAAATTTAAGACCAATTGGATGGTTAGATTGAGAGAATATATAGCCATATAGGTACACAACATATGTCCATCACGTGCCATTCTTAGATTTGAAATCTAATTGTTGGATTTGAAGAGTGTAATGAAAGGTTCATTCTAGTAAATTATGGTCACAATTAAACGGTTGGATTTAGAGAAAGGCGCGGTCAAATTTTAGTCAAAGTTGGTCAAATCCGGTCAAACTTAATAGATAGTCTTGAGACCACTGGACTTAGTGAAAATCATATTCAAAATCTTGATCATTGGGATTGAAGAGTATGGTGACATATTGGTGTTGGTTAAATTTGAGACTAATTGGATAGTCAGATTGAGAAAACATAACCATACAGGTACACAACACATGTCTATCACGTGCCAAACTTAGATTTGAAATCTAACCGTTGGATCTGAAGAGTATAATGAAAAGTTAATTTTGATAAATTATGATCACAATCAAACGGTCGGATTTAGAGAAAGGTGCAATTAAAGTTTAGTTTAAGTTGGTCAAACCCGGTCAAACTTAATAGATAGTCCCAATACCACTAGGCTTGAAATTAATATTCAAATATTGATCATTAGGGGCTTCAATTGGCTAGCAGTGGCAATGAGTGCTAATAGAGAGAGGCCCAATCTAGGGTTTGAGAGTGAGAATGCATGATGGTGGTAGGAAGATCGATCTTTGGGTATTGAGATCAACGATATGAGATTTTAATTTGAGTGTGTGTGTGTGTGTGTGTTTTAGAGGGATACAATCAGATGAGAAATGAAAATGTTAGGGTCTAAATTGATTGATTTAGGTGGGGGGGAAAAAGGGAAAAAAATGGACTAATTATGGGTAATTCAAAGGTCTATTGCAGCGGTCACAAAACCGCTGCTATAGACCAAAATAAACAGCTATAAATCTTAGCTATAGCGACGGGTTTATGGGGCACCACTATAGCTAGGTATAACGCTGCTAAAACTTACATATTGCGGCAGTTTTCAATACCGCCGCTATAGTATCCCCACAAATGCCATATTTATTGCGGCAAGTTTCTAAAGCTCCACTATATCTATGTAAATGCCGCTAAAACACACATATTGCGGCAATTCTATGTATCGCCACTGTAGTGCACCGCAAAAGATTAGAACTACTGCGGCGGTCTGAAAAAACGCTGTAATATGAGACATATAGCAGCAGTTTTTGCACCCGCCGCAATAGTATAGATTTCTTGTAGTGATAATTGTTATAGAACTCTTGTTGGAGCATTTTAATATTATATAATTAAAATTGATTAATATGACAACATTTTTGTTTTTTTTAGAATACTAAGTATTTTTAACACACACACACGGGAAGAGGAGAAAAGGTTTTTTAAAGAAACTTATAGTGGTGTATATCCAAAAGAGTCTAACTCTTGGATATACAGCACAGGCTTTAAACCTCTTAAACACATACTCATTTTTCAATGTGGGATTAACCCAATGTTGATTAATATGACAACATAAATATAATGATATAAGAGTTAATATGAAAGATAAGAAGTTCGTGAAATGTTTAATCCCACATTAAAAATAAGAAAAACTATTTTATTCTTTTTAATTGTTATAATTAATGAGCTAATAGATTTTGGAGTAGATATTAGACTAGATACATGCTCAAAGGGAAGGTGAAAGGAGGAGGTCTCTCCAAAGCCTTATTTAGCTAGTTATAGTAGGGTTAAAAATTAATGTTCTCTTTGCTTTTAGATTTAGTAAGAAAAAAAGTAAGGCCAGTTATTATAGTCTTTTCTACATTTGATTTAGATTGATTTTACAGGATTAATATCTTAGCTTCTACTATTATATAGCAATTTTTTTACCTGGTAAAACATGATTAATTTTAGGATTAATATCTTAGCTTTTACTATTCTCTTTTTATTATTAGGGTTAAAAATTAATGAGCTCTTTAGCCTTGCTTATACTCTCATGTACTTTAGATTTAGTTATAAAAAAAATAAGTCTAGTTGTTAGGAAAAAATTGGCCTTTCCCCATTTTAAAAAAACAATCTGGTATTTTGCCCCATTTCCCAAACTAATTAGGGAAATACCCCTCTTTTGAAACTCGATTCTCTCAAAATCAAGTTAAGCCCTATAGTGGCGTTTTTAAGGAGCCTATAGTGACGTTTTAAAGACATATAGTGGCGTTTTGAAACTCGAGCTCCTTGAAATTGAGTTATAGGTAAAAAAAAAAGAAAAAAAAAATTGCATGTAACTCGACTTCATGGAGATCGAGTTACAAAACGCCACTATAGGTCCTTAAAACGTCACTGTAGGCTCCTTAAAACGCCACTATAGGGCTTCAAGATTTTTTTTTTTTTTTTTTATAACTCGATTTTGAGAAAATCGAGTTTCAATAGAGGGGCATTTCCCTAATTAGTTTAGGAAAGGGGGCAAAATGCTGGATTTTTTTTTTTTTTTTTTGAAAGGGGCATTTGCCCATTTTCTCCCTAGTTGTTAATTATACTCTCATGTATTTTAGATTTAGATTTAGATTGGTTTTATAGGATTAATATCTTAGCTTCTACTATTATATAGCAATTTTTTTACATGGCAGCACATGATTGATTTTAGGATTAATATCTTAAATTCTACTAATCTCTTTCTACATATTTTTATGTAGCAGAACATGATTGATTTTAGGATTAATATCCAATTAAGCTTCTACTATTATATATAACTAGTATGTAACCCGTGCTACTGCACGAGAATGGTTAATTATAGTAATATTATTGGTCAATTTCTTTTTTGTCTTTTTGGGTTTATCACATGGAGGATAGAATTAGATAAACAATAAAAATGTATATTGCATTTTATTATTTAAGTGATGCTATTGGACCTTTTTAAAGCAACCTAAATGTAAAACTCAAAGCAATGGGAAACAAGCTGTTTTCCCTAAGTTAATTTTTTCAATCCTCATAAATATTTAGATTCATGATTTTTTTAAATTTGTACTTTCATCAAGCCACTAAACCATATGATGAAAAAGAAACAGGAATAATAATGAAGTCTATACTGTCATCAATCAAATACAATTAGTTCATATTAATCTTCTACAAAAATTGCTAAATCCATCAACTCCTTTGGCTTTGGAGCTGAACAATGTAGTCAGTGAACCATCCAAAACCCCATGAAAGCAGAGTCTCTAGCAAATGCAAAACTCAAATCTCTGCCTATATCTTATGCCCTTCCTGCTGGAACCCCATGTACCGTCCGAAAATCAATGTTACCATCAGTAGGAGTACAAAGAGAGTCATCATAAGCATATTCAAAGGGATTTTGAAGTGAAACTTCAATTACAATATCCTAGACTGATTATCATAATATAATAACATGATATAGAGATTCTATATTAATTTGAAGAAGGCAATAATACTTATAGCAAAATAATGACTTTTCTATCACTAAGACCCTTTCCCATCTTTATTGCAGCAACTGCTGCTACATCAGATGAAATCCCTACCTGAAACAAACATGCTCTCACATTCACCACGGAATTTGAAAACCAAAAGTCCAGCAAGTAGCAACTAAGAACTTTAGAAATTATGTGTTTAACCAATAAAATGAGTAAGGACTTTTTTTAGTTGAGGATTGGAAAAAGGGGCAACTATGACTACCAAAACTTTTGGAATAAAACCTGAACCTAATTAAATCAATGAGTTTAGCATAAAACTCCTAAAAAGCAAAGAAAATAATACTATTGATAATTCGATTCTAACTCTTTATTTAATATCATGGTGTTACCAGATGTGGTTGGTGTAATGGAATCTATTGAAGTCATTGAAATATTCACCTCCAACACACAACAAGTTTTAACACAATTGCGCCATCAAATCTTGTACCTTGAAAAATTACAAAATTCATTACTAACTCTCCTTCATATCATGTTCTATTTTTTATGCATTCTATTAGAGGTAGAAAGAGACTCGCCAAATGTTGTCATAAGCAGAAGAATTGTTAGTGTATTGTGCTATAAGATAGATTGGTAAATAACCTATTGGGAAGATTTCTCTGACAACTTCTTGGGTATCACCATAAACAATGACCCTATGGAACAATAATGGAGAATTAGGAATCAATAATCATAACAATTCATTTTGCAAGGAAAATAAAAAGGTTTTTTTTTTTTTTTTTGTTTTTGTTTGCTAATAAGACTTACTGTAACAGCATCTATTTCATTCCCTCCAATTTCTCCAATCATGAATATGGCTAAATTAAGTTTCTCAGCAAAATCTATCAAACACTAAAGAAACAATAAAGAAAAAATGTAAATAATAAATTTAACTTTGTTTTAAAAGCTTAATTCAAATGATAGGCTAACCATCAACATTGTGATAGATCCCATTGAAATATGTGAACATCCAATCCAGTTGAACATTGAGAGAGCTTCTAGTAGCTATCTATGAAATATTCTTTTTTGCAAGAAATATGTCAGTTATATTTGTTGTTTATGCAATACAATTTATATTTTAGCATATTTGTTGATAGATCAATTAGGTATTTGTCAGTTACATTATAGGCATGTAGTTTATACAATACAATTAAATTTTAATAATGGCATATTACAAACCTTAATGAAACTAACAACACCTTAAATCTGCCAGGTTTAAAATAGTCTAAAGGAATGTATATGACACTGATAGAGTTACTGGTTAATAAGAGAAAGCATCGCTGATAGCTCAAAAGAACTTTAATCTACTTATAAGTAGAGCATAAGGTCTTACCCTTTGGTGCTCCTTCTTTTTGTAGTGGTACGTGCCTCCCCTCTCTTTATGCCTCCATTATCCTCTTCTTTTATAGTGAAGAACCCTAATTTCTTGTTTGCCATTGACAGAGAGAGAAAGAGCTATCAAGGATTTTAGAAAGAACCCACCTCATCTCTGTAGAGAAAGGAATTGACAGATATAAATCCAAAATACTTGAAATCAAAAAATACGAATAACCAGAAAATATTAAATAAGAATAGTCACAGCTGAAAAGCATTCATCATTGATCCTGAGAGATGCCTTTCAAATATCATAGCATTCATTGAAAAAGAGGGGAGCTGTATTTCTAATTTGCATTTGATTATTGTAGAAGGGGAGGTGAACCTGTAAATATTCGTGTCTAATATTTAAAGAAGAGCAAAAGGTTTTATTTAGCCAAAAAAAAAAAAAAAAAAAAGAGCACAACATTTAAATGTAATACGCAAGATACATAAATAACCCTTTGAATACCCAAAACCATGTATCGTATATCTTAAGAAGTCTACAATTCTTATCCATAATCGGTGCATATCATCTGGTTGTAATTAATCGGTGCAATTCTTTTTTTAAAAATTCTGCAATTCTTATCCACATTAATTACAAATCGGTGCAATTCTTATCCATAAAGAGAAAATGACTGTAATTAATGAACAACCCTTTGAAATGCGCCTCCTTTGGAAAAGAAAATAAGAATTGTAGACCTCTTTTCCATCCATGTGTGCATCCATGCGCCACTTCTTTTTCAAAATTGGTGCATTTCATCGGTCTAAAAAAATCAAATAAAAATGATTGTAATTAATGTGGTCTTTTTGGTTTTCGATGTTAATAACACATTTGCACAAATATTTAAAAAGTAACATGGTAAAGATGGAGTATAATTGGACTCCATTTTCATATTTAAATTGAACAATTAGAATGATAAATCTAGACACATGGCACAAAATTAGAACTCTAATTAGGAATTCTAATTTCAGTTTCTCTCTGCTTCACCTATTATTATATATATAGATAATGGATATTGATTACAAGTCTCTTTCTAGGTATTAAAATCTCAAGCAGAGTACATTATCAGCCAAACAGAAACAAAATGAATAATAAAACCACGAAGGTTTTGCTGTAACAAATCCAACTCCAAGTATGGTCTTCACTCTTCATTATAGCAATTGTATCTTAGTAATTGTAAGGACTCAATTCGTAACGACCC
Source organism: Quercus lobata (assembly GCF_001633185.2). Taxonomy (NCBI): domain Eukaryota; kingdom Viridiplantae; phylum Streptophyta; class Magnoliopsida; order Fagales; family Fagaceae; genus Quercus; species Quercus lobata. The sequence continues at coordinate 7,758,493 of NC_044909.1, read as the reverse complement.
CAAAATGAGGTTGGGTTCGTACGTTAAAGGCCCAAACAATATAATTTGTAGAGCGTGGGCTTGAAAGGCTAGGCCTTCGTCACCGTGCAGTGGGTGGTCATGGTACTTGTAAGGAGATGAACCATGTTTGCTCAAGAAGTATTTCTCCTCGGTATGGCCTGGGAGGCTCTTGTTCTTGTCCTTTTTTCCCAGCCACCTCTTTTGGATTGCTTACCTCTCTTTTTATATTAGCCTTTACTCTTCCTCCAACGTCCACGTGTAGGTTCAACTTTCCAGGGCTAATACTTGTCCCATCAACCCATACCCAAAGTGGTTGGGGGTGGTTGGGGGTGGTTGTAAAAGCTAAAAAGCATTGCTCTGTCTAGCGCAGATTATTTAATTGCAGAAATGGCAGCCTTTCCTTTGTTCTTTGTCGCCAAGTTGTCCAGGGGTCCTTTCTCCGTCAACGTGGATGTATTCGATTTTTCCCTAAACTGTTCCTATACCATTCTTGTCCTTTCTTTTAGGAGTGCTTTGGGATGCCGAGGACAGAATCATCCTCGGCTATGTCTCAAGGCAATTTGTACTTTTATTATATGTCCTTGACAATGCCTCTCCTCGGCTCGAGCCTTAGGCCCTAATGTAAAGTGGGCCAGGGTCACAAATTCTCTGGCCCCACAATAGCCCCTCAAAATCCTACTGCCCGACCTGTTGGACGGGGAGGAGGGTTTTGGTGATGTCAGGCCTATATCATGGCTTGCCCAGCTTTGCCCTTCATTAATATCGGTGTCTTTTCGTTTGCCTGGGAAACGCTCTCGGTCATGAGACATTCTTTTAGTTTTACTCACGTCGCGCCTCTGCCGTTTCAGTGTATGAGGTGTGTTTTTAATAAGTTCCTTTTACGAGGCAATGCCCATCCAACGGTTGTAGACAGCGTTGGGAGTTGAGTGGAAATTATCTCGTTTGTAGCTTTTCTTGGAAATCTGTACAGATTAAATGCCACCAGACTTGCCTTCCGTATAAGAAGTAAGGTGGAAGGTTACTTCTTTTACGTACAGACCCTTCAGTCTCTTCAAATTCCTAAACCCCCAGCTGCGCTCAAATTTTTCATTACCAGTGCAATTTAAGCCTTAGAGAGTGATATGTTTGAGGCAAAAGTGGGGGTGAAGGGACCACACCCTCTCCAGAAGCACTGGGTCTCTCCGAGACTTAAGATGGCGCGGTCAGGGCAAGGGAGACGGAGACTCAAGACAGCTCTCCCCTTTCACAAGGCGGGGGAGAAGCCTCCTCCTCCTTCAGCCAAAATCCGAAGCAGGTGCTGGTCACATCAAATTTTTGACGCGACAGCAATGGGGTTTCTCATCGTCGGTACCATCCGCTCTCCCTCGAGTGCTGCTAATATGACACTTGCGTGTTAGGAATCAGAGCTGATGCGAGGATTGGGTATCCCCGCTTCTTACTCTCTTCCTTCACTGGTACCTCCTTTTGCCTCCGCTTCTTCTTCTTTCCCATCACCGGGGCCACCCTGGTGTTTCTACTTCTTCTTCTGCCTCTTCCCCCCTTCCACCAATAGGGTCATCCTGACACGCTTAGTCACCATAAGAGCAAAATTTTGAAGGATTTATCGTTCCCTTGTATCTTTTTCCTTTTTGCATTTCTTTTTACTTTTGTAGTTAGCTTCTGATATAGGCTTCCTTAAGCCCTTTATTGTACGCTATACTATTTCTTTGTATTAATAAAAGATGGCTTTATTTTATTCTAAGTATTCTTTCTTTTCTGCAATAGTTATATTGTGAATGGATGTGGTTTTTTTTTTTTTATTATTCTAAACGATACTTAGAGCTGAAACCCTTGTTAACAAAAAGCTATTATTTTGAATTCATTGAGATTAACAGGCATAATAATGCCGACCTGAAAAAGGTTATAAATATAAGACTAACCAGGATAATAGCTGAATGCTATGTATTGCGTATGAGGCGATCATCCGAGGATGGGTAACCCAAAATGAACTATCCGAGAGAGTCACCGAGGAGTAGGGTACTTTGCACGTTCCTAACAACATTCATAGCTTTAACCATTTTTGGCATTCGGTCCGAGGACCGAGGTATGATTGTACCGGGTGTAAATACTTGTTTACATTAGTTTCCCTAGAGCTGGGGATCCGAGGACAAGACGGGATTTCCATTCTGTCTGAGACTTAATCCATTTTCTAATGACTAATCTCCCCACAGGCTTAAGTCCGAGGACCATGCAATACCTTGGTTCTGTCCAAAACTTAGAATTTCTTTAAGTAGTTGGTTTCCCCATAAATTTGAGTCAGAGGACCATGCAATACCTTGATTCTGTCCAAAACTTAGATATTTCTTTAAGTAGTTGGTTTCCCCATAGGTTTGAGTCCGAGGACCATGCAATACCTTGGTTCTGTCCAAAACTTAGAATTTCTTTAAGTAGTTGGTTTCCCCTTAGGTTTGAGTCCGAGGACCATGCAATACCTTAGTTCTGTCCAAAACTTAGAATTTCTTTAAGTAGTTGGTTTCCCCATAGGTTTGAGTCCGAGGACCATGCAATACCTTGATTTTGTCTAAAACTCAGAATTTCTTTAAGTTCGGGGGGATTATCCCCTTGGCCAAGGTGTGGAATGTTGATCTGACGTTGGAAGCCCCTAGAACAATCCGCGCTACTGACGTTTCAAAGCGTAGCCCCTAACAACGGGCTGCTGGAAGTGATGGAGGGGCTTTCTCTCGGTCCACCGCCTGTGCCAACGCATAAGCCTTCCCCACAGATGGCGCCAATTGTAAGGACTCAATTCGTAACGACCCCAAAATGAGGTTGGATTCGTACATTAAAGGCCCAAACAATATAATTTGTAGAGCATGGGCTTGAAAGGCTAGGCCTTCGTCACCGTGCGGTGGGTGGTCATGGTACTTGTAAAGAGATGAACCATGTTTCCTCAAGAAGTCTTTCTCCTCGGCATAGCCTGGGAGGCTCTTGTTCTTGGCCTTTTTTCCCAGCCACCTCTTTTGGATTGCTTACCTCTCTTTTCATATTAGCCTTTACTCTTCCTCCAACGTCCACGTGTAGGTTCAGCTTTCCAGGGCTAATACTTGTCCCATCAGCCCATACCCAAAGTGGTTGGGGGTGGTTGTAAAAGCTGAAAAGTATTGCTCTGTCTGGCGCAGAGTATTTAATTGCAGAAATGGTAGCCTTTCCTTTGTTCTTTGTCGCCAAGTTGTCCAAGAGTCCTTTCTCCATCAACGTGGATGTGTTCGATTTTTCCCTAAACAGTTCCTATACCGTTCTTGCCCTTTCTTTTAGGAGTGATTTGGGATGCCGAGGACAGAATCATCATCGGCTATGTCTCAAGGCAATTTGGACTTTCATTATATGTCCTCGGCAATGCCTCTCCTCGGCTCGGGCCTTGGGCCCTAATGTAAAGTGGGTCAGGGTCACAAATTCTCTGGCCCCACAGTAATGTTTCAGTAGATTATTCTGCTTGAGTATATCACTTTTTTTTTTTAGTATATCACTAAGTTAATGCTAATTACTTTGGCAACTTATAGAACTCGCTAAGTTCTATGTTAAAAACTAATTAATCAGTAATCTAAATTGACAATGTATTGGAGTATTATAATTTTAGGTCTATAACGGACTTTAGGATTTTTCTAGTTTCTCTATATTTTGAGCGGCCAAATATTTACGGCTTCCAATTTTTATAGTCTAATGATATTTCAATTTAGTGATTTATTAAGGAATTAATTTACAGTAATAGGCAAATTGTGATTAATTTTCTTTAGTGGTAATTTTTTTTCCCATAGATTTACTATATATCCATTTTCTACAACAAAACTTTGCATATATCTCTATCCTAAAGGGTTAAAAGTTTTTGTTACTTGTTCGGGGGGTTTGCTTGAAATGACAAGAGTTTGACATGAAAATTCAATGACAAATTGACAATATGGAGAATACAAAGGAACCTGTACAAAACCAGCTGAGCATATAAATTTTAAATTGGCTATATTTGTTATTTAATGGAAAGCTATTTAATATATAAAATAAAAAATAAAAAATTGTGAAGATCATGCTATACGACTGTTTTTAGTATTTTATCTGGACAATGTTGTGCTTGCTATATTGAGAGACAAAGTGAATATTAAAGTTTGTGTACTCCCTACGTTTGCTTAATATGGAACCAATAAATATTATAGCATAGCAAACCCTTGAATACTTAATTCTGATAATATGAATGTAAATATTTGAAAGTTGGTGAGTTATAAATATTCTCATTTTGCTTAAGCCTATATAAATTGACCTAAGCAACCCATTTCCTGCATGTTTAAAAAGTAGAGGAGGAAAAAAAAATGGTGTACAACGTTTCATTCTTAGATCACGTAATCAAGATTGTAGGTGGTCGTCTATACTGGCAAATATTTGTGCGCAAGGATTTTTGCACCAAAGGCTAGCAGTGGAGTGTTGTTGTTCTTGGTATATCACCAGGTTTATGGTGATTACTACTGATGGGACTGACGACATCAACTAGAAACGAACCTAACATTACAGACTAAATCATCCTCATGGATGAACCAAAACAAATGCCTCCATCACTGACGAAGGTATCAGGACCATTCAATACCGCTAGTAACACCTCAGACAATTACAACAACAGCTATGCAAACCGTTGAAAGCACATTAAAACCCCATTATTAAGCAGAAGGCGTTACCAAGAAAGGCATTAATGTCCCATTATTAACCACAACGGTCAGAATCCAAGGCAACATATATATAAGGCTCTCACATCACCAACACGAGGTACATAGACACTCTCAGCTATATTTCTTGCTCTATCATATTACATTATTCTTCCAACGGTAACTTCTTGATATTGACTTTGGCATCGGAGACTTTATGGCAGGCACCACACCGGTGACCACCTTGAGGACACTATCACCCAGGCTGAAGATCAGTTCCATCTGCCATCTCTGACTGACGAGCTTACGCTTCATCAGTTTGGCACCGTCTGTGGGAACGACTTTTTTAGATTCATATTTGAAAACATAGTTTCCATCAACTTCTACATTCAGATGGAATCCAATCCAGATTCCGCAACCTTGGCCCAGCAAGTTCAAGCTCTTGTGGCCACTATTGAAGAACTCACCAAACAAAATCAAGAAATGAAGCTGCGACTTCAACAGGTTCAACAGGCTCAACAAGAAGAGAATCGGTCCAAGGATAACATGGAGGGAGAAGAGGATAGCCATAGGAAGAGTATTCATCAAAGACCTACTACTCCAAACGAGCAGAATTCAGATCTCCTTCGAGAGATGAGGAAGGAGATGGACGAATTGAGGAATGCTATTAAGGAGAAGATAGACCGAAATGTAGACAGAATGGTAAGGGCCACGGATTCACCTTTCACTACAACAGTCCTTGAATGCCTCGTGCCGTCGAAGTTTCGTTTACCTCAACTTGAGCCGTTTGACGAGCTCAAAGACCCTCAGGATCACCTTAATACCTTCAAAACGACGCTGAGCCTTCAACAACCGCCCAACGAGATACTGTGTCGTTCCTTTCCTACCACTCTCAAAGGGGCTACAAGGGAATGGTTCACAAAGTTGCCCACCTCGTCCATCGATAACTTCGAGCAGTTAAGCAGTGCTTTTTTGCGTCACTTCATTAGGGGACAGCGTACCAAAAGGCCAGTAGACCACTTACTCACCATCAAGCAGGGGGAAAAGGAAACATTGAGGTCATACGTAAAACATTTTACTCGGGAGACCCTCGAGGTAGACGAAGCTGATGACAAAGTACAGCTGACAACCTTCAAAGCAGGGCTAAGATCCAAAGATCTTGTGGCTTCACTCGCAAAGAATCCTCCAAAGACGATGGCAGAAATGCTCCTAAAAGCACAGAAGTACATGAATGCTGAAGATGCTTTAGCAGCCATAAAGGCCGTAGAGAAGCCAGGAGACAAAGGAAGAAGGGATGACGAGCGTAGGGGTCAAAAGAGGGAACGCCCAGATCGTCGAAATAATGACAGGAACAGAAGAAAAGATGATAAAGGTCCTCAGACGGTAAGATTTACTCCTCTGGTTATGCCTATTGACAAAATTTTAACGCAGATTAAGGACGAACACTATCTCAAATGACCGAGACCATTACACTCATCCCCTAACGTCCATGATAAGAACAAGTACTACCGATTCCACAACGATCACAGCCACAACACAAAAGATTGTAGGGACCTAAAGGAGCAAATAGAGGAGTTGATACGGAAAGAAAAATTACAGAAATATGTGAATAAGGGGGAATATAATAAGTTCAGAAACGGTAATAAGAGCCAGCATGAGTCCTCTTCCAAGAGTGACAATCGCCCGTCCCAACCTCCACAGGATGTGATCGAGGAGATAAAGACGATTACAAGAGGGCCCTTCTCAGGAGGGTCATTTAAATCCCTCAAGAAAGCGTACCAGAGGCAGGTGAATAGCGTCCACACCATACCTTCGTTCAAGCAACAACGAACGAACTGGGACATGTTCTTCAATGAAGTGGACGCCAAGGGAGTGAAGTAGCCCCACAATGACCCTTTGGTCATAATGCTGAATATAGAGGGATTTAATACCAAAAGGATCCTCGTGGACAACGGTAGCTCCGCAGACATCATCTACCTCCCTGCTTTCCAGCAACTGAAGCTAGATCTAAGGAGATTGCACTCATTTGACTCTCCCCTTGTCAGCTTCAGCGAAGACAGGGTATATCCCAGGGGCATAGTGACGTTGACAGTAACAGTGGAGACCTATCCAGTGCAGTTGACCCATCAATTAGACTTCCTAGTGGTAGATTACCCCTCATCTTACAATGTCATCATTGGGAGGCCCATGCTCAACAAATGGAAAGCAGCCACGTCCACCTACTGTTTGAAGGTGAAATTCCCAACAGATAACGGTGCCGGCGAAGTAAAAGGAGATCAAGTCTTAGCCAAAGAGTGTTATCAGGCTGTCCTGGCTGCAAAGAAGAACCACGCATGGATGATTGAAGAGAAGGAAAAAGGCAAAATGGAAGCCCTAGAAACAACGGAACCGGCTGAAGGAGAAGCAAACAAGATGACGAAGATAGGGACGACGCTAAGCCCTAAAATGAGAACAAGACTCATCCAATTCCTCAAAGAAAATCTAGATGTCTTTGCATGGAACCACGAGGACATGCCAGGCATAGCTCCAGAAGTCATCCATTATAAGTTAAATGTGAACCTAGAAAGGAAACCTGTCCAGCAAAGACGAAGAGTCTTTGCCCCCGAATGAGACCAAGCAGTCGCAGATGAAGTTACAGTCAGACACAAGTTACTGACGTTCATGGACACTTTCTCGGGATATAAACAGATAAGGATGGCTGAAGAAAATCAGGAGAAGACTACTTTCATCACAAGTCAAGGACTCTATTGTTACAAGATAATGCCTTTTGGATTAAAGAATGTCGGAGTTACGTATCAGAGACTAGTGAACAAAATGTTCAGCCAGCAGATTGGCAGGAATATGGAAGTATATGCAGATGATATGCTCGTCAAGAGTATGGAAGAGCTCACACATCTAGACGACCTGAAGGAGACGTTTGCCACCCTCAAAAAATACCAGATGAAGTTGAACCCTAGTAAGTGTGTTTTTGATGTAGCTTCAGGGAAATTCTTGGGATTCATGGTGTCCCAAAGAGGAATAGAAGCAAACCCAGAGAAAGTGCAAGCCATAATCAACATGGCATCACCCAAGACCGTCAAGGAAGTCCAGAAGCTCACAGGAAGGATTATAGCTTTAAACAGGTTCATCTCCAGAGCTACGGACAAGTGCCTACCCTTTTTCAAGACCTCGTAATAGGCTTTCGCCTGGACCGATGAATGTGAAGCAGCGTTCCAAGAACTCAAATGTTACCTGAGTAGTCCACCCCTCTTAAGCCCATCCAAAGAAGGGGGAGACCTATATTTGTACCTGGCAGTATCAGTTTCAGCAATGAGTGCAGCCTTGATTAGAGAAGAAGGCAAGAAATAGCTCCCAATTTACTACGTCAGCCAAGCCTTCTAGGGGGCTGAGTCCAGGTATCCAAGGATTGAAAAGATCGTGTTTGCGTTAATAGTAGCCTCACACAAGCTAAGGCAATACTTTCAGGCGAATCTCATCCTGGTGATGACGGACCAACCAATCAAAAAACCCATGAACAAACCAGAGGCAGTCGGAAGAATAATCCAGTGGGCAATTGAACACAGTCAATTTGACATTGAGTACCATCCTAGAACAGCCATCAAGGCGCAAGCTTTGGCAGACTTCATCGCAGAGTTCACCTTTCCGAACGAAGGCAGTTTCACCGACGAAGTCAATCGATGGACGATACAAACTGATGGTTCTTCAGCCCAAAGGAGGGGGGGAGTAGGGGTCGTCGTAATCACCCCTGACAAAGAGATACTCAAGTATGGAGTTCAGTTGAAATTTTCGGCTACCAACAACGAAGCTGAATACAACGGGATACTGACAGGATTGAGGCTCGGAAAGGCGCTTGGAATTAAGAACCTGTTAGTCCAAAATGATTCAAAGCTAGTGATCGGGCAGATCAGGGGAGAGTACGAAACAAAGGAAGAGAGAATGCAGAAATACCTCAGGCTGATGAAACATCTAACTCAGGAGTTCGATATGGTGGAATTTGTACAAATCCCAAGAAGTCAGAACATGGGGGCAGACGAAGTCTCAAAGCTAGCATCATCAGAAGAAGGGAAGATTAGCATGGACTTGGCGATAGAAGTCCAGAAACACCCCAGTATTGAAGAAGTTCCAACATTCACAACCCAAAGCGCAAACAGCTGGATGACACCAATAATATCTTTCCTCCAGGACGGGCACCTCCCTCAGAATACAAAAGAAGCTAAAAAGATCAAGAAGAGGGCAGCCAGATTTACTATCCTCAATGACACCTTATACAAGGGAGGCTTCTCCATGCCTTACTTGAAGTGTGTCGACGAAGAAAAAACCAGATACATACTGAAAGAAATCCACGAAGGAATTTGCAGCGACCACGCCGGCCCCAGATCCCTAGTAAACAAGGCAATACGAACAGGTTATTTCTGGCCTACTATGCAGATGGACGCTGTGGAAATCGTCAAGAAGTGTGACAAGTGCCAACGATATGGGAATGTACAACGGCTTCCAACAGAGAAACTGACGACGATAGCCTCCCCGTGGCCATTCGCACGATAGGGAATTGACATCATCGATCCATCACCCTAAGGTAAAGGTCAGGTAAAATTCCTACTAGTTGCTATTGATTACTTCACAAAGTGGGTTGAAGCAGAGGCTCTAGCAACAATCACCGAGACAAGAATTCGGAGTTTTGTGTGGAAGAATATAATCTGCAGATTCAGGATTCCATTAACGATTATATCAGATAATCAGATAATGGGAGGCAGTTCGACAACCAAGGCTTCAGAGACTTCTGTTCAAACCTTGAAATCAAGAACCAGTTCTCATCCCCAAGGCATCCCCAGGCAAACGGACAGACGGAGGTAACAAATCAGACGCTGCTCAATATTATCAAAGCCAAGCTGGACGACGCGAAGGGTGCCTGGCCAGAAGAATTACCAAATGTCCTGTGGGCTTACAGAACCACGGCAAGAACCCCAACAGGGGAAACCCCCTTCAGACTCACCTATGGCACTAAAGCAGTAATCCCGGTCGAAGTAGGAGTAACAAGCATCAGGCAAGAAACATTGAACGAAGAGTGCAATGATGATGAACTACGACTCAACCTGGACTTTTTGGATGAAGTGAGAGACAAAGCTTCCAGCAAGATGACAATGTACCAGCAAAAGATGGCCGAATACTACAATAAGAGGGTTAAACTCAAACGACTGGACATAGGTGACCTCCCCTGTGCAAGATCACCACAGCAACTAGAGACCCTACCCAAGGAAAGCTTGGACCCACATTGGAAGGACCTTACCGAGTCGTTCGCTACTCAAGGCAAGGTAGTTACCACCTAGAAACCATAGACAGACAGAGACTCCCTTGACCATGGAACATTGAGCACTTAAAGAAATATCACCAATAGATGTAACAAACGAATATATTCATTCCTAAAATTAATAAAAGAATTATTCATCTAATGTCTTTATGTAAGCAAGTCTAGTCAACCATACAAAACAAAATTGCCAAGTAACAAGATTCTGCATTGATGGATGTAAGTTACTGACGAATCCAAAACCCCTTAAAAGGGTGTAAGTCGCAAAATGGCTAAGTAACAAAATTCCGCCTTGATGGATGTAAGTTACTGACGAATCCAAAACCCCTTAAAAGGGTGTAAGTCACAAAATGGCTAAGTAACAAGATTCCGCCTTGACGGATGTAAGTTACTAACGAATCCAAACAAACACAACAAGATCCCTTAAATGGGTGTGAGTCGTAAAATAGCCAAGTAACAAGATTCCGCCTTAATAGATGTAAGTTACTGATGAAGAACCTTACAACCAAGCCAAGGCTGGATTGGGGCTCCCAACTAGTTCACCAGAACCCTCGATGAGACCCCTTGAAGAGGTTCGGGTTACAGGAAAACAACTAAGTAACAAGAAGCAAAATCATTGATGAAGAAGAAAAGCATAACTGGAAACTTTTGTTAAGTACAAAGCATGGACGAACCCCACCAGCATATCATGAACAAACAAGCGCACAAGCACACATACAAGTAACATGTAAGTATGCACCAAGTTCAATTAAAAGCCCAAAAATCAAGGGTAATTACCATTGTTGTTATACTGAAAAAAGACCCATAAACGTTGGGCCACAAACATTGTTCTCAAGATAGGATAACAAGTAATTGTTTTGAAATTAGATTTACAAAAAAAAAAAAAAAAAAAAAAGGGGCCGAAAACATGATGGGCATCCACAAAAATGAAAAGAAATTTTCTTAAGTAACAAGGTCAAGCATCAACAGCAGAATTTTCACCGACCGGAGCGTCAGCAGTAGTCTCAGGGGCATCACCTTTAGGAGCTGAGGATTGGGTAGCTTCGTCCGTTGCCATCTCTCTGTCTACCTCCTCCAGGTCCAAACTCTCCATGTCGACTCCAGTAGGATGCTTAACCAGATACCTTCTGAGAAGCTCGAAGCCTTTGAAGTACCAGCTAAAGAGTACTGTTTTGTACTCATCAGTTGTTTGGAAGGCCTCGACTGATCTGGCAGCAATTGTTTTAAGCTTTTCCTTGGCAGAAAGGAGCTGGTCGTCCTTCTCTAGAGTCAACACCTTCGCCTTTAAAGAGGTAGCCTCGTCCATAGAAAGAATTAGATTCTTCTTCAACTTAGAGTTCTCCTTTTCTAAGGCCTCCATCCTAGATGTTAAGGATGCCACTTTAGCCTCTTGAGTAAAATACTCAGAGGTGATGTGAAGACTTTCCTCAACACCTGGGAAGAAGTTTTAAGTCATCAGTACCCAAAAAAAAGGGAGAAGGGAGGTACATTAACACCCTACCTAAACGAGCCTATGGACATGACGAGACGCAAACTCGTTAAGAGGCACATCAGAGAGGGTCTTTAAGTCTGCTACAATCACGATCTCATGAGCCCTATCCACTGCCAATCTCTCGTCATCCCATATTGTGGACAACCAAGAATCAACCTTCTCCTTCTCCTTACCAGATACACGCGGCCTTTTGGAACCTGGGGTAGGGATCTCTTCTACCGACGTGGCAAGAGAAGCCATCCTCGTCGTCTCGGTAACAGAAACTATGGGATTGACGGAGACAAGGGGAGCAATGGAAGGACCCTTCCTGGTGACACGCACTGTCTTCTTCCCAATGTTTGACAGCGGCTCATCCTTCTTGGACCTCATCTTCGCGTACATATCCTTATTGAACTTGGTCGTCATTTCTGCAAGAGAAAAACACTTAAAAGAAAACCCAAGTGTACATAAGAAGAGTCGATACTGACGAGGTCAATACTTACTTTTCTTTCCTTCAATACCAATATTACGAAGAACGTAAGGAGACGAGTCAGGTCCAAGGTTGTAAAAGGCAAGGGTCCGTGGATCAACCAGATCGTCCCAACTTTCGATCGTCTCTGCATATCCTATCGCGGTTTCAACACGCTCCTTATGCCTGCTCTTAAGCTTAGGTCGTCTCTTAACTGTGCCAAACAAAAGGTAAAGGAGTTAGTAGCGATAAACAACAAATGCAGCAAAACTAAAACGACGGGGAGAAATACTGACGCACCTAAGGTCGGGGTTCGCCACCGACGAAGCAACCTCGGGATAGCACCCCAATCCCTGCTGGATTGAGTTTCAAAATCATCCCCGGACACAAAGAAAAATTGCGATTTCCAATACCTGAAGGACGAAGGTAAACCCTTGACAATCCTTGTTCTTCTCTCCCAAAGGACTAACTCATAGTATCCATACTCTTTAGACTCTTTCAAACGGTATAGATAGGTGAGTTCACCTACCTTAATCATATCTCCATTAGCAGCCAACCATATTTGCATACAGTTGACCACAATTCTCCACGAGTTGGGCATGAACTGCCCGGGAGCAATACCAAAATGGGCCAGAAGCTCCATCAGGAACGGGTGGACGGGGAGCCTAAGCCCACAGGTGAAGGCTGACTCATAAAAACATACCTCACCTGGAAAAAAATGACAAGCCCTATCCTTGTCATTAGGTCGACGAACACGAACCTGCTCTGGAAACTAAAACCTATCCTTAAATCTACTTACAGTGTTGGCATCCAGACCACACACCTCCCCGAGGGCATAAAAAGCCCTAACCTCTCGGGGGGCAAAGACAGTTGTATCTCCCTCCACTGGGTCACCATTAGACAATAACCCAGTCTCGAGGTCTCTAGACCTAACCTCAGACATTGCCTCTCTATCTCTCACCAGACCCTCAAACCAGTTAAATGATTGGTGAAGCAAAGGTAGCAAGTCGACCAAAATAACACTCAAACAATTACCCTCAAAGACAAAATTCTCTAAATGTGGGAAAACACCCAAAGACCCTCCTAGGTGGGCAAAAAGAAAGAAAATTGATGGACAAGCTATCCTAACCTCAAAACTGCTAACCATAGAAATACAAAAAAATGGGGGCAAAGGGAAACAACACAAGCTAAATCCCCAAAAGAAAATCAAAGACAAACAAAAGGAAAAAGAAGAAGAGAATCAGAGGCTATATCGCAATAAGATGAAAAGGAAAGGTAAAAACATGAAAGAGAAAACGTACCTTAACAAACAGCGAAGCACCGATAACGCAGCACACCAGTTTGAAGAAGAGTTGTAGAACAAAGATTCGAAAAAATTGCTTAGAACAATGATTGGAAGTTTTCTTTTTTTGAGAAGAGTAAAGGAAATAAGAAGAGGAAAAGTTTTAAAAATTCAAGACTTAAAACGATTGAAAACCAGCGGGAAGCCCAATAGTCCCATAAAGCGGAGCATTAACTCCACCAATCAAAAAGCGCCACGTGGACACTCCTTGTGAAGAGCCACCACTACGCATTTAATACAGCGCAAAGTCCCAAAAGAGTTGCTTACAGGTCTACCAAAAAAAAAAACCTTTTCACCTTCCATGGTCGTCATGACATGTCAAGATGACCACAGAATCCAAGGGCAGCTGATGGGACTAACAAAATCAACTACAGAAGAACCTAACATTACATACAAGATCATCCTCATGGACGAACCAAAACAAATGCCTCCATCACTAACGAAGGTATCAGGACCATTCAATACCACCAATAACACCTCGGACGGTTACAACAAAAGCTATGCAAACCGTTGAAAGCACGTTAAAACCCCATTATTAAGCAGGAGGCGTTACCAAGAAAGGCGTTAACGTCCCATTATTAACCACAATGGTCAGAATCCAAGGCAACATATATATAAGACTCTCACATCACCAACACGAGGTACATAGACACTCTCAGCTATATTTCTTGCTCTATCGTATTACATTATTCTTCCATCGGTAACTTCTTGATATTGACTTTGGCATCGGAGACTTTGTAGCAAGCACCACACCGGTGACCACCTTGAGGACACTATCCCCAAGGCTGAAGATCGATTCCATCTACCATCTCTGACTGATGAACTTACGCTTCATCAACTACAATAAATTATATCTTGCAATAATAAAATTCGATGAGCTCTAGCTCAAATGGTATCTACTCAAATCCTCCTCTTATATGGGTATGGTGGTGTAATGAGTTTCTAATAAAGTAATTCAATACTCATTTCCCTTGTTTTAAATTTTGGCAATGAAACCTTTCCTAATGTTTGATTGCAGTTCTACTCTTTCTTCCTTGTTATTGGTCTTACACTTCCAAAACATTGTCATTAGATCTTGTGGGGAAAGCTTGCCAAAATACTTTATTTTCATTAGATCTTGTTTGATTAATCTTGTTCATTACTCATTGTTGAGGAACAAATTTTTGGGCCTTAATTTTATTAGCCCACTGACAAAAATACCCACATTGGCCCACACATTATTCTAAACTCACATAAATATTCCCCATATATATTACCCAAATATTCTTCACATTATTGGGCCTTCACAAATACTCCGCACACAAGCCCATAAATTGCCTTGGGTCTCTCACAAATATTACCCATTATATCCCACATATTATCCAACTTGGATTTTCACACAAAATACTCACCATACCATCACCATATTAGGCCACAAAATTATGCCACCTCTATAAATAGCCCAACATCATTTAGCTTGTGGGCAAAACCCAAAGAAAGCCCAAACTCTCTAAAGCCCACTACGACATGGCAACTTCAAAGCCCACTACGACGTGGCAACTTCAAAGCCCGCTATGATGCGGCATCTCTAAAGCCCGCTACAATGCGGCATCTCTAAAGCCCGTTACGATACGGCAATATTTTTACAAAATCCTACAAAGCCCAAATACTAATTTGGAAACTATCTCTAAAAGCCCAAATAATAATTTGACACTATTTTCATAAAGCCCAAATATTAACTTGGCACTTATCTTACAAAGCCCAAATACTAATTTGGCAACTATCTCTAAAAGCCCAAATAATAATTTGGCACTATTTTCATAAAGCCCAAATATTAATTTGGCACTTAACTTGCAAAGCCCAAATACTAATTTGGCACTATTTTATAAAACCCAAATCTATTTTGGCAACTATTCCTACAAAGGCCCAAATCTATTTTGGCAAAAACAATTACTTTACACTCAAAGCCCAAATGCTATTTTGACACATATTTACAAAATGCAGGTATTATTTTGACATTTGTTTTTACATATACCAAATCCCACACTCATGGGAAATATAAATATTCATCCCTCAAGAAATACCTCTCTTACAAGATTTATAAAAGCCCATGAATATCACCCATGGCAAAACTATTCATTTTGTAAGGACAACCAAGCCCAAGGAAACTTAACTACAAAGCCCAGCTGGACCAACCCAGCTCACACACAAATGCCAGCAGCAAAAGGTCACGTGAGCTAACCAGCCAAAATCCAGTACAATTAAACAGCTGGAGCCCTTTCCCATCAAGTCCCAACTTGTCTAAATCAAATTAGAAGAGGACACGTGTCCATCAGGGGTTAAACCCTTCATCCACAAGCTGAAATTCCATTATCTCTTATATGACATAAAGCTGGGAAGCTTCAGCTAGCTGTCCTTTCTTTCTTCTCCAGCCCATCTAGTCAAGAGCAGCCATGACAAGGCCCTTAAAGCTCCTAAAGCAACATGAAATTAGTTCATTTTCATACTAAAAACGTGTATTCTCCAGTTCATGGACTAAGCACATGAACCCCAAATGAGAAAACTTAAGGAAATGTGGTTTGGAGGGCACCAAGGGGATCCCAGCAGAGTTCCCAGCAAGGGCTCCAAGGTTGACACCTGGCTTGGGATAGTCCAATCTGCCCTAGGGAACTCTGATTCTAGCAGCAGCACAGCCAAAATCATTAGCCTAAAAGCATGCTCTAATCCCATCAGCCAAGGCTAATCAACGTTCAATGCTAAGCCAGAATCCCAACTGTTATTCCCTAAAACAGCAAGAACCTTCCGAAAGTTGAGCTTACTACTCTTAGCTAAAATCCTAAGAATGATTCTCTAAGGATTTTCTGAAGATAGAGAAAGATTTAACAAAGATTATTTGCTAATCACCCCCTAAAAACCCTGATATAAATGGAACTCTCCATTAATGCTTCAACAACACACTAACACATCAAGATACACTCAAACATACACCAAAAAAGATTCTTCCTGAACCTCTCTGCTTAAGCTTTCTCTAAGCTCTGAAAAAGTCACTAAGTTCTTAGTTTCAAGCCTAGAAACTAAGTCCCCAGCTCCTAGCTCATAAACACTCTTCCTAACTCAGCCCGTAAACACTTACCTATCCCCAGCAAAAAGCTCCAGCAGCCTTACTATACACCCTCACTCATTACTCATACTACTCACAAAATGACTCTCTCTACTCATTACTCACTATATATTCACAAGCATATCTTGGCATCATAATGATCTTGCTGCGCTAGCTAGGATCTCTCTCTCCCCCCTCATCTCACACTGAGTTTTCTCCATTATTTGTTATTATGGAACCCATGACATCTACTTATTTATTTACTATCAATGGTTATGATGTAACTATTACTATAGAATTTTTCCCCCATATTGTTGTATTAGAAGGCTCCTCTCCAGCACTAACGAATGATGAGTCCGAAAGTGTAGACATTTTCCTTAATTCTTAAAGTAGCTAACAGCTGGAGATTTATCATGTTTTGTCTTACTTTACCATTGGGCTATTTTCTGCAGAAACACTTTACTGCTGGGCTATTTTCTGCAGAAACACCTTACCGTTGAGCTGTTTTCTGCAGAAACACTTTACTGCTGGATTATTTCTTACAGTATGTTTTTTAACCGTGCTAACGTGTCTGCTGTAGGAATTGTTCATGGGCCACTCTTGTCAGTTCCAATCTAAGCCCAAGGCATAAAATATAATAGATTTCTTAGATCTTCACCGATAGCCTTTGGGCCATGCATCAAGCCCATCGTCGAGTTTCGATTTAGACCCCCTAACCCAATATAAATCTCATTTGTCGGAAGGAAAACTTTTTCGCCCCCAACACTCATCTTTTAAGAGATTCTTTGGTAACAACAACAATTAAGTTTTAGTCCCAAATTTTTAGGTTGGTTAAGGATCATCATATAAATTTTTTTTTTCTTTTATAATGATCATCATATAATTCAATGATATAAATGATAAAAATAAATAAATCATCTAATTACTTCTCTGCATGACATGAAAACCATACAAAAGCAGTAGATTTCTGGAATTATAGTTCAGCGTGGATTAAGGTATTAAAAGTAGTCCTATACTAATACTAAATGTAGGCAATTTACACATTCTTTTCTCTTTCTCTCTCTCTCTCTTCAAGCAATTTTTTTTTTCTTTGCCATTTTCTTTTTCCAGAAGTCTTAATAGTATTGTTTAATATATAGTACCACACATAAATGCTAATTTGATTCTGTTCCACTTCCACACATTCCAGATAATTTCATACAGAAATCTTGAACCCAAAACCTCATTAATCACACACAAGGCATGAAAAGTGAAGACCACAGGACCAACACTTGAATTAATTGCAGCGCTATTCTTTCTTTTTTTCTTTTTTTTTTTGTCTTCTTTTCAATTCCAATGGACTCTTTTTTGGTTAATTAAACTTTCAGATAGGCTCGTTTGGTAACTAAGTTTGAGTAAGGTATTTTGGGTGTTTTTGATATATGTGTGGGTGAAAAAATGTATTGAAATGTATATAAGTGTGTTTGTGTGAGAGACCGCGCCCCCCGGCCCGTTTTCATTTGGAATGTTGGGTCAAACTCACGTGAATGGGTGGAGTCGTGTTATTGCCTCTCAAAATGGAGATTCGACTAGTTATATTTTCCCCTTTAGATTAAGGGTTTTACAATGGAGTCGCCACTTATTTAATTATTGGAATAAATAAGAAAACCAAAATTGAAAAATTCATCATTTTATTAATTTGTAATTGAATTTACATTGATCATAGGAAAATTACATGGCTTTGGTCCTAGATACAATCTAAGATAAAATACATGGCTTTGTTTCCTAGTTACAATCTAAAAATCAAAAATTACATAGATAAGTATTGGTCTATCAACCCTTGATCTAAGTTCGGAGGCTATGTTACAAGGTGAGAATGTATTAGGCACCTACCTTGCCCGGTGAAACCGATCTTCTAGATTATAGTGGCCAACATTCATATCACATCATCCAATATATCAATCAATTTGTATGCTGAATTTAATGTGTGTGCATGTAATAAACCATAATTAAATTTATTAAGCATGGCATTTGGATTGAAAAATAAACTCTAGTGAATGTGTGTGGATAGTGATAACCTAGATTCAAGGATTTGAAAGAATTACTAAACAAACATGTTTTTCATATTTTTGATGTGGATTTAAGATTAAATCTAGTGATATGCATAAACATGTGATGAACAACTAAGAACATGTGAAGAACACATAAGAACATTCAAACATATTCAAATGAATTATCATGCTTTAATCTTAAATGCTCATCATGGCAATATAAACAAACAGTTAGGGAAGGGGATTATACCTTTATGCAAGATCCATATAATAGAGGAGAAGATTCTTGATGGAGGTCCTAAGAGTGGAGGAAAAGAAGAGTTAGGAGAGGGAGAGTGAGTCTCACTCAATACCTTGAGTCTCAGGAAGACCAAGATATGACAAGACTACTCAACTTCACTAGAACTCAAGAGAAGAGAAGAAAGGGGGATTTTTGTGTGTCCTAGAATGAAGGAGATAGGGGGTTTATATAGTAGTGGTGGAGGAAATATGAATGGAATGACATTTAATGAGAGTTGACAAAGAATCATGAACCTAAACCTCATTTTAGCCTTGGGGGAAATCTGGTGCATTAAATGGAAAGATTGATAAGAGTGAGGAGCAAACCAAAATTCGGTTTTCCCGTAGTTGCTGTAACAACCTATAGAGCCAACTTTGAAAAATCATATCTGCCTCAATTATGACCAGAATTGTCTCATTCTTGTGCTCAAATTGAAGCTCCGGATGTCTAGTTTCTGGGAAAAATAACCACATTCACAGATTCAAAATATTCTAAGAGATATCAATGAAATGGTGAGCAGATGTCATTTGTTAGAAAATGGTTTCAGCACAATTAACACCAATAGGTCCCAAATTAGCTCCCAATTAACATTAAATGGCTCCAATCACTCTCATTTCAGACTTAATTGGTTCCAAATTTACTCTAATTAAAAGATAATTGCACAAATTACTCATTGAATAATTAATGTTTAACTATCTAGTTAATTAGGTGTGTGCAACATTACCATAAAATGTAGTCTTAATCAATCAAATTATGACACATCATCAATCTCAAATTGATTATACTTATAACCAATTGAAATCAATTGTTCATAATCACATATAGTCGGACTCAATTTGTGATAGTGCATCTCAGCCATTAAAACTTGATTTGATGATAACTTTCAATCTAATGGTCCGATTAGGGCTCATGACCAGTCGATTTGATCGTTACAACATCAAGATAATTTTGGTGAAATGAGATTAAGAATCTAATGACCAGAATCAAAATGCTTATTTCCAATGTGAAATTACCTTTTTACCCTCCATGTGAGGTTAAATATGGGTTGCAAAATAGGGTGTCAACAATTTGAAATGTGAAAAATGTGTGTTGAGGAGGGTTACCAAATAGGACATTTAAACAACATTACACACATTTCCACACACTCCCACACGTATTTCAAAAAACTCCAAATAACAATTTTCAAACTACTCTACCAAACATCCCCTTTAGACACTTATCCCATGGAAAATTTTCTGTTTCAGGCAGATTTCACTCATTGCCAAAGTACACAACGTAGAATCACTTGGCAAACAATCATTAATTTCCGAGTTCCAAGGAACAAACTGCCAAAGTTTGTGCGCCAGTACTGTTGTACATAACACCAGCCAAAGGTGGAGATAAGATGGTCTCATTGCCCAGAAGTGCCTAAATAGTTCAATTTCATAAGGCTGGTGATTGAGATCGAGCAATTCTTTTATCATTTTAAGAGATGATTCGGATGATAAAATTAAATGGATAAATTAAAATAATAAATTACATGAATAAATCATACAATTAAGTCTCCATTTCTGAACTGCAAAAGCTGTAAATTTGTGATATTTGCTTAACGTGGAATAGGGTGACAGCAACAATGTTAATATCTCAGATCATTAGCCAGCATTAATCCTATATGATATGACAATTTCCATGCCTGCAGAATTGCGAATTTTGGAAAAATTAAATAATAAAATGGAAAAGAAAAATAGTTTGACAAATACTTCTTGAATTTATGCTTAAGGGGACAGTATAAGCAGCCATATTTGGTATGCATACTAAACTAATTTGGAAAAATCTTCTCCAATTCACTACATGGCTGGCAATGTATAAAATTATCCACGTGTATTATTTAAATAAGTCATATGACTTATTAAAAAAGTCGTGGGACTAATAATATACATAAATGATCCTTTCAATCAAGGTATAGTGAATTAAAGGATAATCCCCCAAACCAGATTGGAGAATTCAACTTTGTTAAGTAGATCTTGTTTGATTCTTATACATGGGGTGTATATTGACTTCAAATCCTCCAGTGTACATGGTTAAAGATTAACAGCAAGCCAAATCTGAACCTCAAAAAGAAAGATATTTTAAATCTCTTGTTTACTGATACATATGAGAAACAATTTTATTTGATTTATATTTCCCTACTTCCAAAATTAAAGATCGGGTGATGTGGGCATGAAAAGACTCAGCCTGTTTAATTTGCATATGTATGATGAAAGAAAAATAATAATTCTTTTTTTCTTTTTTTTTGAAATTGTAATTTACATGATTGATGAAATTGAAAACAACTATTCAGGGTGCTACATGGAGAGCAGGAGAGGTGTACAAGATACAACCTCTACTATATCACACGTGTTGGCAGTGATAAGCATGGGAATCATCATGGCTTTGGGTTACCAAAGTGGCATGTATTCATCCTAATATCAGCCATCTGAAGAGTGTTGTGCTTAGGGATTTGGGAAACTCTTTTAAAATTTAAAATTCTAATTAAATACCTTACTTTGTATGTTTTCTTTCTTTTCTTTTTTTGAGAATACTTTGTATGTTTTCAATTCATCAAATTGATGTGTGAATACTTCAAATCGTAACGCTATTTAGATCTTTAATTTTTTGTGCTAGGTTTCATCCCACTTTCAGTTCTTTCATTGATTAACAAGCACATAAATTTCACTAAGTAAACACATAAATATCGAATTAGGATGAATTGACATTAAAAAAAAAAAAAAAAATACCTCTGAGAACTCACTAAGTAAGCATCTTATGGAAATTCAGGACTGGTAAAATTGTATTTAAACATGAGTGTTAATAATTTTTACTCAAGTTTCGTTTATTGTGGTTATGTAAATTTAGGGGAAAAAAATGTTTGTTTTAATTATTGTACTTTGTTTTAACACAATTTTAGATTTAATTTTCTACCATCTATTTGTTTGGTTTGGGGAAAATTATTAAGTACTCCCAGAGTACCGTAAATGCGTACTCCTTCCTATCACATAAATAATGGGTCCCACAATGAACTTAATTAATGGGACCCACCATTCATGTGAGAGGAGGGAGTACGTATTTATGGTACTAAGGGAGTACGCATTACGTTAGAAACTAAGATATTAATCCTAAAATCAATCATGTTCTGTCACGTATAAAGTAAAAAAATCTCAGACCTCATGTAAGAGAATATGAGATTTTTCCATGTGGTGTATTCTTTAAAATTTTCTTTACTTAGGTTTTTAACTCAACAAAATTTGCATTTATAACAACTTGGTACCTTTTATTTATTGGCAAGAATTTGTCGCCATTACAAATCACGGAAAATTATTAGATACTCTCGGAGTACCATAAATACGTATTCCCTTTTCTCACATGAATGGTGGGTCCCACCATAAATTTAATTAGTGGGACCCACTATTCATGTGAGAGGAGGGAGTACGCATTTATGGTACTCCGGGAGTATACAATAATTTCTCGTAATCTTGTGATGAGGTTATAATGAAGTCCTGTTCAATATTCATCTTCCTTGCTTTAAATTTTTGGCACTGAATAGTCATAACCATTCCTAATGTTTGATTGCAGTTCTACTGCTTCTTCTTTGTTTTTGGTTTTACGCCTCGAAAACACTGCTTTGTTTTGCCATGTCAATTTTACTTTATGACTCATTGATCCCATAGCATTTGCACAAATGTAGTACCCAAATCTTGTGCGCTTAAAGCTTATAGCACCAAGGCTGAGACCATGATCTCATTGCGGGGAAAGCTTGCCAAAAAGCTTCATTTTCATTGGACTTTGTTTGATTAATCTCTTTGTTCTTTAGTCATCTTTTAAGAGATTTTTTTTTGGTAACAACAACAATCTAGTTTTAGTCTTGAATTTTTAGGTCGGCTATGGTGGATCATCATATTATTTATATATATATATATATATATAAATAATGATCATCATATAATTCAATGATAAAAATTGATAAACCATCTAATTACTTCTCTGCATTACCTGAAAATCATACAAAAGCAGTAGATTTCTGGAATTATTGTTCAGCGAGGATTAGTCCAATACTAAATACTAATAATAAGTGCAGCCTGCAGGTCATTAGCAATTTACACATTCTTTGCTCTCTCTCTCTCTCTCTCAAGTCTTCAAGCAATATTTTTATTTTTATTTTTCTTTGCCACTTTCTTTTCCCGAAGTCTTAATAGTTTTGTTTAATATATAGTACCACGTACACACATATGCTAATTCAATTCTGTTCCACTTCCACACATTCCAGATAATTTCATACGGGAATCTTGAACCCAAAACCTCATTAATCACGTAAGGCATGAAAAGTGAATACCACTGGACCAATAAATGAATTAATTGCAGTGCTATTCTTTTTGTTGTTGTTGTTGTTTTTTTTTTTTTTTTTGGTGTGTGTGTATTTACAACTCGAATGGACTCCTTTTTGGTTAATTAGACTTTAAGATATTAGACACTCTGATCCATGGAAAATTTTCTGTTCCCGGCATACTTCACTCATTGCCCATAGCACACTGCCAAAGTACACAACTTAGAATCACCTTGCAAACAATCATTAATTTCGGAGTTTCAAGTAACAAACTGCCAAAGTTTGTGTGCCGCTGTACATAACACTAGCCACAAAGGTTGAGATACCATGGTCTCATTGCCCAGAAGTGCCTAAATGGTTCAATTTCATAAGGCTGGTGATTGAGATTGAGCAATTCTTTTTGCATTTTAAGAGAGGATTCGAATGATAAAATTAAATGAATAAATCATACAATTAAGTCTCCATGTCCGAACCATGCAAAAGCTGTAAAATTTGTGATATTTGCTCAACGTTGAATACGGTAAAAGCGACAATGTTAATATCTCAGATCATTAGCCAGCATTAATCATATATGATATGACAATTGCAATGCCTGCAGAATTGTAAAATTTGGGAAATAATAAATACTAAAATGGAGAAGAAAAATGGTTTTGACAAATATTTCTTTTATGCATAGCTCCTTAGCATCCACAGCAGTGGAGCAAAAAATATAGCTATTTAGCACCTACAAAAATCACTTTATCTATTTTACCTCTTCACACCCTACAGCAATGGAGTTATACTTTTAGCTATTTGATTAAAATAATACAAATAACTCATTAAAATAATAATAAAAACATACACCAAAAAAAAAAAAAAAAACACCAGCACAGCACAGCACAATAATCCACCACCACCACCACCACCAGCAGTCCACAACAGGAAAGAAAAAACCACCACCCCTTCACACTCATCCCGTTCGTGACTCATTCGAGTCAACTCGGCCCACTCGTCCTTCCTCAGATCGTAAACCCATCCCAATTCCTCGGATCGGCCCATTCGTCCCGTTCGTTCTTGTTCTCACCCATCAAAATCAGCTTGCCTTCACAGCTTGCCAACTGAGAAAACAACAGTAACCCATTTGGGTACTTAGGAACCAAGTCAACTAAGCGATGGGGCTTGGGGTGGGTCGGTGAGCTAGGTCGGCGGAACAGATCAGTGATGAGGGAGCTGGCCGGCAAGCTAAAGAGAAAAAAAAATAGAGGAAGAAAGAAGAGAAGCCGGAGAGAGAGAAAGAAAATAGGAAATATTTGTTTAATAAGAGAGAAGAGAGAGGAGTGTAATAAATTTTTTTTTTTTTTTTTTTTTACCTTTGCGCTACGGTGCACATCTAAAGATAGATGTGCACTGTAGCTGAGAAGCTAAAAATTTTAGATTTAGCTCCACTGCTACAGCTCTTTTTTTGTGTTTTGGTGTAGTTAAAATAGCTATATAGCTATTGTGGGGCCCAATAATTTATGGGCCAGGCACATTTGCTCGTGGAGAGTCCAAAGGTCCAAGCCGAGGAGAGCTATGGCCCAAGCCCGATAACATAGAGCACAAGACAATTTTGGAATACAGCCGAGGACAGTTCAGTCCTCGGCAGATCCAAAATCCCACCGGAAAAAAAGGGGTACAACTGGTATAGGACTAAACTTGAAAAGAGACCTAAAATATCTTGGGAAAGTTACCCTTATGACCCTTCCCAGATAAGACTCTGCACCTAACAAAGCCGTATTCTTCAGCTTTATCAATCATCCCCAACAATTCCGGGATTAGACTGATAGGACAAATATCAGTCTTGTAAAGGTTGACCCTACACGTGGACGAAGGACAGCGAACGCAGGCTAGTATAAAAGAAAAAGTAAGTGAATCTGGAAGGGACTCCCATTCCACCTCCAAAAAAAGGGACTCCATGGGGGAAAACATCAGGAGAACACCTGCACATCACAGAAAAACCCACCGTCGGGTAATAGGGGTAAGACCTCAATGATCCTCGGATCAAGTCCGAGGAGTCCAACCCCACAGGATGCGACACTATAGGGCTTAAATGTCCAAACCCTACTCCTCTTTCTATATGAATTCCTCTAAAATCAAGACCGGAACATCGCCCCATGCCCAACGGCTAGTTTTTCAAGCCCACTCTCTACAAATCATATTGTGAGGGATCTTTCATGTGCGAGCCCAACATCATCATTGGGCCGCAAAAGAATCGTGTCCCTACAGCTATTTAGCTACACTGCTGTGAGTGCTGTGTGACACTATAAGCAGCCATACCAATACTGTTTTGGAAAAGGTTTTTCTCTAAATCAAGTTGAAAGAATCTTCTCCAATATATTACGTGACGATTTATAAGACTATCTACATATATTATTTAAACAAGTCATGTGACTTATTTAAAAAATTATGTGACTAGTAGTACACATAAATATCCTTTCAATCACCATATAACGAGTTAAAAGGAGAATTCCCCCAAACAGATTGGGGAATTCAGCCTTGTTAAGTAAATTTTGTTTGATTGTTAAGCATGGGGTTTATATTGGCTTCAAATCTTCCAGTGTACATGGTTGAAGAGTAGCAGCAGGCCAAAATCTGAACCTCAAAACGAAAGATATTTTAAATCTCTTGTTTGCTGATACATATGAGAAACAATTTTATTTGATTTATATTTCCCTGCTTCCAAAATTAAAGATCAGGTTATGCGGCCAAGCCTGTTTTTAACGTAAGCACAACCTCGCGTAAATGTGCAAAACATTGCTTTTTGTATTGGTTGATAGACCAAATACTACGAGTCCTTTTGTACACATTAAAATCTCAAACCAAAATAAATTTATCAGCAAACTAAAAACAACTACCATGGGTTAAAAAATAAATTAAATCAATAATACCATCATGATTTTGCTGCAACAAATTTGGCTCCAAACATGATCCTCTGGAGCAATTGCATATTTTAGTAATGTATTAGGGCCAATGTGAAGGCAAAGATTTCATGCTGGACCATCCAAATCTGGGGAGTTCCGTCCTTGATTTTGTTGAATTTTGAAAAGTGGCTTAATTTACGATGACACAACATAACACCCTCGATTTTGATGATGCTTTGAAAAATTATGAAATTCAGAGATCTACGCCACTTCAAGGCTCAAAACTATTGCCTTGATATCTTTGGGGCTTTGGAAAGTTGTGAAACTGAGAGACCTAAGCCACTTCAATACTAAAAACCATTGCCTTGATAATATTTGGCTGCCCCAAAGTAAACCAGCACCTCTCCCAAACCAACATCTTGTAACAGAAGATTGTCAGTCTCATTATCAGATCAGCCCTTGTGGCTGCAATCTTTTATCCAGCTTCATCACAAGCAATATGTGGGCTTAAATCCACGTTAACTCCAAATTTTGTTTTGCTTCCAGTAACCAAGCTACGCTACCTCACATAAGATGCATGAAAGCAGCTCCTGGAACCTTGTTGAGCAGACCGACTTCTTTAAACTGGGAGGCAAGTTTAGAAAGAAGGGATACCTCAAGTTTCCAACATGGCATCACCAGGTGAAATAAAGGAAAAGGTTGTTCAGAATTAAGACGAACTGATAAGCCTTCTTCCGGCTCAACCCAACTGCTCATATTCAACTACCGCATCATATGTCTCCATGTTTAATGAACTCTCTGCAAAACACCTGAAAGGAAAGATTTTATAGTTAAAAAAAGCCACAACAGATGACAATATAATAAGACAAAGCTCTTTTCACTCCATCCATATACAGTGTAAAGGAAAATATTTTTATATAAATAATTAAAAGAATGAAACATAGGAATCTAATTAACCTCAATTAGTGTAGTGGAGTGCTAGACTGCTAGTAATGTGCTAATGTAGACCGCTGCTAACTCTTTTTACTAATGCTGCACAAATTTGCAAGGATGCCAGGCTTGCCAGCATAGTGATCAACTAAATTTCTTGTTCAGACAGCCAAAAATTCTTTCCCAACTAAAAATGCAACAGTTTGATATGTGTAGCCAAATTATTTTGACAGATTCCCAAACATAATGTATTCCGGGTTGTCTAAATTAGTTAAGCTTTTGAGGCTATCAATTGTATGCAGATTCTGTACCTTAATTCATGCCAAAACATACTGGTTCTGTCATCCAAGAAACGACGCAAAGGAGCAATGGATTCATCTTCAACATTAAGCTGTTCCGAATGGACATTATTATTGTTTTCAAGGCTTGCAATGAAAAGTGAGGAGGCGACATGAACAATAACAGATGGATCTGAGTCCCCAAGGATAGCCTGTAGCTCCCTCCGAATCCATGGTCCTATTCTTTGCACTATTCTTTCCTTTGCACCAATATTTCCTGATATATTCTGAGAGTTCAAAGATGAAAAATGAATTAGATCAGGTTAAACTCAACCCTTCTTTCTGATTGTAATTACAATTCAATAAAAGAGTTTTGTATTAATCGATAATCAGGTCCTTTGACAATGACTTTCATTACAAACAGGCATCACATCAAGATCAAACACTAATAAATGCATTATAAATCAACCCATTGAAGAGGGGAAAAAAAGTTCGTAGAGCTATGGATGCTAGAAAGAATAATGTGATTGGATAACAAAGCAGTCTGTTCATTCAATTGGTGATAACAATTGTATTCCGATAATGCAAAAACAATGATCCTCCATGCTTCTAAGGCGAGAAATAAGTAATCATACCTGCTCACAACAATTTTGGGAAGGTGAAGAAACAGCCCGCAAACGTCGCCTATAAATGCTGCACAAAATCATAGCCCAAATGCCAAAATTAGCACAAAAACAATCAGAGCTATCATATAAATGCCTTTAGGAACAAGGAAAAACAGAAGAAAAATTTAAGCCTGTTGCTATGTATGTATGTATGTTCATAACCCAAATGCCAAAATTAGCAAGAACCATGGGAGCTATTAGAAAAATGAACAGATAACAAGAAAAATTCAATACCATCGCTAAATATGTAAGTCTATGTACACGTCATAACCCAAATGCCAAAATAATATTCATAATTTGTATTTTAGATAAGGTACCTGGCACGCCATTGAAGTTTTCTTTCAGCAATAACATCAAGAGGCACAGATCCTGGCCGTCCAAAAGATCTCCGCCACGGCAATGACCTTGGTTGCCAGCTAAGGCTATTTAATTCGTTCCTTATTCTACGAATACTCCTATATAAAGTTGGGCAAAGGTAATAACTGAATTCAAAATCCCAATTCTAACAAAATCATATATACAAACAACAATGAACTCAATTCAATACAAAACAAAAGAAACAAAAACAAACAAAACACTCTATTTCTCTCCTTTACCTCACACTTTCTCAGCAGCCAAACACAGAAACAAATATAATAAAAACTCAACTTCGAGGCTCTACTCTTTTTAAACCAATTTAAAAAAAGAACGCCGCGATCACTTAACTATTACTCAGCCTATTTCACAAACTAAAAAGACTAGTTTTTCTTTCATTCCATTTTCTTTCCTATTCCAAAACGTAAATTTCTTTTCTTTTTCTTACACCTTCTCAGCAACCAAACAGAGGAACAAATATTTTTTTTGAAAATCACTTTCAATTATCTATTCGGCTAACATCAACTTTTATCCAAATTTTAAGCTAAAAAATACCACAACTATACTGAGAATAATTCACAAATTAACAACTTTTTTCTTTTATTCAAAAGTCAAATTCCTCTCTTTTTTTCCTACAGTTTCTCGGAAAACAAACAGCAATATATACATAAATCTCAAAATTACTCACCTTCGATGTCGATGACCTATTCGGCTGAAACCAACCTGAACGTCGTCGTTTCTAGTATTATCAGCAATATTATTGTTCAAAGCAGATAATCTCTCTTTGTAGAAGGTTCGAGAAGAAAGGGAGATATCGCAGAACCAGGAATCGAAGTGAGAGTTACAGAGAGGGCAGTTCCGTTTGAGACCACTCCACTTCCGAATGCATCCGACGCAGTAGGCGTGTTTGCAATCTGTGAGCACCGCGGCTTCTCGAGCTTCCATGTTTTTTAGGCAGATTGGACAAGATCGCCCTCGAATCGCTGGCCAAATTACCTTCTTTACCATCTTCTCGCGGTTCGGTCGAGAAGACGATGACGATTCCATGATTGCTTTCACACAGCGATAGAGAGAAGAGAGAGAGAGAGAGGCTTTTTGTTTATTTTAAGTTAGGATATGGGCTTCTTGGGCCAAAGTACAGGTTGTTCGTGGTTGGGCTTTGGGCTGGCTTTTATTTGCTGTAATGCCAGTCTAACCCGCAGGCATGGTCCGCATCCAACCCACCATATCTTTTTTTTTTTTTTTTTTTTTGATTGGACCAACCCACCATACCTAATACCTTAGGTTGGTGAGTGGGTGGATTGGGTAAGGTTGTAATTTTATTTGAGTTTCAGGATGTGCCGGTTTAGGTCGATAGGTTTTTTCAACTCATATAATATCACCCAACCCAACCAACCATATGCATATAAATTTATTGTATTACCTTTATTTTGATTCATTCTAGTATTGAGAGAATTAATTTAGAAAATTTGAAATATAATTTAAGCATATGTTAGGGTACTTTTTCTATCACACCTAATTTTATTTAAGTACCACCTATTCACTTTCAAATACACACACCTTATTATATTTAAAACCCAAGAATACTTATACTTACCAATATTTGAAAAGCTTATGATTCAAGTCCATAGCAAAACAAATTTTGTCAATGGAATTCAAAATCCATAATCGAAGCCCATGATTCAAACCCATGGCGATTCATTCAAAGTCCAATTCTCATTGGCAACATCAAAACCCAATTCTTATTGGCAACAATCAAAGCCTAATTCTTATTGGCAACATCAAAGCCCAATTCTCATTGGCCACAATCAAAACCCAATTTTCATTAACACTACTTTATCAAAAAGAAAAGAGTCCAAGATTATCAACGCTTGGCAAAGAAAAAATACCATACTACCGTAGCAAGAAAAGGCCCATTGCAAGTATTTATGAAGAAACCCAAAAAAATGTTTACTAATAAAATTCCATGAGGAATAAAAACCCGTGACAATATGCGCACACAACTAAGCCCATGTGAGCAAGAAACACCGGCAGAAGGCAAAGGAGAACAGCCCCTGTTCAGTCCTAACCAAAAAGAGCAACTAGGGACTCAATCAAGGGAACCAAACCTTTGAGAATGGACTAAAGGTTGTCCCCTCAATTTTCTGTCAACCCTCACCTGACGTGAACAGTGCCCAAGGGCTGTCACATCAGCTGAAACCTAAAGAATGATGGAACTCCATCATCTTCCCCAAAACTGCACCTCCAGCAGAAGGGGAGCTGAAACCAAATTGTTCAAACTCCAACAAATTGATGTTAAAAATGCTAAAAATGTTTAAAATGCGATTCATATGCCAATCCCATGAATCCTAAAGGGGGAAAATTGGGAACATGTGATTTGGAGGGCATAAAAGGATCTCCAGCGAAACCCCCTTGAAGTAGACTAGAACTTGACACCTGGCTTGGGGTGTTAAATCTTACTCCTCAGGGATCCGAATCTCAGTTGCAGCATTAGGATTCACTCATGATACACGCCTCAAATCACAATAATCAAACTCAGCCCCAAGAATCCTGGCATTTAATGCAAAAAGCTCTAAAATCTTATCTTTACCCAAAAAAGCAAAGCAACCCCCTAAATGGATTTTCCTACTTCTGAGCAAGAATCCCAGGGAAGTTTGACTCTGATTCATCACCTCTGAGTGGTCACACGTTTTTTGGAGCTTTGTCAATAAATGCTTCTCTGTAAACTTCATTATAAAAGCACAAAGAAGCTAACCAAAAAACCAACCAAGCCACCCCTCTAAGACTCTGAGACTCTAAAATTCGTTGGTCATTTTTACTAGTGGTTCAACTTTCTTCTAGCTCACCATCCATCACCTTCAACCCATACCCATCTGATCCCAGACATTCTTCTCCTTCCTTTACACTACCACAGCTCATGAGTCTCTTCTAGCTAACCACAAACAGCCCATTACCCATAAAAGACTTTAGTCTCAACATCAACCTCATCTTACTAACTCAAAAGCAGCCCACATCCATCTTATTCATGCCTTACAAATTTACACTCACTAAAGTCTTAGCTTAAAATTTGCTGTACTAAGCTGGGGGTTTTTCTCTCCCTTCACACCATGCCAATTAATTCTCCATTTTTTCTTCCTATGGAGCCTTTAATTTTTACTTTTTACTTTTTACTTTACTGTTGAAGGGTATGATGTATTTGTAACAATTGAACTTTTTCCTCAAATTGGTGTAACAATGGCTGAAAGCACAATAAATTCCTCTTGAATGAGACATATAAGGACCTAAAATTTGCCTAAATCTATCTAATTATTAATGGTTGGACCGTGTAATTCCACCCCTACTGTTGGACAATTTACCCTTTGGACTTGAGAACAACTTCACCATTACCGCTGGAGAATTCGTTTTCCCTTGGACTATCAAAACAGGACCACTAACATACTAATTAAGTATTGTAACGTATTTTTTATTGGGCCTTTGTTGCTGTTTTGTTAAGTGCAGTTCTTGTTTCTTCTTGCTTAGATAGGCTTGTCATCACACCGAAAGCCTATGGGTGTCATCTCAAGAGCCCATAGTTGAGTCTCGGTTTGGTTTCCCAACATTTCATTCAAAGGCATCAATTTCTTCCCTCAACAACATATTATGTAAATTGTAAAAAATAAAATAAGAAAAGCTTAAATAATTGATGAAAGTCTAATTTTTTACAAGAGATAAAACATCGCAACACAATTCACCAGTAAAATTTGCCAAACAGTATAATATTGGGAAAGTTTTAGGCAGATGGCATGCGTTCAAAGTTTATTAGTTAGTTGGACTGTTTTTTGGAAATCGAGTTCGGCAAAATCGACTTCCAGCCAAAATCGAGTTTACTATACTCAACTTCCTTTGTTATCCATCTCAGAGCAAATTCTCGGTAGGAAGTCGAGTATATTAAACTCGATTTTGGCGATTTTGGCTAGAAGTCGATTTTGCTATACTCGATTTCCAAAAAACCAATCTAACTAACTAAAAAACTTTGAACGCATGCCATCTGCCTAAATTTTTTTTTAGAATCATACTGTTTGGCAAATTTTGCCCAATTCACCAACCCAACCTAACTTATGTGGGTTGGGTTAGGTTGGTTTCAACACACGTGATGGTTATGTTGGGTTGAAAAAATCCTCTAACCCGAGTCAACTCAACCCAACCCAACCCGTGTACATCTCTACCACATGTAGCATAAAACATAATGTAAGGGATGACAAAATTTCCCTACAATTAAAAGTCTAGAGTGAGTCCCAATTTTGGCTCATTGTAATTGATGTATAATAAAATGATGTTAATGGTAAATTGATAGACTCAAGTGAAAAGATGTTACTTCAATCACAACAAACCGTGTAAATAGTTTTAAAAGGAGATGTGAAAAACATTAATTTGACTAGACTCGTCACACGTGGTTTACTTTGACTCAAAGATGGCAGGACGAGATGGATTTGTCCTTTCGTATCCCTCCTTGCCTAAGTAAGTGTATCCACACACATGGTTTCTAGTATATTTGTTTTATATTCTTACTGTCACCCCTCTCCCTCTTCTCTCTCGTCTCTCTTACTCTTAAAAGTTTCAAAACTAATGCATTAAGGATGGCAAAATATACTTACCTTACCTTGCCCCAACCTACTCCCACTCCTGGCCCAATCATATTTTTATGATTTGAACTCGTTCTGCTCCTGTTGTCATACCTATAAAACAACACCCATTATGAAAACTCAAGATTAAAATAAATAAATAAAAACTATTAAAGGAAAATAATTAAACAAAAAGAAGTTAGTTCCATTAACACATTAATGCTATTGAGCTATTAGCCCATTATCACACATCTCATAAAACTTAAATTAGTGAATTCTTTTTTGTTGAATAAGAGATCCAATATCAAATCCTGTCTACATATTAAAAAAAAAAAAAGCACGTTAGTATTTTAATAACATGATAGAGAAAAATTACCGTGAATCATACCCAAAATGATACAAAGTTTGAACAATTTGAATTTGGTCAAGCCCTTAGAAATAGGGAGGTAAAAACGGGGTTTTACCACTTGACACCAAAATCCAAACATATTTGCACTGCCACTACGAGAGACAGAGAAGAGGGGTTTTAAAAAGTGAGCGGGGTTAGAACCGGAGGCTTTCTTCAAAAACCTCACTCCCAAAGCAACACAACACGCGCTTCTTCTCTCTCTCTCTCTCTCACTCGTTACAGTCTCACTCAACACAACCAACCAGAATGGACGTCCCTAAAGAGCAAATCACTACTCTCCTCGAACACGGCCTCTACACCTCAGCTCAGACCCTCGTATTTTTCATTTCTCACTTCCCCTATAAAATCAATTTTCACTTCTTTACTCTTAGATTTCAATTTCGCTTTACTTTAATCCGATTGATTTGTTTGAATCAGGGTTGTTTTCTCGTTTCATCGCCAGCCGCTAATGCCGAAACCAGTCCTCACATCAAGGCCGAAAGCCTGGTTTGGATTTTTTTTTTTTTTTTCAATTTCAATTTCAATTTTCATTTTTTTCCTTCAAATTCGAAAATTTCAACTTCTTTATTCTCGTTTTCTTTGCTATTTCCACTGCAGGTTCTTCTCAGTGACGCATTGTTTCGTGAGCGAGAGTATCGCCGGGCAATTGTAAGAACAAACACACTCAGACTTAAACTTTTTTTGAAATTTACTGTGCATTTCAATGTGAAAAATGCTATGGTAACTTCTCAATAAGCAGAAATGTAGTAATTTTTTATTTAAATCTGAATAGTGAATACACAGTTATATCCAAATGTAGTCATTTTTATTTGAAGCTTTCTGTTATGTGTGTTCAAAAGAGTTGGATTGAGTTTGTGGCTTGATTCAATACTTAATAGGCTAGGATCTGCTGTGACTAATTCATTCAAATTTCGCAGCTTTAGCATCTTTGACACGAAAACTTGTAAGAAGTTGGGTTCATCATTAATGTGCAAAATTGGAAGGTTTTTATTAAGTGTGGTTTAAGACTTGCTGTTGTTATATAAGCTGGAGGATCGAGCAGAGGGTTTAGAAATTTAACATTTTGGTGCTGTGTTAGAGTAAAAAAATTTGTGAGCCTTCATTGTTTGATATTCTTTACATGATTATACAATCAAGAGAAGAACTTTGCCGTCTTTGCTTAGTATCATATAATTTGTTCACAGCCGGTCCCAAGCCTGTAGCAAACGAGAAGGATTGCAGTAGGTTGATGGCCAGTATAAAACGTTAGTCACTTTGTTATGAATGAAAAAATTAATAGAAGAATCCCAAACCATATGCAAATCACGCATTTAACTGTGGTTTGAACAGCAAACCTTCCTTTGGACTTTCCTATGAGATGAGAAGTACCACTAGGCTACAAGAAAATTGTTCAATCACTTGTAGATTTATTCTATATGCAATTCTTTTGGATCACTCCTATTGAATTATGCATATGATTATCATTGTTGTCATTTTTTTTTTTTATAAATTGGTTCGGGGATTTTTTTAATAGTTTTGTTGTCTTTCTGTATTCTAACAGCATACTTACAAACAAGCATTGCAATACTACAAGATTATTCCTAAACAGAATTCAACAACTTCTAGAAGTTCATTGCCACCAAACAGGTCATCTTCTCCAAATTCTTTTAACATCTCAGCAATTAATGAAAATGAGGTAGATCAATTATGTTCGTTATGAATTTGGTTTCATTTTCAGCTTATCTAGAGCTTAATAATAATTTTTTTTTGAAACTTTTTATGTTTAAGGTTAAGCTGTTTATGCATTGTTATCCTTTTCTGTCTAATGGACAGGTCAAGTTCAAAATCGCATCTTGTCACTGTGCATTAAATGAGAACAGAGCAGCCCTTGCTGAGGTTGAGCCTATTGATGCTCTCTCTCTCTCTCTCTCTCTCTCTCTCTCTCTATGCATATTCTTGTTGCTAGTCTCTTTCATTTAATATGAAGAAGAATGATAAGAAAAGTTTGTTGGTGGAGGAATTAGAGATAGGAAAGATCCCAGATTGCTTTTATTTTTGTAAGGGATCCTCATGTGGCATATTGTATAATGATGTACCGAGATCCTAAAATTTCTGATGTATATGTTATTGGTTTTGTTCATAGCTGCTTTCTTATCTTATACCTTTCATCTTTTGTATGTGCAATCTCATTATTTGTACTTTGCAGATGGAGGGAATTCCAGGAAAATCAAGAAATTTGCAGATGAATCTGTTGCTGGGGAAGCTTTATCGAAATTCTAGACATAGCCGTCATGCTATGAGTTGTTACAAAGAGTGTTTAAGGTTTGAGAAGTTAATTGGGTTTACACCTACTTCCCTTCATCTTATACTTTAATCTATCTTACACCTGTCGATTTGTCTTCTTGATTATCTTCTTTATTATCTTTTGCTGAAGAATACAAACTTCCAAATGTGCTTTTCTCCACATGCTGAATCCTAATACAATGAATTGTGTGAAGTACACAAATCTACATATGAAAAGGATATTATTTTTATAGGTAAAAAAGGAGAAAAAATTTAATTACACAATTTCCATTCTTAAACTTGAGTGGACATGTTTATTGCATGCTTACTTGAACATAGATACTAGAATGCATAGCCAGTAAGCATAGTGGTGAAGGTGCTGCCTTTGAAGTGAGGAAGGGTTGTGGTCAGAATCAGATCTTCAATTTGTACTGTAGGCCAAAATTCTCTCCCTCTCTACTTATCAAAAAATAAAAGAAAAAGAGAAATCTCTGCATCTCTCTCTCTGTATGCACACACAAGCCGTCACAGTAGTGTAGAAATATAAAGGGAGACAAAATATTTTGTTGAATCTATATAGTAAATTGCACGGCTCTTTCTTAATTCTATGCCTCAGTCTTTCCCTTGTGGCTCTAATATAATCTGAAATTAAATCTTTGACTAGAAATTGCTTACAAGTCCTGACCAACTCTAGTAGCCCTAGGCATATGCATTGAATGTTCTTTGGATTTGGATTGCCAATTTCTCTCACTAAGTTCCTAGACCCATGGACGCTGCTCCACTAACATCCTTCTTGGCAAGCCTTTGCTTGCCAACAGGTGTATACATAAAAGTGTATTGTTATCAAATGGATCTCTGCTTTCAAATAGCATGCTAAATCACCTGAATTATAGAAATAGTATTGATTTTGTGATTTATTATATCGGTTGTCAAAATCAAGCTTTATTTTTGTGTCTTTTTGATAGGCATTGCCCTTATGTCCTTGAGGCTATTACTGCTCTGGCAGAGATGGGAGCTTCAGCCAAGGACATTATTTCATTGTTTCCTCAGGTTTGTTGGTGAAACCATTAAACCAACTTCATATTTGTGATCAATCAATTTATGCATTGCACAAATCATATTTTTCTTCATTTTCAAGGACTTTATCTTGTATGAGTGTTACGTCTTCTCCTAATTGTAACTTGATTTTAGTACAACAATTCCTCCTAGTTCATAGTGTTTGAAAAATAAAATATCATCATTTTTATGCTGTTGTTCTTCTTAAATTTTAAATACAGACTCCAAATAGAAGTGGGAGGGCTTCATTTGATCATTTTGATTCAAGCCGCTGGCTGCAAGTAAGTACTTAATGAAGAGATATGATATTTTGTCCCATCATGAGTTACTAGCTTCATCATCCTCTGTATTATCAGCTTTTTGTTGGCAATTGCCAGTTGCAGAACCTCTTTCCCTTCTGTCATGA
This sequence comes from Quercus lobata, assembly GCF_001633185.2. Classification (NCBI taxonomy): domain Eukaryota; kingdom Viridiplantae; phylum Streptophyta; class Magnoliopsida; order Fagales; family Fagaceae; genus Quercus; species Quercus lobata. The sequence continues at coordinate 7,721,674 of NC_044909.1, read as the reverse complement.
AAATCTTGTTGTGTGGGCTTATAAACCAAGTATGCACTCCAAGTATGATCATATGTATTGTAAAATGCGGATCTGGAATTTATTTTGATAGTTCAACAAGCTTTCTACCTAGTATGCCTTTGGGCTGTTTTCTTTGGTAGTTTGCTGCGCTGTTTTGTTGATAAAGTGCCCTTTAGATATATTTAACTGGTTAATACTAACTTAGCAATGATAATAAAGTGAAAATATGAGTTTCTATAGGCTGCATTGATAGTTGATTTAGCTGAAACTACTTCTGACAGGTTGATCCTGCAAGTCTATTTTATTGTTTCAATGTGAATTACAAATATTACATAGATCAAGGGCCTTGTACTCAGTGGTATTGCCTGGTCTCCTTTATAAGGAGAGACAGGGTTCGAATCCAACTCCCCTATTGTAACAATTGAATTATAAATAAATAAAAAATACAAATATTGTATAGAGATAGAGATCTTTGTTCTTAGCATGGTTTTAATTTCAAAAAGCACATATCATGATCAGGTGTCACTTAGCCTATGCTCACTTAGTCATGCAAAAGACAACATTTTGCACTTTTATCACTCAGAATGTCCCTTTTTCTTCTTGGAATTAGTCTTTTTTTTTTTTTTTAACCCATTTATTCCAAGTCTTAATTTATTGGCAGTGTCCATGTTATCATTCGTTGGCTAGATGCTTGATTCGTCTTTCTTATAAAATTAATAAACTTTGTTTATCCATTAAGTCATTATTAAAATACACAATGCTATATATACTGTTGGAGATTTTTTTTTCATTATACACTAAGATTGCTATTCCCAAGGGCCCCCCCCACCCCCCCCCAAAAAAAAAAAAAATGTTAGTTAATTATTATTCCTTTTTGTGCAGCGCTATGTTGAGGCCCAATGTTGCATTGCTTCAAACGATTACAAAGGTAGACTAATATCTCTTCTGATTTTGAGAGTTTTATCTGTGTGGTGTGTGCTGTAGAACTGCATCATATTCAGATCATAAGGCATGATCTACATTTTTCAATTTTCTGTTGGTGATTTATGGTGAAATCTGTTATCCAATTGTTATGAAGCTTCCAAATAAAGAAGCTTAGAACTACTGAGCTTGTTTCCAATTGGCATGGTCTACTGATAAACACTGTATTTGCATGAAAGTGTAACCTCTTCTCATAGAAACGTGTAAAGGATAACTAACAGCACTCAGGCTGTTGAAGATTACACAATATAACTTTAATTTTTTGTAATGATCCTGGAATCACACTATCTGTCAAATTTTGATAGTTTGTGCAATCTTCACCTCTGGTTTAAGAAGAGGTTGCTCGTACTTGAACTCTTACCCAAGGCAAATGATAAGGAAAAGGACATAGAGGAAATAAGGCTGGGAATTATAACTGTTGATCACTTGGTCTATTGTTTGATTAAATTACATGGGAAAGACATGTAGATGATGTCCTCTATGGTAGGGAAAAAGTTGTTTGCTACTGCTACTCCTAATATATGTGTTAGTTTATGCCTCATAACTTTTCTTATTCTCAGGTGTAGTTTCATCGGCAGAATTGATTAATTCTAAACTTTTGCTTGTTATCTGCCTGAATTTTAACTTTTAATCAATGATTTTTATTGTTCTTTTTTCGTTGCCAGGTGGTTTCGAACTCTTTGCAGATCTCTTGCAACGCTTTCCTAATAATATACACCTATTACTTGAAATTGCAAAGGTAGGGCTGATTGTATTTCAAAAATTCCAAAGCTTGTTTAATATGCCAAAATTTTCGCATTTAGTGCTCTTGAATTTTACATTTAGTAGGTTGGTACTAGCAAGACGACAGCATTTTGATTAATCTTTCTGTTTTACTTGTACATTTATAAACCTATCATGTGAAGATTGAAGCCATTATTGGCAAGAATGAGGAGGCCATAATGAATTTTGAAAAGGTAATGAGTTCTTTTTTATACAATTACTATCCCCCCCCCCTTCTCTCTCTCTCTCTCTCTCTCTCTCTCTCTCACTCACGCACACACACACACACGCATCAACCAAAACACGGAGAGAGGTACATGCAAGAAGATATAAACGTAAAGTTTTTGGTCTTTACAGGCTCGATTAATAGATCCATACGTTGTTACTTATATGGATGAGTATGCAATACTTCTTAAGACAAAGTCTGATTATACAAAGCTAAACAAGTTAGCACATGATTTGCTGAGTATTGATCCTACAAGGCCAGAAGTGTTTGTGACTTTGTCTGTACTGTGGGAAAGGAAAGATGAAAGAGGAGCTTTGTCTTATGCTGACAGGGTCAGTTGGTTAATTTGAAAAAAAATACTGCATAGATCTCTTTTCTTATTAACATATCTCATGAAATCTATTAATTCTTTGCAACCAGAGCATTCGAATTGATGAGAGGCACATACCAGGTCACATTATGAAGGTATTAAAACAATTTAACACCTGATAGAATAGGTAGTTTGATTCCTGGATTCTGATTGAAGAGCCATATACCCCATAAATATTTCATTATATTTTGCTCTTTATCTTCAGTTCCATGATCAAAAAAATTTCTTCAAGTTTTCAGGGTAACCTGTTGTTAACAGCGAAGCGAGCTGAAGCTGCCGTAGTTGCTTTTAGGTCAGCTCAAGAATTGAGACCTGATATTCGTTCGTATCAAGGTGCAACTTTCAAGGGGGAACGCTCACCTGCATAACATGCAGCTCACTTTTACCATAGACGTGTATTTATTTTCTAAAGAAAGTGTGAATAACAGAAAAATGCAGAAGCCTTGAAATGATTAAGGACTCATTTATGATTTCAGGTTTGGTTCAGTCTTATTTGGTTCTCTCTAAAACCAAAGAGGCTTTGTATGCTGCCAGGGAGGCAATGAAGGCAATGCCTCAATCGGCAAAGGCGCTAAAATTAGTTGGTGATGTTCATGCCAGTAACTCTGGTGGCAGAGAGAAGGTAAAGCTTTATATATCTTTTCAGCATCAGCTTAGAAGTAAAGGTTGCTTTCATCCAGATTTCAAAGATTGTTAATTTTTCTAAACTTGTAACAGGCCAAAAAATTCTATGAGTCAGCACTTAGGTTGGAGCCCGGTTACCTAGGAGCCGCATTAGCTTTAGCTGAGCTCCATGTTATTGAAGGTCGAAATGGAGATGCTGTATCTCTGCTTGAGCGATATCTCAAGGATTGGGCTGACGACTCTCTTCATGTTAAACTAGCTCAAGTATTTGCTGCAACAAATATGCTTCAAGATGCTTTATCACATTATCATTCTGCGTTGAGGTAAAATCTAATATAAGATATGAATCTCTTTCTGGATCAGGAGATTCCAGACATAAATTCTGCATTGTTGCAGATTTTCTTCCATTCTCAGGCTTTTGAGCATGAGAATGTCTCATTGTAATTTACATAGTATTTGAAGTTAAAAGTTCTTGATTAGAGCCATCACTACTACTGATGGAATGGTCTCATTATTAAGTTGTGCTGTCCAGTTTGAAATGGCTGCTACTTATGAATTTTTTTGGTAACATGCTACTTTTGAGTTTATCTATTCAACTTTATGAATTTCTATGAGTGGTCTCAGGCCATTCTACTTCCTGAGGATGTAAAATTGGACACTGAATGTCAATGAAATATGTGGGCAGCCTATGATTAAAAGAACAGGGGAGGGTAAAACCTCCAATGCCTTTATTCAAAAATGCTTTCATTTTTACTCTTTTACTGTGTTGCAGGATAAACCCACAAAATGAAGCTGCAAAAAAGGGGCTAGAGCGCTTAGAGAAACAAATGAAGGTTTCTGATAATGTTGCTCTTTCAGCTTATTAGTTACAGTTCCTTCAATTTCTCTCCATACACTTCACTATTCTTTGCTTCATGATTATTTTTTGTATTTTATGTAATATACTTCAAGTGAAGGCAATTAAGAAAAAAATTTCTTAAAAAAAAGGAAATGCAGAGGAATTAAACTTGTTAGAATAGTGGTTAAGATTAAATTCATACTTTTCTATCAATTTAAGATTTGGGGAGAAATGGTTATTTAGCATCGTAACAGCAAGTGGTCATGAGTTTTAGTCATGTCTCCTCTCTACCAAGAATTTAGAAAGTTCAAAATTTCATGTTTGGGGCAAGAGGTAAATTTACCAAAGCCCTTAAGAGTGCATTTTCCTTGGGATTAACCTTGTATTTTCTTGTAGGGCATGGATCCAGATGCACCCGAAGAAGATGAAGAAAATGAGGTAGAGGATGCTGAGGGAGACCAAGAAGAGACTGATCTTTTATGAGGAAAATTTTTAAAGTTACATATATGAAACACCTTATAATATTATTCAGTTGTAAATGAGTAACATGTAATGTGAGATTGCTGTGCTGCCTTGCAAGCAAACTTGTGACCCATAATTACAGATTTCACGTTAGGGAACTGAAAAATTGAAATTTTTGAATTTAACCATTATAAAAAGGTGACATGGATGTATCATGTGGGCTGGATGTTGATTTATGGGGGTGTACCTGTGATGCGGGCAGAAACGAAAAATAAGTTATTTTGAAAAGAGCAATGGTTACACACACTTGAAGTCACGACTTCAATTAAAAACAAAGTGTGGATGTGTGGAGCCCCTTTTTCGAAAGATTTTTTTTGGGTTTTTAAATCAGAATGTACATAATATGCTGTGTAATTTTAATGGAATTACTTTCTTTACCAAATGTATATTGTGCAAGACAAATTGACCAGACGATTCTTACACTGATATATCCAGTTGTCTTAGACATATATTATATTTTCTCTTTATTCAGCCATAAATAAATAATAAAAAAATCAATATGCTCTTGGACTTATTATGTGGTGGATTGTGGTTCCTTACGATGATTGTAGCATGATAAGATTTTGGAGCCCTCGAAACAGTAACCCAGTTGAAGCAAAGTCCAAAATAGGGCAGTAGTACTTGCGTTTTTGAAGACAAAATTTTGTCTTTTACATGCTTGTCATTCACGGAAGAGAGTAAAATTATTACATTTGTCGATGGTTTTCAATTCTCAAAGGTACACTAGTAAAATAAGGGTATTCGAACCCTAATAAAGAAGAGCAGATTATGCCATTTGGATTTCTAGCAATATGGGTGGTTTGCTCATTAGGAGGATGCCTTAGATAATCCTTCGTAGAAAGGCTTCACTCTCGCATCTTACTAAGTAGGAATTACCAATACTCACATATTAATGGGGTTCCCTCCACATTAAGCTTGCCTTGAATTATGTTAGTCTGTAATTACAGGTGTATCGCTTGGCATCATCTTGCTTTTGTATGTTGCTGTGGTGCTTGATCCTCGGAAAAAGTTGGATTATTGGAATTATTGTTTATTAAATTTGTATGGAGAGAATGTTGCTAAGGTTATCACTGACCTTGTGGAAAATGAATTGAAACACTTGTATGAGCATTATAATTCAACTCATTCATCATATGTGTCTATACAAAGTGCGAGTGAGATATCAAGGATGGAAGGCGTTGGTGTTGATGTTGATGATGATGATGATGATGATCCAGATAGATTTATTGCCTCTCAATACAAGGCTTTTAGGCAAGGAAAACAACCTGTTGGGTGTGTAGATGAGGTTGCAAAATACTTGATGGAGAATATTGAAGGGGAAAATGACAAAACCTTTAATATACTGGCTTGGTGGAAGTATAATACTAATAAGTATAGTATACTATCTCGACTGGCACGAGATGTGTTGGCTGTACCTGTTTCTACTGTGGCTTCTGAGTCGGCATTTAGTACAGGAGGACGTATACTAGACCCATTCCGTAGTTCACTTGCCCTTGAGATGGTACAATCTCTCATATGTACTCAAAATTGGCTTCAATCTTCAGTGCAAATTTCGCTTCGACAAGCCATGGATGATGTTGAGCTATTTGAAGATTATGGAAAATGTAATGTTCTTAAAATGTATTAACTTGTACTTTAACTAAAATTTAATATATCTTGTTAGTGCATCAAATAGAATTTAATATATATTGTTGTTCTAAAATGTTTTGTAGCTTTTTTGGAAGCGAAGTTAGCTTCACCTTCAGTAGCATCACCTTCACCATCAAGTACTGTTACAAATCTAGATTGATCTGCCTGCATACATTGGATAAGTATGACATTTGTATTTGTTTCCTTGGAAATTATGAAACTTTAGTGTCCAATTATATCAAAGGAATCAGTTACTTAATACAACATATCTAACATTCTTTTACCGTTTGCTCTTTTTTTTTTTTTTTTTTTTTTTTTGACTTTATATTAATTATAGTTGTGGGATTTTAGAGCTTACTGAGAACATAAAAGAAGTTGCGGAAGCAAAAGCCTAACACCACAACCACCAGGTACTCCTTTTTTTAATTAATGTTATTTTATATATATAGAACTTGATGTCCTCATCAATGAGTTTATTTTTAAAGAGAATATCAGATTTTTCTTTTCCCAATATTGAATAGCAGTGCAATCAAATTTTAGTTTGTAAAAGTGTTTGATAGATTATATTGGTAATTTACACACTAGGAAGTACGGACACTTTATTTAGGGTGCCGTACTCATGTCTTATTGGCCATTTTATGTTATAATTTTTAAAACTAATTGCATCCATTCAGAATTTAAAAGAATATTTCTTTTTTGCAGCAACCCCATGTGTATGAAACCAAGTTTAATGTTGGAGCTTGAAGAAGTGCTTACATGCAGGATTACTGAAAAGAAACTTTTTTTTGACAACTAAGCATTCTGTCCAACAATGGATTGCTGTAATTTGTTTCACGACTAAGCATTTTGTTGTAATGTAAAGCTTTAGATATCTTGTCATAGTTTTTCATTTCCGGCTCTTTAGTGCTTGTGTTGGTTTTTATGCATTTCTTTTGCTTTCTCAAAGTTCTAACACTGTTTGGAGAGTACACAACAGAATGAAATGAATTAGAGTGGATAGGTTATAAATGAATGGAATGAGGAGGACTATATTATTTTCTTTTGTTTGGTGTGCTTTGGAGTTGCATAAAAGAAGGAATGGAAAGAAGAGATATCATACTTGCAGCTTTGATGGTTCAGTGAAGATATTGTTGGTTTTGTGTTTTTATTGTGTATATCCATTTAATAGTCATAAATGTGGCTTGCTAAGGAGATTTTAGCTTTTATTTTCATAATTTTTTTTTAAATGATTTGATATTGGATTTTTTTAAAAATAGTATAATTATTTTTTAAAAATGATTTGATATTGGATATTTTTATTTTTAATGAGAGATTATTATTACAAAAAAGAATATAGTAGCTAAATGCTCATGGAAAACAAGCAGCAGCAGGCAGGAAAAAAAAAAAAAAAAAAAAAAAAAAAACGAGACCCGACCCGAGACCCGGAAAACCGACCCGATTTTAGACCCGATTTTCCGGGTCGGGTTTCAGACAGAGAAACCTGATTTTTTTCGGGTCGGGTTTCGGGTCACAGTAAACCCGACCCGACCCAACCCAATATCAGTCCTAAGACTTAGTCCCAACACACTTTTGACCAATGTGTGTAGAAACTTGGATTGCGAAACTTAGTAGAAGCCTATTGAGGATGAATGTTCATATATTACCCGGCAGCTAGTTCTGATAGATGGAATCAACTGCCCTTAAGTTTTACTGGCTAAAGACGAGTCCAAGGACTCTCTAAACAAAGATTTCCTATGTTATTAAAAAAAATTGGAAGCCCTTTCTCATAATTTCAAATTTTTAATACATAAAGGTCGCAATGTACAGGAATGGTCAGCACACAAAAGCAAGATTAACTTCTTTTTGGCCGTTAATTGGTCTTCCAATAAATGAGGCAAGTATGGTGGAAGTGTTTTCTTTAGCTATTATAAAAGACATACAAAATATTACAACAAAACATACGTTCCCAAGTCACATTAGCTTCACTTATGTACAGAACTGAATTACTAAAATTCTCTAATGCTAAGCTTGAAAATGTAGATTATTGCTTCCAGTTGGACAATTGAGGTGGTTTTACAGGCTAGATAGTTCTGGGTTTTGTCCAACGATTCCCACCATGGTTATCTTATATTGCCTGTCCCCCATGGTCTTCCATAAGACAGCCTGTTACTGTTGATGGATGGCCTTGATCATTCAGATTTGTTCTCCATTCTCCACACTACACATTGAAAGGTTTCCTTGGGGTGGGCGCTCTGTTCTCCATAGATTGCAATCTTTGTTTGAGATGAAAGACTTCGACCTGCATGACAACATGAGGCAATGGTGGCCTAAATAAACCCAGGAAGGGAAAATAGGATAAATATTAAGACGGATATGCTCGTTTAATAACATAGCTGCAAAGATATGAAGATAGTTTGTTTGGGATGTTTGAGAGTCACATGCCATTGTCCTAAACCACAGGCTTTTACCTCATAACAACAATAATAACTATCACCACCTAGTCTTTTAGTCCCAAACCTTTGGGATCAACTATGAATTCTCAATAGACTAATCAGGATCAGCCACATATATTCTTTTTTGTCATTCTATTCTATCCAGAGTCATACTCTACTATTTCTTTAATTGTCATATCATTTTTTACCACTTCTACTAACTTATAAACAAGTTAGTCTAATCGATCAATCACCTACAATGTCAAAACATCCACCTGACAACCCTATTATAAAAGGGTAATATATAAATCATAAAGAGAAGAACAATGGTAAAAAGATGGCTATGCCATGTACAAGTTAAGCAGCAGCAATAGCAAATAATTATCCCTCTTTCACCTTTTTGTGGCTACTAGTACATTTTGTTCAAAGCCATACCTGTAGTTGGAAGGCCCTTGCCCTTTCTCCTGCAAGAACTCCTCTAGTTGAGTGCAGCTCCTACAAAAGATTTCAAAAAATCAGCAAAATGCCATAATTGATGTAACCATTCATAATACAAGATGGCTGCATTTACCTTCTGAGTATCGTCCAAGACTGCCTTCAGGAAAGCCACATCATGTTCAAGCCTTATATTGTCAGAGTGGACTATATTTGATAGGCTGTTAGCATCTTCTTGTGCCATCTCTACACCAGCCAGCTTCTCTTTTAGTAACTCCATCCCCTTCACAGTGTCTGCCAATTTTTTCTCTATCTCCTGTCTGCTTTTGAGAACAGATGACAAATTCCTTTCTGCAGCTTCTCGGCTTGCCACTGCAGCTGCCAACTGTCCTTCTAGCATTCCATTCTTCCTTATTAAGGTAGCCATATTTAATTCGTAAAATTGATATACACTGGAAGAAGTTGAAAACACTCCAGATTTGATATCACTTTCTGGGAATGCCACGTCCTCAAATTCAACTGGAACATTTCCAATTCTGTGGTTATGAGTAAATGCATTATCAGATTCATACAAAGAGGCTTCCTCTGCATTGAGTTTGCCTCCAGTTATTTTAGTCTGAATTCCCGTGTTAGATCGATTAATTCTTTGTTCTGTTGCCTGAGATTAACACAAAATGCAATATTAAATGAATTTCACATTAAAATCTTAGGAAATTCCAAGAGTAGAGCATGGAATCAAACTTAGTTATCAAGCACCCCCCCCCCCCACGCGGCGGGCGGCCTTCCTTTTCTTTTTAAGCGGGAACATCCCAGCTTATTTATTACCACTGGAATACTATGCTATATTGTGGCAGTCATGGGTTGGGATTAGAAGAAGAAACCCATCACTGAATAGATGATCAAGATCAAAGATACTGTTGGGAGGGAAAATATCTTTCTTTTGGATAAAGTAGGCTCCCAATTGGACCCACAGTCAACAACAATCTACGAGAAACTACCCAAAATTAAATTTAGAGGTTTTCAATTCATCCAAAATGAATCTGCATGTCTATATCTCAAATAAATTTAATAAAAGAAGATTGACATAGTAAATAATTGGAAACTTCTCAGTCTACCTGTAAGGAAGAATTGTCATCTTCTGATCCATTTGCCATCTTAAAAGGCATTTTGTATTCTTCCTCATTATGAAATTGCTTGCGAAGTGAAACATTGCCGGGAACAGAATTTGGATCAACAATTGACTCTGACAAAGATTTTCTTCCTGAACCATGTTGTTCAATGGCCGATGCTAGATTTTGTCGAGCAACAGAATCAACAGAACGTTGGGAAGAATCATTACTAAGGTGAGCAGCCAATCCTGTGGACGATAAGCGTTTCTCAAATAGCGGGGCTCCTGTACCTTTTCCAGGGGTAGATCTTTGGGATGATTTACTCTTATCCATTAGCAGGACCTCAACCTGCAACAAAACAACATATGGTTAGAAAATAAAGGAAGTCAATGATCAATTGCAGGTCAACAAATGTGCAAATACATGATTTCTGTATCCAACCTGATTTGACGGCTCCTTTTTGGATCCCCCAAAGGCAACAAGAAAATCCTTTTCCTTGTGCTGTACAAGAACTAGGCTGAAACCCTGAAAATACAACAATCTTTAGACAAATAATTTCATCTTGCCAAGAAGAATGCAACTAACACTAGACACATCATCTCAAAATGATATCATATAACAAATATCATAGCAATTATGGACTAATTACATCAGCTCAGGCAACCCATAAGCTCAAATGTCATCCTTATGCGGTATTCCCATAAGCTCAATGGTGAAAGTGAAAGCCATACAAAGGCTATGCACAATTTGAGATGGCGTCATCTTACCACGAGGGTGTGGCATCAATATGGACTTCCCATCCTAAAGCTAAAAGCCAGAATATTAGCTTTTAATTCCAAGGTTAAACTAACAGCAAAAATGGATGAAAAGTTTTGACTAATTTGAGATAGTAATCAAAGAACCAACAGATAAATTCAAGCCTTCAAGGATAAAATAGAAAGCTCATGGATTTATGGCCATTAAAATGTTTATTACTTTTATAGAGATATCAAAAAAATTAATTGATGCATAATTTTGGCACATCATATGGCATGAGGCTAGCACTAAAAAAATTTGCAATACTTGATAATGCAAAGAACAAAATCTATATGACTCACCTTGTTGGTGGTGATGGAAGATGGCAGTGATGCAACAGCCACAGACCACTCAACCTTTAAAACATCAAAGATCAAAGTCTCCACATGTCCTGGAATAATTAGGAATAAAAAGTTCATAAATGAATGTCAAAAAAAATTTATTGAAACTAGAGAAAAATTGCTCAAAGCTGCATTGCATTTGATCCACATCAGAACTCAACTCCCAGGCCAGTGAGACATTGAAGATCTTAACACGAGGATAGAGGACTTAGTTATGAAGGTGAAAACAACATCAATAGCAGCTAGACAGGGTCTGAATGTACACAAATTTTACAAATATAAACTTCTTCAAATCATGGGAATCAAAGGAGTTGAAAAGCCTTCAATCTTCCTCTCGTTTCTCTTTCTTTTTTCCTAAATCATCAAATGCTTTCTCAGAACCAAAATCAGGTTGATTTTGATAGCCTTCCTACATTATAGTATAGGTGGCAACTTATATGGTTGAAATCATCACCATGCTCCAGAGTTTAGAACCATTGCAACTCTGTGTATAAAACAAGCCAAGAAAAGAATAAGAAACACTGAAACATATGGCAGGAACATCCTAAAGTAGGTAGGTCAGGATTGTCTATCCAAGAGTGAATGATGTGAAAGCAAGGGTATCGGAGGCATGAAGACCCTTGAAGATCAATTAGAGGGGAACAAAAGGAGGAGCAAAAGCTACTTCTTGCATCAAACCTAACATAATACTATAATGTGCAACAAGTTCAATCAATTCATGGTTGCAACATGAGAGAAAGGTCCACATGCTTTTTAAGTGACCAAATGAGAGAAAAGGGTCAAAATATTCTAACAGTGCTTCTAAGCTCATAAGGCATACGTTTTTTCCTGCTTCCACCCCCCGCTATATACCATTTAGTTCCACACAGGACTCCACAGGAACCGGCCCTTGGTGATGGATGGAAACCGCGTATCTTTATTCTTGACCATACCATCTGAGAAAGAAGATCTAATTATCAAAATGTCAAATCTAAAGAATTTTTGGCTTGCTTTTATGAGAGATGAAATTACTCACTCACATAATCCATTTATAAAAAAAAAAAAAAGATGAGGAGATGTTCCACATACCGTTTCAAAGTCAAAAGAGTACAAGTCATTCAAAGTCTTGGACTTTGATGCTCCTCCAAACAAAAAGAGAGTTTTATCATCATAAAGAGTTGCCACATGGTTAGATCTAGGAGATGGCCCTGTTCCTCTGTACGTACAATTAAAAAGAATAAGAAAACCCCTTCGCTTCTAAATCAAGGGATATGGCAACAAGAAAAGCAACCAGAATTCTCCATGACAAAGGTGACAAGTACAAAACTTGGAGCTTGTGTGCAAAATAGTATCAACAAATTTCACAAAGTACACTAGAACCTACTCACGTGTAATGAAGAGGAAGCCATGTCAACGATTTCAAATCAAACATGTGTAGATCATTTAGTTTCCTCTTTTTAGCATCTTCACCCCCAAATAGGAGTAAAACAGAGCTTGCCCTTACCACAGTATGACCACTACGAGCAACCTGCAATACATAAACTTCAGGCTAGAACTTCTTACTTTTCATGGACCTTTTAGATTATAAATTTGGTATCTTAAAGGAAAGAAATGTAATATCATTTTTCCACCTCAGTAAGGTATATAACATTGTCCTAATCCAAGACATGGACTATCTACATGAATTGCATTCTTACACCCCTCAGCAAAATTTGCATAATAACAAAAGCAACCAACAAGTTCTTTTCTCACGTTTCATGCTTGCCAATTATCATGTTTGTTGGAGATTGATAGCCGTCTTGTCCAAATAGCAATCCAAATTAGCATTCTAATTTTAATTCATTATTAAAAATAAAACAATTATATGGATCATGAGGATAGAAACATCTAATTCTCATGATATTTGGCACACATGATAAGCATGGGAGGGGTTTCTTTTCCAATAATGACCTTGCCAAATTGTAACTTCCAAAAGAAGAAACGGTGGGTGGTTTTTGGGGTTGTTAAGTAAAGCTACTTCTACAACACAGCTAATCTAAAATTTTATCAAGCCACGTGATATACCGGTATGTCACCCTTTGCTTCTATAAGTGACCAGCACTCCGTTTCAGTGTCAAATGCCCACACTACAAAATCCAAAATCATGTGATTAGGCATCATTTGGAAAAATATAGTAAATGAAAATATGACAAAACAAAATCAAAATATACACGCAGAAATACCCAACCTGAAACTCTGTCACTGTTAGGTTCAGTCTTTCCTCCAATCAGGAGAACCTTTTTTCCCCAAGAAACCTAGTCAGGGAAGGCAACAAAAAGAACTGTCAGCACTTGAGCAATTTAAGGTTTTTGCAGCCTACATGACCTGGGACAATATGATTAACCAGCAAACTAACACTAGGGGATAGTCCGCATATTATATGCATTATGCTTGATTCAGGGGAGGAAAAAGAAGTGCACACAAAGCTCAACTGACATACATACAGGGGAGTGGCATTAAAAAACTTCTGTAGGGTGCAAACCATGGTGCACGCCAACCTTTTGCACCCACAAAATAACAATTGTTCTTACTTTTTTGCTTGAGCAGAGGGTGTTCATAGATAGATCCTCAGAAATAGAACCCTAAATTCTCTCGTCCATTACATACAATATCCCAATATTGAAAAATCTCAAATAAATAAATAAATAAATAACACTTCAGCTACAAAACAAAGCAAAACAAAATAGTAGTTGAGACATATAATAATACCAGACTATGGCCCTTGCAAGCAGGAATCTTTAGTGGCAGACTGCTTGGTGACAAGTAAATCTTTGATGATGCTGTTGACCAGGTAAATCTATCGAAATTAAGCACCTGAAAATACACATGAAAAATAATATACACGTAAATCATGCATTTATGGTGTGAAACTAAATTAAAAATCTAATTTAATCAATTACTTTGATGATAAACATAAATAATTTGGTGTCCTCCCCCCCACCCCCCTCTCCTTTTTTTGAACAACTTAAATCTATTGGTGCCACTTTGAATGTAAAGTTTTTAAGGGAAAAGGAACATTCCCTACCTGTACATCATCCAACAACCCATTTCCAGATTCACCACCGACCACTATCATCTTGTTCCCAATCAGAGTTGCTGCATGCTATTCATGAAAAGAGTAAAATGGTGATTTTTTTTTTTTTAAAAAAAAAAACTTAAATTAATCAAATTCAATCAGCTACACCATATAAATCAAGCTCATTCAGGAGTTACTGCTAAATAACATTATACATTAAATCGAGGAGTAGGTTTTTCTCCAGCAATTGACAACACCATCCAATTCTCCAAGTTACCCGATGCACAATTACTAATCTCAGGTGCAGCAGCAGAAGACGAACACTGGTGATTGAGTTCATCAGAAGCACTAGTTGAAGGTGCAGCACATTCACTCTGCAAAATTGTAAATACTTCACACACATACTTATCAATGCAAACCCACTTGAAAAAAAAATTCAGAATTAAAATCAAAATCCATACTTTTGATCCACTAGTCTTCTTCGTCTGTCTTATGGGACTTCGAGTTCCCTGAGCAGTGTCTGGTAGATGGAGTTTCAATCTGATGCACCTCCCCACATTTCAAAATTAGTATCAACAAATGTATATTATACCATTTTTCTGTTTTTTCAACATGATTCTAAACTTTACAACATTTGTTTTTGTCAATCAATAGAATAACATTATATGAATTAACTACAATGTTGGTGTTTATCAAAAAGATCATATAATGAGTTGAATGGCACTAACTTTGGAGATTTTATATTGATAATGCATTTATGTTTCAAAAACTTCAATAATCTTTTATTTTATTTTCCTTTTTTATATACATGAATAATCGATATGCTTCAAAATCAAGCTCAAATTTCTCCACTAACTAAAACAAAAAATAAACAACATTTCTGCATAATAAAATAAAAAGTAAATGGACAACAAATTTATAAATAAAGAGGTAAATAAAGAGAAGCTGACCTTGTATGCTTCAATTTTCTACGAGAAAAACTGAACATTTTTCTGAGATCAGAGCTTGAAATGCCAAAACCAGACCCTAAAAATTAACGAATAAAGCCACATTATCATATTACTTAAAAATAACAATAATAACAAAAAATATTCACTGACAATAATAAACAGAGATTATTCGAGATTTTTTTTTTTTTTTTTTTTTGAAATGACAAACAAGCTCACCTCTGAGAAGTATTTAACAAAACAATGAATGACCGCGCTAGCTGTTTGGTTACCGAGAAAGTTAAGTAAAATAGAACAATATGAAAGTAAGTAAGAAAAGTAGGAACAAAAAAGAGTTATTATTGAAGAAGCAGTGGAAGAAGAAGGATGGTGAGGAAGAGCAACATTGTAACAAGATGAGAGTGAGATTGAAGACGAAGTGTTAGAAATGGATATTTATAATAAGTAGAGAAAAAAAAAAAATAGTTGAGACTTTGAGAGAGTAAGTACAAAAAGAAGACCTTCAATGATAGACAGTGTTTTATAATACTACTGTTTTCCACACATTGTTGCTCTCTCTCTCTCTCTCTCTCTCTCTCTACAGTGAGCTGTAATAATAACCAGTGAGTGACTGAAGTAACGTTATATAGTGCGTAGGTTAAGCATTTGTTGAGTTTTGTGGTGGAGTTCTGCGGCCGCAAATAAACTCACATCTTTTATCATAGTTTTTACATGACAAACTCTAATTAACTGTCATTTTGCATAAATCAACTGATAATTTTTTTGTCTTTCTTATTATCTTATTTTTTTCAACTTTAAAATGTCTTTTTTATTTTTTATTTTTTATATCAAACAGTCTTTTTTGCCGGCTTGTTAATATTTTTCTTTTAGTAATAATAATTAACTAAAATTAGGATCATAATTTTTATCATAACTTACTCTTATGATAAATTATAAATAATAAAATTATAGATTCATAATTTTTATTCCACCATTTAAAGTGTAAATGTAAAAATTATGATTATTCTGACAGATTGCTGAACTAGTGAAGTAATAATAGCCAGTGAGTGTAGTGAACCAATGAAGTAACATTATAGTGCGTAGGTTAGCATTGGCTGTGCTTTTTGTTTGTTGTTTTGTGGTGAGTGTGGGGTTTATTTGAGTTTTAGACTAGGGAGAGAGGTTTTGGTTGGTAGTGGTTTTAAAAAAGCAGTGTGAATGACCGTTGAGTGAGTGAAGAGAAATACGTTGATGGGGTCTTTTGTTTGGTTTGGTACTCGAGGTAGAGACTAGAGAGTTTGTGACATGTGACTTGTAGAGAGAGAGAGACATTTATTGTGTATGGGCCATAGCTTCAGGGCTTGTCTCGGGACTTGGAATATGTGAGAGGAGACTCACCCATGGGATCAGAATCTCTCTACCACGCACGTGTTGGGATTTGTAACTTTGTAGTTTGAAGCAATTCAAGCTGACTCTCTCTCTGCAACTGCATTTCGTAGACACTCTGATATCTTTTCCTTCAATTTATCCAAGTAAAGTCACTTTTTCCTTTTCTTGTGAACAGAAGTAAAAGTCACTTTTTAGTAAAAATAGTTGTCAGGTTATATGTCACAACATTTTCGGAATAGGTGAGATGTCACATCTTCCTAAGCTATAATATATATATATATATATATTAGAACGGATTAAATTCAGTAAATAAATAAAATAAAATTCATATTTTACATATAAAAATAAACATAATTATATTTAATTAATTTTAATATTCATATATAAATCTAATTAAATTAAGAGTTTATTGAGATATTTTTTAGTAAGATATATTAAATTATAGGTAAAATATTGATGTAACAATCTTTTATTAAATAGTTTAAAATATGAAATTTACCCTCAATTCTTGTCAAATTTAGACTCACTTTTAAAATGTTATGACATTTTGACAAGTTACTATACTTTTCATTTAAAAAGAAACTTATAGATTGATATTATAACCAATTTAGTTTTTCTTTTCGACTTGTAAAAAATAATAATAATAATAATAATTGGCCATCGATATTCAATAAAATTACGAATATTTTTTAATTAATATATTATTTTGTATTTAAAAGTTAGATAGATCAATTGGTAAAAAATACATTCAATAAATGTTATAGTTTTCATAGCAATGCTCATAAAATAAATCCATTTAAGAGTAATGTGTTTTTGATCATGCAATTAAAAAGCTATACCTAAAAAAAAGGTGGGGTTTAAAAAAAGTTACAGTTTGAAATGGCATGGTTTTAAATGAGATGTCAAACATACACTTTAACAACTTTTGAATTTTCTTGAGATTATATAGGAATTTGGCTTCTCTCTACTTGTGGGAGTTTAAGAGAAATTTTTTTGATTGTTGACTTCGTTATCAAAGGAAGAAAATAAATTTGTATTATAAGAAATGTGATCGATTTTTCTTTTTTTAAAATTAAATTTGGCATATGATTTTGTGTAATTAAGTGCAATTGTAACGGATTCAAAAAAAAAACAAACAAACAAACAGTGCAATTGTAACTGTCTAATTTTAGCTCTTTTTTTTTTTTTTTTTACTTTTTAGGGGTAGTCTAATTTTATCTTAATAATCTAATTTAACCAAACTTGACATTATTTTATAAGAATCTTGAAAGCATTTGTGCCTGCATATTAGAATATTAGAAAGATAAACTTCAGGGGTTAACCTATTAGCCTCTTGAGGGCGTGATGTGTTGGTAGGAGTTTTGGACTTGATCATATTTGCGAGTTTAGAAGTTGCCAGGTTTGGTTTGAGTCGTGCGCTTCACAAAAATGCTATGTCATAACGCGGATAAGCCTAACGTGCTCAGGGATGCCCCACGCCATCAATAGCGGATTTAAGTGGGCAAGGTCAATGATCACATGCGTGAGACCCTTTTTTGTTCATAAAAAAAGGGGGGTTAACCTATTAGGTTCTCGCAAGATCCATAAGGTCCTGGATTTAAGGGTCATCAAATAGCCCATGACCCATAGGCTGGCCCAATAGCCCGCTAGCCCACCAGGCTAATGGGCAGCCCAGCCCGGTAATATTGAAACCCGTGGGCAGCCCAGTAGCCCAATGGGACAGGCTATGGGTTGGTTTCTTTACCCATGGGCGCCTGGTGGGCCGGCCCGTTAGCCTAACCCAGTAACCCGACCCGTTAGCCTGACTCATTGCCCAAAATTTATAACAAAATAATTTGGGGATTGGGTGGGTGAGGGATTGAACTTTAGACATTATAAAAACTTTAAGACCACACAGCTAACCACTAAATACTTGGAATGATTGTGATACAATATGCATAATAAATATATATATTTTGGTATTAGTCTAGTAGCTTTGATTTTTAAAACAAAGTTACTAAGATGACTGTTGCCCTACCTCTGTGCCTCTAGAAAGAAAGTCATTCTTTCCTTTGATAAATTCCAATTCTTTCCTTACAAGTTACAATTATAGAAGAAATTCCTTTAAAAAAAAAAAAATCTTACCGTTGGTTGGAAGAAATTCTTTCCTTAATGAGTTGATATTTGATTCTTCATATATTTCCTTTAAGAATTGATATTTTATTCTTCAAATATTTCCTTTAAGAGTTGATATTTAATTCAATGTACTTATTTATTCTTATCAATAAAAGTTAATTAATCTTATTTTAGTACCTTTTTAAGAGGTATGTCTTAGTATTTTTTTTAATAGAATATTTTTAGTAGATTTAATTGTTCAATTTGATAGTTTGTAATAATATATAATTATAATTTTTTTGGTTAAATTTTTATAACCCCATTGAAGATCTATTAAAAATGCCCATGGATAGCCTATTAAACCGACCTTACTAGTCAAGCCCGCTAAAGCCCAAATGGGCATTGCCCATGGGTAGGGCCATGGGCTAGGGTTTTTCCATCCAGCCCGGCCCGACTCAGCCCATTGACTAGTCAACAGCCTGTTAAGCTCAGCCCATTAGACTTATGGGCCAAGTAAAAACGGGTCGGGCCGGCTAGGCCCGGCCCATTGACGAGGCCTACCTGGATTTAAAACACATAGGCTTTATTTGGTTGAGAAGATGAAAAAGTTCAAGAATGGAAAATTTTGGGAAGATAAAAAAAATGTTTTAATTTTCCATTTTGGTAGGAATGATGGAAAATTCAAATGATAGAAATTAAATTACTATTATGCCCTTATTATAGTTTGAAATAATGGGATAATAGGGGTAATAGTGTCTTTTAAACTTCACATCCTCTTTTTCTCTCCATTTTGGGGAGATTATATTTTGTGGGCCGGTTGGAAAATCACCCACCAATTTTCCTTCCCCTCAATCAAACAATGCAAAACACTCATTTTCTCCCCACCCCTCTCCCCCTTTTCCATCATTCACCTTTTCACTCCGAGCAATTGTAACATTTGTCAACATCTTAAAGACACCTCAAAGGAATTCCTCCTTATAAATTACTTGATGAGTGAAAGAAGACATAACTACGAGAATAGTCAAGTGGTTGAAAGCTCTAAAACATTGCCTTCCTTACATTACATAGGCATAGACCACATACTAATAGGCCTCTAATTTCTTATCCCCCCCCCCCCTTTCCATCATTCACCTTTTCACTTCAACCGATTGTAACATTAGTCAACATCTTAAAGACACCTCAAAAGAATTCCTCCTTATAATTACCTGACGATAATTACTTGACGAGTGTGAGAAGGGAACTACACATAATCACGAGAATAGTCAAGTACTTGAAAAGCTCTAAAACATTGCCATCCTAACATGACATAAGCATAGGCGGATAGGCCATATACTGATGGGCCTCTAATTTCCTAAAAAGAAAACACTAAACTGAGTTTTAAGTGCCCAATTGGGAATGTACAGCCATGTTGAGATTAGGCCGAGGACCAATGGCCTGCCTAAAGATTCCTGATTAAGCCCAGTTCGCTCCCAACTAATTTCTTTGGGCTGAAATTAGCTCCATTCATTTTCAGAAGTGGTTTGGACTGAGTTTTGGGCTAGCCCGTGATTGATTAGGCTAATTTTAGTTTTATTTTTCCTTCAAATTAATTTTTTTCCTTCTTTTACTGCCAGCCTATTGCTCGAGTGATTTTTTATACAAAAAAAGAAAAAGAAAAAAAGTCCAATGCATTAATTATATATACATTTGCCATATGCATGGGATGTTGATTTGTGGCATCTAATACATTTTTGACATTTATGAGTCTTATAACTAAAGGGAAAATGCTCATGGTGAAGGAGGGACTAATGAGAATTTGATGCACAAATATGTCACTATCATTGTACGTACCATAGAATGCTTTGTCATTTGGATAAGAAAGAATTAATTGGGACTATATGCATAAATTTAAAGTCCAAGAAAGCCATATTGATGGAGATAGTAGTAGTACAGCATGCTAGGGCTTGGAGAAAGAGACGGGGAATAAAAAAGAAGCTAAGAAGGTGTTGGGGGGATAAAGACCTTGGTGAGTTTCTTTGAGTAATTAATATAACATATAGAAGCGTACTTTAACCCAAAATGCCTAAACCTAATAAGTATGTGCTCAATTATATTATATTAACCACTAGTTCTTCTCATCTTTATTCAATGTGAGACTTCACTTACACGTGTAACCCAACAATCTCACCCTCACGTGTGAGTCTCTGCCTCTCTATAGGCTTCAAGACCTCTCTGTGGGCCATGAACAAGTCCTACTCACTCCCCCTTACCTAATGGGCTTTTTACTTCATCAACGCATCATCCATGGGTCTCTCGTATGCCATCCATGGGAACCACATGTCAACCCCGCACACACATTCATGGAAACTCCGCACGTCCATGTCAATGGAAACCTCGCACCACACCATTATTTACACGCCATTAGCAATATTCCTTTGTTGGGCTATTTTTTTTCTTTCCTTTGTTTGGCTTTTCTTTTTTTTACTTTACTTTTTTTTTTTTAGAATCTTTATGTGTGGGCCGTTTAGGCTTTCTCTATCCCCACTGGTAGGGACCATGAACACCTCACCACCTTCGCCGCACATCATCATGGACTCTGATACCACTTGTTGGGGGGATAAACACTTTAGAGAGCTTCCTTGATTAATTAATATAATATATAAAGACACATTTTAGCCCAAATTAAAAAGTCTAAGCCTAATGGGTATGTGCTCAATTATTTTATATTAATCACTCGTTCTTCTCATTTTTATTCAATGTGGGACTTTACTCACACGTGTAACTCAACAGAAGTATCAATTTTGTTAATTTCCTATGAGTTTAGGATAAAACCATTGCTTGGAGCTTTGGAATTGATCTCTATTGTAATTATTGTTATATCTATCATACATGTTGTGCGTTAAGCTTTTGTAATTTTCCTTTTCCAGTTTACCTGGCAAATACAAGAACTTCAAAACTTTTCAAGAAGATATGGAAGTTTTAAAATTATATTTTAGATAAACAAGACAACAAAACATAGTATTTTCTGAAAGAGTATTTTGATAACATTTTTTTAGATGAAATCATATTTAAAAAAAAATATAATTTTATTTAAAACTATCACAGTAGGTATTATACTATTTATATAAATTATTAAAATTTCTATACTCCAGTATAAAAGCACATAGATGAATGGCAATAAAGCCTGCCAAGTTGAGGCAAGACTTTTTATACTATTTGTAAAAGAGATACCACCTTTGGTTTGCCCGACAAATACTTTGCCTACTTGTGGTTTAAAAATTGTTTGACACTTTATTCACTTGAGGTAAGCTCCACCTGTTACCCACCTCTGTTAAAAAAATAGGTAAATTTGTATTTTTGCTATTATTTTGTGTTCCTCTTCTCTCAAAACATAAAAAATATTAAAATTAAAATTAAAAAAATAAAAATAAAAATCAAGAGAAAAGAAGATCTAAAAGTTAGGTTTTGTAAAAATCAAAACCTAACTTTTAGATCTTTTTTCTCTAACCTTTGAAGGAATTCATTGTCCCATGCTTGAAGTCCAAGAGTCTTTCATGTTTGAAGTGGCCCGATCTCTTGGCTGAAGTAGTCCTTTGCTTTCTTGATGCTATGCTCTAATGCATTAATCCTGGTTAAAGACACGGATACCCCGAGTTCAAAGCCAAAAAGACGGAGAACAAAGTTTGCATTTAATTTCTTCTATTCTGGGCACTATTTTGCTACGCACGTGTGTCTAGAGAGAAGGGAGTTCCCAATCCAAATCACTATGCTATTAAGGCCTTCAAAGACAATATCAAAAACTTTCAGATTGTAAGGCCTTCCATTGATATATTTGACGCAGAGAATAAATATTAACCCATGCATTTCGAGTTCAAATATTTTGAATCCACAAAATTCAAATCTTGGTTATCAAAGCATGACCTCAATTCAATGACTTAGAAGGTCCTCGAGTACTTCCTTATCTCAAACATGACTAAAGATATTGACACAAGATCCTTGAAGCATGTATTCTTTGAAACATGAAGACTCTTAGACTTCAAGTTTGGGACAATGAATTTCTTCAAAGGTAAGAGAAAAAGATCTAAAAGTTAGGTTTTAATTTTTACAAAACCTAGCTTTTAGATCTTCTTTTGTCTTGATTTTTTTTAGTTTTTTATGTTTTGAGATGAGAGAAACATAGAAGGGTAGCAAAAATAAAAATTTGTCCATTTTTTTAATAGATGTGGGTAACTGGAGATAGATAGAGCTTACCTCAGGTGGGTAAAGTGCTAATTTTTAAATCACAAGTAAGCAAAGTATTTTCTTATCTCATACATGACTAAAGATATTGACACAAGATCCTTGAAGCATGTATTCTTCGAAACATGAAGACTCTTAGACTTCAAGTTTGGGACAATGAATTTCTTCAAAGGTAAGAGAAAAAGATCTAAAAGTTAGGTTTTAATTTTTACAAAACCTAGCTTTTAGATCTTCTTTTGTCTTGATTTTTTTTAGTTTTTTATGTTTTGAGATGAGAGAAACATAGAAGGGTAGCAAAAATAAAAATTTGTCCATTTTTTTAATAGATGTGGGTAACTGGAGATAGATAGAGCTTACCTCAGGTGGGTAAAGTGCTAATTTTTAAATCACAAGTAAGCAAAGTATTTTCTTATCTCATACATGACTAAAGATATTGACACAAGATCCTTGAAGCATGTATTCTTCGAAACATGAAGACTCTTAGACTTCAAGTTTGGGACAATGAATTTCTTCAAAGGTAAGAGAAAAAGATCTAAAAGTTAGGTTTTAATTTTTACAAAACCTAGCTTTTAGATCTTCTTTTGTCTTGATTTTTTTTAGTTTTTTATATTTTGAGATGAGAGAAACATAGAAGAGTAGCAAAAATAAAAATTTGTCCATTTTTTTAATAGATGTGGGTAACTGGAGACAGATAGAGCTTACCTCAGGTGGGTAAAGTGCTAATTTTTAAATCACAAGTAAGCAAAGTATTTTTCAAGCAAATCATAGGCGGGCAAAATGTAATTTCCCTTACTAAATAAATATTAAAAAAATTGAAGCTCGTCAGTTTGCCCCAACAATGAGCTTATTAAGAACAATATTAAACTTAGGAGTTATGCCATTGATGCAAATTGGGACAACATTAGCAAAAAGCATAACATTACATTATTACAAAAAGCTTAGAGTACACGTACGTAGTAGACTTTATAGTAAGCTCTCACTCTATAGGTTTAATACATCTGACGGCTATTTCTCATGCATATATTATTGTGTTATAGCCACAACATTTATTAGCGCCTGATGATGTTATAAGCTATGTTAATCAAACCCATATTGCCCCAGCACGTCTAAGCATTGGGATTAAGGACCTCTTAAGGTGAAGACTCATGACCTCATTGGCTCCCCCCACAAGTTCACCTCCAATGAACACAGCTGGGACACTTGGGCTACAACCAAGCCTTGAAAGAGCTTGCTCAATGTCCCTCCCTCTTTGAATCTCATCAAGCTCATACACAGTTGGGTTCACCCCAAAATCATTGAAGAGGGTCTTGATCGAGTGGCACATACAACAAGAGCTCTTGCTGAAGATCACCACAGGTCTCTCTGATGCCAAGGTTGTCACTCTCTCCATTGCCAATTAATGCAAAATTTTGAAATGTAGTATAGGAAAAAGACTAAATTTGGACACAATGCTAAATTTTGAGAGAAAGGTTTCACTCGAAAATGTAGCTAGGGTTGTGAGGAATGTGAAGGCAATTGAGTTTTGGTGTGGAGGACTTGGCTCCCATGGCTACTTATTTATATAGGATTTGCATATCATACATTACAAGGGGGAACATTTGATAGTGAAGTGAAACGAGAATGTTCCTTTAGATATTTTAAATTGGGTCTTTATGTTGTTCTTATCATTACTCGAAAGCGATTAATATTTGGCTAGAGAGTGACTAAAGTTACACAACAACGAATATTGGCATACAACAATGGAAACTTGTCCTTGGTAGGACTTGACATTTAGTATTATCCAGTGCCTATATGTGCATACTTTTTTTATTGTGAAATCTTCTTTTAATTCGTGCTCCTTTTTCTTGCAATATTATCAGTATATTAGGACAGTTATCTATGCAAGACCCGATGCCTCTTCTAGATTTACGTACATTATATTCCAACTCAGTGACAACATACAGAGTATGTGAAAATATAATGGGAGGAGTAGGAATTATTTGGATAAAATAAACTCATTTTGTCTTATCAAGAGTCTGGTTACTCTGTGAGACAGACTACATATATTACCTTTTTTTTCATAGGGTGAACTTGGTTTGTATTTTGGTAATTTGAAGGGGGTGCATTTTTTTTCTTTTTTGTTTATTTATTTTTAGCCGTATCTATCTTGGAGGCATCTGTTGAGTTGGAGAAAGAAGTTGGATTTATCCAATTGTGGACCTCTATTTTATAAATAGAATCGCATCTAATTCAAGAAAGGGAAACATAATAAAGCCAAGTGAGGGGAAAGTTTATTGGGAAATATTTTTCACATAGACCACAATGTTGCAAGAAGGTGAGAGAGACATCCAGCATTAAACTGTTTTATGAAGAGTGAATCTCTCATATATGTATAGTAATACTACATTAGGATATATAACCCAATTATGATTATTAAGAGCCTTAAAATTTAGTAGCATTATCTTGATCATCTATATAGGAGAAACTTAATTGGTTTGGAATTTGGATTCCCCTCCCCTTGTTGTAAGGAAGAAAAAAAACAAATGATCATGGTAGCATGCATATTATATCACCAGCCAATTGAAACTAAAGTTTCACAGAAGATATATAATTGGCATAAGTTAATAAGGAAAAAAAAAAAATGAAAGACGATTCCACACTTCACAAGGAAACTTTCCTAGCAAAAGATTTTTGTTCCCTCTCATTGCTAAGTAGCTAAGTCTCCACTCACTGTCAAGCGCACGTTCCATGCCAAGAAAAGTAGCCGCAAATGGAAAGAGAAATATTGCAGATGCCATAAGGACAAGGTCCCCAACATTATCCTCTCTCTTTGTTCATTTTTCTAAGAAGAAAAAGAAGAAGAAGAAGAAGAAGAAGAAGAAAATCCCCGTTCTGTGGTGATAAAATAATAAGAGTTTTATTTTGTTTATGATATTGAAAATACCTAATCAAATGTGTTTTTAACGGTTGCAAACTGAATATACAAACGGATGTGGTTGGTTGAGATGTATTAGTCCAATACCATAAGTCCTAGCTCAATCTTATATTGAGTGCAAACTAAGTCTTATATTTGTACAATAAGTTTGTTAATCATAGTGTATGGTTAGTCTAGGATTTAGCTTATTATATACCCAATGTTGGGTTCATTGTAACACATGATTTGTACTTCACTCTTAAAATAAAAATGTAATTTTTAAGGGGTTTCCTTCATAGATATAGGCTATCAGGTTGAATCACATAACCCTTATGTTCTACTTTTATATTTTTGCTTCCATATTTATTTTAGTATATTTAACAATATGTATAGCATTCCAACGTGTAAGGCTTAATCAAGTATGAGAGAAAATGGCTCGTAGGATTAAAATTTTCTAGAGTTTTATAATTAATTTTATTATGAAAATTTCAAAATCTTATTCACATATGTAGTAAAAATTGATATTTTAACAGATTCCTTGACTTTGTACATTAAAACAAGAAATTGTTTCAAAATTTAGTACATAACTAAGCATAAATAAATTTGATGATATAAAAGAACGTCGAGTTCCATTTTTATATATCATAAATGACTAAGTCGAAATATGTTTAAAAAATAGTTATTCATATCTTTTATTATGTTAATATTTAATGAATAATAGTTTATCCAAATGGAAACCTCTATTTGGTAAATAAAATTATTGTTAGGGTCTTATTTTTATGTAATTGGTATAATATTTATTTGATATTTGGGTAGATTTAAGTGATTCAAGAATATCACGAAGTACTTTGAAAAAGTTTTTAAAGCAAAAAAAAAAAAAAAAAAAAAAACCAAGTGGTAAAAGCTTAAAATAGGATTCTGGACACCTAGCTCCATACCTCTATCTATCAAGAATTAATGAAGCTCGACACCTCTCAATTTATCAAGTTTCACAGATTTAGAAATCTCAGATTTGTTTTTCGACCCATGATGACTTGGCTTTTCTAGGGTTTCGTCTTTTAACCTACCAGATGATATAAAAGCTTTATTTTACTATCATCATCATACACAAAGACTCATATAAAGAATCTACATGCTTTTTATGAAGCTACTGCGTTCTTATGCACCTTAGAATTTTGTAACCAAGTTGCCTTCAATTCTCTACAAGTATGTGTAGTGAAGAATTTTGCATCCAACAACAAACTTCAAGTTGTTAAGAGTTACTCACAGATTAGAGATTTGTGTAATTGAAGAAGTTTCTACAAGATCAAGTTTAATTGGAGACTGGCACAAGGGTTATAATTGTAGGTTGGTATTTTGGGATAATTTGCATAGTGGTAAGATTCCTTATAATTGTAACTGTTTGTTCTTGGGAATGGTGACCTAAAATTTACCCTGTGGGGTTTTTGCATTGTGAAGGTTTTTCCCATAAAATCAACAAATCACTGTGTCAATTTATTTTCTGCTACACTCTAGATTAGATTTGTGATTTGTTTGTACCTTCACTGTGTTTGCATAAAATCTAAATAATTAATCAATTTGGGTAATTGAATTAATTAACTAGGGTTAATCAATAACCCAACAATTACATCTATTTTTTTTAAAGAGAAATTGTACTCCCTCCGTCCCACTTTGTTTGTCCAGTTTGAAAAGTCAAACTTTTTAAGAGAAGATTATTTATTGTCTTGTCTACCTTTTAAAAATGTATAAGTTTCCAAAACTACCCTTAATTAAATTTATCAAAAAATTGAATTAGTAAATTAACAGGGGTATAATAGGAATATTAGTAAATTAGTGACTTTTATTTTTAGAAACAAGACAATATTTTGGGACATCCCAAAATGGAATAAAGGACAAATAAAGTGGGACGGAGGGAGTATCTAATTTAAGAAAAAGGAAACCTAAGGAAAAAATTTACCTCCAAACCTTTGTTAGGAAAACTCTTAAAATTGATAAAACCATTCCCACGTACATATAATATATTTAATGAATCATATAACTTGTTTAAAACTGTAAATAATATATCTAATTGGTTTTGTAAAACAAAAGGGCAATCAGTGAAAGAGAAGATTATTGGGAAATACTTTCCAAATAGGCCATACTATGAAAAGAATACGAGACATCAACATCATTGATTCAACCGTTTGATGAAGATTGCATCTCACGTATTTAATTAAAACTTAAATAAATAAATAAAATAAAAAATAAAAAAACTAAAACTAAAACTAAAAAATTTAGATGCAACCGGATCATGGTAGCATGCATGCTATAACCATTCAATTGACACAAAGTTAATTTCACCAAGATTCTATAGTAAAAAAAAAAAGTTAATTTCACTGAAATAATAGACTTCATTTTTTTTGGTGGGGTAAATATGAGTCAAAATCTTCTATCCCACTCTTCTTCCTCCACTATATACTTCACAAATAAAAACATGCCACGTGTCCTTCTAATTTATTAAATTCTAAATTTATGTATTCTATTATTTCAATTTCATAAAATAAATAAATAAATAACCCATCATATTTAGGTAATTGAAATAATAGAAGGCAAAAATTTAGCATTTAATAAATTAGATAGACATGTAGTATATTTTCATTTGTGGAGTATATAGTGGAGCAGGAAGTGTGAGATAGAAGATTTGGACTTGGGTAAATATATACCCAATTATTAAGTTACCCAATATATAAATATATAAATGAAAGACCAATTATTATAAATAAATATAATAAAAAAATGACCATACCACGCGTCATGTAGAAACTTCTCTAACAAAAGAAATGTTTTGTACGTTCTCATTGTCAATGAGCCGAGTCTCATCTCTCATCACACTTTCGAGCACACGTCCTATACCCAGAAAAGTGACCGTACATATGGAAATAAAAGGCAGAGATGCCATGACTCATGAGGTCCCCAAACATTATCCTCTCTATTCGCCCTTTTTTTTCAAAGAAAAAGAAATTCCCCACTTGTTGTGGTAAAATAATAATAGAAAATATATATAAACTTAATTTTATTAAGTTATAATATAGAGTAAAATATATATTATATATACTCGTGGATGTGAACCATCAAGAGTAGTGCATAATTTAAATATTGTGAGTGGTTACTAATCAATACAGAATTTCTAAGGATAGACTCCATGTCCTACATATGACGCAATAAATTGCAGGGTATATATATATATATTCACCGCCAAAAGAAAAAAACAAAAGTATATAAAAACAAGTGTTGTAGCTATCAGCCAATACATTGTTTGATCGATCACAATGAATGGTTTATTCAGAAAGATCATATGTGATTTCTAGAAAGATGTTATCAAATCAAAAGCTTCTTCACTTTTGTTTTCAACTTTTTGTCAAAAATTCGAATCGTGCTCGTGCAATATTTGATGGTAACACTAAAGTATAAGTGCTTTGTATACATATATGATATATACTCCTTGTTTGTGAATTGTAAATTCAGAAGTGACCGACTTAATTCCAATTGGGAAGCCAGTTTGTAGGGTTACTTGACCGTACGTAACACAGAGCTTTCGTACTTGTTAATGCATGCATGCAGATCTAACTTATGTAGTAGTATTACACTATTACTTATGCCTAATCACAACCATACTTAAAGCATTATTATTGGTTGTGCTAAAAAGTTATTTTATTATTTTTAGCACCGCCGAATATAAAACTATGCTTACATTGATGGAGCCAAAACTAAATAATTTGGCTCCACATCTATGCACTGTAGTTCAGACTTAAAAAAAAAAAAGAAAAGGTATTCATGTGTTCACATTGCTATGTATTAAAAATATTCTTTTTTTTTTTTTTTTTTCTTCTCTTTGAACTAGCACTTCCTCTGCCCAGCGCCGACCTCACCAATCACTCTTATCCCTTTCATTTTTTTTTCTTTCTTCCTCCACTCAACCATTCCGGATATTTTCTCTCACAAACATCTTTATCTAAACCCAATCACAATCAAAATACAAACTCAAATCACAATCTTAAAACTAATCAAATTAGAATGATAAAAAAAAAAAAAAGATTAAAAAAAAGACAGCAAACAAATCTGATCCATCTGAGCCGATCTCTGTGTGTGTGTGTGTGTGAGAGAGAGAGAGAGAGAGAGAGAGAGAGAGTTGAAGTAGAAAAACAAAAATGAAAATAAATAAAGAAAAGAAAGAAACATGTATGAATGAGACTAAAGTGTAAAGTATACATGTGTGGAGAAGAAAAAAAGAGGAAAAAAGAAAAAATGAAAAGAAAGAAATGTGTATGGATGAAAACAAATAAAGAGATAAAAGGGAAAAATAAAATTAAGAAATGCTACCATAATATTTTCACAATATTTTTACAATAAATTAATCTTAAGTAGTAGGTTATTACTAGCTAATATTGGTAAGAAAAAAAATTGAGAAAGAATAAACTATTATTTTATTGTAGTGGCGGTTGTGATGGCGGTGGTTGTGATTGTGATCGTTGTTTATTGTAATGAATATAATATTTTATTATAATGGATATATTATTTTATTGTATTGAAAGCTAAAATAAAATCACTGATGTTAGGTATTTTGTAAAGTAAGAAGGCAAAATAAATAAAGTAACTTTTTGTAGTGCCAAATTGCTAAATTATAGCTCCATCAATGTAAATGCTCTTATACATCTTTATTTATGCATCCTAAGAATTTTCAAAGACAAATTATTTTTTTTTTTGATACTTTGATTGTCTATATTGAAAGTAAAATTACTAAGAATTTTAGATCATATTTGATACTTGGTGATTTTAGTTCTCTAAAAAAGCATGGGCTACAACTTAATTCACAATATTTAATTATTTTTTTATAGATTTTTTTTCTTATTGTACCTAGCTACCCAATATTTCTATGATACTTGATTAGAGATAGATAAAATTGTCATAATATTCTTGTTAATCTTAGTATATTTTTAGTGTAGTTTGATAGAGACTTTTCTATTATACATTTCTTGGATTAAGAAATATTGTATTTTGATTATTGTGTTGAGCTATGTGGAGCTTAGTTGTGTTTAATTTGTATTATGACCCTATCCGATATAAAAGTGTTATGATCTTTAATGGGAAATTTTCTAAGAATAAGTCCATGAAATATTTTTGGCCCATTTTTAGCCCATTGTGAATCTTATACGTGGGATATAAATACCATTGTTTCATATTAGGGTTTAATGTATGTTGTTTTGAGAGAGAGAGAGAGAGAGATTTTACTACTGCATCTTGTATTTTTCCTTGAAAATAATAAATCACTACAATTTGTGAATGTAAGCAAGTTGCCAAACGACTTAATTTCTTGTATCATGTGATTACCTTGTGTGTGTTATATTTCTGTATATTTTTTTGTCTCTCACAAATCATGAAATTCATGTATATTCCCAATATATTTTGTTTGTAATTCTCTCTATATATGTGTATATATATCAATCTTCATAATTTTAATTTGGTCTTGACAAGAATTAATTGCCATCATACATACGTAGGTGTATATATATATATATATATGTGAAAGAAAATACAAACATGAGGAAGGCATGACTCAAGAGAATGAGATGCACCTAGTTAGAGAAAAAGAGAGAAAGGGCATGGGGATAAGGGTCCACAAGAAATAAAGGAGTGTGGGACGTGCAAGGTGGAGAGAGAATGTCAACTTTTAGCGCAAAAGATAAAGAAGAATGCAAGAACGGATCCTAGCATCACACATATATATTTAGCTATATAGGGTTTTGGTTTGATGAGGCGTACCGCATTACAAACCCTCTACAAATTGATAGCTTATTATTCCTCTCAAAAAAAACAAAGAGAGAAGAAATGGAAAGGCCAGGGAATTTTTACCTTACATTTTATACTCTTTGCCTTTATTGCTTTTGTAGATACGAAACAGAAATAATATCTCTCTCCCATCCAAAACCAAAAAGCAAGAAAAAAGAAGAAAATTCTCTCAAAAACTTGGGTCACCTCAGATGGATTATCGAACAAAATATATATCATCGACGCGTGTGTGATCGTTTTAATTATTCAAAAACTGATTTTCACATGTTTTGTTCTTTATTTGTCTTACTTATTCCACCAAGATTTTATAAATATTTATTTTGATTCTTGTTGTTCTTGGTGCTAGCTAGCATCCCCTGAACATTGCTTTTGATGTCATACTTAGAGTATGTTTGGATACTGCTTATTTTACTAAAAACTGAAAATACTATAGCAAAATAATTTTTAAATATATGAATAGTACCGTGAGACCCACTTTTAATGAAAGTTTTGGTGAAAAAAGAGGTTTGTGAGTCCTGTGAACAATGCATAGGACCCACAAACCTGACAGAAACACACTTCTTTAAAAAAAAAGGGAAAAACATAGACGCTTGACGCGCATCAACACTATCCAAATGCTGCTTTAGGGTGTGTTTAGATACCGCTTATTTTGTTGAAAACTGAAAATATTGTAGCAAAATAATTTTTAAATGTATGAATAGTGCCGTGAGACCCACTTTTAATGAAAGTTTTGGTGAAAAAAAGAGATTTGTGGATCCCATGAACAGTGCACGTGACCCACAAACCTGATAGAAACGCGCTTCTTTTAAAAAAAAAAAAAAAAAAAGGAAAAACGCAGACGCTGAACGCACATCAACGCTATCCAAACGCTACTTTAATCTATCAGTATACAATGTATTACTGTGCATAGATCTGGGATCTCTTTACAATCTGATTAAGACTCTTTTGGTATACAATTTCAAAATGAAATTAAGTTAATTCATTCTTCAATGTAAGTTTTTTAAAAGCCTTATTTTTTTAAAGATAAAATGTAATTTATTTTAGCTTCACCAAAATAGATTATAGTAAACTGACATTTTGCTCTTCTTGATCTTAAGAATAGAGTAACTTGTGCTACGATCATCTTCTATTATTATTATTATTATTATTATTATTATTATTATTATTATTATTATTATTATTAGGGTTCGGTTAATATATACCCCATCCATTTTTGGAAACTGTTTATGGAAATTTGGAAAAACTATAAAAAAAGTTAATTATTTTTTCATTTTATCATAAGGGTTTTGTTAGAAAATATTATAGAGTGAATAGGAAATTGACTCCTAATGTGTTCACTTGAACATAATTTGAAGTGGTGAGAATCCTTAAGTCCCATATAGAAAATGATAGAGAATATAAGTTTTGGGTTAGATATTGAGTTGGGTTTTAGGCATGTGTGGACTGGGACCACTTATCCAATTAATAATAATATTTTATTATTTTATTTTTTGAGTCAGTAAGTTTTTATACAACAGTTATTTTTGAAACAATTTGTCTGTTCAGTAACGTATATTTTCATAACTCCTCATTCATGAAAAACAATTTTTAAGAAACTCTTTTAGAGAGAACTTTTGTACATTCATTTAAGTCAAAGAGAGAGAAAGAGACATAGAGTAGTTCACAGAGCATGGACCTTGTGTGCTTCTTCTCCATGCTGTAGATCATTTTATCCTGGGAGGTAGATGTCCGTGAGTCTCAAAACACCACAAATTGTGTGAGGGGCGAAATCTGCTTTAAGGAGATTGTATCAAATACAAGACTTGATTTGAATCATTCATCCTTCACGCATTTGATCTGTGAGTTTTTAATTATTTGTAGATTTCTTTTTATATATATACAATATTTATTTATTACTTTTGGCTATCATATCTATTTGTGTTATTACTTGTATTTAGATCCATATGTTATTCCTTTTGGTTAATCACAAAAGTAAATTGTTGAAATATATTCAACAGGTTTTACTAATGTGTGCCGTTAGAGCATACATTAGTAAACCATTTTAGAAAAATTTTTTATAGAAAAATGAAAAAAAAAATAAGAAAATAAAAAAGTAATTAATTATTTTAACAGTTTTTTCAATTTTCAATAAAAACTTTCTCAAAATAGATGGTTAATGATGTCCTAAAGACATACATTAACCAGACCCTTATCATAAAAAGCTTTCTTAAATGGTTCCCTAACATATACCTTAATCCTTATAGAAATATGTTAATAAAATCCTTCTTCTTCTTCTTATTATTATTATTATATTTTTTTTGGTTAGATTATTATTATTATCAAATATACTAATTAATTAGCATTTGAAAGTGGGGAATGTACGCAGTATGCAATATACACACACGCATCCCACATGGTTTATGCGACATGTTGATTTGATTGTCTAGGCTAGACATGGGAATTATAAATTCTTTTTGCAAGTTTAATGAATTTGATTTGACAAGTCGAAATACGAATTAGTGCTGATTTGAAATAAAATATGTTAATTACGTACCAATAAAACAAAATAATACATTGAAAAGAATATGTTATACTTATTTATATATATATATATATATATATATTGCATAACTATATGTGCTCCTTTGTAAGTGTTGTTAAAGGACAGTGAGACATCAAAATTGCCGCACGGTACAAGCATATCGGCATTCAGTGGAAAATCCAGCGATATTCCTTAAAAAATTAATTAATATGTACCCGCCATAAATGAATCAAATTATTCATAAAAAGTTTAACTCAACTTAATTTCTTGAAAATAAAATTTTATTTTTATTATTTTATTTGG
Source organism: Quercus lobata (assembly GCF_001633185.2). NCBI lineage: Eukaryota > Viridiplantae > Streptophyta > Magnoliopsida > Fagales > Fagaceae > Quercus > Quercus lobata. Next base: position 7,687,427 of record NC_044909.1, on the reverse strand, counting down.
TAAAGAATCTAAACTTAAGTCTAAAAATATTCGAATTTTAAACACATCAAGCAGTAGCACTATGTAATCAAGCAAGCTTGTAAGTATGTAGCTTATTTGAGGATGTGTTGTCTGTGTGTCTTATGCATATATGCATTAAAAAGACTTATATAGCTCAATTTATTTCAAACGGAAAATATTTTCTTAGACACTGATTCATCCTTTAAAAAATATTTTCAAAAAATTAACTTGTTTTCTTGTATTTAGTTACAACCTTGCAATAAGTCAAAAGATATATTTTATTAACTCACACAAAAAATCATCAATATTTATTATAATTCCAAATTACCCTAATACATTTTTAATTATCAATTAAATCATGTAATCAGGATTCTAATGATTTAACCAATAAAAGGCAAGTCACCAAATTTGGTACCAAGGCAATAAAAGCAATACAATCATGAGACATCGATACGGTGTCAAGTAAAAACCAATGGAGAACGCATTCAAAAGAAAAACCATTACGGGGTAACGTAACCCAACTAAGGAAATCCATTAATCTAGAAAATGACCCTTGTTAACTAGAATATACAACTCAATAGATGAACTCACTGTTGCGACCTGCAACAGTTTCAAAACTTTGAACTTCTCGTATAGGGACCCCTTCACAAAAGGCTTGTCCATGTAAACTACAAAAATATCTTACTAACTTCAAGGCACCTATTGAAGCTTTAAATAGCAGTGAAATCACTGAGAAACAACACTCTGTGGTTTCAAGCTCTTGTTCACAACTCACAAGTATGAATGCATACTGAAAATGTATCACTATTTTGTACTCACGAAATCACAAGATGGAGGCTTTGATTTTCTGTGTGTAGTATTTGCTTACTACTTCTATCAGCTGCTAGGAAGTAAGTACATAAGTCTATATATAAATGTGTTTTAGTAGGGTTAAGAAAACAAACCATGACTTCAATTAAAACACGTAATTGAAAAATAGAGTCTGCGACGTCAATCAATAGAGTAACTGATGAAATCCAGATCTCAATCAATCAAGAATCAATTGAGGAACTATTTGATTTTGGTGATCAAACAATTGAGTGACTGTCGAAGATTGCATAGAAGGTACTTCTTGAATTGCTTCAACAAACTTTGATCTTTGAATAGGAAAACAAACCTTGATCTTTAAATAATTATAAGAACTAAACCTTTATTTATGAAATCAAACCTTAAATAGGATTTAAGAATCTCAAATAGGAAAACAAACCCAAAAATTTAGAATCTACACCCAAAAAAAAAAAGAGTAAACAAGAAAGTAATTTATTTATATATATAAAATATAAAAAAAGAAAAAGAAAAAAAGTTAGTGGTTGGCCAACATTGGTGGATTTCGTAAATGATAATCAATGGTCCGTTTATGGAGAGAGAGAGAGAGAGAGAGAGAGAGAGAGAGAGATTGCCATTAGGGCTCTTTTTTTTTTTTTAATTTTTATGTTGTATAGTTTATTAATTTGTGATAATTTATTCAGTATATGATGTTTTGAAGTAAAACAGGACAAAGAATTTCTAATTTTCAATTAGGATAGAATGTGGTTATAGGATTATGGAAGGGAAGATAAAATCTCTCCCTTTGGTAGGAGAGAATAATGAAGAAAAATTGAGAGGAAGGTAAAACCAGTGTCAAAAGTTAAAACTGATTATCTATTCAAATTAAAGTGGATGGATTGGAGGAGGAAAGGTTTTCTTCAAAAAATTGTATGAATTGTCAATTTTGGTTTCACCTATCAAATATTTATTTGTTTATTTTTCGCTTTAAACCATTTAATTGAATGGAAATTGTTTCTCTAGCCTCCTTTCTCCTTCCCTCTCAATTCCTCCTCCTTTCTATCCTCTTGATGATTCACTTGGCCCCCGGCCCCTTACTAATTAGTGGTTCACGCCCATGGTTATTTCTGTTTCCACACTTTTTATCTTCTCAAGTTTTGATAGAGAAGTGTGCTACAAACATATACATCATATCTAAAGCTCAACAACTTTATGTAATATTCTAAAAAATGATGCTCAAGCTAAGCCATGCACATAAATGGCCTTTTGTGATGCAACTATCCGTGCATGACTTACACGTAGATCTGTCACCTTCTCATCCCACGTTATCATCATTTTTATCCAAAGTTTGACATTCCCCACCTGCACGTACCCAAAAAATTATAATACCACCAAAAAAATGCACAATTCTTGCCATAATTATTGATTTACGTGGTAGATTATTGGAGAGGATAAAATTGAGGTAGACGAATCAGTTCAATAAGGTTAACCGTAGGCGGTGATATTAAGGAAGTGGTCGGGTTATGCCCCAAACGAAGAAACAGGAAAACAGACGGACCCTCCATAATGGACGAGTTCAAATTAGACGGATGCAAAGGAGATGGGTAGTTAAGCTACACGGCCTAAGTGGTCTCCAAGAAATCTTAAATGGAAACATCTTGTGCCCCACGATTAGCCTCAATCAAAGAAATCTCTATATGGGAAAAATTCCGTAAAATACGTGTATTTATGAAGATCTTCCCTATAAGGAAACGTCTTCTTCACCAAGAATACTAAGGTCGGTTCTACACTACTATAAAAACCCAAAACCCCCAGATATCGAGGTACGCATAACTTATCCTAGCTCTGGCATTCTAGAGTGGTGAACATTCTCTAACTTAACCTTTGGGGGGTATTTTGCCGGTACCACACCGATACTCTCTGTAAGGTTTTTTTCTTCTTTGTTACGCAGGTTTTGTCTAGAACACGTGAGAACTGTGCAACTTACTGACAATTTCTGGCATCATCAATTGGCGCTATCTGTAGGAAATATTAGACCAGAGGCCATACTACCGCTTCCTAGACAAAGAGTTGCATGGTACTTACTCGCTCGATGACAACCAACAATAACAGAGAGGAACCACGCATTACTGCCCTTGAAAGACAGGTACAGACCCTAGCTGCAGCGGTGGAACGCCTTACTAAGCAAAACCACAACCTGGAGGAATAGCTGCGCCGAAGGGATGCTGGACCCAATAGTCACGGAGAAAAGCAAGAGGGCACTAGTGCTAAAAGGAGGGACCAAGAAGGACCGGAAGGCAACAATGCTCCGAGCAGACAAGAGCAACAAGATACCAGTTGTCCATCCATTGCAGAAACAACAACACCACACATGGTTGCAAAGATGTAGATGATGAAGGAGAGGATGGACTTTATGATGAATGCCTTCAAAGGACGGGTGTCAAGCAACCTTGACGAGTTAGTCCATCGGACGGACTTGCCTTTTACCGCACCCTTCACTTCATTCCCTTTCCACCGAAGTTCCGTATGCCACAGGTAGAAGCCTACGACGAGTTAAAGGATTCCTTAGATTACTTGGAGTCATTCAAAACCCTTATACACTTGAAAGGCGTGGTGGACGAAATCATGTGCCAAGCCTTCTCGACTACTCTGAAGGGTCCTGCAAAGGTATGGTTCAGCAGGCCGATGCCCAACTTCATCAGTATCTTCAAGGAGCTGAGCGCGCAGTTTACCTCGTACTTTATCGGGGGACACAGGTATAAGAAGTCCACTACGTGCCTAATGAGCATCAAGTAACGGGAGGACGAGACGTTGAGATCTTACATAACCCATTTCAATAAAGAAGCCTTCTCGATAGACGAAGCAAACGACAAGATACTTTTTGTTGCATTCACCAATGGATTAGGAAAGGGAAGTTTCTATTCTCTTTATACAAAAACGACCCAAAGACCATGTCAGACGTGCTTTATCAAGCTACTAAGTACATGAACGCCGAAGATGTGTTACTAGCTCAAGAAAAGAAACCTAAGAAGAGAGAAAGACAGGAAGATACACCTTAGGAAAGGGGACAGAAGATAGCTAGAACTGGAGACCAACGAGAGGATAGACGCTCCGAACCCCTTATTGGAAGGTTCACAAACTTCACCCCGCTGATTGCCCCGATTGATCAGGTGTTGATGTAGATCAAGGACAATACGACCTTGACGTGGCCGAGCAAGTTGAAGGGAGATCCCAACAAGAGATCCAGAGACAAATATTGCCGTTTTCATCGAGATCATGATCACAACACGTCTGAATGCTATAACTTGAAATAGCAGATTAAAGCCCTAATTAGGCAAGGGAAATTACAATGGTTTGTTAACAAAGAGAGGGCAGACCCACCACAGGAGAAGGTAACAGGAAGGGAGAACGAGCGCCCCAGGCCACCCCTAGGAGATATAAGAATGATTGTAGGAGGCACCACAGCCACCGGTTCGTCCAAAAAGGTGCGTACTCTGAAAGATCTTGCAAGGGTATGGTTCAGCAGGCTGATACCCAACTCCATCAGTACCTTCAAAGAGCTGAGCATGTAGTTTACCTCGTACTTTATCAAGGGGCACAGGTATAAGAAGTCCACTGCGTGCCTGATGAGCATCAGGCAACAGGAGGACGAGACGTTGAGATCCTACATAACTTATTTCAATAAAGAAGCCCTCTCGATAGATGAAACTGACGACAAGATAGTTGTTGTTGCATTCACCAATGGATTACGAAAGGGGAAGTTTATGTTCTCTTTATACAAAAACGACCCAAAAACCATGTCAGACATGCTTTATCGAGCTACTAAGTACATGAATGTCGAAGTTGCGTTACTAAATCAGGAAGAGAAACCCAAGAAGAGGGAAAGACAGGAAGATACATCGTAGGAAAGGGGATGGAAGATGGCTAGAACCAAAAACTGACGGGACGATAGACGCTCCAAACCCCTTACTGGAAGGTTCATAAACTTCACCCCGTTGACTGCCCCGATTAATCAGGTGTTGATGCAGATCAAGGACGATATGACCTTGACGTGGTCGGGCATGTTAAAGGGAGATCCCAGCAAGAGATCCAGAGACAAATATTTCCGTTTTCATGGAGATCACGGTCACGACACGTCTAAATGCTATGACTTGAAGCAGCAGATTGAAGCCCTAATTAGGCAAGGGAAATTACAATGGTTTGTCAGCAAAAAGAGGGTAGATCCACCACAGGAGAAGGCAATAGAAAGGGAGGATGAATGCCCTAGGCCACCCCTAGGAGATATAAGGATGATTGTAAAGGGCACCACAGCTACCAGTTCGTCCAGAGAGGCGCATAAGACTTATCTAAGGATGGTTCAAAACGTCCAGCTGACGGGATTCGTCCCAAAGATGGCACGGATTGAAAATCCCACAATCAGATTCACAGAGAAAGATACACGGCGTCTCCACCACCCACACGACGATGCCCTCGTTATTAGCATATGAATGGTGGGCTACAACACTCACCGGGTCCTTAAAGACAATGGGAGTTTCGTTGATATCCTCTACTACCCGGTGTTCCAGCAAATGAGGATTGAGAGAGAACGGCTAATTCCAACTAACGCACCACTTGTTGGATTCGGGGGAATAAGGGTATACCCCCTCAGTGCGGTCACTTTGCCCGTGACTGTTAGCGATTACCCTCAGCAAATCACCAAGGATGTCACGTTCCTGGTCATTGATTGTTCGTTTGCTTACAATGCCATCTTGGTCCGTCCTACTCTGAATTCATGAAAGGCCGTGACTTCAACTTACCACCTGATGATCAAGTTCCCCACCATGTACGGAGTAGAAGAGGTACGACGGGACCTAGTGGCAGCACACAAGAGCTTCGTCGCCATGCTGGAGATAGACGATCATTTACAGACCATATGTGTGGAAGAACAGTGGACGGTGGCAAAGCCCGTGGAAGGGTTAGAAGAGGTACCTCAAGATGACTCCAGGCCTGAGTGAATGACCATGATCGGCACTCTCGCTAGCCCATACGTTCGTCAAGCGTTCAGGACATATTTAAGGGAGAAGCAGGATGTCTTTGCCTGGAGCCACGAGGACATGCCCAAAATCGATCCTTCAATCATAGTCCACAGGTTGAATGTGTCGCCCTCTTTTGCTCCTATCCGCCAGAAGAAGCGAGTGTTCACACAGGAACTAGACAAGGTCATAATAAAAGAGGTTCACAAGTTGCAGGAAGCAGAGTTTATACAAGCAGTGTACTACTCCGACTAGCTGGCCAACATAGTAATGGTCAAAAAGGCCAACAAAAAATGGAGGATGTGTGTGGACTTTACGGACTTGAATAAAGCATGCCTCAAGGATATCTAACCACTCCCACGGATTGATGTCCTTATGGATTCAACGACAAGACACCAGTTACTGAGCTTCATGGATGCATTCTCTGGATACAACCAAGTCATGATGGATGAAGCCGATTAGGAAAAAACTTCGTTCATTACCAGTCAAGGCCTCTTTTGTTACAAAGTGATGCCATTCGAACTCAATAACGTAAGCGCCATGTATCAAAGGCCAATGAACAAGATGTTCGCATGTCAGATTGGGTGGAATCTGCAAGTCTACATGGACGACATGCTAGTAAAAATCATATTGGAGGACAAGCAGCCTAGAAGCTACCGAACAGATGGCACTATGGGCAATCAAGTTGAGCGAATTCGACGTACAATATCGCTCACGTACGGCCATTAAGGGACAAGTTATTGCCGACTTCAGCACAGAATTCACAAATATGGAAGGCCGGGGGCAGGAGAGTGACCAAGATGGAGTATCCACATGGACGGATCGTCTAACAAATAGGCAGGCGAAGCTGATGTGATACTCCACGGCCCAAAAGGGGACGAGGCCGAATGCATGATCCGACTCGATTTCCCTATGACCAATAACGAGGCAGAGTACGAAGTTTTAATAGTAGGGCTAGATCTTGCCAAAGTAGCAAGAGCCACGGATGTGGTCGTGTATTACAACTCTTAAGTAGTCACAAGTCAAGTAAACGGCGACTACGAGTGCAAGGGCGAACGGATGAAGAAGTACCTGGAGCAAGTGAAGAAACGAACAAATGATTTCCAAGCGAAGTTTGTTCAAATCCCAAGGGAGAAGAACGAGTAAGCCGACCATCTTGCCAAGGCTGCATCAATAGAACATATGCTAATCCCTAGTCAGGTACTATCCTTTGTTCAAATTTCACCATTAATAGACAGCGTTAGTGTGCAGGAGATAGGTTCTGAAAGCAACTGGACTATACCAATAACCTCCTACTTAAAAGACGGCATACTACCTGACGACAAGGAGGCCACTAGGAAGTTAAAGGTCCAGGCAGCACGGTTCCTGCTAATGAAAGGCGTCTTGTACAAAAGGGACTTCTCTCGTCTGTACCTGAGGTGTCTTAGCTCCAAGGAGATAGACTATGTCATGAGAGAAGTCCACGAAGGAATCTGAGGAAACCATTCAAGATCACGTTCTTTAGTGCACAAACTGATTAGGGCGGAATACTATTGGCCTACCATGTAGAAGGATGCCCATGCATACGTTAAAGCTTGTGACAAGTGTCAGAGATTTGGCAACCTCATCAGATAACCAATGGAGGAGCTCACTCCAATGACGGCCCCATGGCCTTTCTCTCAATGGGGGTTAGATATCAGGGGCCTATTCCCAATAGCAGTTAGACGGTTGAAATTCCTAGAAGTCGATATAGACTACTTTACCAAGTAGGTAGAAGCCGAAATGCTAGCCACCATAACAGAGAAGAATGTGCGAAACTTTGTATGGAGGAACATCATCTGCAGGTACGGTATACCTAAAGTACTGATCTTAGACAATGAGAAGCAGTTCAACAATGACGCATTCAAAGATTTTTGCTCACAGCTAGGGATCAAGAATCACTACTCATCACCCGCCCACCTTTAGGCCAATGGATAGGTTGAGGTCACGAATCGATCCTTACTCAAAATCATCAAGACTCGACTCGAGGGGGCAAAGGGTATATGGTCGAAAGAATTGCCGAGCGTTTTATGGGGTTACAGGACAACGACAAGGACGCCTACAGGAGAAACACCGTTTCGACTAGCATATGGAAGCGAGGCAGTCATCTCGGCTGAAGTGGGACTCACGAGCTCCAGATTAGGAAATCATGATGAGAGTAGGAATGATGAAGATATGCATCTGCAGCTTAATTTGGTGGATGAGGTCAGAGCAACGGCTGAGCAAAGTTTAGTGTGGTACCAGGACCTTATAACCAAGTACTACAACTCCAAAGTCAAACACAAAGACTTCCAGGTTAAAGATCTTGTCTTAAGAAAGGTAACGGGTGCCACGAGAGATACCTCCAAATGGAAACTAGGACCTAATTGGGAAGGACCATACAGGATCACATCATGGCATAGAAAAGGTATCTACCATCTGAAGACACTAGATAGGCAAAAATTACACCACCCATGGAACAACAGCACTCCTCATTTCTAGTTTATTTCTTTTTAAAATTTTTATTATCTACAGTACTTATTAAGCCCGAAGGGCAGGTTTTTATTTTTTAAGAACAATTTTTATATGTGCATGTTTATCACAATAAGAAGAGTCATTTAGAAATACCATGTGTATGTTATCTACATTCCTACAAAGCTATTATCAAGTCCAATAGTGGATGGACTCATCCCATGGAATGATTCGAAATTATTAAGTCCATAAGTGGACAGGTTCATCCCAAGCGGTGATCTGAAAATTATGAAGTCCATAAGTGGACGGACTCATCCCAAGGGATGATTCGAAATTATTAAGTCCATAAGTGGACGGGTTCATCCCAAGGGGTGATCTGAAAATTATGAAGTCTAATAGTGGACGGACTCATCCCATGGGATGATTCGAAATTATTAAGCCCACAAGTGGACGGGTTCATCCCAATGGGTGATCTAAAAATTATGAAGTCCATAAATGGACGGATTCATCCCAAGGGATGGTTCGTGGATGGGTTCATCCCAAGGGGTGATCTGAAAATTATGAAGTCCATAAGTGGACGAACTCATCCTAAGAGATGATTCAAAATTATTAAGTCCATAAGTAAACAAGTTCATCCTAAGGGATGATCTGAAAATTATTAAGCTCATAAGTGGACGAGTTCATCCCAAGGGGTGGTCTGAAAATTATGGTCCATAAATGGACGGGGTTATCCCAAAATGTGAACTAAAATTATAATCCATAAGTGGACGGATCCATCCCGAGACTTGATTTTGCAATCTTTACTACCGTAAGTGGACAGGTATATTATTTAATCTAAAAAATTAATAAGTTCATATCCACAGATGAACGGATACATCCTAAATGCTGGCCCCAAGACAGACGAGCAAAAATGAGTCACAAAAATAGGAAACAACAACCAACGGACAAAATAAAAGACGATAGATAAAAAGCCCATGAAAGTCGAATGTTTACATCTAAAGAAACCCAAAAAAATGGGCGATGGAAGGAATGGATACTGTTCTTGCAAGTGGTCAAAAAGTTAATAACATACAAGTAAAAAAGAAAAAAAGTAAAAAACTACTGCTGGACGACGGGGGTCTCTTCATTCTTCTCCTCAACCGTCTGATTCCCTTCAAGTTGACGGGCACCGTCCTTGACAGATTTTTCTTGATCAACGTGAGCAGCCACCCCGTCACCTTAAGGGTCGGGGTTAGTATCATTAGCAAATAGCTTGTCAGTTCCTTTGGAGTCATCAGGACGGGCTGGAGTCTGGCCTTCGGCATCGATGGTGATGTGGGACAGGGCTAGATCCAAGAAGGAAGCTTTGACCTAACTGAGGCAGTCGTCAAAGTCGTTGGAAAAAGAACTACCTAGTTCAGCTAAGAGAGTGTCGGAGTTGCGGTATTCCTTTATTGCGTCCTCCTTAGCTCGACGAAGCTACTTCTTGGACTTGGAGATTTCATCCTTAGTGTCCTTAAGCACTTTCTTCAGTACCTCTATCTGCGCCTCCACCTCTTCCAAGAGCGTTTTTGTCAGATCAAGCTTGTTCTCCTGGACGACCTTCCAGGCCTTCAGCCCCGCCAACTCTGCCTCCGTCGCCTCTGCCTTCGCCTTTACACAATCCACCATCGTCGCCTAGGACACGCAATGGTCCACCAGGTCCTTCATCCTAAGCACCCCCTACAAAAATCAAAAACGAGGGTTAGAAAGAATAAAGAAACAACATGACATAAGAGAAAGAAAGACAGACACATACTTGAGCCAGACTGAAGAGATCTGTCTCCCCAATGGCCTTAGTTGAATGGTTTCCTAAGTCCTCATAATCATCACTCTTGATGATAGACGAAAGCTGCTTAAAGGCATAATGAGGGTCTTCACGAAGGAGGACGGGGCGTTTCTCGGCGACGGGGCCCTGACCCATCATTAAGCCCTTACCTTTCCCATGGACGGACGAAGGAGGCAGCTTTCCTTCGTCAGGAGTAACCCCAGTAGACCTTATGTTAGGACATATGTGATTCAATGGTAGAAATATATGTCACTATTTTATGTAATTGGCTAATCTTTTGACAAAACGCACTTTACTTGTAATTTGGTAGATCTAAGATGTGTTTAATACTTCAAGAAACAAGGTTTCAAGTTCAAGCGTTAAAGCATGCAAGTTTGTCCAATAATCAAGTCAAAAAGTGTAGGATTTTCAAACTCGACAGCTAGCATCTATCAAGGTTTAAAGAGAGTTGTTTCAGCCCAAGGCTCGACAGCTACTCAACAGATAGGGTATCTGTCTAGATTTATGAAGTTCTGATTTTCAGTTTTAATTTTCATCCAATCCGTGAATGTATGTTTGGGCTTTCTTTTCTCACAAACCTAAACATATATAAGGATTGTTTTAAGGGCGGTCACAGCTGATGCAACTTAATAAAAAAGTTTTTGCTTGCTCACTCCTAAGTGCAGGAGATCGTAGCAATATAATTCTTGGAGTACCAAGGTCGAACCACAAGGAGCAGCATAGATTTAAAGACAATATAATTAAACAAAATTTTGGGTAAAGAAGAAAAATATTTTTGCTTGGTGATTGTTAACAAGAATAAGAATAAAAACTTATTTAAATCAATAATGTAAATACTAGGGCATCGGGGTGTTTCCCTATATCGATATGAAATTCTTTGTGATCTAAGAAAATATCTATTTCATAATTGATTGTTCTTATACAATTAAAAATTTATGATTCGGTTGAACTGAGACAATTTAAGAACGCATGATAACCTCGATTAATAATGCGGTTAGAAAAATTTTCAGAAAAACCCATTCACTTTAAAACTTAATTTCTATTTGAAACTATTAGAAATTCATTTAAACAATAAGAAAAACATGATTGAATTTATTGAAAGCATGGAAGAACTAATAAATCAAAAGAAATCTAATTGAACAATTAAACATGTTATTGATAAAATCTTAGAAAGAATCACATTGAATATTCATACCGTATAGAAGAAACATAACCCCTAACCCTAGCAAAGAGTTTACGTTGCCATTAGAGAAAAAAAAATACAAGGTTTTCTCTGCCAAAATTCATTCTACCAGCCTCCCTTCAAAACCCTATTGTCAAAAGTGTCCAAAGAAAATAAAACATTTAATATTTTAATTTTCGTCCAGGTTTATACCAGTAACTTGTGAGTTAATTTCGGCCTTCAAATATTGAGAATTTCGAAAAACTCAAAACTGGAAAGTTGTAGATATTTAAGTCACGGTTCCAACTCATCTAGTCTTGTGTCAATTGGATTTTTGAGGAGAGAGATATGCCTAAAATACTGATCAGTGCTCAAATCAGATTTTTCCTTTTCAGATTCTGCCTCTTTGATTTCTTTCCTTATTTGAAACTTCCAATCATGGTAGACGATCCAAACACTCCAGCTGCACCTCCTTAGACATTTAAGCATGGTCCCTTAGCTCCACTTTAATTCTAGTTTGGTCTCCATTCTCTCACAAATTCCTGTAAACTTATCTTTCTCATATGATTTCTTGAAAGTAGAAAATTACACACAATAAATAGTATCTTATTCAAGAAATTATGTAAAGATAAAAAATAAGAACTAATGAAAATTATGGCTTAATTATACAAATTAAGCATAGTAATAAGGAGATAACGCCCATATAAATATATAACAAGTATACATTTTAAGGCGTTATTAGTTTTTCATAAGCATATGTGAACCAGAGACATATGCCCTAGTTCATCTTTCTCTTAAAGAAGTCGCTTTATTTTGTACACCATAGGGTTTTGTGACCAAGTAACTTCATGATCTTCATCGTGTGATAAATTGAAGAACTTTGCAACCAACATCCTTCTCAAGTTGGTGATCAAGTCGCGTACTAGGATCCGCGCATCTATTGGTTAGTCACGTACTGGGAGCTGTAAATTGAAAAGGAGAGATTGTCACTACAGAACAAGTCCAATTAGGTATTGGAGTAAGGGTTCAACTATAAGTTGGTATAAGGTACTGGGATTTCTTTACTTGTAACCGCTTGTTTTGATAATAATGAATTCTCGGGAGTGGTGACCTTAAAATCACCCGATGGAGTTTTTGCCGTGTAGGTTTTCCCCATTCATAAACAAATCACCGTGTCAATTTATTTTTCGCTACATATTTTGGTTTATTGGTGATTTTTTTGTGCTACCACATACAATTGCATGTTAATTTGATTAATTAATAAACTTAGCTAATTAATCAATTAATTTATCACAAAGGGTCAATACGTTTTTGGCCTATCAAGTGGTATCAGAGCAGGCACACTCTGATTAGGGTTAATCTTTACTGTGTGATCCATTGACCCTTGTTTTTCATGCATAGAAGACAGTCTCTTATTATACCTCCTTTATTTGATGGCACTAACTATGCATACTGGAAAGTATGCATGAGAACTTTCTTGCAGTCTTTAGATGAGAAAGTGTGGCAAGCTGTGGAGATAGGCTGGACTAAGCCTACAGAAGTGCTGGCCAACTGGGATGATGCTAAGATCAAGGCGTCAAACTTCAATAGCAGGTCATTGAATGCTCTTTTCAGTGCAGTCACGAATGAGGAGTTCAAGAAGATATCCTCCACTGAAACTGCAAAGAAAGTATGGACCATCCTCCAAACAACCTATGAAGGAACCAAGGCTGTCAAGGATTCAAAGTTTCAAAGGCTCACTACAAGTTTTGAACAAAATCAAGATGGAGGCGGATGAGTCGTTCAATGAGTTCTATGCCAAGTTCAAGGACATGATGAACTCAGCCTTTAATCTTAGGGAAACCATTCCTAAACTCAAGATTGTGAGAAAGGTGCTCAAATATCTGCCCGAAAGATTCCATACCAAGATCACCACGATTAAGGAATCAAAGGATATTGAAAAAATTCCTTTGAATGAGTTGGTTGGTAATTTGCAAACCTATGAGTTAGGTTTGACAAGGATCGGGAAATCGAGCAAGAGCATGGCATTGAAGGCCAAAAGCAGTGATACTAATGAGTCTTCAAACGATAAAAATTCTAAAATGAAGTCCTACATTACAAGGCAATTCAAGAAGTTTATGAAAAATGCCAATGCAAAAGGATTTGACAAGGACCGAAAGTAATCCAATTCTTCACAATTCAAGATTCAAGACAAAGGGAAGAAGGATGCTAAGGATGGCCGTTAGTACATTGTACCCTCAGGACCAAAGTGCTTTGGGTGTCAAGGTTTTGGTCATATGAAACAAGAGTACCCTACTTATCTCAAGACCATCGGAAAAAGTAAGGCACTTGCTGCTACCTTGAACGACACTGAGCCTGAGGATGACTCTGATAATGAGGATGATGAAATCTTAAATGCCTTCACTGCCACCGTAAATCCTACTAAAAGGATTGCTGAAGATGTGGATGAAGAAGAGGAATTGGTGAAGTCTAAATTTGAAAAGATGGATAAGCAAGTGACATCCACACAACCTATGCAAAGTTATACAAGGTCTCAGAAAAGTATGAGAAGTTGTATAGGTTGGCCACCAAGAAACTTAGTGATATGGAGCTTGAGTGAGAAAAAATCTCTACAAAGTTTGATGAAGCAAATCAAACTATTGGAGTACTAAGATTTGAGAATAATTTATTGATTGAGAAGACCAATAAGCTTGAGACAAAACTGTTCCAAGTCAGAGCTCAGCTGGAGCGCTAAACTCGATGAGATGCTCAGTTTTTAGAAATCTGCTTCCGATCGAACCGGTTTAGGATATGATTTCTCTTCTCCTAGTATCGCTTCTACTAGTGCTACTGTTTTTGTTCTTTCTGCTAATAATATTGAAACTGAGAACAATGATATTAAAAATGACTTAGCTAGTGAAAACATAGACAAGGGTAAATCTATCTTAAAAGCACCCCCTAAGCTTGATAAGAAAGAGATTAAAAACCCTAGGACTAAGAAGGGAAACTCTTAAAAGCCTAAGCAGAAAAAGTAGCATTTCTGTCATCACTGCGATGCAACTGGATATACTCGACCTAATTGCTACAAGTGGTTAGCCACTCAAAAGAGCAGCAACATAATCGCGTTGGGAGACCAGAATCAGTTTCCATCCTATTTTGCTTCTCTTGGAGATCTTCTCAAAACCTTCATGTTCCTTTCGAACTTATATGGTTTTAATTCTTCCTCCTTACCGCCGGATCAAAGGTTTGCTAAACAGAAAGGTTCTTCCATGGTGTGGAAAGAAAATGGCTCTAAGTGATTCTGTCACTTCTTCTCTTCTCTCGCCTTCTTGTTTTTGTGTGTGCATTACTTGTGTGTTTTGCTTTATTGTTTTGAGTTAGTCTAGTTTTATGCATTGTTTTTTTTTTTTTTTAACTTGTTTTTGTTGTTTTTCTTTTTAGTTTTGGTTTATTTTGTTTTTCATATAAAAATTTAAAAAAAAATTAGAAAAATACAAAAACAGTGTGTGTTTGTGTACATTGGTACTTGTGTATCTTGGATGGCCATTGAAACAAAGTTTTCTAAAGTTTTGTGGCTCGTGTTTGTGATGAGTAAGATTAAGTAATCTCTTGTACTTAACACTCGTATCACTCTTTTTGACGGGAAGGACTAAAAAATCTTAAGAAAAATGCATAAATAACCATTTCATCACTGTTGCCCACCAATCATGAAATGACATTTTTATGCTTCGGTATTGCAAAAGTGGAATGTAAAATGCTTAACATCATTAAGTATTTCTTTTCTCTCTCTTATATGCCTATGCATGATTTGCTTAAAAGAAAAATATACAACGAAGAATAAAAGCAAAAAAATCAAAATGCTTTATATATGATTGCAAGCATGTATTCTAGGAGAAGTGGGAGTTATAGCATGTACCTTGAAGGTGATAGTCTCCATCAAACAGTTATGATTATGTGTGAGTTAAACTGATTTTCTCATATCTCAAATCGTCGTAACATGTAGACACTTATGCAATCTTATGATGTTTTTCACACATAACATGCAATATTCTTTACTACTTTTGATAATTGTGCAGGTACAATATGATTTGGCCATCACAAGATTTACATGTGTTAATATATGCTCACTAAACTGTCTTAACTCATTTTTGAAATAAAAAATTAGTTAGACTTGTTTAGTGTGTGTGTGTGTGTGTTTTAGGATCTATATGCTTACATTTTTCTTTTTAAGATGTTTTTGAGAGATTAAAATGTTGTTTGGATCCTTGTTTGAGTTATATATTTGATTGCATTCATGTCTGTGTTTTTCTCTTCTTGAAAAATTGTTTTTGAGCAATCTCGATAGCTCCTCGACACCTGGCTTATCTATCGAGCTCTTCAGCTTCTTTTTATTGCAATCTCGATAGCTTCTTGATAGCTCCTCGATCTATCGAGCCTCTTTTTGCTATGGACACCTCTAGACAGCTGCTCAATAGCTGTTTCTCTTCATGCCTTTAAAGCTCGACACCTCTCAACACCTCTCGATCTGTCGAGAATTATGAGAGTCTATAAATAGGATCCGTGTGACTCAGATCTCACTTTTCTCGATCTCTCTCGATACTTTTGTGTCTTTTCACCTCTCAAAACATTTCTTTCTCACTTCAAACTCCCTTCCCAAGAGCTTTTCGGCCTCAAGATCATTTTTCTTGCTTCTGGGATGCTCTTTATCTCTCATTTTTCATGCATTTAGGTATAAGTTTTGGGTTTTTGAAAATTTTTTGGGGTTTTTCAAAATTGGTAGAATTTTTGTGAAATTTTTGGGATAGGCTTTGTGAAAATGGTTCTAAATCATTATGCATTGCATCTCATTTGCATTATAACAATGTTTCATGCATTATAGGTATGTGTTTACTTTGTTGAACTGATTGTATGCTGGTAGGATTTGATTGAGCTAAGCTCATGATGTTTTTACTATTGCATATCACATGCTCATGTATTTTCATGCATACGTACCTTACATTCTCTATATTCTTATATATTGATTGTGTTTAATGCTTTTTTGCATGTTTCTCACTCCCTCTCTCTCTCTCTCTCTCTCTCTCTCTCTCTCTCTCTCTTATTTACGTTAGCTGCGTCATGGCACCTAAACGTAAGTCTACTTCGTCCGAAACCCTCTTCATTCTGGGGCATCCACTTCTTCTGACCCTACTCCCTCACATGTTCGGTTCTGTGACGATAAAGCCTAATAGGACTTTTCAAAGAACTTCTCTAGACGAGGCATTCATTCAAAATGCCAAGTCATTTTGTCGGACTTCTCCAACACTGACCTACCCACTGTCATTCACAGTAGGGGTTGGGAGTCACTGTGTGACGTCCCAGTCACTTGTCCATCCATGCTTATTCAGGAGCATAGTTGTCAGTATCGTATGATATGCGATACGCATCGAATTGTATGGAAAAAGTTTCGTATTGTATCGGTGTATCGTAAGTGCTAATGAATTTTACGATATAGTGTGTATATCGTATGAATCGTATCGTATCATAAAATCGTACATATCGTATGATACATAGACAAATGCTTTAAAATGAGATTTTTTGTTAAAATTTGTACTTTTATTTGAATTTAACAAGTTGTTAGACTTGTTTTTAGCAAAAAATTATTAGTTTACTTAATTTAGCCTACTAAAATAACATATTCATTAGTTTTTTCCCACTCTCTCCTATAATTGGACTACATAGTACATACTTACCTTTCTCTTTAATATTTAAAAATTTATTTTAAATTTATTTTTATTTTTATTTTTATTGTTATTGTTATAAGTCCAAGAAACTAGAATGCCAAAAAAAATTTATAAAAAAATTATTAAAATAAAAAGAACAAGAAGAGATAGTAAATGTTAATAACGAATAATGATGAAGAAAATTTTAATGAAGAAATAAATTTGCAAAATTATAAATATGATGATAGTGTTGACTTAGATAGGGTTGATTAGGAAATTTGATGAATATGATGAAAATAAATTATTATTTTTGGGTCATTTGTAATATATTATCACTTTTGAATTTAAGTAATTTGAATGTGTATGTTATAAACACATGCTAATTTGATTTATTTAGTTAGCTTGTTAAATATTATTACACAAGTGATGAATAAATTAGTCATTAGTTGAATATATTCAAAATTTGTAATGAATATACCCTTTATATATGTATACTTATAATTTTTTATAAATTTTATTAAGTATTTGTGTATCTTATGATACACAATACGATACGATACACAATATGGAAAAATTAAAAATCGATTTATGATACGATTCATGTTTTGACAACTATGTTCAGGAGTTCTATTCCAACATGCATAGATTTGATTATTCAGTTCCTCTCTTTGTTACTCGCGTTCGAGGTACGCACATCATGGTCACTCCGGATATTGTATCCGACGTGCTCTATGTCCCCAGGATAGCGCATCCTAACTACTCTAGTTGTAAGCGTCTTAAGACTGTGTCTAAAGACAAGCTTATATCTGCTTTTTGTGAGCGTCCCTCTGATTGGGGTAATTGTTAGTTCACTCCTTGTTCGGCCTTTGTTAAAGGTCCTCGGTTTCTTAACATGGTTATGACTTTTGTTTTGCATCCTTTATCTCATTATAACTCTATTACCGAGCCCCATGCTCGATTTTTGCTTTCTCTTTTAGAGCATCTTACTACAGATTTTCCCTCTCATTTTATTCTTTCCATCATAGATATATATAGAGATACGAGACCCATGATAAGCTCATCTTCTCTTCGGCTATCACGAGGATTTTACGCCATTTTCTATTCCTTTTCCTGTTTCCGACCACTTCCATATCATGTGTGCCATAGACGCCGCTACCGTTAAATGGAGTGAGGCACAGCTACGTTCGAGGCGATCCAGGACGGCAACTCCTCCCACTTCTTCTGTTGGTGGTGTGACTTTTGATGCGATCATAGCGCAGCTTCAGCATATGGATGCTCGCCTTGACACTCTCAGTGATGACTTGTGTCAGGTGAACACGTGTTAGTCGTATTGCCAAACGACAGGCTTACCTTGGTGGTTACGTAGAGTCTCCCTGTCCTCCTCCCAAGGCATCCGACGACGATGATGACTCCGACAACGACGATGATGATGAGGATGAGGGTGCTAGCTCACTCAGTGATGACGAGATGTCTACTTGATATACTTACCCTTTGTCACTCGTGACAAAAATGAGAAGTAGTTTTGGATATGAGAGTAGTCATACTCATAGGAGGAGGGTTAGTATAGGAGATTTTTGTTAGGGGGAGTGTTCATTTCTTTGAGGGATGTAGTGAGGACTTTATGTATCTATTTTTTTCCTTTCTATTTAGATACATTGTTCTTGTACCTTAGATCTTGTGATCATATTGTGATAGCAAACCTTGTACTTGTTGATATATATATATATATATATATATTTGAGGTTGTTATTACAGTTCTTTCACCTATCTTTACATGTGTTGTTTCTTTTCTTTTTTTATACAAATGTTTCAATTTTTCTTGTATGCAATCTTATATTTCTGTTTCACACTAAGATGCCTTGATAAGTTTTACTTAAAGTATTTCAAAACTACAGGTTGTCAAAGTTTACTTGCCATAAACTCCCTTCTTGCAAAGTTTTTCAAGAGTTTGTGTTAGGATAGATTTTATTGTATTCAACAAGTGAATATGAGTTGAATGATTTATGACTTCTCTCATATGTTCATTTGTTTATTATGATTTTGTCACAGATTGCCAAATGGGAGATTGTTAGGACATATGTGATTCAATGATAGGAACATATGTCGCTATTTTATGTAATTGGCTAATCCTTTAACAAAACGCATTTTACTTGTAATTGGGTAGATCTAGGATGTGTTTAATGCTTCCAGAAACAAGGTTTCAAGTTCAAGCGTTAAAATCATGCAAGTCTGTCCAAGAATCAAGTCAGAAAGTGTAGGATTTTAAAACTCGACAGCTAGCATCTATCGAGGTTTAAAGAGAGCTGTTTCAGCCCGAGACTCGACAGATAGGGTATCTGTCTAGATTTATGAAGTTCAGATTTTCAGTTCTAATTTTCATCCAATCCATGAATGTATGTTTGGGTTTTTTTTTCTCACAACCCTAAACATATATAAAGATTGTTTTAAGGGCCATCACAGCTGATGCAACTTAATGAAAAAGTTTTTCACAAGTATATTGTGAACTGGAAACATATGCCCTAGTTCATCTTTCTCTTGAATAAGTTGTTGTGTTTTGTACACCTTAGGATTTTGTGACCAAGCAATTTCATGATCTTCATCGTGTGATGAACTAAAGAACTTTGCAGCCAACATCCTTCTCAAGTTAGTGATCAAGTCGCATACTGGGATCCGCGCATCTATTGGTTAGTCACATACTGGGAGCCGTGCATTGAAAATGAGAAATTATCACTACAGAACAAGTCCAATTGGGTATTAGGGTAAGGGTTCAACTGTAGGTTGGTATAAGGTACTGGGATTCCTTTACTTGTAACTGCTTGTTTTGATAATAGTGGATTCTCGAGAGTGGTGATCTTAAAATCACCTAGTAGGGTTTTTGCCGTGTAGGTTTTCCCCATTCGTAAACAAATCATTGTATAAATTCATTTTTCGCTGCATAGTTTAGTTTATTGGTGATTTGTTTGTGCTACCACGTACGTGCTACCACGTACAATTGCATGTTAATTTGATTAATTAATAAACTTGGCTAATTAATCAATTACTTCATCACAAGAAGTCAATATTTTTTTGGCCTATCACCCTACCGCCACCTTAGGTTTCTTAGGTAGATGGTCGATCTTGTCCGACGGTTTCCTCTTTATGGACGGGTTGGATGGACCCATTCCCTCCTTCTTCCGTGCAGTCGCCTATTGCTTGATGTAAGCCCTCCTCCTTCCGTCTTCCATTTATGCATAAAGATGGACAGAAAGAGGGAGTTAGGTAAACTACCAAAAATTTTAAAAATAATAATAAGTATTGAGCAACGAACTTACGTCGGCGCGCTTGACTATCGTGGTGACGGGTAGCTGCAGTAGGTTCAGGACCCTCACAATACCAATGGATGGTGTTCAAAGTAACCAACTTCACCCACGTTTTGTCCGACAACTTAATCCTAAAGATATGCTCCAAGAAATTCCACTGCTTAAGAGTAACCTCTGGGCGATCACGATCTCCAACAAGAAGACGATTAGGATATCAAATAAAACAAGTAAAAGAAAACGAAGCTTAAGACAGACGGACACCTACCAGACAAGGGCATTATACCCCAAGTTTTGGCCATTGGCATGTACTCCTAATCGTCAGGGTGACACATCCAGCCGTCCCCTTGAAGGAAGAAGTATCGACTTTTCCAGTTTCTATTTGAATCAGGGGTCTCACACACTAACCAGAGTGACGGTTTCCTTGGTAGGAAATTATACATGCCCTTAGACTAGACAATCTCAAATGGACGTTAGTAGTGGAAGAACTCCTCCACCGTCATCCTGCGTGCCCCATTAGTAAGACCCCATATAAGACTTCCACGTCAAGGAAGACTCTCCAAGCATTCAGAGAGATTTGGGTGACGGCCAGTCCCAAGTATTGAAGGAGACAACGGTGAAGAGCACTTAAAGGGAATCTAAGTCCCGCTTTCAACATCTGCTTATACACTCCGTTGTCTTCAGCATTCTGGTAGTAGCACTTTTCATGTTTAAAGGGCAGACGGATTAGGATGCCAACGGGAATCTGGTATTTTTCCTTAAGAGTATCAAAGTTTTTTTTTCTTGATGGTAGAATGAAAGCCGTTTACCGTCCACAACGGAAACAGAATAAATTGCCTAAAGCCATCAAGACCTATGACGGACTAAGTGGGTTCGGCACTGCCTATATCTTCGTCGTTTGAGTCACCTTCTAATCCTTCCACGTCCAAGTCCTCATCCTCCTCCGTGGAAGGTGAGTTGGTGGATAGAACCCGTTCATCATGGGAGGTGCCGGGGTTATCCTGACCTAACGGATACACCTCATCGTAGCCCGCCCCTTTGCAGACACACAATTGATCACTCGACTTCTCACTAGACATCTGTCACCTACACATGATAGATAAAACTCCTAAGAATCTATAGGTCTAAATAGTGGATGGGCATGCAATATTTAAGAGAAAAGCAAAAAAGAGAGTTCAACATAAGGCAAAGGATACTTACAGTTGAATGATGCAAAAAGGGCAACGGAGAAGGCGTGGCGGACAATCACACGAAATAGACGATATGTCAGTTTCTGATAGGAGACAGTAGCGCTTTGACTGGAAATTTGTTGTGAAAAGTAAAAATGAAGGGGAAAGGCGACATATATATAGAGGAAATGGCACGGAAGATGAAGGGATGCTTCGATCTAAATAATCAACCACTAAAAATATGACACATGTCCCTCCTGCATTAATGACCCTAGGACTAGGCTATCAATCAAGGTGCATTCCCCAAGGGTTGAGTCAAACCATCACTCCATGAGCCCGTCTACCAAATTAGGCGACGGACCCATAAAGTGAGGGAGCATCTAGAGAGGATAAAATTGAGGTAGACAAATCCGTTCAATAAGGTTAATCGTAGGTGGCGATATTAAGGAAGTGGTCGGGTTATGCCCCGAACAAAGAGAAAGAAAAACGGACGAACCCTCCATAGTGGACGGGTTCAAATTAAACGGATGCAAAGGAGATGGTAGTTAAGCTACGAGGCATCTACGTGGCCTAAGTGGTCTCCAAGAAACCTCAAATGGAAACATCTTGCGCCCCACGATTAGCCCTAATCAACGAAATCTCTATATGGGAAGAATCTCGTAAAATACATGTATTTATGAAGATCTTCCCTATAAGGAAACGTCTTCTTCACCAAGAAAACCAAGGTCGGTTCTACACTACTATAAAAACCCAAAGCTCCCAGATATCAAGGTAAGCATAACTTACCCCAATTCTGGCACTCTAGAGTGGTGAACATTCTCTAACTTAACTTTCGGAGAGTATTTGGTCAATATCACACCAGTACTCTCTGTAAGGTTTTCTTCTTTTTTGTTGCGCAATTTTTGTCTAGAATACGTGAGGATTATGTACTTACTGACGATTTTCAGCATCATCAATTATGAATGGTGAAGAAAAAATAATAGATTTATGTGAAAATAACAAACAATTAATCACAGTCTACCACATATCAAATTATGAATGTTACAGAAAAAATTATGAGTTTTATAAAAGCGACAAAGAATTAATCACAATCTACGTAAGGTAACTATGATAAAAGTTATGATTTTTTATGGGATTTTAGTACTAAAATTGCTACCCACGTATCCTCACATCACAAATACCGTAGTCTAGGGCATTTTCTTTTTCTTTTTTTTCTTTTTTTTGGTTAAAATAGTCAGGGCATTTTCGTCCACACCAAGGTAGTGTACCGTACACTGCCTATTTTTTTTTTTTTTTTCCTCATGATCCACTTTCGGCATTTGGCTTATCTTTAGCTATTCTCAGATTCTTGGCACAACTAGGTAAAATAGTTAACAGCAAGCCACACAAGTCGCAATCATCCAGGGTGATTTTGTCTCTAAATCCAAATATCTAAAGGAATCTTCCCCTTTTCATTTCGTTTTCTTACTTTAGAATTAATTAAATGTATATTATGCAAATATATTAATATTATCCACCACCTTTGCTTTCCTAGCAGTTATATATAAGACCTTTGAGAGCTTCATTCAATCACAAACCAAGCCTAGCAACTACAACTCCTCACAAGCCTCATAAGCCAGCAGCAATATTTGCCAGATTCTCTCACATTCCCATCAAAATTTCATCACTTCAAAGTTCAAACACTACCCAAGATCACTAACTAGCTCTGTTTTGTGCTTTAAAGATCTTTGGTACCCACATTTTACACTAATCAGCACAACTAGTTACATTGAAAAGAGTCTGTCAAAGACCCATAACCGGCTTCAAAATTTTGGGATTAAGGTCTGATTGTTGTTATTGTTAATACTTGTTCAATCGTGGTTCTTGAGGCTCAATGGATCGCATTGTGAAAATTGCATCGCAAAAGGCAGTGGTGATCTTCAGCAAGAGCTCATGTTGCATGTGCCATGCAATTAAAAGACTATTTTATGAGCAAGGAGTCAGCCCAGCAATTCATGAACTTGATGAAGATTCTAGAGGAAGAGAAATGGAGTGGGCTCTGATGCGACTAGGGTGCAACCCTTCAGTTCCAGCAGTGTTCATTGGGGGTAAATTTGTGGGCTCAGCTAATACGGTCATGACCCTTCATTTGAATGGTACTCTAAAGAAAATGCTCCGAGAAGCTGGAGCTTTATGGCTTTAGCAACATTTTCCTTCACAACCCTAGTACTAAATGTTCCAAATAAGGTTAACTCAGTTGGTTTTTCTTTTCTTTTCCTTTTTTTTTCCCTACTTTTTTCACTTAGACCCCGCGGCTCCTGCAAGTACATTGTATGGAAAATAATCTATATGTAGAGTCTGAAATGTAGTTTCTATATGAAATTCTCAGTTTTACGTGAAAACTTGTATTAAGTGGCGCTTTTATTTCACTAAAAAGATATGAGCTTTAATTTGACATTACGTCTAGCTCCTGTGTTAATGAACATGAAAGATATAAATTAATAAATTTATTATCCTTTAACTTTCTTTTTCATATTCTGGGTACGACTTTTTTTATGCTGTGACACATAATAAAATGCAATCTATACGAGGGAGTGCAATAATAGGAGTTGAATACCATTGGTGGTAATTAATCATAGTGGTATAGAGCAAGGATGTCAATACCGTACCGGAGGCCGTACCGGTTTGGCTACCGGTACGATATATTTCGGATACCGGTCAATACCGGTATACCGTTTCGGGTTTACCGCTATTTTTATATTTATAAATATATATATATATATGTATGTGTTTGTATATATATATATATATTATAATAAATATAAAAGTTTACCATAAAACATTTCCTCAATTCAAAACTAATTATTCATGGTTTTAAACTTTTGTATCAATTAAAAGGGAAAAAAAATAAAAATAATAAAATAGAAAGCTTAAAAGTTACCATTGCATACTAAAAAAACAAATAATACTAATAAGTTAATGCAAATAAGTTACCATTCTTTCCTAACAAAAATTCAAAAATTACAAAACTTAAAAAAAAAAAAAAAAAAAAATTTATGTACCGGCCGGTATGCCCGGTACCGGCCGGTATTGCCCGGTATTGGCCGGTACGGCCGGTACGAGGCCGGTACAGCCGGTATTTTTACCGGTACAAAACGTAGAGGTTAACCGTACCGGATCACCGGCCGGTACGGTATATTCCGGCCGTACCGGCCGGTACGGTACGGTATCAACAACACTGGTATAGAGTATAAACACTTTTTTTTTAGTTATATTTATGTTGGTACTGTGAAAACGGAGGTGTGGGGCTAAATGGTGTGATTCTGACCTAGCTAGGCAAATGAGTGCATGTCACATAAGCCTGTGAAATTCCTTGGCAATTGTATGTGGCATAATTAGCCGAATTATTTGATAATATCATTTCGATAAAAAATGGATATATTCTTTGATAGTTATATAAAAGTGGATCACATTTTAAGCAAATATATTCTTATTAGTGTTGTAACATCAAGGAAGGTTTTAAGATGCTTGGGGGGGGGGGGGGGGGGTGTTTGTCATCAGGATGGTGTCACAGATTTCTGTTCCCATATTCCAAATTTCCAATAGCACCATGGTGCCCCTTGTTTTGGTATTCTAGAGGTGTTGCTCTATCTTGAGAATATTTGGGAGTTAAAAGCAAGTTGCAATATGATAAAGCTCCTTATGTTCCACCATCTCACTTTTAATTAAGTAGGTTGATTGCGCGGCCATATTGTCACTAAACAAAGGGATTCCTTGCATTTGTGGAGGGATTATCTTTGTTTAATAATCTATCTTTTCTTTATGGATAAAGTGCTTGCGGCAAGAAATTCGCATGGCCCTATATCTTAATGGAGTTTTTGTTCTAAACAGTCCATCGTTCTTTGTCCAAAGCCTTGGAAACCTTACTATAGCTCTATTGAACCATCCAAATTATTTTAGTAGGCCATATGCATGTGGTCTCAAAGTTTCTTATTTGAAATAAGTGTCTGCTACCCTCCATGCAAATTGTATTTTTTTTTATTAAAAAAATAATTTAATAGTTAGGAGAAGGCAATATATATATTATTGGTTGGACATTTTATTATCTTTAGCAAAAGAAAAGTTTATTTTTTGCAATATCCAGTTGATTGAATAATATTCATCACTTTTGGGGTCTTCTTCTCAAAAAAAATTTATTACAATACCCTGTATATATATGTAGCTTCTCTCACTCCTCTCATGCATAAGTTTATTTTTCAATTTACTTCTTTAACTTCCATTTGTACACAATATTATTATGGTTTTTCATCAAATATTAAATTCACAAAATGACTTCAATTGGAAAGTTCAAACAAATTGATCGGAAGTAAATGAAATGACTAAATTAAAAACACATTAAAATCAAAGGTCTGGAATGGTGTAATTTGTAATTTGTAATTTAGCATACTACTAGATCTAATTCTCTCTTTTTACTTTTTTTTTTAATTTTTTTTTTGAGATAGCCTATCTTCTACATTTTTTTTTTTTTTTTTGCCTATCTTCTACTATAATAATATAATAAATTATTAGTAATCTGAAAAATTAAATTATTATAAATGGAGAAATTATTTATTCCTAGAAGCTACAAAAAAGATTTAATATAGATTCATATTTTGAAGTTTTGTGTTTAACTCCTGCACATTATGAGTGGAATTTCTCAAGTAGTATTTAATAGGACAACAAAATGCATGAAACCTAGATGTTGGACAGATGCTAATTGACTCTCATTACTTGACGGAGTTAATCACTCAAGTATTTAAAGCTGCTTTTAAGGGAATTCTCAAGTGTACTTGGAGAAAATTCAAGTAGTATTCATCCTGAGAATAAGCTTATTAGATAGACCCGCACGTAGTATCACACTTCACCGAAAGATCTGTCTGTTTCACGAATGAAATTGATTTGAGAATGTAAAAGAAGAAGAGTTTCAGCCACCACTTTGAGAATTCGACTTTTGGGGTATACATCCACAAAAGCAACATTGATAATGGAATGGATACTATAACAAATGCTGAGACAATCAAGCCCTCCTTACACCCCCATATGCATGCTTACCTCAGCCGTAAAGCCCATAGAATATTTAGGTTCTCATTTTGTGTATTCAAAAATACAACTATATGGTAATCAGGACTTTTCTGAAAATCTGTGGAGTGCCTTTTGCATTAGAAAAAGCAGCCACATCCATAACAGGACCACTGGACTGGACAGCAGTTAATTTTTAAGTTTCATTATGTCTCTTTTGGATTTGTTTGTTGTATTATGGTAAATGCTACATCAGTAACATACCCTTTCATTGTTCAATAAATATTACAAATCTAAAGATTATTCAGTGTCTCTTAAATCCAATAGATAAAATGTTAATAATGAAAGGATTCATATTTCCTGTTCAATATGCTAAATTGTCCTGGCCTTAATTAATTAGAGATTCATCACTTTTTTTCCCTTTTCATCTCCTATCTAGAACAGGGAATGAAGCACAAGTATGTTAGTATATTTGCATATGTTTAAGTTAGGAATTTGACCTAATTCCTAGAATTTGTGATTAGTAAATAAAAAATAAAGAATAACATGCAAAGAACAATCACAAGACATAAAAATTACGTGGTTTAGCGATACTCCTACGTCCACGATGCTATAACGATTTTCAATATGTCATAGAAAATAATATTTATCGCTACGTTCACGGAGTTATAAAGATTTTCAATATGTCATAAAGAATAATATATAGGCGACAATGCAGTACAATGATACAGCAAACCCTAATTCTGAACAACATATATATACCCCAAACAATGGGTTCAAAAATGGGCCAAAAAGTTCTAAGCCCAAGCCTCTACTTCATGAACTAAGCCTTATCAAAAAAAAAAAAACCTATTTAAAATGTAAAAATTCCAAGTCGGGTTGCAACACAAACCGAATCGAACAAAAAAATAAACTCTATATAGCCCAATAGTTTATATTTATGGCATTCCTACAAAAAAATAAAAGCTTTTAGTATTAACCCTGATTGTTGCTTGAATCAAGGCAAATCAATTAATCCTAGATTCAGGCCTCATAGGTCAATTGTTTTAAACATTTATACATAAAAACATACCGTAACACTAAATACTGAGAAATACTGAGATTTCATCATTTAGAACATAGTTTTTTCTGTATTCCTTTTGTTATTTACACACAAAAAATTAAAAGATATTGCTTTCTTTCTGAAAAAAAAAAAAAATATATATATATATATATATTTATATCGCTTTAATCACTGGCCTAGAAGATATATATATATTTGACTGTTCTTCGATAGGTACACAACAATCACACACTAGCATTTTTGCAATCTTCAAGTGTTGCTTATGGATATTATGTGGCCAACCTGAGATGCCAGTGAAAGACAAAAAGAGAGCTAGCACAAGAAAAGGAACGAAAAATATAGAAAAGGAAGGTGAGAGTGATACTTCAACTTTTGGTGTCACTCTTGTATTCTTCCATTGCCAAAAAGCTAGATAGGTAAATATTCACTTTGTCTATAATGTGATGGAATTGATTCTACTTTATCTTATAACAGAGAAAGTCATTACTACCCTTCCATAATCTCATATGCCTTTTTTCTTTTTTCTTTTTCTTTTTAATAATTTAGTCACATGAAAAACATTAACATTTTACGAGTGATTAATATAGCTTTGTCTTTGGTAAGATATATATCAGAATAAAACTCCATATCTCCTCTCTATATCGAGTCATCGGCCCAAAATTACCAAATTAATGTTAGAGATTTGATATGGGCTTTATTAGCTCATTCATCCAAGATTGCCTTCTTGATCCAACATATACTTTGTCCTGGACTTTAGCTAGCGTGTATTATTGGGCCGAATCTGCTTAAAAGCCCAAAGTTTCCTTTTAGAAATTACCAATCAGGCGGGTTGGGCTCTTTGTCCACAAATTCTTCACTTCACAAATTGGGCTTACAAACCATATTTTTTCTACGTCACAAATTGAGCTCACAGCCCATAATTCTTTTGCTAAATTAGGTAAGGCTCATAACCCATAATATTTCTTCTTCTTCTTCTTCTTCTTCTTCTTTTCTCTCTCTGGAAATCTATACTAGCACTGCCCTTAGCTTGATCACACTACCCCAAAAAAACATCTTTATCATCAAATTTACTTTTTATGTATGTCATTAAGTAGTTTATTGTCTCCATTTAGCCTCAAAATAATTAGTCTAGCCTAGATTTGAAATTTGCACTTAGTTAAAATTACTTTAGTTACTTTTTAATCATGTTTATGTCATCTGTCATCTTGTATTGGTTCAAGTCCTCTTTGTTAAGTTATTATCAAATTCTAAGCTTCAACTCGAAGTCAAGCTCAACTCAAAGTCAAATTGAAGCCTTAGTTAACCTCGGAATAAAGCATAGGGCAAAAAATTTTCACAACAAAGTTTAGGTAGCATGATGTTAATAATGGGTAAAAAAAAATTTATATAAATGGAGACTTATATGAGAATCAATAACAAATTATTACCTCAATTTTGTTATAAAATTGTTATGAAAAATAATTTGATTATAGCACTATTCAATCTTAAACTTGTGAAAGTTTAATTTTTAATTTAAAACCACCCAAAGCAGGGTTTGATATATAATTTGGCAAATGAAAAAAAATGGGGCCTGAGTTACCATGTCCTGATAAATTCTCTCAAGACAAGAGACTCCAACAACCTGCATAGCTAATCTAGCCATCACCTTCGATAAGGTCGTCACACTTTTTTTTCTTTTTGTTTTTTATTTCTACTTTATTATAATTATATATTTATTTAATGTGATATTTACTTAAATTAAATAACCAATCAAGTGGTATTAATTGATCTTAATTTGCACAAAACGATCCACCTGTCAGCTGCTCAGAACAGAAATTTCTACTTCGTATTCTGTGAATGATTTTTTTGATTATTATTAAGGTGACGATAATCTCAATGTTGGTCCAAACCTATTCATCTTCCAAGGACGGCATGATTAGTATATTCTTTATTTTCTAGAAAGATTAATACTCAATGATTTCGTCAAAGATCATTGACCTCTACTTATCCAAAAAAATAGATCATTAACCTTTATCACATCGCCACGTGTCTGTTAAGAACTGGATGGACGGTGGTCATGAACACCTCTAACTTACCACGCAAATTTTGCTTTATAACAAGGTATAGTATAGTAGCTAGAATTTGGCAAAAGTGGGATGGGGTGGTAGATAATTATCCCATACGGTCTCATTCATTAAGATGCATGTACTCCCCACCATCATCATCGTTTATATAATTTTTTATTGATTAAGTTGCAAACTTGATGTTTGATACTTGATACCATTGAACAACTTGCATTAGATCGAAGAAAGGAAATAAGTGTGAGGCATGAATGTTCGCCATGCAATTACCTACTCAATTCAGTCGTTTTGAAATTCATGTCATCTACTTGACTCGGCCATTGTAAAGCTAACCCATCAAATGATCCTAAATCGACACCTAATAACCTCAACACAAGAAACTAATAAATGCATGAACCGAATACTTTGAAATCAACGCTAGATGTTACCAACCATTATTTCTTATAACTCACAATAGCAAAAATTAAGGAAAACCATTTTTCACAATTAATTTCAAGAAAACAACTTTAAAAGCAAAGAGTGAGTAGGGGAAAAAGGTATGTGATAAAACTTATCTAAAAATCATATCGATTTCTCATTCAAATATCAAGTAACAAGCTTAAAGTATTGGCGCATTGGTGGACACTGCACCGATGTCCTTTAATTGACTCTTTATATGTATCTTGAAATCTATTCTCCCAATCAAGAGTAAAACCAACTAATTTTTTTGGATGCGTTGCTACAATTTTTGGGTGGAATGTAATTTTCTTTCAAAGGTTGTTTGGGTGTGTTATATTCGATTTCTCTTTCTCTCTCTTTTGAGGAGTAAGTGAAAATTGAGAATATTTGACTTGCAGATCTAACTTCACAGATTTGTGGATGAAATGCCAATAATAGACCATATGATTATTGGCATGCTACATGAGATTTCAAACGAACAAGGATGGTGACTTGGGTGAAAATTTGTGTATTGTCTTTTTAGAGGAAGGCAGACTAATAGAGTGATGGAGGCAACACCATATAAATATGCTCTGTATGGAAGAAAGTACTTTTCTTCTCCAACTATTAATTATTGTGATTTAATTTTAGAGAATATATATCAACTCATTCTTCCTCTTTCGGCCGGTATGCAATAGCCCAATATTATTTTTTTTTTTGAGAGAGTTTTAACCTATAACGTCCGCTCCTGATGATAGTTCTTTATCATCAGATCAAGATACCAATCAATTTTTGGTGTAGACAGGGATTGAACCTCAAATCTCTTATTCAATCATCAGAGACTTTACCAGTTGAGTTGAGTTAACTAAAACCTACCCAAAATTAATTGTTAATAGTTAATAACTCAACTTTCTCCATGGTTTACAAATATTTATTTATATCCTTTTACTTACATTAAAATTGATATCATTGGAAGCACTTAACCACCATAAAGACCAAAAAAACAAAAACAAAAACAAAAATGTGGAAGCAAAGCACCTTAACAAATAGAACAGGCATCAATAGAAAAAATATCTCAAAACAGAGGTGACAGCTAAGTGGCTACACAAACTAGCAAGAAAAAAAGTGAGATGGAACCTGAGTTTCAACACGCAACCCCACGCTCCAGAGAAGAAGAGGAAGAGCTTGACAGAAGCACAAAGAAGTTCAAAGACAGTAGTGGAGATAATCCTTTCATTCCAACTCATGGCCAGGTTAGTTACAAAGATAGTCTTATTGGTGATATCCCAGGAGCCTATGCTCAAGCTTTTAGCTTTGAGAATGAAGAGGCTCTTGAAGCAAAGTCTGACTCTGAGTTAGAAGAAATTACAGAAGGTCTGGTAGAAGTTAAACTTACAAAAGAAACTAAGAACCGTATCAGGGCACCATGGGCCAAAGCTTTGATAGTGAAAGTGTTTGGTAGAACTGTTGGATACAACTATCTCACTTTCAAGATCAATGCCATGTGGAAACCCACTGTTAGAATGGATTGTGTAGACTTAGGCAAAGACTTCTTCCTGATAAAATTCTATGACAATGGGGACTATGACAAAGTTTTACGTGGTGGTCCATGGTTTATTGGCGGACATTTTCTGGCAATCAAATCTTGGGAGCCATATTTCAAAACTTCAGGGTCCGTTTGGATTGAACTTATTGTTGCTAAAACTGAAAATTGAAAACATTATAGCAAAATTATTTTTAAATGTGTGAATAGTATCGTGGGACCCATTTTTAATATTTTTTAACCCGTGAACAGTGCCAAACAGTGTATGAACAGTAATCAACAGTGTGTTGTCCCCCTAAAGCAAAAACGATGCAGGAAAAAAAAAAAAAAAAAAAGTAAAACGCAAAACGTGAACGCAGGTTTCAGCTGAAACCAAACGGGCACTCAGAGTCTAGTTTCTCATCAGTGGCTGTCTGGGTTAGATTTCCAGAGCTGCCTATTGAGTTTTATGACAAGTCAGTCCTTATGGAAATAGGCAAAGCCATTGGGCCAGTCCTTAGAATTGATTCCTATACAGCTTCTGGTTCAAGAGGCAGTTATGCTCGTTTGTGCATACAAATTGATCTTAAGAAACCACTAATAAATACCATTAAAGTGGGACGGTTATTCTAGAAAGTGATGTATGAAGGATTATCAGCTCTATGCTTCTGCTGTGGTAGAGTTGGACATAAACAAGAAGTCTGTGGGTATCGTGTACAACCCGAGAAAAGCACCTCTTCACCTAAATCACCGTCTATGCAATCAGAGAAGAAGACTGACCAAAAATTTGGGGAGTGGATGTTGGTAACTAGAAAGAAACAGCCAATCAAGAATGAACGTGTAAATACACCCAATCAAACGAACCAGAGTAGTTTGTTAAATGCAAAAGGAACTAAGGGTATTTTCAGAATCCCAAAAACTAGCCTGACCACCTTTAAGCCAGACAGATGGGACGGTTAAGAGTAAAGCCAAAAACTCAAGGTCACCCCAAGTTAAAAAAAGTTCCAATACCAGAGAAACCAAGTCCTTAAAACGCTCCAGTCCTGAGCCAAGCACGAAATCATCCAAGTCCACTCCTTCAACCTCAACTTCTTCTTCCTCCAACTCCCTCCATGGACCGCTCCAACAGAAGGCCACCACCTTTCCCCTCCTCGGGCTGGGCAATGTGGCACAAGAACAAGGCAGTAGTTATTCCAGACGAAGTAATTGCTCAGATTCGGTCAACTCCCACGATCACAATGGGCGGAACCGAGGAGAATCTTTGCACAGCATGGAAACACATATTTCCAATCACTCCAGAGAGCATGAGAACAGGGAATCTGGCATTGGATCACTTAGCGTGGGGAACAATACCAAATCCTTGGTGGAAATTTCTCACAGACATGCCATTGATCTCGGAAGTGGAAGCAGAGGCGTTAAACAAGCTCAGGCGGCCATTAGTGCTGCCCCACTTGGACGAATCGAGTTGGCTAATACAGGAGAGAAAAGTAATAGATTTCAGGGGTTCAGCAACAGCGCACCTGGGGAATTTTCCCACGTTGAAACTGTTCCAAGTGCTCAAAACAGTAATGAGTTACGATCTCCTGGTTTACTGTAGAGAGGAAGTGAAGGGGATACTGAACTACCTAACAGTATGGAAACCAGATTGGACAGCTTCCAAAGACCTTCTCCGGAGGATGGGATGGAGCATGATAGCAACATCAATGATGGGAACTAACCCAATGGAGATTCCAAATAACAATTGCTCCCAAATGAATGTTTTATTGTGGAACTGTAGGGGTGCTCTTAATTCGGATTTTAAGAAGAGAGTTTTTGAAATGACTTTTAACCACTTTCCATCCATCATGATCATTACTAAGACCAGGGTTGGAGGTGATAGGGCTGCTAGAATCTATGAGGATCTCCCTTTTGATGGTTTCTTTGTAACGGAGACCATTGGATATGCAGGAGGATTATGGTTGCTATGGAAAAAAGAGGAAGTGGATGTCTTTGTGCTGTCCTCAACCAAACAGGAGATTCATGCCACTGTTAAGGTACGTAATTCTGACCTTACTTGGCTTATTTCTCCTATTCATGCTAGTCCTAGATTAGCTGAAAGGAAAATTCTATAGGAAAATTTAACCCAAGTTGCTCAGTTGCACAATATGCCCTGGTTGTTACTAGGGGATTTTAATGAAATTCTCAACAGTGAAGATAAATTCAGTGGTAGGAGTATAAATCTTAATAGAGCTTTAGATTTTAAAGAGTGTCTAGATACTTGCAGCCTCCTGGATTTAGGATTTTCAGGACCTAAATTTACATGGTCCAATCTCAGACAGGTTCCGGACTTAATCCTGGAACGTATTGATAGATGTTTTGCTAATCCATCTTGGAGACTCCTTTACCCTGAGGCCTCTGTTACTCATCTCCCCAGGGTTTTTTCGGATCATTGCCCCGTTCTTTTAGAGCTCTCCAAGCCCCTTCCTGCCTCCATTAACAGACCTTTTCGCTTTCAAACTATGTGGCTGCATCACCCTGACTTTCATGATGTAGTTAGAGGTGCCTGGGAACAGGAATCAATTCTTCCTTCTGCTATTAAGTTATTCACAAATAGGGTCACCAATTGGAATAAAACAGTGTCTGGTAACTTGTGTGCTAGGAAGAGGAGGCTACTTGCCAGGATCAATGGAACCCAAAAAGCACTTTCAAATGGGCCAAACCAATTCCTGGTACAATTAGAACAGGATCTAATTAAGGAATATGCTGACATAAGGCTTCAAAAGGAGGAATACTGAGCTCTTAAATCTCGCATTAACTGGGCTGCCTATGGGGATTGTAATACGTCCTTTTTTCATGTGTCCACGCTAGTTAGGAGACATCGAAACAGGATTAAGAGCATTAAAAACTCCCTAGGTGAATGGGTGACCGAAGAGGAGGAGGTTAAAAATGTTATCTTAATGGGGTATATAGATCTTTTCCAAACAAGCTTTTCATCATCCAATCGCCTCTCTGATATTGAAAATTTTTCCTGTTGCTTTCTTTCGGAAGGTAATCGGGTTTCCCTCTGTGCACCGATGTCAGAGGAGGAAATAAAGCTTGGGCTGTGGTCTTTGAAGCCTTTTAAAGCCCCGGGAGCTGATGGGCTTCACGCTGGGTTCTTCCAATATTTTTAGGCTGATGTTAAGGCTTCAATGTGTAGGGAGGTATGTAATAGTTTTGAAGCTAAGACAGTTCCTGAATATTTAAATGAGACCCTAATCTCTCTAATTCCAAAAACTCAAAGCTCGGAGAACCTCAACAATTATAGGCCCATCAGTCTATGTAATACAATCTACAAAGTGATCACCAAAATTATAGTAGGCCGAATCAAACCACTTTTGGACAAACTTATTTCCCCAGTTCAAGCAGCCTTCGTCCCAGGAAGAAGGGGTCTAAATAATATCATCATAGCACAAGAATTAATTCACTCCTTGGACAAGAAAAAAGGAAAGGGTGGGTTCATGGCAATCAAAGTGGATTTGGCCAAAGCTTATGACCGAATCGAATGGAGCTTCATCCATAAAGTTCTATAAGCATTCCACTTCCCCCAAAATTTGATTGAATTGATTATGAGTTGTGTGACTACCACTAGCATTTCAATTCTTTTCAATGGAAGTAAGTTGAACTCCTTTAAGCCATCTAGAGGAATTAGGCAAGGGGATCCTCTCTCTCCCTACTTGTTCATCCTTTGTATGGAATACCTTGGGGCCCTCATTGAGAAGGAATGCGTTGCCAAAAGGTGGATTCCGATAAAAGCTTCTAGGGAAAATGTTGCCATCTCACACCTTTTCTTCGCGGATGACTTAATGTTGTTTGCTAAGGTGAGTAAAGAAGGGTGTGAGGCCATTAAAGATGTACTAGATGTGTTTTGTGTAGAATCTGGGCAGAAGATTAGTTTAGAAAAATCCCGGATTTATTTTTCGCCAAATGTTCAATCCAATATTAAGGACAAAGCTTGTGAATATCTGGGGATTCATGAAACCACCAATATTGGGAGGTACTTGGGTTTTCCCTTGAGACACAAAGGGGCAACCAGGAAGGAGACAGTTTAATTTTGTGGCAGAGCGGGTAATCTCTAAACTGGCTGGATGGAAAGCCAAATTTTTGCCTTTTACGGGCAGAACCATATTAGTAAAATCAGTCATGACAACCATCCCCAATTATGTTATGCAAGGGGCTGCTCTTCCAACACATCTCTGTGACAAACTAGATAAAATTAATAGGGATTTTCTTTGGGGCTCATCTCCAGAGAAGAGGAAGCTACATTTGGTTGGTTGGAACAAGATCATCAAATCAAAGGAGGAGGGTGGTTTGGGGATCCAAGAGGCAAAGGCAATGAACATTGCCTTACTAGCAAAACTAAATTGGTGGCTATATCAGGAAAAAGAATCATTATGGGCAAGGGTCATTTTGCAAAAATATTGTTCAAGCTCAAGAAGAAACTCAAAAGACCTAGACAAGTTACCATGCTCTCCTTGCTGGTCTGCAATTAAAAAAGGCTTTCCCATTTTTGAAAAGGGAGTGTGTTGGAGTGCAGGTAAAAATTCTAAGCTAAATTTTTGGGGGGATAAATGGATTAAAGGCAACTCACTAAGAAGCTTGGTTGAAGGCCCCCTCACCCAAGGTGAAGCTAAATTGACTATAGATGATATGTTCCAAGATGGGAATTGGAGATGGGATTTTATATCTTTTGATCTACCGAATGAGGTAAAAGACAAGATTTATGCCACACCTATGCAAATATATGGTGAAAGGAAGGATTCTTTGTTGTGGAAGTCTTCCCATGATGGTGAGTTTAATATGACATCGGCATATGCGTCTAACTTTACTGCAGAAAATAACCCCCAAGTTTTTATGGGCAACTGGGTTTGGAAGTTAGACATATGGCTAAAAATCAACTCTTTCCTTTGGTTATGTCACCACAATAGTGTTCCAGTAAGGCAAGTGGTTGCTGCATGTGGTATTAATTGTGATACTACTTGTCCTTTATGTAATAACCAAGAGGAAACTATACTGCATCTTTTGAGAGATTGCCCATTTGCTGTCTCCTTTTGGCAAGCAATCAAAACTCCTCTCTCTCTTCTTAATTTAAGCCATCTGAACTTGGCAGAATGGTTAAAAAAGAATTGCCTTGACAACAACTAGTTGAAGGCTAATGGACTGCCATGGAGCACACAATTTCTTTTTGCCATTTGGGGCCTTTGGAAACACAGAAATCGGGTGGTTTTTGAAAACACCCCTCTGAATTTTTGCCTCCACAAATCCTGCATTCAACAAGCTATGAAGTATCACTTCTGTGTGAGCAAAGTACGCATTCCCAAGCCTTGCTCCACCAACCTAATACGTTGGAATAAACCAGAGGAGGGATGGTTTAAGTTAAATTCAGATGGAGCATCCTTAGGGAACCCGGTCAAAGCGGGAGGGGGTGGTGTAATTCGCAACTGTAATGGCAACTGGGTTAAAGGTAATAAAAGAAGAGTTGGGGTTGCAACAAGCATCATAGCTGAATTTTGGGCTCTCAGAGATGGTCTCATTTTAGCAGACCAACTGGGAATAATCCATCTTGCTGTGGAGCTTGATGCTAAGGTTATTGTGCAGCTCGTACTTTCAAATAACAACTCTAATAGAGCTTATTCCCCCCTCTTAAATGACTGCAGGTTCCTCCTTAGTCATCTCCAGCACTTCAAGGTCAACCATGTCTTCAGAGAAGGTAACAGAGTGGCAGACAAGCTAGCTAAGGAAGGCTGTTCTTCCCCTTTTGATTTTGTTATATTAGAAAATCCTGACTCTGTTGAACTATGTAATATTCTAAGTTCTGATGCACAAGGTCTGTACAATCTAAGGTGCTCTGCCAATACTTCTGTTGTTTTGCTTTGATAATGACATGGTTCCTTTTAACCCAAAAAAAAAAAAAAAAAAGAGAACAGGCATCAATATATAGAGTGACCGACCATTTTAAAGATTCCAATGCATTTCTAATGTTGCATTTTAAACATGTTAAAGGTTTTTTTTTTTTTTTTTTTTGAGAAACATGTTAAAGGTTTATAGTAGAAGTTTGTACGAGGAGTACCAATAATTGAAAAGCATATTGGTGCTCATACACTAGCACAAACTTCAAGGAGGAAATTAAGCCAGACTTGTCAAAATTACAATCTGAAGAATGACAAGTCCCGCCAGATCCAAGCAGACATGGTGGTACGTTTTTTAATGAACTTTGAAAAAAGCTTGGAAAACCCACTTTATATATTTTTATCAATATGTATGCAATTTTTTTAGTTTTTGTTAATTGGGAATTTGGAAAGACAAAGTTTAGAAAATTGATGATCATGTTAGGTAAAATGTTTGAGACTATCCGACAGACAAGATTGGACACTGTAAATATTGTCACTGAGGAGTTGAGGACCGACACTGGTCCTTGAATTTGCTTTGTCCAATTTGTTATTATATTATTGTACTTTACCATCTTTAAGCTTTAGTGCCACATGAATCATGTGAGAAATTTCTCTCGGCATTCATGCTTGAAAGACTAGAAGCATGAAATATGAAATATATATATATATATATATATGTATATAGACATAATGATCAGACAAGTTCACCCAAAAAAATGATCAGACACACTCATTTAGTAAATAAATTAAAATAAAACAACAATCAGATACACTCAGAAAATAATATTAAATAGCCATCAGTTGGCTTTTTTTCTTCTCACATTTGCTTCTTTTTATGGAATGCTGATTCATTTGGGTCTGAGCCTATTTGATTGTTTTACCCATTTGTTTCATTGATGAATTACCTTTTCTTAAATAAATACTAATATATATGCATATACTTTTAATAGTTTACCATGAGTTTTCTCTTTGATCAGCACAAATTAATCCAAAATGCAATAAGTTTCAATTGTTTCCATGGCAATTGATGGTACATTTTTACATATATTATGGGATAATTAAGAAGCTATAAAATTGTAGGTGTTGTTCTGCTTTGGACCCATCGTTTAAAATAACAAAAAGTTTTAATGTGATTTAAAAAAGAAAAATGAAAAATGACATTGGAAATTTAGTCAAAGGCACACTAAGGTCGAATGAGTTTTTAAAATAATAAACAAAGGAGATTGTTTATCATTTCAAGTCGATCAACAGTAAAACGATCATATCAAGGAATATGTGAGAGGATGCCACTTTGGGCAAAAACAGTAAATAATTTATATACTAATTAACATCAATTAACTATAAATAGACTATATAATAAATTAATAATTGAAAACCACAAGCAATGAAATATTAAAAAAATTCCTTGGATGAGTTTATTTTAATTAACTTATTTTGTCTAGGTAGTGTAATGATATAGTTTTTTATTATTATTATTATTCATAAACCAAATGTGAAAATAAATTGACATCTAAGCTAAAACAAACAAAACTAATTTAACTTTGAGAGCAATAATTTTCTTTTTTCCTTTTTAAGCAACACATATATAGTAAACAATATTCACACCATTTTCCTATTTCATTTATTAATAATAATTATCTCATGTATAATATATTTATGGGAAATTCAAATATGCATTATAATATTATATCTCTTATGTATGTGAGACTTATAATCATGTAAACCTCATAATTATATGGGATGTGTATTATTACGAGAGGAACAAATGATACATATATCAGATATATAAAATAATTTTTCTTGTAGGTTATAATTAATTTAATTAGTAAAATCTCTTATTCTCAAATAGAAGATCTAAGATTTGAATCTTGCATACATAAAAAAAAATCAATTAATATCTTAATATGATAATAAAAAAAGTTTATTATTGAGTAAACAGAAATTTTATGGTACGTGTATATATATATATATAAAATAAAAAATAAAAACTTCTTCTTCCTCAATCACAATGATTGATTGAAGTGGGTGCTTGAGTACATTTTGAACGGACACTACGGAAGCAATGTACCACTTCAGAAACTATATGTACCAATAGCTATATCTGATCCATTGCAATATAGACTGGCTAAAATCCATAATTTCCTCCACACATGCATTCACAGCAGTGGAGGTATATTGCTATATTGCTAAAATTTAGCTCCACATATCCAAAAGACACGCTGCAGCAGTGGAGGTATAAGGAAAAAATTTAGATGTTCCGCTACAGTGCACATCTATATATAGATGTGCACTGTAGCTGATAGCAAAAAAAAAAAAATGAATTTTTTATTCGGCCGGTTAATAAAATAATAGTTATTCTCGCTCTTCTCTCTTCTTTCTCAGTCTCTCTCTCAGTCACTCTCTCATCTCCCCAGTCTTTTTTTTTGCTGAATATCTCCCCAATCACTCTCTCATCTCTATCTCTCAAGCAAACTTCTCTTCCACCGCCGATCTCCTCACGCCGCCGATTGCCTTACGCCGCCGATCGCCTCACGCCACCGATCGCTTGCTCATCAAGTCGCCGGTCTGAAGCTCATCGAAGCTGTCAGTCTGAAGCTCATCGCAGCCGCCGGTCTGAAGATCATTGAAGCTCGCCGACGTTGTGTCGCCTCACGTCGCCTCACGCCTCATCTCACGCCGCCGATTGCTTGCTCATCAAGCCGCCGGTCTGAAACCCATGGAGCTCGCCGACGTGCTGCTTGTTTGCGATTTATGATTTTTTATTTTGATTGTGATCGGTGAATTTGTTTGGTGAATTTGTTTGGTCCGGTAGAGGAAAAATATTGGAGATATCGGTTTTTTTTTTTTTTTTTCTTCTGCTGTGGACTGCTGGTGGTGGTGGTGGTGGCGGTGGTGGTGGCGGCGACTGCGGTGGCTATGGCTGATTGTAGAAGTGGTTGTGGTTGGTGTTGTTAAAATTTTTTGGGAGTGAGATATATTATTTTATTGTAGGGGTTATATTATTTTATTGTGGTATTTATATTATTTTATTGTATTGAAAGCTAAAATAGATCCACTGTTGTGGCATATGTATAGGTAAAATAGATAAAGTAACTTTTGGTGGAGCTAAATTGCTATATTTTTAACTCCACTACTGTGAATGCTCTTATGTTCTATACAAATCTCAATTTTTATATGTATATGTATATATAAAAAGGGGTCCAATTGACATTATGTGGACTATTTGGGTTGGATGCTATAACGTGGTGGTTTGACAATGGAAAAATGCTGACCCAACCGTGTGCCCATCGCATTTTCTTTCTTTTATTACAGGACACAGGCACATGCCTTTGTGTGTGTTTGCTGTTTTGTCTGCAAGGTCTCACTTCAATCTCAAGCGTAGATAGTGGCAATGGAATCAAATTTTTAGATTCAAAACCTTTAGGTCCATTGAACCCATGGTTGAGAATTCTAAGGAGATGAGATAGCATCTAATGGCTTTTGTCTATTGGAGCAGCCTTATTAGTGAGTGAGTGCAGAGAATATATATATATATATATATATATATATATATTATATATATATATTCCACTCCCAAGAACATGTAAAAAATAAAACTGTGGATTGTAATATTTCACAGGTTACATGCCTTTTTTTTTTTTTTTGATGTGTTACTTGCCATTTACTTCATACAGAATATTAGATGCTTTGGTACAATGGTACCTACCTAAATGCATCGAGGCATAATCTTTATTAATAAAGATAAACTAGCATGTGACTCCATGCAAACGCATGGATACATTTAAATTTTAAAAAAAAATTATTATAAAAATATAAATGCTTAGTCAAATTAAAATTTTAAAGCATGTAACACATGCGTTCATGCATACATATAGATACATTTAAAATTAAACACAATTTTTATCATAAAATATAGATAATTAGTCAAATTATTTTCTTAAAGTAAACGTAATTAGTCACATATTAAAATTCTTACTTAAATTTAATACCGTTTATGATAATTTTTTTTTCTAATCTTTAATAAGATAGAACGTGCGGTGATTTTTGTTATGTGGTGATTTTTGTTTTATTTATCTTTTGAGAAACATGTGGTGACTTTTATTGTGTATACGTGATTGTTTTGTTTTTTTTATTATAAATTTTATAGTTCATTAATATTAGATTCTTAGTATTTTGCACTCATTAACTCATTTGACAAAAAGATTAAAAAATTTAAGTAGACACAAGGCACAAGCTTAAGTAGATAATTATGGTGTAGTTCCCAGGATTATAATTTCAAATTCTAACACATGCATTCATGCATACATATAGATATATTTAAAATTAAATACAATTTTTATCATAAAATATAGATAATTAGTCAAAT
Organism: Quercus lobata; assembly: GCF_001633185.2. NCBI lineage: Eukaryota > Viridiplantae > Streptophyta > Magnoliopsida > Fagales > Fagaceae > Quercus > Quercus lobata. Next base: position 7,645,656 of record NC_044909.1, on the reverse strand, counting down.
TATTTTTTTAAAGTAAATGTAATTAGTCACATATTAAAATTCTTACCTAAATTTAATACTACTTATGATCATTTTTTTTCCTAATTTTTAATAAGATAGAACGTATGGTGATTTTTATTATGTGGTGATTTTTATTTTATTTATCTTTTGAGAAACATCTGGTGATTTTTATTGAGTATATGTGATTTTTTTTTTTAAAAAATTTATAATTCATTAATATTATATTCTTAGTATTTTGCACTCATTAACTCATTTGACAAAAAGATAAAAAAATTTAAGTAGACACATGGCACAAGTTTAAGTGAATAATTATGGTGTAGTTCCCACATAAATTTAGACACATGGCGCAAAATTGGATTATAATTTCAAATTCGAATTCAATTTTCTCCAAGCTTTACCTATTAATATACATATAGATGATTTATAAATTTGAATTTTTTTTAGTTATATGATTATTTTTTTCATGGTTTATTACATTGGATTCCTCGTTTTCTACACTAAATTAACTAATTTGGCACAAAAATTTAAAAATTTAGATTAGATGGGACACGTGGCACAAAATTAAACTCTAATTAAAATTCAATCTTTACACTAAATTAACTCACTTGGCACAAAATTCTAAAATTTAGATTAGATAAGACACATGGTGCAAAATTATACTCTAATTGAATTCCAATTAGAAATTTAATTGGATTTTTTCTCTGCTTTACCTATTATTATATATATAGATTAACTTATAATTTCCTATATATGTACATTACGATTGAAATAAATGCGATCATGAGGTCTACGGTTTGATTCTCCGCCCAATTTAATGTAACTATAAAGAGAGAGAAGGATTTCAATTTAATAAATTTTAATTTTTTTTTTTTAGTTTAGATATATTAATTTACATGTAAAGCTAGTCAAACACAAGATTATAATATCATTTGTTTGGGTTTCTTGATAAGGAGGAGAATCTGGTTTAAGAGCCTCTTGTATAGATAAAGATGCATTATTGTTGGAGATTTTTTTACCAGGGTTTTCATTTCAATGTGGAAGCAAAAGAATATGCATGACTTGCAAATAGAAGTTTCACATCCAACAATAAATAGCCGCATTTAAAGGTTTACTTTCCCATATACTCCTATATGATATAACTAGGAATTATGACCAAATTTTGGGCATTTGAAATTTTTATCAATTTTTTTCTTTTGTTTGAACTTTGAATTAGAAGTGCTGGAAAGAACCTTGAAATCAAACTCAGATTCAAACTATTCACCAAAATACAGCCACCTTGGATCTAAAAAGAAAAGAAACTTGAAAAAAAAAAAAAAAACTTTTACATTTATTTACCATGGTAAAATAAGTTGGTAATTGAGCTTGACAAATTCACTGAAAAAGCCCAGTGCACTGGGGCATGCATGGATTTATATATAAATATTTTATTCTTATAAAAAAAATTACTTACTAAGAAAAAGGAAAGGAGGAACGAACTTTTTCAACAACAATTTGAAAAATTCAAATTCCACTGGAGCCCTCAGGTCTCAAAGACGTCGGATCGAGCACCGTGACGTGACACCTAACAGAACCATCACCATCCCAATCCAACGCCTCCAAAGCCAGATACTACCCATACTAAATCACAGCTAACCACACACAATCTTTACCCTTATCAAGCTTATAAACTTTCACAACTTTTCTTTCACAAACTTATGAAGAAATACTACTAGCACTTGTTACCATTATTTAAACAATAGTTTTCAGTATTTAAACAGCATTATACATATTTTTATATAATTTTTCACCCACACGTATTTTTAAAAATATGAACAACATTACTAAAATCTCTTACTAAACAAGCTTTACATTACCATTTATAAGTAATTCTAAGACCACACCTTAGTCGTAACTTATTTGCCGCAATTTGCAGTAAATAATTGTGACAAGGGTGTGGTTCTCGTTATTGTTAATATATATTGACTACTACATATTCTCTTAATGATGTAAATTTGTTGTGCCAAACTTTTGTTGTTTTATTTTTTCACTTGAAAAAAAAAAATTGTTGTTCATAATTTACAGATGGATAGATATTATATTTATAATATTTCCATAACAAATTTTAAATAATAAGTTGTTACAGACTATTATTGGTGGCTAAAAAAGTAATTTAAGTAGTGGGATCAAATTATAATCAGTAATAACTTATCATTTATGATTCTAAAAAAAACAACTTATCATCTATAATTTGTTGTGAAAATATTATGCACATAACAATTCTCTTTACGAGATAAGTCACTTATAACTTATAATTTCTTTTATTATCACAACAAAAAATTCCACTAACATTTTTACAGCAAGTTGAAGTGCAACTTCACTATTGTCAAAATAAACTAAAATAAGATAATACACCAATAACTTAAAATAAATTTGTTGCGAAAATATTATAGGATTTAACTGTGGTATACTTTTTGGAGGAAGTCTACACAAAAATTTTGATAATAGTCTTCAAAATTGTTGTTATATAGTATATCATTTATAGTTAAAAAAACAATGGTGATTCGAGACAAACTTATTTATAAAAATATTAGTGATTTTTATTTTTTATAGAAATTAGTGAATATTTTTTTTGTGCATAGCTCATTCTCTTCTATTACAAGTGTGGACCATCTATAAGGTGGGACCCATACTCCGACCATGATAATTATTACCGTAATTTTCTCGCATTTCAAAGGGTTAAAAGTTAAAAAGCAAAAAAAAAAAAAAAAAAAAAAAAAAAAAAAAAAACAGAAACAAAAGTTGTAGTGGGTATCTTACTCAGTATTTTTCACTTATTCCTTGTTATCTAATCGTTTATCAAATAATTAATTTATAATTTAATTTCACTTTTAATTAAGCCCCTTTAGTCAGCCTCTTTTATATTTCCTTAAAATAATGTTATTTACTTAAAAAAATTTCCTTTTTAATTTTTTTGGTTTTGGTGTTTTTTTTTTCTCTTTCTTTACCTTCTCTTCCACCACATCATCAGTTTCTTCGATTTGTTGATCTGCTTTTTGGACATGTTGGTCTCGATCTTTCCCTTTAATGGCCACTAAAAATCCAAGAGAGAGAGAGAGTGTCTCAGTGAGTGAATGAGAGAGAGAGAGAGAAAGACTGAGTCTTGAGTTGAATTTCTGTGATGGGGTTTGGTGTGAGAAAGATGAAGAGTGATAAAGTTGGAGAATTTTGAGTGTGTTTATGTGTTATGTGAGCTATACTTTACTGGGTCTTGTGGGTGTGGCCTTGATTTGTGTTTGGATTTGATATGGGTGGGTGTTTTCCTTGTTTTGGATCATCCAACAGTGAGGGAAGTGATGTAAAGGAAGTGACCAAGAAAGATTCAATAAAAGATGGCTCAACTCAATCTCACCATGTGAGCAGGGTTAGTTCAGGTAAATTTGTTGTCTTGAATTCTTTTTGTTTTCTTTTTTCTTTTTTGGGTTGTTTGGTTAGTTTTGATAACTGGGTAAGCTTTTCTTCTTCTTTTTTGGTTTCTGTTGAATTTTTGTCTTTTGTTTTTGGTAATGGTTGAATGTTTTGATGATGGGTTGGTGTCAGAATTTGTTGCCACTTTGATCTGATGCATCTGTGGTTGTTAAGTCTGGTTTGCTAAATTTGGTGCTCTTATGGTTTGACTGTTACAGTTAAATGATGATTTGCTGCTCGTAATTATTGTCTGAATTTTATATTTATGGAGTTGTATCGAGAACAATTTTGGAGATCTGGTCTCAGTTCTTAAAATTTCAAACATTTTTCCTGCTTGCTTGCTTTAAAAAAAATTAAAAAAAAATTGTTATCAGTTTCTACTGGTTCATAAGCTTCAAATGTAGGACATATACAGATGCTAGTTAGTGAATTTTGAGTGAGAGTTTTTAATTGTCTGGCAAAAAAACTAAAAAAGTTGAAAACTTTGACTGCAAACTGCAAAGAATCTATGGTGCAATAGTAAATAGAATGTTAAGCTTCAATTTGAAAAATTTATTGAAAACGCTATATTTATAACCAATTTTCTTTGGCACGGTACTAGTGTGGATTACTCAGTATCAATAGAATATCCGAAAATGGTGTTTTCTGCTGTAGAACCTGGCATTCATGAGTGATATTAGTAATTTCCTGAAGTGTTTGCTAGTAAACTGCAATGTAGAAACTTATAGGTTCCTCCAGCTATTATTTTCAAGAATTTTCCTCCAGCTGTTATTTTCAAGAATCCATGCCCTTAGGTTACTGGATAATGTTACACAACTTTACCAACATGTCCTCAAGGTATTTTTAATTTTCTTTTCTAGCTTAAATATGGCTTTACATGTGTTTTTCCTACTCACTGGATTGTATGTAATTCACTTATTTCTACAGACAAATCAAAATCTCGAAGTGGTTCAGATCCTAAGAAGGAACCGTCTATTCCAAAAGATGGACCAACAGCACATATTGCTGCACAAACATTTACATTTCGGGAACTTGCAGTAGCAACAAAGAACTTTAGGCCAGAAAGTTTACTGGGTGAAGGAGGTTTTGGACATGTTTATAAAGGTCGGTTGGAGAGCACTGGACAGGTAATTTGTGGTTGGTTATAAAGGATGCCACATCTATTAACGTATTCAATGTATGGCCTAAAATAATCTACACCATGTGTTAGATTTTGGATCTCATTTGACATAGATACTTCTACATTGTTCTATTTTTGCCCTTTAAGCTTCATCTGTGGTATGATATTGCCAAAGAGTATTAATCGCTGATTTCAGAAAAACCAAATTCATTCCTTGAAAGCTAAATTGGTTCAATCTGGCTTGTCAGGTCTTTGATGTTAAATTATTTTTGCAGGTAGTTGCTGTGAAACAGCTTGACAGAAATGGTCTTCAAGGAAATCGAGAGTTTTTAGTGGAGGTTCTCATGCTTAGCCTCTTACACCACCCAAACCTTGTCAACTTGATCGGTTATTGTGCTGATGGAGACCAACGCCTCCTTGTTTATGAGTTTATGCCATTGGGGTCCTTGGAGGATCATTTACATGGTTAGATTTCCTTCCTTTAATGTCTATAATACAACTTGAGGAACCTTTTGCATCTAATTCAGATATAGGCCTATAGCGTGTCACTTTATACAACTACTTGTTTTTAGCTTCTTCTGGGTTGAAACATGATTATATACTCTTGCTATTATCTTTAGAGGTTCTTATTATAGTAGGAATCTTCATTAGATTAGAGATTTAGAGCATATATTAAACAGTGGTTTGTTTGATGATTGGTATGTACAAGACTTGGAAGTGAAAACCTCCGTATTGTTGTCATTTTAAAGTATCTGCACCATATATGTATGTCCTGTGACTATGTATTGCATGTTTGTATAGGTGACTTTGACAGTGCAAAGGGGTTAGATTGCTCTTCAAATAAATAAATCTATGATGTTATGGTGAGACAATTAATTATAAATTAATTGCCATATTAGTTGTAGGACAGCAGTATTATAGTAGTAATTAACAAAATTGGCAGTGTTTTTGTTTCATTGGTTGCATTTTCTGGTGGGTCAATGATAGCAGTATTATAGTAGTATACCAATGAATCAGAAGGTCAATGATGGTAGTGGTACCTGGTAGAATACATGGCTACATTTCAAACTGCCTATGTTTTTTTATTGTTACAATTCAAACCCATAAACATCTACAATAGTGTGACATGTCAAAAAATAAAAATCTACAATATTGTGCCAGTAGCATGGGACTGAACTACTTTAGAATTCTGTGTGCATCATATCAGTCACACTAAAAGTATTTTCTTTCCTTTTTTTATTGGTGATTTCCCTTCCCTTAATGATAGTTTTTCCTCATCTCAACTCTACATGAGAGAGGGAAGAGGGGGAGGATGTTTTTGCCAATGACCTATAGCTCAAACTAGTATCTTTACTCTAGGTGGAGGGTGAGGTTGTGGGTTCAGATCCATTGGGTGTGTGCGTAACTAATTCATTGAAAAAGGGAAGATTTTCTGCCATAATTAGTGGCCTATAACTTAAGCAATAGATTTCTTCTTTTGGGGAATGTTGTGTGAGGCATATGCCTTTCTTTTGGAAATGGTAGATTCAATTGAGAATGAACAGATAAAAAAGAAGGGAAATCCCACCCTCACCGAGAAGGGGGATTTCAAAGATTCAGCTGCCCTTTTGTAGACCACAGGTCGAACCCCCTCCATTGGTTAATATATAATTGATCAGTATAGTTTGGAGAGAACCCTGTGAAGAGTTTCAAAAGACATTCTTTTGACAGAAAAACAAAGTGGCAAGCGCATTGAACACTCAAGGTGTTTCTTTGAGGCATAGGTTCAAGGGATATCTAGTGGTTCCGGCAACTCTTGTGGTGCTTGGGCACTGGGGTTAGAACTCCAACAGCCCCCTCTCCCTATTTACCTAAAAAAAAAAAAAAGGCCATGAAGGGAAAGAAGGTTGACTATGGAAATGATAGAGCTGTTGAGACTGGTGGAATATAATTTTTTGATTGAAAACTAATTGTACTTGAATTGCCATAGAATTATAAACCTGAAAACAGCACTGGTAGTTGATTTTGACTTATAGTGGTCTTCGGCTGGCATATAATGACAATTAATAATAGCACTAGTGAGTGTGGGTTGAATTTGGCAGCATAATAGCGGTAATTGGTGGATTGAAAGCATGCACAGAGTTTTTTCCTGGGAAAAAGAAAAAGAAAAATGTTGTTGATGTCAAATCAACTAACTAAAAGCATGTTTATTTTATAAACCAGAAGAAATACAGATCTTGTTGAAAGAGTCTTAAGTTAATGGTAAATGTCTGGTTGACCTATATACTTTCCCATGTAGTTTGAACTTTGAAGAGGTTTCAAATTAAACCATAGATTTTTAAAAATTTTCAATTAAAACCTTGATTTTTTTTTTTTTTTTAAATTGTTTCATTTCACCTCCTTAGAAAATCACTATTAACTAAAAGTACCAAAAAAACCAAGTAAATTGCACCTAGGAATTATTGGGCACCAAAAGACCAGTGACATGAACACTAGGTGGTATTTTATTGCCAAAAAAATGACAAAATGATCACATGTTCTTTAAACTATAGTTGTCGATTTTATATGTTTCGGTTGTTTGGGATTGATTGGGTCATGCCAAGTTCCATTGCAGACTTATTTTTTTGTTGGTATCATTGGCTTGGGAAACATAATTCTGATATTTGGAATCTGGTTTCGGGCTGTTTAATATGGAATATTTGGACTGAACGGATTCGGCGTTCTTTTGAGGATACTTGAAAATCATTGGCTCAGTTGTTAGATTTATGCCAATGGACCCTCTTTGATTGGTCTCGGTGTTGGGGTCTCTCGGATTGTTCTACATTTATGGATTTTCCTTTGTCTCTTAGAATAGCTTAGTGTCTGTTTGCTTATTTTTATCTCTTTTTTCTCTTTGTTCACTATCGTGAACCTTGTGTATTTTTCATGCTATTCCATTTTCAATAAAATATTTTCTTACCTATTAAAAAAAACTATAGTTGTCGATTAGGAATTTTAAAGTTAATTTGAAAGTTTTGTTTTTTGGTGTGTATGTGTGTGCGCACCAAAATACAATTTGTGAAAGGATTTTTGATGTCCAAATAGGTTCTAAATACAACTTATGTGGATTTTAATTACTTATTGTTTATGGTGACAACTTGAAATGATTTAAAGAGTTGATTGTTTTAAGAGAGGAAGAAGTCCCATTTGAGCCACTGCTCATTGGTAAGCAATGTTCAAGATCATTGTTGATACCATTTATGGGGGGGCAAAAGTGGCTTACTTGGTTGTTCTTGTAAAAGCGTTCAACTAGTTTACACCTTAGGAGGTGCTGGTAATGTCAAGTTCAAGGGGATGCCACATGGAAACTTTGGTTAGATATTGTGAGCCTGTGGGGTTCGATATTATGGTTGTTATGGAACATATCTTTGTACATACCATATATTTTTCTTCTAAATAACCACTTGCATTTAGCTGCATATTTTCATAAAGAACATATGTTCTCCTGTTTGTAACAACTGCTTGAATGTGGGTGCTGATTTTTTGCATTTTGTCACCTCAAATGATCATTATGGCCTGTACTTGTGCTTCTGTTGCCGCCCCTTTTTTTCCTCTCTCTCAAGTAAAACTGGTCTTCTAGTTCTCACTTTGGGTAACATGGAATATTTGTCTAATCATTTATTCCTCTGTAAACAAACTTTCTTTTCTCCCTGCTGTCTTGGGATTACAAAATATCTATTTTAGAAACTGACTTTTTTGAACTTCTTTTCCAAATATTTGTGTTATAAAACCAGAGTTCTGATGGTGTTTTTTTGAAAACCATATATGTGATTTCAGAATGAAGTTACATGACCTCTTTTGTTCTTTGACCTGAATATCAATCAGCTATTGTAGTGTAAAAGAGACTGTCTCCTCGTATATCGATCATTAATTCTAGTTTGAGAGGAGACTGTTTATCTAGCCACCACGTGATTAAAAAAAAATAAAAAAGAGGGAATCTTTTACTTGGAATTTAGTGCTACATTGACAGTTATTTGTTATGGTCTGAAATATTGGCTAGTGAGTAATCATCCAGAAATAACTGTAGCCAAAATGAAGATAATAAAATGAATGAGTGAAAATCTAGGGAAAGGGGAAATGCAGAATTAGAAGTGCATGCATTTGTAAGAAGTTCTAATGCAGCGCATATCTGGGATAAGATTAGGAGATTTGTCAAATGCTGTGCTACCATGTGCAGGGAGATATCAGGGGTTTAGAGTGGGAAAAAAAAAGCATATAAGTTGAAGGGTGTCAAAGGACAAGAACTAGCCTAAAAAAAGGATAATTGGCAATTGAGAAGACATGCTTGCCAAGGATTTTTTTTTTTTTTTTTTTTTTTTTTTTATAAATGGCTGTAGTTAAAGCTTTCTGACTATAGGGTTTATGTCAACCTTAAAACTTATGTTTACACTTGCCTAACAAAGCGAAAAGGGGATGAAATAGTTATTTTATAGCTTTGTTTCACTTTAAATTAATTTTCACTCATCTCTGGAAATATGAATTATTTGGTGAGAGATCTGGGTTCAAATTTTCTAAACACAGCCTGAGCACATTTTTTAGAAGCTAACAATACGTATGTATACATATTTATAGATTATGTATATGTATGTAAGTACACAAGAAATAAAGCTTCTTTCACTGATAATTACTGGTGTTTGTCATAAATGAGATGATGATTCTTTTAAATATACAACAAGAAGCCTTAGTTCCAAATTTTTTAAAGCAGCTATGGATCCTCAACAAACTAATTAGGATCAGCTACATGTGTTATTTTCCACCATTCTATCATATATCCAAAGTCAGACTCTCTATTATCTCCTTAACTGGCATGTCCTTTTTCTACTATTTTTAATGTTATTTTGGGTCTTCCTTTACCTTTTGTTTTTTTGTTTTATTTTATTTTGTTATATATATATATATATATATATTTTTTTTTTTTTTCATTCTCTTGACTTGAATCAACTAACTCTTCCTCACTATTGCTTTAATCACTCACCTCTGCACGCGACCAAACCATCTTAGGCAACTCTTCCACATCTTTTCATCAATAGGGGCCACTTATATCTTTAAGCTAATTTCCTCATTTCGAATCCTATCATTTCTTGTATTTCCACTTGTCCACCTTACATATTTTGAATTCTATTCTTTAAATATCTTATAAAAAAAAACTTTTTATCCCAATAAATATCTTAGATCAATTCTGCAGCAAAGGAGATAATTCCATGCTGTTAAGCACACATACGTATGTTCACATACAAACACAACCTTGCATGTTAAGCACTTCATGGATGAATCGGGTCACTCTTATTTTGATATATTCCAGGATCAGCTATTGGGGAAGTGTATTTCCTGATGATCCTGTTGAGTGAACAAATGAAACGATCGAATATGAGACAAGTACAAATCCACTCTCATGTCTTTGCTTCTTTGTTTTTTAGATAATGAAATCTAACAATTCCACCCATGTCTCTGACACTGCAATAGTTTTGACAAAAAGAGGGTGGGGGAATAGTATGTAATTGAGATACTTTTAAATACCTGTAGGCTAAGTTGTAATGATTTCTTTCCACTCATGATAGTCTAGTTTTTTAGAATCAAAACTTCTACCACTAATGTTGAATGATACTTCATTTCATGACTAACACTTGAATGCTTTAGAGTTCCACAAGAGCTGCACAAACTGTGCTTTTTTCTTCAGCGAGTCAGTGACTATTGTTCACTTCTACTTTCCTTCAATACTTATATACCAGGCTCAAATTCAAATTACATATCTAAAATTTCTGCAAACTACACTTATTATATTTATATTTTTTTTCGAATTTGATTTTTAGATCTTCCACCGGACAAGGAGCCCCTGGACTGGAATACAAGGATGAAGATTGCAGCAGGTGCAGCTAAGGGGTTGGAATATTTGCATGATAAAGCAAATCCTCCTGTCATATACAGAGACTTAAAATCATCCAACATCCTTCTTGATGAGGGATTTCACCCTAAGCTATCGGATTTTGGACTTGCGAAACTAGGTCCTGTTGGTGATAAGACTCATGTGTCCACACGTGTCATGGGGACATATGGCTATTGTGCTCCAGAATATGCTATGACAGGTCAACTCACTCTAAAGTCTGATGTCTATAGTTTTGGAGTTGTCTTTCTTGAACTTATAACAGGGCGCAAGGCAATTGATAATACACGAGCTCCTGGAGAGCATAATCTTGTTGCTTGGGTAAGTACTTTTTTGTCAATTTGAAAGACTTTTAAGGTAACATCGATGAATAATGGTTTTTTAATGATTCATTGAATTGAATAAAATTAAGTTCTCTCTCTTTCTTTTCTTTCCTTTGAAAAATTAAAAAATCATGTGGTATGTGGTATTTGTAGGCACGACCACTTTTCAAGGATCGTAGAAAATTTCCCAAAATGGCTGATCCACTACTGAAAGGTCGTTATCCGATGCGAGGACTCTACCAAGCTCTTGCAGTTGCAGCCATGTGTTTGCAGGAACAAGCTGCCACTAGGCCTCTAATAGGGGATGTTGTCACTGCTCTCACATATTTAGCCTCCCAAACATATGATCCAATTGCAGCTGCTGCAGCAAATAACAGAGTTGGTCCATCTACTCCTAGGAGCAGGGATGAAAGGAGGGGCATGGCAGATGGGTTGGATAGCCCAGATGAGCTTGGGCGGCTTGGTTCCCCTTCTACTCATAAAAATTCACCTGATTTCAGAAAGAGAGATGCAAGGGAATCGAGTACTGGCACAGCGTTAGCCAGGATTGAAACTGGTGGTGGTTCTGGGAGAAAATTGGGTTTGGATGAGTTAGAGCGACATGAATCTCAGAGAGATAGCCCCGTAGGTACTGGGAGAGCAAGGGAAACACCAAGGAATCGTGATTTAGATAGAGAACGTGCTGTGGCAGAGGCAAAAGTATGGGGTGAGAATTGGAGAGAGAAGAAGCGGGCAAACGCGATGGGTAGCTTCGATGGTACATATGAGTAAATACATTAAAGCTCCGAGTCATTTTACATGAGTCTTCTAGGGAGGAAATGTTGCATTGGGAGTAATCATAAAGAAAGAGAATGTGCAAGATGAATCATCCTTTAATTTCTTGGAGTCCATGTACACCCAGGAAATAATGGGGGTCTTGTATCCAACCTTGACTGTTGCTTGTCTTATATCATTCTTGTTATTGAGTACAGAAACTGAACAATGCGTAATTATGTGGTAATGGAAGGAATCACAGTTAGATGGAACAGGGGAGAGGGTTGCTGTTGTGATATGGGGCATTTAGATGTAATCCCTCAGCATAATGTTGTCTGCAACACGTGTTCATCTATGTATCTAGGAATTTCAGGAGTCTGTTACAGAGAGCCATGAAGTCTAATTTTTGCCCCCATATAATATTCTGTACGTGGGGAAACTTAGTGGGTTTGGTGTGGGTGTCAGTTACATCTTGTACTTTCATAGGTATATGGATTTGAGTTATGTTTTCGGCTTATACAGAAAGGTTTGATCATATTGCTCTCATGTAATGATCTCTCTCTCGAATGGAATTAAAATTTTAAAATAGTGAAAATGCCATTGTTGAGAACGCAGTTCAAAAGCTGATACGCGGTTCTGTAACCTGTCGACTTTGTTGAATACCAAACATTTCAGAGAACCAGTCTAGCTGCCATGTTATATTAAGGAATGTCATGGAATTCAATTGGAATCCTCTTTTGACAATTAGAACTGAAGAGGTCGTCTTTAGATCGCCTTACTTATCCGGCCCAATACTGAAACCTGGAAAATAGAATGCAGCAACCTCGTATCGTAGGAGTGATGCAACCTATAGACTGAAAGGCTCACAACAAAATCTCATAACGTTGCCTTTGTTCTGAGTTATGGTAGATCTCGAAATATGGTAGATCATATGAAATGGTAAGATTTTGTTGTGTCCACTCCATAGAAAGAACTCACCGGAGTGGAGACTACTACGGCTAATGTACCACGTGGATAGGAATAGCTTAACGCTCTGTTTGTTTCAATGTTAACGCTTTCTGGAAAATAGTTTATTTTCCAAAAAGTATATTCTAGAAAACTATCTTATTTTCCAGTGTTTGGTAACAACCTTAAAAATGAGTTTGAGAATGTTTTTTGGTGTTTGGTATGTAATTTTTAAAAAATATTTCTTGTATAATTTAAAACATGTGTATTATGTAAACCAACTAATGTAATCATTATAAATAAAAAACCAATAATAAATTTGGTTTTCATACTAAAATTTTGACAATAAATACAATCAAAATTAATTAGTTGTCAAATTTTCATGATCTCTACCACTCATCTTGTTCATATATATGGACCGTAATGTACGTACATATGTATACACACACATATATATATCAACCATTTGACTATATATATATATATATATATATTTGATAGGGAAATACATTTTCAATAAATATAAATAACAATAACCTTTAATTGTCTACTCTTTTTGTTGGTATACTAATTGTCTACTATGGTCAACCACAAGTCTTCAATATTACTCTAAATTATGTATTTACATAATGTATCTGCATAATATATCATCACTGCATAAAGTATCTGCCAACAAATGCTATTCCCCTTAATAATTATCATTCATTATATAACAATATTATTAATCCACGGTAAAGATTGTCTCATGAAAAAGCAATTTAGAGCAATATAGGTACTATATTTAAAATTTTCATCTTTTACTTGATTCATTCTTTCTTCTTCTTCTTCTTTTATTTTATTTTTTTGCACTTTATGTACGAAAAAGAAGTAACTTTTGCTTGGAATCCATCAAACCGAAAATTTCTTAGAGAAAAAAGAAAATCAAGCTTAAAATTCCAAGTAAAGAATTGAGATTTTGATAGAGAGAAATGAAATAATTACCGCTGTAAATTTGTTCTCCTTTGCAAGCCGGAGCTATTAACCAATCAGTAAAAGAAAAAAAAATCTAATCAAAGAATTGTGTTACAAAGGAAAAGAGAAACATGGAGAAAAAAGAGAAGAGAGACAGAGAGAGAGAGAGATCTATGAGAAGAGGAGAGACCAGAGTTAGTGACAATGAGAATGTGAAGAGAGAAAAAGCAAAGGGAAGAAAGAATAAGTGAAAAAGCTTACCATGAGAGAGAAATCACCAAAAAAATATGTTTTCTACGGCTACAGACGAAGATAATATTTATAATAGATGCAAATGCGTGAGAGAGAGATTATTTTCCAAATACTTTTTTGGAAAAACAACCTATAAAAAATAAACCTTATTTTTATTAGGATTTTTCGTTGACTAAAGATTATTTTCTATTGACCAATTTTTTTTTGTACTACCAAACACTAGAAAATGTAGAAAACTATCTTTACATCAAATTTTCCAACTAAACAAACAATGTGTAAGAAAAGATCCTGTTACTAACGTGAAATAATGAGCTCCCTGATTATGAGAATATAGATGACGTACTTCAATAATTTTATTTTAAAAACCATTTTAATCAAAAATTTAGATGCGGTTGCATGTGCCATTGGTGGTATTCCTAGTTTAGACATGGCGACTGTGCCTGGAACTTGCAGCAGTGTTTTTTCTCCTCTGATTGAAACTTTTCTAATTTGATAGATTGGTCAAATTCCTGGAAAGCTGTTGAGAGTAGGCACTTTATTGCTGGTTGGTTCCAGGAGTTGGATTTGACTTTGGGTGCTAGTAAACTTTTCAGGAGACAAGGGCTGCAATTTGGGACCCCCGACCAACCGAATAGAAACAAACAAAAAGAAATATTTACATTCAAATAGAAAAATTGGGGGGATAGCCTTAAGCAGCTAATACAGTATATTTCATTAGATGACCAGCTAAAATCAACTACAAGGTACAAAATACTGGAGTAGTTTCATTTATACAAATTCCAAAACTCTTCAGATCTAATATATTACCAATTCCATCAGTGAAACGATGAATTCTGAACCCTGATCCAAAAACAAGGGGATATAACAAACTAGTGCGCAAACTAGAGGCACTCCTTGCCCACACTACTGCTACACCGTAATTTAAAGGGGGATTCATCCCCCAAAAAAATTTCTTAATTTTATATTTCAATATCATTTCCTACGCTTTCCCTGCAACAAAAAGAACAAAATTAGCTTCAGTAAATCCATGGCTGGTAACTACCACATGAATAGAAAGCAAAATCATGATATATTTAGTAATCATGCAAAGACAGTAACATACTGAAGTAACATAGTCATCCATGGTCAATTGCTTCCGCTTCTTTAAGGAAGAGGGACTCTCAGTCTGCCTAGCCAGGGCTCGCTTTGATGGTGTCAAATTCTGAAACATACATTATTAAAGTATGAGATGTAGTGAAATGTAAAAATTCGGATGGATGAAGATTGGCTTGATCAAATAAATGGAAGATTTATATGAAGGGATGCATGTCAGTGAGGTGGGTGAAGCCAATGTGTGACAGAAACCAGTTAAGAAGAATGTGCATAATGGTGTTCTAAGAAGTTTGGGCAGGAACAAATCGAACCTTGGCAAGCTTCTTCTCTTTACGAGCTTGTCTCTCCCTCTCGTCGTACTCTTGGTTTTCCTTCTCCACCAACCGAATTAGTGTATCACACCTCCTTGCAAGTTCTTGAGTTGTGCGAGACTTCACAAACCAATCAAAACGAAACAAGGGTGATGTGCGAAATGCAGCCTTTAACTCATCCCAGTTCCCATACCCAAGTTTGTGAACCATGCATATCTGCATATTGTGGCAGGCAAAAAATGTGTTTAAATAATTGAACATGGAACCTATACACCAAAGTTCACACAGGGAAGGGAGTGGAGGAAGAAGACTGCAAAGAAAGCACACCATGAAACGATCACATTCTTCATTGTACAATTTCCCTTTATTCTGACCATACTGAATCTTGAGTTCCAGCCATGGATTCTTGTACCGGTCCAATTTCTTCCCAATAGCTTTCATGATCTCGTCCTTTCGCGAAATTCTAGCCTCCCCCCTTTCGATATTCTTAATGATCCTATCATAATCTGGAGGAATCATTTTAGAGATAACAATTAGATCCAACGCTACCAAAGTTTTAATGAGATCATGAAATTGACAGTAAATAGTTCTACCATATCAACCACTTTTCACAGAGCTTAACCAAAGTACAGAAACAACTGCAATCTGTATCAGGTTCAACCACAAATATTATGTTTTCCTATAACCCAAAAAAAAAAAAAAACCAATGAAGACTAACTCAAGAAGCTGAACCAACCAAGCAGTGCTGCAGTTTAGCTCAAAACCAGGCACTAATGTGGCTCATCTCTTTCAATAACAGATGGCTCAACAACCCAGTTAAACCAGTTAAGACAATCTCTTCCCCTTAGCCAAACAGAAGAAAACAAAAACAAAATACAAAACCAAACAAAAACACACATTTATGGGTTATTTTTGCATGTACTAGGGGACTGGAGAACAGCAACTAATGCCATGGGATCGAAGGTCAAAGAGGTTGAAGTTCATGCCAACAGATGTTACCAAAACCCAATACAAAAACTTTATGTACATATCTCAATAATTGAAGTTTACATTTGCTTCCCATTAGAATTTATTTTAACTTAAAGTAACAATGGTGTAAAATTGAATATTACTCACCATTTAACTCTTTGTATCTTTCTTTAAAGACCTTTGCGTATCTTTCAACTTCCTCCTCCGTTTTCCCTTCCATTTCAGAAGCAATACTTTTTATGTCATTTCGGCCATACTTCTCACAAGCCCTGATGAAAGTATTGAAATCTCTTCTACTCCATGAAGAAAATCCCTGAAATGCACCAATAGCCAAGCTTAGAAAAAGGTGGCCAACATAAATCTTTTCTGTAAAATATAATCCACTCACTCACATCTTCTAATAGCCGCTCCTTTTCTTCGAGCTCTTCAGCAGTCAATGGGTCTCCTACATCTAAATGTTTTAACACCCAGTTAGAGAAGGATTTAATGCAAAAGGAATAAGATTATAAAGAGTCAGGTAGATGCAATTCATATGGAAGATACCCAAATACCTTCAGGTTCATCTACATCTATTGTGTCTTTCAGCTGATTCTTTTGATGTGTTTGCTGAAATATTGTCAAATAGTAAATAAATCATGCGTAAACACTAAACTTTCAAACAATTATGTACTAGGCTTTTATCAAAGCAGAAAACATATATGCTGGAGCCCAATGATACCCACCATCAGATAGCGCACTTCCTTTTCATACAGCTCACTCAGCCTTTGAGTGTTAAAGAACTGGAAATCATGCCTGCCAGCAACAGAAGAAAAGGATAAATAAACAAATAAATAGGTTTCATAGCAGGTGAGAACACAGCAGCAGTTTTGACACGAGTTTCAATAGGTGCTTACAATTGAGGCATCCGAGGAATCCGAGGCTCTTTTGGTTTTGCCGGGCCACCTTGGCGCATTGTTTGTTTAAAGTATTCAGATTCTGAGTAACTACAAGGGGGAAAATCATTTCATATAATGATTGAAAATCATTAAAATGCATTAAAAATAAAGATAAAAAACAAAAAAATGCTATTACTTTCGTTTCCGCTCTCTCTTTGGCGGTTCAATCCAGTTATCACTAACAAGTTTCTTGAAATCGACCTTGTTCTCGTCCTTCACCACAACAAAAGGCATGGACAGCAGTAAGTTATGAAAGTGAGCCTTAAAGCAATACCAAGCAAAGTACAAATTGAAGAACCTATATTGGTTGATGAACAAAACATGACAGAATTGCCTTTACCTTCTCATCATCAAAGTCATACAATTCAGCAGCTGCACAAAACCACACCAATATCAGCACTAGATATTTTAAAATTATATCATCATTGCAAAGCAAAAAATATACAAGTATATATTTATAGGCAAAAACTCTTGAAAACAAATATACATACTGTCATCCATTTTAAATTTGATTGCATCTTCTGTAAATTTCTTCATCTTGGCATCAAGCTCAGCAGTCGCCTCTTCTCCTTTTGCAATTATTCTATCAATGTCCTCATCTGTAATTGTACTATCCTTGGAACTGAAAACCATTTCAGCACCAAACCTCACCATCTGTAGTAGTTCATCTTTATTAACAGCTGCAAGGAATATAAATGCATGTGTATAATTTTTAATACAAAAATTTATCCCCAAAAAAAAGGACATGAAGGAAAATCTTTTAACGTGAAAAATGCTTACTCTTCTGCTCTGCTAATCGTCCTTGCTGGATCACCAAAGCATCTAGTGCTAGCTTTTTATAAGCCCTCTCAATAACTTTTTCCTCAATAGTATACTGTTCCATAAATCATTTACAATCACAAAGATGATTAAAAATTATTACATCTAGCTTCTAATATGTTAATTAAAAAAACACAAATCCAAACCTCTGTGCAGAACCGGAAAACTTGAACTTCTTTCTTTTGACCAATCCTATGAGCACGGTCCTGTGCTTGCAGATCAACTTGGGGATTCCTGAGAAAACCACAAACATCAACAAAACTACCAAAAACAGCAAAACAAGAGAGAGAGAAAGAATGCGCATACACACCACAGTAACTTCTGCAAAAAAATAAAGATAGATGCTCACCAGTCACTATCATAAAGAATGACAACATCTGCTGTAGCAAGATTAATACCAAGGCCTCCAGCTCTAGTTGATAATAAGAAAACAAATTTCTCACTCCCTGGCTTATTAAAAGAATCAATGGAAGCATCACGATCTTCTCCACCAGTATTCCCATCAATCCGGCAATATAGGTATCCACGAAACATTAAATAATCTTCAAGAATGTCCAGCAGCCTCGTCATCTGAATTATAAAAACAAATACCAACCACAAAATCAGACAGGAAGAATAAAAAATACAATACATAAAAATAACACTGCATATCAGCATGTATCCATTACCAAACAGGAATCTGTTGCAAATAAAATCATTAAGCCAACCATAGTCACCAACGACATAATTATTAGAATAATTTTAAAGAAAAATTACCTGTGAAAATATCAGGACCCTAGAATCACGCTCTTTCAGCTTCGGAAGCAACTTATCCAATAGAACCATTTTACCTGCAAATGAAAATTGATTGTCCATTAGGTTTGATCATTTGTCAATGTAAAAACCCTAGAAACCCAAAATCAAGTGGAACATATAGCATACCAGCATTTGTAATAAGATGATCTCCGGTAGAGTATGGAGGGCCAGGTTCAGCACCTTGAAAAAGATATGGATGATTACAGCATTTACGCAGCTGCATTGCTATATTCAGAAGACGCTTACGTTCTCCACCAGCATTAACAACTTCGAGATCTTTCTGCAGTAAAGCCCTATAAAAGTGTTTCTGCATTTGTGACATGCCGACTTTGAGAATTGTTTCCTTCTTTGGAGGTAAACCTTTCTCCACATCTGACTTCAACCTTCGGAGGAGAAAAGGGCGGAGGACCTTTTAAATGAAGAAAACAAAAGGCTATGTCATCAGCTTGAAAGACATGCTTGAGGGGCAGAGAGAGAGAGAGAGAGAGAGAGAGAGAGAGGGGGGGGGATAGAAAAGATAACATAAAACACACTCCCTAATCAGAAGTTTTTAACCTACCTTATGAAGCTGCTGGACAACTTCTTGCTGATCATTTTCACCAGAAATTTGGAACCATTCGTCAAAAGTTTCAGCAGAACTAAATATCTCAGGCAGAAGAAAGTTGAGAAGGGACCAGAGTTCATGGAGGTTGTTCTACACAACAAGAAAACAACATTGCATTTAGATTAGGGAAATTAGTGTCCCAGCAGATAACAACAAATGATCACTCAGAAAAGAAACAGAACACTAACTCCCAAAAGATATTGATAGCAACTAAAATTCGGTGCATAAAATAACCATGACACTCGCAGGACCAAGTTAAGGCATATATGGAGCAGGATAAATTAACAAAAATAAAGCCCAACACAAAAGATACATTTTACAATAAAAAAATCCATAATCTAATCAATAAGAATCTAGACTTAGAGACAATCACAAAAGATACTCATGACAAAATAAAGCAACGTTCATTGGATCTTTTCCTTCCATCACATTGACCTCCAAAAATTCTCATGGAAAATTTGTATTAATATTCTCTATAACCTAAAATTTTGTAATTGTGAAAGTTAAAGACTATGAAATGCCATGGTTGCAGAACCTGAACACTTCCATGTTAATTATATACTAAATGTAATGTTAACCTTCAGCATAGTTTCCCATAGAAGATATCGCATACATTTATAGAGTGACAATTTGCCTTAAATCTGCATCATCACCAACAACACAACCCTGCCTATTTTCAAGATTTACCCACAAGTTCAACATGCATGGATCCGCAATTTCTAACATGTCAAGTTTTCAACAATCCACAACATGCCAATGAAATTACAATTTTTACCTGAAGCGGTGTGCCCGTGATGAGAAGGCGATAGTTGGTATTATAAAGCCTCATTGTTTTTGAAAGGAGGGAATTCTCATTCTTGATCCGATGGGCTTCATCAATGATGATATAGCGCCAGCTAAAGCGACGTAAGGAGGACTTCTCTTTGATTGCCATTTCAAAACTTGTGACACAGACATCAAACTTGCCAGCAACCAGTAAATCTTCTCGTATGTGTTTCTGCCAAAAAAATAAAGACAAATTACTAAGCAAAAAGATGATCCGGCAACTACAGTTCACTCGTTCAAGTAGGGATAAAATGACTCACCCTTTCATCAGGATTTCCAAGAAATTTTACAGCCCGCAAAGTTGGGCAGAAACGTCGAATCTCATTCATCCAGTTTCCAAGAGTAGATTTTGGAGCAACTACCATATGAGGGCCAGTAATTCCCCTGAACTCGTGCAAATAGCCCAATAAGGAGATGGTTTGCAATGTTTTACCGAGCCCCTAGACGGAAAAACCAACAACTAATCACTATGTATATCATAAAAAAGCCATCCTTTGGGTCAATTATACACCAGAACATGGTCATACAAGATCATTTGTGATAACACAGCTTGGAAGACCAAGACTCAAAAAGGATATTAGCCAATAATGGCATCATGTCAAATAAGGATAGATTCTAAAATATACAATTAAATGCATACCATTTCATCCGCAAGGATTCCATTTATACCATTCTCATACAGTCGTATAAGCCAGTTTAACCCAGCAAGTTGGTAGTCCCTCATCTTCCCTTGAATACCTGAAGAAAAGAATAAGTAAATAAAGAAAAATTAGCACTAAATTTGAACTACACTGGCACTTGAAAAAATAATAATCATAGGCAGGAGAAGTCCTTACAACAGATGAATATATCTAAAAAAAACAAAATCAAGAGGGGGGAAAAAACCTCTCCAACCAGCACATGGTGGTAGCACAGGAGAAAAAAAGGATACAAAAAAGATAGAATTCTTCAGCAAGAACTCACTTTTGTCAAAAGCACCAGATCATTTAAATCTAGTACTTGTTTAAAATGAAGGAAATGGACAAGAATAAAAGAAAACAATCTGCCAAAAGCAGAAATTTAGGTAAAGAAATGGATTGGGAAAAAGCAAAAGAAAAATGTTTTGCATTAAGAATAGTTAATTCACACATCAGTAACAAAATTTTATAAAAGATGCACACAAAAACAAAAAAAGAAGAATACAATGTACAATCACAACTTAAAGACAACCGTAACAAGGATAATTCTAGCACAAAGATAAACAGAGAGCACAAGAGAGAACGCATACAAGAGGGTTGAGTCACCAGCCGTGTGGTTCCTGTCCCAGATAAGCCATCCTCTTCCTCCTTGAGGCATTCTTCATCCTCTTCCTCTTCGGTTATCTTTGACGCATGGCGACCCCTACAGTATAAATATATGAGTTCATCTTATTGTGCATGTCTACTAAATTAAATTATTCCTCCAAACTCAAAAGTATTAGTTTCATCTCAAGTGACAAGCAAGATCCCTTTTGTTTCCATATTGATGGCAACCTGTCTCCTACACTTGAGAGGGATACTCTTCCCCAAAATTTTAGGTCATATTTTTTGTAAAACAAAAGGCTACAACAGCTTAAAGAAATCAAGAAATTGGAATAACAAAGTATCTTAATATAAATTCATATAGAAATAACAACCTCGAGTAGAATGCTATAATCTGATGCAATGCAAGACAATGAACTCTTTATTTTCTTTTCTTCTTGATAAGACAGACAATGAACTCTCAAAAGGAGACTTGGTGTTCATGAAAACAAAAAAAGAACCAACAGATGAGACTTAAGAATCACCACCTACAGTTTGCTAGGATCACCACATAGCAATGAAAATAAAGTAAATAAACAAAAACCTAGAAATCATCGCCTAATAGCATCAATCACAATCAATCATGTTCAACAAAGTCAATTAGAATTAATTGGTCTAATTTGGTGTCCGTGCCATATTCTCACCAAAAACTATCCCCCCCCCCCCCAACACAAACCCCCCAAAAAAACCATTTGAGAAAACTCAAAACTTGCGCAAGATTAATTCTACTTGAAATACAATATTATAACAAAAGTTGGGTTGTATCCACACATGGTTGTGCTTAGAGAAAGTTTTTAGACGTCCAAAATCAAAATTTAACTTTATCATCCAAAAGGCCATATAGCCAACATACAGAGCTAAAACAACACTAAATATGAGAAGACTTGCATGGCAAAAAGAGCTTATTCTCAAACAATAGAGATGGGAATCACAAATTAGAAGTAATTAAGTGAGAGAAGTAAAAGACTTCTCTAAGAACATTCGGACAAAGCAGTATACATTCTGCTTCTAAGGAGACCATGGATTATACCTTCCCTTTGCCTTCTTTTGAGCTGCAGATTGATCACCTTTGGCAAAATGAGCAAACAACTCCGTTTGCTGCAGGAGATACTTCAACCGTCCCTTCCCCTTATTGTTCTACAAATAAAACAAACATCAATAAAACCTGCCCATCATACCCAATAGGCTATAAATAACAAAAACAGCTACAAGTCCTGCAACGCACCATATCAGCCTCAATCGAAGCATTTTGCGCATCCAATATTTCCTGAACCTTTTGCCTCTTAACTTTCTGCATCTCTTTAAGCCTAGCCTTTTCACGCCTGCTAATTTCAGCATTGGACACATCATTTCCATCCTGTAAAGTAATGCCACCAATACACCACGAAGATAAAGTTACATACCAAACATTATACAACAACTGAAAATGTCCAATTGAGAACAACTAATCAAAACAATGCCTAAACTCTTAGGTTTTTAACTTTTTTCATCAGTTACAACCCAATGCAACATTGCCTAAACTCAAGTTAACATGGTACACTACTTTTCGCTCAGTATAATTCATAAAATTGCAAAAAAAAAAAAAAAAAAAAAATCACAATGAAACAATTTGAAAACCGATAAGCACGTAAGCTCAAGTTAGCACAATACTCCAGTTTCAGCTTAATCTAAGTAATCAAAACGCAAAAAACGCGGAATGAAGCAATAGACTCAACCCTAATTTTTCGTTTCCTTTTTTTCCTAAACATTAGGTTAAGTTAGCCCTAGAACAATCAAACCCTAGAGCAACAAATTCCACTAGAAACCCTAACCACACAGCTTTCAGATCCAACCAATCAAACACACACACACACACACACACACACACACACAGAGTTCGCCACCGAGGACACAATCGTAAAATTTTTACCTCGTCCTCGTCGTCGCCGGCCGCTTCGTCGTCGGAGTTTGGAGAGTTATCTTCGTCGGAGGCGGCGGAGCGAGCCACGGCTTCGATCTCCTCCTCGTCTTCTTCGTCGTTGATCTGCTCGTTGACTTGCTGCTGCTGCTCCTCTTCCTCCGACTCCGACGTTGAATTCGAGGCGTTGGATAGGGCTTCATCGGACGAAGCCTGTGGCTTCGAGAGCTTCGCCATGGCTTTCTCTCTCTCTCTCCCTCGGTTTCTCAGATCGAGGGTTTCGTATAAGTGCGTGTGTGCGAGACTATTTGGTGTATGTGCGTGTGAGAGAGAGAGAGTAGGAGGGCTAAAGAGAGACCGATTTTTTTTTATATTTTTTGAAATAAAATTTGAGAAATGGGTGGGATAAGTGAGGGGTATTTATAGCCGTTTGATTTGAGAAAGTGAGATGTGCGGTTCGAATTTAGCGAAGCAGGTTTGGGCTTTGGGGCAAAATAGAATTGAGAATTTCCCGCCAACGTTGGGGTGCAATGTGATTTCCCGCCGAGTGTGTGTGACCACTGACCATGTGGGCTTCTTCTCCAAAAAAAAAAAAAAACCAACCGTGTGGGCTCGAACCCAAATGTTGTGGGTGCGAGTGCGACGCTTGCTTGGCTGGTCTTTTTTTTTTTTCTTTTTTTTTTTTAATTTATTATTATAAAGTAGTGATAGATACACAACATCCTGTAGTTGAAAAATATGATTTCAATTAAAATTGTTAAATTGGGTTTTCAAAACAGTGCATGGAAGTGTGCCACAAAATTTGGCCTTTTGTATATATCTATTTTGTTTATTTCATGTTTCACAGTAAGGGAAAAAACTTTCGAACATGCATGGGTATGTTGAAATTTTCGCTATGACAATGGAAGGTGATGTATGTACAGCTAACGAGAGTGAGGGGAAAAAACCTATCTATTGGACATGGAAATTCTTACTCTCAATCTCATAGGCAAAGGTGAATCAAATCCATTCTCTCTGTCTCGATTATTGCGTGAGCTAAGGGGGGAACTTGGCAAAATATCGAGCTACAAAAAAGGCCTACTTATAAATTTACAGGTTCAATTTGCTTGAATTTTATAAATTTGAAGGTGTATATTAAATTTTATTTAGAAATTATAATTTTAAATGACGTGGCATTCGGTACAAATTTTAGAGGTTTTGAAATGAAAAAGAGTTTATTCCAAATTTGCCAATAATCATTGTTATTATTCACTGTTTTCAAAAACCTTTGACATACCCAAACCTATGGTTTAAAGAATTGTATTGTCCTATAAAAAAAAATTAAAAAGAATTGTATTGAGTTATTTGGCAACTTGTCTTATGAGGGATATGGGGAGAAAGCTAAAAGAAAAGTTGTCCATTGTTTATCTTGTTGTAAAAGGAGATTAAAGTTATTAAATCATGAATTAAAACTCCTTGTGTGTATATCATTAATGCTTGTTTTAGTGAACTTTTAAAATATATTAATAATTGGGGTCTTAATATGCATCATAATTGTGTTGCTAAGTAATATTGATGAGAAATAATATAACCTTTAAAAAAAAAAAACAATAATCATATAGTTCTCTCTTTGAAACAAAGATACTTAGAGCAACCGCAGCAGTCTATGAAAAATCTTGCAAAATACAAAAAATAGCACATTTTACACATTTTGACTAAAATAAACACCCACATCAGTGGGTGTAAAATTGTGCATCAATGAAAAAGTACCACAGTAACCGTGCATATATGCATAGTTACTGTAACTCTTCTATACATTATTTTAATAATTTATAATTTCGCTCCTTTTTTTCTCTCTCTCTTCTCCATCTACAAAACCAACGCATCTTCTCTCCCTCATCATCTTCTTCTTCCTCTGATACACACACTCCCACAAACACAAAATCAAAAATCAACCACAAAATTAACAACAAAATCAACCACAGACTCCACAAAACCAAACACACCCACACACAGACAAACCAACAGAGACAGAGAAAGTGGATCGACGCTTGTGGATCGACGAGTATCGGTGCTTGGATCGGCGCTTATGGATCGGCGAATATTGGTGCTTGGATTAGCGAGTATCGATGCTTGGATCGGAGTTTCAAAGAGAAGAGTTTCTCGCTGTGCTTGGATCGGAGTTTCAGATGGGAATAGAGAGAGTCTCGTGAGTGGAGAGGGAGAGTTTGAGATAAAATAATAAAAAAGTGAGAAAATAATTATTTAAATAAAATAGATAATAGAATAGACAAACTGATGTAGGTATTTTGTAAAAATGAGTGTGTAAAATAAAAAAAGTAGGTTTTTAGTGTAAAATAAAAGGAAATTTTTACACTTACTAATGCGGTTGCTCTTGGTGCTAATTCTCATATTCCTTTTAGTCTAATTAATTAAACGATGAACAACAGCAACAAAACTGTTTGGCAAGTCGAACAATCCCAATGTCATTTTATGAAGAGTTGAACAATAAAAAGCATCCTCGTCAAATAAAGACGTCTCCAATGGAGCTATTTCTAAATTTTTGGTGGGTTTAGTAGGGCGTAGTGAAGATGTTTTTTGTTAATCAATACCATGAATTGTTGCCTCATGCTCCCACAAATGTACTTACCTAAAGCATTCGAAATATTTTTTAATTCATAGGGTTATGAACATTGAATTCAGCTACCAATCATAGTCACCAAGTTGAAAAATCCTCATTTCGTTTTCCCGCGATTGTAAGGTAAGCTTCATAACTCTCACTTATACAAAAAGGTCACAGTCATCACTTACTAAGCATCGGTAGATTCGGTTTTGTATAGGATATATCCTATATTTTGAATTCTATTCCGTTTTGGTACATAAATTTGTGCACTAAATCATATATTCTATCTGAATCAAAATTTCGGCCAGTACCAGCCAGGGACGACAACCTTTTCCAGTCACTCCTTAACCTGTGCCATCTCGCTCTACCCTGCGCAGGTTTTCCTCGCCCCACAAAGTAGTGGAGTGGGGATGGGGCACAAGACAAAGTCACAAGACAATTTTACTTCTTCAATGATAAGAACTAAAAGGATTATCTTTGTTCTGAGTGAAACAACAACGAAATAAAAATATTTGCTATTTTATAAGAGCCCTGATAAGGTTTCTCCTACATTCTATATTATGAAGTGATAAAAGGGAGGCTCACAGGGAGGCTCTTATACATTTTTCCTCATCTCTAATGTCAGGAAACCACTTCAAATATGTAATATGAAATAATTACACTCATTATGACAGTATACTCCTTTCCACGGTTTTGTTTGTGTTGTTCAAAATGTTGGTAAGCTGTAGGCCATTAATTCTAATCAACAAAAAATTGATATCTCAAGTGATTCTTAAATTTAAAATGACTTTTCCTTTACCATTCTTCTAATTCCATTAGTTGTTTCTCAAAAAAAAAAATCCTTTAGTTATTATAAAAGTCAGTTACATGTTTTTTTTTTTTTTTTTGAGAAAGAAGTCAGTTACATGTTGAGGTAAATAAATTTAAAAAAATTCAGTTAAAAACATGGACCATAAACACAATATATATATATTTTTTTTGGAGGAACCATAAACACAACAGTTAATAGTATGTATTAGTCTTGTGACAAAAAGGGTATATAATATTTTTTTTGGATCAAGAGTATATAACTCAGCTAACACGTTTAGCTAAAAAAATTACACGGACAATAAAAACAATAGTACATAATCAAATCTTATAAAAAAAAAATTGGATTTTAGTTAGTTCAACTGGTAAAATTTATAATAATTGAATAAGAAATATAGAGTTCAATCTTCACCTACATCAAAAATCGATTAATGTCTTGGTCTGATGATAAAGACCTAGAATTATTATCAAGAGCGGACACCATAAGTTGAAACTCTTATAATAATAAAAATAGTAATGCTACAAGTACAAACTATTTTACAACATTTTTACAAACTACTGATGTGGCAAATTTTTATTAGTTCTAATATGAGTCCACCACTAACATCACATTTATGTTTATAAAAAAATATATATAATAGAAATTAGTTGCAAAAATTTTGTCTATGTTCAAAGCCATATTGATTGTTGTTAATAGTAATTTTCGTGACAATTTTTATGGTTTGACAAAATGGCTAAGCTCAATTGCTTAGCGGATCCAACTAATGTATCTTATAATGTATTTTGCTTTGTTACATGGCCCAAGCCCATGCAAACGGTCGGGGAATTAAGTAGGAACAATTTGGTGGGTTTGGGTTAGTTCCTATTGGACCCTTTACATAGGCCCAATCTGTATGTGCCACACAATGGTGACTCCAGGAATTTTTCTCAGGGTATTCCTAGGTGGGGTTGCTCTATTATAATTTTTTTTTTCTTCAGATTCTCTGTTACAATTTTTTCTTTTTTAGGTTTTAGTTCAATTTTTTTTTTAAGCTTTTTCTTTTTGCTTGAAAGCAATGTTATGAATACTGTTTTGGACCCTATTTCGGTTTGTTTAGTGAAACGGAATATTTCGGTACCGATCTATTTCGACATACCGTTTCAAGGTGTTTTAGGGTTTCTAAAAAAAATTAAAAATAATATATATTTATATTTTCTTATACAACATAAAATTATTGATCCAAATAAGTAAATTTCAAATAAAACAAATCGTTTAGTTTTTCTTTTTTGACACTCACATAACAATTATTGTTTTAGAATATTAAAACATAAATATGTAATTAAATAATGAAAAACAACAACCAAAAATAGTACAATAAGAGTGTATATATGTATATCAAGGGAGTCAATACTGCTAAATATATATAGTTATTTAAAATGATAAATTTACATTTTATATATTTTTATTTTTAGAATACATATGTAACCTATTGAATCAATCAATAATAATAATAATGGTAATCTATGATTTTAAAACTTTTTTTTTTTTTTTAAGAATCTATGATTTCAAAACTTAAAAAACCAATAATATATATATATATATATATGAAAATATGGAACCTTTATTACAATAGGTGAATATAAGTACATTGATGTGAGAATGGTACAGAGGGAACCATTTACGAGGATTTGAATCACCCGAGAGAAAGGCTGAAAGCTTGCCTCATGACCATCTGTCCAAAGCTTTAACCCATATGTCTTTTCATTTGGTCACATGACCATATGGGGGTAAAGAGTCAAGATAAAGACAAAGTCCTCTCATTTCCTATCTCAATTAAAATTTCCATCAGAAATTCACATGGGGTGAAAACCAAAAGGTGAAATGGAAAAAAGAGAAGAAGCTTGACAGATGTGTTGGTGAGAGTAAGACCGAAAAGAAGAAGAAGCAAAAGTAGCAGCAATGGTGTTCTGCAGCAACAATGTCTACTAAATCTAGTTTTACAAAACCCTCTTCTTCTTACTCTACTTCTTTTCAACCCTCTTGTTTCCCAAAAATTTGCAAAGAAATCAAAACTTTTGTTTCGCTCCGGTATCCAGTTACCAGCCGAAACCCTCTTTTTTTTTTTCTTTTTTGCTTGAAAATGGAACAAATAAATTTTATTTATTTATTTGAGGGTGTTCCTAATTTTTTTTTAGAGGGTAAACAAATAAAAAAAATTTAATTATTATATATCATTTTTTTTTTCAGGTCAGGGTGTTCCTGGGAACACCCTAACATGAACGTGGCATTGCCATTGGTGCCACGAAGTGGGCTAGGGACGCTGGAGGGACTTAGGGCCCATGAAGGATGTCTAGTGTCAGAATTTCTACCCCAAATTTGGCTTCATGCTCTGGGTGACTGTGCCCCTAATTTTCAGTCTAGCTCCATTTTTCACACCAAAGCACAGCTAACTCTAAGAAAAAGGCTAAGCAGCCTAACCCACTCAGCCACCCAAATGTAGTTTTTCAAGGCCTGCAAAGACCAAAGACAGTAGCCATGAAGAGGAAACAACTTTATTTCTAAAATCATGCAAAAAGCAACCAAACCTTTCATTGGCTTTCCAAATAACAGATGAATTTAACGGACCTAAGGGGAGTTTTTGGGCTTATTTCTGCAATCTCAGCCTTTGTCGCAAAAATTACCCAGACATTTTGGCGACTCCGCTGGGGAGTCAAGTAGCTAAGGAAGTAGAATTCATGCTTCCCAAGTCAAAAAACCAACGTATGTCCCACACCATCGCTCCATCTCAAAGGGCAGCTGCTGGTGCTTCCTCTTTGAGAGAAGTACGTCTTGATGAGAAGGTTGAACAAGCCCCTCGGTAAATGAAGGAATTATTTGAAATGATGCGAGGCATGCAGCGAAACCAGGACAACCTCGCTCAGGCTATCTAGCACATTGAAAAATCAAACAAGGCTCGTGATAAGGAAAATCCATGGTGAGAGGAGCTCGCACTCGAAAAATGTCAAAATTAAAAGGTGGCGGATAATAGCGAAAAGACTAGGTAAGACAAAGCCAATGACGCTCTTGGTGCTAATAATGATTCTCAATATGTCACGCTTGCCAACATAGCAAAGCTCATTGAGAGGGAACAAGCGAAAATCTCCAAAGTGCCAAAGCAATTTGTTCGCCAACCTCCTTACCTGTCTGAGCTATTGCACAAACCATATCCTCGAAATTGTGAAGTTCCCACATTCTCGCTCTATGATGGACAACGAGGAAATGCTCTTGAGCATGTAAGCAAGTTCATAGATACTATGGGGCCATATGCTAGTGATTCGGAGTTATGCCTTCGCAAAATTTTCAAGTCACTTTCTAACAAGGCTTATTCATGGTACATCACGATCCCAGCCGGATCGATCAAGTCGTGGGAGGACATGGTGGAGTGCTTATGTGGAAAGTATTACTAAGAGCAAGAGGATGTTACATTGATTGGGTTGCACAACACTAAGCAAAGGACCGGCGAAGATTTACTTGATTACATACGGCGATTTCGAGACACAACCCTCAAATGCCATGTGAAGTATGAGGAGCATGAATTGGTTGAAATTTGCATTGATAATATGTTTTCTGAGTACAAAATTCACCTTGAGAATTTGAAAATCAAGCAATTTGCTCCGCTACTCCAAAAGGCCCACAAAACCACAGCATCTTGGAAGACAAACGAGAGAGCTTGGAAAACAAGTGAGTGGTCAAAGACTAATAAGAGGAATGCTCCCCAAGCACTCTTGGTGGCTGCCAATGAGCCCACTAGCAAGAAGAAGCGTGAGAAAGGCAAGGCAGTTGAAGAATATCCGCCCATATCTTGCATGTCAGAGGAGTTGAGTGTCATCCTTGATCGATGGATCACGGACGAAGTGATAAAACTGTATAAGATTGATAGAGAGCTAATCGAGGAAGATAAGAAACATTCATGTTTCTGTCACTACCATAGATATGTTCATCACCCAACTGTGAAATGTCGCTACATATGAAGGTTGTTTCATGAGAAATTGGCAGACAACACTCTCGAAGTAGGTCGTGGCACTCAAGGTGTACAAAGAAATCCTTTGCCTCAGCATGACAGAGGAAAGGGGATGATCATTGTGGTCAGACATGTTGACGACGAAGAAGAGAATCCCATGATATCTGCCACCCTTACTCTAGCCACTATTAAGACACTGTAAAGAAGTCCAGCGTTTCGTTCACTGTTCAACCAATTGGGATTAACCCCCGAGGATAGAACAGTAGTGACAAAAGCCATAGTCGACATTGCATCCTCATTCGAATCCCATTGTTTTACAACAGAATCTTACGCAAGTCGAGCCTTTCTAGAGATGACCAATGCAGTCACCTTTACCTATGAAGACATGGAAGTCCAATACATTGATCATAAGAAGCCATTATATGTCTAAGCAATGATAAATGAAGTTCATGTGAGAAGAGCCCTCGTGAACATCGACTCATCCCTTAATATTATTCCATTAAGTAGTTTTGTTGCAGTAGGCATTTCCCAGAGAAAAATACAAGGATTGCCAATGGAGATTACCGAATTTAAAGGAGGATGCGAACATACCAATGGACACATTCAGTTAGTACTAAAGGTTGAACTACTCGTGGGGCTCACCAGATTCCATGTTCTTGGTTCTTTTATGTCCTACCATGTGTTATTAGGAAAACCATGGCTGCACAAGCACAAGTTTATATCGTTTACCTACCATCAATGCGAAAAGGGACACTTAAACTAAAAACTGATTCGTATCCCAGCCAATCCTACTCCTTTCGACCAATCAAAGGCTCATTATCTAGAAACGGCCTTTTATGATCAATTGACCATAAGTGGAGAGGACGCAGTTGCAAAGCCTTTGGGTACCCCTTTGCCTAGTTAGGAGGATATTAAAGGAGGGTCTGAAGTGGACTTGCGAGATCTCCTTGAAAGGAGGAAGAAACTCAAAGAGTGAAGAGAGACAACCCATGATGCTCCAAGATGTGAGACGATTCAACTGCCTGATGGGCGTGTTGAAACCAAGAAATTACTTTATAAAAAGTGTTGCATGTACATGGCAACTAGGATTAAACAATGACATAGGTTCAAAAAAAGTGTGGTCATGTATGGTCGGCATCTAGCCAATACTACAAAATATATATATATATATATATATATTTATATATATATTTATATATGAGCCACGTTCATGGCATGCTACCTAATACAAAAGCAAAAGATAGACACTTGATTTATATATAAATATATATATATATATATTTATATATGAGCCACTTTCATAGCTTGCTGCCTAGTACAAAAGCAAAAGATAGACACAAATCAAGTAAAACAAAAAACAAAAAAAACAAAAGCTGAAAAGTGAATAAGGAAGTGGCATCACCAGAAAGTAAGGAACACGGTTTGGTGAAAGTGGGCCTGAAAAGTTGAAAAGTGGGGGTGTCACAAGCTAAAAAGGGGGAGTTTAAAAAGCAACGGAGCAAATAAAAAGAGAAAAGAAGCTGAAAAATGGGTCACGGCTCAACATGAAATTAGGAGCTGTGGAGGAAAAAAACTGACAAAAACTGCTCCATGATCTGATCAGTTGAGAGAAAAATGAGGGAGCAACTTCTTTGGAATCTCTCTATAAATAGAGGGAGGCACGCAAAAAAAAAGGAGAGAAAGGCAGGAAAAAAAGGAAAGAAAGCTGAAATACAAAAAGAGAGAAGTGCACACACACACGGCAAAGGCATAGAGAGAAGACAAAAAAGAGAGGCACAGACAGAGAGAGCAACATCAAGCAGAGGAGAAATACGCAGCATAGGTTCGTATATGGGATTTTACATCAGTCCCTTTCTTCTCTAAATCTCTTTCTCCCTCATTCTCAAATTTGAATTTTTACTTGGTAATGCAAACAGGATCGGGTTTCATGGGGAGTTCCTAACTCTATACATGAAGCTTTAAATATGAGTCCTTGACTCATAACTCCTATTTGTACATTACCAAATAAAAATTCTCTCATTACCAAAATCTTTCTCTCAACATTCTTCAAATAATTTTTGTTTGGGAAAGCAAATAAGGTTGGGTTTCATGAGGAGTTCCTAACTCCATACATGAAACTTTATACAAGAGTCCCTGACTCTTAAATCTTATTTGAAAATTACCAAATAAAATTTCTCTTTTGTGTTGTAATGTCTTTTCTCTTAAAATTGGAGTCCTTGACTCTATCTCATTATTGGAGTCCTGGACTCTACCCCAAAATTGGAGTCCTCGACTCTACCCCATTATTGGAGTCCTTGACTCTATCCCAAAATTGGAGTCCTCGACTCTACCCCATTATTGGAGTCCTTGACTCTATCCCAAAATTGGAGTCCTTGACTCTACCCCATTATTGGAGTCCTTGACTCTACCCTAAAATTGGAGTCCTTGACTCTACCCCATAATTGGAGTCCTTGACTCTACCCATAATTGGAGTCCTTGACTCTACCTCTTAATTGGAGTCCTTGACTCTACCCCATTATTGGAGTCCTTTACTCTACCCCAAAATTGGAGTCCTTGACTCTACCCCATTATTGGAGTCCTTGACTCTACCCCAAAATTGGAGTCCTTGACTCTACCATTGAAATTGGAGTCCTTGACTCTACCATATAATTGGAGTCCTTGACTCCACCATTTTAATGAAGTTCTTGACTCCATCATCAAATTAATGGAGGCATTAACTCTTCCAAATTAATTGTGACTAATTCTTTAGAATTATTAATTCTTTAAACAAGATCAAAGTTAGTAATTCTTAAAGGAAATTTTCTAATTCTCAATGTTCATAAAAAATAATTATTGCTTCAAAGGAATATTCTTTCCATTAATTAAATTTGGAAACTTCAATCAAAATATTATCCTTGAATCAATTTCCATAAAAATATGGTCATCAACTTATCCTTGAGATTAAAACCAATTATCTCACCCAATACTTAATTAAAAGCCAAAGTATTGACTTAAAGATCCATCATTTAAAATGGGAACAAAACCATATTCGAAACTTTGAAGCTAAAACCTCAAATTAAGAACTACGAAGTGGCTTGATCCCTGCCAAGGGTACGTAGGCAACCTAAATAAATTATTAGGTGCAGCCACAAATAAATAAAGACATATGTCCTCTTGAACACACAAATAAATAAAGATGACATGATTGGAATCAAAAGGTCTTCCCTTGAAACAAGGGATTGTAATTAAGAGATACATTATCTTGAATGGGTACAACTCACATCAATAAAACACATATGCCAAAAGGCATATGGGTGAAATTATGTTTGATGAATTTGACTAATTTGACAATATTTGTTAAACATAATTTGACGACGTTTGTTAAAACATAAGATGACAACGTTCGTTAAACATAAATTAACAATTATTGTTAAACATTGGTTAACAATTTTCGTCAACAGGGCGCACTAGTTATCGCTTGTGAAGGTGCGCAGGGCTTGAATACGCCAAGCAAGAGGGCCCCGGACTAACATAGGGGGGTTGTCCTTCCTCCTATTGTTTGTTAGAAGAAACATTTGATCCAACTAAAAAATAAGCGGTATCGCAAGAAGTGTTGACCCTACCTAAGTTGTCGCCAATCAATGAGGAACTTAAAATAGTCAATTTGGGCGATGATCATAATATGGAGCTTCCTATCTCCATCAATCCCTTGCTCACGCCACCAGAGAAAAAGGAATTACTGTCTTTGCTTAAAGAGTATTGCGATGTGTTCGCATGGCATTATGAAGAAATCCCGGGTCTAGATCCCGGAATGGTGGCTCATACTCTTAATATTGAACCGTGGGCTAAACTAGTGGTGCAGCCAAGAAGGATTTTCCATCCAACATTGAAGCTCAAATTGTTCAAGAGGTTAAGAAGATGTTAACAGCAAAATTTATCAAGCTTATCGAACACCTGCAGTGGCTCTTAAACATAGTTCCTGTGAAGAAAAAGAATGGAAATATAAGATGTTGTGTCGACTTTCGAGACTTGAAGAAGGTCTGCACAGAGGATGTGTTTCCTCTCCCTAATATGGACCTGCTTATTGACTCAACCGCAGGTCATGAGATGTTCTCCTTTATGGATGGTTTTAGTGGCTACAATAAAATTAAAATGGCACCAAGAGACGTAGCCAAGATCCTCAATAAATGATTCATGACAACTAAACCAACTGTCAACTACTCGATGAAATCATTATGCCTGGTTTGTAGATGTTCCAACAATGGAACACTCTTTGAAGGGACTGAGAATCGATGGATGCGTGTGCTTGGGCCTATGAAGTTGTAGAAATGGGAAGCCTCATGCTCATTATTTCTGTCTTGTTCGAACTTACCCAAGAAAGCTTTGATGTGCTTCCCATTAGAAATGAGAGTTAGGGAATTAAGACATATGGACATGGGTTCAATTTGAGAATTTAGTATGATGGTGGAATCGACGCGTGCCTCAATGCCCATATCGAGGGTAACCTAAACCTGTAGGTAAGTGGCATAAAGACCAGTCAAAATGTATGTGTGAACTAAAAAAAAAAAAGAAAGACTTATATGCATATATATATATATATATAAATATATATGTACACACACATATATAGGAATGTGCGCACCCCCAGAAGCTTTAAAATACTCATTGAGGCTTTCGCAATCATAAGCTTCATGTTGGTCGCCTCCTCGATAGCATCGACTCCCTTGCTCACATCCAAAGTCCCCTACACACAGAAAGTCACATGGTATGAGCAGAGGCATAAAGTTATTTAAAAAAAAAAGAAAAAAAATAAAGGAAGGGGCAAGAAAGGAAGTTTTGTCATGAGGCTCACTGTGGTTCCAACTGATCTTTCACTTGTCCCATCATAGCTTTCTTCAGTAAGTGGAATATCCTGAATGAGAGGGTGGTGATCCCTTTTAGTAAAGAGAGAGAGAGAGAGAAGGAGGAGGAACAAGGGGTGGGTTAGAAAAAACCGGGGGAATTGACTCACTAAGGTCATCTTATTGTCGGTGCCTACTGAAGACCTTTGTTCTATGGCGATAAAAGGGGAGACAGTAGCAATAGGTACTGCAACATTTTCACAATCGTCCGACAAGTCATCTTCAAATGAATCTGGGATGTCCACTTTTCCTTTAGAGACCACGGGAGAAGAAGGAACCTAAAAGAAAGAGAGAGAGAGAGGGGGGGAGTGATGCTAGTCCAGTGGAGTGATAGATAAATATATATATATATATATATATGAAAAATAAAATAACCAAAAAATATATATATATATATAAATAAATGAAATAATGAGGAAAAGGGAAGGAAGTGGACGTACCTGGTTGTTAGAAACCTCTGGCCCAGGCAAAGGACGCATTGTGACAGCACAATTCAAGGGTGCAAAAGCATCATCCTTCATGGCGCGAAGTGCCAACACTGTGCAGGGTAAAACCTTCGAGCCCATAGCTACTGAGGAGCGAACTTTTTTAGGCAGGGGAGGAGGAAAGGCAAAGGCGTTGACATAAGTTTCTGATCTTTCCCTCTTG
Source organism: Quercus lobata (assembly GCF_001633185.2). NCBI lineage: Eukaryota > Viridiplantae > Streptophyta > Magnoliopsida > Fagales > Fagaceae > Quercus > Quercus lobata. The sequence goes on along the minus strand of NC_044909.1, from coordinate 7,609,486 downwards.
GTTGAGGGCTTGGCATTTAAGGCCTTACCATGTGCCAAAGGAACAGAGACGCGAGCTTTAGCCATGGGTTCATATTTTTTCCAAAGTTTAGGGACTTTGCCTGCGTATGCCACCCAAGCCACTACATCATCATGCCAAGCCACAAAACCTATTTTCTCTTTCGTAAAATATGTGATTAACCCACAACTAAATTTTATGTGGCGCGACCTATTAATTGGTGCCAAAGGAGGGGGAGGAAAAGTGCATTCATTCCTACCAGTCGTTGTGTAATCATTGAACCTAACAACTATCTCATTCCAATATCAACAAGCCCTCCGGGTAAGAACCCCAACTCTCGGATTTTCAGGAAGCAATGCCAGCGGAGGTGCCTTATTCAAACGAGAACGCTCAGTTTGTAGAACGAATGTAGTCACAGAATGTTTATGGTCAAGGACCATTGGGTTCTCACTCGGCACACCCTAATCATACCCAAACTGATGCCTAACTCCGTGTAGGTTGTACCGTGTCCAAGAACCCAAGGGACCACAAGGAAATAACCAAAGCGGAGTACGAGCTAACAAAGAACTATATGCACTCATATCAGATTCAACATCTTCATCCAACAACACTAACAAAAAACCATCGACAATGCTAACATATGGATGCCAGATAAAGTCAGTCTACCTATCCATCAACTCGACCCAAGATAGTGAGGGAGACTTAACTCCTATCCACTTAAGAAGTATAAGAGGAGATTCGCGGAATTTCTATAAAAAATCAAGTTGGTTGTTCTTAGGACTTGGTGGATAGTGCTTGCGAACAACTATGACGGAACGAGCGTATGCTACGAGAGGAAGAGCACGCTCCCACTCCCAAACTTGCAGTAATGCCAAGTTTAAATGAGTTACCACAACATAATACATTGATACCTCCATTTCGGAAATGTGAAGAGCAACTAAATGATTATACAAGTTACTTAAGCATATAGCACCCACGGTGAGAGATTCATCACGAGCCAGCAATATAGCCAGAGGAAACAAGTATGCTTTTATGTGATCAAAGGGGGGCTCAGTTAACATAAAGCGACTCAGTCAATAAACCACAAAAGCAGCACAATGAACAAGGGTTCCCTCAAAGTTTTCAAAATACTAAACCCATGTAGCAAATCAATGGTGGTTATTACATGGTGGAGCATCACAGCCACCATAACCTGTGTAGAATTGTTCAATGATACCTTCACTCCCTTCGATTAACACAATCGGCCATGGCCGTTTGCAACCCACCAACGGCAACAATAAAATTTTATTTACATCCTCTAAAGTTATAGTAGCCTAGCCTTAAGCAAAAAAGAATGTGTGGGTTGCTGAATTCCACCTATGAACCAAACGTTGCAACCCGGCAATGTCTTTTTTCATGTTCAGATCGCGGGACACCAATACACTACTATAGATTCAAGACCGCTTCAATAAATTCACAAACTTAGTATCTTGCAATTCCCAATTGACCTAACAGTCAAAATCAACAGAGTGGCCACATTCCATACTAAAAATGATAGGAAGGAAGTACCACTTTGCGACGAAGTCGAAGCTTTGTTATGCCATCCGTCAGTGGAAGATTAAACTCATCAGAATCCACAATGTTAGACCCAATCTCCATTTTTTCCTCATTCGGAGTCATGGGATCGAGCGACAAAGGAAAGGAGAAAGGCGAAGTTGTCGTGACCCATGGATTGCAAAGCGGTCTCAGAGGCAAGTCGTCAACCGCCGACCCATCAAACAACGGCAAAGAACCACCACTATCCTTGGTCTATGACCGCTTCAAACTCTTGCTGCCACCCTTGGAGCGCGACCGTTTTGAAACCATTTGGCTCTGATCATATAGTAGGAGGATAAGGCAAAACTAGGAAGATAAAAATCTAACCATGGGAAGAGCTAATCTCTTCACTCTTGCCCTTGTACCCTTTCTTTCTTGACCTTTTTCTTGCCTCACTGGTCAATCACGGTGATAGCAGAATGGAGTGACAGAGTGCCTAGCACAGCAAAGTGGAGACCCATTTGGTGGAAAAAACTGAGAAATTCATATCCCTCTTTCTAAGGTGAACCTAATTTTGGTGGGTGCAAACAAGTGGTGTGGGAGGCCACTCTTTTATGTGGGCCTAACCTTGACACGCCTTTTACCCAAGGAAAAGGTGTGGACCAAAAACAAAAGAAGAGAAGAAACGGCTAGACAAATATTACATGTACATACATACATACATTCATACATACATACATACATATATATATATATATATAAGACAAAAGTCATAAAGGAGTTTGACTTTGACACACCTATTACTTGAAGTAAAGAAAAAAAATGAAGACCAAGGAAACAAAGGAAAAGGCGTGGACCAAAAAAAAAAATGGAAGAAAAAAAAAAGGGAAAGGAGAGTGAGACAAATATATGTATGTGTATAGGACAATAATAATGATGGTAGCAACAACATGAGATGAGGAAGAGGGATTTTAGAAAAAAAAAATGCACAGGCAATGTACTAGTCCATGCAACATACGAAGATTTAATGGGCCATGCTATTATCAAGTGTGGGCCCATACTATGATTCATCAAGTATTTGGAGCTTACAAAAATTCTGTGAAGCTCACACACATGCCGCAAGCGCCACTCGTGCGAGGGGGGCTAATGTTAATAATCATTTTTGCGACAATTTTTATGGTTCGATAGAATGGCTAAGCTCAATTGCTTAGCAAATCTTACTAATGTATCTTATCAGTATATTTTGCTTTGTTGCATGGCCCAAGCCCATGCAAACGGTTGGGGAATTAAGTAGGAATGATTTGGTGGGTTTGGGTTAGTTCCTATTGGACCCTTTACATGGGCCCAGTTCGTATGTGCGACGAAGTGAGCTAGGGATGTTGAGGGCACTTAGGGCCTACGAAGGAGGTCCAGTATCAGAAATTTCTACCCCAGATTTGGCTCCATGCTTTGGGTGATAGTGCCCCTAATTTTTCAGCCTAGCTTCATTTTCCACACTAAAGCACAGTTGACTATAAGAAAAAGGCTAAACAGCCTAGCTCACTCAGCCCCAAATGTAGTTTGCCAAGGCCTGCAAAGACCAGAGGCAGTAGCCATGAAGAGGAAACAACTTTATTTCCAAAATCATGCAAAAAGCAACCAAACATTTCCCTAAGCATAAAACATAATACACAAAGTCATAGAAATAGCATCTGAAAGGTCTAAGGCCTTCCTCCCAACTAAAAAACTGGTCACAAGCATCCCCTAAAGCTTGATATAAATATTCATCATCAGCCCACAAGAGGGGAACAACGTTTCCCTACAAAAAAAAACCCAAAACTTTGACACAAAAGCCCAGTCAGCTACCTAGTGTATGGACGATTTGAAGGCCTGGAGGTGAAAATACTGATACAAGGGAACCCTCCCTCTCTTGCTTGGGACCTCCCTTAATTTTTCCCTCTCGCTGACTGCAGGCTGAAATTTCTGACTCATGAATATATAGTTTCTGCACGTTCTTGTGTTTCATTTTGTGTTGGTTTCCTTTTTTATAAAACACCATTAGCCTTTGCGTACCTCACATTGAGAATTTTGGGCTTGGCTCTCCAAATAACAGACGAATTTAACAAACCCAAGGGGAGTTTTTGGGCTCATTTCTGCAATCTCGACCTTTGTTGCAAAAATTACCCCGACAATTGTAAACAAGTAATCTTTCGATTCAATTACAGGAAGACTTTAAAAGTATTAACTATTACCTATTATTTAAGTACAATAACTATAAAATAACAATCATGCTAAATGCACAATCATATCACTAATGACTACTCTGGTAAATTTTTTAAAAACAACTAAAAAATCAAAGAGACCTAGAATCCAATTTTGTTCATATTGTTCTTGCTTTTACTCTCATTGTTGATTCTACACTTCTGCAATTAAAGCAATTAAAGTTTGGCAGCTTCTCAGCAGCAATTGCTTGATGGTGATGTTGCCTACATTCATCATTGGGTTTTTTACCAGTGTTTTTTTTGGAGATAGCCCCAACCTCCCAAGATGAGTTTTGACTAAAGTCTTTGATAATCATGAAAAGAATTACATAGTTAGTTTTATACTAAAACTACAATGTTTCAAATCAAAAATTAAGGACTCCTAAATTGAAAAGCTACGTAGTGGTGATTGTACGTCTATTTTTAAGTCGCGAAGGAATACATCTAGGTTTTGAGAAATAAGTTTCTACAATTTCTTTAGATTTAGGGTTTGTGAGTGTTAAATATTAGTTATGATATATATTCTATGTTGAATATGCTTGAATAGATGCGGAAGAGTAAAGTATAAAATAGGAACACAAAAACATGAGGGTTACGTGGTTCAACCTTATAGTCTACGTTCATGGAGAAAATCTTTCAAGGATACATCTTTATTATATAAGTGTTTAGTATAAAACATGTGTTACAATAAACCATAACATGAGTATATATAGTAGACTAAACCCTAAATTAATAGATTTTTAGTACAAGTAAGAGACTTGGCTTACACACAAAATAGTATTAAGCTTAGACCTATATGCTAATGGGCTAATATATCTCTAACAGTGGGAGCAACAAAATTTTTGGATAAAAAAATCCATATGTATTTCATGGTAGTTTTTGTACTTGTAAAGTATATAGCTTTCACATCTTCAAGTTTCATAAAGAAGGCTCTGCAGTGACAGCTCTAAGAGTTTTTTTTAGGGTGTTCACTAAGAAATTTAAATTATAAAAAATTTAATAAAGAGACAACTTGAATATATCAAGTTCACCAAAAAAAAAAAAACACGCAAATACATGAAATATCAAATGTTACAATTTTTTGTACTAGCAAAGAGGGAAAAAAAAAATACTAATGAGAGATAAAGTGGAAATTGAAAATACTGATATGAGAATAATAAAGTGATCACAATAATTTCATAACAAATTTTATGCAACAAACTATTATTGGTGCGTAAAACATGTCAATATTGAGCCCAAATTAGAATTAATAACTGCTTACCACATAAAATTTATTGTGAAAAATATTGTAGATATAGCATTACTATTATTTTTGTTGAATTCAAATTCTTGTGATTCTCAGGTCATATTATTTAACATTTTTATTATGGTAGTCAAAATTAGTTAATCTAATATGTGGGGCCAGAGAATTTGTGACCCTGACCCACTTTACATTAGGGCCTTGGGCCCGAGTCGAGGAGGGATATAGCCGAGGACATACAATCAGAGTCCAAATAGCCTTGAGACATAGCCGAGGATGACTCTGTCCTCGGTATCTCCAAGGCACTCCTAAAAGAAAGAGCAAGAATGGTATAGGAACAGTTTTGGAAAAAACTAAACACATCCGCGTTGATAGAGAAATGACCCCTGGACAATATGGCGACAAAGGACAAAGGAAAGACTGTCATTACTGCAATTAAATACTCTGCGCTAGACAGAGCAATACTTTTCAGTTTTTACAACCACCCCCAACCACTTTGGGTATGGGCTGATGGGACAAGTATCAGCCCTGAAAAGTTGAACCTACACGTGGACGTTGGAGGAGGGGTAAAGACTAATATAAAAGGAGAGGTAAGCAAGCCAAAAAAAGGGGGGCTGGGAAAAAAGGCCAAGAACTAGAGCCTCCCATACCGTGCCAAGGAGAAAAACTTCTCGAGCGAATATGGTTTATTTCTATATGAGCACCATGACTATCCACTGTCCAGTGACCGAGGCCTAACCTTTCAAACCCACGCTCTACAAATTATATTACTTGGGCCCTTAACGTGCGAACCTAACATCATTTTGGGGTCGTTATAAATTGAGTCCTTACATAATATATAATATTTTTTTTTGTAAGTATATATATACATTTTTTTCAAGTCATGGTGGTCATTGAAAAGATTAATTTAAACTAATTATTTATATTTTTTTTTTGCTAAGTATAAAAAAAAAAATTGGCAAGTGAGGGTGGTCTGTGACCACCCTCACATACAACATGGAGCCGCCACTGAGACTCTGCGTTTGAGCCATGAGAAAACAAGGGAAAGAAAGATATCAATGAGAGCAGCGTGAAGAGGGGAAGGGTTTTTTGTTTTTCAAAGGTTTCGTGTGTTATCTTGTCAAAAAAAATTTTAAAAAAAATATATGTACTCATCCCAATTAGAAGATAGGTTTTACGTTTAATAATATGATGTGTTATTAGTTGTCAAATTTCTTTAATCTTATAAATTATTCAAGTATATTCGCATTTCATTCATAATTTGATCAATATTTGAACTCATCGACCTGAAGTATAGGATTGAATCGATTGATTAGCGTAGAACACTTCCACTCTTCTACGAACACTTGTGTTTGACACACACGTATGACTTAACCCCGAAGTAACCGCCAACGTTTTCTTATTTTGTTTTGGTTTCCTAGTCCTACACGGATTCGGTAAGGCTTACACTATAAAATAAGAGTCGACGAACACAAACTTATTATAATAATTCTCGATTTCCTTCTTTTTCTTATCTAACACTTTCGCTTCCTTGAAAACCCTGATTCTGATTCATCATGGCAATTCTTGAGGACTACGATGCTTATTTGGAAGATCTCAATGAACTTGATGATGATGAACAACAACAACAACAACAAAACTCAAACAACAATTGCGTCTATAACGTCGATGAATCTCTAACTCAATCCAATTTCTACGTAAAAGGGTTCAAAAATATTACATCCAAAGTCGAAAACCTCTTCTCTCTTGGATTAGAATTGACAGTGGATAATGACCCAGATGCTCAATACCGATTTACAGTGGCCTCTAACAACTTGTTGCTCGAGATTGATAGCCAAATCTTTAACCTCTACAATCTTATTCGCGACAAGTATTGCAAGAAATTCCCAGAACTCGAATCTATAATTCAAGACCCTATCGAATACGCTCGAGTTGTTAAAAAGATTGGTAACGAAACAGATATCACTGTAATCGATGGCTTAAACTTAGCCCCAGCTATTCTAATGGTAGTTTCTATAACAGCATCAACAACTAGTGGCAAATTACCACTTTCGGAACAAGATTTAGCAGACACAATACATGCATGTGATTACGTTCTTGCCCTTGATTCGTCGAAAAAAAGAGTGTTGGACTTGTTGGAGGCTAGAATGGGATATATTGCACCGAATCTTTCAGTCATTGTTGGTGTCACTGTTGCGGCGAAGCTTATAGTTGCTGTTGGTGGTCTTTCATCACTGGCATATACACCTTCTTATAATGTTAAGCTTGTTGGTTCTGTTAAAAAAGAAAACATAGGATTCTCAAATGTGAAAACATGTCTGTGGGGTTATCTTGAGGAAACTGAGATTTATAGGAGCTCGCGGCCTTCGTTGAAGAGGTGCATTGGTGCAGTTTTACCTAATAAAGCTGTATTAGCAGCTCGTATGGATTTAACTAAAGGAGATCCAACGGGGAAGTGGGGAAGGGACACGTTGGATACGATACGTGAGACGATTGAGAAGTTGCAAGAGCCTCCTGCTGCAAGACTAGCCAAACCACTCCCAGTTCCTGTTCTTGATCATTATAGTTCTAAGAAGAAGAAAAGGGGTGGCCAACGACAAAGAAATTCGAAGAAACGTTATGGGATAACCGAGACGAGAAAGTTGGCTAATAGGGTGCAGTTTGGAGTACCTGAGGAGAGTTATTTAGGTGCTGGATATGGCAAGGGATATGGGATTCTTGGCCAGGTTGGTTTGAAGGTTCAGAGAAAGCTTCCAGCAAGGAATTGGGTTTGTTAATTTATAGGTTCATGCAAGTCGTCTTGGCGTTGGAATTGGAAGTACCTTTTCTTAGATAGGATTTGAGTAAATTTTAGTTCTTTTATATTTGTGTCATTGGGATTTTGGCAGAGATTGTAATTAATTAGTTGTAAGGATTGTGTTTGAGATGGTTTTGTTTAATGAAAGGCAATTTTCTTCATATTAGAATCAAATCCATTGAAGCTAGTAAAGTTTGATATTACATATTGATCTTGATGACGACGACGTGTGAGTTGATGTAATGTTTTTGATAATGTTTGTGAATCTAACTTATGAGCTTCGGAACTGGAAGTACCTACTTTTCTAAATTGGATTTGAGTAAATTTTAATGTTTTTATAGTTGTGTCATTGGGATTTTGCAGTGATGGTACTCCTCGTTAGTTACTTAGTTATAAATGTTGTGTTTGACTTGGTTTCGTTTAAGAAAGATAATTTTCTTCATTAGAGTCAAATCCATTTGCAGCTAGTTAACTTTGATAAATATTACATCTTGATCTTGATGATGACATGTGAGTTGATTTTATGCTTTTGATAATGTTTGCGAATTCCAATTTATGAACTTTGGAACTGGTTTCCAATAATTTAGTGCTAGATAGAGAGATTATCAAGTTATAAAAATAATGGAGAACTTCCACACTCATGCCATAAGCCTGGTAGTCTCCTTCTTATGCATAAGCTCATGTGGAGCCAATTCCTGAACCAAAAGTTCCTTAATAACATGATTATGAAAAAATTTTAATGATCTTTTAAGATGTGTATTGCCTTCACTTATAAATTTAGAATTGTTTCCCATGATCATGAAGACATCATGTTTTGGTGATTTTAACTGATAAATTGTTGCAAATTTTTACTTAAACACTAGTTGATGATGTAATGTTTTGGTTGGGGTTTTCTCTTCGGGAAATAATTTTGAGCGTTGCATGGAACTAAGGTGGCCTTGGATGTAATACCAGGCTGTATGTTATGTGGTTGTAGCTGTCTTATTTTTCATTGGCCTTATAAGCGATAAAAATGCTAACTGAGTGGAGAACTTTGTTCATATCAAGATACTCTTACTCTTCATAGTATTCCATTTACTCTGTCCTTTCCCTATAGGAAATCTTAGGCTGTAATCTTGTTTTCCTAGTTGTCCTGCTAGTCTGTTAAGAGGGTTTAGGTATAAAAATTGATAATTTACCACTTGTCCCAAAAGCTTAATCTATTAAAAAAACCTGGTGAATTTAAGCATATAACCATTATTCTAACAATAATGATAAGTTATTGTTTATTGTTGTTGAGATAAGTCTTGTTAAATTGTGTAATGTATTGTCAGTTCTTGCTATCGCCTAAGATCTTGAACTCTGCATGTTTTTGCTAAGCAACTGCATATCTGAAAAAGAACGAAACAATTGTTCCAACTATTAGTTTTTTTGAATTTGAAAAGGAATTAAAAAAAACTGCTATACTAATATGCTCTTTGAACTCAAAGATGAGCATGGTAGTTCTATCTGTCAATGTTTTCACTTGATCAGGAAGTGGTGTGGTGACTTTGATATCTTGGTACTTGCAGCACAAGAACAACCAAGTCAAGCATATGTGGATATCCAATTGATGCCTATTACATCTGGATTGCTTTGAAAACATATGCAATTTGCATCTAAGGGTAAAATCATAGAATTGCTGCCATCTCTTTATGGTTCAACTTATTTACAGTTCTACTTTAAGGCTTTTAACAATATCGTTCGTTAGCTGCCTTAACTCATCTCATATTATGTATATGTTAGTAACATTATAGATTTCTGTCCACAAGTATTTTCCTGGTTACAGTGCTTAATAGAACCAAACCATGTCATTTTGTTTTGATTTTGAAATGTGCTCTTTAGAGTTTATTATTAGATGTGGCTGTATTTGCTTTTAGAAACATCTTGTAATCTAACTATGCAGACCAAAATGCGCCCTGCCAAATATACCATGAAAGCAGATGATGATGCTTTTTTAGGATTGATGAAGTTCTATCTAGCCTCAAGGGAAATGCATCTAATGGCCTCTTGAATGGTATTATTTTTTCTAAATCAGCACCCCATAGGGACAAGGATAGCAGATAGCACTGAGGCAAACATCTAGTCAGATTTCACTTTATTGCTTTATCATTTTTCCATAAAAATTTTATAAAAATAGTTTCTAAACCAATATTCTTAAGTCATCTATTAACTTTTTCCTAATTGTAATAATACCCTTAATATTCAGGTCAATTGTAAAAAACATCTCCTCAGATTTCAATTCTTTCTAATAAATTACTAAGGTTTCATATCTACTAATTGGATCACATGATTAACTTTCGTTAGTTCTTATGAACATAAAAATCACGCGATTCTTGTGTGACCAATAACACGAATTAGTTGGTGAATTTTCTTAATGTAGTCAAGTGATAATCATGTGATTTTTTTTCACCCATAAGAGCTAACGAAGGTTATATGCAGAAGAATCTTTGGAGATGATTCCAAATGAGTTTCATAATCTAACATTAAAAAACTTGAACCAAAATTTTGCGGTTCTGGGTTTCAAAACCATGACAACACCCAAATCTCATAACTCCAAACCTTTTTTGAGAAACTTAAGGTACTAAACAACAAAAGTGTCAAATAAACAGTCATTTGAAATTTTTAAAAGATTAAAAAAAAAACATAGTCTTTCTAATATTTTAAAAAATGAAAATATAAAAGCCAAACAAATTAATATGCATAACATTTTAAGAATTTGCTAGGTAAAAGGGGGAGGCATATATTCAGCATAAAAATATAAATAAATAAATAAAAAAAGGTAAAAGGGGGAGGATGACGGACGGATCATAGCAACTGGTCAAGTAACAATTTTATTTAAAGTTGTTAAGACCAAATTTCAAATTTTTTTTTTACCCAAACTCTAAGACCTTATAATATTATATTATATTATAATATAATATATATATATATATATATATATTAAATGGCCCCTCTTTTCCTTAATGGGTCCTATTGTTTTTATTCTTAAAACTTATTTATATAGTTTTTTTAATAAAAAAAAAATAGTGGCTTAAAAGTTGGCATTTGACAGCAAATCAAGCTTGTGTAAGGTACTTTTTATTTCACTTGTTAAAAAAAAAACACGGACGTACTCTCATCCAAAAAAAAAAAAAAAAAACGGACGTCCCAAACAAATGAATGAGAGAGAAAGTACAGACTTAAGCACGTCATCCAACTTCAACACAAACTCAAACCCAACTAAAACCATTTCCTATCAGGTAATAAAATAAGAAATATGCTAAGGACACAAACAATCACACAATTTTTATTACAATTCGTCACGTAATGAGTTTTGAGTAATTGAGGTATAGACTCATATAAACTTACAACTTTTTTTTTTTTTTTTGACCACATTACAAATTTTTATTCACCTCTTACAACTCGCGATATATTGTTGTGGCAAAAGCTTAGGTTGTGTTTGGTTGGGAGGATTATAGGGAGGATGGAAAACTTTGGATGAAAAATGGGATGGAAAACAGTGTTTTCTACTGTTTGGGAAGCAAAGGAAAACTGGGACGGATGGAAAATGGGATGGATTATTTTTCACCCGGACCCACAATTATTTTCCTCCCAAATCGGGAGGAAAACTGTGGAGAGAAAACGTTCTCACTGTGCAATTACTGGACTGCCCTCTCCCAACGTCTACAAATTCATCAACAGCACACCCATATCAAACCCAGAAAATCAACAGCACACCCATATTCATCAAACCCATATAAAAATTCATCAAACCCATATACAAATTCATATAAATAATCAATCCGAAATTGAAAAAGAAGAAGAAAGAAAGAAGGAAGAAGATGCTGAAGAAAATGCCAAAATCACCATTTTCTCCACCCAAAATTTTTGCTATCTCCGCCCAAAATCACTGCCCTTAATCAAACCCAATCCAAAATCATCATCTATAATAAAAGCATAGAACTCAAATTGTAAAAGAAGAAGAGGAAAGAAAAAGATTCTCAAAAACAAAAAAAAAATAAAGAAAGAAGGAGAAGAAAGAGACGCCGAGAATTGATAGAGATAAGAGAGTGTTATGAATCAGAAAAAAGGATGAGGGGTTAGGTGGCGGTCGGTGGGAAATAAAAAAAGAGAAAAGAAATATTATTTTAATAAAGGAAGTGTGTATAATAAACAAATTGATGTGAGTGTTTTGTAAAAATTATGATGTAAAATAGAAAAAGTAAGTTTTACATTATAATAATAAAAATAATAACATATATATATATATATATATATATATAATGTGGTAAATTTTATATTATTTAATAAGTACAAATTAATTTATTTCTTACCTATTATGTAATAAGGGTATAATAGTCAATTTATATAAATTATATTTTTCATCCTTCTTTTTTTCTATCCAACCAAACAAAAGAGTTTTCCACTCTCCTATTTTTCCACCCCTCCAACCAAACACACAAGAGGGAAAACTAAATATTTTTCATCCTCCCACTTTTCCATCCTTCCACAATTTTCCATCCTTTCACTTTTCCACTCTTCCAACCAAACGGACCCTAAGTGATTGTTTATGTTACAAGCATTGCTCATGGAATAACACAAACGCAACTGTTCTTCTTCCATTCTTCTATCTAAACTTCTGAACACGCCACGACTATTATATTAACAGCCACCAACATTTACAACGTGTACCTTCTTCGTAGTAGTATCAACAAGTAGCACAACACCCCGTACGAGACAAAACAAAAGCTACCGAACCCAAAATAGTGAATACATTCACACTCTCTGATCTCTCTCATTGCCACACGGCGACGCATCAGAAAGCATCAACGGTCATAACCAACAAAACAACAACAAAATCAACGGTCTATAACCAAACAATATCCACCGGGGGCAATTTCGGCAATCAACAGAAAGAAAAAAAAAAGTACAAAACGACTCCGTCTTCGAATTTCATGCTTCTTTTCTTTTCTTCCACAACTCTCTCTCTCTCTCTCCAACAGAAAGTCGCTCAGCACACGCCGATTTTGCCAAAACTACCGGAGGGACCGAGCTATAAAAATCTCTCACATTGGTTGTACGGATCACCAACCCGGTTTCCCTCCGGAGCTCCGAATTCACCTTGCAGTCGGGTCCACCCAGTTCCCTTTTGATTCATATTCAAAAAAAAAAGTCAACTCAGGCATGCCCTAATCAACGTCAATCAGAAAAATATATAAACCCAAATTCTTTTGCTAATTTTTATTTATTTTATTTTTGTTTCTAATTTTTAATTTTTTTACAGAATATGGGGAAAAGTAGGTGGTTAATTTGGGCGATCATTGCATGTGTTCTTGCCTCTTCTAGTGCGAGAGGTAACAATTTAATTTTATTTTTTTTGATAATGGAATTTATAAATTTTTATTATCAGTTATATAAGCTTTTTGTTTGTTTCTCTTTTTGATTATAGCTGGTTCTGTGAGGAAATTCATTTATGCGTTCGGACTTTATTTTGATTATTAGATATAGGGTTTGATATTATAGTTGCTGGAACTAGTGCAAACAGGGTTTGAACTCGTGTTCGCCCGTGTCGATTCCATTATAATAAACTATTAATGTACCATTGCTGTGATACCATGATAAATTATCTCTTGTGCCAAAAATTTATGCGGTTAGGAAATGGGTGGATTTAGTAATTTAACCGTTATTTTAGCATAAGTAATTTTCTTTTATCGGGCAAACTTTGAGGGATGATTTCAAGTGTTTTGTTTAATTAGAGAGATTTTGATTGACCCGATTGTCCCCGCCCAATGCTCGCCCTTTAAATCAAAGGAAAATGAATTAGTGAGCCGCGAAGCCTTCGCTAGTAGAGATATATTATTTGCATTTGAAATCAGGATAATCAGGATTAGTTAACTGTGTTAGAGGCTTTATTATTCATTTAATTGTGGGTTGTAGGAAGAATTCTGTTGGGTGTTTTTGGGGGGGGGGGGGTATATTTTTGCATATTTAATCATTCTACTTTATAATGTATGTTGCTGTATTCTGTGACACATTCTAATGAGGTTTGGCTTTTTTACTTGTAGAACTTAAGTTGTTCAAGCACAAGATGGGTCATGAATCCGATTACAATCATACCCTTGCCACAATATTAGTGGAGTATGCTTCTGCGGTAAGTTCTAGAGTTCTTTTTAAAATCATTAGTGGGACGTTATAAACCGTACAATTCACTTGTAGCTTTAACATGGAGTGTTTCAAGTCTTTCGAGTTGATCAATATTTCCATGTCTAATAAGAGGTGGCATTGGAAGTTCCTGGAGTTGTGTAGAAGTTTTGAGCTTAGCTCTAAATTAGCCAGTTGACTTACTCTACCCTTCTATTTTTTAATGGTATAATAGACGAGTCAACGTACCCCCTGTAATCTAAACTCTCACAAATATGTTGTTGACCTTGGTCCAAATGGAGAAACCAAACCATTTAGTTAAGGTATTCATACATAAAGATTAGTCTTTGGTTATCACACTCTTTCTTGGCATGAGTCAAAACGGTGTAAATCTAGTTGCAGCAAGTCAATCTCATGGTGCTCCAAATTGCAATTCAAAGTTTTTAATATCAGATAATACTGCCAAGAGATTACATGACATCAAATTGGTGATTGATGCTTTTGCTCTTGCAGGTGTACGTGACAGATATGACACAATTATTTACTTGGACGTGCTCAAGATGTAATGGTTTGATAAAGGTACTGAGATTAATTTTATCAACTTCACTAGTTCAACTATTTGCAAAACTAAGCTTTGACTTACATGCTTGCTAGAAGTTGGTCTCTTTTACTTTTCCTAATTAAAAAAGTTGGGCTAATGCTGTTTTTGATTGAAACAGGAATTTGAAATTATAGAGTTGGTTGTTGACATTCAGCACTGCTTACAGGTGCATTCTTATAGCACACTGCGTTTAATTTATATAATGTTTTTCCTGGTCTTATACTGTCATTTATTTACTCAAAAGTTTTCTTTTTGCCTTTGATATTTACTTGATTATACTATGACGATCTACTGCAGAGTTTTGTTGGAGTGGCAAAAGATCTTAATGCTATTGTGATTGCATTTAGAGGAACTCAGGAACACAGGTAGATATTCTTCTGGCTTATTTATTCATAAACTCTGTTCAATGATGTTTTTCGGCCCTGGCGGGAAAAGGGGCTTGTCCATGTGTTGTGCTATTGGGGTCGGGTTCTCACAATTGATAATCTTGTTAAGAGGGGTTTTCCCCTAGTCAATTGGTGTGTTATATGTGTCGGTGTTGTGGGGAATCAGTGGACATCTTTTACTTCATTGTGAGTTTGCGCACGCACTATGGAGTGTAGTGTTTCAGATGTTTGGGATCAGTGGGTGATGCTGGAGAGGGTCGTCTCTCTCCTGTTTGGTTGGTGAAACTGGTTAGGGAAACATTCCTTGGATGTTTGGCATTTGGTGCCATTGTGTCTGATGTGGTTAGTGTGGAAAGAACAAAACAACTGCACTTGTGAGGATGTTAAGAGACTTTTAGATCATTTGAAGTCCTTACTAATCAGGACCCTTTTTGATTGGTCTCGGGTTTGGGGTTTTACACATTGTACTTCTATTTTTGATTTCCCAGCTCTCTTTTTAGTTCCTCATGTTGATTTGATTGTAATTGTTTTACATACTGTTCATCGTTGTGAACATAGAGTTCTTGTTTCTTCATCAATAAATTCTTATTACTTATCAGAATGGTTGAATTGCATGTGTACAGCATAATGAATTGGATCGAAGACTTATATTGGAAACAGCTTGACTTGAATTACCCTGGCATGTCCGATGCAATGGTATGTATTGCAGAAATGTTTCTTTTAATGGGTTTAAACAGTATCAATTCTCATGATCTTTTTCATTCTTTCTAGGTGCACCGTGGATTTTATTATGCTTACCACAACACAACTCTACGCCCTGCAATTTTAAATGCTATTAAAAGGGCAAAGGAGTGCTATGGAGACATTCCCATCATGGTGACAGGGCATTCAATGGGAGGGGCAATGGCCGCATTTTGTGGGATTGACCTAAAGGTAATCATAAATAAGACATAATTCAACTGGGATATTTTTGGGTATGATTTGGGGGGTGGGTTTTTATTTTTTATTTTTTAAATTTAATAATCTTAGTAAAGTCCATTACTATTGTTGTTGTTTCCAATGTCTACATTGCTCTGAGGTTCTTTACAAATGCTGAATAGGGTTGAATACTTGAATATGTACTGTTCTTCAGGATCACTTGTATGAGCTGGGTTGTATGTTCTGGCTGCCATGTGTTCCTTAACAGCAGTGGGTGGACATGGAAAATGGTGGCCTGACTCTTCGACACATGACAATGTTTTCCACTTATTTATGCATGTTATGTTATCTGATCCCAAATTCCATTGCTAGCATTAAGTTTAATGTGATTTTTTTTTTTTTTGGTGTAATATGATTTTATTTTTGCTGCTTAGTTGTTATATTTTGCATTGGATAGTCAAACCAAAGATCTTTTGGGATGGTTAACTGTATATGGAACTTGTGGTAATCCATTTTCTAATTCGGTAATTGTTGACTTGTATTTCATATAATCTATTAGAAGTGGAGTTCAAATGAAAATAACTTTATTCATTAATCATTTTCACTCCTTGAAAATATATTTGTCCAATAGCTACTTATTAATATGTGTGTGTGTGTGTCCCATAGCCGTTGTTGAAACCATATTTGAAGTTCAAGTTTTGAGAAACTTGTTTTGAAATAAAGTTCTGAGTTTGTTACTTGATTTCTTGCGACTGCTTGCTGAGCTGTTTCTTTTTCGTCCTTTTCTCTACTGTTTCATTAGATGTTAGGTCTTATGGAAAGTTTGATATGGAAGTACATTTTTTGAAACAATTGGTGTTTCAATGAAGGACTATCTGTTTATCTCCAGGTTAATCATGAAGCACGGAATGTTCAAGTTATGACATTTGGACAACCCCGTATTGGTAATGCAGTGTTTGCATCTTACTATAGCAAGCTTGTCCCAAACACAATTCGAGTCACAAATGAGCATGATATTGTGCCTCATTTGCCTCCATACTATCCTTATTTCCCACAAAAGACATACCACCACTTCCCAAGAGAGGTATATCCTTTTCCCAAATGAAGTGATGAATTATGTAGTAATGCTTTATTATCTTTTTATTGTGCCTTATTTGCTTCCAACATTTTTTTTAAGGTGTGGCTTTACAACATTGGATTGGGAAGTCTTGTTTATAATATTGAGAAGGTCTGTGATGGTTCTGGAGAAGACCCATCTTGTAGCAGGTGTGTCTCTTATGATGCGCTTTAGATAATTGAAGAGACTACCCCTCATTTAAACCTAACTAATTCATTCAGCATTTTGATATTGGAAATTTATTTTAATTAATGAATTCATGAAATTAGAATATTCATCTGTCATTCAATGTTTATATCCTTTTCCCCCTCCCTTCCATCACATTGGAAAACATAATGAATTGATACAGTGAGCTTATCTCATTGAGAAGAGAGGAATTTTACAAATTCTTTGGCTATGTTGTGCAGGTCAGTGACCGGGACCAGTATTTCAGACCATTTAGTTTATTATGGTGTTGCATTAATGTCCGGAGAACCAGGGACATGCAGAATTGTGATGGATCCCCCTGTTGTGGATTATGGTACAACTGATCTCGGAGGAAACTTCATCTTATCCAGAAATCCTGCAACACCAGTTATTAAATTAAATACAGAGTCAGATACTGGGGGCAAAAATGTTTAAGATATGGCTGGGAGTATGAAATCTCTTGCAAGATAGCTAGAGAGGTCTGTTATATGAATTAACATTTAATCTAGTACCCCATACAGAGTATTTTCACCTTTTTTTTTTCTTTTTCTTTTTTTTTTTTTGGTTTAGTGCCCTTCCAGAAAGCTTTGGCAGTTGATTATATTGTTGCAAAGGGCTGGGGCTGGAAAGAAATTTGTGTATATACGAATTGTGTACATCTTCATCCTTGTTAATATGATCACTATTGATTTCATTGTTTACACATTCCCTTCCCTCCTTTTTATAGAGCATCTAATGGAAAGAATGGTGTGACCCTTAATAGACTCACTTTTTTGCTCTTATCAAGAGGATGAGGTAGATCCGTAATGAAGATAGGATAGATAAGATCATAGAACTGACTGGAGAGTTGGTATCACAATGCCCGCATTAACTTAAAACTGAAAAACCCTACGGGTGGTTTGTTGCTTACCATCAAACTAAAGAATCCATTAAAGACAAATTGGAAGTTTACAATAAACAATATCCCAATCCTTGTATTGCTCCCTACAGCAAAACTAACTCGCGGGACCACACGAAAGGTTGGACTCCTGTCTTGTGGATCTCTACAACGGTGCATGAATATTCAATTTTTGTCTAACTCACCGCAACAACTTGATTGTATTAGTTTGTGTGTAGGAACTTCACTATGAACACTCTTTGATCTTCTTGGAGACGATGCTTTGTACAAACGCTTGGCGCGTAGTTGTCACAACAAGATCTCCTCTTTACACAGTGTTCTCTCTATGTTTATAATGATCTAACACACGTTTATATATGCTCTGGAACCTAATGCATAGATTTCTAGGCCTCTAGTCATCATTGGTTGCAACTTTAGAAAACAAATATTGAGTTTCGATTGATCTAGTGGTGTCGAGCTTGAAGTTGAGGTTTTTTAATGAAGCTCGACTGATCAAGCTACAATCAAGCATGTGTCGAGGCAACTAAAACACTTCCTCTTAAGCTGATTTTTGTGTCTTCCATGTGGATATTCAAACCCAAACGTAGACACTAACATTACAACTCAATTACACTGGAGATAGGGTTTTAAATACAGATTTTCTGACACAAAGTACATTTGGCCCTAAAATCTTTTTTATTGTAAAAATTAAAAGCTTGAGTAGAAATAAACATAAGCAGAATAAACCATTATAATAATATTGGTTGTTCAAAAGATCAATCATATCAAATTTTTAATATCGTTTGTTTGCATTACCATAACGTTGGGATGTAAAGTTGTGGCTAAGCCTTTGTAATCATGTGTGTGTACACTTTTGGCATTTGCTTTATGATGATTATTAATTTTATCATCAAGTCCAATATCCAAAAAAAAAAAAAAAATTGTGTAGGTGAGATTTGAACTCAAGTTATTTGTTCGACGATTATAGACTTTGGCCTTATCAATTGAGCCAATTCGAACTTACTTTAAATCTATGTATAATGTTGCTACACATTGACAAGATTTGGTTTCGAGATTGGATTGCTATTACAACAATAAAAGTAACGACCAAACCTTAGTCTCAAAATTTCTGAGATGATTATGAATAATAAACAAATTAATTAAAAGTTGAGTACTGTTACATGAAAGAAAATTTGTCTTCAATAAAGACAAAAGATCTCACTTCTATCTTCATTTTTATGCTTTAATATTCCACTTCTTGCTAAAAACCATGTTGTGTTTGGTTGGAGACTTTTGAAATGTCTACATTCGTGACAGTGCCGGGGGAAGAACACATGGGATCACAAAAAGAACAAAGTTTACCATAAAACACTAAATGTATATGATCAGCTGTTTTCTGTAACAAGCATGTACCGACCTAGATTAAAGTACATGAATCCTGAAACCATAAACTTGATAACAAAACGCATGACAAGCTTCATGTTATCCTAATTCTTCTTTCACTTTGTGTCCTTATCCTTGGTTGGTATATCAGCCTTAATTTCCTGCAAAAACAAAAGCTTTTGTAAGTTCTTCTAAGTTTCCTTCTTCCCAACAAAAATAAAAATAAAATCTTGTTATATTTCATCAAGTGTAAAATCATTTTGAACCCTCAAATTCAAATACCTCAGCTTTTTTATCCTTCTCTTCTGTAGCAGGACTTGAAACTTTTGCTTCAACAGTTGCCTCCGGTTCTGCTTTCTTGACCACATTCTCTTCCTTCACGTTTAAGGCCTCTCCTATACATGTAGCAAATTATTTCAATGAAATAAAAGGAATCAAGAAAAATACATTCATATAGTCAGCCATATTAATAAAAGAACAAAACTTAGTTACAATTAAATTAAAATACATGTCTACATTAACTAATGTAACATAAATAATGTTATCTTTTCCAATGATAATTATATTCAAGGCAGTCATACACTCAAAATTAATTAGAGAAACTAACTATAAACAATTGTATATATCTATGTTTTAACCTTAATAGCCACCTAGGCTCAATTGACATCTTTTGGTATTTTCAATAGAAAAGTCAAGAGTTTAAATCCCCCTTCCCCGACTATCAAATTATTAAAAAAAAAAAAAAAAAGTTATTACCCAAATAAAAATGTTGCTTTTTTGGAGCAATGCATAGGTTACAAACCATTTTTCTTTTCTGCATTTGTTTCATTAGCCACAACTTTCTCCTGCACTGCATTATCAGCTTTCACATTCTCATTCAACAAATCTTCCTTCTCTGCTGCATGTGGAGAGTCATACTCAGACTTGGCATCAGAAATAATCCCTTCCACTGCTTCCTCATCTTTCCTTGATGAAAAGTAATGGTTTGGTGAGTCATGGGATATAAATCTCTCTCCCTCTTGCTTTTCATCACCACCTTCTTTCCCTTTATCTATTTCTTTGTCATCTCCTTCCTTCACAGCCTTGTTTTCACCTATGACCTTAGCATCACCAGCTTCAATTGCACCACTAATTTCCTTGTTATTGTCTTCTTTAGTCACCTTCTCCGGTTTTTGCACCGATGAGTTCGTGGTGCTATCTTTGGTGTTTGTTTCTGTGACAATTTCTATGTCTTTGCTGTTCTTGGAATTGGAATTGGCATTAGATTTCTTGCGGAGGATGGTGTTATCGGTGACAACATCGTGTTTTGATTCCCCACAACCCATTTTGTGTAAAATGTTGAACAAGTTGTGAGGAGAGACAGAGAGAGAAAGTACGTATATATTCTCTCCCTTTGTTGTTGGGAGAGATAGAGATGGAAATGAAAACTTTGTTTCTGTTTTTGTTATACCTTTGTGTTGGAATAGAGCATTGCATGGGTGTAATGTGGTGTCAATACCTTGGTAACGAACCACTAAAAAAAACGTGTTTCTAAGCCGCGTTTTACAAAAACGCAGCTACAGGGGTTAATTTGAAGGTATGGATGGGTTTTTACGAAGCTCAATTTCAATAGAGCTAATATAAGTGTATTTTTAGGCAAAATTAAACGTCCCTTTTAGGAAGGAATTGTGCTGGCAATGTGAATTTATGACCTTTGTTTTGTTTTTTGTTTTTTTTTAAGAGGCTTTTGGTTGAATAAACATAATTTTCCTCCAAACAAGTTTAAAGGAAAGCTCATGTGATCCATTATGGGTCAAGTTACGTATAGCTTTAGTCACATAATTTATTTAAATGACTTAATGTATGATATGATATTATGATTTAATACATTTGGATGATTTTATGAGCTATAACCCAGTTTAGAGGAAATTTTTTCTCTTTTTGGTTTGCTTCTTATTAGGTCAAAATGGATATTTGCCTCTTATGCCAAAACTTTCCAGCAAAATGTTTCTATTTTAAATTCGATTTTCTAAAAATCAAATTTCTAAAAATCGAATTATGTGAAATCAAACTTTAAAATAAAAAAATTACATGGAACTTGAGTTCCATGTAAAATTTCTCACATTACTTGATTTTCATCAAATTAAGTTTTTCATTAAAACTCGATTTTCTAAAAATTAAGTTTCAAAACAGGAGCATTTTGCTAAATAGTTTCAGAATAGGGGTATTTTACTACATCTTTTGGGTGAAAGAGGCAAATGCTCATTTGGGCTCTTCTTGTTGACTATAATTGTTTGAAAATTGGGAGTTTTTCTGGAATGAAACACATCTAAAACCAAATGTTAAATTCATTGACCAAAAAACTTTCTCAAACAAAAAAAATTCATTGACCAGTTGATTAAGGGTCCGTTTGGATATAGTTGAAAACTGAAAATTGAAACTGAAAACTGAAAAACACTGTAGTAAAATAATTTTTAAATGTGTAAATAGTACCGTGGGACCCATTTTTAATGAAAAAGTTGCTGAAAAATGAAATTTGTGGGTCCGTGAACAGTGCACGGTGTGCACTGATTGGCTGAAAATTATTTGACAAGTCAAACTTTGCGGCTACTGTTTATGAACAGTGCATGAACAATAGTCGTAACAGTAAAATTTGTCCCTAAAACGCGTGAAATTTTTTTTTTTGGAAAAACGCAGACGCAGACACTTTCAGCCGAATCCAAACATACACTAATTGTATACATGGATTCAACACGAACCAGATCCAACTCATTATATTATGACCAACTATTTGTCATAGATTGATGGATTCATTTTCGTGGAAATCAATGATGGGAAATGCATTATGCATGAATCTATCTTATAGTACATTTGAAGCCGTCAACTCATTATATAATGACCAACCATTTGTCACAGATGGATAGATTATTTATTTTCATGGAAATCAATTATGGGAGATGCATTATGCATGAATCTATTTTATAGTACATTTGAATTAGCCAGAGTGCCTAATTAATTTGTAACCAACTTACTTAGTAAATACTAAATACAAGAAATATTGCTGAGGGCAAATTCATAAGTTAATGACATAAATTATACTTTTTTTAATGGGGAATAAATTATAAAATTAAGTTTTAACTTTCTCCACCTTCCTTAAAATTACCTTAATCGGTGAATTCCAGTTAATTCAAATTATAATGTTTTTTGTCATTGAATAAAAGTTTAGGGTTCAAATCTTGTATGTACCAAAATCAAATAGTGTCTTAACATGATAATAAAGAACAATTATTATGAAACAGAGACTATAATTTCAAATCTTAATGTATCCATCAAAAAATAAATTAGTCTAATGTTTCTCTTACAATAGCGCAAATGCCATATTAAGTATTAACCCCTCCTGCTTCCTCAAAAAAAAAAAGTATTAACCCCTCCTTCCCCTGCCCCCTTCCCCCTCTATTTTACCTAATAGTATAATTTATTGTGCCAGCATGTTATAAATATAGAACTCAAGGGAAAATAAATATGTAAATCTATCGCTTTGCATTTAGAGGATAATACTTTTGCGGAATAAATTTTTATATCAGTAACAAAATAGGAAATTAGATTGGGTTCATTGTATGCGAAATTCTTGTATGGCCAGTTTATAGATCCCCTTCTCTTCCTCTCTATCCAAATTGACCAGTTATAAGTTCTATAAAATTGTATTAGATGTTTTTTTTTTTTTTTTAATAAAGAAAATAGTAAAAGTAGCAATGCCCCAAGAAGGTTGCAACTTTTTTTTTCCTTCTTATTATTAGTTTTTAGAATCCGATTGGAGGTTGTGACTTGTAAACATCTCAGGGTCCATCTTAACATTCAATGCACAGACCTATGTGAGTTGTTCGAATTAAAGATTTGGATAGTCTATCTAAAAGTCATAAAGAATAGTTATTTAAGAAAGCTCCAGATCTGGAGATGTCATGTCAAAGAGAAAAGGTTAATAAAGATAGGAGATATTAATTCGGCAAAAAAAGATAGGAGATATTAGATTTATAAATTAGTAAATTGATAAATTGTTTTGATTTCTGTTATCGACAAGAAAAAAAATGGTACCAAAAAGGGCATGGGCCAATGTGTATATGCCATCATTTGGTCCCATAACAACATCCCCTATTTATCTCATTACATATAAAACCTTATTCTTATTTTTTTTTCTTCCTAAAAGCATATGAACCTCTAGTTGATTTTATTTATTTATTTATTTTTTTAATTTTAGCATAAGAACATACTTTTTTTTTCATCTTATTTTACATATTTACTTATCAAAACACTTTATATCATATTATATATTTTACACTACATTTCATTAAAATATCAAATTTTATTGATTTCTTAAAATTATTTCTCTTTATTCATTTCATTAAAATATCAAATTTTATTGATTTCTTAAAATTATTTCTCTTTATTCACGTATAATTACCACTACCCAATCTTTTCATTAATTATTGAAATACGTAAATAAAAAAATAAAAATAAAAACTAAATGCAAAATGAATAGTGATAGTGATAATGTAAATATACGTTGTGGGGTCCAAATAATTTATGGGCCAGACCCATTTACCCGTGAGGAGACCAAAAGCCCAAGCCGAAGAGGGCTATGGCCCAAGCTCGACAAGATAGCCTTGGGATACAGCCGAGGATAGTTCAGTCCTCGGCAGACCCAAAATCCCACCGGAAAGAGGGGTAAAAACGGTATAGGACTAAAACTTAGAAGAAAAATCTAAAATATCCAGGAAAAGCTGCTCTTACTGCCATTCAATACTCTGAACCTGACAGAGCCGTATTCTTTGGTTTTTACAACCACCCCCAACGACTTTGGGTATGGGCTAATGGGACAAGTATCAGTCTTGGAAAGGTTGACCCTATACGTGGACGAAGGACAATGAACGCAGACGGATATAAAAGGAAAAATAAGTAACCTAGAGAAGGGGCTGGGAAAAATGGCCAAAAACCAGAGCCTCTCAGCCCCCCTCCAGGAGAAAGATCCCAGGGGTGAAGAAAACTTAAACCATGCAGGAACACCACGAAAAACCCACCATCTGGTGACTAAGGCCTAGCCTTTCAAACCCACGCTCTACAAATGATATTGTTTGGGCCTTTTTATGTGCGAACCCAACACTGTTACGGTTCGTTACGAATTGTGTCCTTACAATTGGCGCCGTCTGTGGGGAAGGCTTGTGTGTTGGCATAGACGGTAGGTTGAGAGAGTTTCGTTGCCGTTTCTAACCGTTGGTTATAGAGTTCTAGTGTAAAGTTCCGCTAGGGGCTATGATTCTTGACTAGGGGCTACGTTTGTTAGCGTCAATCGCTTAGATAACTCTAGGGGCTTGGCTGAGGAAATAACTCCCCTAAAGCCAAGGTCCCACGCCAAAAATTAGGTTTTGGATAGAACCAAGGCATTGCATGGTCCTTGGACTCAAGCCTATGGGGAAACCAACTACTTGGATGAGGAAAACTAGGTTTTGGACAGAACCAAGGCATTGCATGGTCCTCGGACTCAAGCCTATTGGGAAACCAACTACTTGGATGAGGAAAACTAGGTTTTTGACAGAATCAAGGCATTGCATGGTCCTCGGACTCAAGCCTATGGGGAAACCAACTACTTGGATGAGGAAAACTAGGTTTTGGACAGAACCAAGGCATTGCATGGTCCTCGGACTCAAGCCTATGAGGAAACCAACTACTTGGATGAGGAAAACTAGGTTTTGGACAAAACCAAGGCATTGCATGGTCCTCGGACTCAAGCCTATGGGGAAACCAACTACTTGGATAAGGAAAACTGGGTTTTGGACAGAACCAAGGCATTGCATAGTCCTCGGACTCAAGCCTATGGGGAAACCAACTACTTGGACGAGAAAACTAGGTTTTGGATAGAACCAAGGCATTGCATAGTCCTCGGACTCAAGCCTATGGGGAAACCAACTACTTAGATGAGGAAAACTGGGTTTTGGACAGAACCAAGGCATTGCATGGTCCTCGGACTCAAGCCTATGGGGAAACCAACTACTTGGATGAGAAAACTGGGTTTTGGACAGAACCAAGGCATTGCCTGGTCTTCGGACTCAAGCCTATGGGGAAACCAACTACTCGGATGAGAAAAAGATTGAGTTTTGTAAGGTTGGCTACTTAATAACAATTCTAAATTACTCAATCCTCGGCTCAAAAACTATAAAAGGTGAATGCCAATAGGACTGTTAAGAAGATGTTGAAACGCGTCACTATTCAGTAGCCTAGGGGGGCTGTTCTTTTTGCTGGTGATATGTCCTCGGATGGTTACTTCCCACACCGCATCGAGCATTGAGCTATCATCTCGGCTAGCTTTGGGGTAAGTATCGTTTTTCACAGGTCGGCATTGTTGTGCCAAACAACTCTATTAAGGTTATGTTGATATCTTTTTCTTAGCAAGCATTTTGGCCCTAAGTGTCATTGATTCAAATGCTATATTACTATGCTGAACAGCACTTATAAATACATAATAGCGTCTTTTCTCTTAAATGAGGGATTATGGCCCCAAGTATTGTACTCTAAGGTCGGCGGTATGGTGCCAGGCCGACTCAGTAGACCCATCCTAATGTCCTTTCTTCTCCTGCCTAATGGGAGCTTCAGCCCTAAGTATCATTTGTTTGATTCAATATTATTAAGCCGGATTGTTTTTATAAGCACAGAGCAAGGTCTTTCTATTAACTGGGACTTTGGTCCAAGACGTCGGCCACAGTTTAAAAATAAATAAAAAATTCACAAGATTGTATGTCTATTCATTGCGTTATCATTTCGAAAATATAGAGGTAGAGTATGTAAAATAAAGTGATAACAACTTTCATTAATATAAAGATGTATTACAACGTACAAAGAGGGGCTTAAACAAGCCTATACGAAAGGTAGATTGCCAAAACAATTAAAAAAAAAAAAACAATACATTAAGTAAATAGTCAGGTCTCTTTTTAAACTCGGCTCCGAAGTCCTTCCAAACTCTGCTTCAATAGCGCCCATATCGAGAGAAGGACCTTCTTCAGAAGAAGATGGAGGAGATGAATGAAAAGAAGGAGGAGAAGAAGAAAGAAGAGATGAAAAGAAAGAAAAAGGAGCAAAAGAGGGAGAAGGAAAAGCACCAGGATGGATCTGGTGGTGGAAAGAAGAAGAAAGAGAGGTAAAAGGAGGCGCTAGTGAACGAAGAGAGGAAGAAGCAGGGGCATTTGGCCCCTGCCTCAGTCTTGACTCCTAACACACTGGTGCCATGTTAGGTATGCTCATGAGAGAGCGGTTGGTACCGATGATGGATGTCATCGACTCAATCACGCCGAAAGTTTGACGTGACGAGTCCCTGCTTCAAATTTTGGCTAAAAGGAAGGTGAGATAGATTTTGAGTCTTCGCCATCCCTGCCCTGACCGTGCCATTACGAGCTTTATTGGAACGTGGTGTTTACGGGGGGGGGGGGTATGGCTCCTGCATTACTCGTTGTTATGGTAAAACATATCACGATTTAGTGTATAAACTAGTGGGTAAAATAAACTCTAGGGGAGGCCAAGTATTTCAGATCTCAGAAGGATGAAAATGGACTCTTTACAAAAACAATAACCTCCTACCTTCCTTCTTATACGAAGGGTGGAGCGGAAGGCATTTAATAGGTTCAGATCTCCAAAGGAATCTGCAAACACAAATATGCCGGTTCCACTTCTCCACCTCATCAAAACAAACCGTCGAATTAAAGTAGTCTCGTAAATAGAGGTCATTAAAAGCGCGTTTTGGATAACCAAACGGCAAGAACGTATTAGGAGTAAAATCAAAAGACTGTCTCGTAGACCGGTGCATTTCCTGGGCAGATGGAGAACCGCCAGCATTAGTGAAAGGTCGAATTGAATGAGCCATAATAAAGGCTCAGTGTTACCAAAACCCCCCTTTTCAACCAAGAGGTCGGATAGCAGGGTTTTGAGGGGCTATTGTGGGGCCCAAATAATTTATGGGCCAGACCCATTTACCCGTGAGGAGACCAAAAGCCCAAGCCGAGGAGGGCTATGGCCCAAACTCGACAAGATAGCCTTGGGATACAGCTGAGGACAGTTCAGTCCTCGGCAGACCCAAAATCCCACCGGAAAGAGGGGTAAAAACGGTATAGGACTAAAACTTGGAAGAAAAATCTAAAATATCCAGGGAAAGCTGCCCTTACTGCCATTCAATACTCTGAACCTGACAGAGCCGTATTTTTTGGCTTTTACAACCACCCCCAACGACTTTGGGTATGGGCTGATGGGACAAGTATCAGTCTTGGAAAGGTTGACCCTATACGTGGACGAAGGACAATGAACGCAGGCGGATATAAAAGGAAAAATAAGTAACCTAGAGAAGGGGCTGGGAAAAATGGCCAAAAACCAGAGCCTCCTAGCCCCCCTCCAGGAGAAAGATCTCAGGGGTGAAGAAAACTTAAACCATGCAGGAACACCACGAAAAACCCACCATCTGGTGACTAAGGCATAGCCTTTCAAACCCACGCTCTACAAATGATATTGTTTGGGCCTTTTTATATGCGAACCCAACACTGTTACGGTTCGTTACGAATCGTGTCCTTACATACGTAATTATTATAAAAATAATATATTTTAATATAACTTTACATGGTCTGATATAGGTAAAATTTTGGCTTGGTTGGTTTAGATATGATCTTTTTTTCTATTATACAAGCATTAATATAAATATTCCTATTATTGTATGAGAATCTTATTATAAGATGGATTTTATATTTATCAAATATATTAGATACATTCTCTCTCCCTCTGTGTTTTGATAACCCTTTTCACATCATAGGTGTTCAAGTGATGAGTTCATTGATATTGGGCTTGACATAAATTTATATTCTCAAATTTAACATATCACATTATTAGTTATGAGATTTTTGAGTGTCTGCTGTGAGTAAAATAGTTTGGTTGAGTTGTTACTTAAAAAAAAAAAATTGTGTATGTAATAAAGAACAGGTTTTTGAATAAACGACGGGGTAGAGTAAATTTTACCTTTTACCATATGGGACAGATGCTACTGAAAACCATGTGGAAGTTGGTGCAGACTGCAGAGACAGTGTAAAATGATTTTAGGTAACGTGATTTTATATCGTCTTCCAAGTTTTATTATAATCAAAAGCAAAACACAGTCAGTTAATAGAGAGTGGTTTCACTATGAATGTGTATATATTATTTTTATAATCTCATTGCAAATTCCAAAATTTTAAACATTATTATCTTCCTCGTATCCCTTGACTAAAGTGGTAATTTTTAAAAGCTCAGTGGGGAGTCTTTCACCCAAACCAAAAAAGTTGGAAAAAGGAAAAAGGAAAAAGGAAATATAGGATATGTTTGGTTCTATCAAAAAAAGCATATTTTGTATACGTTTCAATTTGTTGTGAGACTCACCGTTAAAAAACTTGTTTGGCTTTATATTTGTATTCAATTTTATTTTCTTGAAAATAAATACAGTGGTATTTTTGAAAAAAAAAAAAAATCTATGAGTCTTACTATCACTGATTTGTCGCATCAAAGAACACTCTTTTTATTTGTTGGTGATTGTCATAAAAAAAAAAGTGAAGAGAAAGACAAAGCAGAAAATGATATCAAACAAAAAGGAAAAGATAGAAACAAAAAATAAGTACAAAATTTAAGTATAGAAAATGAGTACAAAAAATAAAATTAGAAAATGAATACAAGACACAAACCATAGACCCATAAGAGTATTAGCACCAGTATGTGTAAAATTTATTATCTATTTTAGTATAAGAACTTACTTTTTCTATTTTACAATACCACTTTTACAAAATACTCATATCAGATTATCTATTATACTCATATTTTTATTTAAATAATCATTTTTAATCATTTATTATTGTTATTTTTACCTTTGCAAGCTCTGAAACGCGTCTATTTTATAATATATTGTGTAAATTTTTACATTTTTTATATTTTATACCCGCTGAAGCAATTGCTCTAATGTTGTTGTTATGAGTACTAGTTGTTCGTTAAAATGCCCACAACGATGGCTTGAATTCGTTGCTAAAAGCTCAGCTCAAGTCTCCTGCTCTGAAATTTGATTCGCTGGTGTCACGGTGCCTGTCGCTTAGTCCCCAAGTCACTACACCTCCTGCCATACCACTGACCCCTCCTTATCCACTCCAAGTGGGCATCATTCACAGGTTATGATGATACATGCATATCCTTGAGTGATTTTATGATTTTATCCCCATATTTAACATAAATTAAGTTTCAATTTTTTTTGGGATAATATTAAATTTTTTAATAGAAGTTGTTTGGTAATTACAATAGGACTAGTTGATATGAATTTTTGTCGAATTAAGTTAAAATTTCTTGCCTAAGTGAAATCTACTTATTTAAATACTAGTCTCATCACACATGCATCTGCGGTAAGACTCTTTTTTATTTTTTATTTTTATTTTATGTTTAGTGTCATAATGTTTAAAAATGATATAGAAATAGTGCCCTAATTCTTAGAATATTTTCAATAAAGAAAAAAGTCTAAAACTTACGAATTTTTTTTTTTAAAAAGTAGTAAATTACTCTTTCAACTAGTTTGTATTTTTAAATTTAAAATGATTTAATTAAAAAATAGAAGTATTTTAGAGAGTTTAAGAATTTGTATGAGGATATTTTAGTACACAAAATGATGAAAGCCAAACAGAGAATCTTGTTATTAGTAGTATAGATTATTTAATCAACTTAAAAAATATAAGTATTTAAGAAGGAATTTTACACAAATGCATGTATATATACTTATATTATGCTAGAGTAAGATTTATATTTAAAGAAAAAAAAAGTACATGCCTCTTACTATTTAATAACTAGAAGTTTTACCAAATAAGCTAGTGAAACCACTTATTTGAACATGATTATAATAATTTTTACCTATCAGGAAACCAATATCTAAAAAGTTTTAGATGAAAGAAATAAAAACTTTAATCCAATCTTCTAATCATTATAGCAAATTGACGATATACCAACTTTTAATTTCTAACCTCTAATCATAGTTTGACCTTAATCCCACCTTCTAATCATCAAATAGTAAATTGACTAAATTCTCACTTAGTATAATAATATTTAAAAAATAAAAAAATAAAAGAAAAATAAAAAAGAATAAAGGGTGATTCTCACTCCTATTCCTTTCTTTAATAACAAAGAATCAAAGATGGCTGCCCTCTCTCATTAAAGATTGAGACAAAAGTAACCCAAAAAAGAGAGCCACCCCATCTTCCCAAATCAGGAAACTACGGTTCCTTCATTGTCTTTGAGCCATTCTCTCTGTAAATTTCTCTACTTTTCACATGGAAGGCTCAGCAAATGAACGTCTTAGTTTTGGGAAGATGGGCTACGGGTACACACAAACCAGCTCTATTTCCCTTATCTCAACTCACTGCGTTCAGTTTTTGATGTTATTTCCTAACTGGGTTTCTGTTTTTGTTTTGTTTTGTTTTGTTCCTCTTAAGGTGCAAGCATTATAGAAGGAGGTGCATGATTAGAGCTCCTTGTTGCAACGAGATCTACGATTGTCGCCATTGTCACAATGAGGCCACGGTATATGCTGATGCATTATTAGTTTATTACTACACGCATACGCCTACACAAAGACACAGCTTTTTGGGACTTTTTATCTTGTTTTAGATTAATATATTTGCCTTTTGTGACCTCTATTGATCTGGGTCTTTCTTAATTTTCATGCATGTTTGGTTTATTAGAACATGTTGGGGAACCCAGTTGATCGGCATGAACTCGTTAGATACGATGTTAAACAAGTACGACAATTCTGCTTTATCTGTTTGTTTCTTTTTCTTTTAAAAAGAAACAATTTTTATGATTAATTTACACTGTTGTGAATTGCTAATGATGCTGTTGTTGTTGTTGTTGTTTAAGGTTGTTTGTTCAGTTTGTGACACAGAGCAGCCGGTAAGTGTTTTGTGTGTGTGTGTGTGTGTAAGGTGATGTAAAGCTAAAAGCTTTCTTGTTCTGATTTTCTGTTATGTATTAATTGGTTTAGTTCATATTCTCTTATTGTTCCAGGTTGCTAAAGTTTGTACCAACTGTGGTGTAAATATGGGGGAATATTTTTGCGAAGTCTGCAAATTCTATGATGATGATGTAATTACGCTATCTCAGATTCAACTATTTAAATGGAAAATCCAAGAAATATTTAATAAATTTTCTTTTTTTGGTGTTTTTGTTTTACCTATCAAAAAAAACTTTTTTGTCCAGATAATCTAGAATGAGTTTTAATATCCTTGTTTGTTTACTTGTTCTTTTTATTGATGCAAACTGTTGTTTTAACTAATCTCAGACTGAGAAAGCGCAGTTTCATTGTGATGATTGTGGGATATGCAGGTTAGTAAGCATAGTATGATTAGTGTCTCTTTGTTTTTTTATATTTTAACTTATCATTGAATTGGTGATATCAAAGATGTACTGATCTAAATTCTGTTCTTTCTATCAGAGTTGGTGGTCGCGAGAACTTCTTTCATTGCAAAAAGTGTGGTATGCACTTCCTCCCCAGTAACTAGAAATTTGTCATTTTGATTGGTTTTGTTACTTTAGTTGCACAAAGCAGAAGCAGTACGTCACTTTTTCTTCTTCTTTTTGTTTGTCTTTCTGTTAAACTTAAGTTACCATTTTTGTGTTTTGTTTTGCTTGTCCATTCATTTTTACGTGGATGCTTATCAGTTTTAATCATATTTTAATTTCCAGTGAATGTTGATAACCCAGCAAGTGCAACCCAGAGTAATACAATAAGATTGGAGGGTTCTGGTTCCTTTTTTTGTTTAAAATAAGAAATTTAGGTGAAATGGGATGTTGCTGATTGATCCATAAATTGGGTGTCCATGGTGATATTCTTTGACTTTGCAGAATTTATCAGGCATTTTATCACCCATCTGGTCTTGCTTGAAGGAAATGTAGTTATCCTGATTGCCTTGCAAAGTTGCAATAGGAAAAGCCTTTGAATGCTTTACAATATAATATGCTGTCAAAGTTCTGATGGATCTTCTAGAATATTATACATGAGGAAGAACTATAATTTATGATCGATCTTCTTTACAAATGTCTAAATTTATGTTTCATCTTCAAGGGTTGGGAATATGTAAGATGTTAAAAACCTTAAGACAGGAAAAAATAGTTAAGATGTCAAAAGAATGAATGTGTAACCAGTTCTTTTGGAGCATATTTCCCAGAAGCATAAGTCCTGTTTTATATTTTCTAATATTGAACATAAGTTTAAAAGTTTTACCTGTTTATATTTTATATGCTCTCATATAAGGGCCTTTTGCTATTGAAAGTTCCTATATTTCTGATGCCACATATATTATGGTTTCATAATTCAGTGCTTGCATGTTGGATGTGCTCTCGTATAAAATCTTCGGCACTATGTATTTTTCTATATCGTCTTTTGTCATGTTCAAAATTGACATGCAGTTTTTCCTCCTGATTGGAGTTGACTATGTGAGCCCCTTTTCCCAAAGAATTTGAGTATGCTCCATGAGTTATACATGCATAAATATGGTTATTTTCCCCTCTTTCTTCCCTTTTCTTTTGAATTATATATTTCCTAATTAGAATATTTACTCCACTAATAGGGTCTTGCTATTCGGTTAGTCTGCGTGATAACCATTTGTGTGTGGAGAACTCCATGCGGCACCATTGTCCAATATGCTATGAGGTTTGCTTCCTGTGTGCTTCATTTGTGTATTGAAATAGAATTGCTTGATGTTCTAACATATAATGGTATTTTTGTAGTATCTTTTTGACTCACTTAAGGACACAATTGTAATGAAATGTGGGCACACAATGCATTGTGAATGTTATGGAGAGATGGTAAAGCGTGACAAGTAAGCAACCTTTACTTCTTATTGCTTTAGTGTTATTTGTTGACTGGGCCAAACATTTATGTTTTTTAAGTTCTAACTTGATTTTGTCATGCCGCACAGATTCTGCTGTCCCATATGCTCAAAGTCAGTAATAGACATGTCTAGAATCTGGAAG
This sequence comes from Quercus lobata, assembly GCF_001633185.2. Taxonomy (NCBI): domain Eukaryota; kingdom Viridiplantae; phylum Streptophyta; class Magnoliopsida; order Fagales; family Fagaceae; genus Quercus; species Quercus lobata. The sequence goes on along the minus strand of NC_044909.1, from coordinate 7,576,054 downwards.
AGAATAGATGAGGAGGTAGACTTATTCAATTTAGCTATTCTTGCAGATACAGTATTTGATCTGTGTATATTTATGAAGATTCAGTGGCATGTTGGTTGTGCTTCCGTATAGCAATTATCTTGCGTAAACAGAAATTTCACTCCAATCTGTTATTATTATGTTATCAGATAGAAGCAACTGCCATGCCTGAGGATTACCGTCACAAGAAGGTGCTTACTTATCATCCTTGTTCTTATCTAATAATTTGGTGCTACATTTCCTTGTTGCCCATATTTCAATAATTCATGAATTCTATAAATGCTCATGCAGAGACCTTAAGCACCTTCTCTGGCTAGATTATAATTGTATTTGGGTTATGTATTGCTTGTGGTTTGCATTCATCTAGCAAATATATTTTCATGCACAAACACTAAGCATTCCTAAAGAATATAGAAAAAGAAAGGTGGAAGGAAGGTGTAATAACTGAAAAGGCCACCCCTTGTTTTTCAATGTCCAAAACTTTGAAAACTTAGCAAGGAGAAGGCACACCAGTATATCCCTATCTATCACCCTTATAGAACTCTTACTACCTCTGAGCAAACTTTGCTGGAAAACACTAAGAAGCAAGAGTATTTTTTGCAGGTCTGGATACTGTGTAATGATTGCAATGATACAACTGAAGTTTACTTTCACATAATTGGGCAGAAATGCAGCCATTGCGAGTCATATAATACCCGTACAATTTCCCCTCCAGTTCTTCCTCAATGATCATACTATTACAGAAATATATCCAGCCAGGCAGGCTTATTGAAAGCTTGCACCCTGTGGTTTTTTAAATAGAAGGGGGTATTTAATTGCTTGTTCAATCATATTGAACTGTCGTAGTGTCATCCTTAGAAGGGGATATTTATTTTGATTTTGTATCATTACATTATGATCCAAACGACTGTCACTGTATCATTCATGTACAAGCCTCGGAAACTCTCAGGCTATTCTTCTTTCTATTTATCAAGTTAGAAGAACCAAATGAGCCCTTTGGTTGTTGTAAACATTATATATGTACAGTAATTTAATGGAGCACTGTTTTCCAGTTATGGATGACTGACAATGCATGATATCTGATCATTCATTGACTGCTTTCGTTATGAAATGTGATGTGATAACCTCCATTGATGCCTATGTGATATATAACCTTACAAGTGTTAAGAACATGTTACATGCCTTGCAAGTGGTAGTTGCTGACCATGAGATACTGTGATAATCTGTTGATATCTCACCCCTTATAATTTCATTTGCCTGTACAACTTAACATTTCCAAGGAGGTTTATAAAGCAACCAGTCCAATTGATATAGCCTTGAAAGGAAGCATTTCCACCCTGAATGATAGCAGCTAAAATAGTAATTTGCTTTACGTATGCTTTGTGTGTGTTTGGATAGCACTGATGCGTTTGGCCTTTGGCCTTTTTTTGGGGTCCCATGGCACTGTTCATGGGACTGCCAAACTCAGCAGAATGCACATACCTATGCATTTTTGGGTCCCATAGCACTATTCACACATTTAAAAATTATTTTGTTACAGTGTTTTCAGTTTTTAGTAAATAAGCGGTATCCAAACAGATTTTTAATAAGAAGTAATTTCTATAATTCTGAGAATTTTTAATTTGGACATGTGTTTGTATCGTATTGGGTCCATTGCATTGATGCACCTAATGGGTCAGTTCTATTATTAATAATCTGTTTGCCTAATTGGAAAAAAGGTTTGATTTACCTCTATTACTTTTTTAACTGGATATGTCATTTTGTTTTAAATATACAATACCAAGTGGTATGTGTTTTAATCTACACATTTTATTTAATTTTTTTTTATACAAGATAGAATTCTATTCTGGTTTAATCTAAGTGTATATGTATGTGAAGCTCCCTTCTGGAGACTTGAATCCCGGCCCTTACCCTCCACAAGCACTTATACTTGTGGAGTGACCATCACACCAAGAGAGTGCAGTGACGTGATAGTCTCTCATTAAAATAAAAGGAGATTTCAGTTATAAAAGTACTGGAGGAAAGTCAAACCCATTGGAAAATGTGATGGGTGGACTGGATCAAGCCTATTAGACCCAAATTTAAGGTTACTGGTTTGCAGGCCAATTTGGGAAAACTACATTGACAATCCAATTCATCTATCATAGGCTGGAAGTTTGTATAGCATGCATCCCTGCTTTTTTCTGTCCCTAATCTACCAATTATTTTAGAGCATATCTGAATTTCTGTCTATTCTCTTCCATTGTATTTTTTGTTTTTTTTGGTCACTAGGCGTTGTGAATGCCTGGTTTGCATTGATGATGAGGTTGGCGTTATAATTCTGATAGGCTGACAGAGGATAAGATTGCTATAAATATAATTTAAATTGTGTTTCCAAAAATTTCAAACACCTGACTAATTTTATTTATTTAAAAAAAGAAAAAGAAAAAAAAGGATAGCAAGTTCAAAATGCTGCTCCCATCCCATGTAGCTGGATTTGTAAGGTCCAGAGTCTATAGATTGTTGGAGTGACAATGCATGGTGATTGGAATATGAGGCATGAAACGAAGGCCAATTGAGTTACCTTATCAAAGTTAGTACTATTTTTTCCTCCTATCCATGTCACTAATTTATAAATTCTAAGTTTCTAACCATAAAAAGTATTAACCTTCTCAAAGTTTATATATAGCTAAAATGCAAGATGTACCTCTAAATTTGACTAAAATTTATTTATATCCTTTAATTTTATTTTCATTCAATTGAGTTCTCTAAATTTCAAATTTATTCAATTGAGGCTTTTGTCCAAATACATTTTTAAAAAATGTCGTGAAATATGCAACTAACTAATGAATTTTTTTTTTTTTAAATTCTCACATAAAAAAATCTATAAATTATTTTTATTAGTTTTTTAGATTTTTTTCATGTGAAAATAAATTTTTTATGGAAATTTTTAACAAAAATGTATAGAAGACTTTAATTGAATAAATTTGAAACTTTTTTTTTTTTTGACAAAATAAATTTGAAACTTAGAGGATTCAATTGAACGAGAAAAAAGAAAAAGAAAAAGAAGAAGGCATGCTATTACTTTCTGTGGGGCCTGATAATTTGTGGCCCAAGCCCACTCCTCGTTCGGGTCCAAGGCCTAGGCCGAGGAGAGCTGTCTCCGAGGACGCTTAATGAAAGCCCAAGAAGGGCACGAGGACATGGCCGAGGACGATCTTATGCTCAGCACCTCCCAAAACACCTGGAAAAAAGAGGCAAACTCGGTACAGGGGAAGGGCAAGGGAAAAAGCCGCCAACACAGTAGTACAGAATTCTGCATCTGACAAGCCCATACTCAAAACCATGCCCTTGTGCTTTTCCAGCAACCCCCAACCACTTTAGGTATGGGTTGACTGGATAGGCCTACACCCCAAAAAGTAAAATTAACACGTGGACACAAAAAGGGGAATGGAACACTAGTATAAAAGGAGAGGAAAACAAAGCTAAAGGCAGGTTTTTTGGGGGGCCGGTAAAGCTTAAGTCTTACAACCCTTGCTAATGGAGGGTTTAGCTAGTCAAGCCAAGCCCGTCCATACATAAATTCCCGTAGGAACTACGACTAAACCGTTCACCTGTGCCCAAGGTCATACCTTTCAGGCCCACTCTCTACAAATCATATTGTTGGGGCCTTTTACATGCGAGCCCAACGTCGTTCATGGGTCGTTAAAAATCAAGCCCTACACTTTCCATAGTTGCTATTGAGATTTTATTTTAGACTATTTTATTTAGGAGTGGCAATTTGTGTTAGCATGTTAGGTTCGTGTCATGTCAACTAATGAGTATTTGTCTATATGAGTCAAGACTAACCCGACACATTTGTTATACGGGTCAAGATTTTTCAACTATAACATGGCTTGTTTATTAAACGAGTTAGTTGTGTTGACCCATTTATCAAATTTTATTCAAGCGGAAAAAAAAAATACAAATTTTAGTATTATCCAAATTGATCTAAATTATGAAAAGCCAATTTTTTTTTTTAATATTAAATTTAGAACTAACAAGTAAATGCATCACAAATAATCATTTAAAATTAAGACATATCTCAATACCACAAATAATCAATCACAACATGCTAAAGAAAATAAACTACAACAACTAATAAGTTTATATAGCTAGGATTTGAAGGGTATATTGGTAAAATGTTATTTAATTAAACGAGTAAAATGAGTTTCATGCGTTGGACATTGTTAGGGACGTTTTTGCGACAAGGGTTGAAAAAGTGAGTACGGCCCGAATCTCCCCTTGAGTTCTTTTTAAGTGTTTATTTGTGGAGAATCAAGCCCAAAATTCCAAATGTATGATAAACAAAAGGCTAATGATTCTTTGACAAGAAAGAATCAAAATGCTACTAAGAAAAGAGTAAAAAAAGTATAAAAACATAACATGTCTGAAACTTCGACCTGCAGTTACCCAGAAGAGGAAAATGAGAGAGGTTGTAAGGAAGAGAGAGAAGGTTCCCCTGTATCCATACTTCTACCCCTAAGGTTCAGAATTGTGAGAATGTTTCCTGGCTCCATGAGTTTTTGCTCTCAAGTTTCAGTTTTATGGGGAAAACGTGGTTTAATAGGTCTGAAATTTCGACTCACAGTCACCCAGAAAAGGAAATTGAGGGAGGTTGTAAGTAAGAGAGGGAAGGTTTCCCTATACTTATATTTCCACCCCCAAACTCTAGAATTGTGAGATTGTTGACTGGATGAATGCAGTTTTGCTCTGAAGTTTCAGGTTTGTGGGTAAAACGTGGCTGGCCTTTTTATGAGCTGAAGAGAGAGTTTTATATAAAGTTTGGGGTGTTGCTTTTGACTGGTTTTTGAGTAGTGGAAGAGGTTTTTATCCCTTAAGATACCAATTTGGTATTTTGGCTTGGGTTGCTTTTGTTTAGGGAAGAGTTTGGTAAGCTTTTTACATAATTTTGGAAATAAATGAGGTTTGCTCTAATTGGTTGCCTTTGGTCAGACATTTCAGACCATTGGGAGGCTCACCTAAGTGAGGCCTAGCAGATGGAGTTGGCCAATGAGAGCCAACTATGTTTTAAAGGTAAAAGTGGGTTAGGGAAGAAACTTTAAGTCACAGTCACCCAAAGCATTAAAGCTATTTTGGGTGGAAATTTTGGATACAAGACCTATTCCATGAGCCTAAGGTGCTACCAGTGTCCCTTTCCCACTTGGTAGTACGCATGGGCTGGGCTCATGTAAAAAGTCCGAAAGGAACCGACCCATACCCTCTAAACCACACATCCTCAATTTTCCCCATAAGTCACATCGGCTTGGACCATGCTTAAAAAAATAAAATATAATATAATACATGAATTGAGCCCACAATGAAGTCGGGCTTGGTTGAATCGGACTTGTAGAAAATGTGTCGCGAAAATGGGTATCAACAGACACTAACCCGATCTGTTTATTAAACGGGTCAGTCGTATCAACTCGAATATGATATAAACTCGTTAACCTTCAACTCATAATATACTAATTTCATGTCGAGTTGTGTTGTGTTCACGGGTAGTGTTAAATTTTGTCACCCCTAATTTTAAGTTAAAATCGATTTTTTTTTTTTTTTTGAGTCATTCTTACTTTCTTAGAATTAAAAAAAAAAAGAAAAAAGAATAAGAGCGGTTGATTGACATAAAATTGTAGTATTAAATAAAAAAAAAAAGAAAAAAGAAAAAGAAAAAAAGAGCGCAGGTTCACAGGAACAAGGCTGGACCGCCGGTCTACCCACACGTATCCCTTGTTTCTTCCCCGCACTAAACCCTGGTCGCTCTAACTACATTTGGGCTTTAGCTCTCACTCACAAACCAAAACACACACACCACCGAGTTCACTCTAAACTCAATACAATACCAAGGCTCTAACTCGGTTCCTCCAAGCCATGCAAGTGGTTTCGCAAGCTCGCAGACTCTCTAGGGCTTTCAAATCTCCGATTCTTCTCAACTCGGACCGATTCTTCGCTCCCGATTTCCGATTCCTTGAATCTCCTCTCACTTCTCTTCAATGTCCAAACCACCACAGCTTCTCCTCTCTAACCCCCTGCTTTTCAGGTACCTTAACATTTCTTTGCTTTTTAAAAATTTTTTGTTTGGTTGCTTAGAAAGTTGTAGTAAAATGAAATCACGGAAATGAATTTAAAATCCTCGAAAAAAAGTAACAGCTTAATCTAGACATTAGTTATTTATTTATTTTTTCTTAATTGGTGCTGAATGTGAACCTTTTTTACATTTATTTCTCGTTAAATTTTGTTTGGTTACCGAGAAAGTTATTGAAAAAAGAAAGCACGGAAATGAATTTGAATTTGCTGATAAAGGAACTGAAAAAGCTTAATCTAACTTGGCTGAGTAATTTTTTGTGCTCAGCAAAATTAAGTAGTGGTTATTGTTCTCTCCGTACAAAAATGAAAAATCTTAAGACTAAAACTTATTTATTTTTCGATTTTCATGCATTTTAACTTAAATCTTGTTTGGTTGCCGAGAAAACCTAGGAAATGAGAAGAAAAGAAAATTCTGGAAATTGAAAGTTTCAATTGATCAAATATGTATTGAGATATAAAGGAATTCTTTTCTCTGTAACCAGAGAGAGTTCATATGATTGGATTGGGATTGGATGAATGATTTTGTGATATGAAGATATTGGAATGTTACACAGGGATGATTCAAAGCAATCATTTGCAAGTGGCACAACAGCCGATGTATTTGATGATGTCAAGGGCATCTTTTGCTTCAGAGGCGAGTACAACCGAAAGAAATCCCACAGGTTATTGACTTATGTGTTGGATTTTTTTTTTTGAGGTTGTTCTTGAAGCTAGTTTGATGATATTTTGCTTCAAATTTGTTGAATGCAGAGGCTGTGAAGGAGCTTTATGACAAAATGCTTGATTCTGTGGCTGTTAAAAGAACGATGCCCCCTAATGCTTGGTTGTGGTCGTTGCTTGAAAATTGTAAAAACCATGACGACATTAAACTTCTATTTGACATTTTAGAGAACCTCCGAAGATTTGTAAGTTTTTGTAGTTTCTAAATTATAACACCTTTTGTAATCTGCAATTTGACCTGTAGAATTTTTTTTTTTGGGGTAAGTTAGATACACTCTCGGAGGGTCTTGAACCAAAAACATCATCCTCCATCCTATTTTTATGGGAGGGGGAAGTTCCGTTTGAGCTACAGTTTATTGACAGTTTGATCTATAGAGTTAAAATGGTTGATAGCTGACAGTTCAATGCTTTTGGCTGCAGAGACTTTCAAATCTTCGTATCCATGACAATTTTAATTGCAATCTGTGCCGAGAAATTGCTAAGACATGTGCTCGTGTAGGGGCCCTTGACTATGGTATGTTTTTGACTTTGTATTCTATGCTTGAGTTCTACTTCTTTCTATATGTCAACATCCATTCTGCTGATTGCTTTTCTTATTTAAGCTAGTTTGCTTTTCTAGTTGGTTGTTTACACCTAGACTTTTAGGAATCCATGCATCCCAATTGCTGCACTTGTATTGTTGTGTTTGGAACTTTGCACCTGCAAGGCTTCTTCAATTGCTACTCTGTAGTTTATGAAGATTTTTAGCTTAAATGTATGCAGGGAAGAAGGCCTTGTGGAAGCATAATGTGTATGGCTTGACTCCTAGTATTGGATCTGCCCACCATTTACTGGTATTAATGACCTTTGACTCTTTTTTATCTTATTTGGAATTCCCTTGTATTAGCATTGACATGTAATAAATTATTCTTGTAATTCGTGCAGTTATATGCTAAAAATCACAACGATGCTAAACTCATGGTAGAAATAATGAAACTTCTGAAGAGGAATGACTTACCACTGCAACCTGGTACAGCAGATATTGTTTTCAGGTATTATAACTTATAACTGCTTCCTGCTTTTGCTTTGCTTTCCAGAAAACTCCAAATGCTTCACTTTCTAGGAAATTTGTCAATTCTAAATTTAAGTTATTTCAATTTTGAACTTCAGATGATCGGGACTGGGTCCCAAAAGGAAATTCTCCACCAAATTTAGAACTCAAGTTTGTTTCTTGTCCAGTTTTTCTTGGTTCAACTATCTAGGTTTTCATGATTGTTGTGGTTGCATGCATGTGTTTATATAATTATACGTTTATGATTATGCTAAATAGGTTGGATCATTGTTTGAGTGAAGAGCCCATATCTAAATTTAAAGTGTGTTTAATTAGATTTGTTAGGATTTAGGACTGAACCTTTGATGTGATGAACTTTTTTAGCATTTAAGGGATTGGAATGTGGAATGGGTTGTGGGATGGGAACTGTTTAGGGAAAGTGATAAGGGAAATGACTTCTTCGTTGTAGTCATCCTCCAAGAAGAAGAAGACCTCCTTGATTGTTGCACTTTTCGCTTAATTTTGTATACATATTGTATACCTCCTGTGTACATGGGGGGCACATTTCTAGTTGATTAATAAAATTTTTACTTATAAAGAAGAAGAAGCAGAAGAAGAAGAAGAAGAATAAATGGGGATTAGGAAGAGAGCTTAGAAGAGAGTTTGGAAAAAATGTATCAACTTTTGTAATGACCTTGAGTACATGGTTGCCTAGTATTATACTAGGAGATTCCAATGCAATTTTCAAGAAAAAGATAAAGATTCACTCTTTAACTAACTAACAACCTTTGTAATTAACTAACTCTTCTTGGTTTAGTCTTGCATGAGCTCCACACAAGCATAGATGTGTTGCTGGGCTGGCTGTTGAGCTAGATGCAGCTTGGGTTCACTACATTTGATCTTTAAATTGAACTTGTGCCACTGTCTGTGTTATCAAATTTAAGATGTTAATCCATTGAAAGGCCTTGCCTTAAATGTGTTACATTGTGACTCTGTTCGGCCAAGTCTAATTGCTCTGAAACAAGTGGTCAGTGGAGTTATTTAGTGTAGTGAAGGAAATTATTTCTTAACGATTTATTCCTAATATTTTTGTGTCTTTTGTTCTTTTTTATTTTTAATCTATAATTTTATCTTGTCAATTTACTTTGGTGCTGTTTTTAAAATGATTTTGCTAATGTATTTGTTAATCAATTGCAGCATTTGTTACAACACGGATAATTGGGAGTTGATGTCCAAGTACTCAAAAAGGTTTGTCAAGGCTGGAGTAAAATTACGACAAACTGCATTTGATGTATGGATGGAATTTGCTGCGAAAATAGGTCTGTGAAAAGTTTTATGTTCTCCTGTTTCTTTTTTTCCTTTTTGATATTTCGATAGTTATAATGAGAGAGGGGGGAGTTTAAACCCTGGGTGTGAGTGTGTTTCCGTTGGAAACACCAAGCAGTACCAGTGGAGCTACAAGACTCTTGGCTATGTTCTCCTATTTCATGTACAACATATGTTTAATGTCTGTACTTACTGTCAGATTTTGGAGGGTGGTGGTGGTTTTTGGGAGGGGATTGTATGTAGGAATTGAAGTCACCCATAAATTTAGTAAAGTTCCATGGAATATGCTGTGTTCTGTTTGCATGAAATCATATACTTGCATACTTATTGTACTTGGCTTGCTGCCTGTTTTGGTACTTTTACACTAAATTTCTCTTGAAATAATACTCCCTTTTGTCCCAAAATAGGTCTTGCTTTCCTTTTTGGGATTACCCAAAATGAGCATCTGCTTTCAAAAAGCCAAAGAGTTCACCTTTTAATTTTCCCATATTTCTCTTGCCTACTTGTTAAAACAAGCAAGACATAAAAAACACACAATTTTCAACCAAGACACAGTTTTTGTGATGGGGGGAGAATTGATAAGTTAGTTGAGAAGTTATTTACTTGCTAAACATCACTTACCATGAGGCAAACCCCCCTCCCCCCCCCCCCCCCCCCAAAAAAAAAAAAAAAAAAAAACCTCTCTTTTCAAATAAAAGCAAAAAAAAGTTGATCAACATAGTGTTATTTTGTAAATAGTAGCATCTCTAGGAGTCGTGTCATTATTTCAATAATTATGCTTTCCTTTTGTCCAGAAGATTACAGTGCTATTTGTAGAATTGCTTTAGTAAAGTGTTTCAAGCTATTCATCTGTAGGGGATACTGAGACACTATGGAAAATAGAGAAGTTGAGATCCGAGTCAATGAAGCAGCACTCTCTTGTGACTGGTTTTTCATGCGCTAAGGTAATAAATCTTATTATCATCAAGTTTATGCCCTGGTTGAGTGTGAAAATTGATTTGGATATAAAAAATGTGTGGTTCCAAAGTTTATTCTGCGCTCTCTGTAGTATGCAACTTCTCATAGAAAGTCCTCAATAAACTCTGAGAGACATTGCTGTCACTGTAGAAAATAATTTTGACTTTTGTTTATGTTTTCTTTCAGATTTTAATTGTTTTTGGCTAAGAAATTTGAACTTGTTTTGAGCAACTCTAGTTAAGGTTTGGGTTGGGTTGAGCTATGGTAGATTTTCAGACACACAGTGTATGGCTAAGCTTGGGTTTATGTCCTTGCAGGGTTTCCTATTAGAACATAAGCCTGAGGATGCTGCTGGCATCATTCAAGTCCTAAATCAGGTACCTAATATTTTGTGTGCTTGTTAATATTTTCAGAGAATTCTCCCCCAACACACCCACACACACACAAACGAGAGATTGAGAGAAAGAAATTAAAGAAGAAGAAGAGGAAGAAGAAGAATAAGAAGCAGCAGAAGGAAAAAAAGAGCTACTAAAGTTGTGGCATAAACTGCTCCGGCTATCTAGAGCAACTATCATACCATTGAAACCACTAAACAATATATTTTAGCTTCTTGCTTGTTATATCCAAGAGTGATGAATATAAAATTTTGATATATACTATAACAACCCACATCATGGCTAGTTTTGCTTATGCAGTGCTGGTCATATTGATAGCATGCAGAGAGGGAAAATCTTCCTAGGTTTTCTGTGAGATGCAGGTTTTGTTTATTCAACATACTAATTAAGGGCTGGGCATAATTTAGATTGCATCTTAATGGGACTATAACCAAAAAAAAAAAAAATCTTGAATTAGTAACATGCCATTGATAGTGTTGATCATGCCAAAGCAGGCCCTGGGAGGGGGGAGATCTGGATATGGTCTAGTGACAAGCAGGGTCCAAATTATTATTCAGTGTAGCTACATGAGTAACATGATTTTTGTTACTTGGGTGAACAGAAAAGATGTTGAGAGTTAAAACATGTTCTTTTATTTGTTACTTTATTTTTTGTTTGTTTTGTTAAAGCGATTGGTGCTTATGTGTGGCAGACTTTATCTGACGCAAAGAAGTCAGGCATCATGGCTGAACTCCAAAAGCTGGTAAACGAGTGGCCTTTGGAGGTTATCAAACGCCAAAAAGAAGCAGATAGGAAGGTAATCCTTTTAATAATTGAAGATTTTGAACTTCTATGTTTGTTAAATTGTGTGTTTGTCTTAGAAATCTAAGCTTAAGCATTTCTGTCTCTGTTATGTCCCATAACCCAGGCATTAGCTACATCTTTGAAATCAGATATTCCTGCTATGGTTAGTGGTCTATTAGACATGGGCTTAGAGGTGAGTGTCAATGTTGAAGACCTAACCAGTAAAGAAGGTATTCTGTATTGAAGAAAATTGGCGCTGAAAGTGAAGATCTAAGCTCCTTGCACTCATTGTATCTTGTACCAGAGAGATGACCATGTGTTTCAGCCAATACTGGTTGAGAATGAGCACCTCAATGATTTCCTCTTTACAAAAGACACTTCTAAAGCCCTCATTCGCATCCTCTGACCAAGACAAAGATCTTTGTTCTCTTTTTGGATGTAATTGTTTTGCGTCTCTACAATTGTTGCCATTCATTTTTCTGTTACATGCTCATGCTGTATATTGTGGATCCGCTGGTAGATTGGTGCGGCATAGTCATAAAATTTTGGTGAGTTTTGTTCAAAGGAGAAGGATCAGAATATCTGATTTAATAAAACAATCGTTGGGCATCTGTTTCTAGGAACAGTTTTACACTGATTTCCAATTTCTCATAGATAGAGCTTGGTTGCTGTCCCAAATGTACACTGTCCTGTTACAGAGTTGAGCTTAAATTTTGCTTGCCTCTACCAGCACACTAGATTGTTGTAAGCGCCCTACATGGTATGGCAACATTTTTTCTTTCTCAACCATTCGACTTTCTACTTTTGACATACTATATTGGTAAGATTTTGGTATGTTCTGATTTTAGCTGGGAAATTGAGTTTAAAACCGTCCTCTCTCTACGTTTGGGTTGGGGCAATTAAAGTAAATCCCTTGTACTCTTACTTCTGTGGGTTTTCTTTTTTGGAATGAGGAAAAAAGGATCTCGTGTGTGTGTTTATTGACCCCGACCTACTTAAACCCTGAAACACTTGGCTTGGGACCACTTGGGAAAGTTGGGGCTATCACTTCACGAATCCCTTCCCAGCCTCTTCACTGGCATTGATCTTAGAGGTATAAAAAATGACATAATTAACTTCATTAATTGTGACAGAAAGTGGTCATGTGATAAAATTAGTCCATGTAACCAATTTATTATGAAAATATCTTTTAATAAAACTGTCATTTTAATTTGTGAGAATATCATTTTCAATTAAAATTTAGTAAAAAAGAAAAAAAGAAAAGAAAAGAAAAGAAAAAACAACAACAACAACAATAAAAAATTTGGCTTGAAAAGCACAGCACCCCTCTCTTTCTTATTTTCTTTCTCTTGTGGACTGACCACATTTTTTACTTTTTAGTGAGAGTAAAAAAGCACACTTCTAGATTCAAGAACGTTGATCAATAAATAACCAAAAGTTGAAGAGAATTTTTTGGAAATTCAGACCAGTATTGGAACATAATAGGAATGTATGGGATGCTCCCATATAAGTGATATAACATTTATGCAGTGAGAAATGCAATCCATATATAAAGATAAATGCATTCCAGTTTAGTCTAGGCCATCTCAACACTTTGATTGTCGATGGGCAACTTGGGTCATTGTCAAAGTTCCACTTCTGGCCTCAATGGAACATAGAAACATTGGAACAAACCCATATGTGAGGAGCATATTTAGGACGTGTCCTCATGAAGGATTGAGATCTGGTGCAATAGCTATTACACTATATAATACCTTCTCAATGGTTAAGATTAAAAGTTAAAAAGTTAACTTTTGATACTAACCATTGGATCAAGGAAGTTAAAACGGTAAAAAGGTTGAGAGTTTAAAAAAAGTTATAAATTTTGAAAAAATAAAAAAGATGTGAGAGGTATTGCATGATGCAATAGCCTTAGGACTATTGTATCGGATCCTAATCCGGTCGTCATAAGCATAATTTCAGTCTTGTTTTAAATAAAACAAAGATAATAAATGCATTCCAATTTATCCAAAATCTAAATTGCGTGGCCAGCAAGAAATATGAAAAAATTAATGATAAGATGGTACAAAATATGACTGAAATACGCGTAGGCTCGTTCTATTGCAATGATTGGGACTTAGCCCAACAGTTTCGTGCATTCTCATATTCTTCTAGTGCAAATACTTTCCTTTGCTACAACATATTCAGACCCCAATCTGAGATTCTGAGTAATGTTTTCTTGGTAATTCTATAAAGCCCCACAATTTTGTTTTCTTGCTTGTACAACAAGAAAAGCATACAAACAAAAAACAAAAGGTGAGTTTGGATTTTTTTTTTTCTTTTAACCTTTTAATTTATTTTTTAAGCTTCACAACTGTATATTTATCAACTTTCAACAAATAAAAAAAATCCCGAAACTTATTCCAAACTCATACAAAAAAGAGCAAAGAAAACAAGAAAAATAAAAAGAAAAGGTGAAAAAGAAGGAGAGAGAAAAAGGTTGAGTACAACATATTTAGCATGTCCTGCTAGCCTCTAGGTTATCAAAATTTTGTGAATAACTCTATTGTACTCGGATCTTTTTGTGTCTGAAAATTTTCTTTGACATATTTACTCACAATAAATAATTTAACGTCTGGATATATAATCCGTATTAAAAATATATTTACTTGAAAAAAGACAATTGAAACCTATAAAATCAAAATCTCCTTCTTAATCTTCTCAACGGTATTGCCTCCATTGCCATTAACACACGCTGTAATTGTAACCATTACTTGCCCATGATTAACTGCAACATTTGCCGCCAAGACTTCTGCTTGGTGCTTATGAAACACCATGAAAATCTTTGTCAATAGGCCTTGTTTCATCAACGTTTGAATCCCAAAAAATGTGACATTGCTAGAGACGATGACATTGTCAGAGAAATTCGAGTTAGGAACTGTCCCTCTAATTGGTGCCATTGATTTTGATGATTCCTTAAGCTTCTCCAACTGCCTTTTCTTTTCTTCAAGAAGAATTATATACTTCGCAGTTTCAGAAACTATCTTCTCCCTTGTAGCCTTATGACATAAAATAACAACAAACACAAAACATTGTTATATATACTAAAATCCAAATAAAAACCCATATACCCTGTAGGCAATTAGTACCTGGCATGTTAAAAATAAACAAAATTTGTGACTAGCCATTTAATATAATTTGGTAAACCATAGGAGAGAGATTAAGACCCACATGCTTTGATTGACAAATTTTTGTGACATTTGTGATCCATAATTTTAAAGGAACATAATAGCTTTCGAGTTAAAATTGAAGTAAACCCGCCAATCTTTATATATAAATATGCACTCACACACAATAGGATTTGAAATCTTATATCAAGAAGATTTGTGCCTATGAACCATAAATTAAACACAAACATACAACCCATTAACCTTAAGAGAGTTAAGAACCATTGTGTTGAGACACTTAAAAAGAATAGTATGTGAAACATTGAATCATAAAATGTAAAAACTTTACTCACAAACTTAAAGGGAACCCCATTTGAATTCCATACAATCTAAATTTTTTTTTACTTTTATAACAAAATATAATTAAGCATATGAACCATTAATATTATTGAAAATGAAATAAGAAATAACCCACTAACCTTGGGAAAGAGATCAGGGACATTTAACTGAAGATAATTATAATTCTGACTCATCTTTACCCTCCTATCTCTCTCTTTCTGGACACTCTCACTTCTAGCCGTGCCTTTTGGTGGCCTCCCACGCTTTCTTGAGCTCGAACCCTTTTCAACACACACAATTTCAGGCTCATGCAAAGTTGATATTTGTGACAGTGGTGGTATCACAGAGTCACTGTAGTCCTTCATGATATCAAATAGAAAATTACTTATCTCCTCCTCTTTTTCTTGGCTTTCACTTTCCATTTGCCCTGTAAATTTCAAACGGTACTTTGGTGGCGAATGTGATAGGAAAAAAGAAAGAAGAAGAAGTTTGATTGGTTAAAGGAAACTGTAGGAATATAATTCTGAACACACAGATTTGCAGGATAGGCTTTTGTGAGAATGTGCTTTCTATGTGTTACATCCAAAACCAATCATATATAGTTTTGATTAATTCATCACTTTCCTTTTTGTTTTTGTTTTTACCATTTATCTTTCGTAATATTACATATTTTGTCTCTAACTTTTAGCATTTATTTTCATATTGTTCTTATACTTTAAAATGTCTTTCAAAAGTCTTTTCTATTATCTAATTGATGGAAAATGCTAACGTATTAAATCAAAGACTGTATTAGATCAGCATATTTTACATCGATTTAATGATAAAAGACTGTATTAAAACAATTATGAAAATATAGAGATTAAAGTAAAACATTTTAAAATATATAGGCGATTTTGAAATATAGGTAAAAAGTTGAATAGCCCTTTTTTTTTTTTGTTGTTGTTGTTGGGGTGATTATTATGAAGATTGGACCGTGCTGATCTCACTGACTATACGTTGGTGTGTTGATTTGGAAACAATGATTATGAGTCAAAATCTGCATGCACATTTTGAAAGTGGGTATGGTGAGGAATTTTATATATATATATATATATATATATATTTATATGATTTTTGCTTTGCGATATGTTTTTTTGAGAAAAAGCTTTGCGATATGTCATTGAATATGAAGTGCATAAATAACTAACGGTGTCCATTCTTGGAGATTGCCTTGGATGTAGTTTTGGACCATCACATTCAGATTCAGTGTTCTATTTTTTGAGTTTCATTTATGTATATAGTTAATTATTTATTTAAGAAGAATTTTAAGACAAATATATTGGTGTTTTTCAGCAATTAATAGAGGAAGAAATTGATGGTTGAAATATTAAATTTGAGGACTTGCTGCTTATGTAAGCCATGGGAATCAGTTAGGTTCACGTGTATTATTGCCAATTTTATAAAATGGAACATGTTGAGACTAGAGAGTAAGACAAGATATTTTATTCTGTCTATTTGTAGTTGGAGAGCACGACACATGCACTCTACAAAGTGCAATCTCTATTCTCTACTCACTGTCTAAAACTTTTAATAGAGTTTTATTTTTTAGTATTATTTTGGAAAATGTCTTGGACTCCCATCAAAATAATTAAAGCTAAGAACATTTACTTTTTTGTTTTGGTTAAATACTTAACCATCCTCTTAGTGGTGTATTTTTGTTAAAATTTTATATACTTTTATGTAGTTTTCTAAAGCTAACTTTTGTCATGCCAAACATGCTTAAAAAAGTTTCAAGAAAAACTCGTCCTCTACAATCTACATGTGATGTTTCACTCCAATTCATTTTTTTTTTTTTTTTGGCATGAATGAGCTATGATTATGTTAGAAATTTTGAGGACTAGAAAGTAGAAATCTGTACTTAAGTTAATTTGTTTTCTGCATAACAAAAGAGTTAATAAAAAAAAGGGGGAAATCAAAGGATCTCTTCATCTAAGAGCTCCTTGATAACGACCAAGAAATAACTTGAGAGATAGGAATGGCCCCTATTACAAGAGGACACTTGGCAATCCAAGACTAAAGACTAAAAATAATAATAACAATAAGAGATTTTGGACAAAATTGCTTTATATTGTCAGCAACGATAGAGCTAATTTCTCTAGATAAATTCAGAGGTTATCCACTGATACCAATTGCTTAGGATTGTACAAGAAGAATTTCAGGTAGTTACTTTAAGGTGAAGTTGTACAAGAGAATATCCCTTCAGCTTGTTTGACCACTGAGGTCGAACTCCTAAAGTATACTATTTCTTTTTTCTTTTTCTGTTTTAACACTTTGTTTGGGAACTAATTTCAAAGTAATGAGTACTGGTGATCTCGTCCCAAATGAAAGCTGATTTAAGTGCAAATATTTATGATATTTTGTGTGTGTGTGTGTGTGTGTGTGTGTTGGTCCAAGAGAGTGTGTTATGTTTCTCAACAAAGAGAGAGAGAGAGAGAGAGAGAGAGAGAGTGTTATGCTATTGTTGTTATTATAAAAAATATATATATAAAATAAAAACCTTATGTTTTTTTTTTTTTTGAGAAGGAATAAAAACCTTTTGTTTGTAGTCAACCCATGTCTATGCATATTTTTAACCCAAAAAGAAAAAAAAAATGGTGAATACATAATAAAGTCTTGGCCTTACATCCTGAACATACCAAGGATCCTTTATTATAATTTATTTTCAATTTATTTGATTTATGTACAATTTCTGAAAATTATATTTTTACTAAATATCATTATACTTTTATCCAACTTATTTTCTAAACTTAATAAACTAATAAGAACAAACACTTCTACACGAGCAAACCACAGCAATAAAGCACTTAAGCACATTGCATATATGGTTCAACAAGAACTTCATTGAAACCAATAGCTCAAAGTATCAATTTGATCTTGGAATGACAGCCACAACTTTCATATATAAGCACTCCCAAATTTCTACTCTAATGAAAAAAAAAAAAAGGGAAATTGATAACAAGCCGTATAGGAATGGTAGCTATAACTTTCTGAGTTAAAAGTTAGAAATTTAATAAACACCACATTTATCATTAATACAATTTGGCATCTTGACGATAGTTGTGAAATATTTTACAAAAATTATTGTGACAAAGATATTGAAAATATAAGTACTCTTTTCACATGACATAATCATAAGCAAACCAACCACGATTGAAGGGAAAAAAACAAAAAGGAAAAAAACAAAACAAAACAAAAACAAAAATAAAAACAAAAGAAGAAGATACAATTGGGCTCCTTGGAGATGAGAGCACAAGGCCCAAAAATCCAAAAACATTAGTAGTAGTTCACAATTTTATTCTAAAAATTAGATGACCTTTTGTTGGAGCTGAGAGCAGACATGAGACCTAGCAACAGAAATACTAGTGCTCCAAGCTGAGAAAGGCCAATAGCAACTGCACCTTGGTCACAAAATTTTCCAAACACACTACAAACTTCTTTCCACTGCACATGAGAATTCCCTTTGTAGCCCATTAAGGCAATGGCGGTGGCGGCTCCATTGCCGGAGAAGACTAATGCAACCATTAGTGTATCCAGGATGATAATCATCTTGGGTAATATGTTGTTTTCACCTTTGCTTGTGAATAGGAGGAGTATAGAGAGGGCTGCATATGAACATGCTATGACATTTGTTGCCACAAAATACCTAGTACAAAGATAAAAAAGAAACGTTAATTCCTAAAATACTGCATTTCCAAAATATGTTTAATAGTTCCAAAGAAGTAGTAATATTCTTGGAAGAGATATATAATTGTCATTCAAAAGGATAATTAATAGAGCAATTTTATATATTTACATGCTAATACAAATTGTTACTAACATAAACAATAAATTATCCTTGGTTTGGGAAACACATGATCTATTATTGAGGATATATTATTTGTCAATAAGTCAATATGTCCTCAATAATATAGATCATCCACTACCACGAGGAAAGTTAATGCGCAGACCTTTTAGCTAAGGAATGAGTTTTTGTTAGTGATAATTTTGTTTTGTATTTAAATCCTCCTTCCTTTATTTTCTACCATCATCTTTAAATGTTTAGTTTGTTTTAATTAAATTTCCTTTTCACCCAAAAAAAGAGAAAAGAAAAGGTCAATAAGTTGAGAGGATGGGATTTTTAGCAATATATATATTTGGGACCATGTTGATGGTGACACAACACTTGTTTTACACAATTGAAGAAGTAGATGGATGATCTTCCAACTTGAGTTGACGGGTCACGGGTGATGAATCCACCATCGATCCAACTTGTAATTTCAACATCACTTTATTAGAGTTTCACCAACACATAATGACATATATTAATTGCAGTGCTAGCAACATTTGAACGGTTGCTTTGTCTAGCTCTTTTTTTTTTTGGGAGAAAAGTCTAGCTGTATGAAGGTGATGTCCTATAGAGTTGGAAAGTCATAAGTTGTAGGATCGATGTAATTAAAGATCAATTCAATGTTTGCAAACAGATAGAGTTTTAATTGAACTTTTTTTTGTTTTGTTTTGTTTTTGTTTTTTTTTTTTCAGCTTTATTATTGTTGTTAGTGGGCTATAAATAAACCAAGTTATTTATAAGTAATTCAATTTTTTTTTTTTAAAGTCCTAATAATGGATGCTCTTGGAGCATTTGTTAACTAGTTTTAAAAAGTTTTAATATCACTTTTATGATAAATACTAGTATAAAAATACTCCATAAACCAATGCCTTTAAGGCATTCATTAACATTTCTCTTAAAAAAAAAACTTAGTTCTATTGTTCTATATGTTTTTGGTTAGTAAATGAGACAAACTCATCTATTGAGCTTATTCAATAAGAAAATGAATCAAGTTTAAACATGTAATCTATTTTGGTGATTACTCCATAAATCAATGCCCTTAAGGCATTCATTAACATTTATCTTTAAAAAAAAAAAAAACTTAGTTCTATAGTTCTATATGTTTTTGGTTAGTAAATGAGACAAACTTATCTATTGAGCTTATTCAATAAGAAAATGAATCAAGTTTAAACATGTAATCTACTTTGGTGATCAACTCGAGTTTGGTTCGTGTTAGAAATAAAATTAAATGAACCAATCCTGAACTTTTTGACAATCAATTCAATTCTCTATTTAAAACCCTACTTGTTAATTCTAAAAAAAAAAAAAAACCCTACTCGTTGGTTAGCAAACACCTTTGAGCTAACATATTCATTGCAAAATTGTATGGAATCTAATATATAATAAAGCTAATGATGTTTAATTTGAAATTATTGGACTAGATTTTGTGTCACGCTGTCATCAATAATTCAAAAATATATATATCAAAATAATATTAGTCAAATTTTGTTTAAATACTGGTATTAAGGTAAAGTCTAATACATTCAAATTTTAAGAATCTCGTAACAAAGAAGAGAACAATACTATAGACATAAAAAATTTCTCACTTTTTTCATAATTTATTAAGATGACAAATTATAATTCGTATATTATTTCTACATAGCTCTACTCTATCATTGGAAAAAATATATTACACATCTAATATATGTTTCCTTCCTCTCACATAGAGGTGGACCCACATGTGTAAGGTCCACCTCTATGTGAGGGGGAGGATGAGAAAGTATCTCATGAGACCTATATGGCTATATCTTAATGACATGTGAGTTCCATGCATGTGAGACTCTTATGTCAGAGAAATATAAGTCTCATGAGACCGTCTCATATAAGAATTTTCTGGAGGAAGATATATGCACCAGATTCATGGTATACCTCCTCCTGCCATTGATGTACTTTGAATAACAATTATAACATGCCATCCCAACAATTATGAAATATTTTGCGTTCATAATCAAAATTATTGAAAAGAAAAAAGACATCTGAATTAAAGGAATAACTTACACAAAGGCAGACAAGTAATGCCACTTAGCAGTAACAGGAACATTGATAGGTGGCAGGGTTGGGGTGAGCTGAACTGGGACAACCTTGGTCTGCTTGTTTACCCCCAAAAGTATAGCAGCAACAAAAGTTAGAACAAAAGCCAAAAGCCGTACAAGTAATTCACGACTCTTGGCTGTTCTTTGATTTGCCATCTTCATTTCCTTCTCTCTACTCTCCAACCCATCCATACCACCCATACTGACCTTGTTCTGGCTCTCCATTTTCAAAGAACACACAGAAAAGCACTGAACCTTCTTAGAGAGAGAGTAGAGGGGGCAAAAGAAAAAAGAGTGGGGAGGCTTATAAATAGAGAAGGTAGAGATGGGTTTTGGTCAAACGGGCAAGTGTGAAAGAGCTATCAATGTTTGGCATTGTTAGGAGGGGAAAGTAGTGAAGTGGTTCATAAATTTGCACCAAAGGTAATTAAGACAAGCAGGTGGATAACACTGTATGTATGTTGAAGAAAGAGGACGAGTAATGGGTAGGAAGACTATAGGAGCCTGCAATTTATTACGAGCAGTATCAATTTGGTAGTGTGTTTACGTGTGAAATTTGTAATAAGATCAATGATTCATATGTGAGTAGAGGAATGAGTAATGCTTTCAAGTATTAAGTACTAGATAATTGAGAGGTTTAAAATTTAAAAAAAAAAAAAAAAAAAAACTAGGTTGAGAAAATTACGTTTTTTCAAAGAGAGTGACAAAGAAAGTGTTCATTTTTTTTTTTCTTTTGGGGTATTTATTGAAAAGTCAGTATCATTTTCTAAGAAATTTGTAATAAGATCAATAATTCATATGTGAGTAGAGGAATGAGTAATGCTTTCAAGTATTAAATACTAGATTGAGAGGTTTAAGATTAATCTTGCTATCTTCATTATCAAAAAAAAAAAAAAAAATTCATGCTATATTCGTTGTATCAATTTGTTGATATTTTAGTGGATTTAACTTTATTCACCGTTATGTTTGTGAGTTTTTAAATTAAAATTGGCACTTTTAATATATAAAAAGTTAAAAACAATGGAATTGAATATAGTGTACCTGTGTACTTTTACCTAGCTAATGTGTTTAGGTGGAAGAAAATGAATTAAAAGGAAGGATATATAATTTTAGATAAATACTACGGCCGCAATATTTTTACAATAGATCATATATAGGTAGTTAATTAGTATTGATTTTAATTTGAATTTATTGTTAAAATTATTTTTTTGTTCCACTAATAACAATCTGTAAGAACTTATCATTTATTATTTGTTGTGAAAGTATTGTAAAAATATTGTAGATATAATATTTTTCTTAATTTTACTATCATGTTATTGACCTTTTATTTTTATTTTTAAAAACTGAAAATATGGATAAAATTAGTATTTTACAAAGAGATAAATGAACGAAAATTTCTTTAAAAAAATCTCTCAATCATTCCAATTGTAAAAGTTGGAAAGTCGCACAGTATCTCCACGTTAGGACAGCCATAAATTTGGACAAATAAGACCAAGTACACTCACCGTTAGAATTGGGGAATCGGAGAGTTAAAACCTACAAGTACACAACCTACAACCATCCAAAAAAAAAAAATAGTACACAACCTACCTCAACTTTATGACAGCCGAAAAATTTGATATTTATTAATGTGAAAAAGTAATGATGATAGACTAATAAATAAAGTGATCAGTTCACATGTAAACTAGTGGAAATTTACCAATTCAACGAATTTGTAAAATTTGTCAATTTTTATCGTCGTGTATTTTTAGTGTGGTTATTATTACTTTACAAGTATAAATATTTGTAGAGTGTGGGGGATAAAAGTCGAGATTCAAGTTTTCAGGAAGAAATTTTACACATATATAAACAAATTAAAATAAAAATTCTATTTTGTATAAAAAAAATATCAATTTTTATTTATTTATTTACTATGTGATCTCTAGCACCGTCCACGGCCTGCTTTGGAATTTACAAGTTCGTGGCTTTGTTCGTAGAGTGCCAAGTGCCAACTATATATTAATAGGGGTTTATTTTGATAAGATCTTGTGGCATCTTAAGTTTGATCGGCTGGCAACAGGGTCACCAATACTAGTTCGATGGTTGCATTAAAATCAATTGAACTTGAAAAGGATCACAACTTTTGTTCTTGATTATTGATACAATAAATCTAACCTAATGTAAAATGTAATAAAATATTTGAGTGTATCTTCTTTATTATCAAGAGCAAATGTAATAAAATATTTGAGTGTATCTTCTTTATTATCAAGAGTAAGACTTAGGTATAGTATTTATGTGCTGTTCTTTAAGTTTTCCTTTTAAGATTCTGTTATGTGGATTTTTTCTCATGAGATGGAAATGTATTTTATAATTAAGTAGCCACATAACTGAATCTTAAAAGGAAAACCTAAGGAACAGTACCTAAGGTACAGTACCTAAGTTTTGTCCTATTATCAATTAGTTTTGAAGTGAAGTGGCATAGTTTATCGTCCAAAAAGTGGTATCACAACCAAAATCATGGGTTTGAGTTGCGGGTTAATCATCGTGAGTGGGGATTGTTAGGAGACCACAATTTGACTCCTTACGACTGCTCAAAAAAAAAACTCACAAACGTAATGTTGAATGTCATAAAAGGCTTGAATGTGTCTTTCTCATTATCAATTGATTTTGAAATGAAATGACACAACCCATAATTCGACAAAATTTAATTGAAAAAATCTAATATTTTGCATGTAAAGAATTGTATTTATTATTATATAACGGGTGTCTTTAGAGCATTTGTTAATTGATATTTTTATGAAAGTTTTGATACCACTTTTATGGAAATATAAAAAGATGTCAAAAAATTAATTACTTTTTTCTTTTCTTATAAAAAGTTTCTAAAATTTTTTTCTAAACCAATGTTTTTAGAGCATCTATTAAATTTTCCCAATTAACAAATAAATCAAATAGAATTATGGTTTTTGTTATAAAATAAGAGAAATACAATTTAGCCTCTTTAGTTGATAAAGTAAACAAGTACAAAATAAACAAAACTAGAAAAGTTAAGTATGTTAGATTAGGTAGCCATAGAGTATAGAGACTAAAACCCTCATTTGTTTTCCTTTAATTACTTGAGATAGTTATTAAGACTAGTCTCTAAGCACGCGCTCAAGTGCGTGCTCTGAAGCTCTTTTAGGTAGCCATAGAGTATAGAGACTAAAACCCTCATTTGTTTTCCTTTAATTACTTGAGATAGTTATTGTGGGGCCCAACAATTTTTGGGCCAGCTCCATTTATACGTTGGAGCCCAAAAGCCCAAGCCGAGGAAGGTTATGGTCCAGGCACGGTAATTCAAGTACAAAATAGCATTGGGATACAGCCGAGGATGATTCAGTCCTCGGCCTGTCCAAAGTCTCCTCGGAAGAAAGGGCAAAAATGGTATAGAAACAACTTGGGAAAAAATCTAAAATATCTGTGCCAATAGAAAATGGTATGTTGGAAAGTGTAACGACCGGGGAAAGCTGCCCTTACTGCCATTCGATATTCTGCACCTGACAGAGCCATACTTTCCAGCTTTTTCAACCACCCCCAGCCACTCCGGGTATGGGCTGATGGGACAAGTATCAGTTTTGGAATGTCGGCCCTACACGTGGACGAAAGACAAAAAAACACGAGTTAGTATAAAAGGAAAAGTAAGTAATTCGTAGAAAGGGCTGGGAAAAATGGCCAAAAACCAGAGCCTCCCAGCTCGCCTCCAGGAGAAAGACTCCAGGGGCGAAGACGACTTGACTATGTATGGATATCACGAAAAACCCACCGCCTGGTGACCAAGGCCTAGCCTTTCAAACCCACGCTCTACAAATGATATTGTTTGGGCCTTTTTACTTGCGAACTCATCACTGCTATGGTTCGTTACGAAATCGTGTCCTTACAATTGGCGCCGTCTGTGGGGAAGGCTTGTGTGTTGGCATAGGCGGTAGGTCGAGAGAGTTCCTTTGTCATTTCTAACAGACGGTTATAGAGTTCTAGTGTGAAGTTCCGCTAAGGGCTATGATTCCTGACTAGGGGCTACACTTGGTAGCGTCAACCGCATGGATGGTTCTAGGGGCTTGGCCGAGGAGCTAATTCCCCTAAAGCCAAGGTCCCACGCGTGAAAACTGAGTTTTGGACAGAACCAAGGTATTGTATGGTCCTCGGACTCAAACCTATGAGGAAACCAACTACTTGGATGAGAAAATTGAGTTTTGGACAGAACTAAGGTATTGTATGGTCCTCGGACTCAGACCTATGGGGAAACCAACTACTTGGAGGAGAAAACTGAGTTTTGGACAGAATCAAGGTATTGTATGGTCCTCGGACTCAAACCTACGGGGAAACCAACTACTTGGATGAGAAAATTGAGTTTTGGACAGAACCAAGGTATTGTATGGTACTCGGACTCAAACCTACGGGGAAACCAACTACTTGGATGAGAAAATTGAGTTTTGGACAGAACCAAGGTATTGTATGGTCCTCGGACTCAAACCTACGGGGAAACCAACTACTTGGATGAGAAAACTGAGTTTTGGACAGAACCAAGGTATTGTATGGTCCTCGGACTCAAACCTATGGGGAAACCAACTACTTGGATGAGAAAACTGAGTTTTGGACAGAACCAAGGTATTGTATGGTCCTCGGACTCAAACCTATGGGGAAACCAACTACTTCGATGAGAAAACTGAGTTTTGGACAGAACCAAGGTATTGTATGGTCCTCGGACTCAAACCTATGGGGAAACCAACTACTTGGAGGAGAAAACTGAGTTTTGGAGAGAATCAAGGTATTGTATGGTTCTCGGACTCAAACCTATAGGGAAACCAACTACTTGGATGAGAAAACTGAGTTTTGGACAGAACCAAGGTATTATATGGTCCTCGGACTCAAACCTATGGGGAAACCAACTACTTGGAT
Source organism: Quercus lobata (assembly GCF_001633185.2). NCBI lineage: Eukaryota > Viridiplantae > Streptophyta > Magnoliopsida > Fagales > Fagaceae > Quercus > Quercus lobata. The sequence goes on along the minus strand of NC_044909.1, from coordinate 7,550,387 downwards.
GAGAAAACTGAGTTTTGGACAGAACCAAGGTATTGTATGGTCCTCGGACTCAAACCTATGGGGAAACCAACTACTTGGATGAGAAAATTGAGTTTTGGACAGAACCAAGGTATTGTATGGTCCTCGGACTCAAACCTATGGGGAAACCAACTACTTGGATGAGAAAACTGAGTTTTGGATGAGCTCAAACCTGTGGTAAGGTCAGCTACTTAATAAAGATTCTAAGTAGCTCATCCTCGGCTCAAATACCATAAAAGGTTAAAGCTATTAAAGTTGTTAGGAGGATGATAAAACACCCTATTACTCAGTAACCTGGAGGGGCTGTTCATTTCCGGGTTATATGTCTTCGTATGATTACCTCTTGCACCGCACATAGCATTCAATTGTCATCTCGGCTATTTTGGGGTAAGTGTTGCTTTCATAGGTCGGCAGTGTTGTGCCAAGCAACTTTGATTAAATTCATGATAATAACTTTTCCTTAGCAAAAGTATCTGACCCTAAGTGTCATTAGTTCAAGTCTGCATTATTGTGTCGAACAGCACTCGTAAAGTCCATAACAACGCCTTTTTCCTTGATAAGGGATTTTGGCCCTAAATCTTGTACTCTAAGGTCGGCGGTGTTGTGCCAGGCCGACTCAATAAGCTCATCATAATGTCCTTTGTTTTTATTCCTAATAGGGGTTTCAGCCCTAAGTATCACTTGTTCGATTCAGTATTATTAAGTCGGATAATTTCTATAAACACAAAACAAGACCTTTTTATGGACTAGGATTTCGGTCCTAGACGTCGGTCAAAGTGTAAAAATAAAAAGAATTTACAAGATTGTATATCTATTCACGGCGTAATCATTCCGGAAATAAAGAGATAGAACATATGAAGTAAAGCAATAACAATTTTTATTAATAAAAAGAGGTATTACAACGTACAAATAAGGGCTTAAACAAGCCTATACAGAAGGTGGATTACAAAAATAATAAAATAAAAACAACAACAATATAACAAGTAAACAGTCCGATATTCTTTTCTCTCGTCTTCAAAGTCCTTCCGAACTCTGCCCCAGTAGCGCCCATATTGAGAGGAGAACCTTCTTCAGAAGAAGAGGGAGAAGATGAAAAGAAAGAAGGAGGAGAAGAAGAGGAAGAAGTAAAAGCGCCAGGATGGATCTGGCGGTGGAAAGAAGAAGAAAAAGAGGTAAAAGGAGGCATCAGTGAATGAAGAGAGGAAGAAGCGGGGGCACTTAGTCCCTGCGTCAGTCCTGACTCCTAACACACTGGTGCCATGTTAGCTATGCTCATGAGAGAGCGGCTGGTACTGATAATGGGTGTCCTCGGCTCAGTCACGCCGAAAGTTTGACGTGACGAGCCCCTGCTTCGGATTTTAGCTGAAAGGAAGGTGAGACAGATCTTGAGTCTCCGCCATCCCTGCCCTGACTGAGCCATTTCGAGTTTTATTAGAACATGGTGTTTTTGGGAGGGGTATGGTTCCTTTATTACTTATTATTATGGTGAACGTATCACGATTTGATGTATAACTAGCGGGTAAAGTAAACTCTAGAGGAGGCTAAGGATTTCAGATCTCAGAAGGATAAAAAGGGTCTCTGTACAAGAGCAATAGCCTCCTACTTTTCTTCTTATATGAAGGGCAAAACGGAAGGTATTTAATTTATCAAGATTTCCAAGAGAATCTGTAAACGAGTATGTACCCGTTCCACTTCCCCACATCATCAAACAAACCATCGAATTTAAGTAGTCTCGTAAATAGAAGTCATTAAAGACGCGTTTCGGATAATCAAACGGCGAGAACGCGTCAGGAGTAAATTCGAAAGAATGTCTCGTAGACCGGTATATTTCCTGAGCAGATGGAGAACCGCCAACATTAATAAAAGGCTGAATTAAATGAGTCATAATAAAGGCTTGGTATTACCAAAACCCTCCTCTCCAACCAAGAGGTCGGACAGCAGGGTTTTGAGGGGCTATTGTGGGGCCCAACAATTTTTGGGCCAGCTCCATTTATACGTTGGAGCCCAAAGGCCCAAGCCGAGGAAGGTTATGGCCCAGGCACAGTAATTCAAGTACAAAATAGTATTGGGATACAGTCAAGGATGATTCAGTCCTCGGCCTGTCCAAAGTCTCCTCGGAAGAAAGGGCAAAAATGGTATAGAAACAACTTGGGGAAAAATCTAAAATATCTGTGCCAATAGAAAAGGGTATGCTGGAAAGTGTAACGACCGGGGAAAGCTGCCCTTACTGCCATTCAATATTCTGCACCTGACAGAGCCATACTCTCCAGCTTTTTCAACCACCTCCAACCACTCCGGGTATGGGCTGATGAGACAAGTATCAGTTTTGGAATGTCGGCCCTACACGTGGACGAAGGATAAAAAAACACGGGCTAGTATAAAAGGAAAAATAAGTAATTCGTAGAAAGGGCTGGGAAAAATGGTCAAAAACCAGAGCCTCCTAGCCCGCCTCCAGGAGAGAGACTCCAGGGGCGAAGACGACTTAACCATGTATGGATATCACGAAAAACTCACCGCCTGGTAACCAAGGCCTAGCCTTTCAAACCCACGCTCTACAAATGATATTGTTTGGGCCTTTTTACGTGCGAACTCATCACTGCTACAGTTCGTTACGAAATCGTGTCCTTACAGTTATTAAGACTAGCCTCTAAGCACGCGCTCGCGTGCGTGCTCTGAAGCTCTTTTATTTTTTGGGTAAGGGTTAATTTAGAACATTTATTATAATTTGGGATTACTACGTTTTCTAATGACAAAAAAACCTAGGGGTGTGATGAGTATTATGTGTTGTGAAATAATTTTTCATCACACCCTTAAATTTTTTTTGTGATTAGAAAATGTAGTAATCTCAAATTATAATAAATGCTCTAAATTAACCCTTACCCAAAAAATAAAAGAGTCTCTGAGCACATGTATGAGTGCGTGCTCAGAGGCTAGTTAACAAATAATAAAATTCATAATGATAAACATGTAAATTGAAATTAAAATGGTGACATTGAGTAACAAATCTTGTTCTATGTAGCCATCCCTGTGATTTTGATCATTTATATTTTCAACTTCTTTAGTTCTTTCTACACCTGTAATGTAATTATAGAAAATGCTCAATTGGTGTAATTATATATAAAAAATAATGATGAAAGCTTTATAGAAGGATATAAACATGAAATTGAAGATAAAAATGGTGACATTGAGTAATGAACCTTGTTCTTTATAGGCATCCCCTTGGTTTTGCTTTACTATATTTTTAACTCTTTCAATTCTTTCTGTAACTACAATGTATTTATATAAAATACTCAATTGGTGTAATTATATATAAAAAATAATGGTTAAAGCTTTATAAATATATTATATAAAACTTACCAGTATTAACATCAGAATTTATATGACTTGGTCTAGCCTTAAAGTCATTTGCCATTATAGTTGGATAGGTTGGAGGGAGATCTAAATTTAATATTATAAACATTGACTTAGTATCTTTGTATACATTGACATACAACTAACATGCCCAAAACTATGGATTTTCTCAAAATAATAAGATTCCAAGCAATTAATGAAGAATGTTTAAAGATATAAAACTATAATCTCACCACTGACTTCTTGCATAGCACTATGCTCAACTGGCATATTGCATGCTAAGTTACAGATATGTGTAAGGCGACGACTTCGTCCAGCCTCGTGATTAGGTGATATTAGTGATGGGTTTGTTGATGTTGAATTAGAATGTACAACATCCTCTTCATTTAAATTTGCTAGACCTCCCACTAAAATGTGATCACCACCCAAAGTTTGTTGTCATTGTCTTGACTAATTAGCATAATGTCTTGCCAATCGAATATTTCTGCTTTCATTGTCTTCTCAAGCAAGTATAATATCTCCATCGATCTCGATAACGTTCTATGTCATTCGTATTCACCATTGCTGTATTTTGCGAACTCATTTCTACATAAAATTAAATTAAATTTATAGTGGTCGTTGCACATACATACACAATAATCAATAGATTTTTCCTTGTCACAAATAGGGTGTATTAAAACCTCAATAAAGTGAACTAATTTTGAACAAATTAATCACATGTAAGAACTGTAATAATATGTGTAATTGTAATAAATTTTTAGTAAAACGGGAGAAATAAGTTACACTTCTTAAAATTATTAAATTATTATTTTAGGTAGAAGTTTTGAGAATATATTTAAATTTAGGTTATGATTTGTTAGATCAATATGACGAAAATATAATTTAGAAAATGTTTACTTTATTTCACAAAATCTTTTATAGTTAAAATTAGATTAAATATGTTGTACTCATTTCACACACTTTAAAACAAAACCATGCCATTTTGGTTAATTTGGATGAGAAAATAATGTGTCTGTTTATAACTTTGTGTGTCTGTGAGTAAGTGTAAGAGAGAGAAGAAGTGGCTTAGTGAGTTTAGAAGTTGAGAGTTGTGGAGGTGATGAGGAAGATGAAAGTCTTTAAGGGTATTTAAAGGATTTGAATTTACATTCAATTTCTCACTTTACCGGATATAAATATAATATCAAACAAATATGCAAAGAGGCTCCGAAGTTTAAAAAGAAAAATTTTGTTGTTTTAGTTAAAACTTTTTTAATCTGTTCTTTACTAAAGTACCCTTAATTAAAGGATTTGAATGTACATTCAATTTCTCACTTTACCGGATATAAATATAATATCAAACAAATATGCAAAGAGGCTCCGAAGTTTAAAAAGAAAAATTTTGTTGTTTTAGTTAAAACTTTTTTAATCTCTTCTTTACTAAAGTACCCTTAATTATCCATTAAAAAAAAACCCTTAATTACGTGGGACATACTGATACATGGCTTGCATTTTTGGATTGGGATTTGGATGCTTCTACTAAATTTTATATTAGTGAGTATCCAATGAGTTTTAAATTGACAGACTATCATTATCAATACTTATATTGTATTTTATAAGGTATGTAACATTTTCTATGGAGTAGTAAATTAATAAGATTTTTGTTAAAGGAAATGCTCCTAAAAAGATCCTAAAATTTAGTAACTACCCATCCACGTTTTTTTTTTTTTTTTTTTTTTTTTGTGTTTTTTCCTTTTTGGTGTTGTTGATCAGTTGATGTTGTTCTTTTTTTCAAATTTTATGTATGATAGTTGTCATTTTTTGTCTAATCCTAAAATATAGTTTTTTTAATCCTAAAATTTAGCCATTTACTACACATCCATAACATAAGTAAATAAAAGTTTAAATTGAAAAATTTATGGCAAGAGACATGTTAATTACACATCCATATTTTTTTCCCCTTTTTGGTGTTGTTGATATTGTTCTTTTTTTCAACTTTTATGTATGGCAATTATCATTTTTTGTCTAATCCTAAAATTTATCCATTTACCACACATCTTAAATTTCAAATTTTATGGCAGGAGATACACGTTTCTTTTGGTGTTGTTGTTCTTTTTAAAAAAACTTAATAACATTTATCAATTTTTGTTTAATCAAAAAATTAAGTTTTTTAGTCCTAAAAGTTAGCCACTTACTACACATCTATCACAAAAGTTAAAAATAGTTTAAATTTCAAATATATCAACAACCTTTAAAACTGAGAAAAAGGTAGGTAACATTTTTTATGAAGTAGTAAATTAATACTTATGGAAAAAAAATTAAATTGAATTTGACATAGAATTATACAAATGATAAATATAGTTTCTATTACAAAAGAAACTTTTTACAACAATTTCTTAGATAACAACCACTTTATGTGAGGTTTAATACATATAATAATTCTTGTAAAGTCTCTCACTCGAACTTGTCTAATATTCCATTCCAATGACTCCTCAATGCAATCCAAAAAATTTGTGCGTACATGAACCTGAGAGAGATAAAAGAATTAGGGTTAAACCAAGTATTTAAAATTAAAAAAAAAAAACTTTAATCAACAAACCAAAGTTAGCGTGCGTGTTATTAAAAATAATAGCATAAGTTTGTTAGAGTTTGTGTTTGATTTAAATTTTGATAAGATCATTTTTCCTGAAAATCCTATTAAAATTGTTCAGAATAAAGATAAATATTTTTTAGAATTTAACCACATCATCAACTATTTAAATAAATAACTAATGGAGATCTTAAAAAAAAAAGAAAAAAGAAAAAGAAAAAAAAAGGGAGTTAACATGTCAAAATTACATTTTAAAAAAAAAGAAAAAAAAAAGGGAGTTAACATTTCAAAATTACATTACAAAAAAGAAAAAAAAAGAGTTATCATTTCAAAATTACATTTAAAAAAAGAAAAAAAAAAGAAAAAAAAAGGAGTTAACGTGATACATATATATATAAAATAAAATAAAATAAAAGTAGAACTCAAGGTTGCAACATACCTAAATAAAAAAAAATAAAAAAATTTAATCAACAAACCAAAGTTAGCATGCGTGTTATTAAAGATAATAGCATAAGTTTGTCAGAGTTTGTATTTGATTTAAATTTTGATGAGATCATTTTTCTTGAAAATCCTATTAAAATTGTTCAGAATAAAGATAAATATTTTTTAGAATTTAACTCTATCATGGACTCTTGAAAATCTTATCACCACATCATCAACTATTTAAATAAATAACTAATGGAGATCTAAAAAAAAAAAGGGAGTTAACGTGTCAAAATTACATTTTAAAAAAAAGAAAAAAGAAAAAGAAAAAAAAAGGGAGTTAACGTGATACATATATTAAAAAAAAAAAAATAGAACTCAAGGCTGCTACATACCTAAATAAAAAAATTTAACGCCAAAAACATATACAATGATGGTAAAAAAAAAAAAAATTTAACACCAAAAACATATACAATGATGGTAAAAAAAAAAATTTAAAAATTCTTAAAAAGAAAAAAAATACAAAGATGGAAAAAAAAAAAAAAGTGAGGAAGGAGAAGAAAATAGTAATTGATCATTTATATCTTGATCACTAATCAGGGAGTATTGTGGTAATTATTTTTATTTCAATTCACAATTTTTAAATAAAATGTAAACAAAGGCTACTAAAGGAGGTAAGGGAAGCCATACTATTTAATTGTTCACGAATAATTTTGAATGCCTCTTTTGTAGCATAAAGCAGCCCTGTCTTTGGACCACAATACCTACAACATGAAATGACAATTCATTAAGAAGTACAATGGTAGAGTATATGAATGAACCATCCATTTCAAAATTGTATTTAAAAAAAAAAAAAAAGAGTTAACGTGATACACATAAAAAAAAAAAAAAAAAAAAAAAAAAAGTAGAACTCAAAGAAAGTGAATCATAAACAAAAGAAAAGAAAACAAAGAGGAAGTTGTAAAAGATAGAACCTGAAAATTTGTTGGAGCCTTTAACAGTAAATGTCTTTAATCTAAAGAAAAAGAAAGGAAGATGTAGAGCTAAACTAAATGTCTTCAATCTGAAGAAGAATGAGAGATAGAAAGTGAGATGGAAATTGTAAAGCGTACGTGAGTTTGTGGATCTTCAAGTGTAAGAGTTTTAATTTACATATTTATCCCCGTTAGTTGAAAACTTGTAAGTGGATATGATGAGGGTATTTTAGGCATAAAAAATGAGAAATCCAGATAGGAAAAACCCCTTAAATAGTAGTATAGATAACCATCTTTTATTAATTAGTATATACAACTTATTGGTTGGCTTAGTGGAAAGGCTTGGGCTAACATGACTTAGGGACTGTGGTGTGGGGTCTTCATTAAGATAACTATGTTTCAATTTTGTTAATAAGAATTTGCAAGAAAGATTAAAATAAACCTATAAGAAACTAAAGAAAAGGAAATTTTTTGGTAAAAATATAACAAGAGTTAAAAAAAAAAAAAAAAATCAAATTTACAGTACAAGAAGTGTGTTTGATAATGAATCATATTACAAGGAGTCCCCTTTCATTTAACTTGTTATAAAATAAAACTACATATCATAAATCATATCATATTAGACATCTGTTTGGCAAATATTATTTTTGCCAACTTATTTTATTATTTAGCTTATTTTTGTTACTGTTTATGGGTCTTATAATATTTTTTTGTATTATTCATGAGTCCTATTATACTATTTCAATTAACTTTTACTTTTATCTATAGTTTTTTTAGTAAAAATTTTTTAGTTTCAACAAAATAAGAAAATTTCAAACAAACCGGGCGATTTTAATTTCCACATCGAAGAGCATGTTCACGTGAATTCAGCAAATTTGAGTGACATGATTATTTATGGACCACATAACGCACACAGCTCAAGTCATAAATTTCAGCAGTAGTGTGGGCAAATTTTTATTTATTTATTATTATTTTTTGGAACTTCATGAGAAAATTTTTGCATGCAAATAAAAAAAAAATAAAAAATGTCAACCTCGAAAGGGAAGGGGAACATGGAAATGTGGACATAGACCAGCCTTTAAAATGAGTTAGTGTGTGTTTAGATACCAATGAAAAATTAAAATTATTTTACTATTCAGTTTATTTTTACTACTATTCATTGGCCCTATAAGTCCCACTGTACTATTTCAATTGAATTAGGAAATAACTGTGTCACTATGCGTATTCTGTACACATTATTAAGTTTGGTCTGTGAGTCTATGACTAAGGTTGTGTTTGAATACTAAAATTTAAATTTGGATTTAAATTTGAATTTGAATATGAATTCTAATGTGATGGATTTTTGAAATGCCTTAATTCCAAATTCATAAATGTTTAAATATTTCATATGGGTTTCTAAAATTTTATGCATTAAGAAGTTATTTCAAACTCAAGGATTTTAAGATTCAAAATCCTAAGTGGAGTTGTCAAATCCAAATTCTTAACCCTTTATAAACTATCCAAACAATATATTTGAATTTGAATTACCCATATCCAAATTCGTGTGCCCAAATCATACCATCCAAGCACACCATAAAATAATTCTTGAAATTATGGAGCTGGCAAATGAATTTGAAATTTGTAGTTTTAATTGGGTGTATACAGAGAAGAACATAGAGCTCCACAAGTTTTGAGTAAGTGGGCTTCCAGGCATTTTATGTGGTCTCTATTGATTTTGATGCTGGCCCCCTCTCACAGTGTTTTGCTGGAGGATGCTGTCTTGTAACCTCTCTGTCTTAATGTAGTTTTATGATATGTCTCAATAAAGAATAGTAGTTCAATTATTGTCATTATTTTTCTCATCCCAATTCAAAAGGATAGGTGGGATGGGATCCCTCAGTCTCAACTTTTTAATAATTTATCCTGATGATATCAAGAACTTTGTAGTTTAATTAACATCTCATGATGTTTTTAGTAGACAAGTCCAGAATTCAAATTTAAAATCTCTTCTTCTTTTATTGTAACTAATGAATTATAAAAATTTAAAAAAAAAAACCAAAAAAAAAAAAACAAATAATTCCTCCATTAATAATTATAGATGCCAATGAAGTCTGAAATTAGACTATAATCTGTATAACAGCAGGGTTTTTATCATTAAACTGGTAAATGGTGCTGATAGATTCTTTTAAAAATATTTTGTCATATTGAACAGCTGAGAAACTTTTCTCTTATGGGCCAATCTTTAGTACTAATATATAAAATTCTATGGTATCTATAATAAATAAATAAAAAAGTAATCCTAGAATTCTAAAAATATTAATCTCTCTCTCTCTCTCTCTATATATATATAGAGAGAGAGAGAGAGAGAGAATCTAATAAAAAATTATTCAATAGATTACATAGGTGTCAAGGCCCTCCATTACAATAAATCCCCAAAAATATTAGTATGGGATAAAATAACCCTACAAAAACCACTAAAATATTGCACAAACAAACATGCGACCCAATTGAAATCCTCAAAAATGAGCTATAAGTGCGTTGGATTCTGATTATCATTGGTGATTAATTTTTCCTTACATGTTTGAGATTTTAATTTTTGTAAACCAATATTCTACACAATAGATTATTAATATTAGTCATCTAATCTTTCAAATGACCGCATATCAAAAATTTCTCTCTCTTTCTCTCTCTCTCTCTACCAAAATCAAATTTGAAAATTTATTTTAATTTTCCTTAATTTTGCATCAACCAACCCATAGTAAAATAAACCTCCTTTTAAAAAAAATTATAAAATTTTTATTCCTGTCTATCTGCTTGATGACTGAACCATGATATTTGCTTCTTTATATATATGAAACTAATCTTGGTTTGTTAGTATTGATTCATTGACTTATGTGATTAATCCATCATTGCATTAGTAGGTTGGCACTATTGGGTGATTTTATTATTAAGTGAAGTTGCAATAATACATTTAATAAGTTAGATTTCTATTGCCGTTCACTTTAACATTTATTTTATTTTTGTCATATTCTAATTTTATATTGTAGATGAAAGTTCTTTTATTTGTAAATATATATTTATAAAATATAAATGTCTACTAAAAAATATCAATCTAGATATAAAAATTTTAAATAAAAAATATTACAAAAAAGTTAGATAAAAATCTTACAAATAACAATAAATTCATCAAAAAGAGGTAGAATACAATGAAATAATACACCAAATTGATGAAAATTATCATAATGACGTCTAAATTTAAATATAACAGTTATTATTTGTATAAAAAGACTAGATTTTTATTCAAATGCATGTATTACTTATAAAATTATATTGAAAATACTTGTTACAATTGTTCCAACAAAAATAAGTTTTCAAAATTAAAATTCTACTTAAAATCAATTATGTCACAAAAGATCAAGTTAAACTATTATCGGTTGAAAAACAGATGTTAGTATTATTTAATAGTTCACAAAGATTGGCAAATTATGGACAATGTGATGAGGAAGAAAAATAACACACACGTCCTAGTTCTGGTAAAAATAATAAACGCGTGAACAGTACTACTCACGTTTTTTTCTTTTTTTCACGCGTTTCAGAGGGGGACAACTAGTACTGTTCACGTACTAGTTGAATACTGTTTACGCGTTTTCTTTTTCTTTTTTTTAATTAGATTCAGCAGCATGTTTTGACCTCTTCAACAGTTTATACTATATACTTATACTGTTTATAAGACTCATAAATTTCACTTTTCATCAATTTTTTCATTAAAAATGTATCTCACGGTACTATTCACATATTCAAAAATTATTTTACTACAATATTTTTAATTTTTAATTTTTAATTTTAAAAAAATAAATTCTATCCAAACAAATCCTTAATATAGAGACCCGAGGGAACATCAAAATTTCTCATTCAAAGAGAGATGATTGTCTTTAGATTTTGGGTTTTTAAGGCTTTGACAATCTTGATGAGTGGTGGGTCTCGTGGGAGATGGGCATTTGATGCATTGTGTCAGTAGGCAATAATGGTGGCAGACAAGCATTTATTTTAGGTGAGTTGCATTTTGACCCCAAAAAATTACAAGTAGTAGAATAGATTTAATTTAAGCAAGCCTTCACGGTATGTTTGTCTTGCACATATGCCACTCGTGAGCTCATAAGTTTTGCAAATGCTTCATGCTTTGCAGTCGTTTTCTTGAGCCTGGAGTGATGATGAAAAAGCTTTCTTTCTGCCTTCCGAACCATGCCTCCTTGAATTCTCCAATAGACTTTTATGTGGGCTCACATAGAGGCAGCGAAAAGTTAGAATAAAGAGCCCAATATCATTTGGACCAATGGCTTGCGATATTGGGCCTTCTATTTTTTGGGCAGCTTGTTGTGGGCTTGACAAAAATGAGCCCTAACAACCAGTTATTCATGCTGTCGTAGACTGTAATCAAATAATTTGTGCCATGACACCTCAGGAACAAACCAACTGAGCCACCTCTCCCACCTAGCCAATTCTATCTTTGGTTCAACTACTTTAATACTCCACTTGGTTACAACCTCACGTTACTAAGCTCGACACGCTGCGTAGTACCTATGATTTTGAGTCATCACATTTTTTTTTTTTAACTCACAGTAGGTACGAAAAGCAAGGGAAAGAAAACAGGTTCAACCGCAATAAAAGGGAAATAAAATTTATTTGTACTTAGTCCATCATCAATTCGTATGCAATGACTGAAGTGCCAGGTTAATTATCTTTGCGTGAGACTGCTGCTATAATCAAAATTAGGTGCGCAAGTGAGCCTCCTACTATATGTGTCATTATGTGGCTGAGTCAATCATGCACTTGAACTTTAAGAATAATTAAATCCAATCTCGAGTAACACCTTCTTGACTATAAGCAGACAAAGTGGAAAAGAAATATGTATTTGTCAGATTGAATTTTCAAGCTTTTCTTGTGGTGCAATCAAATGATTCCTAGACGCAGGATGATACACAATTTTCCTTTCAACTCTCTTGAATATCTTCCTGACCAGACTATTCATCCAATAGCCATTGAATGATTTCTATGTTTATCTGACTTAGTCATGTCTGAATGTGACACAAGTGATGTTTATGCAATCCCGCTGAGATATAGTCCAACCAACGTGGATTACTTTCAACAAATGGATAAGCTCTCTTTCATTTTGACGTGTATATATGAAGAAATTCATTCAATTTGTTCTATTTCTATACTATGAATCTTGAAGGTTCTAGCGATAAATGAGCAGAGAAAATTTAGAAAGGTCCCCTTGAATTTTGAAAGTAATTGATTCTAATGGTTTGAAGTCTCCAAACTTGTTTCAAGGACTGGTAGATCTGTAGCAAAATCATCCAAAGTTGGCCATCATTTTGACAGATACCTATAATTAAAAAATTGTATCCAATAATCTAAGTTTGATATAAAAATCAAAAGAAGTGAAAGTGACTGTACCTTTCTCTTTCTTGTACGCCCATAGTATTGAATATTGGAATCTTAGTAAATCAGGAAAGTTTAGTCGGATTAACTTAGGTCTCACAGAAAACATGGATGATTGATTAAACATATACTTAATTGTCCTTACGTGGGTTCCATATTTCATTTAATTACTAGGATATATATATATATATATATATATATAAAAGTGAAAGTAGAGAAAAATAATTTGAGTACAACTGTCATGATTTCTGCCACCTTTCACCTTTGTTTACCCTATGATAAGGTAGCTCTCACACACACTACGGGTTGAATTTGGGGTCACCTGTCACTGCCAAGAGTGGAATGTCAGTTGGTGTATTAACCCATCGACGGGAGGATTTGATATCAGCTGATGAGCTGTACAAAAATTCATATTTTAAGAATTTCAGAGTCCCAATTACACGTTTTATATGTGTTTTATATGTATGTTAATTTTTATGTCAATCAAACAATTATTAAGCTATTGATCTCTCATTCAATTACCAATATATTATCTAAGTAAGTAATACTAATATAAACAAAATATAATGCATTATCTTTTTGAAAAAATGTATTACAAAAATCCAACAAGTTCGGTTAAAAACTAAAGCAAGTACTAACAGACTAGTTATTTGAAAAGTGTGCATTTTTTATATTAAAAAATAGCAATTTTAAAATATTTCATTTGAAAACACAATTTAAAAAATCATAATTTGTTCGTTTGGACAAATTTTTAGAAGTGTTACGTCCACAACATTTTTGCAACACTTTCACAACAAAGACTAAGCAGTAAGTTTTTATTGGTTCTAATTTGAACTTACTACTGAAATTAATTTTTTATTCAATAATAACAATTTACTACTTAGGATTTGTTATGAAAATGTTGTGAACATCTCGCAATTTTTTTGTTTAACATTCAACAGACCAAAATTTTGAAGAGGTTGAATTTTATTTTGAAACTTAAAATTTTTTAAGGTATATTAAAAAAAAAAAAAAATTCAAGGTGTTCATGTGACCACCCTAATTAACCCTCGGTGCCGCCCCTGAATTGGTGATAATTGGCTTTCCATGAGAATCGGTAAACAAGCTGAAGTTCCTACCCTCTGTTGTCTTAGCCCCCTATGGGCATCTTGTTTAATAATACCTAAAAAAAAAAAAAAAAATTCCTGCCCTATATATCTTCATCTTCTTTCTTTTCCATTTTTTTTTCTTTTTTTGAGAAACTCTTTCTTTTTTTCTAACCAGAGAAACTTTATTAAAATTTAACAACAACACTTACCCCTTCCTCCAGATTACATATAAAATTCTTCTTCTTCTTTTTTTCTTTTTTTTTAATGATTGTGGAAAGTACCTTCAATGTTGAAGAGGGGTACTGCACATCTAGATTGCAAATAAAATTAATTTTTATGATTGTAGAAACTAGAAAGCACCTTGAAAGTGTGAAGATGGGTACTGCGTAGGAGGTATGTATTTACTCGTGATATGTATTCTTTCATTCTTTGCGATAATTTCTATTTTTCTTAATCAAGGTCACTAAAGTCTTACCATCATTGTAGGAATAGATACAAGAAAAAGAAACTCTACTTACATAAACAAAAGATCTTTTCTAATTGTTCCTGCTTAAGCAAAAAAAAACTTGTCTATCTCAATGGTATCTTAATGTACATAGCTCATTTCTTTTTTCTTTTTTCTTTTTTAATAAAGAAATAAACAGTCTTCTAACACTTTTTTTTTAATCACCATCACCGACTATTTGTAAAATTTGATGAGGATTACGCAATTTGTAGTTGGTTTTTGTTGAATTTGGGTAGGTTACTTTTGGTAATCCTTATTCTAATTATATGGGCTTTGAAGTGCTTTTCTTTATTTTCATATTTCCTTATCATTATCTTTCTTTCTTTTTTTTCTGTACAATATGCGTTTGTGGGTTAAAGCTTACTCATTTCCTTTAAAAAATGGAATACTTATTGCTTTTCTTTGATTACAATATTCCAGTACTAGAACTTTTTTTTTTATAAATTCTTTGATTACAATATTACAGTACGTAAAACTTTGTTTTTTTTTTAAAATAAAATAAAATAGCTGTGCAATTTGGGTAAGTGTCAAACTGTATTACTCTACTATTAACCAAAAAAGATTAATGCAATTATTATATTACAATCTCAATCAATGAAAAAAATAGTTTTAAACTTTACAAATTGTTCAATTTGGATAAGATTGCAATATAACTAATATGTTTATAGATTACTTAGAGAAAGTAGTTATATTTTAATCCTTACTCTTTTTTTTTTTTTTTTTTTTTTTGTCTTTTTTTTAGGGTAGCATATCAACAATTTTTGTTGAATTGCATAGTGGGCACATTGGATGAGTTTGAGTGAGACACTTTACAAAAATTATTGTATGATTCCAAGCTCACATAAAGTGGTGGTCATCTATCAAGTGGTTGTTAATGACTCTTTTTTGTTTATAAGAAAAAAAAATTATCCTACCTATGCCTGTATTTATCAATTTGTGTAATTATATGTTGGATTCAATTTATTGTTTTTTGGAATATTAATGTACATAGCATGCATTGAAACTCCTATAGTTTAGCTTTATTTTGCTCAATCACATCTCTTCCATATGAAATCAATTAATTATCCCTAACAATTTCTGTGCCTTTCACTACAACTTCTTTTCATTTTTTTCAAGAAAATACATTTTAAAAATTAAATATATTATTTCTCACGTGAGAGACTTCCCATAATCACAATCTTATTAAATTATTTAAATTAAAACTATTTAATTTTTTTTAGGCATTTGAAACTTTTGTTATGGATGTGTACTTAATGGCTACATTTTATGACTAAGTGGCTACCTTTTAGGATTAAAAAAATTGATAAATCTCATTAAAAAAATTAATTGACAATCATGAACCTTTCCCATACTTTCTTTTGGTAGACATTTGAAATTTTATTTATTTATTTTTGCTTAGATAAGTGAGAAATGATGGTGGATAACTGAATATTCTTTTTAACTATATTGGATAATCTCATTAAAATAAATAAAAATTGCATGAGATGATGGGATAAGGATAATAATTCGAGAAAAAAAAAGGGGGATAAGGATAAGTAGGGGTGTTAATTCGGGTTAGCGTGTCGGGTTCGTGTCGTGTCGAGGTAGAGGTATTCAACTAAATGGCTCAACTCTAACCCGATCCATTTAATAATTATGTCATGATCCTTCAACTTTAACTCGACCTGTTAATAAGGCGGGTTGACCTGACCCAGCCCATTTGACACGCTTAATAAACAAATCGTGTTGGGTTGATATAAATATAACACAACCTATTTCAACCTGCATAATATTAAATATAACATTCATCTAGAAATAATTTAGGATTTATAGAGTTTAGAGATCTAGGGTTTGTAAAGTTTCAATTTCTAATTTTGTCCTTTGTAAATTTTTGTAATTACTCACTTTTCTTTTTAAATTTAAAATATATGTTGGATATAAAAGGTATTTGACAAATCTAAAACAAAATAAATATTTATTTGTTATACGAGTTAAACGAGTTGTGTTAAGTGAGTCATTTTGGGTTGACACAAATAAACTTGCGTGTCAAATATTGTATCTATTACCGGTTATGCAGGTTGACTCACTTATGACACGTTTCTTATCGTGCTGCTTTCGGGTCGACTCATTAATGACCCAAACCTATTAAGGCCCAACCCTAACCCAGAAAAACCCGTGTCGGGTTCGTATCGTGTTCGCAGGTTGGGTCAAATATTGACACCCCTAAGGATAAGGGTTTTTTCCCATTAAAAAAAAATTAAGGTTTTTTCTTTTTTAAATAAAAAAACCAGCTTTACGTGAAGGCGCTTCTCAAAAAAACTTAATGTGAAGGAGAGGGGAAAAAATGTAAATCTTGCAAAAGAGATTTTTTTTTTTTTTTTTAATTCAAATTACAATTTACCCACCTGTGGTATGGCCAAAATTTAAGTTGCCTTTCTGTTATTTGAAATTTGACACTTTACTCACTTGATGTTAGCTTAGTTAGATTTCTATAACCCACTTTTATGTCTCTATTCTCCAAAAATACAAAAAATATAAAAATACAAGATCAAATAAGATCAAAAACTATCAATCGAAACACTTATATCATGGAATTTCAAACTATATGTAGATAACTTAAATTTTGGTCAAACCTCAGGTAGGTAAAGTGTCAAATTTTAAACCACAAGCAAGCAACTTAAATTTCAGCAAATCCACAGGTGGGTAAGTTGTAATTTGTCCTAAAAAAAACTAGCATCTGAGCATGCGCTCATGCCCGTGCTTAGGAACTCTTCAATTTTTTGGTAAAAGTTAATAATTTGCATCCATTATAAATTGAGATTACTACATTTTTCAATCATAGAAATACATATGATTAGTTGAAACTAAAATTTTTTTTACTGAAAGTACTATAAAAAAAACTAAAAGGTAACTGAAATAGTACAGTAAAACTCATAAATAGTAACAAAATAAGCTTAATAATAGCATAAATAAGCTAAATAAAATAAATTGACTTTTTAAGTCATTGTCAAACGTAACCTTAATAAACTTAGAGGAAGAGGAATAAGAAAAATACTAGGTCTAAAATTTGAAATTTCTAAATTTACCCCCAAAAATAAAAATCTAACTTGAGTTAACCATCAATTGCTCTCTTTATGGCCCACATATACATGACAAAAGGGAGCAGCCTACAACATTTGCAAGTGGTCGGGTTCTATATGAGCAGGCTTTATGCAATAATTTTTATTCTTAGCATTAAACAATTAAAGAGGATATTGGTTCAGCTAAAATTAATAAATTTGAAAATTAATGTTAGTGATAGTTATTGGATTGTGCCCTTTTCAAAGTGACGAAACCGACAAAATATGTAGCAGGTAATACTCTTACCGTATAACTAATTAAGTTGTGGGTAATTGTCATTTGATTTTTACGCTAAGATTTTTTTGTAAATTCTTTCAATCGTATCAATTTCTCATAGGTTCCTTATCGTTAAAGTAACTCTATTACTCACAACTTTGTTAGGCATACTAAACATGCTGTATGTTTTTTTGGTGTATATTAGAGATGTTTTACCACGCTTCTTTACTATAATTTATGCCAATATGATTTTTCTTTAAGAAATTTTCAACCTTCTTCTTAAGAAAAAAAAGCCAGTGGTAAATACAACATGTCCTTGGTCGCTTATCCATTTATGTAAATTGCAAATTAAAATATTTGCAAAAACTCTTTTTTTTATTAAACCAAGTGGAAAAATCTTCCTGTCACAATAAAAAAGAAATCAGAATCTGATATTTTATTATCAAATTTCTTAGCCACCAAACTTTTTTCCCAACAAAATACCATATATGTAACATGTTTACTTCACATTCATATTATTTTACTTAAAAAAATCAGCTGTGCCTATGAGATAATGGAAACAATAGTTCCAAGCAATTAACAACTCACCATCCAAATCAAAATTCACTTGACGTGCGGGAAACTCCAACTTGAATAACTTCTAGACATTATGCCTTTGCTACTATAGCTCGCCCCTAACACTTTCATGTATAAATATACATACCAATCATTGTTCAATCCTCGCTTATCCACAACCATCTCTACCATACTTAGTACACCTAAACCTTTAGCTACACAAGCTAATCTTATTAGCCACAAGTACAACCAACACCTATGGCTTCCACTGATAAGCCTACAGACCCAGAATACAACAAGGGAGCTCCTCCTCCTCCTCCTCCATCTTCCACTGTGAACTGTTTTGTTTTGGATGTAACCCTCAGGGTCTTATTATTTGCGGCGGCTCTGACGGCTGTCGTGGTTATGGTCACTAGTGACCAAACCAAGTTTTTTGCTCCGCTAGGAATTCCCAAGGCCAAGTTTAAACACTACCCGGCTTTCGTGTAAGTTACATGTCTTTACTTTTGGTGAAAGTTTTGTTCCATAATAGAGAGTTACAATTAATTACATGCATGCAGTCTTTAATTTCATTTTTTATTTTTATTATATATAGGTCTATTTGTGTTCTTATGATTTAGTATTTGCAAAGAAGTATCGTGCGTATATGTTTTTTTTTTTTTTGGGTTAAAACGTGTGTATATGTTACGTGTATATATATATATATATATATAGCTTCCAACATGATTTAATTTTTTAACTTCAACATGTTGATAATCAAGGCTATAAGCCCTAGTACTTCCAATTAAGAGGTGGGTTGAGGTTGTACGTACAAATCAATGACCCAATATTGGTGGGAAGGCAGGGTAGGCCATGAGAACATGTAATTAAAGGAAATTTTGCCGTGGTCACTCGCCGCCATGGTACTGATGGTAGGCCAAATAAGAAGAAAAGGTTGGCAACAATATTAAAGTGGGAAGTAAATTGATATTAGTATGAAAAAGGCATTAATTAATTTCCACTTATACCTACTACCAGTTTAAGAATCAAGATTGCAGCTTCCTAATGCTTGGAAAAAGTATGTCCCTGGTTTTTTTCCACTATTTTTGTGAAGAGTATTGTGGTTTTTCCTTTTTGGGAGAGCTTGTGTTTGAATCCCCTTGTTGTAAGGGGAAAAAGGGTTCTTAACGAATTTGACAAATTGATATATTGATAATTTGCATATAATTTAAATTGTGTGGGGGGGGCGGATAATTATGTTTAATGTATAGTAATAAACTATATGGCATACGAAAAAGAAGGTATTTGATATCATTGAAATATATCACACCCATCACATAGGAGTGAGTTTCGTATTTTATTTATTTATTAATGAGTCAGTTCCACATTTGTGTGGTGTGATATATCCCACCAGCATAAAATAAAAATTGCATAATCTGTATGCATATTAGCAACAAAATCAATCATGCAACAATTTTATTTCAAATATTATCAAGTTGCCTATATATGGAAGAAAATAACTCAAAAGGAAATTACGTGTAAAAACTAAAAAGGTTCAAAAGATCGATAATAAAAAAAGGAAGACATTTTATACCACCTTTAATTGTCAGCATTCACAAGGCTTTCGAAAGTAATAAGGATATCAATTAATTTCGCATATGAAATTGCAGGTACTTTGTTGCGGCACTGTCCGTTGCTGGACTTTATAGTATCATTACAACATTAGCATCACTCTCAGTCATCTGGAAGCCAAACTTGTCAACCAAGCTCTTGCTCCATTTTGTATTTTGGGATGTGGTAAGTAAGCTGTCTCTTTCATTAATAAAAGTCATATGGAAAATAACAAGAGCAATTTGTGAACAAAGTCAAGGTTTACTTATTAATCTTTGTACAATCTTTTTACGACACAGCTGATATTGGGGCTAGTAGCTTCAGCCACTGGCACAGCAGGTGGTGTTGCATATGTTGGATTAAAGGGCAACAAGCATGTGGGGTGGATTAAGATATGCAACAATTATGATAAGTTTTGTCAGCATCTAGCAGGATCTCTTGCAGTCTCTTTGTTCGCTTCCTTTGTGCTTGTTCTTCTAGTTTGGCTCTCAGTTTACAGCCTTCATCGTCGGATCCCCAAGTAAGAGCTAGCCTCTACAAGTCCAAAAATTCCATAAATATATATTATGCGAATTATGGCCACAACCATTAAGCAAATTGTGTGTTTGTACAAATTTGAAATTTCTACGTTTGCATTTGTGTAAATTTAGGGGGGGGGGGGGGGGCTTTTGTAAATGTTGTCCACTTGTGTAGTGTCTTCTAAATCTTATATATGATTTGTCATGTATATAGTTTTTTTCATGTTATCAATTATGTTACATGTAATTGAATTTGAATTATATGAATATTGTCCACTTCACTTGTGATTGTTAAAAAATAAGTATTAGAGTGCTTAAGAACATTCGCATGATTAACTTAGTATTGAATATTGGTATCTTAGTAAATCAGGAAAGTTTAGTTGGATTAACTTAGGTCTCACAGAAAACATGCATGATTGATTAAACATATACTCAACTGCCCTTACGTGGGTTCCATATTTCATTTAATTACTAGGATATATATATATATATATATATATATAAAAAAGTGAAAGTAGAGAAAAATAATTTGAGTACAACTGTCATGATTTCTGCCACCTTTCACCTTTGTTTCCCCTATGATAAGGTAGCTCTCACACACACTACGGGTTGAATTTGGGGTCACCTGTCACTGCCAAGAGTGGAATGTCAGTTGGGGTATTAACCCATTGACGGGAGGATTTGGTATCAGCTGATGAGCTGTACAAAAATTCATATTTTAAAATTTTCACAATTGAATTACATGTTTTATATGTGTCTAATAAAAATGTTAATTTTTATGTCAACCAAGCAATTATTAAGCTACTGATCTCTCATTCAATTATCAACATATTGCCTAAATAAGTAATACTAATATAAACAAAATGCATTATCTTTTTGAAAAAATATAGGCGAAAATACACTTTTAGTCCCTACATTTTGGGCCTTGTTACAATTTGGTCCCTAAATTGATTTAGTTCCTAGGTCAGTCCCTGATTTTCAAAAATCGTTTTTAAAATAGTCCCTACCGTCAATCCAGTGACAGAAAATGTTGAGGTGGCAAACGGAATACACTGTTTGCTGACGTGGCTAATAAAATAATAATAAAATATATATATTTAAATGCCATGTCAGCATTTTTTGAATTAAAAAAGCCATGTCAGTTTAATTAAAAAAATAAAAATAATTTATATTTTTCAATTTCAATTTAATTCAAACTAAATTAAAAAAAAAATTAATCTAATTTTATTATTATTATTATTATTATTATTATTATTGCTTTCATTATTTTTTAGGTTAGGAGGTAAGATCACAGGAACTTGTTCTTCCCAAACTTAAGAACAATCAAACCCAGAACAATTAAACCCAGAACATCAAACCCAGAACAATGCAAAATTTCATACAAAATCCCTATCCTCCATCGAAACCTCCAGAACATGAAAAAATCAGTAAACCCAAACCCACATGAGAAAACCAACCCAGAAAAATCATCAAACCTCCAACCCAGAAAAATCTTCAAACCCAGAAACCTCCAACCCAAAACATGAACTTCATTCTTTATGTTTTTCTTCGAATCAAGACAAACCCAATTAACTGACCCACTCAAAATCAATCTTAGCACAAAAAATCCATACCCACAAACTGAAACCACCACCAACAACCACCACAATCACCCACACCACCAACCACAACAACCACAAATCACCACAAAAAAAAAAAAAAAAAAAAAAAAAAAAACCCAAATAATGAAAGCAAAACAAGTCCATTTTCTGCCACAACCACCAAACCCAACACTCGCGGCGGCTCATGGCGAGCAAAACTATGGCCACCCACGAGCACCAACGGCCCCACGCCAGCCCACGGCGATCTAAATCCCACTTGTGTCGATCTGAACCCACCCACGGCAAGCCATGACCACCGAAACGCCACCACTCAACCAGAAATCACCGATTCGGAGAGAGGGAGACCGAAATGATGGCGAGCAAAACCACGGCCACCCACAAGCACCAACGGCCCAACGCCAGCCCACGGCGATCTGAATCCCACTTGTGCTGATCTGAACCCACCCACGGCGAGCCACGACCACCGAAACGCCACTACTCAACCAGATCACCGATTCGGAGAGAGGAAGACCGAGATGAGGAAAAAAGAATAGAGAAATAGAGAGGGAGAAGAAGGCTGAATCAGTGATTTCTGATTTAGGGAGACCAAGACCAAGTGTAGGGTGAAGAGAGAGAGAGGGAGTTTGAGATTAGTGGTAGAGAGTGTGAAGATTTTTTTTAAGCTGATGAGGTTAACCAAAAACAAAAACAAAAAGAATTAAAACAATTATGAATTTTTATTTTTTAAGAAATGATTTTAGTTTAAATTAGATTCAAGGTTTTTTTAAAAATTTTAATTTACATTTTTTTTTTATTTTCTTAGGGCTGGCTTTTTTTTATTAATTTAAATGCTGACATGGCATTTAAAAATATTAAATATATATATATATTTTTTTTTTATTAGCCACATCAGCAAATAGTGTATTCCGTTTGCCACCTCAGCATTTTCAGTCACTGGGTTGATGGTAGGGACTATTTTAAAAACGATTTTTGAAAATCAGGGACGGACCTAGGATCTAAATCAATTTAGGGACCAAATTGTAACAAGACCCAAAATGTAGGGACCAAAAGTGCATTTTCGCCAAAAATATATTACAAAAATCCAACAAGTTCAGTTAAAAACTAAAGCAAATACTAACAGACTAGTTTTTTGAAAAGTGAGCATTTTTTTATATAAAAAATAGCAATTTTAAAATATGTCATTTGAAAAAAACAATTTAAAAAATCACAATTAAACGTTTGATTATGGCTTTTAGACTAATTTGTCTGTTTGAACATTTTTTTAGAAGTGTTACGTCTACAACATTTTTGTAACACTTTCACAACAAAGTCTAAATAGTAAGCTTTTACTGGTTCTAATTTGAACTTACTACTTAAATTAATTTTTTGTTCAGCAGTCACAATCTGTTACTTAAAATTTATTACGAAAATATTGTGAATATAACTGTAGGGTCACGTTTTTCAGGCCAAGCCCAAAATGAATGGGATTTTAGACCTGTGAGCCCGGTACAATAAATTTGTAGAGAGTGGGCCAAAGTGTTAGGTTTTAGCGTATGAACAACGGTCATCATGGTACTTTTTACAATTAGGTTGGGGCGGACCGGATTCATCAGAGGGGATCGGTCCTTGCCACGGCCTGGGGAGCCTTTTCTTTTCGGGGCCTCTGGTGTGTTGGGGGGTCTCCGCCCCCCACCCCTTTTTGTCTCTCTTTACTCCCTTTTTATAGTAGTTTCCTTCTTCCTGAATAGGGCCCTTAAGGTAGGTACTTGTTTTATTAGCCCTTCCTTCCAATTGTTGGGAGTGGTTGTAAGGACAGAGAGGTATGGCCGTGTCAAGCACAAGGCACCGAATGTGATAATGGCAGTCTTTCCTTTTAACACTTTCATTGCCCTTTTCTGCTTTAATACTTTTCCCGCTCCGTGAGATGATAGGGAGTGTCACTACCGGTGGTAGGTTACCTCCCCCATCCTTGGCTACATTTTGCCGAGGAGGACTCTCCTCGCGGCCGAGGAGAGATTTTTCCTTTGGGCTGGGCCTTTGGCCTAATGTAGTCATCGACATGGGCCTATTGGTCTATTACCCCACACAATAA
The DNA here is from genome assembly GCF_001633185.2 of Quercus lobata. NCBI lineage: Eukaryota > Viridiplantae > Streptophyta > Magnoliopsida > Fagales > Fagaceae > Quercus > Quercus lobata. The sequence goes on along the minus strand of NC_044909.1, from coordinate 7,526,388 downwards.
CATTTCTTGCAATTTTTTGGTTCAGCATTTAACAAACCAAAATTTTGAAGAGGTTGAATTTTATTTTTAATAGACTCAGTTGTTATTAAGGGTGTTCAAGTTTTTTTTAGGGTGATCAAGTTTTTCTTTAGGTGGTCAAAAGACGCATATTAATTTAAAACTTAAACTTTTTTAAGGAATATTAAAAAAAAAAGTTCAGGGCGCCGCCCCTAAATTGGTGATAATTTAGCTTTCCAAGAGAATCGGTAAACAAGTTGAAGTTCCTACCCTCTGTTGTCTTAGCCCCCATGGGAATCTTGTTTAGTAATACCTTAACAAAAAAATAATAATAAAAAAAAAATTCCTGCCCTATATATTTTCATCTTCTTTCTTTTTTTTTTTCTTTTTTTTCTTTTTTGAGAAACTCTTTCTTTTTTTCTAATCAGAGAAACTTTATTAAAACTTAACAACAATATTGAGCACATTTCTAGTCTAATCTATACTACTATTTAAGGGGCTTTCTTTATTTGGATTTTTTTCTTTCTAAAATACCCCTACAGCCTACGTTTAAGTAGGGGCAAAACTTGGTGAAAATTATTTAACTCTCACTAAAATATTACCTAAAAAACATGACTACTCTCGTGATGGTTTTCAAATTGCTTTATCTATTTATAAAAAAATAAAAATAAAAATTAAAACAAACACACGTTTCTTTGTAAAGATACATATGATAAAAAAAATTTTAAAAAAAAAAAAATCTGCCATTATTGCAAAAAAACAAAACAAACAAACAAACATTTGTACACACATTTTAGTCACACACAACTCCATACTTCTACAAACAGTTGTACACACATTTTAGTCACACACAACTCCATAATTCTACCTAGAAATTTTAAACTTCCCCCTTATCATTAAGCAGTTTTTTTTTTTTTAAAGCATTATCATTAAGCAGTTAAGATCACGTTGCTTCTTTTTTTTTTTTTTTTTTTTTTTAGTTAAACATATATATTTCAAGTTTATAAGTTATCGTCCAAATTAAAAACTCCTCAATTTTAGCTACAAATTTTACCAATCCACTAATTTCTCCCCACTATCAGCCATTACTTGATCGGTTATTCAATCAACCCACTACAAAGCAATTAACCAAAATCACAACACTTACCCCTACCTCTAGATTACATATAAAATTCTTTTTTTTTCTTTTTCTTTTTTTAACGATTGTGGAAAGTACCTTCAATGTTGAATAGGGGTACTGCACATCTAGATTACAAATAAAATTGATTTTTACAATTGTAGAAACTAGAAAGCACCTTGAAAGTGTGAAGAGGAGTACTGTGTAGGAGGTATGTATTTACACGTGATATGTATTCTTTCATTCTTTGCGATAATTTCTATTTTTCTTGATTAGGGTCACTAAAGTCTTACCGTCATTGCAGAAATAGATCAGGAAAAGGAAACTCTACTACATAAACAAAAGATCTTTTCTAATTGTTCCTACTCAAGCAAAAAAAAAAAAGCTTTTCTATCTCATCGGTATCTTAGTGTACATAGCTCAATTCTTTTTTCTTTTTTAATAAAGAAATAAACAGTCTTCTAACACTTTTCTAATTTGATGAGGACTTCAAATTGCGTAATCCTCATCAAATTTGGGTAGGTTACTTTTGTTAATCCTTATTCTAATTATATGGACTTTGAAGTGCTTTTCTTTATTTTCATATTTCTTTATCATTATCTTTCTTTCTTTCTTTTTCTGTAGGATATGCATTTGTGGTCAAAGTTTACTCATTACCTTTAAAAAATGGGATACTTATTGCATTTCTTTGATTACAATATTCTAGTACTAGAAATTTGTTTTTTTTTTTAAAAAAAATAAAAATTCTTTGATTACAATATAGCAGCACTAGCTACAACTTTTTTTAATTATATTACAATCTTAATCAATGAAAAAAATAGTATTAAACTTGACAAATTGTTCAATTTGGATAAGATTTCAATATAATTAATATGTTTATAGATTACTTAGAGAAAGTAGTTATATTTAATCCTTACTCTTTTTTCTTTCTTTTTTTTTTGTCTTTTTTTTAGGGTGACATATCAACAATTTTGTTGAATTGCATAGTGAGACACTTTACAAAAATTATTGTATGATTCCAAGCTCACATAAAGTGGTGGTAATCTATCAAGTGGTTGTTTTTTTTTTTTTTTTTTTTGAGGAACAATCAAGTGGTTGTTAATGACTCCTTTTTGTATATAAGAAAAAAAAAAGTATCCTACCTATGCCTATATTTATCAATTTGTGTAATTATATGTTGGATTCAATTTATTGTTTTTTGGAATATTAATGTACATAGCATTCATTGAAACTCCTACAGTTTAGCTTTATTTTGCTCAATCACATCTCTTCCATATGAAATCAATTAATTATCCCCAACAATTTTCGTGCCTTTCACTACAACTTCTTTTCATTTTTTTTTCAAGAAAATACATTTTAAAAATTAAATGATATTATTGCTCACGTGAAAGACTTCCCATAATCACAATCTTATTAAATTATTTAAATTAAAACTATTTAATTTTTTTTAGGCATTTGAAACTTTTGTTATGGATGTACTTAATGGCTACACTTTATGACTAAATGGCTACCTTTTAGAATAAAAAAAAATTGATAAATCTCATTAAAAAAATTAATTGACAATCGTGAACCTTTCCCATACTTTCTTTTGGTAGGCATTTGAACTTTTATTTATTTACTTTTGCTTAGATAAGTGAGAAATGTTGGTGGATAACTAAATATTCTTTTAACTATATTGGATAATCTCATTAAAATAAAATAAAAATTGCATGAGATGATGGGATAAGGATAACAATTCCGAAGAAGAAAAAAGAGGATAAGGATAAGGGTTTTTTCCCATAAAAAATAAAAAACCAACTTTACGTGAAGGTGCTTCTCAAAAAAACTTAACATGAAGGAGATGGGGAAAAAAAATGGTAAATCTTGCAAAAGAGTTTTTTTTTTTTTTTTTAAAGGCAAATTACAATTTATCCACATGTGGTATGGCCAAAATTTAAGTTGTTTTCCTGTGATTTGAAATTTGACATTTTACCCACTTGAAGTTAACTCAGTTAGATTTCTATAACCCACTTTTATGTCTCTCTCCTCCAAAAACACAAAAAAACATAAAAATACAATATCAAATAAGATCAAAAACTATCAATAGAAACACTTGCATCATGGAATTTCAAACCACATGTAGTCAACTTAAATTTTGGTCAAATCTCAAGTAGGTAAAATGTCAAATTTTAAACCACATGTAGGCAACTTAAATTGCAGCAAAATCACAAGTGGGTAAATTGTAATTTGCCCTAAAAAAAACTAGCATCTAAGCGCCCGTGCTCAAGGACTCTTCAATTTTTTGGTAAAAGTTAATAATTTGCATCCATTATAAATTGAGATTACTACATTTTTCAATCATTGAAATACCTAGTGGTGTGATGAGTGTGTTATGCGTTTGTACCAAATATTAAAGTTATTAACATTTCTCCACGTATAACACTCATCATACCTTTAGGTATTTTTGTGATTAAAAAATGTAGTAATCTCAATTTATAATGAATGCAAATTATTAACTTCTACCAAAAAATTGAAGAGTCCCTGAGCACATGCTCACATGTGTGCTCAGAGGCTAGTATTCACTAAATGATTTAAAGTTCATTTGGGAACAGTTTATTTAATTGAAACTGAAATTTTTTTACTAAAAGTACTACAGAAAAAACTAAAATGTAATTGAAATAGTATCATGAGACCCATAAATAGTAATAAAAATAAACTTAATAATAGCATAAATAAGCTAAATAAAAATAAATAAATAAATTGACTTTTTAAGTCATTGTGAAACGTAGCCTTAATAAACTTAGAGGAAAAGGAATAAGAAAAATACTAGGTCTAAAATTTGAAATTTCTAAATTCACCCAAAAAAAAAAATCTAACTTGAGTTAACCATCAATTGCTCTATTTCTTCAGTTGGGCCATATGGCCCACATATACATGACAAAAGGGAGCAGCCTACAGCATTTGCAAGTGGTCGGGTTCTATATGAGCAGGCTTTATGCAATAATTTTTTTTTAGCATTAAACAATTAAAGAGGATATTGGTTCAGCTAAAATTGATAAATTTGAAAATTAATGTTAGTGATAGTTATTGGATTGTGTCCTCTTCAAAGTGGACAAAATTGATAAATTTGAAAATTAATGCTAGTGATAGTTATTGGATTGTGTCCTTTTCAAAGTGGCGAAACCGACAATATATGTAGTAGGTAATACTCTTACCGTATAAACTATTTTTTTGTTTTTTTAAACAAGCACGTACGCCAGGGAGAGGGAAAGGGAAAAGAGTTTTAACATAAAGACACATCATAACTCTACTCAAAAATCATGGTAATTTTTAAGGGAACCATATAAACTAATTAAGTCTTGGGTAATTGTCATTTGATTTTTTACGCTAAGTTTTTTTTGTAAATTCTTTCAATCATATTAATTTCTCATATGTTCATTATCGTTAAGGTAACTCTGTTACTCACAACTTTGTTAGGCATACTAAATATGTTGCAGGTTTTTTAGTGTAGATGAGAGATGTTCTATCACGCTTCTTTACTATAATTCATGCCGATATGTTTCTTCTTAAGAAAAAAAATTTGCATGTTTGGTTAATTTTTAAAAAATTTATTTGGTCTATTTATTTATGTATAATTTTTTTTTTTTAATCTCATTATTAATGCACACAAAAACCGCTAGAAGACGTCCATATTTACAAATACTTACAAACTTCTTTTATGATAAGGCAGGAACAAAAAGCCAGCGGTGGATACAACATGTCCTTGGTCGTTTATCCATCTATGTACGTAAATTGCAAATTAAAAAATTTGCAAAAAACTCTTTTTTTTTATTAAAACAAGTGGAAAAATCTTTCTGTCACAATCAAAAAGAAATCGGAATCTGATATTTTATTATCAAATTTCTTAGCCACCAAACTTTTTTCCCAACAAAATGCCATATATGTAACATGTTTTCTTCACATTCATATTATTTTACTTAAACAAAACCAGCCGTGTCTATGAGATAATGGAAACGATAGTTCCAAGCAATTCATAACTCACCATCCAAATCAAAATTCACTTGACGTGCGGGAAACTCCAACTTGAATAATTTCTGGACATTGTGCCTTTGCTACGATAGCTCGCCCCTAACACTTTCATGTATAAATATACATACCAATCATTGTTCAATCCTCGCTTATCCACAACCATCTCTATTATACTTAGTACACTTAAACCTTTAGCTACACAAGCTAATCTTATTAGCCACACAAGCTAATCTTATTAGCCACAAGTACAACCAACACCTATGGCTTCCACTGATAAGCCTACAGACCCAGAATACAACAAGGGAGCTCCTCCTCCTCCTCCTCCTCCATCTGCCACTGTGAACTGTTCTGTTTTGGCTGTAACCCTCAGGGTCTTATTATTTGCGGCAGCTCTGACGGCTGTCGTGGTTGTAGTCACTAGTGACCAAACCAAGTTTATTGTTCAGCTAGGAAGTTATCGCGAGGCCAAGTTTAAACACTCCCCGGCTTTGGTGTAAGTCACATGTCTTTACTTTTGGTGAAAGTTTTGTTCCATTATAGAGAGTTACAATTAATTACATGCATGTAGTCTTTAATTTCATTTTTTTTTTTTAAGTATATATAGGTCTATTTGTGTTCTTATGATTTAGTATTTGCAAAGAAGTATCGTGTGTATATGTTACGTACATATATATATAGCTTCCAACATGATTTGACTTTTAACTTCAACATGTTGATAATCAAAGCTATAAGCCTTAGTACTTCCAATTAAGAGGTGGGTTGAGGTTGTACCTACAAATCAATGAACCAATATTGGTGGGAAGGCAGAGACAAATGGTTAAGAGCACTCACAGTAGTTAAACTAAATAGCTATATAGTTATTTTAGCTCTACTAAAACACAAAAATCCACACTACAGCAATGGAGCTAAAGGTAAAAATTTTACCATCATTGCTACAGTGCACATCTATAAAAAAAAAATGTGCACTGTAGCTGAAGGCTAAAAAAAAAAAAAAAATTGTTTTTCGTTCACACTACTTTTTTTTATATTTTATTCTTTCTGCATTCATTCTCCTTTCTCCATGTCTCTCTTCTCACTACCTCTCCATCTCTTCTTTCTTCCTCCACAGTCTCTTCTGTTGCTTCTCTTTAGTTTCAGCTGAGACCTAGATAACTTTTTACAGTGCAAAACAAAAACAAAAAGTTTAATTCCAATTTGGGTTCTCAAAAAAAATCGAAAATTTACATAAAAATATGAGCTTTAAGTTATCAAAATTGAGTTTTTTTTTTTTTTTTTTTTTAACTGTATTTATTGCAATCTGAATTATAGATTTGTTGGGTTTTTGAGGAAAAACGCAATAAATAGTTTTTCTTGATCTGGGTTGTTCTTATTTTGAGTTTTTGGATGAGGGAGATGGGGAAAAAGCTTGGGCTTTTTGTGTGGGTATGGTTTATGCTATGTGGGTTTTGTGTGGGAAGGTTTGTGGTAGAGAAGAACAACTTGAAAGTGACTTCACCAAGCTCTCTTAGCGGTATCCATGAATGTGCACTGTGATTGTGTTTCAGCGTTGATTTTTCTGTTTTCTTTTTTTCTTTTTTTTCTTTTTCATTGGTTTCAATGGACACGGCGGGGTTATGGTTGTACAGTGATTTTTATGTGTTTTATGGTGGTTGTGGTTATGTATTAGTGATTGAATGAAATATTATTTTATTGTAATGTTTATATTATTTTATTATGTAAGAAGTTAAAATAGTTCCATTACTGTAGGATGTGAAAAGGTAAAATAAATAACGTGATTTTTTGTATAGTTAAAAAGCTAAAATTTTAGCTCCACTATTGTGGATGTTCTAACAAACTAAATCACTCTTACCATGTATCATGAATATGTCGGTCAAGAGAACATGTAATTAAAGGAAATTTTGCCGTGGTCCTTCGCCGCCATGGTAGGCCAAATAAGAAGAAAAAGTTGGCAACAATATTAAAGTGGGAAGTACATTGATATAAGTATGAAAAAGGCATTAATTAATTTAGTCCACTTATACCTACTACCAGTTAAGAATCAAGAATGCAGCTACCTAATGCTTGGAAAAAGTATGTCCCTGGTTTTTTTCCACTATTTTTGTGAAGAGTATTGTGGTTTTTCCTTATTGGGAGAGCCTGTGTTTTAATCCCCTTGTTGTAAGGGGAAAAAAATTATCTTCTTGTTAGGGAAAAAGGGGTTCTTAATCAATTTGACCAATTGATTGATAATTTGCACATAATTTAAATTGTGTGTGGGGGTGGATAATTATGTTTAATGTATAGTAATAAACTATATGGCATACGAAAAAGAAGGTATTTGATATCATTGAAATATACCACACCCATCACATGGGAGTGAGTTTCGTATTTTATTTATTTATTAATGAGTTAGTTCCACATTTGTGTGGTATGATATATCCCACCAGCATAAAATAAAAATTGCATAATCTGTATGCATATTAGCAACAAAATCAATCATGCAACAATTTTATTTCAAATATTATCAAGTTGCCTATGGAAGAAAATAACTAAAAAGGAAATTACGTGTAAAAACTAAAAAGGTTCAAAAGATAAAAAATAAAATAAAATAAAATAAAAAGGAAGACATTTTATACCACCTTTAATTGTCAGCATTCACAAGGCTTTCGAAAGTAATAAGGGTATCAATTAATTTCACCTATGAAATTGCAGGTACTTTGTTGTGGCACTGTCCGTTGCTGGACTTTATAGTATCATTACAACCTTAGCATCACTCTCAGTCATGTGGAAGCCAAACTTGTCAACCAAGTTCTTGCTCCATTTTGCATTTTGGGATGTGGTAAGTAAGCTGTCTCTTCATTAATAAAAGTAATATGGAAAATAACAAGAGCAATTTGTGAACAAAGTCAAGGTTTACTTATTAATCTTTGTACAATCTTTTTATGACACAGCTGATATTGGGGCTAGTAGCTTCAGCCACTGGCACAGCAGGCGGTGTTGCATATGTTGGATTAAAGGGCAACAAGCATGTAGGGTGGGTTAAGATATGCAACAATTATGATAAGTTTTGTCATCATCTAGCAGGATCTCTTGCAGTCTCTTTGTTCGCTTCCTGTGTGCTTGTTCTTCTAGTTTGGCTCTCAGTTTACAGCCTTCATGGTCGGATCCCCAAGTAAGAGCTAGACTCTACAAGTCCAAAAATTCCATAAATATATAGTATGCGAATTATGGCTACAACCATTAAGCAAATTGTGTGTTTGTACAAAATTTGAAATTTCTACGTTTGCATTTGTGTAAATTTAAGGGGGGGGCTTTTGTAAATGTTGTCCACTTGTGTAGTGTCTTCTATATCTTATATTTGATTTGTCATGTTTGTAGTTTTTTTTCATGTTATCAATTATGTTACATGTAATTGAATTTGAATTATAAGAATATTGTCTGCTTCACTTGTGATTGTTAAAAAATAAGCCTTAAGAGTGCTAAGAATATTCACATCAACTTGTATAAAAATTCTGTCTATTTTAATATAAAAACATATTTTTTATATTTTACATACTCACATTTCAAAACATCTTATATTAAATCTTACATTAAATTAAGTTACATCTAAGTCCATGTCGAAAACAAATTTATTTATCTAATGTTAGTTTGATTTGAAAAGGATTACAAACATCCATATTTTTAGATTACGAACGCTCAAAGATTATCAAGACCTAATTTTATTTTATTTATTTATTACATTTTTAAATAATAATAAAAGAAAAGAGAATAAAGTCGTGGGGTACTAAATTATGAACACCTAGCCAGATTGGCCGAGGATACGAACTTATGATGCTTGGCTGAGGCCCATATGAAACGAAACAATGGCTTGAAAACAAGCGTCCAACCAAGCTTAAGACTAGATTTGGTTGGGGTTCGCCCAGCCCGTGCAGTAGTGCAAGGCACGGCCGACGCTCAAAGGTCCCAGTAGCAAGCTACACTAGCGGACCTTCCCCCATAAAAAAATTTGTTAATATCATGTGGGACATTAAGACACTGATAGAACATAGCTGAGATCTTTTGGTTCCCCTGCTCGTCAAACTCAGGCGTCCTCATTGGCTTGAAATACAATATATGGAAACAACTACAGATATCTACTATGATAATTTGGCATAGCTATGGTGATAGCAGATTAAAATTTCTACAAGATCTTAAAAGTGAGGCTTCACTACTCATTGGCTTGGTCCCTATATATAGACAGTATGTAAACAAACAAAGAAAAGAGGTGCGGAATTTTATTCATATGTAACTCACTTTTAACATGTTCTAGGTGTAAACCCAATCTAACTATGTACCAGTGGAAAAGCAAATAAACTCAGTTACAAAACCAAAAAAGATCAGTGAGTGATCAAAATATAGGCAAATATCAACAAGGACAATGCTATATTACAAAGCAGTTCACAGCGGATAATAATAACAAACTTGAACCAACGAATCAAAAATAGACAACAAATGGTCACAAGGCTTTCCAAGCAGGAAACATTGGAGCTGACTTAGCACACGAAGAAACAACATCATTTTGAATAGATAAAGCTGTCTACTATGTTATACCAAAAAAAAAAAAAAAAAAAGCTGTCTACTATGACCACTCAATCATGGTAATAACAGAATTCTACAAAGTATACTCTGATCACTTGACATAATCATATGGCGCAGAATTTGATGTAAATTAGAAAGAACATTTACCATTCCGATTCAGTACAACCAGTTTGCTTTGACATCTTATATGAACTTAATTACAAACTTACGCAATCCAACATGAAATATATATACATACACACACTCAAATCAAGCCTCATACTCACAAGTTTGTTCAAGAATATATGTTTAAGTATCATCACCACATGTAAGGTTACTATGAAATCCAAGTGACAAATATATATAGCAAAAACTTCTTCAGAAATAACATGAGAGATGCGGGTTATTTTACACTTTAAGTTTGTGCTTGGAATTAGAGTTTAAATTAAACTTATTTTACTAGTTAGTTTATTTTCACTATTATTCAACTTATTTTTGCAATTATTCATGGATCTCACTGTACTTTTTGATATTATTCATGAGTCCTACTGTACTATTTCAGCTAACTTTTACCTTTATCTACAATACTTTTAACAAAAAATTTTTAATTTCAACTAAATAAGTTGTTCCCAAATAAACCCTAAATTCCAATACCAAAATGGCATAGGAGAGATGTGGCGTAGTAGCATCGTAGGGCCACGTGACTTTTTGGTACCAAGTGGGCTTTAAAAAAACTGTCTTGAAATTTGGTCCAATTGACAAAAATAGCAGATTTTTCCACTAGACTTGGATAGGGTACGCCAGGCCCATGCTGTAGTGTATCACATTGGCAACACGCAGAGGCCCCAGTAGCAAAGCTACTGTGCTGGGCCTTCACACTTTATTATCTTGTGGCCCAATGGGTGACATATGAGATATTAAATTGAGAGCAGTAGTGGGCCTTGCAGAGTCGTACACATATTATTTAAAATGTTACATGACTCATTATATAAGTTTTGTAACTAAAATTATATATGAATGATTTTATTAATTTCTATGTAAATTTTTCTTTAAACTGATTAGGAGGTAAAACTTTGTCATACTAAGAGAATGAAAAATTACTCAGTTCAATTAGTGTATTACACCTTTCTCTCACGTAATTGTGATACCATGTGCAAACGCAGTTATGAACTTTTATATGAGATGTAATAATTTCACCAAAAGCAAAAGGAACCTCTGTGATCTTGCATTCAGATTTGTGACAGTGACACTTGCTTGATGCTGGTGCAGTTTAGGCCATTCAATTGGCTATATTTTACTAATTGTTATACAATCTGGCACTCTTCATGTCCAAATCAAACTTCACTTTCAATGTGGGTAAATCCATGGATTTGAAGTAACTATAGAATAGAACACGGCCAGAAATCTTTCTTTCCGCTTGGACGCTAATAAGGCATCTCCAAGTTGCAAAAAAATATAGACACATAAAGTAACCAATTTGCCAATACCTAACTCATTTGATGGTCTAGGCACTAGTCATGATGTAATAGCTGACCAAGCAGCGCAGGATCCATCTTGGTGGCAATATCAGTTAGTGATTTAGGAGCACTCATAAGTGATTGTATAAATAAAAGAAAATAGAACAAATTTTTAGCCTATCATGCGTAAAATTCACTTGCACCAGGTCATGCAAAGTCTTGTAAAAATACATAGTTGTTACACTTTTTATGAAAATTTACACTTAACACTATTCATTTTACATTCACTAGAACGAAGAGAGTGGATGGTAATTGTTGTATGAAGAAAGAGAAACAATTAAAAAAATCAATAAATTTTGATATCTTAATAAAATGTAGTATAAATAGATACTCATCCACTTAAAAATAATAATAATTAACCTCACCCAAAACCCATTTTATTTTCTTAACCAAAATAAATAAATACCAGTAATGCTTTTTAGTGAAGAATTATGAGCCAATGTCTAATAATGCAAAGCATCTTAAAGGACCAGCATGATAACCGTACCAAAAATAAAGCCCAAATACGACTTAACAGTTCCTTCAAAGAAGAGAACTAATAGGCCGACTTTCTAGAAAACGATATTTAAAATAGATTTGGGTGGGGTGCGCCAGGCCCGTGCAGTAGTGCAAAGCATGGGCGACGCTTAAAGGCCCCAGTAGCAAGCTACCATTACGGACCTTCCCCCCATAAAAAATTTATTTAATATCATGTGACCCAATGGGTTGGGTCACATGATACATGACCCATTGGGCCATGCATCAGATATTAAACTGAGAAGAACAGATACTACACTTGATCTTAGCCGAAAGGCCGAGAAAGGTATGCTTTTTACTGTAGCTTGCTTCTGTTTTTATAGCTCATCTGTGCTTTGCTCTTCTCTCACTTATTCCATGTGGGACATAGACACGCTAAAATAGAACATGTGCCCAGGCCGAGATCTTTTGGATAATATGGTCATCAGACTCGTTGTATCAGGTGCCTCATTGGCTTGCTGCCTTTCATAGCCTTAGACCTGGGACATGATTCTTCTAAGACTTGGTATAATTTTCAGGCACAAACCAGGGCATTTTTTGTGTTGAATGCTATACATTAAAACTTGAACAAATGTTTCAAAATCGACAATAAATGCCTACAATCTACAACGTTTTCCGCCCAGGAAGCACATCTGGAGGTGCGTTGGCACACAGAAGCACATCATTATGAACGTCTCCTGTTTTCTAGTTTCTAGAATGATGATTTGACATAACCATGGTGATAGAAGATTTCAAAAAAGATCTCAAAGTGAGGTTTCGCTACTCAAATGTACTCATTCGCTTGGTCCCGTTATATAGACAGTATGTAAACAAACAAAGAAGAGAGGTGCAAAATTTTATTCATATCTAAGTATCTAACTCACTTTTAACATGTTCTAGGTGTTATCCCAATCAAACTATGTACCAGTAGAGAAGCAAATAAACTCAGTTACAGTTACAAGAAAAAATATCAGTGAGTGATCACAATACAGGTATATATTAACAATGACAATGCTATTATATTCAAAAGCAGTTCACAGCAGATAATAATAATGCAAATATTTAACATTTGGGAAAGAGCTTGTTGTAAACTCATAAAAATACAGTCAATAAGAAACCAAATACCTTGAAGTGGACTGTATTACAGAACTGGTTGATCCAATTTAGCTATTGAAATTACTAACTCTAAATGACTTCGTGAACTTCAAAAAATTGTTTGCTCCCCTAATTCCTGACCTGCCATTCCCTCCCTCAGTACCGTCTTAAAGAATTCTTCCAATGTGTCTCTACCATAGCTAGGCGTTTTCTCAGCACTGTACTCTCCAGTTTCAGGATCCAAAACCAACATACTCTCAGCTGCATAATACCTTCCGATTTTCCCAAACTCTGCAGCATCTTCCATAGAAGGAAAAATTTTAACCAGGAAATCAAGAACCCCAATAGCAAAATCCATTATCCCTATTGGCACTTTCAAGAACTTGGGTTCCTTCCCCAAGAGCCTAAACAGCAACTCCCCTTGCTCTAGTGGTGTCAATGCTTTCCCCGGTCCACCAATTGGCAGTACCTGGTTAATCTTATCTTCACTCAACACGCAATCTGCAATAAATGATGCCAAATCCGACTCGCTTATCGGTTTACAAGCACACAACTTCCCATCTCCAAACATGACATAAGGCTTCCCATCTTTCGCCAACTCAACCTGACCCCCCAAACTTTTAAAGAATGCAGTTGGCCTCACTATGCTATAACTGAACCCCTTATCCTCTTCAGCTTCTTTCATCAATTCAGCCTCAAACTTCAGCTTGGCACGCTGAAATTCGAGAAGAGGCTTCTGCACACATATTGCAGAAAGCAACACAAAATGGGAAGCCCCACGGTTCCTACCAGCAACAAGACTATTCTTTGTTGCCTCATAATCAATCTTCCATGAATCCTTAACACCACCACTACGGCTAGCAAGGCATGAGACTACAACATCAACAGAAACCCCTAAGTTTTCCAAAGATTTCTGCAAAGAATCCAAATTGGTCACATCTGAAAAGCACACATTGGCTCTTTTCAACTGATTCAAAGTCTCTTCCTTGCTATTTTTACCTTTAATCCCACTCCTCTCTCTAGCAATGGCTATAACATTGAACCCTCTACTAATTAACTCATTAACCACAAACTTTCCAATATACCCAGTTGAACCCACCACCAAGATGTTAATATCTTTTGGGTTTTTGTTTCTGAAGGAAGATAAGGTGGTTTCAACAGACCCAGCTTTTGACGCTGTAACGGGTTTGAGTCTTTGAATGCTACACTTAAAGGGTTGGGATAAATTTAAAGATGAATACTTTAGAGCATAAGGGAAAGAGCTTACCTGAATTTGGTTGATGAATTGAGAAGAGAACCTTGCTGAGAAGCTTTGATTCTTTGGTGGAGAATGAAGATTGAATAGTGAACTGGAGGAGAAACAAAGGGACATTTTTTGAGTTCAACAGAATTGTGAGACAGGAATTTTGCGAAGTGGTGTCCATGGTTTTTTGTGTGCCTACTCTTTACTCTATCAGAGTAGAATCCAAATGATAGGTGGATGTGAATGAGTTTACGAGTGATGAGATGACGTGTAATTGATAAAGTTACTTTTCTTTTCTTTTCTTTTTTTCTCTTTTCTTTTTAATAAAAGTATTCAAAAAAAAAATTATCTATTTTTATTTTTAACCTACCACTTTACAATACACTTATTATCAAATCATATCATATTATCTATATAAATATATATATAAAATCGAAACTTTTAAAACTCCCACAATTTTTCACATTAGCATAATATTAAAAAAATATATTAAAAAAATAATAATAATAAAACTTTTTTAAAACTCAAACCCGATATAAAAATTTTCTGAAACTCAAACCCGATGCTCTGCCTTCTTTTTCATCAAAACTCTTTCACGATGCTCTGGCCTTTTCGTTCACCAAACACCAAAATGCATGCCCTTCCCACCATACCCACAAATTCCTCAATCAAAACCCACAATACCTACATATTAACAGAGATCTCCTTCCTCGGACCCTATTGCTCCCGTTCCCCTTCTCCTTTCCCGTTCCACCCACAACCACCAAAACTCAGCAGGCAGCAGCAACAGCACCACCACCACCCACAACAACCGCAACCAACAAACCACCATAATCAGACCATATCAAACCCACAACCCAAAAGCAAAAAACGATTTTGAAGATCTGGGATTTTGGGGATGTAAACCACCATAATCAGACCATATCAAACCCACAACCCAAAAGCAAAAAATGATTTTGAAGATCTGTGATTTTGGGGATGTAAACTAATCTGAAATAACAACTCATATGGTGTTCTTTTAGGCATGTAGTTTGTTAAGATAAAGTTTGTCAAAGAAGAAGATGATGAAGAAGAGCAAGAGCAAGCCGTAATCTAATCCAGTCATGGGTAACTTCTTCAAACTCTTCTTCTGCTTCGTCTTCATATTTTATTATAACTAAATATCAATTAATTATCCTACTTGTCTCTGAAATTTTAAATGGTGGTTGTGCTTTTAATTGTGGCAATTTAAATGGTTGTGCCTGTGAGGTGTTTGATGCTAGGTCTTAGTGGGATTCTGCATATGGGGAGCAATTGAACCCTTGAGCTAAGGAAGTTTAATTGCTGTTTATGTCTATTCCTGTTGATGGCATTGCAATTTGTATCTCATACACATGTGAGACTTGGCTTGAATATGGAAAATCTTATGAGATACCCTTGAGCTATGGAAAATCTTACGGTTACTCTGCTTCTCCTGTTTTAAGATATGGTATTGACCAGGTATTTACATATTATATACACGTTTTTTCACTCATGCCCTCCTAGAAAAGATTTTCCATAGCTCAAGTGTATCTCATACAAATTGCAATTTGTATCTTAGTGAGGGTATCTCATACATATTATATCCTGTTGATGGCATTGCAATTTGTATCTCATACACATGTGAGACTTGGCTTGATTATACCCTGTTTGAAAGTAAAAAAAGTCTCTACTTATCTCTCAACATCCTAACCACCATTATATCAATTGAAAACAGGGCAGCCAAGTAGGTGAATTTACAGGACAAGTCTGGAACTTTGGTAGAAGAAAGGGTGGTGAAAATGGATTATCTATGTCATTGATTTTTAAAAAAGTTTGTTTAATGATTTATATATGCTTCATAATTGTTCATAAGTCACAATTAAGAAAATTTTAGCTTCACTACTATGACATCTAGGTTTCATAATCAAGCTTATTTTTCTTGAAATCTCATTTGGGTTGCTTTAAATGTTGATTCTTTATGCGTCTGATATAGTGATTTCTTATGCATGTGTCTATGAGGAAAGCTACTTTAAAAATTGAGCTATGGTGGTCTTTATTTCTTATTTAATTATTTTGAAGTTGATTCTCATATTGGTTGTCCTTAACTATCCTAAATTGTATTTGGGTAGAGCTTTGGATTATGGTCCTTTTGCCTATGGTAGGTGTAAAGCAATTTTTTTTTCCCTTAAGAAAAGAGAGAAGAAGTTGACAAAATTGCCTGTTAATGATACTTTCTGAGTTTAAAGAATAGGTTTTGTTTAATAATGGTGTTTCCACATTTCGTTATTTGTTATATATGAAAATAACACCAATATGTTGTGGTAATCGCACTTTCTCAGATACTATAAATCTTCTTCTATTCTCAAAGCCCCTAACTTGGGTAAAGCAGCTGTTTTCTAGGAACTATTTCAAGGCAAAGCAAAAGGGTTTGACATGGAGAAGGCTTTATTGGCAAAGTCTATTCATGATTTTGAAAAAGCAATATCTATGGTATCTTAGCACAAGAGACGTGGTTGGGAATGTGAGCAAGCAAAGAAGATTTATAAAACTCAATGTTTTATGTTGAATAAATATATGATGTACTATATAATGAAGATTTGTTGTATTATGTTATTTCTCTACTCTTTTTGATTCATAGCAAAAGAATTTGACATTGGTAACTATATTCTATTTATTTATTATGAAAATAAGATTGCAATCATTATTGCAATTTGTTTATTTGTTTATTCATGGCATATATGTAACTATGAAAATAACTTCATTGCCAATGGACCTATGGTAGTGGTATTAATCTTTTCGGCATGTATGTATTTTTATGGAGATGATAATTGCAATATTATTTATGGAGTTTTGTTAACCTCTGAAACTCCCACAATTTTCCACGTCAGTGCAATATTTAAATAAAATTGTCATTTTATTTAAATAAAATTATTTTTGTTTAGTTCAAACTTAACAAGGAGTCAAACTCTATCTTTCTGACAAGTCCAACATAAACTCAAACTCATTATTTTTTTTTTAACCAAAATAATTTTTTTTAATCTAAACTTAACAAAGAGTGAAACTCTATCTCTCCAAATTGAAACTTCTGAAACTCTCACAATTTTCTACGTCAGCACAATATTTAAATAAAATTATCATTTTATTTACATAAAATTATTTTTGTTTAGTCTAAACTTAACAAGGAGTAAAATTATCAAATTATTTACAAAATTAATATATGAATTTTTGAGTTATTTTTTTTGCAATATTTGAAATTGTCTGGCAAATTTTTTGTAAGCCATTGCACGTTCAAGCAATGGCTTCTTCGTCAATTTGTAACACAAATTGAAATTATACAAAAGCAAATCATGCAATGGTGTAGTTTTTTAATCAATTTAAGATTTTATAAAATTATTTTAGTTTATCTCACAAATAGGTAAGTTCCCGTGCATAGCACGGGTTGGCGACTAGTATATAATAAAAGTTGGGCTTAAATGCCATAGTTGCGCCACATGGTTTCACCAAATTGTAGAAATTTTATTAAATTTTTAGGTTTTTAAAGAACTAATAATGAATAGTATACTACCAAGACTCTAATTCATTCTTATCATTAAATAAAATTAGATTAACATTATTTTTTTATTTGTTAGGATATATTTCTTAAATTAAGGGATAATATATAACATAAAAAAAAATTTAATTTAGATAATCTTTATCATCTAATAAACATTATTATTTTTATTTGTTAGGACATATTTCTTAAATTAGGGGATAATATTTAACATACAAAAATTTAATTTAGATAATATTTATCATCTAAATTTTCAAAATTTTAATATTATTCTATCAAAATCTCAAGCTACAAAACTTGATTATTAAGGGATAAGCACAATCCAAATTCTTCAAGATTGATGTGGTTAATATAAATCTATTCCAAAAAATAATATATATCTCAAATAATTCGATAATCTCTATCTATTCCAAAAAATAGTATATATCTCCATTAATTTAATAATTTCTACGTGTATATATATATATATATCAAAATCCCTTATAGCTATCAACTACGTTCTCTTTCTCTTTTTTTTTTTTTAATTTTTAAATTTTTATATGTTACGTTATGTTGAATCAACTCTTTTTTTTTTTTCTTTTTTTTTCATATGACCTTTTTTTTAATTCCAATTTTTATGGGATAAAAACAAATACATTGATTAGATATCTTTAATTTCAATAAGATTTAAATGAATTATATTTCAAATGGAACTCTACCAATATATATAACCCTATATATCCTTTTTGGAGTGAAACTTATTTCAATACGTGAATACCTAAATTCCATAACAAAGCAGGTATACATTCTTTCTTCTTTTATTATTATTATTTTCATTTTGTTTATTTTCTTTAGTGTTATTATTGGTTTTTTGTCTTCATGTGATTTTAGTTAATAAATTCAAAACATTCGAAAACATTGTCAAGTTTCTAAAGGCTCATTCTTTATTTTTGTATTTTGTTTTTATTAAATTGATTAGGTTTTGTGTATTGGTTGCCTTTTGTTTAAACTAATTTTCTTAGCTTTTATCTAATTTACATGCTTAGGGTTAGGGTCTTAGAATTAATTAATGATTAAATATGGTTAGAATTAATAGATTAATTTTAACAATTTTCTTATTTTATTTTTATGTTACATCAAATTATCAAGATGTTCTACACGTGTATTCTTGAATTATCAACTTTAATTTTAATTTATAAAATTATCAAGATTATATTAATTTTAGATTTATCAATTGTTTAGTACGTTTTTTTAAAATAATTATCAATTTAGTATTCAATTTGGAATTATCAATTTAATTTAGTTTTAGAAAGAAATCTTACCCCTTATTTTAGTGAGATAATTATTTACACTTGATAATTTTTTCTTTTATCTTTATTGAATCTATTAAAACATATAATTATTTATACATTTATTTTATAAGTTTTTTTATAAAACCGTGCAACGCACGGGCCTATAACTAGTATTCTAATATTTTTACAACTATATTTTTTCTTTATTCTTGCAGGAGCAACCAACACTGGTAAATCTCTCTCTTCAACCCATTGTCAGTCACTTTCATCCCACTGCCAACCACCATCACTTGTAAAAAAAAAATAATAATAAAAGGTGTAAATGCACTTTTAGTCCTTATATTTTAGCTTTTTTCCATTTTGGTTCCTACATTTTAATTTTACCACTTTTAGTCCATAAACCAATTAATGCGTGTTATTTTTGTCCTTTCCGTCAGTCAACTGACGGAAATAGTTAAGGTGGTTGTCGGAGGAATTAAAATATTATAAAAAATGCCACATCAGCATCTAATTTTAAAAAAAAAAAATTATCAATTTTAACTAAATAAAAAAAGAAAAAATAGAATTAAAAACAATAAGAACACAAAAACAAACCCAAAACCAAACACAAACTCAAATTTAAAAACACAAATAACGCAAAAACAAACAAAAAAGAAGGAATTCAAACCCAGCTCAAACACAAATCCTATCCTCCAATAAGAACCTACTCCACCTCCCTATATAAACTCTCCCAAACCCACCAACCTCTTCGTCACATTTTTTTCATTGCAAGCTTTTTCACATTTCAAATCTCTCTCTAAAATTTTCACTCTCTCTCAAAAATCAATGGCACCCACAAAGGCAGAGAAGAAGCCAACGGAGAAGAAGCCAGTGGCGGCGGAGAAAGCTCCGGTGAAGGCTGAGAAGAAGATCTCAAAGGAAGGCGGTAGCGATTTGAAGAAGAAGAAGAAAGTTGTAAGGGTACTTTTTTTTAACACCTAATTTTATTTAAGTACCACCTATTTACTTTCAAATACACACATCCTATTCTATTTAAAACCCAAGAATACTTATATTTGGCAATATTTGAAAAGCCCATGATTCAAGTCCATGGCAAAACAATTTTATCAATAGAATTCAAATCCATAATCAAAACTCATGATTTAAACTCATGGCAATTTATCTATCCAAAAGCCTAATTCTTATTGGCAAAATCAAAGCCCAATTCTCATTGGTAAAATCAAAGTCCAATTCCCATTGGCAATATCAAAGCCCAATTTTCATTGGTGCTATTTTGTCATAAAAGAGCCCAAGATTATCAATACTTGGCAAAGAAAAAATATCATGGTAAAATATTACCATGGCAATCGTCTTATAAAAAAAACTCATTGGGAGTTATCTTGAAAATTATTTTCTCATATTATAAACCCATGAAATACATGGATATCATTTGCATCGCAACATCCATAATATATGTCTTTGACACTCATGGTAAACATTCAAACCCACAAGATCATTATTCAAGTTATAATGCGATTATTAGAAACCATGAACATTATTGCAACATGGAATTCATCAAAGTAAATATTATTTACAAAAGTATTTTGAAACTTTTCCTATTGTTTCAAACATTACAACCAATTGCCCAAAGGCCCATTGCATGTATTTATGAAAAACCCAAAAACATTTACTAATAAAAGTCCATGAGGAATGAAAACCCATGGCAACATGTGCACACAACCCAACCCATGTGAGCAAGTCTAAGCAAAAAGCACCAGCAGGAGGCAAAGGAGAGTGGGCAAATAGCCCTTGTTCGTTCCTAACAAAAAAAAAAACAACTAGGGACTCGTACAAGGGAACCAAGCCTTTTAAAGAATGGACTAAGAGCTGTTCCATCAGTTTTCTGCCACCCTCTACCTGACGTAAACAATACCCAAGGGCTGTCATATTAGCTGAAGTCAAAAGAATGAAGGGACTCCATCATCTTCCTCAAGACCGCACCTCCAGCGGAAGGGGAGCTGAAACCAAATTATACAAATTTCAACAAATTAATGCTATAAATGTTAAAAAACGTTCAAGACGTGATTCATGTGCCAAGCCCATGAATCCTAAGGGGGGAAAAATTGGGAACATGTGGTTTGTAGGGCATGAAAGGATCTCCAGCGGAACCCTCTGAAATGAGCTTAAACTTTGACACCTGGCTTGGAGTGTTGAATCCTACTTTCTAGGGTCCAAATCTCAGTTGCAACATTAGAATTCGCTCTTGATACACACCTCAATCACATTCATTAAGCTCAGCCCCAAAAAACATGGCATTTAATGCAAAGAACTCTAAAATCTCATCATTACCCAAAGAAGCAAGGCAGCCTCAAAAGCAAATCTCCCATTTTTAGGCCAAATCCAAGTTATTAATTCAGCTGTCTGGCTCCCCTGAATCAGAGCTACGTTTTTTGGATTCTTGTTAATTAATATTTCTCTAAAAACTCCATTATAAAAGCATAAGCATCTCAGGCCACAAACCAGCAGCTACTCCCTCTGAAACCCCTGGTCTATTTGCCATTTTGCTAATAGTTTAGCTCTCTTTAAACTCACTACTCATCCCTTCCGCCCACATTCCTCTAATCTCAGACATTCTTTCCCCCCCTTTACACAATCATAGCTCAAAAATGTCCTCCAACTAGTCACAAACAGCCTATTACTCATAAAAAGCTTCAATCTCAATATTAATCCTATCCCACTCACTCAAAATAGTCCACATTCACCTCATTCATGCCTTATGCATACATACTCACCAAAATCTTGGTTTAATACTTGCTGCATTGAGCTAGGGATCTTTCTTTCCCTTCATTCCATCATATTTTTCCTCTTTTATTTGTAACTATGGAGCCTTTAATCCTTGTTTATTATTATGATAAAGACCATAATGTTTTGAAAACTATGGAAGTTCTCCCTCATGTTGACTTAATAATAATAAGGAAAAAAAATATGATTTTTACCATGTAAACACACTTATTAACCTGAAATTACCCTACTGCTGGAGATAATACCATACCACTAGAGGACTGATTTGAACTATCGAACCAGGACCATTAATGTACTAATTAAGTATTGTAACTTGTTTTTCATTGGGCTTTTGTTGCTGTTTTGTCATGTGCAGCCTTTGTTTCTTGCTTGGATAGGCATTGTCATCACATTGAAAGCCTTTAGGTACCATTTCAAGAGCCCATAGTCGAGTTTCGACTTGGCTTCCCAACATCTTAGATAGAAGCATCAATTTCCCCCTCGACAAAAGTCAAGAAAAGCATTGAGACTTACAAGATCTACCTCTTCAAGGTTCTCAAACAGGCTCACCCCGATATTGGGATTTCGAGCAAGGCTATGGGAATCATGAACAGCTTCATCAACGATATCTTTAAGAAGCTCACCCAAGAGTCATCGTGATTGGCTCGATACATCTCCATTATCACGAGGAAGAGATGGGGTTTCTGAAGTCTCCGATCTACAAGCTAAGAGCATCTTGAACGGCGCTTGATCCACAAAAATGAGATATGGAGGTTAAAGGGCAAAACAGAGGGATGGAGCTGGTTTTGTGTTGGCATGGTTGAGCTGGGTTTGTGGTTGAGCAATCGATTATAATATTACAATATTCTGGGTTTGTGTTTGGTTCTGGGTTGGTTCTAGGTTTATGGTTGGTTATGGGTTTATGTTTGAGCTGGGTTTGTGGTTGAGCTGGGTTTGTGTTGAGCAATCAAGTTTTATTATAATATTCTTTTATGATTTTTATGTGTTTGATTTATGGGTTTGTATGATTTTTTTGGGTTTGTGCTCTTGTGTGTTCTACCATTTTGGGATTTTGAATTCCTTCTTTTTTGTTTGTTTTTGTGCTCTTTGTGTTTTTAAATTTGAGTTTACGTTGGGTTCTGGGTTTGTTTTTGTGTTCTTATAGTTTTTAATTATGTTTTTTCTTTTTTTATTTAGTTAAAATTGATAATATATATTTTTTAAATTAGATGCTGATGTGGCATTTTTTATAATATTTTAATTCCTCTAGCAGCCACCTTACCTATTTCCGTCAATTGACTGACGGAAATGACGAAAATAACACGCGTTAATTGGTTTAAGAACTAAAAGTGGTAAAATTAAAATATAGGGACCAAATGGAAAAAAGTCAAAATGTAGGGATTAAAAGTGCATTTACGCCAAAATAAAATAAGAAGATAATAGTGTGCCACCATCCACAACTCAACCCCACAACCCCTACAACCTGTATCAACACTGTTGTTGACACCTTATTTTGCAACCCGTATTTAACCTCACATGGAGGGTAAAGGGGTAATTTCACCTTGAAAATATGCATCTTGATTCTGGTCATTAGATCATTAATCTCATTTCACCAAAATGATCTTGATATTGTAATGATCAAATCGACTGGTCATGAGCCCTAATCGGACCAGCATATTGAAAGTTATCATCAAATCAAGTTTTAATGGCTAAGATACACTATCATAAATTGAGTCCGACTATATGTAATTATGAACAATTGATTTCAATTGGTTATAAGTATAATCAATTTGAGATCGATAATGTGTCATAATTTGGTTGGTTAGGACTACATTTTATAGTAAGGTTGCACACACCTAATTAACTAAATAGTTAAATATTAATTATTCAATGAGTAATTTGTACAATTATCTTTTAATTAGAGTAAATTTGGAACCAATTAAGTCTGAAATGGGAGTGATTGGAGCCATTTAATATTAATTGGGAGCTAATTTGGGACCTATTAATGTTAATTGTGCTGAAACCATTTTCTAACAAATGACTTTTGCTCACTATTTCATCGATATCTCTCATGATATTTTGAATCTGTGAATGAGGTTAATTTTCCCAGAAACTAGACATTCGGGGCTTCAATTTGGGCATAAGAATGAGACAATTTTGATCAAAATTGAGTCAGATATGATTTTTCAAAGTTGGCTCTACAGGCTGTTATAGTAGTTATGAGAAAACCGAACTTTTTTTGCTCCTCACTCTCATCAATCTCCACATTTAATACATCAGATTTCCCCAAAGGCTAAAATGAGGTCTAGGTTCATGATTCTTTGTCAACTCTCATTAAATGGTCTTCCATTCATATTTTCTCTATCACTACTATATAAATTTCACCTCTCCTTCATTCTAAGACACACAAAAACCCCATCTCTTCTCTTTTCTTGAGTTCTAGTGAAGTTGAGTAGTCTTGTCATATCTTGGTCTTCCTGAGACTTAAAGTATTGAGTGAGACTTACTCTCCCTCTCCTAACTCTTCTTTTCCTCCACCCTTAGGACCTCCATCAAGAGTCTCTTCCTCCACCATGTGGATCTTGCATGAAGGTATAATCTCTTTCCCTAATTGGTTTTTTATGTTGCCATGATGGAATTTAGGATTAAAGCATGATATTAATTATTTAAATTCCCTTGAATATGTTTGAATGTTCTTAATTGTTCCTATTTGTTTTTTACATGTTTTTAGTTGTTTATCACATGTTCATGCATATCACTAGATTTAATCTTAAATCCACACCAAAAATATGAAAAACATGTTTGTTTAATAATTCTTTCAAATCTTTGAATCTAAGTTAGCACATTCCACACACATTCACTATAATTTATTTTTTAATCCAAATGCAATGCTTGATAAATTGAATCAGGGTTTATCACATGCACACACATTAAATTCAACATGTAAATTGATTGACATATTGGATGATATGATATGAATGTTGACCACTATAGTCTAGAAGATCGGTTTCACCGGGCAAGGCGGGTGCCTAACACCTTCCTACCTTGTAACATAGCCTCCGAACTTAAATCAAGGGTTAGTAGATCAAATGCTTATCCATGTAATTTTTAATTTCTAGATTGTAACTAGGAAACAAAGTCATGTACTTTATCTTAGATTGTATCTAGGACCAAAGCCATGTAATTTTCCTAGAATCAATGTAAATTCAATTTCAAATTAATAAAATGAGGAATTTTTCAATTATGATTTTCTTATTTTTCCAATAATTAAATAAGTGACGACTTCATTGTAAAACCCTTAATTTAAAAGGGAAAATATAATTAGTTGAACCTCCATTTTGAGAGGCAACAACACGACTCCACACATTCACGTGGGTTTGGCCCGGCATTATATATAAAACGGGCCGAGGGCGCGGTCTCTCACAACTGCAAGTCTGCAACCTACAACCCACCGCCACAATCGCAACCCAAATTCAACTCAAAATCAAATTTCAACTCACAACCCGATCTTAAACTAAACCCACTAACCAATAAATCCACCCCAACGATCCACCACCACCAACAGCAAAAAATGACCCATCAGCAACAAAACAACCCACAAAAGCCACAAAACCCAACAACCTTAAATGCCAACACCGTTGCCGCTCTTAACCTCCACAACACGTCCACATCATCGCCAATCTTAGCCATCCTAATCTCAATGCATTTTGCTGAGAGTGTTTGAGTCGAAGGAGGTAGGCAAGAGAGGAGAAGAAGAGAAAAATAAGAAAAAAGAGAGAGAAACGGAGGCTGAAGAGCGAAAGAAGAAAGAGAAAATAGTATTTTAAGGAGAAGAAGAGAGAGAAATGGAATAAAATATTGTTTTTTTATCACTTTGGAGCTATAGTAAGAGTATTCACATCAAGAATGCGAAAAATGTCAAAAAACCAAATTTAACAACCAACACACAAAAATACTCCTACATCAGAGCTCTTAAATGCTAAAAAATTTGACACCTAGCTATAGTGCACTGCCATCTCTAGTAGCTCACTGTAGCCAAATTTATACTATATGTAACATGATTCTCTTATTTCAACTGGATTTTTATGTGGTTCAAAAATACCATTATTAATGAAGGGTAACTTCATTTAGAAATGAAATCATAAATGTCAAATAACAAATTTCATTTTGAATTCAAAAAGAGAATTCATAAAATTTATGATTTTTTTCCTTGAAACGTTCAAAAAAGAAATTACAGTTACTGCTTATCTCTAAAGTTTATAATTTTTATTTGTTTGAAAAATAAAAAATATATATTTCTAAATTATAATAGATGCGAATTATTAACCATTACCCAACAAAATAGAAGAGCCTCTGAGCACGCACATAAGCACGTATTCAGAGGATAGTGTTATAATAAAATAATGACAATTTATTAAAGCCCACACGTGCCTTTTTCTTTTCACTCAGCCTTAGGTTTGCTTCTCTCTCTCTGTTGTTCTCATCTTCTCCCTCTCTCCCTCTCATCTTCTCTCTCTCTTCTTTGTATTGTTCCTTCCCTTTCATCTTTTTTTTTTTTTTTTTTTTTTTTTTTTTTTTTTGTTTTTTTACTATGGAAAGGTTTGAAAGGTTGGATTTTGGATTTTGAGTTGGGGTTTGAAAGGTTGGATTTTGTGGTGGTTATTGGTTGATTTTGGTTATAGGCTATGGTGGTTCGGCGAGTATGGCTTTGGTTTGCGGTGGTTCCGGTTGTGATTGTGGGTCTTAGTGGTTTCGATTGTGGCTAATGGGTCTTCGGTTGTAATGTGGGTTTGATTTGGGTTTAGGTTTGAAATGTGGGTTTTGATTTATGTCGTGTGGTGATCGTGGCTAGTTGTGGTGGGTGGTGACTGTGTAGTGGGTGGGTTTGGTTTTTTCTTGGATGTGCAATGGGCGATGGTTGTGTAGTAAATGGTGGGTGGTGGGTGGTGGTTGTGCAGTTGATAGGTGGTTATGGCTTATGGGTGGCACAATGTAGTTAAAGGGGCTCCAGGTGCTCGCCTAGGCACTAAAGCGAGGTGAGGCACTAGAAAAGCGCCTTAAAGGCACTAAGGCGAGGCGCCTTTAGTGAGGTGCTCGCCTTTGGAGCCTAGGCGCTCACCCATGCATAATTTGTATGCAAGAGGCGAGTGCCTCAGTAAATTTGGGCATTTCAAAGCCACTAATGGCATGTTTTCTAAATTTAAAGAGGTGCAAGGTTGGTTTTAAACTTGTTATCCTTAGTGGGGAAGAGCTGTGAGCCACTAGTTCAAATAAATTAATAAAAAAAATAAGCATAAAACAAAAGATCCAAAAAGAAATATCGAGAAACACTCTTCTTCAACAACTTTCAGAGCAAAGCATTGATCATTCTTCTTCTAGGGTTTGGAAGAGAGGGTCCATTGAGAGTGGGCCAGTGGCTGCCAACAGATAACCAACATTAGGTAATTTTTTTTCTATTCTTTTAGTATTTTTTTTTTTTTACACTCTCTCACTACCTCAATGCCTTCAGCAACTCTTTCCTCTCTATTTCTTCTCTTTTTTTTTTCTTTTTTTTCCTTTACTCTTCTCTCTTGGACTCTCTGTCTCCAACAACTCTCTCCTCTCTGTTTTTTCTCTACTTTTTTTTCCCCTTTACCCTTCTCTCTTAGACTCTGATTGTCTCTAGCAATTATTTTCTCTTTGTTTTTTCTCTACTTTTTTTTCCCTTACCCTTCTCTCTTAAACTCTGACTATCTCCAGCAACTCTTCCTTCTCTGTTTTTTCTCTACTTTTTTTTTTCCTTTACCCTTCTCTCTCAGACTCCGACTGTCTCACAACAACTCTCCCTTATCTTTTTCTCTATTTTCTTTTCTTGTATTTTTCCCTTTTCTCGAACTCATTACTTCACTCAATTTTTAGAGCTTAAACCATAGTAAATGATACATAGCTAGCTTAATATAGAATCATATTAAATGTATTGTATTTGGTTTTATTTTTATATATGTAGAATGACTTTAGATAATGGGAAGAGAAAAGATCCGGGATGGAAATATAATTATTTAGCTAATGTTGAAGACAAAAATTCAGTGACTTGACTCTTTTGTAATAAAGTCAAAAAGGGAGGGATACATAGAGTAAAGAAACATCGAGTGGGAAATTTTAAAAACACTACAAAGTGTTTAAAATGTCATGATCATGTTAGAGAAGAGCTTGCACATTATATGAGTGAGAAGGAGAATTATGACAAGATGCCTGATTTTGATGATATAGATAATATGATTGAAATTGAGGATGTAGATGATGATGAGGTAGAGGAAGAAGAAGTTATCCAAAAAGGGAAAAAATCATGCTCTAGTAGGAGAGGGGTTGGCAGTAGGAGAGGGGTTGGCAGTAGCACCCAAGTGAAAATTGTGAAATTAATGTCAAATTCTAAAAAATTGAAAGGTCTCATAGATTCTTTTGTGACATTAAAGCCAGAAAAAGTGGTTGAGCTTAGGAAACATGGTAAGATGAAGCAAACTAACATCAAAGATAAATTTGACAAAGAGAAAAGAGCACAAGCTTGTCAGTATATTGGTCGGCTATTTTATCTAGCCGGTATACTATTCAATGATGCTTGCTTAGATAAATTTAAATGGGCAATTGAAGCTATTAGGCAGTATGGTCCAAATATGAAGCCTCTTAGTTACCATGAGTTAAGAGTTCCAATTCTCAAAAAGAAGGTGGCTTACACAAATGAGTTATTGAGTGATCACAAGGAATCAAAGGAATCTTAGAGGAAACATGGTTGTTCTATTATGTCTAATGGGTAGACTAGTAGAACCAATAGGACCTTGATGAACTTTTTGGTGAATTGCCCATCTAGAACCATGTTTGTGAAGTCAATTAATATATCATCTTTTATGAAAATTGGGGAAAAAACTTTCAAATTACTTGATGCATTTTAGATCAAATTGGGGAGGCTAATGTAGTATAAGTAGTATCGGATAATAGATCTAATTATGTGTTGGCTAGGAAGTTGTTGGAAGAAAAAAGGTCAAATTTGTATTGGACTCTATATGTTGCACATTGCATTGACCTTATATTGGAGGACATTGGAAAAATTCCTAGAATTGCAAAAACTTTGAAAAGAGCCATTCAATTAACTAGATATATCTACAACCATAGGAGTGTGTTAAATATGATGAGAGAATACACAAACCAAAGAGAGCTGGTTAGGGCTGGGAAAACTAGGTTTTGCGCTTCATATCTTACAATATAATCCATTTATAAGCAAAAGCGTAACCTAAGGCCATGTTTACTTCTAAGGAGTGGGTTCGTAGTAGATGGGCAAAGGAAGCAAATGTTAAACGAGCAATAGAAACAATTATGATGCATTCTTTTTGGAATATTATAGTTTACACTCTTAAAGTTATGGGCCCTCTTGTTCAAGTTCTTCGCCTTGTTGATAATGAGAAAAAACCAGCTATGGGTTACACATATGAGGCAATGGATAGGGCCAAAAAAGCTATTATAAAAGCTTTTAATGAGAATGAAGAAAGGTATTCAAATATTTTTAAAATCATTGATGAGAGATGGGAATGTCAACTACATCAGCCTTTGTATGCAGTGGGTCATTTCTTGAATCTAGAGTATTTTTATTTAGATTCTAAGATAGAGAAAAATGAAGAAATTACAACAGGATTATATGCTTGTATAGAAAGACTAGTTCCTAGAACCGAAATTTAGGATAAGATCATGCTTGAGCTATCCATGTATAAGAAAGCTGAAGGACTCTTTGGCATTCCATTGGGGAAAATATCATAAAAGACAAGGGTTCCAGGTAAGAAAGCATTTATGTCTAACTTAAAATTACTAGAACAATGACACTTTTTACAAATAAAAAATTTGACTTCTATGATATATCATATATTATTACTCATGCTTTTTTTTTTAACATAGCTGAATGGTGGAGTTTGTATGGGAGCTTAACTCTGAATTTGCAACAGTTAGCTATAATAATCTTGAGCTTGACTTGTAGTGCATGTGGTTGTGAGTGTAATTGGAGTGTGTTTGAGCAGGTGAGTTTTTAAGCATAATAAGTAGATTTTATCCCTTGATAAGCTACTTTATTTCATAGAAAATTCCAATGGTTTAATTATTTAGTAATAGTCTAATACTTAGTTTTTATAAATGCTTGTAGATTCACACAAAAAGAAGGAATAGACTTGCGCAAAAATAACTAAATGATCCGGTCTTTGTGAAGTATATCAAAAGATGAATGCACGATATGATAAGCATATTGTGCATAATGTGTAATTATCCAAACCTAAGGTTTGGGATGGAGTGTCATTTCCCCAAACCTCAAAGTAGGGGGATGTAATTATCCATTTGAAAAATATTTATGTTCAATATACAAAATTTTGTACATTTTTAAATAATGTGTACATTGAATATATAGAATTATATACATTGTTTGAAAAATTGTATATGTTGTTGAATGTGAAAAATTGTGTTCATTTGAAAAATGTGTATATTAAATGTACAGAATTGTGTACATTCTTTTAAATATTGTATGCATTGTAGATAATTGTGTACATTGTGCATTATTTTTTACATTTTTTGAAAAATATGTACATTTAATATATATATATATATAATTATTTACATATTTTCAAAATTTTGTGTACATTGAATATATAGATTTGTGTACATTTTTGAAAAATTGCACGTGTTGAATGTATACAAGTATGCAGTTTCTTTGAAAAATGTGTACATTGAACATATAGAATTATATGTATATATTATTTGATAATAAGATAGAAAATTAATACAATTAATTAATACAATAATGATGATATAAAGGGCAAAATAAGGAGAGAATTTTCTTCTAAGAGTGTTGAGGACTCTTTTTTTGCCCCCACATGGCATTACTTCATTGGCAGCTCATGCCACATCAACATATTATTATTTTTTGGGTAAAACTCTTTAAAGCCCAAAATAAGCTTATATCTCATGGATTGAGCCCACATGGCCCATAAGATCCTTACTTCAAGAGGCGGATTTATGGTCCACATTTTCTCTTCATTAATTGGGATCATAATTTCACGACATCATCAATATCAACATATGGATTGGGCTCAAGTAATGAATCAAAACTCACGGCCCATATTACCTCTCTTACACTCATGCAAGCGGCTTCTTCAAAAAAAGCCCATATTCACACAAAACCTAAGGTACATCATCTCATCTTCGGCTTATGATCCAAGCTTATGAGTCTCTTTAGGGAAGCTTTGGGAGTTGTGGTTTGGAGGGTCAAGAGGTATGTTTAGTAAAACTCCAGCGGTTTAAAATTGATAAAGAAACATGTTGCTTTGTGTGTTTTCTCCAACTCCCTAAACTCTGACGAGTCTGTGTGTAATGGGTAACATATGGTAAGCATCTCTTATCACATAGCACTTAAGATGATAAAACTCTCCATTGCTCTTTTCCTAAAACTTAATATTCATCATATAACAAATACTCAATATCTTCAACTATCTAAATGCTAAAAAAAT
This sequence comes from Quercus lobata, assembly GCF_001633185.2. NCBI lineage: Eukaryota > Viridiplantae > Streptophyta > Magnoliopsida > Fagales > Fagaceae > Quercus > Quercus lobata. The sequence goes on along the minus strand of NC_044909.1, from coordinate 7,495,284 downwards.
AACTATTTATTCAACCTCCAGCTAATCCTATACAAATTTAGAAACTTCATTATATTATTCTACATAAATCTTATTACTACTTTTAACTAAAATCCACCTTAAGCACATGGCCTAATCTGATTGGCTATCTTTAATCTCCAAATATATAGAATATTTATGATATCTCTAAATACTTAGCTGCTGTTTGCCACAATCAAACCATATATTTCTCTACCAGCTGCCATAGCAAAGCATTAAATGCTCTTCTTGCTTACCAAGATTAAGTCACAACACAATAAGACCTTGACTAGATCTCCAATGCTTCTTTAGCTATCAACCAATCCTTTTATTACTTACTAAAAATGTGTTGTAATAGAACCTTAGACTAGAAACACAAACACCCAAAAAAGGAAATATTTCCAGCAGAACTCCAGCAGTGTGTTCAACACTTGACACCTGACTGGAAGTGATATCATCAGCCTTTTAATGCTCAAATCTCATCAGCCTGACATCTAACCTCATCTGCTTCTGGCCCAAACAATAGCTGTCTTATGACAGCTGTGATAGCTATCTCATGATAGTTGTCATAGCGTTTCCTGACAGCTAGGACAACTTTTTCAAAACAGATGTAACAGTTAACCCAGTAGCCTTGAAATTACAAATTCTTCCTCATTTGGCTAAAAACCAAAACCAACTAAAGAAACTATCTTTTTCATGTTAAAATACTTTTATTTTCTATTGCTTTTTCCCCAGCAGTTATTACCCAAAATAGCAAGAATACCTTAAAGCTAGACATACAATTTTTTTGTCAAATTTTAAGATAGATTTTCTAAAGATTCATTGCTAATTGGGATAAATTTTGGCTGAAATTATTTGCTAAAACCCCCCCCCTTAAACTTAGCTATAAATTGAACCTTTCATCAACACCTCAAGGGGACACACCAATGGAGAAGAACTCTCTCATAAACTTTCCTATTCTTTCTCCCTTTAATTATCTTCTTAAGCTCTTAATGAAGTTCTGAGCTTCTGAGTTTTTAGTTTCTAAATTAGAAATTAAACTCTTCAGCCCTTAGCTCATAAATGTCTTCATAAGCCCTCATCCATCCTCTAGCAAAAAATTCTAACAACATTATTAAACACACTACAACACCATTACTCTTCTCATACTCATTCTCTCACTCTCCATGTTCAGAAAATACATCTATCTTACTGCTCCTATCTCCAAATACCTAAACACATCTCCATACTTTTCTCTTTCAAAATCTTTCCTCTTGGAAAGCAACCTCTACAACTTTTCCAACAGTTATAATCTCATATTTTACTATATATAACCTCCATACCTCTCATACTTTCATATATCATACATATTACAAATACTACATCCCACAAAACATCTATATCTTTTACCATCTCCCTACTGCTCAAGAGATATCAAACACTCATATTAAAAACCCTTCTCATAGAAGGCATAAACTTCTTACTAAAGCCATTCTCATAGAAAGCACCAAGATCTCATATCAAAGCCCTTCTCATGGAAGGCATAGATCTATCTTACATAAAGCCCTTCTCTTAGAAGTCACAAATCCATCTTACAAAAAACCCTTCTCTTAGAAGGCACAAATACTCCATACAAAAGCTCTTCTCATGGAAGACAACACTATTCATAATTTCACAACAACTAAAAGAGCATTATCAATGGGGAAACTCATTTAAGTGCATGATAAGAGGGGCAAACTTAACCAGCCCCTACACACAGCTGAACATACTCTCTCTCCCTTCAGTTGCACCCATCTTGTAGTAATCATGGCAAATTGCCTTTCTATCGTTGGAGTCATTCTACTGGAATGCTATCAGCCCACTGATGCTACATAGCTGGAGCTACAAACCATACAAAGATAAATGACTTTACTTCCATATCTTTAAATTTACATCATTGAGTACATGATTACTTCACATTTATATACATATTACTTTATTTCAATAATTATTACAACTATTAATCAAAGCTATTATATCAAACATATATTATATATTTATTCAACCGTTATTGTGATTTTTAGACTTTGGGTTTTATGGTTTTGTAGGCCTAAAAGTACGCTGGTAGCCATTGGACCGCATGACCCAATGTTGAGTTCTGGACGCTACTCCCCAAACACAACTTGAGCCTAGCAAGCTCACCTCTCTAGCGGACAACATGTGGCCGAGTAACCGAAAAAGGCCTCCGAACAAAGAGTATTCACATTAGCCTCTCTAATTTAATATTTCAACAAAAAATTTTCTAAACTAAACCAAAACAAGCATGCATCAGTTTTACTAAATTAACTAAAGTTTTAACGAGTATAGTTTCATTGTTATGTGTAGTAAGGCTCTATCATCGCTACATGAAAAGATATATATATATATATATATTTTATTCAATTTTAGACTTTCTCTCCTCGTATCTCTCTTCTCTCTTCCTCTCTCTCTCTCCCTGCCTGACTCTTTCTCATCTCCCTCTCTTTCCTCAACAGATCGTCTCTCCTTTCTCTTCGACTGATTGAGGCAGTAGACCAATGGTGGTGCGGTGGTGTTTTTGGTGGGTGCAGAGGTAAATCGGTGATGTTATCGATAAAGTATTAAGGTTGATGTATGTGTATAAAAATAATAGATAACTAAACTAGAAAAAGTAAGGGTATGTTTGATAACTATTTTTTCCCCTTATTTTCTGTTTCCAAAAACAATTTTCTATTTTTGAGACTAAAAAGCTTGTTTGGTAACCCAAAATGAACGGAAAAAAAAAAAAAACTGTTCTCAAAACTCAATTTATGGAAGAAACTAAAAATATGTAAAAGACTGTTTTCAGTTTCTTATTTTCAAAAGTCAATGAAAATACGCATTTAATTTAATGAATTTATCTCATTTAATGAGTTAGTATTAAAGTTTAAATCCTAATAACAATATATTATAGTATTTTCTATTTTTTTTCTTCAAAAAACTTTTTTTTTTTTAATTTCAACTAACCAAACATGTTTTTACTTTAAAAAAATATAAGAAATTTTTTTTTCTTTATATTTTCAAAAGCAATTTTTTGAAAATAAAAAATAAAAATAGTTACCAAACGTAACCTAAAGTATTTTTAGTTTAGTTTAGTTAAAAGTTTGAGTAGATTTTTTTTTTTTTTTTTTTTTTTTGAGTAGATTGATGTGAATGCTCTAAACAAGTTATTTTGCCTAGTCGGTGTATAAATCCATAAGATCATACATACATACATACATACATACATACATATATATATATATATATATATATTAAAGCACACTATTCATTAATATAAAATTTTTTTGTTGAGAAATAATATTTTGATAAGAATTAAATAATTTAGTTATTATTATTTTTACCCTTTATTGGTAAACACTGTCAGTGTCACGCTAACAAAAACTAGGATGTCGCGTGTACGATCCTTAACTATAGTCAGCTCCTTTGCCCACTTCTTAACGCAAGCCTTCCGTTCCGTTCCGAACATCCCGTTTGCCCCTCTGGCTCCCTTCACGTGTCACAACTCCATTGGATGATTCTCATTCCATTTATTCTCAATTTTCCAATTTCCCACCGCAGAAGAAAGCCATGAAGCAATGGGAGCGTGTCCAAACCTCGATCCCAGACGATATTGCCTTCAAAATTGCTTCACTACTTCAGGTTCATTTTTCAACTCTCAAATTATTTTTCTTTTCAATTTTTTGAAAATATAATCATTTCATTTTTTAAATTTTTTATTTTTATTTTATAAATTAATTGAAGGTATCAGATGTTTGTGCCTTGGGTAGTTGCTGTCGGTTATGGAGGGAGTTGTGGGGGTCTGATTCCATATGGGAGTCTCTAGCAAAGGAAAGATGGCCTTCTCTCACACTATTCCATGCCTCTTCTTCTTCTTCCACTGTCATCAATGCCCCTATCTCCAAGGTTTCTCTACCTCAATTGTCCATGTTCCAATTTTATTTTCTGGGTTTTTATTATTAGTATTATTCGATAATGAAAACATTTCTGTCCCAGTTTAATAATTTCATCATAATTGAGTTTTTTTTTTTTTTTTTTTTCCTCTTATTGATTTTCCTCTTAGGAAATGATCTAATTTAATCATCTAACCATAATTTTGACACATGGGACAAGTTTGGTTCGTTAAGTGTGGAGTTTTTAAAATCATAACCATTTTATGATAAACTAGCCTCTTCGCAATAACTTAGAGGCTCTTCTAATTTTTTTTTTCCTTTCTAAGGAACAAAACTTTTCATTCATAATTTAATCATAACCATAATTCTAACACATGGGACAAGTTTGGTTCATTAAGTGTGGAGTTGTTAAAATCATAACCATTTTATGATAAATAAGTCTGGACTCTAGACAGAAATTTTTTCACAAAATTGTTTAGGCAAGTTGTGGGTTAATTGACAATTACTAAGAATTTGCCACTTGGAATTCAAGTGATAGCCTGGTTGTAATGGCATCATTTGGGATGCGCATGTCTTCCTCTCCCACTATCTACCTAAAAATTAAAAATAAAAAAGAACTTGCCACGTTAGTTGTGAAAAAGATTATATATGTAGAACTACTCCATATTTAAAACAAGCATTAAGTGGTATTATTTTGTTTTCCAGATGTTGATGACATGAAAAATTCTGAACCGTTTAGACTTTTAAGAAATTAATGGTGGAGTTACCCTAGGATCTTTAGAAAATCCTAATTTGTTTATTAACTTGTGGTTTAAAATGTGATACTTTACCAAAAGTATATTTACTTTTTAGTGTTTGTGATTTCATTCTAAACGATACCTCATCCTTGGCTTTTTTTTTTTTGGGGGGGGGGGGTGTTGAAACAAAATCATATGATTTAATCATTAATGCCTTCTGATCATGATCAAGCTTTCTCATGCTTTTATGTTGGTTCTTGGGTAGTTTAAATAATGTCATATTAAATTGCAATCTCTTTGTTTTTTTTTCTCTTGATTCTTGCTGCATCTCTTTCATACTTCCTATGTACATGGGTTGCACCCCTTTGCGCTCTTAATAAATATGTTTACTTATCCAAAAAGATGTAAAATTGCTGAAGGGATGGAAAGATTTTTACATAAAGAGGCACAAAGAGGTGGCAGGGAATGCTACTGCTGTTGCCAAGTTTGTGGAACTATGCTCACAGACTGAATCACTTGAGGTTGGAGACCATCTGAAAGCAATTGAAGACTTGTCGACCACACAGCTTGGTTTTAAGGATGTCCAAATGTTCCTGTTCAAACCTAAGTGCAATGTGCTGCTTAATTTGGTTGGCTTGCATTACTGCATACATTGGCTTGGAGTGCCGGTATTTACTCCTTGGCCTTTCCATTGTTCTGGATTGTTTAATTTCTATGTAATACTAATATGTTTATTTTGAGATATGCGAACACCTAGTAATGTAAAGAGAACTAAGGGTATTTAACTTTATAAAGATATTTGGGTTCAAAATTGAATCCAAGTAGCCATCACCGTTGACCAATGCTATGTCTGGTAGGAACTAGAGTGAGAAAATACAGACTTGTCTTAACAACTTATGAGAACTTAAATATTTTCATGCTAGGTGGTTGGGTGTTTCAATGAAATACTGGGATAATATGTTGGGTATTACAAGTTGTGTGTTAGGATTATTTCACATTTCATGAGAAACCCTCCTCATATGGTTTTGATTGCATTGGCAACATAAAATGTATACCAGATAATCAGGTAATCTGGCTAAAAGAAAAAGGCATTCAAGGTTTTTTTTACCTCTGGTTTCAATATAAGTTTCAAATTTTTTAACTGATTTTGATTACTAGGCTTGTGATGTGCTTAAGATAAACTGCAAAAACCAAATCTTGAAGATTTAATGTTGAATACGGACCAAGCTTAACTCCATCTGGAGATTTGGATGTGGCAGTAGAAAATCCATTTTAGTTATGGGCTCAAGCCCCTTTTAGTATACATAATGCTAAGAACTAATGAACCAAAAGATGCCAAGCTGGTCAGTTGCTTATCAAACTTAATGTACATGCTTGTGGTACTTGCATTTCTATTTATATTCGTGCTTCAATCCTTGAGTACTATTCTGGTTATGTGATTCACACTTGCTAGCTTTAGCTTTGGATGGTCAAGATCCTGATTTTGATTTTGGTATGTTAAAACTCATAATTGATAGGGTGAGTATGTCATCGAAGCACTTCAAAGTTGCAAGATTTCAGAGCGCCAAGTGTGTGTCAAATGGTGGAAGCTTGGCCGATGGTTTTATGGCTTTCGTATGCGGGATGAGTCTCATTCTTGTTGGGTCTCTCTGGCAGATCTTGCAATGGCCAAAGAACCAGAGGTTCTTGTAGTGCTTCAGCGAGGAGCTATTCATGAGGTTTTAAGGGTTCAGATATCTGTTGCTAATCCCACATGCACTCCCTGGTCTTGCCAAAGTACACAAACACAGAATTAGACAATGCAGCAATAAGCAGTTTCTTGTAAAGATTATTTCAGAGCAATCCTTGTGGTAATGGCATTAATGTATTTTGACTTTAAAAAAAATGTTGTACCTGCGAATAAAGCACCCACTTCTGGGTAGGGATTTATGTAATTTGCTGTTTATGTATATCATCATACTCGTAAGTGCATATATGATGTTCCCAATGTATGATTTGTTTGGACTAATGTGATTCTTAGTCTTTGTATATCAGTGGGGCTAGCTTTTGTTCTAATGTTGGATAATCTCCTGTCATTGGTGAAGGTTTTTTTTCTTGTTTCACCGACAAACCATAGCTTGAAGGTAGCAACAAGACTTGCTGATTTTTGGTGATTGGATGCTCATCTTATAAAATCTATGAAAAATAAAGTAGGGAAAAAAAAAAATTTAGTGAAAATATGCGATCTTTCTTGAGATCTTTGGGTGAGCCTTGAGCCCAAGACAGCCTATGACTCCGATATTGGTTTCAGCCACACCATTCTAATCTGCAGATTGCTCTCTTAGCTTAACAACAATTAATCATTTTGTAAGCCACAAGAAGAATTTTAGCACAGTCCAATGCATCGAACAAATTCGTAAGCCACAACGGTCAGACTCAATAATGAATTCAGTGCGTCGGTAAAGAAAGTAGACTAATGTTCTTAAAGGTAAGCCCATGTGTCAATGTAGAGAAACTAAACCACTTACATGATTATAAAAAACTGAAAAATGCTACCAGCGGGACTGTGTTATGTTACATGAAACACCTTATGACACTGTCCATTGTCGTTCACATATGATGCAGAGCTTGATGTAAATAAGAAAGAACCTTTCACATTTCCGGTTCAAAACAACTGTGGTAAAATAAGGTTATTACCGAAGAAGATTCAAGGCTGTGAAAGGCAGGAAGTAAAGAGGGCAACTGATGTAACGAGTTTGATGAAGAGCCCAAAGGAACCAAATGATTTCTGGCTATGTTACCATTCTTTGTCACAGCCACGGATGTCAGTGTACAGTGTACCCGCACTGAATCGGCCTTGCTTTAGACATGAACATTGCTAGCTACTTTTCAACAAATCAATAAATCCTAAAAGCCGATTGAATAAGTCAAGCTAGTGTAACTGTGTTCGGAACCTGGGACTCTGGGAAAGGAGATTCATATGTTTCAACTATTCTTTTGGGAGTCATTATGTCCCACATGGAGTAAGTGAGAGAAGAGCAAAGCATAGACGATTGATAAAAGAAGAAGCAAGCAACGTTACAATTCATACCTTTCTCGGCCTTTTGGCTAAGATCAAGTGTAGTATCTGTTCTTATCAGTTTAATATCTGATATGTGGCCCATCGGGTCACACGATATTAAATTTATTTCTTGAGGGGAAGGGCCCACCACAGTAGCTTGCTACTGGGGCTCTTAAGCGTCGCCCAAGCGTTGCACTAAAGCTCGGGCCTGGTGCACCCCACCAATTTTAGTTGAAAGATGTCTATTATGTGGAAAGATAAATGGATGGGGATTCACCTTTAGGGCTGGGTATGTTGGGCTTTAGTCTTCTGCTCGTGTTTCATTATTATTGGGCCCTAATATTAATTTAAAATGGCACTGCCCTAACCCTTAAAAATGCAATACGAGTTCCTCTCTGTTTGGGCCTTAATGCTTGGTTGGAGGGTGGGGGAGAGAATTTTGGTGGGGCTCGGGGGTTTTTCTCTGGAGAAAATTGTGCAAACAGTCTCGGACATCCTATTCTTTTTCTTAAATTTTTTTTCTAATCCGTTGTGTACGTGCTGCTACCCTTTGTTTTCAACTCCTTTTTTTTTATTTTTTTTTTATTTTTTAATTTTTTTTTATTTTATTATTTTTAATTCTAACTGAATGTGGCTGAGCCTTTGTTTCTAACTGCTTTTTTTTAATCTCCAGTTCGTTTTCTCTTCAAAGAAAAATCGAATGGAAAATCAAACAAAAAATCAACGGAAAACCGAACCCAAAATCAACAAGAAATCAAACTGCTAAAAAATAAATTGAAAATCAAAGTAAAAATCAACGAAAAATGGAACCCAAAATCAATGAAAATCAAGCTAAAAACAGAAAACCCGAAATAAACCTCAATGAAAAACCATAAACCCAAACCCAACTCGTCGGAGGCTCACGTACGCCATCGCTGACGAATATAGAGTAGCCTTGTCGCCATCGCTATGTATAGAGGTTGGTGTCAAAGTGAGAGCAAGCTTAGAGGTTAGAGGAAATCTCTGTGTGTGGGTTTTGGATGAGAGAAAACTGAGAAGAGAAAGAGGAGAGGAGAGAGAGATAAGAGATTTGAAAGGCTGATGAGAGAGAGATGACGAATCTGAAATGCGAGAGAGATGCAGAGAGTTGAGTTTCTGGGTTAGGGATGAGGAAGAGGTGGAGAGTTTGAGGATGGAGAGGAGACGCGTTAGATAAGAGATATTTTAATAAAATAATAATAAAAAGAAGAATAAAAAATATTATTTATATAAAATAGAATCTATATAGATGGTTTGATGAGAATGTTTTTGAAAAGTAATCGCGTAAAAAAGAAAAAAGATTATTATGTTAAAATAAATGAAAATTTTTAGATAAATTGATGCAAATGTTCTAACTTTTAAAAATGCATAACTAATATAAATAAAAAATAAATTACACCATTTCCTAAAAATGCACGAAATCAGTGATATCCGGTGTGATGAAATGTTAAAAATATTTACTGCTTATGCAAATATGCACTATTAAAAAAGTTTTTTTTTTTGGTGAGGTAAAATACTTTTTTCCCCTTTGTAAGAGGATGGGAATGCATGCATTATAAATTACTAACTGTTATTGGTTTATTGCCACCAAGAAGGATCATGTATTGATAAATTACTAACTTTTATTGCCACCAAGATGGGTCCTGATCTGCTTGGCCAGCTATCAGAAGAGCAATTCGAATTGCATCATGACACTAGACCATCAAATGAGTTACCTATTTTCCAATAGGTAACTCGGAGATGCCTTAAAATCTGTCTAGACTGTTTTGCAACTTGGAGAATAGGTTACTTTAAATCTGTCTAAACTGTTTTGCAACTTGGAGACGGCTTAAAAGCAAAACAGTTTTGATGCCCGAAGGGAAAGAATGATTTCAGGCCATGATCTATTCTTAGCTACTTCAAATCCATGGATTTTGACCGCATTGAAAAAGGCATTTGATTTGGATGTAACAGGTGTCAGATTGTGGTTGTGTTTGGCATTAACTTATAAGCTAGCTTTTAGCTTTTAACTTTTATGTACAGTTTTTTAAAACTTCATAGTTTCCCGTTTTTTCTTATATTTTCAAAAAATTTCAAGGTACAAGTATATTTTCGCATACTTTCAACAAAAAGTTTTCAATAAAAAGCTAAATAAGTTGTACGGCACCGAGGTACTTGGATCCAGTTGGGCCTTAGGTTCAGGCTTAGCAGCATGGCCCACATCTTCAATCTCTTTCTACTCTACCCTCACAAACTATAAGCCCAAGTTTCATCACCTAACCATTGCTCGGCATAACGTTCCCAAATAATAAAGAAAGACTAAAATCCGAACACACCAATACATGCTTGGCAGTTCCCAGGAAACATCACTATTGAGCATTCCTACTTGAGTTGGAACCAAGTTCCAAGGCCACATTCACCACATTCCACCCCCACCTAACCACCCACTTACAACTGATGATATTGGACCCCCAATTGCACTAATTATGGTTGTAATCATAGTCTCCCCACTAATCTAGAGCTATAAATATAAGAAGATGGAAAGGAAAAAGAGGTTGTTGAGAGGTTCACAAAAAATAGAGAGTAGAGAGAAACAGTGATTCAGAAAGAGAGAGGAGAAACTATGTTGAGTCTCTGTACTGAGAACGACTTAAAGTAGGAAATCCTAAACCCACCTTATAAGTAAGTTATGAGCCAAAGTGAGGTTAAGCCCAATAGCCTCATTTCCGACGCGCACATAAGTTATTTCCAAACAAACTCTATATAACAATTAGTAAAATACTAAAATGTAACCAATTAGAATGGCCTAAAATTCCATCAGCATCAAGCAAGTGTAACGGTCATGCATCTAAATGGTGATGCAAAACCATTAAAGTTTCTTTTGCTTTTGCTTAAAGTAGTCAGTACCTCAGGTATATTACATCTCATATAAAAGTTAAGAATATTAGAGGTTGTTTGGATGGTTTGTTTCCATAACTCAATTCTCTATTTCCATAACTCATAACTCAAAAATGGTGGGACCCATAGCTAGAAGTTTGTTTGGCTTCACCATAACTCTATTTCCATAACTTTGTTTTCATCACTCAATTCTCTAATTTTTGAGTTATGAGTTATGGAAACTGAAAACACATTTTCACTGTTTTCAGTTTCCATAACTCATAACTCAATAACATTTTTGTAATTAACACACATAGGACCTACTAGTCATAACTTAGCCCAACTTTTGACCAATCTACCTTTTTTTTTTTTTTTTCTTCTTTCACTGGGTTCGATCTTCAGTTCTTTTTTTTTCCTTTTTTTTTTCTTCTTTCACTGGGTTCGGTCGTCAATTCTGGGTTTCTTCTTTCTTTTTTTCACTGAGTTCAGTGAGTTTGGGTACTTGAAAGAAGAAAAAAAAAAAAAAAAAAAAACTGCACCAAGTGACGGGTATGGGGCCCACAAACAGTATGAAAAATATTGAGTGATGGTGCCAAACGGGTAGGGTATTTTAAGCGATGAATGATGAGTGATGAGTGACGGAAATTGAGTGATGAAAAAAAGTGATCCAAACAGCCTCTTAGCATCTAGGCTTTTAAAACATTTGTCAGTTTACCCTCTAAAAATTTACTTTATCTATTATACAATACCATTTCACAACTTACCCAACATCCCATTTTTTATTTTAACATATAACTCATTAAAATAAAATAAAGAACTCATTTTTCTTTCCTCTCCCAACCCTGTCTTCCTTCTCTTCCTCTCTATCTTTCTCTCCAGCAAACCCACCACCACCAGCAATCATCTACCACAAAACGCAGCTCAACCACTGAAGCTTAGAACATCACCACCACCATTAAAACACTAAAAACCGAACCAACCAACCACTAATCACTGAACTGCAACCAACCACCACCATCGAAACTTAAAACCCAAAACCAACCACAAACCACCACCACTGAAACACTAAAACTCAGCCACCACCAAAGAAAACTAGATCAAGGCAATTTCCACTGATACTTAATCACCATCATGGAAATCACAACCCACACACCCAAATGCCAATCCACAGCCTAACCGTTGATCTACAGCCACCCAAAATTGAGTGAGAGAAAGAGAGAGATAGAGAAGAGAGAGTCAAATAGTGAGAGAGCTGAGAGAGTCGGAGAGTGAGAGGGACTGAGGGAGAGAGCTAAGGGAGAGGATAGAGTCAAAAAAGAGAGAAGGGAGAAAGTAAATAAAATATATTAATTGTTTAGTTTAACACCTAACTATAGTAAGTTGTAAAAGGAAGAACTTAGTGTAGCAAGGTTTTAATTTCTTTTAGCTATAAGAACTCGATGTAGTGGTATTTTGGTGTTTTGGGGTTTAAAACTAACTTTTTGGAGTTTTAAAACTCCCAATGCTCTAATAATGTGAGTTTGCATATAGGATCTACTTTTATGTGAAAGAAAGGTACATTGAGTGAATTGAGTAATTTCCTATGCTCTTGGTATGAAAAATCTTTACCTCCAAATTAGTTCGGTGGAAAATTCTTCCAACTATTTGGTGATTGATAAAATCATCCATGTGTATTTTAGATATGACTTATTTAGTGGGTCATGTGATTTGTTTAAATAATACATTTAACTTGTTTTATGAATGAAATTTTTGAATAGTTGTATGCATAATTGTTAGTATCTATATTGCATAACTATGGTGATAAAGTTGAATAGGCAGGATGATGAATATAATGAAAAAAAATTATTATATTATCATACTCATAAGCATTTACAATGGAAAATGTCATCCTATCCTATTTTACCATCCCAAAAAGTTATTTTATCGATTATACCACATCATTTTACAATACACTCAACATTCCAAAAATCTATTATTTTAACATTTTATTAAAATATTATTTTTTAATCTTTCTTTATTATTTCTTTCCAACAATCATTTTTTTACAGTACCATTAGTCATTCACAACAGTCATTCTTGATTAAAATATTATTATTTTGTTTTGGCGTAGTGCTACAATACCATCATACATTTACGATGGTACTGTAACACTATGTCAAAAAAATTATATTTTTCCATGGTTAGCCTTCCGGCTGTTGAGACAAATTGGGCCCGAATGCTAAATTTTGGTTACATTTGGCATATCCCTGACCCATTGTGAATGCTCTAAGTGTATATATGATTTTCCTAATGTATTGATTTGTTTGGAATAGTGATTCTTAGTATTTGTACATCAGTGGGGTTAGCTTTTGTTCTAATGTTAATTAATCTCTCCTCTGTTTGGTGATGGCCTTTTCTTGTTTCACCGACAAACCGTAGCTTAAAGGCAGCAACAAGACTTTCTGAATTTTGGTGATTGGACACATTCATCTTATAAAATCTATGAAAAATAAAGTCGAAAAAAAAAATTGTAGTTGAAAGGTCTCTAGGTGAACCTTTGCCACTCAAAATGAGGAGCTAGTGCTCATATACCCAGCCATGGTTCAACCCATTCTATTGTTTCTATCCCACACTGCTTAGATTATAGATTCTACATAAGTTTATAGTAGGCATCATGGGCGGTTCTGCTCGCCGAGTTGAGTAGCGTCAACTTGTAACCTAGGTAGGGGCATTAGATTGGTGGGATAATGACTCGGCTTTCCTGGCAGGGCCTGTCTGTGCAATTACTTGGCCCACCCGTTCCAAGTTGAGAGATGGGCCTTGTAATTTGAGCGAAGGCTTGGGTTACTTGGTTCCTAAAGTGGAGGGTACCGCGTGAGGCTGGTTTCACAGAGCAGCGAAGACCTCACGCTCTCAACAGTGGAAGGATAACGGGCCGGTGAACTATTGGTTCACATTGCTTGGGTGAGTTGGGCGCCTTACACCACCCCTTCTTTTTTTTTTTTTTCCTTGCACTTTTCCATCCTTATCTTTATTTTTTCACATTAAAAACTAAAGAAATTCTTGCATTTGAAATAATATCTAAAATTGATAATGGATTTGTAATCAAAGCATTACAAACCTATTGATTAATATCTAAATCCAAATACTAAAAACTATTATTTAAACTCTCCTACTAAATGGGCTTTCATTGGTCTGATTCCTATAGGGAAAGAAGGTTGATTTTATCAAGCAAGTATAAACCTTTTAGAAAGCATAACGGTTAAATAAAACAATAGAAAAATTAAAGCTTTTGCTAACCACTAAACACAACTTATGGTAACCCACTATTAATCTTTTGTTTTGGTGAACCCCCTCAAATTTTCACCATCTATTGGAGAAAACTAAGCACCATATGATAAAGGCCACAAAAACTATTTCACTACATCACATAGGATAGATGTGGAAAATGGTGTGTAATGTAATCCAAGAATTGCTTTGGTTTCTAATGTGAAAAAATAAAGATAAAGATGGAAAAGTGTGGGCTTAGATAAAAAATATCAAGGGAAAAAAGAAAAAAAGAAGGGGTGGTCTAAGGAGCCCAACTCACCTAGGCAATGTGAACTAGTAATGTACCGGCCTGTAAAACTAAGTGCCATATGATAAAGACCACAAAAACTATTTCACTACACCACATAGGATAGATGTGGAAAATGGTGTGTAATGTAATCCAAGAATTGCTTTGGTTTCTAATGTGAAAAAATAAAGATAAAGATGGAAAAGTGCGGGCTTAGAAAAAAAAAAATATCAAGGAAAAAAAAAGGGTGGTGTAAGGAGCCCAACTCACCTAGGCAATGTGAACCAGTAATCCAAACAAGGTGTTTGGATTTATTCACATGTCCAAATCCAGATATCCAAATGCACCCTTGTATATTATTCGGTTATTATTATATTACCAAGCGATACATTCAACTTTAGGCTCATTTTCTGCCTTTCCAGAGATAAATTATAGTGTCATTTCCCCTTGAGATTATTCTCTTCTTTTATATTTTCAATTAAGCAAAAAAAAAAAAAAAAAAAAAAAAGGTCCTGCCGTAGAGAAATTCACTTCAAAGTTCAAATCCTTTAAAGCCTAGTTCTTTGCAGTTCCAACTTGCCAATAGTACCCAAGTGGACTTCATCTGGACCATTTGCAATTCGTAATGTTCTTGTTGTGGCCCAAAGATGTGCCAGAACGGTATTAGAAGATAAACCAGCTCCACCATGCACTTGCTATTGGAGTATGTGTGTTTCAAACACTTAACCTTTGCTTTGTGTCCCACATTGGTTAGGAATAGACTTTGTTATAAGTTTATAAGCCTTTGCATATCTTAAATGGTTAGTTGGAATACAATGGGTTAGGTGTTAGCCTGGACTTGGGCTTGGGTTTGTTATATCTTTCTTGGGCATTTAATGAACAACTCGTTCCTTTAGTTGGCATATAAAACCCTTGTTCTCACTTCTTTCTCTTCAATTTTTCCTTTATTTTTTGGCCCAAATTTGATTTGATTTGTCCATTGGTGAGTATTTGAGCAGCCCGTGGGCATTTAATGAACAACTCGTTCCTTTAGTTGGCATATAAAACCCTTGTTCTCTCTTCTTTCTCTTCAATTTTTTCCTAGCCTCTTATTGCCGCCACTCTCCCTCTGTTCAACTCTAAATTTTCTGCTCATCTCCACAAAATTTCAGCTTTTAATATTTAGTTTTAAGGAAAGACTATTAAGGTTGTTCTTAGTTCTTTTTGCTTGAGTGTGTGATCAACTTGAAGAAACCACTATAGTCTAATCCTGGGGGGTTATTCGGCCAAAAGAGCCATTTGCACCAAATTCTACTCCGAGTGGCACGAATCAACCTTTAAGGACAACGTATTTTGTGTGATTCTATAGTTTGTAAGATCTTTCTAACTTTATCTATTTATTTTTGTCATTGCTAATTTTTTAGGGTTTGTATTGTTGAATCAAAACTTGTTTATTTTCCAACACTTGCATCACCATGTCAAGCACCTTCAATGCCATGTTTGGGGCTGCTACCTGCTCCACATACAACCAGACATTTTAAAAGAAAATTCAGCAACAAAATAACCGTAAGCCAAGATTGGATTCCGGCCTTTCATATTACAAACAACAATAATTAAAAAAAAAAAATATATATATATATATATATATATATTACAACCAACAATTTACCTTGGCCATTGCAATAATCCCACGGGCCTTTTTGTTTCCAAGCTTATCAAGTTGGTCAGCTGCTTGCAAAACCAACAATCTGGCTTTCTCTAGCTCTATCCGACACTGAATCAAAGAGCAAATATAAGAAGACTGCTATAATACTGCAGCTATGAGGTGAATCTAAAATATAAGGATTCAAGGTGGACCACTAGTTCAGCAAAAGTACTTCTAGTTCTTGTATTATTGATTTAGCTTACATTATTATTTCAGATTTTGTGATGTGTAGCAACATAAAAATTTTCAATTTTCTGTAATAGATTTTACCTTTGCAATATCTGAAATAAATGAACCTTGTTCTGCAATCAACTTTCCAAAAACTCTTCTACTAAGAGCCCTCTGAGCCATCATCTGCATGCCACGCTCAGCAGCACCAATCAGTCTCATGCAGTGGTGCAGCCTTCCCGGTCTTAGCCTACCCTGCAAGTATCTCAGTACCAAATATAAGATATCCGTGTTGGTACACCAAGAAGCAGGTCAATAAATGTCACGTAAACTCTTCAAAAAACACAACCATCAATCAAATTATCACATCTGCGCCAGGGGATGAGTTGGGTTCCTACCTGGTTTTAATCTTACATATGACCAGTAACAATCATTTCTACTTTCAGCATATGAATGTCAGAAACAAAACTTTTTTCTTCTTCTTGGTTTAAGACCAAGAAGCTTGCTGCACTTACACTGATATGCAGTATAAAAACAGAGAAAACTGTTGATGTTTATGGAAATTTTTAGAAGTTTCAACATTCCCTAGGAAATGCAATTTGTTGTGAAATATATGGAAGACAAATAAATTTGAAAAACCACTGTTTCATGTTGCCAAGACCTTAAATGTGGAGGCCTTGGGTTTGACCATGAGAGGGGAAACCCCCCCTCAACCAAAAAACACACACAAATTCATAATGCACTATGGAAGGCGTTGAACAACTTTACTTGGGCAATCTCAAATCCACGTCCTTCTCCATAATAGAATGTTCTTTGCTGGCACATGTACATTGACAAATGATACCTCTGCATGCCCATGAGGTGCATCATCAAAGCCAAATACCATTAGGGGTCTCTTTATGTGTACACCAGGAGTATGGGTATCCACTATGATCATAGACTGCTGTTTATGCTTAGCGGCAGTGAAGTCAGTTTTTCCCTGTATATTGTTCAGATAACATTCCTTTAACTACATGAATGGAAATTTGGACTTTTCATGCTATGCCAAACAAGAACTAACCATGACTATGAGAATTTTGCACCTTGGATCCATGGCCCCACTTGTCCACCACTTCGTCCCATTAATGACATATGTATCTCCTTCTCTGCACATGGATTTAACAAGCAGTCATACATAAATTGCAAGCAGAAGCTCTGACAAAAATTGGCGTGTGCCACATATAGTTCTATCCCATATATCCACAGAAGAAGTTTGGATGACTATTGGGAGACGCAGTCCCTGTACTTTACTTGAAAAAAATGATTTTGATAAACAGAATACTCCCTTTACAAAGGTGCTGCACACTACCTTTTAATAGAACACTCAATATTGGTAGCATCAGAAGATGCAACTTGTGGTTCTGTCACTGCAAATCCAGACCGGATCTTACTGTTGAGTAAAGGTATAAGCCATTTATGTAGCTGTTCTTTATTTCCATAACGCAACAATACCTAAAATGAAAAGGAATTTTTTTTTTTAAAAGTTAAATACTCTTATTCAAAAGAAAAAATAGATCGAATACACACTATATGCATTGGCCTATTCCTAAAGACAGACACTCCCAAACTCAGAAAGTCTAGGAAGTCGAAAGGAAAAAGAATTGTTGCAACCAGATCAAGCAAAACATGCATTGTAGGTAGCATTCATATTTTGCAAGAAAATTTAAAACCATATCAATAATTTTTTTTTCTTGATAAGTAAGAAAAATTTATTGAAAAAAGACTACTTTATACAGAAGGTCACAAAGCAGCCAAAGAATACAAAAAGATAACAAAAACTATGTACAAGAAAGAAGAGAGTCTATAGACATTAAGAGGGAATCACTAGTTGTGAGTCTCCAAGTCCAAGACCAGTCAGTTGAAGAGCCAACAAAAGAGGCAAGAAGTTGATTTGCCGAGCTCTCCACATCTTCAAACATGCAGTTATTGTGTTCCCTCCAAATGCACCATATCAAACATAACGGTGTCAAATTCCAATATGAAATGAGAGTTTCCCCAACCAATTCTACCATCCAAAAAGAAGATCTAGCATACTTCTTGGTAAAACCCAAGTAAGCCAATCCTCTAATAATGCGTGTCTGCACATGGATCTACATTTATGTGAAAGAAAGGTACACCGAGTGAATTGAATAATTACCCATGCTCGGTATGAAAAATCTTTACCTCCAAATTAGTTCAGTGGAAAATTCTTCCAACTACTTGGGAATTGATAAAACTATCCACGTGTATTTTAGTTGTGACTTATTTAATAAGCCATGCGATTTGTTTAAATAATACATGTAAATTGTTTTATGAATGAAATTTCTGAATACTTGAATACATAGTTGTTAGTATCTATGTTGCATAGCTATGGTGATAAAGTTGAATAGGCAAGATAATGAATATAATGAAAAGGAAATTATTATATTATCGTACTCACAAGTGTATAAATGATTTTCCTAATGTATTGATTTGTTTGGACTAGTGATTCTTAGAGGCCGTTTGGATTCAGCGTTTTCCGCTGAATCCAAGTTGCGTTTTGCCCTTTTTTTTTTTTCTTTTTTCCTCACTTCACGTGTTCAGGGACAATAAGCATTGTAGCACACTGTAGCAGCACTGTTTGTTACTGTTTACGTACTAAAAAATATTAAAAATGGGTCTCACGGTACTTTTTACATATTTAAAAATTATTTTGCTACAGTGTTTTCAGTTTTCAGTTTCAGCAACAATAAGCTCAATCCAAACGGACCCTTAGTATTTGTACATCAGTGGGGCTACCTTTTGTTCTAATGTTAATTAATCTCCTCTGTTTGGTGATGGTTTTTTCTTGTTTCACCGACAGACCGTTGCCTGAAGGCAGCAACAAGACTTTCTGAATTTTGGTGATTGGACACACTCATCTTATAAAATCTATGGAAAATAAAGTAGAAAAAAAATAATTGTAGTTGGAATTTGCCATCCTTCTTGAGATCTCTGGGTGAACCTTAAGCCCAAGACGGGCTATGACTCCAATTTTGGTTTCAGCCACACCATTCTATTCTGCTGACTGCTCTCTTAGCTTACAACAATTAGTCATTTAGTAAAGCCACAAGAAGAATTATAACACTGTCCAATGCATCAAACAAATTTGTAGACCACAACCGGTCACGGACTCACACAAGGCAAGTTAGGCAACATGGGTAATGCATTCAGCGCGTTAGTAAAGAAAGTAGACCAATGTTCTTGAAGGCAAGCTCATGTGTCAATGCAGAGAAACTAAACCACTTCAATGATTATAAGACTAAAAATGCCACAACTTCAATGATTATAAGACTGAAAAATGCCACATGCAGGACAATGTGTTCTGTTACATGAAACACCTTATGACATGGTCCATTGTCATTCACATATGATGCAGAGCTTGATGTAAATAAGAAAAAACCTTTCACCATTCCAGTTCAAAGCAGCTGTGGTAAAATTGGAAGAGGAGATTCCTGTGTTTTTTACTCTTCTTGCAAAAATTAGAATAAATTTTTTTAAACAAGATTAAAAAAGAAAAGAAAAAGAAAGTAGAAGTATGCCCTGGCCCCTGGTCTCTGAAAATTCAACCTGAACTTCAATTTTGTTTCCATGGGATACTGATAGTATTAGAAAAATTATGGGCCGTTTGGTAATACTATTTTAATAACGTTGTTTGTATTTTTTGGAAATATGTGTGGGTAAAAAAGTATGTAG
Source organism: Quercus lobata (assembly GCF_001633185.2). NCBI lineage: Eukaryota > Viridiplantae > Streptophyta > Magnoliopsida > Fagales > Fagaceae > Quercus > Quercus lobata. The sequence goes on along the minus strand of NC_044909.1, from coordinate 7,475,609 downwards.
AAATACATGTAATGTTATTTAAAAACTGAAAAATGTTGTTTAAATACATATATCAAACACCCTTTTTTTTTTTTTTTTTTATAGCATTTTTGTACTTCATATTACTTTCAGCTAAAAAAAAAAAAAAGTCTTTTATTAGGCTCAGTTAAAACAGTTTCTGGGCAAGCAAAGAGTGTAGACGACTGTGATGAGATCTAAATCTAAGAACTAAATTAGAAGATAAGTAATGAAAGAAATTGAAAGACAAGCAAGAAGTCGTGGCATCAAGATTCAAGCAGCGAATAACGTAAATGTGGAAAGCGGAATGCGAGATCAAAATACAACGGCGTTGGGAGAGCGTGTGTGAGATTAGAAGAGGGTCGTCTGTTCTTTAGTTTTCTTTTGAGTCTATATGTCCCACATCGTTAAGTGAGAAAAGAGAGAGGCATAGACGAGTTATAAAAGCAGAAGGACGGCAGAGAACAACTCGTACCTTTCTCGGCTTTTTGGCTAAGATCAAGTGTAGTATCTGTTCTTATCAGTTTAATATCTGATATGTGGGTCATCGGCCCACACGATATAAAATTTATATCTTGAGGGGGAGGGTCCACCACAGTAAAGCTCGGGCCTGGCGCACCCCACCAATAATGGTAAAATATTTATCTTGAAAAATTAAATGGGTTCCTGATCAGTTTTATGTTCCTACTTGGGCTTTGGTCTAGTGATGCTCTTATTTTGGGCAAGGATAGTCGGTGAATACTGGTTCTCATATTATTAGGGTTTTCAGTAGTTAGCGTGCGTTCACGGACTATAGAAGTAAAAACAAATGAAAGAAGTCTCTGTTGTCGCTAACTTAATGCGTAAAAAATAGATTGAACTTATTCACGAACTTATAAAATAAATTATGAGCGATAAATTATAGATCACTTAGAATTTTGATATATAGGAAAAAAATAGATTGTACTTGTTCACTAAATTAGTGGTTTTTTCTTTCTCAAAAAAAAAAAAAAAATAAATAAAAAATAAAACTTAGTGGTTAAATTGCATCATACATCTAAATGGTGATGCAAGACCACAAAAGTTCCTACTGCTTTTGCTGAAATTATTCAGTACCTCACAATAATGTGAGTTTGCACATGGGATTACATTTATGTGAAAGAAAGGTATATCAATGAATTCAATAATTTCTCATGCTCTTGGTATGAAAAATCTTATCTTCAAATTAATTTGGAAGAAAATTCTTCCAATCAATTGGGGATTGATAAAACCATTCACATGTATTTTAGTTACATGTTATATTGATTTTAGCTCCATTACTATGTTCATAATTGTACTTCTATATGAAAGATAACAAGCTTGAAGCTTTAACAATGGCGGATTGAGAGAAAAAAATGATGAATCAAGAAAAGATTTCTATTCAAGCTTATTAAATGAACACTACATACACATCCTCTATTTATATCTTACAAAGAATGGTAACTGCCCTGGAAGCTTCTTGAAGGTTCTAATCTAACCACCTGTAACAGACTCCTACCAAAACTAATTTGATACCATTGACTACCCAGGAGAGAGCACAGCAGTAATATAGAAGCATAAACAATGATAAAATAGTTGATAAAGAAGAGAATAGCAAAATAGATATAGTCAAAATAGATTAAAACAGGGTATGGAATATAAAACTGAAACAAATAAAATCTTACTTGAAAATACTTCTGTCTTTGATTATACTTGAAAACAAACTGTCTTTCTTATAAGCTTTGAAAATAAGCACTGTCTGAAGAGTTACAAGATTACAAAGTAAAATTTGTAAAGGGTTACAAGGTTGTCTGTTTGGAAAGGTAAGGTTACAAGATTACAAAAAGAAAAAGTAAAGTACAAAAAGTCTTTCTAAGGGAGAGTACAAAAGTCTTTCGGGGAAAGGGAAAAGGAAAGCTAAAAGTCTTTCTGAGGATTGGACCTTGGAATTGAAAAGGAAACTTAGACCTTAGAACTGGACCTGAAATTTTGGACCTATCTTCTGTCTTCGAAGTCTGTCTATTTATAGATAAAATAAACCATGGTAAGTCTTCAAAAGTAACCTGAGTTAAGTAAAGTGGACTCAAGTTAATTTGTCGGTAGAATCTTGAACAGTAATAGTTTGTCTGTATGTGAATAATATTCTGTCAAAATATCTTTCAAAATATCTTTCTGGATCTGTCTGGACTGTAATGGATCTGTCTGGAAGCTATTCATGCATGTCGGTGAATAGTGATCTGTCTCTAGTGAATAGTGATCTGTCACTGGTGAATAGTGATCTGTCGTCGCTGTCTGTCGGAAGAGTATTCTGTCTGTCTGTGCCTTTTGTCTATCAATCTGTATCTGCGTAGTTATCATAATCTAGCAGATCAGAGTTGTCCTCATCATGCTCGTGGTACACTCCATAACTATTACATAGGGCACAATATGAAATAAGACGGTAAATAGGACCACGATCCTTTGCTGTCATTAGTCTAGAATCCTTAACAATCTTTCTTTGCCCAATAAGCTTTCTTGCTAAAGGTCTTGGACCATATACAGCTATCCTGTTGGTGTAGCCATATAAGTGGAAGCCTTCTCTGTCTAATTCTTTCTGTACATCATTAATCTTGTTACTCATGAAGTTAGACCATTCTTGAGCCAGAGTACCTGGATCATCAAGTGATAAATAAGTATCTCCTGTATACCAATTATGTTCAGGGGTACAACCCCAATCATGGATAAGAACCAAAATGTGGGCTGGTTGAACTTCCATATAATAGCTACTATTCCAGGCTGGAAGAGTACTCCAGATTAGTAATTTCATATAATTAATTCCTCCAATCTGTATGGCTGCTTCTCGGATGACATTAGGAAATAAACTGATCTGATCTGCAGAAGTTATGGTTAATTTGCTGATAAACCCAGCTTCTAGCATTTCAGATAGCCAAAAAGGATCACAAACTACTGGATCTTCTGTCTCTGTATTGATAAGTAATCCTGGGTAAGGATTATATCTGTCTCCTAGTCCTTTATAAACTCTGTCTGCGTTTCCAAAACTTTCATACCATGTAGCTTTATGAGATAGCCATGTTTCGTCTGTCATATCTTCTATCCTGATAATTGCTGTAGAAACTAATACTGTGAAAAGATGAATCCATCTGTCATAAGAACTTGTTAGGGCTTTATGAGTCAATATTTTCTGTTGAATTTCAGGAAGTAAAGCTGTGATGGCAAGTCTCGTATTTTGCTGAATCTTAGGGTGAAGCCTTGAAAAGCTTGTTCTCATAAGATAGCTTTTTAAAGACTGTGATTCTGTCATTGTGGAGCTTGAATCTCCATCCTCCTTGCCAGGGAGTTGACAACTAAGTGCTTCAATAACTGCACCAGTGTTAACAAGATGTAATTCCAAAGCCTGAAGGGTCATTTGGAATAAGGGTTTCTGTCTGAGGGTAAAGGCTGCCTGTAAATTATCAAGAAGTAGTTTAATATGAAAAGGAAGGTCTGTAAATTCTCCATCTTGAAACATAAAATCACTGTCGGACACTTTTTGCAGAATTACACTTTTATCACCACATGAATACATTGCCTCTGTTAGCAGTGTATCCTGAAGGGATATTGTCTCTTTCGAGACACCTTCATGCATTTCCAAAATTTTTACTGAAGGTTTTCGGGTACCTTTGGGTTGCACCGCTGGTGCCTTGCCCTTGTCTTTCTGAGAGAATCTTTTACTCATGGTAGTCTGCAATTGGGTTTTGGGAAAAGGATTATATTTGGAACAAATATTTTCTGTCAAAACTTCTTTTGAAATTCTTTTGCCTCTGTCTTTCTGTGAAATTTTTTTGAAATATTTTACAAGAAAAGTAATAAAAGCATTTACAAAACAAACAACATTTATAAAACAAACTTTTCTTTGTACACTTTTGTGCTCTTGCTGAGTAGCAATAATATTAGAGTAGTCATGATGGGATCTGTCAGGATAAGTGATATTCAGAATATTTCTAAAAGCTAGTATGATTCTATCCATGCATATATTACTATATATCTCTTCGTAAAGTCTTTTACTAATAGGATAGTCTATTAGGGGATTAATTCTGTCTATGGGGAGATTAAATCTGTCATTATTCAAGAGATTATCACAATTAATATTTTCTTTAATGATCAATAAAGGAAAGTCTGTCAAAGCTTCTTTTATTAAAATATCTGTCATATGAATATTTAAAAATGCTATAAAGAGTGTACATTTGTCATTTAGTACTTCTATCAGTCTATCAGTATGTCTGTCATTATTATTAAAAGAAATAATAATTGTACCGTCTATATTTTGTGTGGGGGCACTAGTCTCAAATTGCCATCTGTCAGTCCATATACTATTAGTCCATATATTCATATTTCCATCTTTCGTGAATTCTTCTGTAGATTGGACTTTATGTAAGAAAGCAATAGAAGAAGAAGAACATATCTCTGTCTCTTTGTCTTGCTTATCTTTCTTTTTGTCATTTTCTGTTAATTGATTAACAAGTAGCATTTCTGTCTTTAAAGATGACAAACTTCTTTCAGTTCTATAGATTCCTCTTTCGTTGATATTTGTTAAATTAGTAACTTCTTTGGAAGAGTGTATTTCTGTCAAGACAAGTGGTAAAATCAATTTAAAGAATATATCTTTTTTCCATATATTAGTTTTAATTCCTTCATCTGTCACTAAAAAGGGATAAATTAAATCCATAAAAGGAGTTCCTAAAATAATTTTAAAAGGAAAGTCTTTAACAAAGGCTGTCTCAAAATATATTCTATCATGGCATATATGAACAATAGGTATTTTATAATTGATTATTAGTTTTTATCCATTGGTCTGAATTAATCTTTCAGATGATTTATCATAATACTTTAAGAATATTAATCTTTCTTGTATATAATCCATATCAGCACCTGAGTCTGTCAAAGCAATTTCTGTCAAAGAAAACTGTTTAGTAATATCTGTATGCCATTTTTGCAGAATTACTCTGTCAATTAAACTTAAGAAATTATGTCTATCAAACTTATTACTATTAATATCTGTAACTTCTTTATCTGTAAGAGGATTAAGGGGGTCTATCATGGGATTAGAAAATTCTTTTATTATTTCTACAATATCATGGTCATTTATGTCCGTCAGATTTTCTTCTTTAATTTTTTTAATTTCCTTAATTTCCTTTTTTACTATTTCGTCTTTTGTCAGTAGAGCTATTGGTTTTATCTCTACACCATCTTGTTTTATTTTTACCTTTTCTTTCTTGTCTTTTTCTTTCTTGGCTTTTTCTTCCTTTCTACAATCCGTAACATGGTGACCATATTTCCTGCACCTAATGCAAGCAATAGGTATTTCTATAGTGTCTTTCAATTTTAATAAATATTCTTTCTTGTCTTTATAATGATGTGGTAGATTTTCTATCAGTTTTATTATTATGTCTTTTTGTTTTCTTTTTCTCTTATTAATTTTAAGTGGGTTGGTTGATTTTAACTCTTTCTTAACTTGATCTACTTCTTTTTGACTAACATTAAATATTTCCATTAATTTATTTATTATATCTTTCTCAAATTCTAATTTACTAATTTGTTTAATAATTCTATTATGTCTGTCACATTGTTTTTTAGTATGTCCATATCCTTTGCATTTATGACAAATAGTACTATTAACATGTCTGTCAATTTTTTTATTATCTGATAACTCTGTAGTATTTAAAACTGTTATGTCTCTTTTTCTGTCTGTCTCCATTGGTAAACTTAAAATGTCTATCTTTTTAGCCAATTCTATTAAACTGTTATTTTCAATTCTATCAATTGTTTTAAGTCTCTCATCAATTTCTTCTTTAAAACTATTACTCTTTTTGTCTTTTACTACCATCTTTACTTTTACTACACTATCACTATTACCATAATTATTTTGCCTACTATTGTGGACTTTGACTTTTTCTCTTTCATGTCTCATCTTTTCTTCTATTTCTATCTTCCTACGTAGGGATTCTTCACTACTATTTTTTTTGGTTTTTGCATGTCCTTTACTTTCCCTACATCTTTCCTATTTTGTCTTTCATGTAATTCTTTCAAACTATCATCATTATTTCTAAAACTATCATCTTTTCCTATTTCTTTTTCTAGCTTTCTACGTATAACACCTTCATCTATAACACCTTCATCTTTATGTTTTTCAATTCTTCTTCTATCATTTGTCTTTATCACTTTCTCTACATCTTCACTATTCTGTCTTTCAAATATTTCTTTCATCTCTTTTACCATTCCTTTTTTTATTATTTCTTTCTCATTATCTATCAACTTCTCATATAGATATTCTTTCTTGTCTGTCTCTATTAGGCTTCTTTGTCTATCTGTGTCTAGTACTGAACTAGAAATTTCTTTTAGTCTGTCATTTTCTATAGTACTTCTATCTTTTATACGTGTTACTCTTTCCTTAATAGGGCCAATTTCTAATCTGTCAGTTGCTTTTAATGTCTGTAAATTCTTATCAACTTCTTTTGAATTACTATTTATATACCAATTATCTGTCATAGTTTCTGTAAAAGATAATCTTTGATGGGGTTCAAATCCTATATCTTTTTTAAAATGTGAATTTAAAGCTTTCATTCTTTCATAGAGGTCCAAAAAGCTATCATTTTTCTTTTCAACTTTAGTATATTTAGCAGATTTGTCAATATTTTCCAAGGACTCCAATTTTCTATTAATTCTGTCTAAAAAACTATTATTGTGGTTATTAGTCTGTCGGTTGATTTTATCTCCTGTTAAATTACTCCAATTATTTGTGTTACTATTATAATTATAATCATCCATATCACTGTCAGAATCAAAATCAGTTTCAAAATCCATATCACTATTTGACCAATTTTCATCTATATTTTTCATGCTATAACCTTCATCATAAACTATATCATCATAATCCATGTTTCAAATTAGTGTGTGCCTAGCCTAAGTGTGAACAAGCAAACAGATAATGAACTGATAAATGTATTTATTCTCTTTCTAAGCAATTAATAATTACTGGCAGAACTATTACTAACCACTGGTATCCTTACTATTAGGACCACCTCCTCGGGAAACTCCATTGCGGGACCACCCAAACAACGCCTGTCCGTCGGCTACAACAAAGGGGCTGACCAACGCGAAACTATGGTTTGCCAACGAGTCTCTAGGCTGACCAACGCTAACAAGGAGCAAGTAGTGGCTATGTAGTAATATAAGTTCCTAGTAACTTCTTAATTGCAAAGAAATAAAACTCATACACCTACCATCCATGGCTCTGATACCATACCATTGACTACCCAGGAGTGAGCACAGCAGTAATATAGAAGCATAAACAATGATAAAATAGTTGATAAAGAAGAGAATAGCAAAATAGATATAGTCAAAATAGATTAAAACAGGGTATGGAATATAAAACTGAAACAAATAAAATCTTACTTGAAAATACTTCTGTCTTTGAAATTGAATCAAAGACAAAAGTATTTTCAAGTAAGATTTTATTTGTTTCAGTTTTATATATTCCATACCCTGTTTTAATCTATTTTGACTATATCTATTTTGCTATTCTCTTCTTTATCAACTATTTTATCATTGTTTATGCTTCTATATTACTGCTGTGCTCTCTCCTGGGTGGGTAGTCAATGGTATCAGAGCCATGGATGGTAGGTGTATGAGTTTTATTTCTTTGCAATTAAGAAGTTACTAGGAACTTATATTACTACATAGCCACTACTTGCTCCTTGTTAGCGTTGGTCAGCCTAGAGACTCGTTGGCAAACCATAGTTTCGCGTTGGTCAGCCCCTTTGTTGTAGCCGACGGACAGGCGTTGTTTGGGTGGTCCCGCAATGGAGTTTCCCGAGGAGGTGGTCCCGATAGCAAGGATACCAGTGGTTAGTAATAGTTCCGCCAGTAATTATTAATTGCTTAGAAAGAGAATAAATACATTTATCAGTTCATTATCTGTTTGCTTGTTCACACTTAGGCTAGGCACACACTAATTTGAAACATGGACTATGATGATATAGTTTATGATGAAGGTTATAGCATGAAAGATATAGATGAAAATTGGTCAAATAGTGATATGGATTTTGAAACTGATTCTGATTCTGACAGTGATATGGATGATTATAATTATAATAGTAACACAAATAATTGGAGTAATTTAACAGGAGATAAAATCAACCGACAGACTAATAACCACAATAATAGTTTTTTAGACAGAATTAATAGAAAATTGGAGTCCTTGGAAAATATTGACAGATCTGCTAAATATACTAAAGTTGAAAAGAAAAATGATAGCTTTTTGGACCTCTATGAAAGAATGAAAGCTTTAAATTCACATTTTAAAAAAGATATAGGATTTGAACCCCATCAAAGATTATCTTTTACAGAAACTATGACAGATAATTGGTATATAAATAGTAATTCAAAAGAAGTTGATAAGAATTTACAGACATTAAAAACAACTGACAGATTAGAAATTGGCCCTATTAAGGAAAGAGTAACACGTATAAAAGATAGAAGTACTATAGAAAATGACAGACTAAAAGAAATTTCTAGTTCAGTACTAGACTCAGATAGACAAAGAAGCCTAATAGAGACAGACAAGAAAGAATCTCTATATGAGAAGTTGATAGATAATGAGAAAGAAATAATAAAAAAAGGAATGGTAAAAGAGATGAAAGAAATATTTGAAAGACAGAATTGTGAATTAAAAGATGGAACTCTACGTAAAGGATTAGATATAGGAAAACAAATAGACAATCTAAAGAAAGATGATAGTCCTAGAAATTATGATGATAGTTTGAAAGAATCACATGAAAGATAAAATAGTAAAGATGTAGAGAAAGACATGCCAAAAGAAAATAGTGGTAAGGAATCACTACGTAGGAAGATAGAAATAGAGGAAAAGATGAAACATGAAAGACAAAAAGAAAAAGTCAACAATGGTGGGAAAAATAGTTATGGTAATTTAAAAGAAAATAATGATAGTGTAGTAAAAGTGGAAGTAGACAAAAAGTGTAATGGTTTAAAAGAAATGGTAGATGAAAGACTAAAATTAATTGAAAGATCTATAATAGAAACCCAAAATGGTAGTTTGACAGAATTAACTAAAAAAATGAAAATTTTAAATACACCCTTACAGACAGACAGAAATAGAAATATAACAGTTCTAAATACAACTAAGTCATTAGATAATGAAAAAATTGACAGACATGTTAGTAATAATACTATTTGTCATAAATCTAAAAAATATGGACACCACGTTATGGATTATAGAAAGAAAGAAAAAGACAAGCAAGAAAAGATGAAAATGAAAATAAAACAAGTAAATCTACAAGACTTAATGACAGAAGCAAAAATGGTAAAAGAGGAAATTAAAGAAATTAAGGAAGAAAACTCCACAGACATAAATGAGCGAAATATTGCAGAATTAATTAACTTAAAAGAATTTTCTAATCCCCCAGACAGAAAATTTGATGATAATAACAATAGACAGAATTTCTTAAGTTTAATTGACAGAGTAATTTTCCAAAAATGGCATACAGAAATTACCTTGGTAATTAATAAAGAGTTTTCTTTGACAGAAATTGCTTTAATAGATTCAGGTGCTGACATGAACTGTATACAAGAAAGATTAATACCTTTAAAGTATTATGAAAAATCATCTGAAAGACTAGCTCAAGCTAATGGAGAAAAATTAATAATTAATTATAAAATACCTAGTGTTCACATATGTAATGATGGAGTTTGCTTTGAAACAGTTTTTGTTTTAATTAAAGACCTTTCTTCTAAAATCATTCTAGGAAACCCCTTTATGACTTTACTTTACCCCTTTTTAACGACAGAAGAAGGTATTAAAACTAATGTGCTAGGGAAAGATATACTTTTTAAATTTATCTTGCCACCAATTCCAAAAGATATTTATTCACTTAATAACATAGTAAAGGAAATTGATAGAGAAAGAATTGACAGAAAGAATAGACATTTGGAATCTTTAAAGACAGAAATAAATATAAAAGAATAACTGATCAATTAACTGACCCTATACTAAATAATAAAATAAATTTATTTAGACAACAGATTGAGACAAAGATTTGCTCTAGTCTACCCACTGCCTTTTGGCACAGGCATCGACATATAGTACAGTTACCTTATGAGAAAGATTTTAATGAAAGACAGATACCTACTAAAGCTAGGCCAATACAAATGAATAATGAATTATTAGAACATTGTAAGAAAGAAATTGAAGATCTCTTAACTAAAGGATTAATCAGAAAGAGCAAGTCTCCTTGGAGTTGTGCTGCTTTTTATGTTAATAAACAGGCAGAATTGGAGCGAGGAGTTCCAAGATTAGTCATAAATTATAAACCTTTAAATAAAGCATTACAATGGATAAGATATCCTATTCCCAATAAGAAAGATCTTCTTGACAGACTTCATGAAGCAACCATATTTTCTAAATTTGACATGAAAAGTGGATTTTGGCAGATACAGATAGATGAGACAGATAGATATAAAACTGCTTTTACAGTTCCTTTTGGTCATTATGAATGGAATGTTATGCCTTTTGGTTTGAAGAATGCACCCAGTGAATTTCAAAATATAATGAATGACATATTTACACCTTTCACAGACTTTTCCATTGTTTATATAGATGATGTTCTAATCTTTTCTAAAACAATAGATGACCATTGGAAACATTTGAATATATTTGTTAGAGTAATCAAACAAAATGGTTTAGTTGTTTCAGCCTCTAAAATAAGTCTTTTTCAAGATAAAATTCGATTTTTAGGCCATAATATTTATAAGGGAACTTTAAGCCCTATTGACAGAGCTATTCAATTTGCAGATAAATTCCCAGATGAGATAAAAGATAAAAATCAATTACAGAGATTTCTTGGCAGTTTAAATTATGTTTCAGATTATTTTCAAGGATTAAGAAAAATATGCAGACCCTTGTATAAAAGATTAGAAAAGAATCCTCCACCTTGGACAGACAGACATACTATGATAGTCAGACAGATTAAAAAATATGTTAAGCAACTTCCTTGTATTGTTATTCCCTCTCCTAATACTTTTAAAATTGTTGAGACAGATGCTTCTGACATAGGTTATGGTGGAATCCTAAAACAGGTAGCAACAAATGATGCTAAAGAACAAATTGTTAGATTTCATTCTGGCTCTTGGTCAGCTACCCAACAGAATTACAGCACTATTAAGAAAGAAATTTTATCTATCATACTATGTATTTCAAAATTCCAAAATGATCTTTTTAATCAAAAGTTTTTAATTAGAGTTGATTGTAAAAGTGCTAAAGAAGTTTTACAGAAAGATGTTCAAAATCTTGTTTCCAAACAGAGTTTTGCTCGATGGCAGGCTATTTTAAGTGTTTTTGACTTTGACATTGAATATATTAAAGGAGAAACTAATTCAATTCCTGATTTTTTAACCCGTGAATTTCTACAGGGAAGATGAGCTCCCCTGCAGATAAGAGCAAATCCCCAAAACCCAGAACCAGACAGTCTTATGCTGCTCCCCCAATTCCTCCTCCCCCTAGCAGATTCCTCCCGTGCCCCTCTTTCACTTCACCCACTTTCTCTTCAAATAAATCTCTAGACAGATCCCCATTAATCTGTAGCCCAAACCCTTTCCAACCACTCTCCCCCAGCCCCAATCCAACATCCAAACAGATTTATGCCATACCCTCAACCTCCTCAACCCCTCCTTTAAAGAAACCATTTAATGTAGTTGCATCTTCTTTTCCTCCTTTGGCCTCTCCTTCCAACCAACCAAAATACAGATCCTCTACCTCTCCAGAAACTCAGACCCAAATCCCAAAAGAAGATCACAGCATTGAGATCCCAAAAGACTCATGGAATTTTATTTTGTGGATTGAACCAGAATACTAGCACATAAAAGACACCCTCTCCCTTGTCCGACAGCTCATACCCCTAGGATGGGAACATCCTAAGACAGAAAGTTTTAAGACCCAGACATTTTATGAGCATATTTTAGTAGATACAGACTCAATTTTAGTTACACATATGCCTTGTTCCCAGGAACCAAACAGAATTGGTTATTCTAAAGTTGTTATAAAACAAATTCTCACCCCTTCTCAGTGGAAAGCACAACCCTGGATCACAAGGAACTTTTCTGTACCTTTTGAGCCCAGTTTTATAATTATTATGACTATATGGAAGCTTGGGACAGATTCCTTTTATTCCAAAATAATATTAACATGCATACTTGGTTTTTCCGGTTTGATATGTACAGAAAGAAAGACATGATGATTCCAAGATGGTTCATTGACTGGTGGAATTCCTATGGTCCTGAAGCTATGATTCTTCCTCCTGATCTTTTAAAAGCCTATGAGACTTTCAAGAAAGAACCTAACATACTACATCTTAGGGATTTCCCACATCTTTTACAGTTCTTTTACAGGTTTTCAGATCTTCCATGGATCATCAGATGGGAATACAAGATAGAAAAGCATCCCCAGTATCCTTTTCCTATGCTCGCCAGAAAGTTTAAATTAAAATGGTGGAATAAGTTTAATTTTGATCATATTTGCCAAGAATTACAGAAAAAGACCTCTTCCTCCCAGACAGAAAGTTCTAATTTCTTTTTAGAAAAGAGTCAAGTTCAATGCCAGCTTGCCTCTATTTCAGACAGAAGACAGCTCAAAAAGCAACTGCTTGAAGCTGCATCACAAATATCAGATGATGAAGATGACACAGTAATGGAATCCTCTTCTCCAAACTATAGAACTCATCTAGAAGCATTTCAAGATTCCCAAGACCCCTATGACATGTGACAGATAAGACAAAAGACAGAGAGATGCAAAAGAAGATGAAAGACAGACCGACAGACCAAAAGATAAAATGATAGAATGCAGACAGACCAGAAAGATATTTTAGCAGAATATTTTCGTACGCAGATTCTCACAGATAGAAAAGTTACTATTCACCAGCATGCGTACCCGGACAGACTGCCAGATAGACTTTTACTGTTCAAGATTCTACCGACAGATAGACTATTACTGTTCAAGATAGACTTTTATTGTTCAAGATTCTACCGACAGATTAACTTGAGTTCCCTTCACTTAACTCAAGTTACTTTTGAAGACTTACCATGGTTCACTTTATCTATAAATAGACAGACTTCGAAGACAGAAGACAAGTCCAAAATTTCAGGTCCAGATTTTGGTCCAGTTCTAAGGTCTAAGTTTCCTTTTCAATTCCAAGGTCCAATCCTCAGAAAGACTTTTAGCTTTCCTTTTCCCTTTCCCCAAAAGACTTTTGTACTCTCCCTTAGAAAGACTTTTTGTACTTTACTTTTTCTTTTTGTAATCTTGTAACCTTACCTTTCCAGACAGACAACCTTGTAACCCTTTACAGATTTTACTTTGTAATCTTGTAACTCTTCAGACAGTGTTTATTTTCAAAGCTTGTAAGAAAGACAGTTTGTTTTCAAGTATAATCAAAGACAGAAGTATTTTCAAGTAAGATTTTATTTGTTTCAGTTTTATATTCCATACCCTGTTTTAATCTATTTTGACTATATCTATTTTGCTATTCTCTTCTTTATCAACTATTTTATCATTGTTTATGCTTCTATATTACTGTTGTGCTCTCTCCTTTCACAAGTAGCCGTTCCAAACTAACCGTTATGCTTTGAGTCTTCAACCTCTGTTTCTTCAGCTTCTGTAATACTACTTTCATCCTACTTGTTTTACTATTTGTTCTGGTGGTACCGACTATTCTAAATATTGCCCAACGACTATGTTTAGATTAAGATAGTCATTTGCTATATATTCATAATTGTACTTCTATATTCCAAATTCTTCCTAACTTTCATCCTACTTGTTTTACTGTCTGTTCTATCTTTTTAATATATATTGTCATACATCACTCATTGGGCCACATTTTTTTCAATTGGACCAAATTTCAAGGCTGTTTGTTCTTTGCTTAAAAAAAGAAAAAAAAGAAAAAAAAAAGGCTATTTGTTCTTTAAGCTCCATTTGGTACCAAAAGGTCATTTTGGTTAAGGCTAAATTGAATGACAAAAAAACAAAAATACAGAATTTCATTCCATTAGGTACTACTGGCCACTGGGATGTCTCGCACAAGAAGAATATTATCACATTTCCAATACATCCAACAATTTGTAAACCACACCTGGTCTAGTAGCTAACTTGGGTAATGCATTCAGTGCGTTATAACTTATAACAGAAAGTAGACCAAGGTTCTTAAAAAGGCAAGCCCATATGTCTTCAGAGGACCAAAAGCACTTTTATAAGAACAAAATAATGCTACAGCAAAACAATGGACGGTCATGACTCATGAGTCTTTCGGGTACAACTATAAATTAACTGAGTAGTTTATAAACATCTCGTTTTTGGTTTGAGAAAATGTTTATTTATATTCATTTTATTTAATAAACAAATTAAGCTTAATCACAGATATAGGATCAACTATTAAATGAGCTGCAAAAACATATATTCTTGAACAAACTTGAGAATATGAGACTTGATTTGAGTATATATATAATAGTAATATCATAAACGTTTATCTAATAAAGTCATCATTTTTGGTGCTGAAATTGTGTTTAATTTGCTCAGCTTTGTAATACGAAGTTATGTTTTTGCCTTATTGAGTTGGACTGTGTACTAAGCAGGCTGGCTGCATTGAACCGTGATGGCGAAGGTTCTTTCTCAAGTGATCAGATTATATCATGTGAAAACCTGTTATTACCATGACTAAGTGAGCGATCATAGTAGATAGTAGTAGCTATTCAAAACGATGTTCTTCAATGAGTTGGGACCATTTATTGTGTATTTATGATTCGTTGGTGAAGTTTTGATGTTCAGCTTTCATCACATTGCCTTTGTTTGTGCCTGCAAATCATAGCAGTCTTAGAAGCATCATGTTCCAGGTTTAAGGCTGTGAAAGGAAACAAAGCCAAGGGGGCAACACATTCGTATGTTTTTTTAGTTTTCTTGAGTCATTATGTCCCATATGGACAGGGACGAACGCAGGATTTTAAGCTAGGAGGGGCTAGAGATAAGCGAAAAAAAAAAAAATTCAAATACGCATCTATATAGTATTAATAAACTATCAACCAAGACAAAAATCCAAAAATCATTGTTTCTTAATATATTAAGATACAATTTACTAACAAAAACAAAAGACACGAAACACTATTGTTTCTTTATACAATCATCTATGAAAAGGGAACTCGACGCTCTTTCAAATCTTCAAAATCATCTACTATTGAATCCAAATTAAATGTCGAAACTTTATCCTTTTCAATGTATAACATCAAAGAGTCTGTCAAAAAATCATTTGAATCCCACTTTCTA
Organism: Quercus lobata; assembly: GCF_001633185.2. Classification (NCBI taxonomy): domain Eukaryota; kingdom Viridiplantae; phylum Streptophyta; class Magnoliopsida; order Fagales; family Fagaceae; genus Quercus; species Quercus lobata. The sequence goes on along the minus strand of NC_044909.1, from coordinate 7,460,257 downwards.
ATTTTGACCCACTAACCCAAATACCCAATGAATCCCACTACAGACACAGACACCACTAACAAAAACTTTTTTTAACTTTACCTTCTTCTTTTTTCTGTCACTTGTCCGTTGCCCAACTCCACTTTTCCCTATTATTATGCCCAACTACCAGTCAACAAAGAAAAAACTATCTGACTGTCTCTACAAACTCTACTCTCTCTATTTATCTCTTTTATCTATATAATGCAAGAGTCACAAAGCCAAAAGGCCCAAAAAAAAAACACCACAAGCAGCAGCCGCAGCACAAATTCAATTCACAATCACCAAATCAGTTCAGTTCATCACTTATCAGTAAAAACACAAACATGAAACACCACAAGTCCACAAGGCACAAACACAGTTTCTTTGATTCTCAGATCACAAGGTTTTGAAGGAAAAAATAAGAGTAAATACCTGTGAACTGTGAAGGCTCGAAGTTGGGCTAGCTAGGTAGATCGAGCAACGGCAACCGGCGGCGACGGCGGCAAGTGGGTCTTGTCTCGCGTGGCGGCGTGGGTCTCGCTCTCGTTGGCGTGGGTACTGCCGTACTGGACTGGGTTTTGCACTCTCTCGCTCTCTGTCTCTCTCCATCACAGCGACATGGCTCTTTGTCTCTCTCCGTCACGGCACATGGGCCTCTAAATCTGATCAAGATGGCTTAGATGGGTCTCTGTACTCTCTATCTCTGTCTTGTAGCTCTCGCCTCTCACTTTCCTTTCTTTCTTTTTTTCTTTTTTTCTTTTTTTTCCTTTGTTTTTTGCTTTCTCCATTTGGTTTTGGACTGCTGAGAGCTGAGTTTTTTTATTATTTTTAGATTGACATGGGTCATGGGCTCTACTCTGAGCTGGCTGGATGATAGGCTAGGAGAAGGGGTTCATGATTTTTGGGAGGGGGGCTGGAGCTAAAATCTCAGGGGGGGCCCAAGCCCCATTTTTTTTTTTTTTTTGGGAAAATTTTACTTGCTAATTTTTTTTTTGGGCCCACTACCTAGGTCCATCCTTGCACATGGAGTAAGTGAGACAAGAGCAAAGCATAGACGATTGATAAAAAAAGAAGCAAGCAGCTTTACAATTCATACCTTTCTCGGCCTTTTGGCTAAGATCAAGTATAGTATCTGTTCTTATCAGTTTAATATCTGATATGTGGCCCATCGGATCACACGATATTAAATTTATTTCTTGAGGGGGAGAGTCCACCACAGTACTTGCTACTGGGGCTCTTGAGTGTCGCCCACGTGTTGCACTATTGCTCGGGCCTGGCGCACCCCACCAATTCTAGTCAAAAATTTAATTTTCATAAGATGTTGTCTGAAGTTATTTTCTCTAGGGTCCTGCGTATTGGATCGATATCTTTGGTCTATTTACTGCACTAATTACTCATTTTTATGTAACATATTTTATGCAATATTATTTTTTTATTATTCTTTCAAATTTAATTGATATGGGTGATCGTTGGGGTAAATATATACTGACATAGTGCTGATACTCTAATCTACAGTTGACAATGTTTGAATGGATAATAAACTAAATTTGGTTTTTTTTTTTTTATAAAGAAAGTTTTAACTTATGGTGTCCGTTCTTGATGATAGTTTTTTATCATCAAACCAATTAGTTTTTGGCATAGACATCAATTAGTTTTTGGTGTAAATGAAAATTGAATCTCAAATCTCTTATACAGCTATCAGAAATTTTATCAGTTGAATTAACTGGAATCCACAACTAAATTTGGTATTAACTGTACTGTGGATTGATCTAAGCACTATTTACTTTACCATAGATAATATTCATTGATGATGCAATAATAACACTTAAACCATATATAACATTCATGGATATTGCATGTAACTTATAAAAGCAAGATAGAAATTAGATAATACTATTCACTAAAAAAAAATGCACCAAAAAAAATGCACAAAAAACAATGATATCTGGCACTACTTATGCAAATATGCACGGTAGAAAGTAGCAACATTTAGGCCATGTTTAGTTTGTTATGTTTTCATTACTTATCACCCGAAAATTGTGGGGCCACTAGTGCAATGTTCGTTTAGTTTGAGAACAAGTTTTTTGTGTTTTCAGATTTTAAAGTTATGAGTTAAGACATTTTAGTAAATACACAAGTTATGAGACCCATCATAAGGCCTTGTCACACTCACATGAAAAACCAACTCTCTTTTTCTTGTCTTTTTTATTTTCTTTCTTCTTCAATTCACTCCTCTCTCTCTTTTTTTTCTTCCTACACTTCGCACTTGCCTTTCTTCTTTTCTCTTTTTTCTTTCTTCTCATTACTCTCATATTTTAATGGTATTGGTCTCTTTTTTGTTTATTGAATTAACCCAAATATTACATATTAGAGAAAATTGGAAACACAAACACATGTACTGATCAAACCTCGAAATACAAACCCATAACCATGTTCAATCACACATAAATCCACAAACTTCTTCCCCAAAAAATAAGAAACCCACCAAACTCTTAAACGAGAGAGGCTGTGAGAGAGAAGGGGAAGAGAGAACCCACTTGAGGAAATCCACACTATAGGGAGAGAGAAGGTTGTCGGCCTGGTATAGAGAAATGATGCCGATCTTTAGGTTTTGGGGTGGAATACTCGACGAGCTTTTATGGGTTTCAACGGCTTCCTTTTCTTTAGTTCATATGGGTTGTTGTGGGTTTGTTTGCTATTCGTGGTCTGTGGGTTTGGTTGTTGTGGCGAGAAGAAATACTAATTGAGCTTCTTCCCTTATTTCTTCTTAGGAGTGCGGGAGAGAGAAGAGTTTGCAGCTTCTTAAGGTAAGAGTATTGTAGTCGTTTTGAACCAATTAGACTAGTGGGATCCCTTCATTTTGAATTAAAGACGTTGAAAACTAAAGCCACATTTTGAGCCAAACACAATGAGAGTGAGTTAAAAGAAAATTTGGAAATTAAGATATGAGTTATAAATTAGAGTTTGAGATATAAAAATTGAGACATGAGAATTGAGATACGACTAAGTAGTGAACCAAACATGCCCTTATTTTTTTTATTCTCTATTCACTATTAGTGTAGGTGATAATTGAACCTTAAATCTCTTATTCAACCATTAGAGTGTTCGTTTGGATAGCACTTACAGTGCTGCATCTGCGTTTTCTCTCTTTTTTTTTTTTCTTCAGCCGTAACTGTTGACCTGGTCTTCTGTGAACAGTGCACTTGCGTACTGTTCACAGGTCTCACAAACTCCACTTTTTATCAACTTTTCATTAAAAATGGGTCCCACAATACTATTCACACATTTAAAAATTATTTTGCTACAGTGTTTTCAGTTTTCAGTTTCAGTTTCAACAAAATAAGTTCTATCCAAACAGACCCAGAGATTTTAACAATTGAGCTGACTGAATTCCACATTCTTTAAAAATACATAGGATGATATCAAGTCCCACTGCCCACGTTTGTTCTCAATTTAATATTATCTCATTTCACCCATTAGGCCACATGATAATAATTTATTTATTTATTTATTTATTTATTTTTATAAGATAGAAATTTAATTTTAGTTTAATTTAAGTGTAAATATATGTGAAACTTTCTCTTAAAAATTTAAACTTTGACCTTTACCCCTTACACCCCCACGAATATACTACTGGGGACTTTGCGTATCCCCCATACGATGCACTACAGAATGGGCCTGGCGCACCCTATCTAATTCTAGCACAAAATCTGCTATTTTTGTCATTTGGATCAAATTTAAAGGGTGTTTGTTTTTAAGCCCATTTCGTAACAAAAAGTTACATGGCCCGAGCAAGACTGAGGTTTCAACTTTCAACTCCACAGGTCCACAGGCTCGTAAGCAAATTAGAGCATCCACATCAATCCTTCTAAATTTTTTGTCTATTGTATTCTAAAAAACCTACTCTTTCTATTTTACACCATCACTATTATAACTCACGTCAATCCTTCTAAATTTTTTGTCTATTGTACCATAAAAAACCTACTATTTCTATTTTACACCATCACTATTATAACTCACATCAGTTTATCTATTTTACAATATCATATTATATATAATAAAAGTTGGGCTTAGACGTCGTGGTTGCGCCACGTGGCTTCACCAAATTGCAGAAATTTTAATAAATTTTTAGATTTTAAGAATAGATATATACATATTTTTTGGATAAATATGACAAATCAAGTAATGAAAGAAAGTAGTATTTGATTTACAACTATAACAGTTGTGTCTATCAAAAATGTTATCAACAAACCCTAAAATCAATAGAATAGAATTAGCTAAGGATAGAATTTAAATAAAAAAAGAGATTCTTTCATCTTGATGCTTTTTAAATATATATTATTTTTCTTCTCCTATAATTTCTAAATTGATACAAATCATAATTTGATTACAATCCAAATTTGATCATTTTCTTATTATAATATATAAGTTGATAAGAATCTTAATTAAAAAAATCAATGTAGTACACGTAAAAAAAGGTCCATCTAATGCTTCTTCTTTTTTTATTTAAATTATATTACTACATATAAAATCTTCAAAAAAAAAAAAAAATAAAACCTTACTACAAGTAAAAATTGTAGAAAAGTTTTTAGATTTTAAAAAAAATAGCTATAATTTTTATTCTCTGATAATTTCTAAGTTGATAAAAATCTTAATTTCATTATAATCCAAATTCTTCATCTAATCCTTTCTTAAAGTACACGTTAAAGTCCATCTAATTTTAACTTCATACACCTCTATAAATTAGACTGACATTAGACTTTTTATTCATATCAACTTCTTTAATGTGGAGTGTATATATATAAGATAATTCATAATAAATACCTACCATACAGTTTTTTTCCTCTATTATTCCCTTCTTCTCCCTACAACCTTACACATATGTATTTGTTTACTCTAATTTTTTTTAATGTATTTGTTTAATTTTTTTTCCCATAAAATTGAATAGGTTTTGTGTATTTTTTGTCTTTTGTTTAACCTAATTTCCCAAAATTTTATCCTATGTATTTGGTTATTGTTTGAGCATCAATCATTAAATAGAGTTAGACATGAATTTTTATTATTTTGTATATCATATATGAATTACACTCAACAATATCACACTTCTGTTTTCATTTAGTACAGTTTCATTTGAAGTTCTGCATATTGGACAAACTGCTTCAACATAAACACCACGCCTAGATAAATTGTCCATTGCAAGTAAAGAATTACTCAATGATTTCCAAAGAAAAAGTAAGACATTTTTCCCCTTCACTTATTTTATTCTATTTATGCCTCAATAATTTTTATTTTGTTGGTCTTTTTGCTTCTTCTTTATTTATTTTTATTTATCCGTATTGCTCACATTGTTAATTGGGAAACTACTGTCTACCATTCTCTTTGTAGTTTAAGCCTTATTTGAAAAATCTTAATTAGGTGAACTAGATAGGAAATATCATGCTAAGCTGTTTTTTTTATTTTTATTTTTTATTTTTTTGTGCTACTTATTTTGGGTTGTCATTAATAGAGAGAGAGGTTGAGATCAAATAATAGAGATTATTGTTCAAAACTAAAGGCCAAAATGGATGCTACTATTGAAAGGTATCACTTCTCAATTCTCATCATATCTCAATGCTAATGAATTTATTTATTTTTTTGGTTGGGTGAAAATCACTCAAATTTCAGTGTCTGCTCCCATGTTTTCAAGGACAAAAATTATATTTTCATGTATGTCTCTCTACTTTATATTTTTAAATGTTTAGTTATTTAGATTATTCTTAATTATTGAATTGAGGTTTCCACTTAAATATGCTTTCAATCATTTTTTAATAGCTTTTAATTATTAAATTCAAGGTTTTTCCATTTAAATATTACTTGAGCCCTAAATCTCAATATATTGTGAAAAATCCTTTTATATTTCTTTTATGTATCTCATTTTATATTAGTTACTTAGTTATCTACCATCTTCCATTCAATTATTTATATATATATATATATATATATTCTTTTAAAACTTAGTCTCACACAATATGCATTCATTATATAACTTAAAAGTAAAATATTCATTTATTTTTTATTTTTTATTTTATTATTTAATTTTAAGGAAATTAATAAAAAAATTGTTTACATTTGAATTTTAATTAAGCCGTTGGGCTTAGAAGCCATGGTTGCGCCACGTAACTTCACCAAATTGCAGAAATTTTATTAAATTTTTAAATTTTTAAAGGAATAGTATACTACCAGGACTCTAATTCATTCTTATCATTAAATAAAATTAGATTAACATTATTTTTTTATTTGTTAGGATATATTTCTTAAATTAAGGGGATAATATTTAACATACAAAAATTTAATTTAGATAATATTTATCATCTAATTAACATTATTTTTTTATTTGTTAGGATATATTTCTTAAATTAGGGGATAATATTTAACATAAAAAAATTAAATTTAGATAATATTTTTCATCTAAATTTTCAAAACTTTAATATTATTAAATTAATATTATTTTATCTAAATATCAAGCTACAAAACTTGATTATTAAGTGATAAGCACAATCCAAATTCTTCAAGAGGTGATTAATATAAATCTATCCCAAGAAATAATATATATCTCTAATAATTTGATAATATCTATCTATCCCAAAAAACAATATATATCTCCATTAATTTTATAATTTTTAAGTTGATGACATTTAAAATATATATATATATATATATATATATGTCAAAATTCCTTATAGCTATCAACCATGTTCTCTTTCTCTCTTTTTTTAAATTTTATTATTATTATTATTATTATTATTTTCATTTTGTTTATTTTCTTTAGTGTTATTATTGGTTTTTTGTCTTCATGTAATTTTAATTAATGAATTCAAAATATTCAAAAACATTGTCAAGTTTCTAAAGGCTCCTTCTTTGTTTTTGTATTTTGTTTTTATTAAATTGATTAGGTTTTGTGTATTGGTTGCCTTTTGTTTAAACTAATTTTCTTAGCTTTGATATAATTTATATGCTTAGGGTTAGGGTCTTAGAATTAATGATTAAATATGATTAGAATTAATAGATTAATTTTAACAATTTTTTTATTTGATTTTTATGTTACATCAAATTATCAATATGTTCTACACATGTATTCTTGAATTATCAACTTTAATTTTAATTTACAATATTATCAAAATTATATTAATTTTAGATTTATCAATTGTTTAGTATGTTTTTTTAAATAATTATCAATTTAAAATTCAATTTTGGTATTATCAATTTAATTTAGTTTTAGGAAGAAATCTTACCCCTTATTTTAGTGAGATAATTATTTACACTTGATAATTTTCTTCTTTTATCTTTATTGAATCTATTAAAATATATAATTATTTATACATTTATTTTATAAGCTTTTTCATAAAACCGTGCAACGCACGGGCCTATAACTAGTATTTCAATAAAATATTCATTCTTCCATTTTTTTATTATTTCTCTCAACTCTCTTTACCTATATACGCGGGCTCTCTCTCTCTTTTCAGAACAGATCACCACTCTCTCTCTCTCTCTCTTTTCTACCTTCTCTCATTCTTTCTCAAAAACAAGCTCCGGCGATCACGAACCAAGCTCCACGACCCGTTCCTTTCTTCACCAGCCGATCCACGAACCAAGCTCCGTGATTTGAGTTCGGACTTGTCGTGAATCGGCGGCGCATGTGGGTTGTGGACCTGTGGTGTCGTGGTTTGGTGGTTGGGTGTCTTGCCGTCTGAGTTTTGGTGGTGGTCACGGTGGTGGTTTGAGATAGAGTGAGAAGAGAGAGAATGCCAGAATGGAGAGTTAAAAAATAAGGTCTGTTTAGTCTGTTTAGAGATTAAGTTGTACTTGGGACCAAATTGGTTAATTCTGGAAGTTGTGGACCTGGTTGGCATTACTCCAAACCTCAGGGTAGTAAGTGAAATTTATCCAAAAAGAAAAAAAGAAAAGAAGAAAAAACAATTGAACTATCTCGCAGTCAAGAAAGAGAGCACTCTGATGGTTTCGCAGTTTCGCGCCTAAAACCTAAAACCCCAAACCCCACACGCCGTTTCCCTTCTCAACGGTTTTTAATCAAACATGAATGTGCAAGCGCAAGCGCAAGCACAAGACATGGTCTTCACTAAGCAGCCCTACATCGAAGATGTTGGCCCCCGCAAGATGTGAGAATCTCTCACTGTTGCTTCAATTTCATTCTCTTTCATCACATATATATATATATATATATATATATATATTTTGTTTTAATTTATAATTTATTGATTGATATGTATGTTGCTGTGAATTTTGTAGACAAAGCATGAACTTCAGCACGTTATCCGAATCGGAGATCAGTAGAATCGCCGAGGTTCAAGTATATAAAGGCCAGTATTATGATGCAGCAAGAATTCCTATCGAAGGCGGCTTATTGGATCCACGAATGGTACTCTCTCTAATCTCTACGATTCATTTTTCTAACTCCCTCCTTCATTTCTAATCTCTCCAGTATTTTGTCTTCTCCTATACTATGATCCAACTTCGATCTTGTTCTCCCTTTGATTTATTGTGATGAAATTTACATTATAGGGTGACGTAGTTGATATGATACTAATTAAAGAGTAATTAGGGTAAAGTGTGATATTAGGGGTTCTAGAAATCTTACTATGTAAACCTTACAAAGACATTAATGGATAAAATTGTGTATTATGTTGTTGATGTGACTTTTATCACATAAGTTGCTGCCTAGGTAAGTATATATATTTTTGTTTGTGGGGATAGTAAAATTGATAGTCAACACATAGATATTCTGATAATCATTTTCAATGTGTTTTGATGGTAGCTTTACTTATATTCTTTTCCCTATATTTTTCTTATATGAAGAGGTTTAAAAAGTTTTCCTTTTATGCATTTCAGGGCCCAAATAAGGAAGGCATATGTGCAACATGCCATGGGAAATTTGATAGTTGTCCGGGACACTTTGGATACATAAAACTTGCCCTCCCAGTTTACAATGTTGCATATAGGGATAACATTATGAACATTTTAAAGTGCATTTGTAAGGTCAGAAAGAGTTCTCTACCTTTTTCTCCACTTGTTTAATCTATTGTACTTTTGCCTGTCATAGATATGGTTGCAGAAAAATTCCATTTCTTAGTTATGTTGAGGTTGTAACTAGTTTCTTAAAATGTGACTGGTGGGGCATGATTTCTAGATAGTTAGTCATAGGAACCAAGTTTAACATAAATTCTTTGAGTGGTCATAAATTTGGAGTTTTTCGCAATGTATCTCCATTTTTGATTTCCTACAATCTGTTAGGTTTTCTTCTTGATATATCTATAATTTTCTCAAGTACAGAGTGTTCATCATCGTGAACACGATGTATTTTTTTATTCAATAAAATCTCTATTACCTATCCAAAAAAAAAAAAAAAAAAAAAAAAGGGGAGAAGAAGAAGAGTTAGTGACTCAAATAAAAACTGTCTTAGCCCTAGACTTGTTTTTTTTTTTTTTTTTTTTTTGATAGGCAAGAAAGTAATATTATTACTAGAAGAGAAAAAAAGATACAAAGAGTTCACGGTTGTGAACAAAAACCACAATGACAAAAAGAAATAAAGGAATCAACATCCTATTCTAAGAGACAAAAGAAAACCAGTAATAGTAGAACAATCCGAAAGACCCCAACACCGAGACCAATCGAAGAGAGTCCGTTGGCACAAATCTAACAATTGAGCCATTAATTTCTCAATATCCTCAAAAGAACACCGGTTATGTTCAATCCAAATAGCCCTAGACTTGTGATGCAACCTTATTGAACATGTAAGCTGCAAATGGTCTCAGACCATAAATGTCAAATTTCAAAGTCTCACATAGAACAGAAGTTACCTTTCCATGGCTGATTAACAAACATTTTACTTTTGCTTAGAACAATGGGTAGAAGGTTTCCATACAGTGCCTTTTTTCTTTCAACTCTCTGTCTCAAGCCCTGTTGTTCGAGAGAGTTTTTTTGGGAGGGAAAGAGGGGGGAGGGGGGGTAATTATTGAATTTGTTTTAAAAGAAATATTCTTTTGATTTATATTGCTTATTATGTTGGTCTAGTCAGTTCTTAATCCCAAAGGTTTATCTACAGTCATGTGCTCGCATACTTTTGGTGGAGGACATACGTAAAGAGTTTTTGAAGAAGATGAGGAATCCTAGATTAGAGGCTCTGAAGAAGGCCGAATTACTGAAAGAGATTGTAAAAAAGTGCAATAGCTTGACAGGTTCCAAGAAAGCATTTAAGTGCTCAAGATGCGGATATATAAATGGTTTGGATTTTACCTTTCTGATGTTTTTATAATCATCAAGATGAAAAAGAAGTGTGTCGTTTGCTATGCTAATTGTTATCTATCGTTTTTTTCCCCATTAATTCTGACTTTGTTATTTGAATGCTTGCTTTGCCACTTTTTGTCAAATGCCTTATAAAGCTGTAGAACTAAGGATTGATGCTGTGGTTTCTGTTTTGATTTCTGTAACTGTTTTAAATCTTTTAATAATGCTGTCTTGTGGTTATTTCCATGTTATGTATTATATAAAAGCTTTGGTGAAGAAAGCTGGTCCTCCTATCCTGGGCTTTAATCATGAGCGTCCAAACTCTAATGATGGAACTATGGAGGAATTTAGATCAGCAATCTCTCACACAAAAGATTCTAAGACGGTCTTCAGTGCACCTACTTTTAATCTTAACACTGTTGATGTTCTTGCACTTTTTAAAAAGATGGTGGATGAGGTATGCTTCTATTCCCATTTGCATTTTATTAATTTCTGCACGATTTTCTTATTTTTATTACAGGAATGTGTGGTGCTTAGAATTATAAAGTGAAATTTGTTACACTTTCTTTGCATCATTTTTCTTTTTATCATAAAATTTCACAATTTCCTTTTATTGCAGGATTGTGAGTTGCTTTATCTTTCTGATAGACCAGAGAAACTCATCATGGAAAACATCGCAGTACCTCCTGTACCTATTCGTCCTTCTGTTATCATGAGTGGATCTCAAAGGTCAGAAAGAATAGATTGAAGTGTACTTATTTCTAGCCAGTTTTCAGTTCTCAATTTTTTGACTAGATTGTCCTTTGTGACTGTTCTGTTGATGTTATAGTTTGTAAATTATGCTATGGGTTTCTTTTTTGCCTGTTGCAGCAATGAAAACGACATTACGGAGAGGTTAAAGCGAATTATTCAGGCAAATGCTAGCCTTCGTCAGGAGTTATTAGAAGCAAGCACTGCATCCAATCGTCTGGTAGGATAAAGGAATTTGAGCCCTTTCACGCACACCTTTGTCTGCCATTGAATACTCTTAATGTTACTGTAGGGTTGCTTGTTATAAGTGATGTAGATCATGTTTTATTTAATTTTTATTTTCTTACATAGTGTTTGTTTCTCCATTGCTGTTGTGTTTGTCAATTAACTTCCATACGTACTGACTTATAAAAAACAAAACTTCTATACATATTGGCTCCTCAGGAATGAGTGTGATGTTATAGCTATTGTTGTAGTTGTTATTATTTTCTTGGAATATCACAATTATTATTATTATGGTCGATTGTTGGAGTCTGAATCCATGGGTTCTTACGTGTAAGGTGGCAATTAATATCTATGACTTTAAAATAGATTGATATTAATGATTTAGGGTATGCCTTGATCGCTAGGAAGAATCTATGATTCATGGATGGAGATCAAGGCATTGACTAGCCTTTGCCTACAGAGAGACAACGACTCACACGTGAGGGGGAGATTGTTGGGTATACATGTGTGAGTGAAGTCCCACATTAAATAATAATCAAAAGAGTGAGTGGTTAATATAACACAGTTTGCCCCAAACCCATCTGCTTGAGCTTTTGGGTTGAGTGGTGTCCCCCATATGTTATTATGAACCCCTCAATTGGAGTCTCCCCAACAGTTTTCCTCTCTTACTTACTTCTTTGTAGTCTTGGCAATAGAGTTTCAATTGCTTACCTAATGTCTTAGCCATAGACAGATGTATGATGAGGCTTTGAGCTGGATAGGTCATTCTCAATTTCGGTAGTTAGAACCCAAACAAAATTGCATATAAGAAATGGTTCATAGGAGCCTTTGTCATGGAGATGGTGTTTTATGTGTGAAGTTTAAGTCAAGTTTTCAAGATTACAGCCCCTATTGGTGCTTAAACCTGCAAAAAAATTGAATAAATGTGATCCAAATGGAGGATCATAGCAGCCGGTATTTGGTTGGTCTTCATGAGCATGACAGTTAATATGTAATTTGTAGATGTGTGGTGTTTTTTGGATGAGCAAGTAAGAATTTTTATTAAATGGAATCAGGTAATACAACTAAGAAACAGAATACTAAACACTCTGCAGAGCATCAAGGTGCTTGGAACCTCAAAGAACACTTCCTAACTAACAGTAAAACCCTTTGCCACTGCAAAACTACTTGGGTTTCCTGTCAAGTATGGAGAGAGGAATCCCCAAGAGCAACAAAAAGTGCCTTATACAAATCAGAATTTCAAAACTTCCCTCTTCAAGAAATCCAAGTTCTGACTTCCCATTTTTTGATCTGCATAATACTCTCCTCAGCTTTAGTCTGCCCTCCATTGATACTCAGGTTTCTTTGAGACATTAAGTGGTATACTGTAGCCTCCAAGAAATTTTGCACAGAGCAGCCCCCAAATTCTTTCCTTCCAGTCTTTTTTAACCTCATTCAACAAGCTTCCCAACTTGTTTCTGGTTTGCAGAGCAAACAGAGCTGCATGACCTCTTCCAATAGACAACCTGTGAAGGAACACTTAAAAATAGATGATTATGACTTTACAGAGATCTCCTACAGAAGAGACAAGCTGTATCTTCGAGTCTCCTCATTGAATCAGCTATCTCTTGTAGTTAACCTATTCTTGAGTGCTAACAACATTATGAATGTGTGTCTAGGGATTTCCATTGAAAACCATACGAGTCTAAACCATTCAACTTCAGGAAGCGTAAACCTGAGAACATTCTATGGCTCTGCACTAGAATATTTACTAGATTTTGAGGGAAGCCAAATAGGCTTGTCATGGTCACCTAGTTCAATCAATAGCAGCTTACTTTAGATAGCCACCAGTGCTTCAAATCTTGCCAGCCTCCAGCACCAATTTTTTCCTCTTAACACTAGAAACCTTTGCTTCCAAGTTGCTAGCTGCGTCATACACTACCCAGAAGCCGTAACTTGTATGGAGAACTCCATCTGGATGCCAGCAGTAGTCCAACCACAATGAAATAAAGCTTCCATCCCCAATCTCAAATTTTAGAAAAGCCCTGACCTCATTTCTTAGTCTGATCATTTCACTCAATCCCCATGAGGACTCCTGATCAGCTTTAACCAACTGGAAGCTTCTTCCTTTTATGTCTGAACTGTTGTTTGTTTCATTTCTTGGATTTCTTCTTTTCCATGTGTTGTAAGGATGTTGCTCTCCCTGTCCTTTGTTTTGATTTCAGTCTGTATTAAAACCCATTGCCATTATTATTGTTTATTTTTTTGATGTTTCTGTAAACTTTCAATGAAACCTTGTTATGTATGAATCTTGATTCTAAAGTGTGAGTAAAGGAGAAGGCTGGTTTTGCATATTTTTAATAGTTAGGATTCCTGCATTAATTTCTTTCCATTATGGCATCCTCAGAAATTTTAATGGGATAATAAATATTACTTAAAGGTCCTGTAATGTCTTTATTCTATGCTTATTCTTAGAATTTTGGCTCAGGCTGGTTGGGATGTTCTTCAACTTGAGGTTGCACAGTATATAAATAGTGACGTTCATGTTCCATTATCAATGCAAGCTTCCAGGCCATTAGGTGGCTTTTTTCAGCGCCTAAAGGGGAAGCAGGGGCGATTTCGTGGGAATTTGTCAGGGAAGCGTGTCGAATATACTGGCAGGACTGTTATATCACCTGACCCGAATCTGAAAATTACTGAGGTAAGGCATTGTACCGGAACTTGAACAACTTTTCTGCAGTTTTTGTGCCTGCTGTTGATTTGTTTCTTTAATGTGTGTGTTGGGTTTAGGTTGCAATCCCCATCCAAATGGCTCGAATCTTATCTTATCCTGAACGTGTTTCTCACCACAATATAGAGAAGTTGAGGCAACGTGTCAGTAATGGCCGCGATAAATACCCTGGTGCACAAGTGGTCATAAATGCTGATGGGAGTAAGAGGCAAGGCTTATAATTGTTCTTGTTTTCTTATAAGTAAATACTTGAGGTAATGATGTGGGATTTACTGTTTGGTGCTGCAGGATCCCAGTTTATGGTGCTAAAAAGCAAATTGCTGATGCACTGAGATATGGTGATATAGTTCACCGTCATTTAGAGGATGGGGACATTGTCCTTTTCAACAGACAGCCAAGCTTGCATCGGATGTCCATCATGTGTCATAGGGTGATTAAATTAAATATAGGGTTTGTGACATTGAACAACAAATACTTTTATATTACTATCTGATTACATTTTATCATTTTGCATGCAGGCAAGAGTTATGCCTTGGAGAACATTGAGATTCAATGAATCTGTGTGCAATCCATATAATGCTGATTTTGATGGTGATGAGATGAATATGCATGTCCCACAAACAGAGGAGGCTCGAACAGAAGCTGTTATGTTGATGGGGGTAAAATTCTTATCATTTAGATTTGTGGCACTGTGTACCCATCATGTTTTGGATCCAAATTCTGTGATGTGTTTGATGCCATCCAATGATTTTAGAATTGATCTCTCATATATTGGATAGTAAAGTGAAAGATTATGCATGCCAAATCAGAATTCGTCTTAAAATGATCCATTGTCACTGCTGAAAGGGACAATGATAGATAAATATGACATGTCTTGAAGCCATGAGTTTTACCGAAGTAATGAAGAAGATGATGGTGGTAGTTTTATTTACATGCGTAATACAACACTGAGTGACTGAACAGTTCAATTTGAATTAGGGATTTTGTATAGTATATGTGGTCTTTAACTACTTCTGTATCTGATCATGTATTACCATTACATATATACACGACAACAATCAAGCTTTAGTCTCAAAACTCTGAAGTTGACTATGGATCCTCAATGGACTAATCATGGTCAGCCACGTATTCTTATTCACCATTCTATCCTATCCAATGTCACCTCCTTAATTGACATGTCTTTTTATTTTTGCTACTTATGGTATTTTCATTTTAGGTCTTCCTCCTTTTTTTGTTCCTTCAACTTGAGTCAACTTACTTGCTCACTCACTCTATTGGTAATTACATTGGCTCTTTGTGAGTCTTTAATGCAAGACCTCACCCATCATCTTGCGCCTACAAGTTACAAGGATAGGAGATGCTATTTGAGTTGGAGCTCATTGGCATTATATATTAATTTAGGGTTTAGAAACTCAAAGCCACTATCTGCTATTCTTTTTTAATAAGTGCGTACTTCATTAAGGGCAAAGGGGTGTAACCCATGTACACAAGATGTATACAAATGGTACACCGATGTTAAGCTCTAAAAGTCAATTGCCAGGTATCTTAATAAAATTGGCAAAAGAGAATAGACCCGAAGCATTATACAATTAGATAAAGATTTGAGGAATAAACATTTTAGGTCGGGAATTAGCATTTATGAAAGGGGCTGTTTTCTCATGTTGAACTTGTTTTTCTAGTTTGTGCATCTTGTTCTTTTGTAATAGTTTGTGTTTGTCAGGTGCAAAACAATTTATGTACACCAAAAAATGGAGAGATTTTGGTTGCTTCCACTCAAGATTTTCTAACGTCTTCTTTTCTCATAACAAGGAAGGACACGTTTTATGACCGTGCAGCTTTTTCTCTTATGTGTTCTTATATGGTGGATGGCATGGATCCTGTTGATTTGCCAACTCCTGCAATACTTAAGGTTTGTGCGTATTATATTTCTGCTGTATTGAAGTGATACATATACAAATATATACACGTTACAATCCCAAAGTCTCTTCCCCCCCGCCCCCCCGCGTCCCGCCCCAATCTACTTTACTCTGTGTTTCAATCTCATATCCAGTCTAAAAGGCAGGTTTTGTTATTTAGATTTTTTGTGTTTTTATTTTTATTATTGTATATTCTTATATGCTTTGTTCTTCTTCTTTCTACTTGTATCCTTAATTGATTGAAATTATAACTATATGTAGGAACAATATTCCATAGGAAACATTTTTGATGTATACACATTGTACTTACTCGTGTGGAAATTATATTCCATAGCAGTTTGCAAAATATTATAAATCTTCACGCCCCTCTGCAGCTATTGAAGAGATACTATTCTTATTCTATTGCAGATTGCTGGTCCTGCACCTATTTGATATTACCTTTCAGACAATATTTAGTATTTTTCTTGTTGAAAACCTTCCTGAACTGAAAGCAATGTCTTCATTGTGTTCTATGATGGTGTTGTTCTGTTTGATCTCTGAGATTCTTTAGTTTGACGTTGAGGGAGCATGTCTATAGTGGCATGGTTAGTCTTCTTCTGGTGGTGGAATAACAGTCATGTATAATGTTGGGACTTTGGAAAAGAAGTTGTAAGAATAATGGTTAAATGATTAATTTCATCATTTCCTAACAACTTATGCTTTTGGGATAAGTGGTAGTTTATCATGGTATAAGAGTAGTTGGTTTTGAGTGCAAACATAGTCCCCACTCTACCTCCCATTTAAAACTTAAAAATTCCACATGTTGGGCCCCTCTTATTGGGGAGAGTTAGGGCCCACATGTGAGTGGGAGCCTAGAATAATGATTAAGTGAATAAATTCTTCAATTCCAAAAAATTTAAGCTTTTATGACTGGTGATAGTTTATCAAAGGTTATTTGAGAAAGGAATTGGATATCTTATAGGAATAGCAGGTTTCTTTTTTCCATCATTGATTCAAGTGTAATTGTTCTGCAGCCAATAGAGCTTTGGACTGGCAAGCAATTATTTAGTGTTTTAGTGAGGCCACATGCAAATGTGAGAGTCTATGTAAATCTTACTGTAAAGGAGAAAAGCTACACCAAGCCTAATAAAGAAGGAGAAAGAGAAAAAGAAGCCATGTGCCCTAATGATGGGTTTGTCTACTTCCGTAATAGTGAGCTATTATCTGGACAGCTTGGGAAAGCCACTTTAGGTCAGTTATTATCATGACTTGTGGATTCCGGATTTTATTCTTCCTCTCAACTTGTATCACTATTTTTTTTGTTGAAATTCATTTTCCAATTTTTTTCAGTCTTCGAACAGTATCTTTGGTTTTTGTCAAAACCTGATTTCTTGTTTAAGTGGAATATTTAAGGTTTTTAAAATGTATTCAGAAATCAGTTGATATTTACATTGTCTTAACTAGTGCGCTGAAACTGGCTGCAGTTGCAAAATGGAAATTGTTTTTTAATAATCAGGAAATTTGCTTTTTGTGGAGTTCACTAGGCAAGGGTATTCTGATTTTTTTTTCCATTTTCTAAACAAAAAAGCATCTGTTGAAACTGGCTGCAGTTACAACTTTTTTCCAAGTTGTATCGTCGTACGTTTGTTTTTTCTGCAAATGTAAGTTGAGTTGGATACTATTTTCTTTGTCCATTAGTGCTTTTTATAAACTTATTTTGAGATTGTTGGTTTTTTTTGTGGGGCCAAGTTTCTTGAGCTTTGCCCTCTTTTTTGGGTATCTGAATGAGACTTTTTGGCCTCTGTGGTTTATGAGCAATATCATAAAGGTTAATTTTTGAATTTCTTTTAGCTTGGATTTGTTTTTGTTTAGTCAATGTGTATGCTCTTATATACATAACTTCATTCCAGGAAACGGAAATAAGGATGGACTTTTCTCTGTTCTTCTTAGAGACTACAAAGCACATGCTGCTGCTACATGCATGAATCGTCTAGCTAAATTGAGGTACTTATCTAGCACAAGTTTTTTATTTTTATTTTTTATAATTAAGTTCCTGTTAGTCCTTCTTGGTTGGTGTTTAATATAATTTGATCCATATTTATTAAATATGCTATGGTTTAAGCTTTTTAAGTGCAAATCTGGATCCTTACTTTTCCATGTTCTTTGGAACATAATACATGCACATTTGTGAATATTGTGTGCACTAAAGAAAAATTGCAATCCGTCCATCTTGGCTGGTGTTTAATATAATTTGATCCATATTTATTAAATATGCTATGGTTTAAGCTTTTTAAGTGCGTATCTATATGCTTACTTTTCTATGTTTGTTGTAATGTAATAAACACACCTTTGAGAATATTGTGTGCACTCAAGAGGAATTGCAATCCATGCTTGTTCGTTCTTTGTTTGATTGGCCCAGAGAGTGTGGGGTTTTACACATTGTAATTCTTAGCTAGAGTTCCATAACTCTATCCTTTCTGCATGATTTTTGAAATTTTTTACACACTGTCTTTATCATCGTGAGCATGAGGTGAATTTTCACATTAACAAAACTTCATTACTTAACAATAAATAAAGTTAATGATATTTTACATTATTGTTTGGTGACATGGATTCTGTTTGACTTAATTTGAATTTTTTACTAGTGATTTATTCCGACAGGGATTTTACTTGTATGCTAAATTATATGTATCTTTATTTAAGCCTCTTATCATCTACAATTTTTTTTTGGATTAGTAATAGAATTTATTAATATAAAAAAAATGAATTGCCCAAAGTATACAGGATGTATATGAATGGGGACAATACAATCAACTCCTCAAGTTACAAATATCAATCAAATCATAAATTGAAGATGAAGAAATACAACCCATAGTAGACATCCAAATCCAGTGCTACTGAGTTCTTAAAAAGAACAATATCCGGCATGCTTCTTTTGATGTCCTCAAAGCTTCGAGCATTCCTCTCTCTCCAAATACATGACATCACACAATGAGGAGAGGCTTTCCGAATAATACCATCTCTACGATTTCCAAATCACCCTTGCCTTGGGTGTGGGGAGTCAGTGGATCATCTTCTACTTCATTGTTCTGGCTGATACCATATTGTTCTGGAAAGACCAATTTCAATCTTTCATGCTGATGCATTATGTTTCTCTGTCTCTGTCTGTTCACCTCTCTCTAATTTTCCATTCTTTTTAGGTGCTATCTTTATTTAGTTCGAAGAATGGCTTGTCTCCTAATGTTCTCTGCTTGTTTTATGATAATTTTCTGCTTGCGGCTTCTACATAGCAAACCTAGCATTTGATTTTGTTGGCGAATAATGCTAATACCACAATAAAGCCCACAACTTTGCCACAACTTGCCCACGTGGCGAGCTGTGAGTGGTGGAGTAAAAGTGATGTGCCCACAACTCCATCCCTCACAGCTTGCCATGCGGGCAAGTTGTGGGTTTTGTTATGATACTATTCTTTGTTGGCTAGTTGTGTTTGAGATCATTTGAAATCTTGTATCTCATTATAGCATGGAAGTAAAGTTTGCCATCTCTCTCTCTCTCTCGATACATTTTTTGATGTGCTTTATGGAATAATTTAGTTCGCTAATAAGGTCAATGCTGATTATATCTAGTAAACAGACATATTGTTTGTTTATTTTTATTTTTTGATAAATAACGTAAGAATATTATTAATAATAAAAAAGATTGCCAAACCGAGTACATTGGGGATGTACTATGGGGGCACAAATCAGGAAACAAAAGAACAACGGTCAAGAAACAAAGAAAAGGAAGAACAAGAAAAATGAGAAAAAACCACACTCCATTCAAAGAGAGTGTGTAAGAAGAAAGACTTAATCTCCAGCAAAAAGCGTTCACAACCCTCAAAACTTCTAGCATTCCTTTCACACCAAATGCACCAAATCAAGCAATGAGGCACTAGTCTCCAAACATCAATATGACGATGTCGCACAAACTTTCCTTGTCAAGCCTCAAACAACTCAAGAACAGTATGAGGCATAACCCATTGAATACCAAACAAGTAGAAGACCATGGACCACAACTCCCAAGCTATGGAGCAATGAAGTAGAAGATGATCCATGGACTCCCCACACCTCTTACACATATAGCACCAGTCAAGCACCATCACTCGTCTTTTACGAAGGTTGTTTGTTGTTAAGATCTTACCTAAGGAAGCAGACGAAGAAAAGAAAGCCACCCTTGGAGGAACCTTCGATTGCCATATCATTCTCCATGGAAAGGAAACAAAAGTAGGAGGGTGGAAGGAGCTATAATAACCTCTAACCTCAAAACCTCTATTCCTTGTAGGTTTCCAACAAACCTTATTAGGACCAAACCCCTGCACTATCGAAGAATAGACCAATTCCATAAACCGGTCAAAGGCTTCTTCTTCCCAATCTTGTGGTGGACGACGAAATTGTACATTCCAGTGAAACCTCCCAGCAGACCAATCCATAACTTCAGCCACCGAGGAATCCTTTGACCTACTAAGACGATAAAGCTCTGGAAAGGCCTCTTGTAGAGTACAATCCCCACACCACACATGCTTCCAAAATTTCACTCTAGTACCATCCCCCACATCATAAATAAGGAATTTAGAGAAGTTCAACCAGCCACTTCTAATGTATCTCCACAGGCTGACCCCATAAGGACTTGTCACCTTTTCCGTACACCAACCACCCCAAATATTCCCATATTTTGCCTCTATAACCCTCCTCCATAAAGCATCAGTCTCCATGCCATACTTCCACAACCATTTACCTAGCAAGGCAGAATTAAAGTTCCCCAACCGTCTTATACCCAACCCCCCCACCTGCAAAGGCCTACAAACCTTGGCCCAATCAACTAAATGTATTTTAGGTTTACCATCAATCCCATTCCACAGAAAGTCTCTCTGTAATTTCTCCATATGCTTTGCCACCTTCCCTGGTAAAGGAAGAAGGGAAAGAAAGTATGTAGTGGATAAGAAAGGCTTCTCAAATGGTGTATAGTGACTATCTATGAATAATGTTCATATAGTGCTGTAAAAATTTGTTTTTTGGTTGGGGGGGTGGGGGGGGGGGGCACCAACATCATTCCAAAAGCTTTAGGTTGACCTTTGAGCTTATGAGATGTCTTGCAAAAGAAAGTGGGTGGAAATTGATTATGAGATTTTATGGAAGAGAAGTTGATAGTTGTGGGGAATTTTCTGGCTGACTGAAATTGATGTTTCACATTGCAATTTTAGTTTTCAGTTTGTTAGAGTAAGACAGTTTTCATGTTAAGTGAAGGGAAATCTTGGAAGCTGTGAACAGTGATGTGAATGGTAATAAGTTGAAATTTTTGGTTCTTATGATTGAATTGTGTGATTGAGGAAAGGGTTGGGCTTGGTAAAGTATGATTTTTATAATTTTAAAAGGTATCTAGGTATGGTAATGGTTTCAATTTGGTCTCTTCTTTTTAATTAAAAAATTTGTTCCAGAAAATACAAAAATGTTAAATAAGGAAAAGAAACACTCTTATTAAATGAGCTAAAGTGAAATCTTCAAACCATAACTATCAAATCTGTGGGATTTACTCAATAAGGGGGGGCTACAACCCATTATGAACTAGAGGAGTCTAATAAAAGCTTTTTTTGTAATTCATAAAGATGAGGAGATTGAGGAGAATGTTTCCCGTTGAATTGGACTATTGGAGAATGTTTCCCGTTGATTTTAATAAAACTGCTAAGGCAAACTACATAAAATGAGAATGCCAAGATGGAAAGGTTGGCATTATATGTTTAAAGTGGGGTTGGCACTCATTAATGAAAAAGTTGGGGAAGAATTTCCTAAAATGATTTTGCCTTTTGCACTGGGAGTCAGATGATGAAAAGTTATAATTTAAGTTATTTATTACTTTTTTTGGGGGCAAGGGGGGGTAGGGTGGGGATATTTGTTATATATAATATAAGCTGAAAGAGTGAAAGGCATGGAGGGAACTCTAGAATAGTGAGGGTTGAACTAGTGAAGGATATGATAAACAAGGATGTGTTGTAGTTATGACCTCTAAAATGCACTTTGAAGAGAATAAAACAAAATGCGACTACAGGATGTGAACAACCACCTTGGGCACTCAATCCATTCCAAAAAGTTTGCTGATATTTTTATCCCCGAATCCTATTTCTTGGGGAACTTTGTATAATAACTGCAGTTGAATATGTGTAACTTACTGTTTGTATTTGTAGAATGTCTGTAATTGCAATTCACTTAAAATGGTCTATGGGGATATGTGATGCTCATTTTCAATGATATAACATCTGGATCTGATGAAATGTAGATTCAACAGTTTCATGTGAATAATTGTGTAAGTACCTTGGGTGCAGTGCGCGGTGGATAGGTAACCATGGGTTCTCAATTGGGATTGATGATGTCCAACCAAGTAAATATTTGAATGAAAGGAGACTGGAAACAATCTCTAGAGGTTATCAAGGTTGCCATGAGAAAATAAAGTTTTACAATGAAGGAAAGCTACCGCCTGAAACCGGATGTGATGCTGCTCAAACACTAGAGGCTGAGATAACTAGAATTTTAAATAATATTCGAGACGAAACTGGCAAGGTAAAGTTCTAAAATTATTTATTTTTTTATTTTGATGAATTTCCTACTTGTATTTGTTTAAGGATTCCTCTAAGGAATGCTAATTATAAATATTCAAGTATTGCAATTGTATGTTTCTGATAACAAGTGTTGGAGAAGTTTGTTGTTTGAAAGGCTTCCCTTGCCATCAGCATTTGAAGTTTATTAAAATAATTTACAGGAGCAACTATATATATATATTGTTTTTTTTTTTTTTTGTTAGGTCTGCATGAAAGAATTACATTGGAGAAATAGTCCTTTGATTATGTCCCAGTGCGGTTCCAAAGGATCTCCTATCAACATCAGCCAAATGATTGCTTGTGTTGGCCAGCAATCAGTTGGGGGTCGTCGTGCTCCTAATGGGTTCATAGATCGGAGCCTTCCTCATTTCCCTAGAAAAGCAAAAACACCTGCAGTAAGTTTTGCAGCTCTTTATCATGAATGTCTTAATTATGCAAGAGCTTGCTATGTTCTTATCCTAGTTTTTCTTTGGGATCTTATACCCCAATCAGTAAGTTTTGCAGCTCGTTATCACGAACGGTTTTTGAAGGTTTTCTCTATGATTATGGATGGGCAGTGAATGATTAGTAACAAAGGCAGTTTATGACAAAAAATAAAAATAAATTAATAGGATTTGCAGATCTATAATACACTGGCAATGACATAGTATTTTGCATTGAATTTTTTTTATCATCACCTATACTGTGTAGGTGGCTGTATTTTTTATGTTACAAGGTCGTTTATTCTAAAATGACATGTCTATAGAATGGCTTATTTATGTTTAGATTTGTGAGGGGCTGGCTGGCGTTTATTCATTGGTTTCAATGGGAATGAGAAAAAAAATTAAGAATGAAAAAAAAAAAAAGGACTGATAACTTTTAAGAGAACAAAAATATCACCACTATTATACCCCACATTTAGCAAATTGTTTTTTTTCCGTGATATCCTTGACTCCTAGCATTAAGGAAAGCTCAAAGATATTAAATTCCTTGTATTAAGGAAGGTACGTCTGAAAGAAGATATGCTCCGCCACTTTAAATGTCTACCCTTGCCATCATGGCTGCCAAATCATTGCTATTTGTGCCATAGATGCTCTTAGAGAAATAGAAAGATGTTATTATGAGTTGTTCTTTTGTGTTGTATGGGTTTTACTCTTTTGGAAGGGTTGGGAAATTTTTAAGAAGTTTCTAGTGATGATGTGTCCCTGACCAGCTGTCCCATACAAGAATATTTGTTGTCCTATTGTAACCACCCTTTCCTATCTAAGAAATGAATGGTAAAAGGGCTTATCATCAATAGTTTCCAGCTCCTCCTTACTGTAAATATCATTTTTATTGTTTTCTTACCTTTTTCAAAAAGTTATCAGGGCAAAATATTTGAATTCCTAACATTCTTGTCTTTGGTTCTTGTCCATTTCAGTTTTTTTCTTTGAGCCTCAATGATTACTTTGATTAGCTTTAGTGGTTTTGGGTTAAAGATTTACTATCTTGACGATGTTGGAAGGTGATTGAACATGTTGGAACACTATCTTCTTCATTACCGTTATCAAAGTTGATGTTTTTCACTGTTTGACTGGAGTGTCTGGATGTTGGCTTGGTGGTTTGTTTGGCATTGTTTGGTGGATTTCCAACGCTATTAGGTGTTTTCGGCTATTGCCTTGACAATTCTGACATTGTCATGATGGTTTACTGGTGGTTCTTGAAGGAAACTATTGCAAGTTTGAGTGGCTCTAACTTGGGGATAAGTTATGCCGATCTAGGGGTTTTCAGAAGATTCTGAGTACCACCAGTGAAGTTGTCAGCTGGAGAAGACAGGGAAGACCCGTGTTTGGTTCACAGTGCGGGTTGTTCCTTATTTTGGATAAGGATAGCTTAATCCTGGTAGGGGTACCTAGTGTTTGGCAGAGTTGGCCATTTGGTATTTTTGGATCTCAACAATTGGGTGTCACTTATCCTGGCAAGGAAAGTTTGGGCGGCCTTGGAATAGTGCCATTTGGATGGTTGTCCCTCATTGTTTGATGTGGTGCATTTGGTGGGAGAGGAATAACCGGCATTTTGAGGATTCAGAAAAAACAGTTTCAGACCTTAAACTCTTCTTTTTTAAGATTCTTTTGGACTTGGTTGCAGTGTTTGTTCAAAGTTTCAGTTTACTTCCATGTACAAGAATAGTGCTTTAATGAATTTTCATTATTTATATATTTAAAAAAAATCTTATTCACCTTTGATCTTTTTCATGACACAAATTACACTTTTTCCCTTCATATAATGAGATAGAGAGTGAGGTCACGAGTTCAAGACTCACTAGGTGTGTAACCTTACCTATAAAACAAAATTAGAAGAAAAAGACTCATTTGATGCACCTCTATTTTCAATTTTCTTTTGGTAAGTGCACCTCTATCTTTCATGGGTTTTTTTAATTAAAACATGGGCTGACCCCTTTGTTTGATGTGGTGTATTTGGAGGGAAGGAAATAACAGGAGCTTTGAAGACACAGAGTGAACTATGCCTGATCTCAAGTTATATTCTTCTTTAGAACTTTATTGGATTGGTTGTCAGTTTTGTGGTGTCATTCTTTATATTCAGTTGTTGATTTGATAGATTTATGTAATTTATGTGATTTACTGTATGGTCCCCATATACTCCCTCTATATTGGGGTGACTTTTATTTATTTATTTATTTTTATATCAATAAAGCTTTATTACTTTAAAAAAAAAAAAAAAAAAGGATTTAATTTTTGTTGTTGTTATGGCTCCAAGGAGCATTAGCATATAGTTGTACAAATCTTGTAGTTAATTGGGTAATGCATTTTGAGAAGACGTATGATGATTTGTTTACTGATTGAAACCTACTCCAAAAATTATCTAAATCCCCATTTTTTGTCGAGTTAGTTAATTAAAGTATATATTTAAATTATTGAATATTAGGATAACACGGATATAGATTCATTATATTGTTTTAATTGTTCATCTAATTTGCAAATCATGTGTATTGAAGCATTTAGAAACCTTCTGTTATTTTTGATGCAGGCCAAAGGCTTTGTTGCTAATTCTTTCTATAGTGGTTTGACAGCCACTGAATTTTTTTTCCATACAATGGGAGGTCGAGAAGGCCTTGTGGATACAGCGGTATAACTATTCTACCTAGCTTTCCAATTATGATTAATTGTGGAAATTTAAATATATATGTTGTGTTTTTACCAATTTTCCTAACTGCATGATATGGCTTTATCAGAAACTTTGTGGAACTTTTTACTCTGAAGATAATCAAAACAATAAGCTTTTGTTATTCTTTTGCTATGAAGAAGTACCATGAGTTGCATCACTCTCATAAGTGTGAAAGGAGTTCTCAACTTGTGGCTAGGTTGTTCTCTCACTGATATTACCTTGAGATAGCATATAAGCATCATGTGTGAAAAATTACTGATTATTAGTATTATGCATGTGCGATGCATGGTTTAATCTAAAATCATATGTAAATGAAAAAATATATTTTAAATATTTTATATTTTATATATTATATATATATTTTTCCTTTTACAAAATCATATGTAAAAGGGAAAACTTATTTTATGTTAATTTATCCTCTTTTTATCCTCAAAATACAGATTAAAACTATCCAAATTTTATCCTTAAAAGCTGATAAGGATAATTCAATTAAAAAAAATGATAAGAAGAAAAGAGACGTGTTAAAAAACTGTAAAAAAACAGTTAGTAGTAAAAGTTTTTAAGTTAATATTGTAAAAAAAAAAAAAAAAAAGTTATTAAGTTAATACAAAAGTTGCAGTACACATGGAAATTAGTTATGATATTCATTTGGCGCAACCACAACTTTTAAGCCCAAACTTCTATTATATTAGTATGTTATATCATATGATTAAGGACAAAAAGTTGGTGATTTTCCAAAAAAAAAAAAAAAGGTGATCCCTTAATATTTTCTATTAGAATTCTACTTATATAAAAGTTATGTAATCCATAATAGACTTGGATAGTCATTAATTGAATATATTGCAAAATATTAAAAAAAAAAAAAAAACAATAATAACAAAAAACAAATTTATGATGGTAAATTTTACCAATGAAAGGAAGATAAATGTGATTAGAATAAAGAGATAACGTACCTTAAGGATATGTGTTATAGGTAATTAAGTTGTATCCATTATCCATTGACCTTTTTTTTAATTGAGAATTATTTCCTTTTAAGAAGTCTTTTAGTTGTAGGACTACAATAATGGTAAAAAATT
This sequence comes from Quercus lobata, assembly GCF_001633185.2. Classification (NCBI taxonomy): domain Eukaryota; kingdom Viridiplantae; phylum Streptophyta; class Magnoliopsida; order Fagales; family Fagaceae; genus Quercus; species Quercus lobata. Next base: position 7,433,548 of record NC_044909.1, on the reverse strand, counting down.
GTAGTTCACATGGAAATTAGTTAGGATATCCATTTGATGAATTAAAACTAATATTAAATTTTATTTTAATTTTTTGTTGTTGAAATTTTTGGTAATAGAATTTTAAATTTTTTGAAACTTAGATGATGGACTTTACCTAAATTAAACTATCCTTGAAAAAAAATTCAAGGAAATATATCCTAACAATTAATTTAAAAAACTATTGTAATAATTAATGAGAGTGTACACTTGTCACGGTGAGGAAATAGCCACTTGGTGCAACCATTGCTTCTAGGACCCAAATTTTATTATATAGTATATGATATGATTTTGTATATGATATGATTTTCCAATGGCTGATCAGCCAGAAGCAGATGAACTCGTATACCTCTTAAAGACATAATTAACCTCTTCCAAAAAAGAGAGGGAGAAAACCCAAAGTGGAAAAAGCTATCCTCTACCTACCCTATCCCTATTAATAATTTATTTGATTACTACCCTTTTTTTTTCCTGTCTTTTATCTTTTAAAATTTTCTGCTAATTGCTTTGGAATTTTTTACTACAAACAATGAGAACAAGACAGATCTATGCATTCCTTGCAAGACTCTTGCTCCTTACTGCGACCCATTAGAAAAGTCCATAGACATGCAGAGTTGCCATCCATGTACAATCAATTCTTTGTGCATAAAAATTACCACTAAGGAAAAAATTGGAGTCTCCAAAGGCAAAAATTTGAGCTGAACTTGACCAAATCAACAAATTACCACTGCCAGGTTTTTGATGGGAAAATATGGAGAGGGCTATCTTCCATAGTTAGCCATAGCAATGAGTGGCCTCTAGGGTTGAGGAGAGGAGGAAAAAAGGGGGGGTGGGGGGAGTTCCCTAAGGTTGACACCTAGGAAGCACGGACACTAATACGGGTACAGGTACGACACGGTGACATGAACAATTTTTGTAATTATAACATGACACGGCGGATACAATACCGGTATTACACCGGTACAACATGGGTACGGCACCCCAAATGAAGTGTTCGTGCTTCCTAGGTTAACACTATTGCTGCTACCTTATGCTTTGGGGTGGGTTTCTGGTTTGAATCAACCAGAAGACAAGTCAGCTTTGGGCTTTAAAACCATTATATCGCTTTGATTATTGCAGGTAAAAACGGCTGACACTGGATACATGTCACGAAGATTGATAAAAGCGCTTGAGGACCTATCTATCCATTATGATGATACAGTACGGAGTGCAAGTGGATGTGTAGTTCAATTTCGTTATGGAGATGATGGCATGGATCCTGCATATATGGAAGGAAAAAATGGAGCTCCTTTGAATTTTGACCGATTGTTTTTGAAAGCCAAGGTTTGACACCCTGCCTTTGTCATGATTTTGAAATTTGTGTGATCTTCTTGGAGATGAGTTGATAGCGTCCATTTACAGGCTACATGTCCTGCTGGAGGGAATGCATGTCTTTCTCCTTCTGAAGTGTCTGAAAGAGTGGAAAGCAGGCTTTCAGAGGATGATATGACTCCTGAGGGTGGTTGTTCTGTGGCATTTAAAAATTCTTTCAAGTTTTTCTTGGATGAATATGTAAAATCTCTAACAAAAACAAGGGAGACATTGGAATCAGTTGAAAGTCTTGCTGGAGAGGAAAATTCAGAAATTCGGGAAAGAGTTATCAAAAATATATCTGGAGTTACCCCTAAACAGCTAGAGGTACTAAATGTTATTTTCTCAATAGTTTGCTTGCAGATGTCCTTTTTTTAAAGCCTTTTTAAGGGAAAAAATTGAAAATCTTATTTAATGCCAATGCTTCACTCATTAAATTTGAAGATCAAATGTGATAGGCCTGCTTCTGATCATGCTTGTCATTTTCACATATTGATGTATGTAACACTGTTTGGTTGTAGCTAGGTGAAAAGAAGAGAAAGGAAAGAGTAAGGAATTGGAAAGAAAATAATTTTCTTTAGGTGTTTTTGGATGTAGGGAGGAAAGGATAGAAGAAAAGAGTAGTATATATATTTCCTTCGTTTGCTTCCAAAGGGAAGGGAAAGGGACCGTATATGTTTTTATCTTTATGCCCTTATATTTAATTTTGACATATTTCTCCACTTTTATTGTGTAGTTTGCATGAATTATAAAAATAAAAATTATGTGCTTTTTTTGTATTCATTGGACCGTTGTAGTCAAAGGCGAGCCAGGTGCCCGCCTAGGCAAACCTTAAAGGGCTCTAAAGTGAGGTGCTCGCTTTAGAGCCTAGGCAAGCAAGACAATTGCCTTAAGCCATGAAAAAGGCGCTAAGGTGAGACCTTGATATACTAGTTGTTTACATAGTTTTGGTATTGTAAAGTCCACAAAGCTTCACTTCCCTCCCGTTCCCTCGTCATGGGCATGTTAGTAATTTTAGACTTATATGCGTTAAAAAGCTTTTTTAAACTTGAAAACTAATGGTTTTCTCCTCCTTTGTGGCTATTCTGTACTTTGTATGCAGTAGAGTTGCACTCTTTGTTTCTCTGGTATAGATCTTTTACAGTGCCGCCCCACAAACAACAACCCCCCCCCCCCCCCCCCCAAAAAAAAAAAGATGCAAGATAGGTGCATCTAATACAATTTTCTCTCTTACCCATGGTTTAGGTTTTCTTGAATACCTGCATCTCTCGTTATCATTTAAAAAAAATAGAAGCTGGAACTGCAATTGGAGCAATTGGAGCTCAAAGTATTGGAGAGCCAGGGACGCAGATGACACTTAAAACTTTTCACTTTGCTGGAGTTGCAAGCATGAGTATCCTTGATTGATTAATATTTTGTTGGAATGTTTAAATATACTCTAGTTAAAATTTCCAAAGGCATTTGGCCATTTACTTGTTGGATTTCAATGTTATCCTTTGACTCTTATTTAGACATTACACTTGGAGTTCCTCGTATCAAAGAAATAATAAATGGAGCCAAAAAGATCAGTACACCCATCATCACTGCAGCACTCAAGTCTGATAATAACGTGAATACTGCCCGGATGGTAAGAGGTCGAATTCAGAAAACAAATTTAGGCCAGGTATGGGATGAATTCATTAGAGGAATTTTTTGTGTATTTCACATTGGCTTTCAACATGATATTTGTTATTAATTGAAGTTTACAACATGTAAGAGTGCTAGCATCAGCCATTCTAAAATTATGCTATTTTGACACACTAAAAAGTTACTTTGTCTATTTTAACACATTACTTTACAATACACCATACATCACATGTTCTTTTTTAAGATTACAACACATTAGAATAACCTTAAAATTCCCTCTGTATAAAATAAAAATAAAAAAAATCCCTAGCCACCCCAACAGCCCACCACCACCCCATCAGATCAGAACCCACCCCTACAACTACCACTACTGCAAATCCACTTCCAACAACCACCACCAAAAATCAACTACAAATTGCAAACCCATATAAAAAACCCATCAACACCAAAACCCAAATGCCACAATTCTCGGAGAACCACCACCGAAACCCAAATGCCAACAAAGAACCCAAACCACCAACAATTGGACCACGCCATAACCCATTCCAAAAACCAAAGAAAATCAACCCAGTATTCACGGGTTGCGGTGCCGATCTCCATGGCGCCTGATCTCTGCTAGCGAGGTCTGAGAGAGACAGGTGTGGTCTGCGAGGAGATAGAGTGAGAGAGTAGAGATAAAAGAAAGAGAGGCAAATGGTAGGGAGAGAGAATTAGAATAAAATAAAGGAAATATTTTTTTACAATTTCTACTGTACCATTCTATTATCAGAACGGTAGTGTAGATCAATGCCAGAATTTATAGCATTTGGAACATGTGATATGGGTGGATTTTTTGTGTGCTAAATGCTAAAAATTTAGCATTTAGCACATATAATGCTAGTGCTCTAACACTCTAGATTCATGCAAGTTAATTAATTTTATTTACATTAGAAGTCTTCCTTCATGTACAAATTTTGTCTTGCATCCCCTTCTGCTCTCTGTTAAGTGTCAAGTATGATTTTAGTGACCTATTTGACCTTCCCCTCATGATGCAGGTTGCTAAGAGTATAAAACTTGTAATGACTTCAAGATTAGCATCAATAATTGTCACACTTGATATGGAGAGAATTCGAGATGCACAATTGTGTATTGATGCTAATAATGTGAAAGAATCAATTATACAAGCAAAAATCAAAGTGAAGAACGAGGTGAGCATTTGTTTTGGTAGTTTTTAACTTTTAACTCTCCTTACCCTTTTATGCTCTTAATATTTCAAGATCATATAATTCTGCAGCATATTACGATTTTGGATGGTGGGAAGTTGGAAATTCGTCCTTCAGAAACCGATAGAAGTAAAATGCATTTTCATCTCCACTCTCTTAAAAATGTGCTTCCAACAGTTATAGTAAAGGTAAAACTTCTAGAGTTTCCGTAATTTATCATCTGATGAAAGTCTTTGATGCACATCTTTTCCTTTCCTGTTTTATTTTCAAAACCATCCTGGATCACAAGCGTATTCACTACTTTATGGTTGACAGGGTTTAAAAAGTGTCGAGCGTGCCATTATTAAGAAAGAAGAAAATAAAAAGATGAAGACAATCAAGTATGGTCTTCTGGTAGAAGGGTTAGTTCATTATAACACTTACTACAATGGAGCTCCTAATGAAAAAAAAAAAAGTGTTCTTGAGTAAAGTTTCCGAGTCTTTGTGGGCTTGGGGGTCTTGTTTTTTTTTTTTTGTTCTATGAAACTATATACTGCTGTTTTCACTATATTTTCATATTTATTTCTTATAATGAGAGAAATTGCCGACCCCTTATTAAAATTTTTTTTCCCCAGCAAATTCTATATTAATTTATGTTTGCATTGAATGTGGTGCCAAGTTGCTTTTTCTTTTGATTAATTACTTTTATGTTTTGATGTTGGTATGACATACCAACATCAAAGCATTATATGAAGCATGGACACACCAAAAAGGGTAATGTGTCAGTGTCTGATATGGGTACACACATGGGGCTGCATGTGTGTCCCGAGTGTACACTGAAATTCTAATGTTGACATGGCCTGGACACAGTCACAACTCGGTAAGGATACTGCTGATAAAAACAAAAAAAAAGAAGGAAAAAACGTAGATCTTTTCTAGCTGCCACGATCTCCACTGTCCATAGATCTGTCCTTAGTCTTCAAATTTCGTTCTCTCCCCATTGCAGTGCCTGCCTTAGATTTGATGTTCGATCAGCCACCGGGACCCATCAACAGACCATTGCAACTCTCTTGCCCTCACTCTTCTCTTTTCTCACACCTCTCTCACCCTCTTTGGTGATGGCAGCCCATCGCACCTCTCTTGCCAGCACCCCTCTCTGTTCTCTGATACTTTTTATTTAAATTTTTTTAATTCTAGAACTAATGAATAGTGACTACTATTCTAAAGTGTAGGAACTAATGAATATTAAATGGGGAGAGAACGAAATTTGAAGACTAAGGACAGATCTATGGACAGTGGAGATCGTGGCAGCTAGAAAAGATCTACGTTTTTTCCTTCTTTTTTTTGTTTTTATCAGCAGTATCCTTAACGAGTTGTGACTGTGTCCAGGCCATGTCAACATTAGAATTTCAGTGTACACTCAGGGGACACACATGCAGCCCCGTGTGTGTACCCATATCAGACACTGACACATTACCCTTTTTGGTGTGTCCATGCTTCATATAATGTTTTGATGTTGGTATGTCATACCAACATCAAAACATAAAAGTAATTAATCAAAAGAAAAAGCAACTTGGCACCACATTCAATGCATTTGTTTTAATTATTGTATAGTCATTGGAGCTCTGTTTGTTTATCTATTTTTATTAATTGATATAATGAATAAAAATAATGTTATTATGTAGATCATTTACTTGCATTTAGGGGCGGAACTAGAATTTTGAAGATTTTAACTAAATTTAAGGGTAATTTTTTAATTATTGAAAAGTTTGGGGGGGCCATGGCCCCCACAACTCAATGAGTAGTTCCGCCCTTGCTTGCATTATTCTATTTTATTTATTAAATTGAATTATTTGACTGCTACTAGTAAAATTAGATATGCTTTTGGACATTTTGATGGTTGTTCATTATTTTTAAAACCTAAAGTAAACATAATTTATTCCTTAAAATATGCCTAAATATAAATGTTAATTAATTAATTAACTACCGTATCCCCAGCGCATTGTACCCTAGTTTTTTTAAGAAATGGCATATCCGTGTCAGGTTGTATCGGTGTCCATGCTTCCTATGCCTCCGTCCCTTTCTAAAGATCTAAATGTGTTCCTTGTTGGTTTTCTTTTGATCACAAAGCTAGTGGTGGAAATGGCACTTTGAAGTGTCATGCCTCAACTGATGAAGCATTAAAAGTCAATCAATTTTTTTGTGAATTTGACGTGTTACAATTTGAATGGTTGAAATTGCTTTGAAATAGCTACCTTCTATGTATGCCTTGAAATGAAAAATGTCAAGAGCACGTTAAATCTAATAGCCATTTCAAGTGACACCATACTGTTCTTTACCCCTTTCTAAAATTTTAGTGCAGATCTTGGCATCAACTAAATCACTTTTAATCCAGAGAAAATCAAAGCCATGAAAATAAAATCTCAGTCACCAACTGCTGTTGATGTGGAGGAATGATCTTTTCCTTTTGAACTACATCCCATCAAACAGAGCCCAATAACTCTTAATGCTATCTCCTGCCACTGATCTTGCCTCGGCTACACTTCTCAAACAGTAGAGAAAACAAAATGATGTAGTTCTCTAGCAGCTGAATAGTGTAAATGATTTTTAGTATTGCTCCATCCCTGAAGTGCATTCTCTACTAGTTAGTTTTGATATGTCCTCTCTTGATTAGATTTTCTACCTGATGAAATCTCCTTAACTCCACTTTCCACTCAAATGAATTTCACTTTGGTAAACATTCCAATCCTGCCAGATACTATGAAATTGCATAGTTTTCTGTTCATGACCCTTTAGAATCTTATAATTACTTGATCTCGGGGGGGATGGACCTCCAAGCTAGATAGAGGGGTACATGGGTGTGGTTTGTGGAGAAGTATCCGAATGGGTTGGGAGGTTTTTAGCAAAAATATTCAGTTTGAGGTAGGGGTGGGGGATAGAGTGAAGCTTTGGACAGATCAATGGTGTGGGGAGTCTCCACTTCACTTAATCTTTCCGGGTGTGTATAGGATTGCTTCCAATAAAGAGGCATCAGTGGCTTCCTCTCTTGAATGGTTAGGGATTGAGGAATGGAGAAGTTGGGATGTTCGTTTCATTCAGAGACCAAATGATTGGGAAATGGGTGGTGCGGATGAATTTCTCTGTACTTTGGGTTCTAATTTACCTCATACTGAGAATGGAGATCATATGTGATGGAAGTTGATGAAGAATGGGGATTTTGACATCCGATCGTTTTATAATAAGTTAAGAAACCCCTTGCCCATAATCTTTCCTTGGAAAGGTGTTTGGAAGGTTAAGGCTCCTCGGCGAGTTTCTTTCTTTGTGTGGACTGTTGTATGGAATAAGATCCTTACAGGTGACAATTTGAGGGGTAGAGGGATGGATTTTGTTGACTGGTGCATTATGTGTCGTTGTAATGGAGAGATGGTAGATCATTTGCTACTTCATTGTGGTAAGGCTTACCGGTTGTGGAGTTTGGTTTTTAGATCTTTTGGGATTTCTTGGGTCTTGCCAAAATCCGTTGCGGATGCTCTCTTTGGTTGGTGGAATTGGCCTAGAAAGCATTCGTCTAGCATTTGGAATTTAGCTCCGTTGTGCTTAATGTGGTCTCTATGGAGGAAACGAAATTGGAGGACGTTTGAGGACATGAAAAGTTTTGATGACCAGCTATTGGCTTCTTTTAATGGCTCACTTTTTGACTGGTCTAGGGCTTGGGGAATCACCACTAGTGATTCTCTCCCTATGTTCCTTAGCTCTGTCCTTTGTAATTAGTAGCTTTTCTTTTTTCTTTGTTCTTTTTCCTGTTCTTTCTCTGCCTTATGTTTTTCTGCATAAGGTAGTGTTCCTAAATATACATCCTTATTACTTATCAAAAAAAAAAGAAATTACTTGATCTCAGAATCCTCTCCTTTAGTTGGTCTTAGTCACTTGTTTGCTGTCCATATGCCCGATCTCTTAGCTTTATGTAGGCATTCCCACCCCTTCGCATTCATGAGTTACCATTAATGAGGCTTCTTAATAAACTTCAAAAGTTTATGCCTTGAATACTTGGAGTTCTTCAAAACCTCTTCCCAAAACTTACTCCATTAACTACAAAGGCCCCCAGAATTCCTTCATCTCAAATTCCAATAAGCAAAGTTTCTTTGTTTTCAGCACGTGCATTAGAGAGATCATCAATTGGGAGATCAAGTTGCAAAATATATTAGAAGGATACATAGGATTGAATTTTTTTTCTTAGTAAAAAAAAATATTTATGTTCAACTGCTTCAATTGAAATTGGTTTTTCTGTATTAATTGCCATAATTCTTCTTATTAGATGTGAAATGATTGTTAGAATCACTTAGAAAAGAAGACATAAATGATTGTCTAGTCCTCTTATTGATGTTTTTCCTTGGAAGAGTATTTGGTGTGTAAAGGTGCCTAAAGGGTGCCTTTCTTTTTATGGATAGCCACTCAGAGTGGGATACTTACCGTTGATAATCTTGTTAAGAGAGTTTAGTCCCTAGTTAATTGGTGTTGTTGCAATGGGGAAACCATGGACCATCTTTTGCTCCACTGTAAGTTTGCTCATGCTTTATCGAGTGAAGTTTTTTTGGTGTTTGGGATCTGGTGGGTGATACCAAAGACGGTTGCTTCTCTTCTTTTTTGCATGTAGGAATTGGTTTGGGGAACACTTGTCCAATATTTGGAATATGGTTCCAGCATGTATAATGCAGTTGGTTTGGCAGGAACGCAATACCCATACTTTTGAAGATATTGAGAGACCTTTAGATCTTTTCAAAGGTGTGGGGAGTCTGCGGACCACCTTCTTCTTCATTGCGCAATAGCTTACAGGTTGTGGACAATGGTGTTTTATCTATTTTGGGCTCCAATGGGTTATACCAAAGAGGGTTATCGATTTATTCTCTACATGGCAGGGACCCTTTGGAAAGCATAGAAATATAGCCTTCTGGAAGGCTGTGCCACATTGCATCTTGTGGTGTTTGTGGTGTGAATGGAATGCTAGAAGTTTTGAGGGATGTGAATAGTCTATCCTAGATGTTAAAGCCTTCTTCTTTCGTACCTTGTTAGACTAGAGTTTCTTTTAGAAATGATCGAGCATTGTAGTTTGAAAGTTCAATTGTACTACACCTAGTGTACTGGGTTTTTTTTTTTTTTTTGGTAAATAAAATTATTTTGTTACTCATCAAAGAAAAAAAAAATTTCTATTTGGTTCTTTGTTTCAGTGGACTCATATGTGGGGTTTTACGTAATGTATTTCCATTTCTAATTTTCTACAATCTGTTAGCTTTAGTTCTTGAGTTATTTGTATTTGTTTCATGTTCTGAGTGTTCATCATTGTGAACACGATGTTATTTTATTTCAATAAATTTCTTATTACCTATCAAAAAATAAAGGATAATTTATAATTTATCACTGCTGCAATAGCAAGCAAGAAAACAGAAAACCAGTTGGCTTATGTCATATGACATCTTGCACAACATCAAAAATTAATAGACAGTATTCAAATTGTAGTCATTTTTCGTTTTGCTATATGTTGAAAGCTGTTCTTTCATTTATTCTTAATATATGTCATGCTTCTTTTTAGCTCGGGTCTTCAAGATGTTATGGGCATTGAAGGAGTAGATGGTCGTAAAACCACAAGTAATCATGTCATTGAAGTGCAGCAGACACTTGGCATTGAAGCTGCAAGGAAGTGTATTATTGAGGAGATAAAATATACAATGGAAAGTCATGGAATGAACATAGACATTCGCCATATGATGCTCTTATCAGATGTGATGACATTTAGGGTGAGTCTTTCACCCCTTTCTGTATCATTGTGCTCACTCTTTCCCATAATGTGTTTCTCTGTCACGAAGACTATATTGAAGAAGAATATTATTCCCAAAAACAGGGTGAAGTGCTTGGAATCACAAGATTTGGAATCCAAAAAATGGGCAAGAGTGTGTTGATGCTGGCTTCATTTGAGAGGACAACAGATCACCTTGTCAATGCTTCTGTAAATGGTAGGGTTGACAGGATTGAAGGAGTAAGTGAATGCATAATCATGGGTATACCAATGCAGATAGGCACTGGAATGCTCAAAGTTAGACAAAGGTAAGAATGCAGTATTTACTATTCAGCATCTTAGTGTGGTCAATAGCAACTGGTTTATACATAGTACATTGATTCATACACATCACTTTATTTGATGAACCATGTTATCAAGAACCCTAAAAAAGCATTTAACGCTGTAGAAATTTCATAGAAATGCTTTCAATGTTTCAGCAGAAAAAAAATCTTTACTTCTATTTCATCCTTTTGCCCAAGATACCCTTACTTTATTTATAAATTTTGTCTAGATTTTTACCATTAACTAACATACAATTATGGATTCCATAAGAGGGGCGCTTAGCACATCAAAAGCATGGGCTAAGGCCTGGTGCAACATTCAAGAAATAATTAGCGGAAAAATACATAAAGACCTCTGAACTTTGTATCATAATCAAACTAGCCCCTATTGTTCTAATTTGAATAGTCCCTAAAGTTGGAGAAATGACAAAATTGCTCCTTTTACATTTCCTTTGGTTGAGCAAATGGAAAATTCTATCACGTGCATTGCACATGATATTATTTTAATAAAAATTTATTTTCAAATTAAAATGTAATAAATTTTTTTTTTTAGATTAAGTTTTTTTTTTCTCCTTCTCAATAACTTCTCCCTTAATGTTGGGAAGATAATGCTTAGGGAGCCTCCAATTAAGTAGTTAATATAATATATAGGGACACCACTTAAAAAGATTAAGATTATGAGTTTGGGTCCAACTATGTTATATTAACCACCAACTCTTGTTATTATTATTCAATTTGGGACTTCACTCACATGTTTGTACCCAATGCCTACGCAAAATCTTCTCTAATTCTCCTCTTATCTTCAAACTTAACTGATTTTCTCTCAAACAAACTTCAACTCTCTTCAGCCTATGGATGTGGCAATTTGGTCACTGGTGTAACCTAAAGGTGGTGGCTGGGTATTCATGTGGAGGCAGTTGGGGTTTTTTGGAGCGGTAAATGTTGGAGACATTTGGGTTCTTTGGTTTGTGGTCGAGATTGGTGGCTTGGGGTGGGGCCACCTTAGCCAACTATGAATGGGCTTGGAAGTGCCCTGCCATGAGCTGATTTGGAGTTAGATGGACTGAATTGGGTGACAACAGCAGCGTCAATTTGGGTTCTGATTAGTGTGTGGGTGTGATCTTGAAATTTTTTTTTGTTATTGTTTCTTGATTTGGGTTCCGATTGGTGTGTTTTTTTTTCTTTTTTTGGATTTAGTGTGCAAACAAGTGGAAGAAGTACAAGTGAATTTCTTATCATTATAAATTTGCATCAAGGATCAACATAAAGCCTCACTTTGCACTAGTGATGGATGAGCTCACTAAATTGATACTAAATTGATTCAAGAGGGAAGTCCCTTGGTATATGCTTTATGTAGATGATATAGTCTTAGTGGATGAAACTAGAATTTGAGTTAATATCAAGTTAAAAATTTGACAAGACACTCTAGAATCTAAAAGCTTTCGATTAAGTTGGACTAAAATAGAGTACATGGAATGTAAGTTTAGTAAAGGTAGAAACACAAATAAAGAGCTGGTAATACTTAATGGTCAAGAGATATTAAAGAGCGAGAGCTTTCTATATCTTGGATCAATAATCCATAGAGATGGAGAGATTAAAGAGGATGTGAATCATAGGATAAAAGTAGAGTGTGGATGAAGTGGAGAAGCGCATAAATCAGAGAATATCTATTGAGTTAAAAAGAAAATTCTATAAGACTGCTATACGACCAGCTATGCTCTATGGTACCGAATGTTGGGTTGTTAAGAAGTAACATATTCATAAAAATGAGTGTAGCTGAAATGAGAATATTAAGATTTATAAATGAAAATACATGGAAAGGTAGGATCTGAAATGAGGAAATCCGCTTAAAGATAGGGATAGCTCCTATTGATGAAAAGATAAAGGAAAGTCATTTGAAATGGTTTGATCATGTTTAGAGGAGAGCAGTAAGAACGAGTGAGTCGGTTTAAGTTGAGAGAACAAAAAAAGGTAAAGAGAAAACCCAAAATAATATTAGTAGAAGTAATAAAAAAGACTTATCAATTAAGGAAGCAACCAAGAGTATGACTTTAGATAAAATAGAATGGAAGAAAGGAGTACATGTGACTGACCCTAACTAATCTATCGATGATTCATAGATCCAAAATTTTTGTATTAAGGCTTGTTATTGGATTCAGACCAAGGGGTGGTGGTGAGCTTAAGGGAGCTGGGTGTGATTTTTTGTTTGGGTTTCTATTGATGTGTGTAGGTGTGAGTTTCTGTTTCAGGCTGGTATTTTTGTTTAGGGGAGGGTCGATTGGGTGATTCTGGCTGCAGCATGGATTGCATGTTTGTTGGTGATTCTTGGTTGCCAGAGAGTGAGATGAAAGGAAGACAAGATAGGGGAAAAACTTTTATATAAATATATATATATATATATATATTTTTTAAATTTAATCAAAATGCTATCACATGCAATGGTGCTCACATGATAACAATTTCCATCCACCTAACTAACGTAAATGTAGCGATTTAATCCTCTTCCATGCTTTAAGGACTAAACATTTCAAGTTAAAATAAGGGTTAATTTGGTCTTTTTGCATTTTTCCCAAGAATTAATTTTATGTTTTGGAATTAAAATGCTTATTATAAATTATAAAATCAGTCATAAGGTTCATCTTGGAATTCAAAGCATGAATGAAATGATCAACTCTTGAGTAAAGTTAAATTTCAGAAACCTGTGGGTATAAGTAACACTTTCGTACATCAATGCACATTAATTTCACCTTAGCGAGTGCCAGACCTGTGATCAAAAGCCATATTACTATATCTCTATTTAATTCACCTTTCATGTGGTTGTTAAACTAATTAGCTGTTGGAAGCATGCAGAATTTCTGTCATGTTAAAATATTTGATATTGAAGCAGTTGTTTTTACCTACATATAGTCAGGGATAGTTCTCAACATCATGTGCTTCTTTGTTTTTATGTGCATTCATCTACAATTTGACTGTCATACTTCTTAGTTTTGTTTGAGTACATTCCATAAGCTTTAGCTTACTATATTTTCTTTTCTTGTGAGCAGAGTTAATCTACCTTCGGAGCTGCATTATGGGTCAGATCCAATTCTATGTTGAGTTCAAGTCCAAGTTGTGTACTGAGGAGTTTCAGTTGCGGGCAAAGGTCGTAATTTTAATGCTGAAACCAAAAACCTTGGAAATAGACACTTTGCTCGGTATTGTAAGAGCATCTCCAATAGGCTCTATAAAGCCAATTTTGGAGAGCAAAGACACAAAAAATTACATCCAACAGCCTCTCTAAACTCTAAAATTTTTTTAGAGTTGCTACAGTAGCTCTCTCGAAGAGGAGAGCACTGTAGCAATTACTATAGCAACTCCAAACATTTTTCTCTCTTTAAATAATCCACCGATTGAATAAAAAATGATTTTTTTATCTTTCCTCCCTTTCTCTTTCTTCCCCACCCTCTCTCTCTAGCTTCTCATCAGGAAAAAATAAAATAAAATCTCCTTGCTTCTCATTAGAAAACAATGGGGAAGCAACTCTCTCTCACAAAATCTACATAGCTTTCTCTCACAAAACAATTTGCCTATCTTTTAACCCCCAAACAGTGACTCAACCACATTTGAGGAAGAACAAAGATCTAAGAACATAGGCTCAACAACGGAAATCAATAACCAAAATTTGATTTCATGGGTTTTGCATCATGTTTGAATTTATTGGTTTATGCTAGATTTGGTGATTTTACATGATTTGCCATTGCGATTGTCTAGGTTTAGGTTTTGGACTTTTGGGTTCTTTTATCTCAGTCTCTCTCATTTACATTTCTCTCTCACTCAATTTCTTGATCTCATCTCTATTTTGCTATTTAATTAATCTTATTAGAGTCAGTAAGCTAATCTGACTTTTATCCGTGTCTCTTTCACTTTATTTTCTAATAAAAGTTTAGGTCTCATCTCTATTTTTGCATGCCAACTATTCGATTGAAGGCCTTCCCTCATAGATATACAGAATCAATGATGTTGTTAGCAGCATTGTTATTAATACCGTTTCGGACTCCGTTTCGGTTTGTCCAGTGGAATGGAATATTTCGGTACCGGCCGATTTCGGCGTACCGTTTCAGGGTGTTTTGGAGTTCTTAAAAAATAATTTATATATATTCTTGTAGAACATAAAATTGTCAATTCTAATAAATAAATAACTAAATATCAAATAATACAAATCATTTAGTTTTAACTCTTAAGTCTTAAACATCAATAACTTAAAATATAACATCAATTTAACATCACACAATAAGAAGATTACAAGACAATAACTAAATATCAAATAATACAAGATTTACTCCTCCTCCTCATCATTATCCATGAGAGAAGGATCAAATTCATCATCAAAAGAACTCTCAAATATAATTTTTTTTTTTTTAAAAAAAAAAAAAGTTAATAATAGGCCAAATCCGGTACCGGCCGAAATTTGCATCTCGCCCGAAATTGGCCGGAATTGTCCGGAATGACTGGAATGGACCAAAACGGCCCGAAATTTGACCCGAGGTGGAACGTGGGGTATTCCGGTACCGGTTTGCATACCGGTACGAAAAATTTCGGCCGTTCTGGCCGGAACGGAACGGAATTAATAACAATGGTTAGCAGAGTGTTAAAAAAAAGTAACCTGCTTTTGGGTGTAATTTGGTTGTACTTTAATCTCCCAGGTGAGACTAACCAGGGCCATAACCATAGCACAATAGTGATTGTAAATCCACATGATTTTGTATAAATTTACTCATATATCTTTATTAAAAATATATACTCAATTAAAACAAAAAAAAAAATAATAACAAACAAGCAAAAAAAAAAAAAAAAATCAGCTAAATTTATTAAAAAATAAATATCATGTTGAAAAATAAAATCACGTCTAGTTAAACTGATTAAAACAAAAAACAAAAAAAAGAGAAGAAAAGGAAAAAGAAAGCAAATCCCTGTCATACTCACAACCAGGAAAAAAAAAGCCAACGTTGGAAAGCAAAAGCTTAAAAAAAAACAATTGGGGGTATTTTTGTCAATTAAGTAAATCACACTCTCTCCCTTAATTTTCTCTCAATTTTGGAAAGAAAACATTTTGGTAGGTTTAGGGAAAAAACTCCTGTGTCTCACCACATTTTTTTTTTCTCTTTTCCCAATTAAACGCATTCCAGAAAGTTCTCTCATTTTTTTTTTTTCTTTCCATTTTCCCTTAAATCCACTCTGTCAAACTCACCCTTAGTGTGTTGTGCAACATAGAAAAACAAAGTGCCATGTCAAGGGAGATGCACTAGTAAAGAAATCAAAATACATGACATTTAATGTGCATTTTGATGGAAATATCAAATGATATTTCTTCTGAGGTAAGCATAGAAAATTTTATTAAGGAAAATAGTTGGAGCCCTAATCAGAGGAAGTACACAAGAAAAGCCCCTAACTACAAAGAGACAAGATGAACTCTTATGTGTTTGAAGTCAATTTAAGTCAATACAATAGAACATAGCCAAACTAGGGATGTTCGCTCCCTAGCATCGTATATAGTAATTATTTCGTTAGTAAGCAAAGTTTTGAATCAATTTAAGAAAGTAACATCTTGAGCCCTAGAGGCTCAAGTTCAATGACAAGACTTGAGCCTCAAGGGCTCAAGTTCTCATTGTTGACATGGAGATTTTTGCCATCTGGAATTCGAGTCTCTAAGACTTGAATTCCATAAAAGAAGAATAAGAAGAATTTGAAGAACCCACAAGAAGAGAAGAACAAAGGAAGAAAAAAAAACTCACCCAGGCACCCACAGAGGAAGAAGACGAACAAATCTAGAGGAAGAAGAAGTGCATGTGGTGAACGCAGGAACTTGAGTGTCATGTAGATTTTTCTTCCACATCAGATTGCCACCACATGGAACTTGAGTTTTAAAGAAATCAAGTTCTAAGATGGAACTCGAGATGCTAGTTTACTAAATAGTTTTGCAAACATGGCAACTAACTAAAATGTTTAAAAAATAAAGCTAAATAAAAAAATCTAGCCAAACTTCCTCTCTTTTGTTTCTTTTTCCTTTTTTTTTTAGTGTCTGAAGTCAGCCGAAGTCAAACTCATATAGAATCCATCCCTAAGTACTCACATGTTTCTCAGCGGTATCCCATAGGCACTAATCTCATGAACTAAATAAATCAATAAGGGAATGGATACATATTGTAATTTTATTGGAATTTTAATCCAATTTTTTTTTTTAGCTCACCATCACATGTATTGAATTTGTAGACAATGCATCGAACAAGCTACAAATCTGAAAACATGATCTTAGAAAAAAAACAAAGCTTAATTGTGGTGATAAATTTTGAGCATAAAATCCTTTTAAAAGACTGATTAAAAGTACCAACTATCCAAAAAAAAAAAAAAAAAAACTAATGATATATCATTAGTTTTTTTTTTTTTTTTTTTACAACCATTGTGTTCTAGAGTTAACAAGGAAGGATGTAGAGTGTGCATTTAGAATGCTTCAAGCACGATTTGCAATTGTTTGTGGACCTACATGTCTTTGGAGAACAAACGCTCTTGATTACATTATGAAGGCATGCATAATATTGAATAACATGATAATTGAAGATGAACGTGATGCCAATGAAGCAAAAGACTTTTGTAGGGACACGATTTTTAACGACCCAAGGATGACGTTGGGCTCGTGTGTAAAGGGCCCGAACAATATGATTTGTAGAGAGTGGGTTTGGAAAGGCCTACCTTTGAGCGCTGGGCAACGATCTGGTCCTGGTTTCGCGAGAGCTAATACAAAGGCAGGTTTGGACAGTATGACTGAGCCTTACATCGATATGGTTTGAGAGGTTTGGCTCCTCGGAATTAGTCCGAGGAGCATTACATTCTCACCATTCTTCCTCCTTTTCTTTCTTATGCTCCCCCTTTCACGCTTTTTAGCTCTCTTTCCCTTTTATACTAGCATTCGCTTCCCGTTCTTCTCCCATGCGTCCGTCTTTCCTTGTTTGGGGCAATTACTCGTCCTATCAATCCTCACGTCAGAGTGGTTGGGAAAAGCTGGATAGCATGGTATGGGGTATGGGCTTGTCAGGTGCTGGGCTCCACGTTATGGCGTTGGCAGCTTTCTCGCTTGTACTGCTCTTATACTGAGTTTGTCCTTTTCTTAAGGCGTTTTGTGAGGTGTTGAGCGTGAGATTGTCCTCGGCCACATCCTTGGGCCTTCAAGGAGCTTTCATCGCGCGTCCTCGGCAGTAGGGCTCCTCGGCCTGGGTTTTGGGCCCTTAACACAAAGTGGGCTGGGACCTCAGATTTCGGGCCCCACAATTTTGATTATGAACAAATACTTGAAAGCATCCCAACAACAGTGTCACGTGAGCCTATAGAAGAATTTAGTCAATTTACATCATTCACTGTAGCCCATCAAAAAAATTAGAAATAGAGAAACTCATTCTAAACTTCAATTGGATCTCATGGAGCATTTGTGGCAACGATATAGAGAGTCATAGGATCATCTAATTTTAAGTTTCATGCTTGCATTAATTTTTATGTCTTTAGTCTTTATTGTAATTTTAAATTTCTATGTAATTTGAAATTTATCAAATTTTTATTACTTAAAAATTCTATGTAATTTGAATTTTATCAAATCTATGTTAATTTAGAAATTTATCTAGTCCATTTGAAACATATGACTGTTGAGAAATATTACCATATGATAAGTATGACCAAATAATTTTTTTTTTTTAAAGAAAAAAAAAAAAAAAAAGGCTATTGGAAAATTTGAAAATTTTTTTTGTTAGGAGATTTAAAAATATAGTCGTTAGGAATTCGAAAAATATAGTTGTTGGGAATGAATTAGTGATGGCAATTTTGCCCCATTTCGCCCTAGCCCACCCCTCCTTCGTTTGTCCTACGTTGATTTTTCCTGCCTTGCATAGGTGGTGGAGCGGGAATGGGGCCGAATTTTAGCATCCGCCATGGGATGGGGTGGGGATGGGTTTAGACATTTTAGCCCAGCCCATCCCCACCTCTCGTTGACAAGGGTTATAATTGTAAATTTTTCATACCCTAAATTCCTACTGTGGTGGCCAACCCTAATAAAATTGAGCTTTTTGGGCTTAGGCCCCCCAATTTAGTTGTATGTTGGGTTGTGATTATTCCACAATGGGAGGCCCAAAAGATGGCCTTGTTCACTGTAGATTAAATTTTGGATGTTGCTCAAGGCCCAAACTATCTTATCACTGGCTTCACCGAGGAAGTACAAAATTTATCGAGCCCATTCTCCTTTGAAATCTGAGCAGGATTCCTAAGTCCCCTAGATCTATTTTTCCTTACTCCTCTCGTGTCTCACTCTCCCCCATTTTTTCCAACCCCTGATCCTTATTCCCCCCTCTCTATTTATAGCCTCCCCTTAGTGGGGTTATTATGATGAGGGGGTTTTTTCCCACGTTAGTGGGCCCCTCTGCACTATATTCCTGACTGAATGGGATCCACTGCCTGTTGTTGACACGACCTCCTTAGAACTTGCACTAGACGTCGTTTAATGCTAGCAGACGAATTCCCCCAAGGCATTATTCCATGTTCACACAAATCAAGGGGGGCCACACCGTCTAAATGTTTAGTTGAGCTTAATTGGGCTCGGTTTAGTGTCGAAATAGACCGATACTATCTGGTGAATGGGCCACTAGCTCGATAAAATTTTAGAAAAATAATATATCCACAATATTTTTACAACAAATCCTAAGTGACAGATTGTTACTGGTTGTTATTGTTGGGGCAAAAATGTAATCTTAGTGTTAGATTCAAATTTGAACCAATAACAACTAACCACTTATAATTTGTTGTAAAAATATTGTGGATGTAGCACCTCTCTAAATTTTAAGCATTTTTTGAATTTTTTTTCCTCTAAAATTTTGTAATTTTACTATTTTAGTCTGACTTTTAAAATAATGACTGCAAGTCTTTGTTCTCAATTTAATATCTCATACCTCACCCATTGGGCTATCCCAAAATGAAGTCCTCACCCACTGGGCTACAGGATAATAAATTACTCTCCATCTCAAATTATGTGACCTCTATTTCATTTTAAAGCATCTCAAAGTCCTATTTAAGAGTTAAAGACGTCAACAAATAAATTTTTTAATATATCCTACACTTTATTTAAAAAAGCCAAATACACCTCTTTCACACAAGTCTAAATTAAAGAAAGTAGTTTTAAAAACTTTTTTTTGGCATATTAAAAGACAATGGATTAAATGACGTTCCCACTTAAAAAGCTTGGATTTTCTAAATAGACTGAGAAGTTTTTAAAGGGTGAAGACCCAGCACAGTAACTTGCTCCAGGGCCTTTGCGTGTCGCATGGCGCTTGTGCTGCACTACAGTATGGGTCTGCCGCACCCTATCTAAGTCTAAAATAAAATCTGTCATTCTTGTCAATTGGGCCAAATTTTAAGGTGGTCTATTTTTAAGCCCATTTGGTACCAAAAAGTCACATGGCCCTACAAAGTGTAATAACCAGCGTCTCACTTTCTATTGAGAAGCAATGTTAGCATCACAAAAAAATTGCACAATTATTATTCAAAATTTGTTATGTGGCAAGTTATACTAAAAATTGTGTAAATTTTTTTTTTTAGCTCTAGCGCTTCAATCAATTGAACTTGCAAATCCAGAAGCTCATATGCCATTTTGGCATTGCAATTTAAAGTGCCTACTTTGCTGGTATTTGGTAGGATTTAAATAAAGTTACTGTCAACTGTGCTGGCATTAGGTAGAAATTAAATAAAATTTAAAGCATCCTTTAAAGTAATTTTTATTTTTTCCCCTACCCTTATAGGCGGCAGCATCACCTTTTGGTAAGTGTAATGTATGTGTGCTCTCTATGTCACTTTATTTCCTATGTAGTTTTTTTCTATATATTTGTCGCTTGGATTTCATAGTAAACCTTACATGTGGAGCTTGGAAGCCTTTCAAAAATTATAAAAGATTGTGATTAACATAGTTTTATTTAAAATACACTTATTTTCTGAAGATTTTCCATTTACAGAAAATTAATTTGGTGAAAAGACCGCACCTTGATAATTAATGACATATGAGCTCATCTCTCCAACAATAATTTTGTTTATATTTGAGTCCTAATTAATTATGAACATTTTGTAAGTTATGTTGATGGATAATTTGATGACATGGGAGGGTTGAGCTCAATCATGCTTCTTATTAGCTCAGCTTCAGCAAAGACCAAGTGATCATTTTGGAAGGCAATAACGGCAATATTGGAACCTAATTTTTCACTAAACTCTATATTTAAAAACCATATTGACGTTAATTAAAGGTATGAATAAAAAAAAACACACACACTCTAGCCACCTCTTAGTTGAATGTTGATCTAAGCGATATCCCTGTTGACTTGAGTACTAGAGAGTTTCCCGCTTGCAGACCCTGGTGAAATTTGTAGTACTATTTCTTTTATTGTGTAATCTTTTATCATTTCTCACATCTAAAACTCTTTATCAATTTGATTACCAAATGGGACTACCAACTTCAAAGCACTTTATCACTATAATTTGCCAAACACTCATAAAGGTTAAAACTCTTAATTATAAAAGTTTCACAGTTAAAGCTCTAATTTTAACAACAATAATTAAGCACCACTATTTTTCCACTTGGATAAATACTGGAAACAAGTAATAGTGGTGCTTAATTATAACTTGAAAAATGATGGGGGAAGCCCGGGAAGGTATGATGTATTATGCCAGAGTTGAAGGAGAGAGATCGAGAAAGCATGCTTGAGCCTGAGGAAGAGGCAGGAACAAGCATGAAAGATGAGAAAAAAGAAGAAGAAGAAGAATGATGAATAAAACATATGAATGGCTAATTAATAATCATAGCACCTCATTGCATAAAAAAGAAGTGTGCTGGAACTAAAATATGGTTGGAACTATATACAAGCTAAATAGAAGAACTCACAAAAGTGTTAACTATCACTCTATAATTAATTAATTTTTACTTATTTATTTTGATAAGTAGATACCAGGGGAGAGAGACGTAGGGTTTAAATCACAAATATAAGACCCTACAAAAAAATTTCATTACCACTAAATTATTGCTTAAATTCTAAGAGCAGGCTTTATTTGGGATAAATAGGTAATGAGTTTTTTGTTTTTTGTTTTTGGTGAGTAGGCAGGGAGTTGGTCATGTTTTATTGTATTATAAATCACTTCCATCTACTTTCTTGTCTTTTTTCTTCTTTCTTTTTTAATTTCCCAATTTTAATCCTTGCAAATTGGCTCATTTAGGACAGGAAATTAATATTTCTGCATTTCGAAGTCAAATCACATATTGTTCTTACTACTTATAATAAGCTTTTCCAATACTTGAGGCTTTGCAATATAATTTTACATAAGAGGCTACAAATTGGAGTTGAAAATTTTACATGCAAAAAGGTCATCTATCTTTCTTGATAAATTGTCATCCATGACCATAATTGCCAATCATACTCATGAAAACTGACCGTTGACTGCCACAACTGGATCTAAAGTCTGACATTTTGTCTCTTGAGATCCTCTGGCCTAGTTCTCATGTTCTTTTTCTTAACCACGAAAAAAAAAAAAAAGATTTCAAAGTTCTAGGCTTCTTGCTCAATAAATTAAGATGATCTTAAACGAAAAAAAAAAAAAAAATTACAATATTTTGTCTCTTATTACATATGGAAGAAACAACACTGTTTCCTAGACATTGTTGAGAAACAAATCATAGTATTTTTTTTACTCTACTCAAAATGTTCTATTACTGTAATCATAAAAATGACCATTGACTTCCACAATTTGTGGATCTAAAGCATGAGATTTTGTCTTTTGGGATCCCTTGGCCTAATCACATATTCTTATCAATGAAAGCAAGAAAGAAAGAAAGAAAAAGCTGTGTAGCACAATAAATCAAGTCGATAAAATTGCCTACAAAATAATAAAAATGATTACAATATCTTGTCTCTTATTACAGTTGTATGATGAAACAACATGGTACCTGAAGACAGTGTTGAGACACAAATCATATCCTCTCAAAACAATGGCACACCCATCATTTTTTCTAGTCTTTAGAAATGCAAAAACTGAAAGAAAGAAAAAAATTGAGTAAAACAAACTAAAAATATTTTCCACAAATTGCTTACCAGTTGTTATTTGTTGCTTGCTATGGAGGATCTATCAATAGCAACGATATACCGCAACAACTCGTCGTTGTGGAGGGGTACACAGAGCCATGAGAAGAAGAGCTAGAACTAGCACTATGAGAATGCCTGTGAAATCGAAACCCCCATCGTCTGATTCAGAGCAACACATGGTTCCCATAATTATCACAAAAAGCAGTGTCTTTTGCTTTGTTTTGTGTTGTTTTTGATATCTTAGTTTCTTTGCATGAAAGCAAGAGAGATTGGAGATTGGAAAGATAAGGGGAAGTGTAGCTGTTTTGTACTGTAGTCAAGCTGACTTCTCACTTCAGACACTTTTTTAATTTTTAGTTTGCGTTAGGTGTAGGGAGCTTCAGTCGATGCAACCCATCGTCTCTCTAAATATTTAATTCTTATGGATTTTATTTTATTTTTTAAAGAAAAAAAGAAGAATAAAAAAAAAAAGAATAAGTATTAACAAAACAAAAGATACAAGTAACTTAATTTTAATATATTTCAATTTGATCATTTATTTATGATATTACTCAAATTTCATTGATTAATTATGTATTAAATTTGCAATAATTTCCCCTTTTGATGTACATAATCAAATAGTTTAGTAGAAGATCATCTTTCATTATGTTACAAAACCTAACTTTGATAATATTCATGATTAAAAATGATCATTCCTTAGTTGCAATAAAAATTTTAAAAAAAAATGTACAAACACAATCACTCTATCCTAACGGATTGGTAGGCTATTGATCTTCTAATACTCACTAGTTATTAGCATAATTCTAAATTATTTAACATTTTTTTAAGCCTAGATGTTGAACCATATTATGTTAATAATGGTGAAGTTCCGTTTTGAACCATGTATTTTTCTTGATTTGTGCATTATTGCAGATAAACCTTATTTCCTAACAAACGTTTATCATCTATTCTAAAAAAAATCACGTCTCTTAAAAACTTAGTGTGGGGGTAAAGTTCATCAGTCAACAGTGGGCCTTGACACCCATGCGGGGCCCAACCATAACAGGAAGTGAGGACATGGCCAGAGGACTTCCAGCCCAATCCTGTTGGGCCGGGCCGGGCCTGTTTAAGAGGCGTCCGAGGAGGAATGTCTCCTCGGACGCATCAAATGGGAGTCCAACACACACCCTTCACATAGGGGAAAATCGTCCCAAATCGAAGGAAAATGCTGGACGCATAGGGGGGCAACCACAACTGCCGCATTAAATGCAAGGAAGCTACTTTTCCAACCGCATTAATGTGGAGAGGACAGGAGAACATTATTATCTTGGCCAGTGCAACTCACAGAAAAGGAGGATGATGTCCTATGGGACAGGCACTCAAGTAGAGACCCAGATGATCAACAAGTGTAGGGCCATTATCATTCAAAGGATGCTATATAAGAGAAGAAAACCCCCATGATCAGGGGATCGGAAGCTGGAGAGCAAAAAGTAAGGAAAATAGAGAGAAAATGAGAGAAGTTTTGTAAGAAAAGCCTAAGTTGTTGTTCCGTGAACTGTTATCCCAAGAGGTTTAATAAAACGTTCCCACGTTTAAATGGTTGCATGGCTTACTAACAATTACGTGCACTCTGTCTTGACCTAGTTCTTCGACCCACTCTCTACAAATTCATTGTTGAGGGTCTTTTGGGCCAGAATCGCCTGCTCACTGGGCCTGGGCCCCAAAATCCGCCCCTACAATTGGCGCCGTCTGTGGGAAGAATTTGCGTCTCGACAAGTGAACAATAAGAAATGGAAGGATCAGGCCCACGCCAAACCGGACGTGCAGATTCTCAACGGCAGGACAATTTTTTAAATGTCGAACGAGGGAACGACCAAGATAACCAACGAGAGGGAAGCACGAACACCTCTTATACCAGTAAAAGCCGTTCAAAAGGGAAGGATCATGCATCCCATGAGAAAAACGATCGAAAGGCTTTACGAAAAGAGATCGATGACTTGAAGAAAAAGCTGCGCCGAGCACAGCAGAAACGTCCTTTACCCTCCTCGGGCTTTAGCAGTGACGAGGATAATGAATATCGGCGAAGATCAAGAACCCCCCCGAGCGAGACCTTTTCCTACGAGGAAGAGAGGCCTCGTAAACGCAACCACAAGAGCCCATCTTACCAAGGCCTGGCCAACGATGCCATGAGTAAGGCCCTGGATCGCATCTCCCAGTCGCCGTTTACCCGTAGAATAGAGCGGGCAGCGCTTCCTCGGCGGTTCCATCAACCAACGTTTGCTATATACAATGGTCGGACCGACCCAGTTTAGCATGTGAGCCAATTTAATCAGAGGATGGCCGTCCACACCAGGGATGAGGCATTAATGTGTAGGATATTCCCATCTAGCTTGGGACCCATGGCGATGAGATGGTTCGATTCCCTCCAGCCGAATTCCATAGATTCCTTTAAACAACTGACGCAGGCTTTCGGTTCCCGTTTCATCACCAGCACTAGAGTCCCTCGGCCCCTCGATTCCCTCCTATCCTTGTCCATGCGGGAAGAAGAGACGCTGAAGGCCTACTCGGATAGATATTGGGAAATGTACAACGAGATCGAAGGGAAATATGATGACGTCGCCATCAGTACATTCAAAAGGGGCTTGCCGACCGAACACGGCTTAAGAAAGTCCCTCACCGGAAAGTCAGTCACCAGCGTGCGCCAACTCATGAACCGAATTGACAAGTACAAAAGGGTCGAGGAGGACCAGCAGATGGGGAAGGGTAAGGCGAAGGTCGTCCCTCAAGAGAGGAGGGACTTCAGGTCGGAACGATTTAACAACAGTAACAGGCCGAGAAGGGACTATGTAGAGCAGTCCGGATCTACTGGGGCTCAGGTAGTCCATGCTGTGTTCCGAGAACCTCTTCACAAAATCCTAGAGAAGGTGAAGTATGAGCCTTTCTTTCAGTGGCCGAACAAGATGGCTGGCGACCCTTTGAAGCGTAATCAGAACCTGTATTGCGCATACCATCAGGAGCCCGGTCACACTACTGATGATTGCAGGAACCTGAAGAACTATTTAGACCGGCTCGTCCGAGAAGGGAAGCTGAGACATCTGCTGCATCGCTCTGAAGGATGGCAAGAACCATCGAACAATGAAACCAGACAAAGTACGTTGAGACCACCCATTGGCACAATTAATGTCATTCTCGCCGCTCCTGGAAGGACAGGCTCTGTCCCCTTCAGGGTAATGTCAGTGAGCAGCTTCCCGACTAAGCCAGATGACAGGGAATCCAAGAGGACTAGAATGAGCGCCACGCCATTAATCGGGTTCACAGAAGAAGACAAACAAGGAACTATCCAACCCCACGATGATGCCTTAGTCGTGACGCTCAGGATAGGAGGTTATGACGTCAAAAGGGTACTGGTTGATCAAGGTAGCGCAGTGGAGATAATGTACCCTGATTTGTATAAGGGATTGAACTTGAAGCAGGAAGACCTGTTGCCATACGATTCCCCCCTAGTTAGCTTTGAAGGAAAGGTCGTCATCCCGAGAGGCATGATTAGGTTGCCTGTGTAAACAGACTCAGAGGTGGTAGAAGTGAACTTTGTTGTAGTAGATGCATACTCCCCTTACACAGCCATCGTGGCCTGGCCATGGCTTCATACACTAGGGGCTGTGTCGTCAACCTTGCACCAAAAGGTGAAATATCCGTCAGGAGGTCAGATCAAAGAGATAATAGGGAACCAGTGAGTAGCTAGGCAATGCATGGTGTCAGCAATCTTGCGGCAGCAGGATCACTTAACTTCCACGCCAGCCGAGAGCGGCTTATAGCAATTACTGACTACGGTCCCAACTGCGGGCAGTGGAGGACCAGCCATGGAGGTGAACTGTGAGGGGTTGGAGAAAGTACTTGTCGGATCTGACCCTGAGAGATTTTTTCAA
This sequence comes from Quercus lobata, assembly GCF_001633185.2. Lineage (NCBI taxonomy): Eukaryota > Viridiplantae > Streptophyta > Magnoliopsida > Fagales > Fagaceae > Quercus > Quercus lobata. The sequence goes on along the minus strand of NC_044909.1, from coordinate 7,407,223 downwards.
ATTGGCTCGGAATTGCCGCCCCAAGAGAAGTCGGCGCTGACTGCCTTCCTCCGACAGAATTTAGACGTATTTGCTTGGGACCCCTATGAGGCCCCCGGGGTCGACCCAGATTTCATCTGCCACCGCCTTAACGTGAACCCGGCCATAACACCTAAAAGGCAAGCCCCTCAACGACCGTCGAAAGAACATACTGACGTCGTGATAGAAGAGGTCACAAGATTGAAGAAAGCAGGGGCTATCAAAGAAGCCTTCTATCCCGAGTGGTTGGCTAACACGGTAGTGGTAAGGAAGAAGAGCGGGAAATGGCGGGTCTGCGTAGACTTCACCGACCTAAACAAGGCGTGCCCAAAGGATCCCTTCCCTATGCCCCAGATAGACCGGTTGGTAGATTCAACTGTCGGACATCCTAGAATGAGCTTTCTAGACGCTTTTCAGGGCTACCACCAGATACCCTTGGCCGCCGAAGACCAGGAGAAGACTGCTTTTGTCACCCCAGTTGGGAATTATCATTATAAAGTGATGCCCTTCGGCCTAAAAAATGCTGGGTCAACCTATCAAAGGATGATGACCAAGATGTTTGAACAGCAGATGAGTAAAAACATTGAAGTGTACATAGACGACATGGTGGTTAAAAGTAAGTTGGCTCCCAACCATATTGACGACCTTGGCAACGTTTTTTAAATACTAAGAAAGTATAAACTACGGTTGAACGCAACCAAATGTTCATTTGGAGTGGGATCTAGAAAATTCTTGGACTATATGGTGACTCACAGAGGCATTGAGGCTAACCCTGACCAAATAAGAGCCATCCATAACTTGCAGCCTCCTCGGGACCCTAAAGAAGTCCAGAAGCTTACTGGTATGATAGCAGCTTTAAACCGTTTCATCTCGCGCTCAGCAGATAGATGCAAGCCATTCTTTCTCCTATTACACAAGTGGAAAGGATTTGAGTGGAATGAAGACTGCGCTGTAGCTTTCCAACAATTAAAGGAGTACCTCACCCGACCGCCAATTATGTCCAGTCCAAATGCCGACGAGGTTTTGTTTGCCTACATTGCGGTAGCCTCGCATGCGGTGAGCTTAGTGCTAATCCGAGAAGACAACGGCACACAGCGACCAGTCTATTACGTTAGTAAATCACTGCAGGAGGCAGAAACACGTTATCTTCCCCTCGAGAAGGCTATCTTGGCTATCGTGCAGGCCACGCGAAAGCTTCCACACTACTTTCAAGCGCACACTGTGGTGGTGCTGACACAACTCCCCATAAAGTCTATCCTACGCAGCGCCGATTACACAAGTAGAATTGCAAAGTGGGGAACGATCTTGGGCGCTTTCGATATTAGGTACATGCCTCGTACTGCTGTAAAGGGCCAGGTCCTTGCCGACCTAATAGCAGAGTTTGCGGAGCCCACGCTAGAGGAACAAAATGTGGCGGGACCTCTAGGGGCTGATGAGAAGATGATCAGCACGGTCTCCCAGCATGAAAACACCTGGTGGAAAGCGCACGTCGATGGCGCAGCGAACCAAAGGGGCTCAGGGTTAGGACTTGTCCTGCTCTCACCTGAAGGGATAACCATAGAGAAGTCATTGAGACTCGGGTTTTCAGCCACGAATAACGAAGCCGAATATGAGGCGCTATTGGAAGGAATGGGAATGATCTGGAAGTTGGGGGGAAAATCCGTAGACATGTTCTCGGATTCAAGACTTATTGTGGGGCAGATAAATGGGGACATGGAAGCAAAGGACGAAAGAATGCAAAAGTATCTAGTTCGGGTTAAGCACCTGCAGACCCAATTTCATCACTTCCGCCTGACACACGTACCCAGAAGTGGGAACACTCATGCTGATTCTCTCGCGACGTTGGCTACCTCATCGGCTCAACCCCTACCTCGAGTCATTCTGGTAGAAGAGGTCCTCTGTCCATCAACAGAAAAGGCCAATGGGTTTGGAATACATAACATCAGGGCAGGACCGAGCTGGATGGACCCTATTGTTCTGTACTTAAAGCATGACACCTTGCCAGACGATAAGGTTGAGGCTGGTAAAATCAGGAGAAAGGCTACTCGATTCTGGTTATCGGAGGACTCCAAGCTTTACAGACGCTCGTTTTCAGGGCCGTATTTGTTATGTGTGCACCCAGAGGCTGCAGAACTCATCCTGGAGGAGTTACATGAAGGAATTTGCGGAAGTCACACGGGGGGTAGGTCTTTGTCTCACAGAGCCTTGACGTTGGGTTTCTGGTGGCCGAGCATGCATAAGGAAGCCCTGGATTATGTGAAGAAGTGCGACCAATGCCAGAGATTCACTCTGAGCATACACCAGCCTGGTGGAGAGCTAAACCCAATGTCCAGTCCCTGGCCATTTGCACAATGGGGCCTAGATATACTTGGTCCATTCCCTAAGGCCACAAGGAATAGAAAATTTCTTCTCGTCGGCACCGACTACTTCACCAAATGGGTAGAGGCTGAGGCGCTGGCAAACATTAGGGACGTCGATGTCAAGAAGTTTCTCTGGAAGAATATAGTCACCAGGTTTGGCACCCCACACACCCTGGTGTCGGACAACGGGCTCCAGTTTGATAGCAAAGCCTTCAGAAGGTACTGCAGCGAGTTGGGAATTGTTAACCGGTATTCCACGCCAACTTACCCCCAGAGTAATGGCCAAGCAGAAGCCGTCAATAAGACCATAATGAACGGACTGAAAAAGAGACTAGATGACGCAAAAGGAAGATGGGTAGAGGAGTTAGCCCATGTCTTGTGGACATACCGCACCATGCCTCGTAGGTCCACAGGGGAAACCCCTTTTTCAATGACCTATGGGGCCGAGGCTGTCATTCCACTGGAGGTGAACTTCCCAACCCAGAGGACCACCACCTTTTGTCCCGCTACCAATGACAAACTTCTAGAAATGAGCTTGGACCTCATCGACGAAAGAATGGAAGGCGCGATGGTCCACCTAGCTAACTATCAGCAGAAGCTCAAGCAAGGTTACGACGCCAAGGTGAAGTCCAGGCCATTAGCGCCTGGAGATCTAGTACTAAGGAAATTCTTGGGCATTGTGAGGAACCCCGCATGGGGAAAGCTCGGACCAAACTGGGAGGGACCGTACCGTATAACTTCTGTAGCTGGCATAGGAGCCTACTTTTTAGAAGACTTGGATGAACGTGTAGTTCCACGCCCTTGGAATGTAAACAACCTGAAAAGGTACTGTTATTAATGAAATATGTAATCTTTGGTGTCGTATTGTTGTGAAATTACTTGATTTAAGTGTTAAACAGAACCCAAGTCTTGCCTGACGCTTCGGACCACAGACTTGAGGGAAATTAACCGCAAAATGGTTCGCCCTAAGTGTTAAACAGAACCCAAGTCCTGCCTAACTTCTCGGACTACAGACTTGGGGAAAATTAATCACGAAACAATTCCAACTAAGTGTTAAACAGAACCCAAGTTCTGCATGGCCCCCTAGACCACAGACTTAGGGGAAATTAACAATTAAGCTATTCTAGCCGAGTGTTAAACAGAACCCAAGTCCTGCATGGCTCCTCGGCCACAGACTTGGGGGAAATTAACTGCGGTGCCCCTAAGTGTTAAACAGAACCCAAGTCCTACCTGGCTCCTCGGACCACAGACTTGGGGGAAATTAACCATGAAGCAATTCCAACTAAGTGTTAAACAGAACCCAAGTTTTGCATGGCCCCCTGGACCACAGACTTAGGGGAAATTAACAATTAAGCTATTCTAGCCGAGTGTTAAACAGAACTCAAGTCCTGCATGGCTCCTCGGCCACAGACTTGGGGGAAATTAACCGCGGTGCCCCTAAGTGTTAAACAGAACCCAAATCCTGCCTAACTCCTTGGATCGCAGACTTGGGGGAAATTAACCACGAAGCAATTCCGACTAAGTGTTAAACAGAACCCAAGTTCTGTATGGCCCCCTGGACCACAGACTTGGGGGAAATTAACAGTTAAGCTATTCTAGCCGAGTGTTAAATAGAACCCAAGTCCTGCATGGCTCCTCGGCCATAGACTTGGGGGAAATTAACCGCGGAGCAGTTCTCCCTAAGTGTTAAATAGGGCCCAAATCCTGCCTGTCTCTTCGGACCAGGGACTTGAAAAAATAAGGTTCGCGGCCAGTGCGCCTAATTATTAACAATCGTTCTATTCACGTATTCATTCACTTACGCTCGGTTATCAACAGTTAGTGAAGAAATAGACATCCATTCATGATAAAAAAAAAAGGGGTAGACAACAATATTTGAAAAAAAATAACCTTTGTCATTAAAATCTAAAAGTAGTTCTGTTTACAAACATTGGCGAGGCAAAACAAAACAAAATACAAAAACGAGACAAATAAATCCTACACTAGTCTCCTAGGAGCCCTGAGCAGGAGGGGGCTGACCATCAGCTGCTTGGGCCCCCGGGGCAACCTCTTTGGCCTGTGCGACGATCTCGTTGATGGAAAGGCTGTCCTCAGATGGCTTGTCCTGCGCGGCTTGCTTATCGCCCCCAGCTTCGAGAATAAAGGAGTTTGTTGGAAGAGGCTCTTTGGAGGCATCCTGGTCAGGAATTTCGCGTACATCCTTTGGGAAGAAGATGTTCTCAGCCTTCCTGAGATCAGAATCTGCGGGGACAGCTGCCCGATCCAGGGCTACACCCCAAGACGTGGTGATGTATTCCCTGCAGACAATGGCTACCTCCTCGGCCAGCCTAGCCTCAGTATCATGAACTCCACGCTCATAGGAGGCTGCCACAGCCTTCTCAGCAGCTTCCCTGGCCAAGCGGGCCTCTTCCTTAGTCCTTGCGAGCTCAGCTTTGAGCGTGGAGACCGCCTGCTGCTCCGCCGTAAGTTTCTCCTCAGATTGCCGGAGCTTTATGCGCAGTTCATCAGCTTGCTTTTCGACATTCTTAAGGTCGGCCTCCGCGCTCGCATGAGCCTTCTTCACCTCCTTTATTTCTTTATCCTAGCGATCAAAATCCTATTTGAGATCACCAGCAACCTTCTCGGCGGCATAGCGGGACTGAGCCTCCCTATGCAAGTCCTCGCGAGCCTTCTTGGCCCATTCCTCCGCAACAAAAATCTGTTGAGTGACCTGCGCTCGGAAGTAAATAGAAACCCTATTAAAACATGACGATAATAGGGTGCGCAATATAGGGACGAGATAGAAGATTCCACTTACCATGGCCATGTCCCTCTTCAAGGACATGAAAAGTTCTGGCTGGCGAGTCTTTCTGAGCCCCTCCATATCACGAGGTAAGAGAAGAGGTTGTTGCAAGGCCTCGGCCAAGTATGATGCCTGCTCTCGTTGGGATTCCCATAGGGTCGCATCCCAAGGGATCGGGGCGCCGTCCAATTCGATCCGAGGCGACCATGTTCGTTGTTCCCTACGAGTGGCTGCCTCGTCCTGGGTATCAGTGGACCTAGTCCTCTTATCTCGGGGCTCTTTTGTTTCCTTGCCCTTCTTCTGAGGCCTGACCTTCTCACGGCCAATCTCTCCCTCCTCCGTTTCTTCTACCTGCCTTTTTCGCCTTAAATTAGGCATAGGCTGCAGTGCTGCATTCGACGAGAGGGGAGGGAGAGGAGGAGCGGGAGCCTTAGTGGCAGCTTGCTCCTTCGAGACATCTTTAGAGGACTGCCCCTTGCTCCTGTTGGATAGAAGGCCCCTGAGGCCTGTTCTCGGCTTCAAGTCCATTCATTCTTCTTCAATTTCTTCGCTGGTGTCAACTTGTGCGATGACTAGACCAGTATCAGGAGCCGCTAAAGCACGGTCTAGATCAGCGTCGGAGTCCGAGAGCTCTATTACCCTGGCTGACACCTCTCCTTCCTCGAGAAAATGGAACTGGTCTATTTGTTCTTCCAAGGATGAATGCGAAGAACCAGCCTCCTCTTCCGGGATAACCACTGGGGGAAAGGCATGTTGGGGAGGCAACTGAATAGGAGGTAAGTCTGTTGAAGCAAGGAACCCCGGTATGGATACGTCAATACGTGCCAATCTTGGACTGCCAGCCCTTATAGCTTGGCCGGGGTCCACCAAGGATCGAGTGAGAGGAACGTAGTCCAAAATCAAAGGAGCCGACCGTAATTGTCCGTCTTCGCTCACGAAAATCTCATATCTCAGGAGGAAATTTAGAGCCGGGACGTTGACCAAGCTCAGCCGAGGGGATGTTCGCTCCTTGTCTGCAAAGGCCGTTAAAGGGTTTGTGTTAGTCCGAGGAGGCATGCAACCAAACCAACAAGTTTAAAAAGGAAAAGAAAGAAAGAAAAACAAAAAGGGGGGAGAGCTCGAAACTAAGGTCCTCCCCACGGAATCTAATTCTATGACACCCCACCTGGCTCTCCTGCCCTAGTCGGACAGTGAAGGCCGTCATGCCATGGTCCGGAGACGATCAGATGGTCGTCCTTCAAGCCTTTGCTGGACTTGGGAAGACAGGATATCAACCTCACTTCGTCAGTCCTGGACTTTAGGTAATATGAGTCGCCGAGCTTGTGGCATTCATAAAGATGAACCACGTCGTGCCATGAAAGGCCGAGGTTCATCTGGTCGTTTAAGGCGTCGGCGCACCCCAGGATCCGGAACAGGTTCGCGGTGCACTGGTGCGGGGCCAACCTATGACCACGTAGGTAGTCCCTAGTTATTCTCCCCATTGGAATCGTCATTCCTCCTTCCACGAAGGCTATCATTGGAATTGCGACTTCCCCCGTTCTTCTCTTGAACAAAATTTCCTCCTGGTGGCAATACTCTAAACCTACCTTCGGTGGAATACGATACTTCGCCCTGAAGCCAGCCATACCGGTCGGAGAGTTTACCATTTTTTCAAGCCTACCCATCCCCTCTAATCCTAGACAACGAGAAGGCAGTTTGTCTAATGAAGAGTAACAAAGAAGAAGCGTGCACTTACGAGTAAGAAGCTCGACGGAATCTTCAAGAGAACGGCGGTGAAGGTAAGAACGCGCTGAAGGAGAAGGCTCTAAGGTGTTCTGAATACTGGAGTGTTCGTCAAAAGCGAGGAAGGAACGCCTTCCAAAACCTTATATACTCAGAGGGAGTTAGACAGACACACTCCCGCCTAGAGCAAATGAAATGTTGTCCACCGTTGATCCGGTCTCCAACCGTTGGATTGAAAGAACGTAAAACTCCAAAAGCTGCGGTTACTTCCCCCAGGGTCAATAAATGCCTGCAGCATTAATGAGGCACGTAAGGGCATGCCTTCGCACGTGCAAAGCAGGGATCCCCGGCGAACTATCCAATGGGTATCAAAATCCCGCCTTTCCTCCTTGGATCACGAAGAAAGAGTCGGAATTTTGAGGGGCTATTGTGGGGGTAAAGTTCATCAGTCAACAGTGGGCCTTGACACCCATGCGGGGCCCAACCATAACAGGAAGTGAGGACATGGCCAGAGGACTTCCAGCCCAACCCTGTTGGGCCAGGCCGGGCCTGTTTAAGAGGCGTCCGAGGAGGAATGTCTCCTCGGACGCATCAAATGGGAGTCCAACACACACCCTTCACATAGGGGAAAATCGTCCCAAATCAAAGGAAAATGCTGGACGCACAGGGGGGCAACCACAACTGCCGCATTAAATGCAAGGAAGCTACTTTTCCAGCCGCATTAATGTGGAGTGGACAGGAGAACAGTATTATCTTGCCCAGTGCAACTCACAGAAAAGGAGGATGATGTCCTATGAGACAGGCACTCAAGTAGAGGCCCAGATGATCAACAAGTGTAGGGCCATTATCATTCGAAGGATGCTATATAAGAGAAGAAAACCCCCATGATCAGGGGATCAGAAGCTGGAGAGTAAAAAGTAAGGAAAAGAGAGAGAAAAGGAGAGAAGTTTTGTAAGAAAAGACTAAGTTGTTGTTCCGTGAACTGTTATCCCAGGAGGCTTAATAAAACGTTCTCACGTTTAAATGGTTGCATGGCTTACTAACAATTACGTGCACTCTGTCTTGACCTAGTTCTTTGACCCACTCTCTACAAATTCATTGTTGAGGGTCTTTTGGGCCAGAATCGCTTGCACACTGGGCCTGGGCCCCAAAATCCGCCCCTACACTTAGAATGGAGTTTTTTATTTATTTATTTAGAATCATTTAGAATGGAGTAAAGAATAAACAACTCCATTATTTTTTTGAAGTGAAAAACTTTATTCATAAAACCAAAATAATCCAGTACATTAGTTTGCAGTTGGTGAAGAGTGGGTTATTCACCAAACAACTCAATTATATGTTAGTTCAACTGGTAAACTCTATGATGGTTGTATAAGAGATTTGAGATTCAATCCATGCTTACAGTAAAAACTGATTGATGTCTTGGTCTAATAATAAGAGCTATCATCGGAAGCAAACGCCATGAGTTGAAACTCTCTCTCTCTCCAAAAAAAAAACTCCATTATATGTTCACTAAACCGATAATTTGATTATTATAATTGATATTTATTGCAATATAAAAAATATCTAATCAATAATGAAGCTAAATTTGTAAAGTCATCTTACTAATGACGAAATAAAACACCCAAATAATCTTCTATATAGAGCCAGACAAAATGGTATTGTCCAAAATTTGAAATCAAACACTTTTAATTTTTGGTCCCAAATGAAGATAGAGCCAAAAATTTGTGTTGGGAGGGGCAAAAAAATTGATCACCCTGACCTTAAATCTTTTTTAATTCCAACTGAAATAAGATCGAATATGATTCTCTTAACAATCTATTCTTGCAAATAAAGTTACATTTAATTTATACATTTAACCAAATCTGTGAGTATAGTGGCTGAATTTGAATGCGTTTTTAATTTGATATTTGTTAAGTGGGGACTGAGGCATCTCTCTATCAGTAGTTAGCAAATGTTAACACTAAACGACAATTAAACAATGATTCTTAAAAAAAAAATAAAGAATTAGACAAGGAACGTGGTACAAGAGAGTGATTGAGTGAAGACAAAAACAAATGTGAAAACAACAAAAAATTTCTTAATACAATTACAAAGACTAATATAGTTGTCAAAGTTGAGTTGAATTGTTAAATAAAAGAATTTTCCAGATTAAAGACATAAACTAATTGATAAAAATATTCTAAGAAATAATAATTAAAGTTCACTAAACAACAATAATTAATATCTTTATTTATTTAATTGAGATGGAAGTCCTACTTTAACTTAATCTAAGTGTACGTGTATGAAACTCCATCTTAAAAACTTGACTTGAACTCCAACCCTTATCTCTCTACCTCACAAAAACTTGTACTTATAAAGTGACCATCATGTCAATGGTGCATGGTGGTATTGTATTTAGAAACAATAGATTATTTCTAAGATTTAATCTTAGCAACCATAATTAGTATGTTTATTATATTAAGAAATAATATACCAAATGAACTTATAATTTATCTTTTATTTTCTTCCTAGTACTATGGACAAATTTGTAATAAGAAAATCTTGTAAACTGCAAGATTCATCTACTGCTCAAGATTTATCATTGTATTGGTCCCCTAAAAGATTCATCTACTGCTCAAGATTTATCATTTTATTTTTGTTTCATTAGGGCGTTATTGGCCACATATATGAACTAGATGACCTCCTTAACTTTTGGGTTTTTTTGGAGATTGATTTTCAATTTTAGGAGGGACCAAGTATGAAATTATAAACCAAACTTTTATATAATATATAATGTCATATATTAGTATAAAAAATCAAAATCAGAAGGGCGAAGGCCATGGTCCCCCTAGTCTCTATAGACTCTGCACATGGTTCTGTCCTCTCGATTTTGACACTTTCAAAACACTTCATGGTTTTTGTTTTTGTTTTTGTTTTCCCTCTAGTTAAACGCTCTGTTTTGTCCCTAGATTTTCTCATTGCATTTGGATTAAGCAACACGGTTCCGATTCATTGTTGATAAACAAATCATAGTGTTTTTTTGTACACTACTCAAAATGTTTTGTTACTATTAATCATAAAAATGACCATTGACTTCCACAGTTCTGGATCCAAAGCATGACATTTATGTCATTTGAGACCCTTTGGCCTAGTTCACATATTCTTATCAGCAATGAAAGGAAGGAAAAATAAATAAAAATCAAGTTCTATAGCACTATAAATCGAGTTGATCTTAATACAAAATTGCCTAAATAAAAATAACAATGATTTCAATATCTTGTCTCTTATTACAGGTTTGATGAAACAACATGGTACCCGCAGACAATGTTGAAACACAAATCATATCCTTTCAAAACAATAGTACACCCAACAATTTCTTTTTCTTTTGCTTTAGAAAAGCAAAAAAAAAAAAAAATGAAAAAAAACAATGAAACAAACTAGAAAAATTTTCAGTTACCAGTTGTTATTTGTTGCTTACTATACCAAACTGAGGAGGATCTATCAATAGCAACGATATACAGCAACAACTCTTCGTTGTGGAGTAGTACACAAAGCCATTAAAAGAAGAGCTATCACTATCACTATGATAATCCCTGTGAAATCGAAACCATCCTCTGCTTCTGAGCAACACATCTTTCCCATGATCACCAACACAGATAGGACTGTTTTTTTTTTTTTTTGAGTTTGGTTTGTGATATCTCTGTTTCTTTGCATGTAAATAAGAAGAGAGATTGGAGATTGGAAAATAAAGGGCAAGTGTTGCCGTGTTTATACCTGTAGTCAAGTTTACTTGGACTTTTTCTTTTAAAATTATTAAGTTAGGTATCGGAAGCTTCAGTTGATTCAACCAGTAGTTTCTCTGAAATTTTCATGGACTATGATATTGTGGTTTTTGTTGCTTTTTGTTTCTCTTTTTCCTCCTTCATTCAACTAAACACGCGTCTTTTTAAATCAAAACGTGGACGTGGACGTAGAAGACGTTGACGTGTATATATATATATATATATATATATTTATTTATTTATATAAATTAAGTTCAAGTTACATCTAGATTTTTGTTTTTGTTTTTGTCATATATATATATATATATATATATTTTAGGACTCTTTAAACCTACCTTTGAAAGCACAATTTTTTAAGTTTCTACATGATAAGAAAACAATTTTCTCTTACCAAAAAAAATTATAAATTTCTCAAAATGTGAAAAAAAAAAAAAAAAATCTCTCTATAATCTTGTTCCTCATTTCAGTAGTCAATGAAACCAATAAATATCTAATCTGCCAAATCTATGAAGCGGGTCTCATAGAAACCTTTGTTCCCCATAGGTATGGGACTCATAGCTCTATGAGGCCTCTACTAAACCACTCCAGTGGGCATAGTATGGTCCTATTTGCTCAATATTTTCAATATAGAGATAAAAGCACAAAGTGGAATTAATATTTTCATGCTCCCCGAATAGAAAGAGTTGATTTTCATTATATGAAATTAGGAGGTCAATTTTGATGTTCAAAATAATTTTTCAAAGCCACCATGATATTTTAAAGAACTCATTTTACATTCAAAAGAGAAAAAAAAAAAAAAAAAAGATTTAAAAATTTTATTAGGGGAAGGGACAACGGTGTTAACTAGTTGACTAGTCGTGCACCTAGAAGAAAAATGAGAAAGGGGGAGAGGAAATGACTAAGAAAGATGATGATTGAAGAATAGAATAGGAGAACGAAATAGGTTCTATTGGCATAGGCTTAGCCATCAAAAATTGACAATGTCAGCAAAGTATGTATGATGTATTATTGTTAATGTTGCCCACCAAAGGCAGATATTGACATTGCCAACTACTTTGTATGACGTATCACTGTTGATGTCACCAAAGATGTATTATTTGTTGGTTGATGTTAACACTATGGAGTAAAGATAACGACCAAGGACGATGATAGCTTCCATGGGCATAGGCATGACTCATGAGCATGAGCATGAACATATAATAGTAACAATATACATCATGTAGCTAGACCTGTGCAAATGTAAATCACATGGCCATGTTTTGCATAGGATACTAATACTACATGTCCCTCCAGTACTAAGGTTGTTTAGTAAACAGTAGAGAAGTTGGACAAGAAAACGAGTGGAGGTTAGGTGGCTTCGTTGCCAACTAAACTTGAAAACCTAACTTTAATAAACTAATCTAATAGACTAATACCATAATCAATCCATTTGAATGTTCAAAGATCATATTGTAGTGGATAGTACATTTTGGTTGGTATCCAAACTTCACTTTATATGCACATATGCCACTTTGTGCAAAGTTAAAGGGTGAGTTTGGTTTAGCTTTTTAATACTGTGTTTTTTGAAAAAATTACAGTTTCAAAAAATGTGATATGAAACTGGGTTTTTATTTTTAAAACTGAACATTTGGTAAAAATTGTTAAAAAGTACTTTTTGAAAAAATTGAATATTTAACTAACACTTATAAAAGTGATAGATTGAATTGTAAATTACCAAAAAAGAAAGTTTATTTCATACTTAAATCAACTACTTAATAATAATAATAAATATATACTATTGGTATTATTTTAATTATGTTTATGTTAGTTTTTTTTAGTTTTATAATTATTTGTTGTTACTATTAATGACGTCTTATCAATATTAATTAAATCTAAAAAAATTTCATCATGGAGCACCACACTAATTGGTTGAAGCATCGTATCTATATGCATGTATTTTAAGAAGGAACTCCTGAGTCCTGAATAAGATCCAAGATTGACAACTAGGAAGATAATCTGTTTAGACACCACGCCATCAACCGATTTAGAATTAGATTTTTTATTTTATTTTTGGTTTTTGGTGTGGCAAAAATCCAAATTACATCATTTAAGGTAGGGTGAATTTTCATTTTTGACCTTAAAATTTATTTATTTATTTTATCACTTTCATCCTTTTTTTTTTTTTTTTTTTTTTTTTTTGCTGAATCACTTTCATCCTTAATTTTAACATTCTTGTCAAGTTAATCCATCCATCCATTATCGTCTACGTAAGGACTAAAATGAGAAAAAACAAACTTCAAAGACGGGAATGACAATAAAATAAATTCTGCGAGGTAAAATTTAGCTCAATAAAACCGTTTTTGTAGCAACATACACAGCCAAAGACATCACTTATTAATTGCTAAAACAACCACTGAAGCTAATGTCTTGTGCAAAAGATGTCCTATTTGCCTCCAATTAATCCAATAGTTCAAATCAAACTGAATATGCACTAAAGAATAATTTTTTATAGGTAATTCTTTTATCAATCTTCTGTACATGTTGGGACACTGGTAACCAACTATTATTGAAATTTGAGATGCCAGCAGCTTCATGGTCAAGCTCTTTGTGAAGCCCATAAGGCTAGGATTTTTTTTTTTTTTTTTTTTTCACCTTGATTAAATTTAAAACCAACAATGAAGATAGACACAGCAATTACTCATATAATCCAAGAAAATTAGCAAAACTTGGGTATCTTGGCTCCCATCCCAATTCCTTGCGAGTTTTTGAGTTGTTCAATCTCTTACCCAAGGGATCACTAGTGCCTGGAAAAACATGACATGTGACAGAGTGTAAGTTTCAGGGTATCAAAGACCAAAGAATGGGTTGCTATGAAAATCATAGTAATGAAAAGTAGGATTAGTGTGAAAAATATCAGTGAGGGCCTGAGAAGCCAACCTGTAAAGGCCTCAAACTTTTTGCTGAATTTCCCACTTTTAGTAACCAAGTCCATTACTTCCTGCCTGCAAAGAAAAATGGATGTGGCAGAGAGAGTCCCACAGCAGCAAGTAAGAACACTTGAATAGGCATTATGTCACTAGTTACAGGGAAAAGATAGAGTGGGAATCTTTAAAGGCTGAAATAATAGAGTTGTGTTGAAAATTTGGATAAAGGTTGTCAAAGAGCCACAAAGATGAATGATAATGGCAAAGACTAAAAGAGACCTGGATAAAGGATGATTATCACAACCCAAAAAAATCTGGCCACGAAGTTTCTTCTTTAAGATTGTAATTGCAAGGGAAGCTGCATCCTGTTAAAGAAGTACACAGTTCGAAACAACAGGAAATGTCACTGCAAGAATAATAGGAAGGCAAAAATCCAAAACTGTTCTTCTAACTTCAGCTTTTGTCATTTCAGTCCTCTAACTTTCAGTTTTGTCATTTCAGTCCTTTAAGTTTCAATTTTTGTCAATGTGGTCTTCTGTTAGAATTCAGTTACCTTTTTCCGTTAAGTGGCTCTTTCTTTTTTCTTTTCTTTTTTTTAATAATTTTCACAATTAAAAGAAAATTTTAAAAAGCTGTTAAATAAATATATTAAAAAAAAAAATCAAAACCAAAATATACAAATGATGATGGAAATTAGAAATTGGTCTCTGCAAATCAGAAATCGGTCTGAATCACATCTTTGGCTTTTGACCCCATCTCAGACAGTAGAAAAATTGTAGCTTTCAACATCTAGGGATCAACTGAATTGAAAAGGATCTCCATAAAAGCATAGTTTTGATATCACATCCATATATGCTTCATGCCAGAACCGCTCAATTTGGATGACAACCATTTCAGACTCCTCCAAGACTTCTAACATACAAAGTTTGCTAATTACATGTCTTAACTCACTAATTGCCCCATCAATGGTGGCTTTGCTTATGACACTATTAGGAGAAGTGGAAGGCCTTATTGACTTCATGATTGGCAACCCCTCCGGTGACGATTATCATATTGGTTTGGAACTGAAATGGGATTCTGTTCTTGCGAGCTTGCAATTAGCATTTTAACCGATTTCTGATTTCCATCGTCATTCGTCGGTTTGGTTTTGATTTCTTAAATTTTTTTTTTTTACAGCTTTTTTTAATTATGAAAATTATTAAAAAAGAAAAAGAAAAAGCCACTTCACAGTAAAAGGTAATTGAATTCTAACGGAAGACTACATTGACAAAAATTGAAACTTAAAGGACTGAAATGATAAAACTGAAAGTTAGAGGACTGAAATGACAAAAGCTGAAAGTTAGAGGGACAGTTTTGGATTTTTGCCTAATAGGAAATTCTATTTGTAGCACCAAGATACTTTATAAAATGCAAGAACAATAAGAAATGTCACTGAAAATGCAAAGATAGACCCAAGGCATATGAAACTCAAGAAAAACTTTTTTTATTGTCATTTTAAGATAATCAAAGTGACTGTACTCATCAGGGGAAAAAAAAAAAAAAAAAAAATTCAAGCCTTCAAGGAATTGAAGAACAGATTACAAGAAAAAACAAGGGAATCTGCATAAACGAATTATGTTGACCATAATTCACGAAGAAGAATAATAAATATAGAAGAAAGACATCGTCACCTCATAGTGTATAAGATTCAGGATATGATCAGGACGAGTTTCAACAGTCCCTTTCTCTAACCAATAAATGTGTGCACCTCTATCTGCTTTGTGTTCATAGTTAAGTTTAATCCCATCCACAACAAATCATTGGAATTTCTCCTACAAATGTAAATGACATCCTCACAATTCAAGTATCAAAAAGGATATGTAAAGTCCTGCCAACCTAAGAACACAACCACCAGATTCCAGCACTACGTTCTCCGCTTTTAGAAGGACATCTGTCCTAGGGCTCCTTCCGATTGGTACTACTGGGGTGTCCTGCATAAGAAGAATATTAACACAATCCAACATGTCAAAACCCTCTACATCCGATAAGTTTGTATCCACACAAGGTCATAGAAGGCAACATTGGTAACACATTCAGTATGTCATGAAAGTAACTTGACCATAGGTTCTTAGAGGGTGAGTGTAAAATGTCAATAAAGAACCAAAACCACTTTAATGATTATAAGAACAAACAAATGCTACCACTTATCTAAAAAAAGAAAAAAAACAAACAAACAAATGCTACCAGCAGAACAACATGTAATGTTAGATGCAACACCTCATCACATGGTCCATTGTCGTTGCAATCATATGGTGCAGAGCTTGATGTAAATAAGAAAGAACCTTCACCATTCCAATTCAACGCAGCGAGCCTGCTTATTACACAGTCCAAAGCCAAGATTAGTAGAATTCAGTTTTAATATCATCCAGCAAATTATGGATTATTCCATAGATCATTAGTGTCGGCTTAGTCCAGTAATTCCACTTCAATCCATGAAGATGGAAGCAACTGATCCAGAAAATCAATGAATCAACTCACAGATATGAAGGATATATGTCCTGAACAAATAGAATTTGTCAAATTTCATGCATGATTTAAGGAAGTATGAAGATTCTAGAAACAGAAATAATGTAAAAGTCAACTCTTTGGCTAGAGTACAGTTTCATGGAGACAAGTAACTGTTAATACAGGCCTTTCTATTGTAGTACTTAATATTTCCCCTTAAACGGTGTTTAAGACATTATTCTACCCAATTATATATATCGTAGCCTTGTCACCTAATATATCCATGTATCAAGATGCATCTAACATCAGACATACCATTGTCATTCATATTACATACCTCCGCACAAGATATTACCACTAACACAGTGGGCTTATATACCATATGGCATACACAGCCCTAACAAGCACCAATACAATCAATTTGTATACAAGAAAATTTAATAAAACATCTATGTCTCTATCAGGAAGCTGGTTTAATTTAAGCACTTGATACTTGATAAGTAAACAAATTCTCAATGCTTACCGCACATCACCGGGATAGTCTGAAGTTCGGGAAGGAGGAGCACAGAAAATAACATAGGGAAACCGATTTGCCACTTCATTCCCCTTCAAAGATGGATTAATCCCCATCTTAATCAATTCGTCATGGTGATCAGTGGTAACCGTTTGTCCAAATATTTGGCAACTTGGATGTTCCTGCTCGACAAAGTAATCCCACAATTTGACCATTATATATCCCCTTTCTTTTCATTGTTAAGTTAGTAAGGCATTCAACTGGTTTTTGAACCCACGGCCTTACCCTCCACCTGAGGAGGAAGTGCCATTTGAGATAGCGTTCATTGGCAATTTGCCATTATATCCTAAAACACATGCACTTAACATTTAACAACCAATGCCAATAGGTATCTTCTGAGCACTACAACTCCTTTAGAAAATCAAAGAATTCCCGAATACCATCACAATAATACCAAACCAAAAAGGTTCATTTTTCTCATAATTCTAACACACGCCAACTGAGTATCATTCCAATTTCCAAACCCACAACAAAAACAAAGATAATTTCACATGCTGAAGCTGATCAAACACTATGGGAGGATGAAGGGCCATTTGAGCCAGCTCATCAGCCATTTGACCATTATATTCTATAACACATACACACTTGACAACCAATGCCAATAGGCATCTTCTAAGCACTACAACAACTCCCATATCAAAAAATTCCCAAAAACCAGTGCAACTGAGCAATACCAAACCAATAAATAAATAGGTTCAATTTTCATAATTCTAACACATACCCGCCAAATATTATTCCAAACCCACATCGAAAACAAAGAAAATTTCACATTTTTAAGCTGGTCAAACAGTACTAGTAAACTACCTCCCGCCATTTTTCAGCGACTATGCGACCAAGAACACCTGGTCCCACAATGAGCAAATCATTCTCTCCCACCAATCCAGACGAACCAGCCTTCATTTCTTCGTTTGCCGCTCCTTCAGCTACACAACCACAAAAATATCAACATCTAAATTTCGCTCTAACCCGCTGTTTGGTTACCAAGAAAAAATAAATAAAAATTTTTTCTCTTAAAACAATGACTTATTCAAAACCATGAAAATTTGAGAGAGAGTGAGAGACCAATGGTAGAGGAAGCGTTGACTTGGATAGACGAGGCCATCGAAGAGCGTTTCGTGAAGAAGAGTGAGCGTTTCGAAGCGAAACGTATCGATGGAAGAGGAAAATAAAAACTTGGAGTAGGCTTTGAGAAATGTGTGGGTCTGCGTCTCTGAGATGTTGCTGTTGTGATGGTGGGTGTTGTTGTGGCACACGCAATGGTAATAGCTCCCATTGACATTGATTGAAAACAAAAATATTTTTAGTACCACACTCCAAGTTTTAATAAGATGGGCAAGGTTGTATTACAATTTTAGGATTGTTTTCTTAGAGACAAAGAGATATTGAGATTGTGATTTTTGAACTGCCAATGGATGAACTACACGTGGTTTTGGATGAGTTGACCTTTGTTAAAAAAGATGATCGTGACCGTTAGATTTGCCACCATTGCTTCGTCCGTCTGTCATCATGCTTGTTGTGAAAGGCAAACCTTGGAGACTTGTGGTCGAGTTGTTAGATTATGATCCTTTTTAGGGTTATTTAACTAGAGAGTTTTTAAAATTGCATCCATTGATTATGAAAAAAGTATATTTGATTTTAGGGAGTTATCAATAATTTAATTACGGATAGGTGGGTTTTAATTAACTCAATTGGTAAAATCTCTTATGGTTGAATAAGAGATTTGGGGTTCAATCCCCACCTACATCAAAAACCAATCGGTGTCTTGGTCTAATGATAAAGAGTTATCATCAAGAGTGAACGCTATAGGTTGAAACTCTCTAAAAAAAAATTATGGATAGTAGATAATTTTTTTAAGATAATATTGATGCACTCTATGTGGGGAGTAGATTCAATTTTGGGCCAAGGCTCAAAGGGCTTGAAAGCTCACACTAAAAAGGACAAGCTAAGCCTATCTCTATGAATCATAAAGGGAAGTGTCCCCCTAGATCATTCCCGAGGAGTTCTAGATATGCCACCAACATTAAAACTCTCATCCAATAAAATAAACATAGGTGACCTCAGAGAATACAAGGGAGTGACCCTAGAGAACCAATTTCATTTTCTTAAGCCGAGGTATCACTCTCACAAGTATACCTCGGGAAACCCCCTAAGATGATAGGGATCACAGAGACTGCCACCTCCGCATTAATGAGAGGTTCTCCACCTAATCTCTGCCACATTAAATATGTATAGGACAACCTGAGCAATACGAACACCCCCTAAAAGCCCTATTACAGGATAATAATGAAGGGGAGGGGTAACAAATAGAAGGAGGGAAAATATCTCAAAAAGATCCAACTAAAGGTAAGCCAACTAGAGGGATAAAGGAAGGAAAAGGCCCATAAGAAAGGGGGGGATGGCAAAAAGAGAGGGCATGAGAAAAAACGAGACTAAGCAAGAGAGAACAAAAAATAGGAGTTAAGAGGTTCTTTATCTTTAAATACCAATGCCATAAGAAAAGAGTGTAACTGTTGTTGCTAGTAATATTAATACAATCTTGCTTTCATAAATTAGTTATTTGAGCTTCCCATTGTGGAGATTTCACCTAGTCCATTAGATAAATAAATTGTGCTATTCGATTATCTAAGAAGGGATTTTTCTTAAAGATATTACCAAAGTCTTTTAGATAAATTCTTACCCCCACACATTCCATTTAAAATGAATCAATATAATTTGAAGAACTCGAAAATAGGGTTATATTAATAACTTCGGATGATCTTAATTGAACTTGTGGTGGCTTTACCATGGTTGGTTAATGAGATTATAAGGGGCTGTTTGGTTTTTTGAAAACAATCACTCATCACTCCTCACTTAATTTTCGTCACTCATCACTCATCACTTAAAATACCTTAATTTCCTATACCCATGCGTTTGGCACATTTTTTCAATTCACATCACTCAAATATTTCAACCTTTTTATGGGACCATACTTGACTCCTCACTCAAATATTTCCAATGCCTAGATACAACTCTCTCTTCCTCTCCGCCCATCCATTCTCTTCCTCTCTTACTAGCTCCAAAAAAATATCAAAGCTCAAAAAATTAAAGCAGAAAGCAAAGCTCCGGCGTGTGGATATGCGAGGTCTGCGAGCAAGCTCCAGCTTCCGTCACATGCAAGGCCGACGTGGTGGCGCTCTGCATCACGTGCGACTCCAATATCCACTCAGCCAACCCGCTCGCCCGCCGCCACGTGCGCGTTTTGGTGGAGCCTTTCTTTGACTCCACCGAGTCGGTCATCAAATCCGACGCTCTGCTCACCGATTTCCTCGTGGTCTTGACCAATCACAATGAGTCGCCAGAGGCCAGTTGGATGAAGCTGCGTTATGGGGAAGAGAGGAAGTAGGTTTTGGTGGGGTTTTGGAGAAGTGGCGGCGACGAGGGAGAGGGTGGTAGCCATGGAGGATGAGGGACTCGACTATGGAGTCAGACCCATGGTGAAACCCATTTCTCCTTTTCCTCACATCTACACTGTTTTTTGTGTATCTGTACTTAGATTTTGGTTTTGCTTTTAAGCTTCACTGTTTGTTAACTTAATTTAGCAGAAAGTGAGTTTTTGTTTTGTGGCCGTTGGATTGGAATGATTGGTGGCAATGGAATTTTTGTGGCCGTGTGGATGAACATGTTTGTGGGTTTGTATTAGTGTGTATGATCTAACTCATGTGTTTATGGGTTTGATTTTCTGGGTTTGAGAAATCAGTACCCATGTGTTTTTTTTTTTTTTTTTTTTGATAAAGTATATTTGGTGTTTCTGTGAAGAAGAAAAGAAAGAAAAAGAATGAAGAAGAAGAAAAAAAATGGCCATTGGAGTGAGTCTGTGAAGAAGAAAGAAAGAAAAAAAAAGAAAGAAGAAGAAAAATGTGCACTTGGTGTGACTTTGCACTGACAGTGGGTCCCATGTATGTGGGTTTAATTACAAAAATGCCATCATAACTCTTTTTCCATAACTTGAAAACACTTAAAATATGTTTTCAGTTTCCATAACTAATCACTAAAAAATCAGAGAATTAAGTGATGGAAACAAAAACTGGAAACAATGCCAAACACACTTCTTAGCCGTGGGACCCACATATTTTGAGTTATGGATGATGGAAACAGAGTTATGAGTGATTGTTTTCAAAAGACCAAACAGCCCCTAAGGCATCTTTTTTTTAGGGACATTTTGCTTAAAATTTTGTACTTTAAAATTTAATTTAGTCAATTGTCAAATTAGTTATATAGATTTAATTTTTGGCAATTTAGTTGTTCATTTTGTAAAAACGAGTTAATTTGCCCATTTCGTCTAAATCTGTATGCAAACAATGTCGTTTAAAACCTTTAAAAAAAAAAATAATAACCGAAACATTGATGAGGTGTGCTATTTGATAAAAATTGTTGTTTGATGAGTATTTTTCACCCAAAAAAAAAGAAGTTTAAACAACTTCATTATTTCCTAATAAAAAATGCTCACATCTCCCGATTTTCTTGAGCACCTTCTTAATATAATATGATTAAGATAAGAAAAGTCCATCGTATGTTCTAATAGATAATATGATTACATTTGCAACACATATCCTTCATGTCGAATTTATTAGTCAACATTCTTTGGGTAACTTTAATTATGACATTATTGCTTCCTGCAATGACATCGTTGCATTGTCAAATTTCTCATGCTATTCCTTTGAAGTTTGCTTTAATCCGTACATAGATTTGACAACCTTACAAACTTTATTTTCTTGCCCATAAACAATAAACCCCTCAAAATTATTCCATACATATTTCCTCATTCAATTCACCATTCAAGAGTGCACTCTTGACATCTATTTGGTGTATCTTAGATTTATGTAACATTGTGATAACCATTAACATACAAATGGAGGTTATTCTTGTAATTGATGAACATGTATCAAAGTAATCAACACAATCTTTTGTTTATAACCCTTTACTTTGTACTTGTTTGGTGCATATTCTTGTAATTGGTGAATATGTATACAAGTAATGCACACAAGCTTTACATTGTACTTGTTAATAGATCCATTAGTTTTTAGATTCATCTTGAATATCTATTTATATTCTAGAGGATTACAACTAGGTAGAAAATGCACTAGTTTTCGCCGTATGATTTTATAAGATGGATTCAGTTTTACTATTGACAGTCTCTTTCCAAAATGGCGTTTCAGGTGTAGACATTACTTCCTTGAAGATTTGAGGTTTATTTTTTAATGCATGAGTTAGAAAAAATTGGACCAAACGATTTTGACACTTCTGTTATTTTACTCCAACTAGGTTCACCTTCTATCCTCTAGTCCATCACCTTATAATTTAATCACGAAATGTGCTAGTCATAGTCTTAATTTTTCTTTTAAAAGAGTTTGACTCTTGTGTGAACTTACAAGGAAATATACTCTTAAAGAATGATGCATTCTTATATTCAATAACTGTATTAACATGCATGCCAAGAATGTCAGATTTATAAATATATTCATGCACTCTTGGTAAGAGCATAACTAATAAAAATATAGCCAATTGTTTTTTTTTTCTTATCTTTGTCATTTTACGATTAAGAATCGCCACTTTTGCCAGACTCCCCCACAGTTTCAAGAATTTATGGGAATTTATGAGCATAACTAATCTCCTTGCATGCTTCAAGTAGTTTTTGAATTCCTTCTAAGATGACGGCAATTTTTCTATGAATACGGTCAACTGGAAAGATTCACTCAAAAACATTCATTTCGGATAGACACATTACAAAATGTATTAAATAAAAAATTATCCAAATACCGATGTGCCCACAATGGTATATAAATCCACTTAAAAGTATATTTCCTTTCCTACATTAGATTATGGGGTTTTCACTACCTACACCCATGTTTAAGTAAGCATTTTTGGAGTCAATTTATTATTCACTTTTTGATAATTTTGAATAGGTAACTACTCGATGTTATTCTCTTCACGGAGAAGAATATAACCTAACTTAGCCCCATCTCAAATGACATGTGTGCTTATTTTACTTTTATTTTGACTTAAAAGACTATTTTTCTCAAGCCTCTTCCCTAGGATTCTCAACAAGAAAGAGGAGCTAGCTCAGCAACTGTTGGTTAAAATTAAGAACCTGCATGCCTTTTAGACCACAGTAACCACAAAAGCATTAAAATATATAGGTGACAATGCACTGTGCATGGTATCATCACCACAAACTCGTGTTGCAGATCTTCCATAAAAGGAAGGGGTAAAAGAGACCCAGACGTATGAGCAGTCGGGACCTCCCCCACCTTCTATTTGCCCAAGCTGTTAGAGCTAATTATTTTTGCTGACCTAATGACAACTAACTATTCTCCTGTTTTTCCTTTCATTCTGTTTAAGTCTAACCACTTCCACTTCCACATGGAATATGACATAATCGAAAACGATGATCTATCTGTCTATGCTCAGGTCAACATGTGGTCACCTACCTTAACAACCTTGTTTCTAAGTCCTTCTCCACTATTTTCACTCAAGACTAATCAATCTTTTATTAGATTTGCTTTAAGATAATATATATTAGAGTACCGGTACAAGGTATTACAAATTTTATTACATTGAACTTATAAATTAACGTGTCATTAATTATAGAGAGATAATTTGAATATTCAGTTATGAGGTGATTGAAGCTCGATCACCAATCATATTCATTGTCATATCAATTTGTAAGTTTTACGTAGTAAAATTTGTAGTACTTTTAGCATTTTTCTATAATATTTCCACTATGATGTGTCACTGATCATAGAAAGACAATTTAAATATTCAGTGATGAGATGGTTGAAGCCCATCAACTACATCAATTAAGTTTTATGTAGTAAAACTTGTAGTACCTTTAACATTTTTTATGGATCATGTTAATAAACCATATTAAGAAAGTTTTGACATCATTTTTATAAGAAATATAAAAAATTCTCAACAAAATTAATTACTTTATTATTTTTTCATAAAATATTTTTAAAAATAGTTCCTAAAAAATACTTTTAAAGCATTCTTTTAACATTTCCCATTTTCTATATATCAGCGAGAAAAGTTAACGGACGCTAGCTATTATATCTCACCCTATTAGCTACTCCTTTAGTGAGACAAAGCAAGAGCAAATTAATCCTTTATATTTGCCACGTTAGCACACATTTGCTGGTCGATGGAGGAACCTTTTGATTGCGTTATATACATCCTCTTGCTCGTCTTTTTATTTACTTCCACACAAAAGAAATTCTTCCTTTTCTTTTGGTGCGGTTTATAATATAGACTGCCTTTTGTTATTAATAACTATGTTTCGCCATTTTAGCAAGCTTCATTCCTTGTTCATTAAGATAGAATACATGCATTCATTATTTGTATTATAACTTCTCCATTTATGATTTATCCTTTATTTGGTGCTTTCCAGCTTAATATATGGGTTCCAATATACTGATTGTGTTTTTTATTTCATCATATTATCACCATCATTACAGAGAGAGGGCTTAAAACTAAGAACAAAGTTTGCAAGTGCTTCTGAAATTGAAGTGGGCAAACACATTGACACTTTACGTACCAGTGTTGAATGAAGTACTTTGTTTCTTGTTTAAGTATTCCATTCCTTTTCTGGTCGTTACAATCATATGTAATGCCCACCCTCAGTGTCGGGGAATTTAAAGTAATACGAAAATGGAGTATTCCTGCTATAAATTTGATTATTAATAAGACTCTGGCAGCAGATCTCAACTGAAATTTTAATAATAATAACATAAAGTCGGTCCAAATCTCAAAAATGTTAGCAAACCAACAATCCCATTGTGGTCCTAAAATCAATGACCCATATAAATATATAAACCACATAGGAAAATACTCACCAATAAACAAATTAGCAACTAGGCATAGTCTGTTTTTCATTTATTAAAAGAACCAATTTCAAAGGTCCCCTCCCTCTCCCACGATTCTATCAAATTTTAAAAACAAAATAACACGTGTGTTTAGAACATCTGCTTCAATTTATGCAAATTTTTTGTGGGTTTCAGTTAGCTTAATTGGTAAAGTTTTTGATGATTGTATAAGAGATCTAGGGTTCAATCCCCACCTATATCAAAAACTGATTGGTATATTGGTCTGATGATAAAGAGCTATTATCAGGAGTGGACACCATAAGTTGAAACTCTCTCTAAAGAAAGAAAAAAATCATGCAAATTTTTCTTTTATCTATTTTAGCATAAAAACTTACTTTTTTTTTTTTAATTTATACATATTAACTTTTTAAAACAACTCAAAATATTTATTTTACTTAACAACTATGGTCTACTCTCTTTCTTCATCATTAGGATATGTAAAAAAATAATAAAAACTAAATGTAAAATAAATAATGTTAGTGTAAATTTACATTGATATTATAGAAACCATGTATTTTTATACAACTTTACACAGTTTAATGAAAGTGAATTTTGAACTTAATTGACTAAAATATAGTATTTCTTCTTTTATACAAGTATTAATACAGTTGTTCTTAAACTCGAGTCAACATTAAATGTGTTTGTATTAACTTATTATTAATTTTTTGACTTAGTAAAAATAGAGAAAAAGGTTCAAAATTTTGAAAAAATATATATTTTTTAAAAATGTAAATAAACTCCATTAAAAAAAAATCCGAAATAAAGCCCCTTCATTTGAAAAGAAGTAGAAACCAAACCAAACCAAGCTAACAAACTCCATTAAAATAAACACTCAAGATCTCATATTCCTACACACTCTTCCAATGTGGAACCCACAGCACCTTCCCACCCACCACAACCAACCAAATTTTGCCACATCAAAACAAAAAGAACTAAACATCAAGTTTCCTTTGCCAATCTTTAACGTGGCGACAAGCTATTGGCTGTTTCAAGTACATACATGGAAGCTTCCCTTACAAAACCACACACCCCAACCAAATTAAGAAAAGACCATTTGACTTGCCTTGCTGTACCTCTACAGCTTAGTCAGGCTTTAGTCAAAAATACAAAGAAAAAAAAAAAAAAAAAAAAAGAGAGAGAGAGAGAAAGAGATCCACATTCTTTCTCTTTATAACATTCCTTTACTACAGAAATCTTTGAATCTGGTAAGTCCAAACTGAACTAAAAAAAAAAAAGAAAAAAAAAATACTCACTCTCTCACTGTACTAACTTTAATCCCTCAAATCAAAAATTTCAACCAAAAAAAGAAAAAAAAAAAACAACAAAAACAAAAAACACATTAACACATAAAAAGCTAGTTTTGTTTTACTGTTCCTTGTTGCTTTTGCCTTTTTTTTTTTTTGTGTTGTGTTATAGCTCAAATTTTTTGACTGTGCCACAATCTGTGGCCAACTTCAAATCATTGCTGTTCTTCGCTTTTGTCTCAAAAAAGCTACTCCCTCTCTTCAATTAGCGTATGCACATTCTTCAATCAAACTCTCTCTTTTTTGGCTATTAGGGTTTTTTTTTTTGTTTTTCTCTGTCTAAGTGTGTGTGTATGTGT
Organism: Quercus lobata; assembly: GCF_001633185.2. Lineage (NCBI taxonomy): Eukaryota > Viridiplantae > Streptophyta > Magnoliopsida > Fagales > Fagaceae > Quercus > Quercus lobata. Next base: position 7,381,115 of record NC_044909.1, on the reverse strand, counting down.
TGATTTTTTTCTGTTTGGGTGGTGAGAAAGTGAGGGGGAAAATGTGGTTGGAAGAGAGTATGAGTAGTCAATGAGAGTTCATCATAAAAAAAAAACATGGGGTGTGTGTTTGGGAGAGAGGTGAAGCAGAGTTCAGTGGGGAGAGAGAGGAGGAAAGAGGAAGAGGTGGAAGAAGATAATGAGGTTAGGGTTGAGAGAGTTGTGGAGGTTGGAAGAGAGGCTCAGAATGGTGAGAATAGTAAGGAGAAAGAAGAGGAGAGGAGTGTGAGGCCAAAGAAGAGGTCTTCTTCTAGGCCTAATCCACGGCTGAGTAATCCGGTGAAGCACGTGCACGGCGAGCAGGTGGCTGCCGGGTGGCCCTCCTGGCTCTCTGCTGTCGCCGGTGAGGCCATCAATGGCTGGACGCCGCGGCGGGCTGATACATTTGAGAAGCTTGACAAGGCAAGTTCAAGTTGTATTTTGATTTATTGTCATTGCTAGTGACTTGAATTTCGGAGTATTTTATGTTTGTATTTAGTTCTTTTTGAATTTGATGATAATGATGTTGTTGTTGAAGAAGTTATTAATTGCTTTCAATGTTGAAATTATGTGTGTTGTATGTTTTATTTATGTTTGTTTGATGTAACTTTGGTTTCTAATAAATCGCATACTGTTACGGTACTAGAATTAGGAATTTTGGTTAACTTGGATTTTTTTGGTGAAAAGAGAAAATGTTGTTTTTGTTGATGTGTTAGTCATTAAATGTGTGTTTGGTATATGATGATTAGATTGGGCAAGGTACATACAGTAATGTGTACAAAGCTAGGGATAATTTGACGGGGAAGATTGTTGCCTTGAAGAAGGTTCGGTTTGACAATTTGGAGCCTGAGAGTGTGAAGTTCATGGCCAGAGAGATTCTCATTCTACGCCGTTTAGATCATCCCAATGTTGTAAAATTGGAAGGTCTGGTGACTTCGAGGATGTCGTGTAGTTTGTACCTTGTTTTTGAATATATGGAGCATGATTTGGCTGGTCTTGCTGCGAGCCCCGGAATTAAGTTCACAGAACCTCAGGTATTGGCAGTCTTATTTTGCTTGATTTTTTGTTTTGTGTAGTTGAAGATATTTATGCCTCGTGTCAAATATGGTCTTTTGGGTAGTTATATCTTGTGTATATTGTGGACCTGGCAGGTCAAATGCTATATGAACCAATTATTATCTGGGCTTGAACACTGTCACAATCGCCATGTACTGCATCGTGATATAAAGGGTTCAAATCTTTTGCTAGACAATGAAGGAGTTCTTAAGATTGCTGATTTTGGATTGGCTTCGTTCTTTGATCCTAATCACAAGCAGCCTATGACTAGTAGGGTGGTTACTTTATGGTACCGTCCTCCAGAACTTCTTCTTGGAGCCACTGATTATGGTGTAGGTGTGGACCTCTGGAGTGCTGGTTGCATTTTAGCTGAGTTGTTGGCGGGGAAGCCTATCATGCCTGGACGCACGGAGGTAAGTACTGATTTTTTTAATAAATTCTGTATATTCTTTTTCTGCTTCCTTCCATAACTTAATGATGCTTTAGTTGGCATTCTTAGTATTAATTGAAGTTTGTTGTGTACCCAGCAATGGCTTCTGTTACTAAATTTGCTACTGACATCTATCTTTTATGTTAATTAGGTTGAGCAGCTACACAAGATATTTAAGCTCTGTGGTTCTCCATCTGAAGAGTATTGGAAAAAGTCAAAACTGCCACATGCAACCATATTTAAACCCCAACAGTCATACAAGCGATGCATAGCAGAGACTTTCAAAGATTTTCCACCATCATCTATGCCACTAATTGAAACCCTCCTTGCAATTGACCCAACTGAACGTCAGACTGCCACCGCTGCATTGAGGAGTGAAGTGAGATTTTATATTTGACTACTATATTTAATATTCCTTAATTGCCCCTACTCCCCTTGTAGCTGTTATCTCTTTTCAATATGGACAGAGTTTTCCTCCAAATTGGGTTGGAGGAAAGTTTCTCCAACTCAGTACGCGGCTGTTTATAAGGCTATCAATGTGAATTTTAGTCACATGACTTACTTAAAAGTCACGTGACTTGTTTAAAGAGTTTAATAAATCATGTGATTTAATACACATGGATAATCTTATAAACTACCTCGTATTAGGTTGGAGGAATCTCCTCCAATTTAGTTTGGAGGAAAACTTTGTCCTTTCAATTTGGCTTTGGCCCTTTTATGGCCAGCTTGCTTAATAGTATCTATATATCAAGCTACACAACTGCCTGGATAATTTTTTAGGTGATGTACATATTGCATTTGGTAAAATATCCGTGGGAGTCCATGAACAGATCTTTTTATCCTTTTCTTTTGATTGTTATTTTGCCCTTCTTTAGAGGTGGTAATTGGAAATTGTGCATCTCTGGCAGAAGCATTCAAATTGTCTTCATAGTTAGGTTTCTTTATTCATCATTTTTTAGGTTAGCCACCTTCTTTTCCAGGTTAGTAGCAGTTGTTAATATATCATGACAGCTAAAAGCTTTAACACATAATGTTTCCTATTGAGAATATTAAAGCTGCTCTGTTTACCAATACAACAACAACAACCACCAAGCCTTGATATATCCTCAATAGATTAGTTAAAGTAGGCCACATGTTTTCTTTTCTGCCATTTTGTGTAATTTCCAATTGAAAAAAAAAAAAAAGTTAGGGTCTAAAACTTTTTTTGGCTACTTGACTGCAGTCTAATTTCCTGACGTCAAGATTTTATTAGTACTGTATACCCTGAATTTAGGCCATCTGTTAAGTCTTTGACTATTGAACCTTTCAAACCTCTCTTTTGGTGCTATTGGTAGAGTATGGCTTTTTCCCCCTCGTTTTATAGTGAAAATGGTTACATTGAGCAGTGTCTAAAAGGCTGTTTCTCCAACTCACTCACACACACACACTGACACACGTGTGTATATATATAGCTGTTCGATCTTGATTTATGTCCATCTCAAGCTTTGAACTTTGTAGTGCTCATGCTTGGTTCATGTCAGTCTCGTCGAGCTCTTTCATGTTCAGGTGCCTATGCAGGCTTGTTCTTTAACTGAAGCTATAATTTGTGCTTTTTGTAGAATATTATTTGATTTTTTACATGTGCAGATGCACTCAGATCCTCTATTTTAGGATTATAGGTACACATTCAAGGCTTACTTTCATTACACCTTTCTATTTGCATAAGCTTTTATTTTTTTATTTTGTAAGTGTACCCTTGGATGTGTAACAAAGATAAAGTTTCATCATAAAACACATTGCTCAGTTGCCCATGCTGGCCAAGCTTGTCATTCCTCAAGCTTGACCTGTTGAGAAAGGAGTCCAAAAACTTTTGCTTAAGCTTGTTGTGCTAAGCTGATGAACTTGCTTAAAGGAACTTATTTATGACCTGAGCTAGAGTTGTTCACAGGAAGCTTGTTTATTTGTCAGCCCTATACAATATTGGTTTTATCCCTAGACCAAAATAACTATTACTTCTTTGTTGGTGGTTGGCTTGAATCTATTTTGAATATCTCTATGTTGGCATTATTTTATAATTGGCAAATATGATATGTAGAAGAATTTGTTTGAAACTTTTTTTAATTTACCTTTTCTAATTATTAAATATGTGAGTTCTTTCTTGTTTTTTCTTTTCTTTTTTGGACAGTTCTTCACAACCAAACCTTATGCATGTGAGCCTTCTAGCCTTCCCAAATATCCTCCCAGCAAGGAGATGGATGCTAAGCTACGGGATGAAGAAGCTAGAAGGTGGTTGACTACAGTTAATTTAATTTCTGATTGTGCATATCATCAAGTTTGGCATCAGTTGAATCCTCAATGCCCATGTCTTTTAACCTTTATTAAGTTAGCTGGGTTCCTTGTGAAGTGCCAAAAGTTAATGAATAATGTGCACTAGAAATTTAATGAAATACACACATTGTAAAAGGTTTTAATAATTGTCACGTATAACTCAATATATGGCATCTCTATAAAATGTCCAGAGCACTATTTCTATGTCATATTATATTTGGAACACACTGAAATTTCCTCATCTGATATATATATATGATCTTTTTGGTTCTTTGACCCCACCAGTTAGGCATTTCTTCTTGCATTAATTAATTTCATGATCTTTTGAAAAATTGTTTTTCTTTATATTCATCCTCCTCTTCTTTAGCAAAAACACTTGCCATGTGATTGACTAATATATGTTCTGTTCTGTTTTTCTTCACCAACCCCTTCCCCCACCCCCCTCCCCCTCCAACCAAAAAAAAAAAAGCTCTCCAAGTCTAACCTTAAAGGAACTTCATGACTGTAGATTGAGAGCTACTAGCAAAGCTAATCCAGATGGTGTGAGGAGATCTCGTCAACGTGATCGAGCTATGAGGGGAATTCCTGCTCCAGAAGCAAATGCTGAGCTTCAAGCCAATCTTGATGTATGTTAGATAAGTTGCTTCTTTCAGAAAAAAAAAATATATATATATATATATATATCTATCTATTTCCATGGTTTTTCGCAAATTAAGTTGTTTGGAGGAGAAAATGTTACCTTAAAACTTAGGAAAGAACATTTTCAATTTTCTACTCTATTGGCTGATTAGGTAGATGCATGAGTCCAACAAGAAGAGAAGCATGTGTCTCCAGTGGTTGGCACTACCTATAATTAATCACCACTTAGGCCTGCCTTTTTCACTCTTTGCTTTTCCCTAGTGCTTCTCAGGAAAAACAATTTCACTCATACGCACAATCCCCTTGAGAACAAAAGTGCCTCTTGTTAGTGTATAGTTCACCAACATCTGTACGGGAAGTGTACAATATAGTCATTTCTTTGACGCTATAAAAGTGAAAAAAGGAACAAAAATTGAATTTCACACCAAAGAGCAAATTGGTGTTCAGTGAACTGTGGTGTTGTTGAAGGAAAGATAGAAGAGGATATGTGTGGACTTGATGATAATTGACATATAGAACACTTGGAACCTTGGGAGGACTAATAATATAAGCTTGCTAAATGTCTAAAGTAGCCTAGCTGCCTCATAGAGAGGAAGTAGCATACACTTACCATGTTTTAGAGTGTTTGATTAAAGATTTTGGAATGTTGTGTGGGGGAAAAATGGTATTTATCAGCTATTTCTTATGAAATATATTCTTTGTTGTCATGCATGCAATAAGTATGGGATGCAAGTAATACTTCACTTTCCAATATTTGAATTGCTATGGATGTAAATGTTGGCATTGCCAGATGTGCTTAGGGACTGCATTCACCCTAACCAGTGAGTTAGTTGTGCATATAATACAAAATTTGGAGTTGTTATAAAATGGTCATTTTGAGATGTATAAGTCACTCTGTTAACAAACTGTCAGAAACAGTATGACATCTCTTTTCAACATCAGTCCATGATAGATTTTCAAACTATTAAGATATCTGTTATAGTGGCTCCATGAGAAGGTGAACACGATTTATTTTTCCCCCTTAAATGTCTACTTCCCTTGTTGATTTTCATAACTCATTAGGATCTTCTATCTAATTGTTTGTATTTTTAAATACTTAGCGATCATCATGAACACACAGTAATTTTCTTTTCCAATAAAACATTATACTTAATTATCAAAAAAATGTCACATAAAGTGGATAATTTGTACATGTCCCATTTGGGTTCAGCATGTTTGGACTCATGAGGCAGTTGACTAGGATTAATATATGACTTAATAATAATGGATATAAGGATATGCCCTTTTGCTTGGGTCAAAATTGGGAAATCTAGCATTAGCATCTGACCAACCATTTGATTTATGCCAAGTCCTACAATGTAGAAGATTAGAACAACTTTGTTTTTAACCATTTTTGCTAATTTGATACGTTGCTTACCTTTTGCCCCTCTCTCCTCACAATGCAGGATAAGTGTGTTCTTAAAATAATGTAGTTGTTTCATTCATGCAGTTTTTAGTCTCTTGCATTACCTTACTGTATAATTTCACCACTATTGCCCGTGGAAATACTTTCAATTGAATATTTATGATGACTCTATTTTTATGTTACTGCTTACTACAGAGGAGGCGTCTAATTACACATGCAAATGCAAAGAGCAAGAGCGAGAAGTTTCCACCTCCACACCAAGATGGAACACTTGGCTATCCTTTGGGTTCTTCACATCATATTGATCCAGCATTTGATCCTCCTGATGTTCCATTCAGTTCTACAAACTTCTCATATTCAAAAACACATATCCAAACATGGTCTGGCCCATTAGTGGACCCTGCTGCTGTTGGTGCTCCAAGGAGAAAGAAACATGCAGCAGGTGATGGTCATGGACACTCAAAATCATCAAAAAAAGACTCAAGAAGATAAGAATTCTGCTCATCATGGACAGTCATTCAAGAAGATAAGAATTCTTCTCGGATCAAAGACACAAGAGGCATGTAATATATTTTTTTTTATATGAATTTCTGAGAGCATTCATGAAGCTGCAAATGCTACTGATTCGGTGTCTTATATTCAAGCCGGATGTCATATATTAAAGCCGGAAAAGCCAATTAAATTCAATGGAGAGGTAATATATCTTGTAATCCAGTTTTCAATTTCTTATTCTATTTTTGAATTGTGAGAGGCTTCTCAATATTGTATATTTTTTTATTATATTATTTCCCCCCTTGAGTTGAAATACTCTATTAGGTTAATTGAAATTCTAATAAATTTGCATTGAGAACCCTGATCTGGTGTTTACTTTTGTATTTTTTTTTTTTTTTTTAATTTTGATTTTTTTGAGATTTAAATATATTTTCCTAAGCCAAATACTTTTGTATTGTTCTTATCTGAGAGCTTGCTTTCTGGTTTTTCACATAAGAATATTTTAGTTAATCCATATTGCAAGTGTAATATTTTAGTTAATCCATATTGCAAGTGTTCTCTCTCTTTAGGAGTGAAATTGGAGTTAAATGTTTGAATAAAATCACATGATTGCCCACCCATGGTTTAAGATAATTGCATTATTCTATAAGTACTGATGCTTCCATTGCACACTCAACACTTGCTTCTATGCAAGAATAAAAGATTACAGCACTGATCATATCTTACCACTGAAGTAAAAGTGAAAATGCCTTCTATTGTAATCAAAGGATGTTTCTAGGTAGTACAAGATGTAAATATAGGGTGTATGAAAAAAAAAAAAAAAAAAAAATGGAAGAAGAAGAAGAAGAAGAAGAATTGTGGGGACACACATTGCTAAGTTTGTAAGGACATTGTGTGCTTGCAAGTGACTGTAGTCTAAACTAATATCTTGGAATTATCTTTGAGGTAGATTTTCGACCAACGGTAATAAGTCTCATTCACTAGTCTCTTTCTTCACTTGGCAACAAAGGGTACTGAAAAATCATTCCTCTCTTTCTTTACTTGCAAAAAATGAGTACAGAAAAAAGTGTATCGTAATTTAGCTTCTCTTTGCTGAAATGACCACCCAAGTTATAGTTAGAAATATCTGGTATAATTTTTTTGGGAGTTAAATTTTACTTAAGTGATTATGTAATGAGCAATGATAGGGACACAAAAAAGTTTACAACTTTTGTCATGAACTCGCTACATGGTGAGTTGTGAGTGGTAGAGGTGTAATCCCACCATTTTACCTCCACCACTCATAGCTCGTCATGTGGGATGTGTGGACTTTTTTTGTGTCTAGCATTTTTTTTTTTTTTGCATAATTCATCCTTATATTAATCCAACTACGATAGCATAACTGAAAAAATAATCATGTGGGTGAGTAGGTTGTAAATTCAAGTGCAGAAATTAGTTGAATTGTGCTATCTTCACTTATTAGACGACCTAATCCATCCAAGGGTGCTAAAGCAGTGTGATTTTCAGTAAGATGGAAAAAAAATTTGGTGACAAGTGACAACTACCAATCTACCTAATAAATGATGATATCTTTTTTTTTGATGAATAATAAATGATGATATCAAACCTGTTTTGCTTGGCAAAGTTTTATTTTTTGGGGTGTAGTAGAAGTTGTGAAACACTGAAACCCCTCTCAATGATGTCAAATCCAACAAATCACCATGACAGTCTTCATTACTGAGTAGTTAGTTCCCCATGACAAAATCAGTACTCATCACCATGACAATCTTCTTTACTGGGTAGTTAAGTCTAATAAATAACAAAACCGAATTCAAGCAATCTTATAGTTTAATGGAAAAGGGTAATAGGTGATTAAAGAAACATCATTTTTATATGAACTCACTAGTGATATCATTTTTAATATGCACCAACGTGATATGTCAACAATTATTTTTAAAATTTGTTAAAATATTTTGTATCCTTAAATTTATTGAATTTATCCTATCCTTAAGTATTCCTCAAATATTAGAATGTTGGATGGAAACACCTAACTACCCAACATGACTTGTGATCTAAAGCAATTTACAGCCTCAAAAACTTTTCTTTCCCCTCATCTTTTTTCTCTTACTTTGTCAATAGTCACTTATTTCCTCCATGGAAAGCAGAGCCCAAATGGTCATATGGAAAAATATATAGCCCTCAAGACAGGTAGGTAGGTTGAAGAAAAGCAGTTGTTTGGTTTGACAGGAGGATTGGGAAGGCTTAGAACCTTGTAGAGACTACTAACCGTATTAGGTGTACATGCTTTGTGCCATTCAACAAATCACTACAAATATACCAAAAAATAAAGTGTATTCAAGACCCTCTCTATATATATTACAACAAGTGGCTTATCTCCAAACTCATAAACCCCGAACCCTATCTTTGTATTCTTTGTTTCCTGCTTTCCTCTATTGCTGCCTCCAAATTGTAGAGAATCCAAAAAAAAGATAAGAAAAGAAAAGAAAAATTCAATTCTAGTATTCTAAGCTTAGCAGCAGCAGTGCTAGAGGGTTGGTTGGACTTCAAGGGCTAAATGAGACCACCGGGTCCTGGTGGGCCTCATCCTGGAGGACCTGGACCAGGACCTGGACCTGGACCTGGGCCTGGTTGGGGTCCACCTGGGCCTGGTTGGGGTCCACCTGGACCTCCCGGACCTCCAGTTCCGTGGCCTGGACCGCCAGACTTTCTTGGTGGCTTATTTGGTGGATTATGCAACACCATATCCTCTTGGTAAGTCACAATTTGTATCTCTCCTTTTTCTTTTTTTCTTTTTTTCTTTTTTTTTTTTTTGGTGTGATAGTTACAATATACTGCTAATTCCGCAGTTCAAACATTTTTCTCCTAAACCTCCAAGCACTTTGTATATAGGTATGTGCCAATTGAACTAAAAAGCTCTTAGCCAATTTGTATCTCATACTATATACATTAAGTGGCACAACAATTTTCAGTTTTTTTTTTTTTTTTAACTGTCAATATACTATATAGTATATGTTGATGCAAATGTGATTTTAGCAGGGAAAAAAAAAAAGAAAGATAGTGTTTTTGATAGGTTCATACAAATGTAACGTTGCTTTATTCACAACTTTACAACCTTAACAAGTTGTGAAAAAAGCTATGGAAACAGTTATACCATATGCCACCATGAAAAGTGAGAATAGGTTGATTGATTTATCAGCAAAAAAAAAAAAAAAAAAAAAAAAAGTTTTGTTTTGTTGTGGGACCATTTCTACTTATTTGCCAAACTTTTTTCCAAATATATAATTACAACTTACTATTCTATCTTACTCTTACTATTTCAAAAATCATTTTTTACAAATTAAAAAAAAAAAATCTAACAACATTTTAATTTTGTTTGGCAGTTTCTACTTCTTGTGCTGCTGTTGGTTAGTACAGGACTGCTTTGGTCCACCAGCTCCTCCTCCTCCTCCTCCTCCTGGTCCTCCACCACCACCCCCTGGACCTCCTCTTATATTTGCTCCACCTCCACCTCCTCCTCCTGGGCCTCCTCCGCCACCACCACCTGGACCTCCTCTTGTTCTGTTTCCTCCACCTGGTCCTCCCGGCCCACCTGGCCCATTTGGACCCCCTGGCCCATTCGGACCCCCTGGTGGCCCACCTGACCCGTTTGGACCTCCACCTCCTTAAATCTTGTAATTTCACTTGTTGATGAGTATTTACATGTAACCAAATACATGTGGTTACAGGACTATATGTTTTTCATAACCCCAAATTTTCACCTTTTTTGAGCGTGATAGACGTTCACTTATGATGGCACATAATGCTCAAAGTGATCATCTAACAAAGAAATGTAATGTACGTTATGGATTGATAAAACAAAATTTTATCCTTCAAAAATTCTACTTCTGTATTTTTGTCTTCATATATAATAGCTTCTAATCTACCACAATGACAATGTTGTTTCTGCTCAGTGGCAAATCATATATTGAGTTTAAAAAATGTGATTACGCTAAATGGCTTTACTAAATTTCATATAGGGCTAAGAAGTTGTAGTTGCGGTAACTACACCAAATAACAATAATTTTTAGATAAAAACAACAATTTATAATAGAATTATAGAACACATACAAATTTAATGGTTGTTGTAAACTTGACTTCATTTGTTAGGCATTGGCAAGTGAAGATGTGAAATAATATAGCATATATATGAATATACAACATTACCGATTGGAGGAGTTTGTTAAGAGTTAAGACTAGTCACAGAAACAAGAAAATTGCCTAGAAGAGAGGTTAAAACCAATTCTCACTACCCATTTTTACAATTGGTTTTTCTTGTTTGAGGGAATATTCCAACTAGAGTTGTTGAAGGGCTAGCCCAGGCCTGTCTCAAAACACCATGAAGAGGCCCATTTCGCCTAGCCCAATCTACTGCTCTATTTGGGCTATATAGATATTCCCTTAAACAAGTATTAGGCTAATGCAAAATGGTCATCAAGGGCATGCTGGATTAAACAGGGGGCAGGAAATGTGTAACACTCTAGCCATCTGAGACTTGTCTGGGGCGATTGGAAATTTTATAGCTCAGGTCCAACACAAAAATATCGTTGGCAGTCATATATATTATATGCATTAAGCCATTAAGCAATGAATGAGGACATCGTAAATTTTAAATTCTCTTTTTTTAAAGGACCAAAAAAAATTTTTTTGATAGAACCAAAAAAAAAAAAAAGGAATGTGTAGCCAAACAACCAATTTAAAACTAATTTTTTATGGGAAGATATTTGGTACAATTTTGAACCAATTTTCTGAACTAAAACAATTAAAACCAACTATCCGGTTATACCTTAAAACTTACATTTGCCAAACCCAAATGAGAATTGAAGGAGAAAGTTAGAGAGGACAAAAATATGATGGTAAAACGATTTTCCTTTCAAATCTTTTTTTCTACATGAAGATAGCATTTTTTTTCCATCATCAAATTCTAGAATAATGCTAGAGATATAAATTTTTTTACAAAAAATTTTACAAACTACTGATGTAATGAGTGATTATTAGTAAATAAAAAAGTAATGTTAATGGTGTGCCTAGATAAAAACCAATAAGAAATTGGACACATCAACAGTTTGTAAAAATGTTATAAAATAGTTTGTGACTATAGCATTATTCCAAATTCTATTGGAATTAGCAGAAATATATCAAAAAGAAAACCACACAAGGTAAATGTCGCGTAAAGCAAATCACAAGGAAGGGAAGTTTCATAAAATAATCCACAAGATAATTTCATGTTTTAAGAATATACCATAGGGGTGCTTTTTACTTTTTACCCTAATAATAATGAGAGGTTTTAGAAGGGCACTATGTTCACATGTTGTCACGATTATTGCATGAATAATTAGGCGAGATCCATTCAATTCTTGCCAACGATGATCATAATGGAGAGGTTTCTAGAAGAGAATTGATTGCTTTCAATCATGTAGGGCAATCATGTAGGCTAGAAAAACCATTGTCGATTGAAATTTTAAAGGAAAATGAAATTAATGATGCGTTTGGATACTGCTTATTTTTCTAAAAGCTAAACACAATAAAGAAATAATAAAACAGTTACTGTTCACGTGTGGGTTACTGTTCATTTGCCTTGATGCACTGTTCATGAGAGAGACGTTGAAAAAAAAAAAAAAAAAAAGCAAAAACGCAAGACGCATCAACCTAATCCAAATGTATACTAATTACCCGTTTGGATACAACTTTTCCCAAAAATGACCCTATTGGGCCTGACCTCACTTGGGCTCACAACTTATTTATAAAGTGGGTTTAGGATTTTCTACTTTGAGTTGTTCTCAACATAGAGACTCAGTGAAGCTGCCTCTCTCTCTCTCTCTCTGAATCACTCTTTTCTCTCTATTCTCTATTTCCTTGAGAACCTTTCAACAACCTTTTTCTTCCTCCAACTTCTCATATTTATAGCTCTAAGTTAGTGTAGAGATTATGATTACTACCATGGTTAGTGCAATGGGAGGTCTAATATCATTAGTCGTAAGTGGATGATTTGGTGGGAGTGGAATGTGGTGAGAATGGCCTTGGAACTTGGTTCCCACTCCAGTAGACATACTCGGCAACGGTGTTTCCTAAGGCACTGTTGGGTATGCGAAGGATGGTTTGTTTGAACGTTATTCTTTATTTATTGTTTGGGAATGGTTTGCCGAGTAAGGACCAAGTGACAAAACTTGGGCCTGCAGTTTGTGTGGGTTCGGGCTGGGGTTTTGGGTAGAGAGAGATTGGGGCCATGGGCCACACTGCTAGGTCAGAATTCAAGGCCCAAATGGATCCGGGTACCACGGTGCCGTACATTAGCCCCCTCTTGATTCATGCTCGGCAATTGGGAAGAATCAAGGAATTCAAAATGCACTTACGTTTGAGAAGGTTAACAGGTGGAAACTTGGGCGGTTTCAGAAACCCATTAATGCGCTCTCAAAAGGTGCGCTATTCTAGGCCTTTGGTTCAACCGTCATCATTACCTGATGGTTCGTGAACCGAGGCAGCATGCATGTCAGTTGGCATTGGCATCCGTAAAGTTTTTTCGCTAACTGAGCCCCATTATTGTTGATTGGACATTGCTCACCCCTCTTTGGCCTCTATAAATAGCCCATCACAAATCATTTTTTCACTTTTTCATTCTCCACTCTCTTAGTTTTCTCTCTTTCATGCATTCGTCTGTGCGATTATTCATCAATCTAGAATCCCTTTCTTCCCTAAAGCCCAAAGTAAGTTTTCTACCTCTTCCTTTTACTTTAGCTTCTTTCTTCGAGTTTCTTCCTTCAGTTTTAGAGTTTAAGATGAGTTATGCTTTTCTTCTGAACACTAGGGCATCTTTAGCCACATTTAGGCAAAAGTTTGATATTCCTGATGATGTGGACGTGGCGTATTGCCACGAGAGCGAAATTGCTCTCCATAGAGGAGAACATATTGCTTTCTTTCCCTTCATGGAAATTCTAGAGGGTGGGGTTAGGTTTCCCGTAGACCCTCTCTTACTCAATACACTTAGGTACTATGGGCTGTCCCCCGACCAACTTCCTCCCAACTTTTACTGGGTAGTTAGTTGTGTCAGTAGGTTAAACCAAACATTCGATTTGCAATTAAACTACCATGATATAAACCACATGTACAGTCTGTGTGAGAATAAGAGTACTAACTATTACTTAAAGGTTAGAGATACGAGGGTACAGCTAATATCATGCCTACCTGACTCCAATAGGAATTCAGCCAGGGAGTTTGTCCGGGTGCGCGGCAATTGGTTTGCCAGTGAAATCCCTTGCCCCCTTTCACAACATTAAGTGGGTTCGTATTGATCTCTAACTTAATTGTCTTTCCACTTATGGTTGTTTTACTTATTTGAATATCGACACCGTATTTTATCTTATCATATATATATATATATATATATTTTTTTTTTGTAGACAGAAAAGTGTTTATCCCGGATCTCAGGGAAGTCCACGTTAGGGATCTGAATTTTGTACTCAGGTCCGAGATATTTGTTCACTAGGGCGGGCAGCTCCGAGCGTCCCACCTGATCCTCAGAGTCGATCCCGTGTACTCTACCTGGTAACATTTTAGGCAAGCGCTTTTGGTAGACAGTCCCCTCCTGTCGTACATCAACATTCGACACACAAATTTTCTTCCGCCGATACTCATAGTGGGAGAAGCTCGGGAACTTGGTCGGCAATATACTTGTTCAGACGAACTTACGCCGTTGCGGGACGAATCGACAGAACACATGTCCTAACGTCTCCGAGAACTTGCTCACGCGCCTGTTGAGAACGAGGCTCCCGCACAGGGAACCGAGCAAGTAGCTGTCAATTTTACTAACTTCTCTGACACCGAATTTGACCGTAGTGGAGACATAGTGACCCAAAAGACCATGAACATTGATCGTTTTATGCTCGGGGTAAGGCAGACCACGCAACAGCAACCACCTCAAGGCCGAGGTCAGATGCCTTCCCCCCTACCTCCCCAAACCGAACGAACCTGAAAGAAGCAACGTATTGCCAAGCAAACCTCTATCGGTCTGGGCGATGTTGTAACTAAGACTCCCCCCTAGCCATCTAGGGGTATTGTCATTCAGGAGCCACAGACCCAAGTCGGGGCAAGCGTGGCGTCCTCTTCCTAAGCAGCGCAGGCATGGCAGCCCACATTTCAATTGGACGGCAAGCTGCTCCCCGTGAATGCTAGTGTATGGGTATGGGAGAAAGGTGAAGGGGATCGTGTTGCCCAAAACTTGGTGCACGGCCTTCTTCTGCCCAAGGACGTGCACGCTTTTAAGGAGAGGAAAGAGGAGTCTATGGGAAGAAGACTACAATGGCATACTATTGTGGTAATCTTTCATTTATTGATTTCTTACTAACCCTTATATATATATATATATATATATATTCTTTTATTGCCGTACTAATTCCTACTGCTTCATTAAGCTGCTCAACTAGCCCATATCCTCAATGGGCGATCAAAGGAACTTTTCGAGGATGCTGACCGGGAGAAGGCTGCTGGGGAGGCGGTTGTTAGGACAGCAAAGGACAAGTCAAAGGCTGCTGATACTGCCGAGAAGAAAGCTACTGTCGCGAAAAAGGCTAGGGCGCTGGCGGAGAAAAGGTCCGCGGAACTCATGGCGAAGCAAAATGAAGCTAATCTAAAATTAGACGAGGTAGTAAGTCTGAATACAACTCAAGCAGAGGAACTCGCCAACCTGAGAGCGGCTTTGGAGGCTTGTGAAGACAAGTGGTATAATGAAGGATTTGCAGACGCCAAGAATTTCGCGAAGCCGGTTGTGAATCAGGCTCGGAGGCTAGGTTTCGAGGCCAGTTGGTTTGCTGTCTTGCAAGCCTTGGGGGTCCCTGAAGACTCTCCTCTTAGGGATCCCGACCAGATACCATTCCCGAGCTCTACTTCAGCCGCGCAAAACCCCCCGGCGCCCATTGACGAAGAAGAGACAGTAAGCATGAGGGAGTTGGTGGAGCAAATAGACGCTCATGTGGAGTTAAATGATATGGAAGCCACCAATATCTCCGGTGCTAGTGATCAGCCCAACGAGGACATTCTTCATCCCACAGCAAACCAGCAGCAAATCGAGACCGCTGCCCAGACACAACCTGCAGATCCAACGACTTAACTACCGGACCGGACCCTTACCGCTTACATTTATTTTTCTTGTCTTTGCATATTTTATCCCTTTCAGTTAATTCACCTACGTCACCGGGTTGTGGTGACTAAACAATTACTTACTTTGTCGGGTTTAACTCATATACGGTCACTGGGTTTTGATGACAAGACATTGGTTTCATTTTTGTGTTGACTTTGTTGGAATAATGGTTTATTTGTCGAACATTTGCTTTAATCATACTCATGAATGCTTAATTACCGCATTATTTTCTTCGTCATGTTCTTCTATTTTCTGTGCATGTATGTCTTTCTAATGATTGGGTTTTGAAGATCGCTTCCGGGAAGGCTTGATGGCCAGGGTCGATTTGTAAGGTAGAATATTTTAAGCCTTCAGCCATTGGAAATCCTTCTCAGCATATATTTGCCCTCTTAAGAAGATGTACGGTAGGCTTCCACCTGCTCGGGAAGCAGGTTTCTGTCTTTAGGATATTTTTCAGTAGGCGATAATAATCGAACCAAAAAGCAGGTTCCTGTCCTTAGGATATTTTTCAGTATAAGGTTTCCACCTGCTCGGAGATAATAATCGAATTAGGAATTAGGTTTCTGTCCTTAGGATATTTTTCAGTATAAGGTTTCCACCTGTTCGGTGATAATAATCGAACCGGGAATTAGGTTTCTATCCTTAGAACAAATTGCCCTAGTCTTTTTAGCTTCCTCTACACTTATTAGTTGGCAATACTAAATAAGTAATAATAAAATCGAATACAACTGCAACGAGAAGCATTGTCATCATATTAGCTAATGAAATGTACATATTCGGATTTACACTTCCACGCACTAATAGTCAGTGATAAAACTTCTTAAGATTATGGCCAGGGAAGTGGCCTCTCGTTAAGGTCTTCTAAATAGTACGCACCCGCGCCCGCAATGGCAGTAACTCTGTATGGTCCTTCCCAAGCTTGGGCTAACTTCCCGGCATTTGTATCTCGCATATTCCCCACGGCTTTCCTTAGCACTAAGTCTCCAGCACTAAATTCCCTAGCCTTTACATCTCGACTATAACGTTGGGCAAGTTTCTGCTGGTACTCTGCCAATCGTATAATTGCCGCTTCTTGGCACTCTTCCAACCAATCCAAACGTTCTACCATTAGCTCACTACTTTGGGCAGGGTCAAATCCTGCAACTCGTGCACTGCATAAGTTCACCTCGGCCAGTATCGCGACTTCTGCTCCATACGTTAAGGAGAACGGAGTCTCCCCTATGGACCTCCTGGGGGTTGTTCAGTAAGCCCACAAAATATAAGGTAACACTTTTGCCCACCTTCCCTTTACATCGTCCAATTTTTTCTTCAACCCGTTCACGATTGCCTTGTTGGTAGCTTCAGCTTGGCCATTGCTCTACGGATACGCTGGAGTGAAATACCTGTTTTTGATGCCGAGATCACTACAAAAAGCGTGAAAAGCTTTACTGTCAATCTGTAATCCATTATCTAATATCAACGAGTCTGGCACCCCAAATCTCGTAACTATATTTTTCCACACGAACTTCTTGACGTCTACATCCCGGATATTAGCTAAGGCCTCGACTTCTAACCATTTCGTAAAGTAATCAACTGCCACTAACACAAACTTGCGATTGCCTGTTGCCTGGGGAAATAAGCCGAGAATATCTAGCCCCCATTGTGCGAATGGCCATGGGCTGCTAACGAGATTCAGATGACCTGCTGGCTGGTGGATCAGGGGAGCATGCTTTTGGCATCGTTCACATTTACGCACATATTCGGCGGCATCTTTCTGCATCTACGGCCACCAAAATCCCTAAGTTATCGCTCGGTGTGCTAATGAGCGCCCCCTACATGACTACCACACACTTCGTCATGCAACTCGGACAGAAGCTCATTTACTTTCTCGGGATGCAAGCATAAGAGGTAGGGTCCCCTAAAAGACCTCTGGTATAACTTGCAATCTGCTGACAACCAATACCGAGAAGCCACTCGACGGATCTTGTTAGCCTCTTTTTCATCATCCGGAACTCGATCTTCGACCAAGAAGTCAATGATCAGGTCCATCCAACATGGCCTAGTTGCTGAAATCATGGCAACATCGACCCCGGTTGTACTAGCATTATCTGCCACACTAATACTTGGCTCCCTTATAAGCTACACTTTGATTAGCCGAGGCACATCCTCAGTCATTGACGACGCTAACGTAGCTAGGGAGTTAATGTGTCTGTTCTGTGCCCGGCCCACTTGGGCCACCTTCGCCGTACAAAACTTGTTCATGATTTGCTTTACTGCTTGCAAGTATACTTTCATCCGAGAATCTCGAGCCTCAAAGCTGCCCTGGACTTGATTAACAACCAGCCGAGAATCTGAGTAAATTTCTACGTCTCGAGCGCCCATGCCTAAAATAGTCCTCAATCTGGCAAGAACGGCCTCGTACTCAGCCTCGTTATTAGAGGCTTTAAACCCCAATCTAAAAGAATGCTCTAACCGTATTCCTTCCGGAATAATTATGACAATTCCGGTACCAGCCCCTATGGCACTCAAAGCACCGTCCACAAACACTCTCCATGGGCGATTCTCTACATGACAAACCATCTTTCTGTTGTTTTTTGGAGAAAACCCCGCAACGAAATCAGCAAGGACCTGGCCCTTCACCGAGCTTCGCGGCTTGTACCGTATGTCAAAGGAACCTAGCCGGGTCCCCCATTTAGCTATTCGGCTCATGAAGTCTGATCTCTTCAACAATGATTGCAAAGGATACTCAGTCAGGACAAATATAGTATGAGCCTGAAAATAATGCGGCAACTTCCTCGTAGCGTGTAATAGGGCTAACACCAACTTCCCCAAGGGTAAGTATCATGTCTCAGCATCAACCAGAGTTTTGCTAATGTAATACACTGGTTGCTGTATTCCTCAGTCCCTTAGCAGTACGACGCTCACGGCATGATCGGACATTGAGAGGTACATGAATAAATCCTCCCTAGACTCCGGGGCCGTTAATATGGGCGCTTGCATCATATAATCCTTCAAATCTCAAAAGGCTCTGTCACACTCCTCATTCCACTAAAATCCTTTCTACTTCTTCAGAAGCTGATAAAATGGTCGACAGCGATCAGCAAATTTGGAGATGAACCGGTTAAGTGCATCTAACATCCCGGTCAATACCTGCACTTATTTCAGATTGCTTGGCGGCTTGAGGTGATTCACGGCTTCGATCTGATCGAGGTTAGCCTCTATTCCCCGATTAGTGATCAGATACCCAAGGAACTTACCAGCCCCCACACCAAAAGTGCACTTCTCAGCATTCGGACGCAACTTATGTTGCCGAAGTACCTCAAACACTCCTTGAAGATCTTCTACATGCCATGCTTCTAGTTTACTTTTCACTACCATGTTGTCGATGTATACTTCAACCGTACGCCCCATTTTATCCCGAAACATCCTCGTCATCATCCGTTGATACGTGGCCCCGACATTTTTCAATCCAAATGGCATCATATTATAATGATAGTTGGCATCCGAGGAGATGAATGCTGTCTTTTCTCGGTCCTCAAGTGCTAGGGCAATCTGATGATACCCCTGAAAGGCATCCAAGAAGCTCATCCGTGGGTGTCCGTATGTGGCATCTACCAACTAGTCGATCTTTGGCATAAGGAACGAGTCTTTTGGGCATGCCCAGTTTAAATTCGTGAAATCTACACAAACCCTCCACTTGCCATTCTTCTTCTTTACTACCACGGTATTTACTAGCCACTCTGGGAAGAAGATCTCCCTTATCACCACAGCTTCCTTCAGCCTTTGGACTTTCGATTTTATCGTGTCAACATGCTCCTTAGCCGCTCTCTATGGTTTCTGCTTCTTAGGGGGGAATGATGGGTCCACATTAAGCTTATGGACAATGAACTCAGGGTCCACCTCGGGCACCTTGTACGGACTCCATGCAAACACATCCACGTTCTACATAAGGAATAACAACATTTCTACCTTATCCTGGCTCTTCATGCTCGTTCCTATTTGAAAATATCTATCAGTATCCGGTAAAATTTTAACCTTCATCAGCTTCTTGGCACAACTAGCCCCCACTTCTTCTCGTGGCTTCTATAATTGCTATAATGATGTCTCCTTGGTGGTTTCCTTATGTTCAACCTACTCGCCCTTCCAACTAACTGCGGCAACTAGGCATTACCTAGCCATTTGCTGGCTTTCTCATACTATGACAACGCCCTGTTCGGTAGGAAATTTAACCTTCACATGCAAGGTGGACGGAACAGCCCCCATTGCGTGAATCCACGACCTTCCCAGGATCGCCGTTTATGGGGAGAATGAACTGACTATTATGAAGGTCACCGTCACCTCCTTACCTTCCATATTTACAGGAAGGGAAATTTGACATTCGAGAATCACCACCCTTCCATTAAAAGAGACCAACGGCGTATCATACTTCATCAAGTCCTGATTCTTTAATCTGAACCCTTCAAATAAATCCGAGTACATTATGTCGACCCCGCTTCCCTGGTCTACCATCACCCTTTTCACTAAGAAGCCGTTTATCCGCGCTGTCACTACCAACGCATCATTGTGCAGTTGAATCGTTCCCTCCAGATCCTCCTCGTCAAAAGTGATGGGCACCCAACCAACTTTTATTTTCTTTATGAGGGGGTTGTTCTCCCGAGGAATTTTCTTTGGGTGCCACTGTCAACACCCCTCTTCTGGTTATAGTCGCACCCCTCGGGGCAGCATGGATGACCTCAATCACCCCTAATGGCGATGGGAGAGGGTTCCCTTTTTGCTGAGCACCATGACTAGCATCCCGGTTTCCGGAATCCACTACGAACTCTTTCAAATATTCGACCTTCACCAGTTTCCCTAGATGATCTTTTAATACCCGACATTGCTTGATGGCATGCCCCTTATCCCTGTGGTATGTACAACACAAGTTTTGATTCTTTCGAGACGGGTCACCCCCTATCTTGTTCGGCCACCTAAAGAACGGTTCGTTCTTAATCCGGTTTACAATCTTGTGTACCGACTCCTTGAATGCCACGTTCACCCCCCCCCCCCATTTGTGCTTCTAGTGCCTGCATCCTGAAATCATTCCGTGGTCTCGAGGGAAAAACGCTTTGCCGGAAACGATTTAGCAATGAGGCCTTGCCCTTATTTTGCAATCGATCATCCTTGAGGAGTTTATACTCCTCAATACACCTCATGAGTTGCCTCATATTCTCGAGAGGCTTTTTCGTCAACGACTCCCGTAATTCAGAATCCTTGAGCAACCACATCCTAAAAGTACTCGCTGTAATCTTCTCGTTACCCCCACCAATTTCATTGTAAAGCTCCCAATACCAACTGGTATAATTCCGAAGGGTTTCACTGACCCTTATCTTTATGGATAGTAACGCGTCCACCGATTGTGGCACCCGGCTGCATGTCACAAATCGAGCACCGAATTCCTGAATCAACTCAGCAAAACTGTGAATGGAACTTCTTCGTAACCCATTAAACCATCTTAAGGTCATGGGCCCGAGGCTTGAGGGAAACACCTTACACATCAGCGCATTGTTGTGTGTGTGCAAAGACATTATATGGATATAATGACTGACGTGCTCTACCCGGTCCATTATCCCATCGTAGGAGTTAAATGGTGGTCGTGTAAATTTACTCGGCATCGGGGCCCGTTCAATGTCGTTTGAGAACGACGACCAAGCGGCTCTTCGTAAGGCGCGGCTCACAGCATCCATAGCAGCGTTGTAGGGCTTTCGCTCCTCTGGGGAGTCAGAACCTTGGTCAGCATATCCGCGTGAACGTGAACGATCCCAACGTCAATGCGACTCTATAGAATGGGAACAATTCTTGCTTCAACGTGATTCTCGGGAAAGGGAACGACCCCGGCGTGGACGGGAACTGGACTAGCTGGATCCCTCCCCATGTCGATTTCCCACACTACCGTCCCTCCTTTCTCGGTCATCTTGGTCCCTTCTCTGGCACCTACCTCTTGCCTCAAACTCCAAATCTCTCACCAGTCTGCGTAACCGCTCTAGCTCCTGATCTCTCTCGTCAAATTGCTCGTGCCCCGAGGCACCTGACATTGTTCGATGAGTTTGATATGACCCCTCCTCGAGGCCAGACTTCTCCTCTTCTCACTCGCACTCCCTATCCTCACGTCTTTTTTGTCTTCTCTCCTGCCATGTGGATTCCCGAGAAGACCCCACAAATCCGCTTTCAGAGTGGCCTCTCGAACGTCTTTCAGAAATTTTCCCGTGCGTGAGTCTCAGTCGAACCACAGCTTTGTAGGAGATTCCCACAGACGGCGCCAATTATGTGCGCTAAAAATGAGGCTATTGGGCTTGACCTCACTTGGGCTCACAACTTATTTGTAAAGTGGGTTTATGATTTCCTACTTTGGGTTGTTCTCAGCACAGAGACTCAGTGATGCTGCCTTTCTCTCTCTCTGGATCACTCTTTTCTCTCTATTCTCTGTTTCCTTGAGAACCTTTCAACAACCTTTTTCTTCCTCCAACTTCTTATATTTATAACTCTAAGTTAGTGGAGAGATTATGATTACTGCCATAGTTAGTGTAATGGAAGGTACAATATCATTAGTCGTAAGTGGATGGTTAGGTGGGAGTGGAATGTGGTGAGAGTGGCCTTGGAACTTAGTTCCCACTCCAGCAGACATACGCGGCAGCGGTGTTTCCTAAGGCACTGCCGGGTATGCGAAGGATGGTGTGTTTAAACGTTATTCTTTCTTTATTGTTCAGGAATGGTTTGTCGAGCAAGGACCAGGTGAAAAAACTTGGGCCTGCAATTTATGTGGGTTTGGGCTGGGGTTTATGGTAGAGAGAGACTGGGGCCATGGGCCACGCTGTTGGGTCAGAATTCAAGATCCAAATGGATCTAGGTACCACGGTGTCGTACAACTTACATTTGCCAAACCCAAATGAGAATTGAAGGAGAAAGTTAGAGAGGACAAAAATATGATGGTAAAACGATTTTCCTTTCAAATCTTGTTTTCTATATGAAGATAGCATTTTTTTTTTCCATCATCAAATTCTAGAATAATGCTAGAGATATAAATTTTTTTACAAAAAATTTTACAAACTACTAATGTAGTGAGTGATTATTAATAAATAAAAAAGTAATGTTAATGGTGTGCCTAGATAAAAACCAATAAGAAGTTGGTTATATCAACAGTTTGTAAAAATGTTATAAAATAGTTTGTGACTATAGCATTATTCCAAATTCTATTAGAATTAGCGGAAATATATCAAAAAGAAAACCACACACGGTAAATGTCGCGTAAAGCAAATCACAAGGAAGGGAAGTTTCATAAAATAATCCACAAGATAATTTCATGTTTTAAGAATATACCATAGGGGTGCTTTTTACTTTTTACCCTAATAATAATGAGAGGTTTTGGAAGGGCACTATGTTCACATGTTGTCACGATTATTGCATGAATAATTAGGTGAGATCCATTCAATTCTTGCCAACGATGATCATAATGGAGAGGTTTTTAGAAGAGAATTGATTGCTTTCAATCATGATTGCTTTCAATTCTTATCAACAGTTTGTAAAAATGTTATAAAATAGTTTGTGACTATAGCATTATTCCAAATTCTATTAGAATTAGCGGAAATATATCAAAAAGAAAACCACACACGGTAAATGTTGCGTAAAGCAAATCACAAGGAAGGGAAGTTTCATAAAATAATCCACAAGATAATTTCATGTTTTAAGAATATTCCATAGGGGTGCTTTTTACTTTTTACCCTAATAATAATGAGAGGTTTTAGAAGGGCACTATGTTCACATGTTGTCACGATTATTGCATGAATAATTTGGCGAGATCCATTCAATTCTTGCCAACGATGATCATAATGGAGAGGTTTCTAGAAGAGAATTGATTGCTTTCAATCATGTAGGGCAATCATGTAGGCTAGAAAAACCATTGTCAATTGAAATTTTAAAGGAAAATGAAATTAATGATGCCTTTGAATATTGCTTATTTTGCTGAAAACTGAAAATAATAAAACAGTTACTGTTCATGCGTGGGTTACTGTTCATTTGTCTTGATGCATTGTTCATGAGAGAGGCGTTGAAAAAAAAAAAAAAAAAGCAAAAACCCAAGACGCATCAGCCTAATCCAAACGTATACTAATTACCCATTTGGATACAACTTTTCCTACATTTGCGTCTGCGTTTTTTTTTTTTTTTTTTTGAAGCGCGTTTCTGACTTTCTGTGGCATTGGTAGTTTTTCAGTGGTCCCGTGCACTATTCATGAGACCCACATACCTCTTTTTTAAACACATTTAAAAATTATTTTGTTACAGTATTTTCAGTTTTTAATTTTCAGTTTTCAACAAAATAAGCAGTATCCAAACGGACCTTAAATGTTAAAAATGAATCATGGTTGATGGTCTACATTTCGCAAGATTTGATTAGTTTCCTCTTTTCTTTTCTTTTCTTTTCTTTTTTTTTTTTTTTTTTGAGTAAAAGGTAAGTAGAGTAGTTTCCTTCTTTCTCTTCTTTTATGGATTGAGAGGAATAAAAAGTATAGAATAGTGGGAAAGTCATAAGACCGACACATCAATTTCTATTCTTGTTTTTATCTATATTATCTCTATATATTAAGAGGATTCAGAAAGTTAGTTATGATTTTATAAAATATCAAAAATATCCCTAATCTAATTAGATAATCCTTATTCTTAAAAAATAAAAATAAATAGTTTCTCAAAAAAAAAATATTAAAAAAAAATGGAGTTAAAATTGTAATTCAACAAAATTCAAAAAAAAAAAAAACTACCAGAGAAATTTTTTTCCTAAAAATTAGGACACTGTATTTAAATAGAGAAATGATACGTCCACAATATTTTCACAATATTTTTACAATAAATCCTAAGTGGTAGGTTGTTATTGATTGTTATTGTTGAGGCAAAAAAGTAATCTTAGTGTTAGGTTAAAATTTGAACCAACAACAACTAACTACCTATAATTTGTTGTAAAAATATTGTGAAAATATTGTAGACATAGCACCTCACATTTAATACTTTTTTTTCCTAAAAACTAGCACACTTACTCCATTTCAATTCCTAAATTTTAGTTTCTTAAAAATTCATTCAAAAATAACCCTACAAATAAGGCCACGTTTTTCTGACATATAGCCGCGTTTTAAAAACGCGGCCAGAGGACCTTTTTTTTGTAGTGAGGTTTAATTTGAACAAAGACAAAACTTGAGGGCATCCTAGTAAACATGTATCTCCCTAAAAATTCAAATTCCACATTCTAATTTCTATCCCACTAGCCAGTAGCCACTACTAGCAGTTACAACTTAAAAGCACCAACACTTCTCCTTGCTATAAATTCAACACAAACTTCTCCTCCACCAAACCATTTCCAAAAGCTCAAAGCAGATGCTGATGGTGAATCCTTATCAACATCTCCCATTGTTTATGTTTATTCATTTTTATTTCTATTTTTTACTTAAAATTTTTAGAACACATTCTTTTTCAACGGGAATCAACGGATCCTATCAGAATTTTCATACTAGTATATATAAAGCTTGTTGTTTTTGACTTCTTACGTTTCACAACTTTTTTTAATTGAGAAACAAGAAAAAAAAATCTATATTGACTTATTAAGCAAACCACTAAGATCATTGACATGAAATTTTTGAGCTTTGAATTTTAATTTAATAACTTGTTTTAATCTAAAATAATGGTGGCAACTGGTAAGCAATCAAAATAAAATTGTTACCATCTGAAATGACAAGCAAGTCAAACCCAAGAAAATAAAATTGTCAATTTGCATATAAGTAGATTTTTCTTTTTTCTTTTTTTGAAACATTTCAATTAATGTTACAATACAATTTAAGTACTATTGCGTGACTGTGTAACCTTATATTTGGATTAAAGGAGATGAAAGGAGAGAGCCTCTCTATTCTAGACAAACCTTAAAAGATTACAAATTGGAAACTTTACGTTCTTTTTTATTTTATTTTATTTATAAATGCAATAGAATTTGAATTTATGATGTCCACTCCATGATAATCGTTTTTTACAATGAAGTTAAGACATCAATAGATTCCTTTTTAGTATAAGTGAAATTCAATTGTTAATTTGATGATAAATTTTTTTACTAATTGAGCAAACGAGAACCTAAGATCTCTCACGTTTGCTAAGAAATAGGTAATACCAATCTATCCCTATCCTATTTACAAAATTAGTACAAGTTATTAGTTAGAATATGGGTTGGGTGATAATAAGAAATTGCTTGACAAGTAATAGACATCAAGCAAGTCTAATCATGCAGCGTCTTCTTGTGCAAAACATGCCATTTTTAGTACTTACCTAGCAAGCAAGATACTTGTTTTTTGATAAACAAGATACAGATTTTATGGGACTGGCTTTTGGTTTTGGAACATCCTGTTAAACTTTTATTTGGTCGGCTATAACCGGCCAGAAAATCAGAGAGAAACCAACCAAAAAGTTGCCGCGGCAGGAAAAAAAAAAAAAAAGGGATTGTGTCCAAAGTAAAAAAAGACAAAACAACAAATTTTAGGATGTTTGGTATATGTACTTAAAAATATATTTTTTATTATTTAAAAATATGTGTGAAAATACATATGATAAAAAAGTATATAAAAATATGTATAATGTTATTTAAAAACTAAAAATTATTATTTAAAATAATATACCCTTTACATTCCAAAATTTATATCTGAGGCAGGCAGCATCCAATTCTGAAACAACTTGGCTAAAGCGTGGATACCTATTCAATATTCATAAGGTTGAGTCACTGTCAGAAAACTATCGATTTGACATTTTCGCAACCAATTCTATTTTGAATTGTGGTTCAATTCAAATCACATATATGTTTATTGCATATTTAATGATAAGAAAGACGTGTCGGTTACTACTAACCGACACGTCTTTCTTATCTTTCTTAAGGTCCTATCACGTTTCATTAAATATGCAATAAACATATATGTGACTACTAAATCATTGGAACTTTTTTTTTTTTTTCTTCTTCTTTTTTTAGTACATGATTAATGGTTTGTCCTGAAAGACATGCTTGATTAGCTTCAATCAAAAGCAACCATGGGTCCTATCAAAAAAAAAAGCAACCATGGAAATAAAAAATTTAAATAATGTTTCCTAGCTCATCCATAGACATGATCACATGAAAAATTAGGAAAAACGTAGTTAATTGAATAAAAGACACTTTAATTATTTGGGATAGTTGGAGTAAAGAACAATAATTATACAACTATGACATTTGTCAACAGACTCAACAGTCAACACCAATGGGACTACTCTTCATTGAAGTCCTCAGGATTTGAATAAACAAAACTTAATTAGAAACCCATAATCTTGAGTGATTCTACAAAGCACTTCACCATATAACTATTTGTTTTCTTTGCTTGAATATTTAATTTTTGATTGAACCTTCTTCATACAAGTCAAGTAAATGGCAAGGATCACAAAAGATTCAAAGAAATAATAGAATCAAATTGTAATGAATCTTCAAAGCTGTATTCTATATATACACAGACAAAGCTCAAAGCTAAAGCTAAAGCTGCATGTGCTTAATCCAATCCATAACATGCATGTACAACAAAACAAAACATAAATAAATGAATTAGATATAATCCTAAATAAATACAAAGATATCCTATAAACTAAGGAGCACAAATACTTTATTTAGAGTGTCATACTTATATTATACTAGTATCGTATCAGTCATTTCGTGTTATAATTTTTAAAAATTACTTATACCACCATATTGTATCCATGTGTATTGTCATATCTATGTCTATATCAACATCATATCCGTGTATATACTCATACTTGTGTCTTTATCTATACTCATACTTGTATCATATCCATATCGTATCCGTGTTTATACTCATGCTTGTGTCTGTTTTGATATCCGTGTCCATCCTCATACTTGCATCGAGTATAAGCAATAACTTTCCATACCACTTCTGATTCTGACCATGTACACAACAAAACAAAATAAAACGGCCTATATTAATGTACCACGAAATTTTCTTATCCACATACTGTTCAAAACTCTCTCTCTCTCTCTCTCTAAAAGACAGGGTGCATGCATGGTGTGGTTTGCAATCAACGGCAAGAGAATCTGAGAGCCAAGTCTGCCCTGGACCTGAGTCAGCACGCGCCTACCAGCCCATGTGTGAACACCACGTGTCAGGCCAATCCAAAACCTCCATTGATCATTGTTTTTTTGAATAAAAATATAAATATGAAAATGGAGTGTTGTTGGCATGAGGTGTGCTGCTAACTTTCCACGTCAACTACCGAGACACCAGACACGTTCTTCCATATCCACATGAATATGATTACCCACAAATAGTTTTCTTTTCTTTTCTTTTTTTTAATAAGATATTTTACGTTTATAATATTTTTACAATAAATTATAAGCAGTTAGTTGTTATTGTTTTAAATTTGAAACTAATATTAAGATTATTTTTTTGCCCTAATAATAACAACCAATAACAACCTGCCACTTAAGATTTGTTATAAAAATATTATAAAAATATTGTAAACATATCATTTCTCGAAGGCCAAACAATTTTGACTCACAGATTCCAGGTGCAACATAACTTGAATGAAAAATGAATTGTCTTTTAAAGTGTTTGGGACTAGATTATAAGATAAATTTTAGGTCTCCATTTATTTGCTATAATATTTTCAGAAAAATATCAATCCGCTTATTTTATTTAGTTTTTATCTATAATACTTTATAATAAAATAAAATAAAAAACTACATATCGTATATAAATTATTTCCAAATGGACATTAGCGAGAGAGGATACATTCTAGGATTTAGTGGGATTCCTTCTACTTACTTTCATTTCGAGACTAACATGATCCTTATTTATTTAGATTGCTAGTGAATTACCAGGATACCTATATAGTAGAAGAGGACTCACTCTATTTATGTCTGGATGAAGGTTTAGACATTCTTTTAGCTTAGTTTAGATTACATACAACCTTTTAAATTAAACAATAAATTCTCTTCCAAAAGAGGTTATAGGAAAAAAAAAAAAAAAAAAAACAAAAATAAAAGCTGTTAATACCAGGAGAGCCGTCCTACAAAGGAAATCAAAATTTCTGGACTACCCATTAATACTAAGTCCTATAATTAAAAATCATATTTACAAAGAAGATAATGCAATAATAGATTATCTTGGTTTATTAACTTCTTTAAATGTTGTTTGGTATAACAAGCTTCCAATTAAACTATTCAAGGTAAAATTGATTTTGATTCTAAAAAAAGAAGAGGGTAATTTTTTTTTTTAACAATAAAAAGAGAAAAGATATCAACAATTTACTAGTTTTGGAATTAATAATCTTTGTTTAAAATTCTTAGAATAGCTCAACCATAAAATCTTAAAATTATATCTAAAATGATTGGTTTGAATTTTACTATGGTAATTGTGGGGACCGGCCCAGAATAATGGGTTGACTGGGCCCTGGGCCCGTCCGAGGACCAGTCCATCTGAGGAGACGTCGTGGCCTAGAATCCTTATTTAGGCCCACTGGGGCAAAGAGAATATGTCCGAGGAGGAATTCCTCCTCGGACACTGCAAAATCCAGATCAAAGGTGCGTCCCAGCCACTGTAGTCCATCCCCCGAATACGCAAAAAAGAAGGAGACCCAAAATATCTCAGCAAAAACTGCCACCACCACATTAAATGTTTCACAACTATTCTCCTGGCCGCATTAATGAAGAGAAGACCCCTGAACAGTGCTACCTTGGCCACTGCAACTCACAAAGAATTGATAAGGGTGTCTGATGGGACATGTGCTCAAGTGGGGGTTTGGATGATCAACAAGTGTAAAGCCCAGATGATAGGAGATGGCCTATATAATATGTAAAAGTCCCCCAAGAGAAGGGGACGAGAGGGACAAAGAAAAAGAGAGAAGAGAACACTGTAGAGAAATTTTATTTGCATGAATCTGTTCCCATTAACCAAGTTTGAGACCTGATCATTTGAGAAGAAACTCTCTTCACTGCTATCTCCTTTTGTTCTTGTTTCTGTATTCCCTGAGCTCATGCAACAAACCGTTTAACCTAACTGAAACCAAGTTCTTTAGCCCATACTCTACAAAAAATTCATTGTGTGGGACTTTTTGGGCCAAGACTTGACCAACAAGGATTGGGCCACTAAAATCGTGTCCCTACAGTAATAGATAAATATTATGTCCACAACATTTTCATATAAATCTTAAATGACAAGTTGTTATATGTTATTATTGGTTGGGTAAAAAATAAATTCTAGTAATAGGTTCAAATTAGTACTAATAACAATTAACCACTTATAATTTATAATTTATTGTGAAGATATTATGAATGTAACAAATCCAATCTCTCGCATCAAAAGAAATGGTCATGATGTGAAGTTATCCACTTATCCAAAAAATTCTTAATCCTCTCAAAAATGATACGTGTCCTTAAATTGGAGAATTTAATTCAAAATAAAGAATAATATTACTCCCTTACTTAATTCACGATCCATTTATTATCCTCTTTCTTTTAGAAACATTTATTGTCCTCGTTAAATACTATGTGGGTATTCTTCAAACAATAACAATTTGAAACCTTAAAATACATTTATTGTGTTGTTTGTAGCAAAATTATAGGTTTGTTTGGTAGTATAACTAAAACAACAGTTTCTAGTATTTAAACAACATTATACATATTTTCTCACACTTTTCATTCACACTTATTTTAAAAAAATACAAACAACATTATTAGAACAATATTATCAAACACCCCCTATCTAAATTTGAATTATTGAAAAGACAGTAACTTCCTAGAAAACAACATAAACTTCATTAAAAAAACAACAACAATTAAAAATGGATAAGATGGTTCAAAATCGCCCCGCCCTACCCCGCCCCCATGTCGTTGACAACATAGCACATAGCTTTATTTAATTCAAAATCTAACAACCTATTAATATTTAGTATGCGTTTGGATTTCACATTTTTAATATACAATTCAGTGTTTGTGTTTTTTGCTGGATCCCACAACACTGGACCTGAGTCAGCATGCACCTACCAGCCTATGTGTGAACACCACGTGTCAGGCCAATCCAAAACTTCCATTGATCATTGATTTTTGGAATAAAAATAAAAATATGAAAATGGGGTGTCGTTGGCATGAGGTGCGCTGCTAACTTTCCACGTCAACCACCGAGACACGTTCTTCCATATCCGCATGGTTACCCACAAATAGTTTTCTTTTTTTTTCCTTTCTTTTTTTTGAATAAACTACAAATAGTTTACCATTCTCATTTCCGAGGCCAAACAATTTTGACTCGCATGTTCCAGGTGGAACATAACTTCTTTTTTTTTTTTTTTTGGATCGAAACGGTAGGACAGGTGGAACATAACTTGAATGAAAAATGAATTGTCTTTTGAAGTGTTTGGGATTAGATTATAAGATAAATTTTAGGTCTCTGTTTATTTGCTATAATATTTTCATAAAAATATCAATCCGCTTATTTTATTTAGTATACGATTTGGATTCAGTTTATTAGTATTTGTGGTTTTTTTTTTTTGAAGCGTGTTTTCTCTAGCTCTGGGTATTGTTCAATGGGTCACGTGTACTGTTGACGGGAACCATAAATCTCTTTTTTCAACAAAACTTTCATTCAAAATGAGTTCCACAATACTATTCACACTTTTAAAAATTATTTTGTTACAATATTTTCAGTTTTCAGCAAAATAAACAGTATCCAAATACACTTTTAGTTTTTATCTATGGTACTTTCAGCAACAAAAAACTACATATCATATATAAGTTATTTCCAAATAGACAATAAGTATCTGTTTTGATAGCGGCCTCGTTTCTGCGTTTCACGTTTTTTTTTTTTTTTCTTTTGAGAAGATCGTTTATGCTTTTTCAGTGGGTCCCGTGCATTATTCATGGGATCCACAAATCTCTTTTTTTAACAAAACTTTCATTAAAAATGAGTTAAGAGGCATTATTTATACATTTAAAAATTATTTTGTTATAGTGTTTTCAGTTTTCAGCAATAAACAGTATCCAAACACATCCTAAATGATTTTTTTTCTTAGTAAGTCTAAAGATACACTCAAGTACACATTCAAATCTACAATGATTTCATGGCTTTTAAGTGGAGTTGTGTGTGTTTTTGTGTTAGAACCATTTTTCCCTCTCCCCTGTGTGTGTGTGTGTTTGTTTCTCAAAAAAAAAAATCTACAATATGCTTAAGTGTCATTCTGTCGTTAATACACTTCAATTTTCTTAAGTTTATCGAGGGAGCATACATTCTAAGGGTACGTTTGGTACATTGAATGAGAATTACGACAAGAATTGTAATATTTATTACTAGGAATAAAATGTGATGTAATATAATAACTAAACCTATTCATTAGTTTAGTTGTGAGTTATAACATTATAATTAAACTTAACATTTATTTTAGGAAATTTCTTACTCATACAATTATATTTTCTTAAAATTTGTTATTTTTAAATTTAAGAGAGAGATGTGTTATTTTTTTATGATTTTTTATTTTTATAATTGTTAGATGTATATGAAAAGTTTGTTTACTTGGAAATATATTAAGTTTTGAAATTATTGCACTTACTTAGGAATAGCCAATACAACATTTTAAAGAGGAATAGTTATTTCTCAT
This sequence comes from Quercus lobata, assembly GCF_001633185.2. Classification (NCBI taxonomy): domain Eukaryota; kingdom Viridiplantae; phylum Streptophyta; class Magnoliopsida; order Fagales; family Fagaceae; genus Quercus; species Quercus lobata. Next base: position 7,348,940 of record NC_044909.1, on the reverse strand, counting down.
TTTGAAGAAGAACTATTCATAAGGAATGATTATTCTTTGTAATAAAAACATAACCAAACTAAAGAATAACTAAACTATAGGAATAATTATTACATTACAGTGCTTATTACAGTCTACCAAACATGCTCTAAGAGTTATCAGGATTCCTTTTATCTACTTTCGTTTTGAGACTAACATGATCCTTATTTATTCAAATTTCTAGCAAATTACCAGGATACTTAGGTGGTAGAAGAGGACTTACTCCAATTAGGCTTGGACGAAGGTTTAGACATTCTTTTAGCTTAGTTTAGGTTACATACAACCTATTAGATTAAACAATAAATTCTCTTCCAAAAGAGGTTATAGAAAAAAAAAAAAAAAAGTTTGATACCTGGGGAGTTGTCCTACAAAGGAAATCAAAATTCCTCGACTACCAATACTAAGACCTATAATTTAAAATCATATTTACAAAGAAGATAACTTAATAATAGATTATTTTGGTTTATTAACTTCTTTAAATGTTATTTCGTATAACAAGTTTCCAATTAAGCTATTCAAGGTAAAATTGATTTTGATTCTAAAAAAAGAAGAGGGTAAAAAAAATTAACAATAAATGAGAAAATGAATCAACAATTTACTAGTTTTGGAATTAATAATCTTTGCTTAGAATTCTTAGAATAAATCAAACATAAAACTTTTAAATTATATATAAAAAATGATTGGTTTGAATTTTACTATGTTAATAGAGAAATGTTATGTCCACAATATTTTCACAACACTTTCATAACAAATCATAAGTGGCTTATATCATTTCAGAAAAAAAAAAAAAAAAAATCATAAGTGACAAGTTGTTATATGTTATTATTAGTTGGGTAAAAAATTAATTTTAGTAATATGTTCAAATTAAAACTAATAACAATTAACTACTTATAATTTATTATAAAAATATCATAGACCTAACAAAATCCAATCCCTCATATCAAAAGAAATAGTCATGGTGTGAAGTTATCCACTTATCCCCCAAAAAATCTTAATCCTCTCAAAAATGATACGTGGCCTCAAAAATTTAATTAAAGATAAAGGATAGTATTACTCTCTTACTATGGTCCATTTATTATCCTCTTTCTTTTAAAAACATTTATTGTCCTCATATACTATGTGGATATTTTTCAAACAATAACAATTTAAAACCTTAAAATACATTAATTGTGTTGTTCATAGCAATATTATAGTATTTAAAAAATTCAAAATTTGAATTATTGAAAAAGAGAGTACTTTCTAGAAAACAACATCAACTTCATTAAAAAAAAAAAAGGATAAGATTGTTCAAAATCTCTCTCTCTCTCTCTCTCCTTGTCGTCGACAACATAGCACATAGCTTTATTTAATCCAAAATCTAACAACCTATTAATATTTAATCCTACAATAAAGAACAGTTTGTAAAATAATAATAAATCCCAATGAATAAATTAAAGAGATTTATTAACTGTTTTAACAGTTTTCTCATCTCCTCATAAATTTTTTTTTTTCAAAATAGGTGGCTAATGTGTATCTACCAGATTTAAATTAAATTATTATAAGTGGCTCATAAATTTGGGCCATTTGGCAACATCACAGTTCAACACGTGGCAGCACTTTTTTAATCCAAAGTTCCAAACTGGTCCCTCCGCAATTAAAAAAAAGTACATCTCAGGTCTCTTCTCTATCTCTATATATAAGGCTATCAGCTCTCTCTCTAGTTTCTCAAGAGAAAAAAAAAAAAAGAAAAAGGCTATCAGCTCTCTCATTTCCTCCAAATTCACAAAACTCTTTCCTTTCATTTCGCTTTGTAATCTCTGACTCTAAATTGAGAGAGATATTTCATAGTTCATATTTCAAATTTTCTTTTAAAAAAAAATATAAAAAGTTGGTTCCGATTTGTTTGAGTCCGAAACTGTGTTTTTTTTTTTTTTTTTTGTGTGATTTCGTGTTGTGAAAGTTTCGGAGTTATGGAGGTTTCGGTGATTGGAAGCTCTCAGGTTAAGACGGAGTTGGCTTACAGGGAGCTTGGGTTTTGTAATTTGAAGGGTGGCAAAACTGTAATTCCCTCGAAGAACAGGGTCTGTTTTGGTCGGAGCACCGATTGGAGAAAGTCTGGGATCCGATTCACTCTCAGGGCTACTGCTGCTATTCAATCTGAACCGCTCCGATCCGATTCCGTTTCGTGTCGTTCTAGAAGATCCAAATCGGTAAGCTTTTTTTTTTTTTTTTTTAGCTAAATAGTTACACGTCTGGTTGCTGAGAAAAAAAAATTGTTAAAATTTTCTTTTATGGCTGATTTTTTTTCCTCTTATTTATTTATATATATATTTATTACTGTATTAGCTTTTAATCGAGTAAAGCTGTAAAAAAAATTGATTTTTTTAGTCATTTTAATATATATATATATATATATATATAGATAGATAGATAGATAGATAGATAGATAGAGGGTGGGTTTCAAGTTATGCAAGTTTAAGCAATATTACAGCCCTTAATCTTTTTTAATTTTTAAATTCAAGTTTTTGTAGTCTAAAATAATTCATAAAAGTTAAGTTTATGGATTGAATGGTCTGATCGTCATGAAAATTGGCATGTATATTAAGAATATATAGCACATGTAATTCAATGGTTGGATTTTCAAAATATGAATTCAATAATAAGTTATTGGGAAGTGTAATATTGCTTAAAATTACACCGGATGTAACTTGAAATTAACCTCTATATATATATATATATATATATAAAGAAGGATTTTTTTTGAAGTGGGATTGTTTTATTTCTGTTGTCCTAATTCGAAATGATTTAATTTAAGATTGGAAAAGCAACACAAATACTTGGATATTTTGTTTAATTAGAATTGGTTTATATTGGATGAGTCAAATTATGGATGTTGGTTTATTGAACTAATTAAGTGGGAGATTATAAAGCTCAGATTTTTTTTGCAAAGGGAATTGAGTGTAAAAGGGATATGACATGATTGGAGTTATTGGGCTATCTGGGTTTTGGTTCAAATTGTTTCTGCATGGTTTGAAATGTTATGTTAGATTTGGATTATTTATATGTCAAGGACTCAATATCATTACCATGGCCAAAGTTAATCATGCTAGTACAACATATGACAAAATTTTATTAGATGATCAATTTGAGGCCTTAAGAAATCAAATATGTTGGAGAGGTTTAAAGTCATGGATTCAAAACTCACTGGGTTTGTGTGTAACTTACCAATAATAATAAACATGTGTTGTGTAATAAATTAGTATCATTTAGCGTTTGGACTCAATTTGATAAATTACCATTTGTCTCCAGAGTTTAAGCTATTCAGAAATGGTAAATTCAATTATTTAATCATTATTCTAACGCTACATACCTGAGTGTCATTTATGTGGATTTGACTTATGCTATCCCCAAGCTACTAACCTACGCAGCTTTGGGGAAATGATTGGAAATTATGTAATTGACTTATCATTCTTAAATTATTTCAAATGTTTAGAGAGTTCGTAGTCTTTTTGGCTTCAAGTGTTTTTTGATGATGCCAAATTTAACATCTTGTTGTCTTGGAATATTTCTTTGCAGCATGATAATGTAAGATTGTTTGTTGGGCTTCCTTTGGATTCTATTTCTGACTGCAATGCAGTAAACCATGCTAAAGCAATTGCAGCTGGCCTAAAAGCTTTGAAGCTGTTGGGAGTTGAAGGTGTAGAGCTCCCAGTTTGGTGGGGAACAGTGGAGAAAGAAGCCATGGGGAAGTATGAGTGGTCAGCCTATCTTGCTCTTGCTGAAATGGTTCAGGATGCAGGTCTCAAGCTTCATGTCTCGCTCTGCTTCCATGCATGCAAACAACACAAACTTTCACTCCCTGAGTGGGTATCCCGGATTGGTGAATCCAAACCCAGTATTTTTTTCACTGATCGGGCAGGGCAGCAGTACAAAGAGTGTTTATCACTAGCTGTTGATGATCTTCCTGTGCTTGATGGGAAGACTCCAGTCCAAGTCTACCGTGAATTTTGTGAGAGCTTTAAGTCTTCTTTCTCATCTTTCATGGGCTCCACAATCACGGTAAGAAATTTTACTTCCAAAATTCTTTAATTAACATCCACTGTATTTTTTATTATTTATTATTTATTTATTTGGGTACTGACAGTTTCAATGGTTCTGTATTGCTTTTTTTAGGGCATCTCTATGGGTCTCGGACCAGATGGTGAGCTCCGATATCCTTCACACCAGAGGCTAGTCAAAAGTAATAAAATCACAGGGGTTGGAGAATTCCAGTGTTATGATAAAAACATGCTTAGCATTCTAAAGCAACATGCTGAAGCAAATGGAAATCCTCTATGGGGACTCGGTGGTCCTCATGATGCCCCCACTTATGATGAGTCACCCAACTCGAACAACTTTTTTAGGGACCATGGTGGATCATGGGGGTCTCCATATGCTGACTTCTTCCTTTCCTGGTACTCAAACCAGCTTATATCTCATGGAGAACGTCTCCTCTCTCTTGCATCTTCAACTTTCAGTGAGACTGCTACTACGGTATATGGCAAAGTCCCACTAATACATTCTTGGTATAAAACTCAGTCCCACCCTTCTGAGCTGACAGCTGGGTACTATAACACAACCACTAGAGACGGTTATGAAGCGGTTACAGATATGTTTGCAAGGAATTCATGCAAACTGATGTTGCCTGGAATGGACTTATCAGACGAGCACCAGCCCCATGAATCTCTCTCAAGTCCTGAGTTATTACTTGCCCAGATCAGGACAGCTTGCAGAAAGCACGGTGTTGAAGTCTCTGGACAAAACTCGTCAGCTACAGGGGCTCCTCGTGGCTTTGAGCAGATAAAGAAGAATTTGGTGGGCGACAATGTTGTGGACTTGTTCATTTACCAGAGAATGGGAGCGTATTTTTTCTCTCCAGAGCATTTTCCTTCATTCACAAAGTTCGTGCGGAGTCTTAACCAATCTGAATTGCATTCAGATGATCTGCCTGAAGAAAAGGAAGAAGCTGCCGACTCTTTGCGTGTAAGTTCAGACTCAGTTGTTCAAATGCAAGAAGCTTAGTAAGAGTTAGATATATATTCATGTAAATATATAATGTTATCTGTATCCCTATAAATTGTATTAGAAGAGGTTGTATTCAACAAAGCATTCTGAAGAACAGCTAAGCACATCCTGCTTTACTGAACCAGAAAGCTGTAGTTGTAATTCTCAAAAAAAAAAAAAAAAAAGGAAAGCTGTAGTTGTATGTACAAATTCATCTTTAGCTTTTGCTTTCTAAAGGAAGCAGTACCTTATGTGGCCATTTTTTGCAAGTTTCTTTAAAGCCTGCCCATCGCAAAGAGGAAGAAACACGCACACACATCCATCCTTGTTAAAGCTGGGTGTTCATTTTCATTGTAGGTTAGGGTCATGTTATTTGTCTTCCCCAGTTAGGTGCAGCTCTTTCATTACTTCATTTTGTGCCCATTTGCCACTAATTTGCTGATTTGGACAGTTCACTACTTAGTTCAAAATCACTGATATTACATCAGTGAGGAACTTCATTTGGAGTTACAAAAAAGAAAAGGAAAAGGCTCATTATTTTGGGCCATATTCTGCTTTTAGCTGGATTTATTGTGTGGTTTTCTAACCGACCGTGTGCTCATGGCTGTACCAACTTCGTCCGAACACTAGGTTTTTCGCTTTTGTTTTAGCAACAAGCAGCAGCGCAAATAGAAAGAAAGTAATGAATTGCTCAATATGTGATTGAATAATTCTGGAGACACTTAATCTCATACTCAATTTCACAACTTGTTGATTTGTACAATTGTGAGTAGTTGACATTTTCTGTCTGCTTCTAATTTGTGTGACTTATCACTTTTCGTCGATCACTCACAATCACATAAGTCAACAAGTTATGAAATTAGGTGTAGAAATGATTGTCTGTAGCATTGTAGACATGTGACTATTAGGTTTCATGAGTAAAATTTGTTACATTTCATTAATATGTAGAAAATCAAAAGGACAGTCTCTAAGATAATTCTGCAAGCTACTTGATTCAAATGTGGACTAATTTCATTAATATGCAGAAAATCAAAAGGACCGTTCCTAAAATAATTCTGCAAGCTACTTAATTCAAATGTGGATTAATTTCATTAATATGCAAAAAATCAAAAGGACCATTCCTAAGATAATTCTGCAAAAGGACCGTCCTTAAGATAATTCTACAAGCTACTTGATTCAAATGTGGACTAATTTTGCAAACCCCTTGCATACTCAATAGGTAGGTGATTAAAGCCCACAAATAAGCTTATTTGTATCAGTTTATTTTGGTTGAAAACAAACTGTAGTGGATTTGAGTTAGCTCAACTAGTAAAGTCTCTTATGATTGAATAAGAAATTTGGAGTTCAATATGTGATTGAATAATTTTGGAGACACTCAATCTCATACCCAATTTCACAACTTACTGATTTGTGCAATTGTGAGTAGTTGACATGTTTTGTCCGCTTCTAATTTGTGTGACCTATCACTTTTCGTCGACCACTCACAATCACACAAGTCAACAAGTTGTGAAATTAGGTATAGAAATGGTTGTCTGTAGCATTGTAGACATGTGACTATTAGGTTTCACGAGTAAAATTTGTTACATTTCATTAATATGCAGAAAATCAAAAGGACGGTCCATAAGATAATTCTGCAAGTTACTTGATTCAAATGTGGACTAATTTCATTAATATGCAAAAAATCACAAGGACCATCCCTAAGATAATTCTATAAGCTAGAAAATCAAAAGGACAGTCCCTAAGATAATTTTGCAAGCTATTTGATTCAAATGTGGACTAATTTCATTAATATGCAGAAAATCACAAGGACCGTTTCTAAGATAATTCTATAAGCTACTTGATTTAAATGTGGACTAATTTTGCAAACCCCTTGCATACTCAATAGGCAGGTGATTAAAGCCCACAACTAAGCTTATTTGTATTAGTTTATTTTGTTTAAAAACAAACTATAGTTGATTTGAGTTAGCTCAACTAGTAAAATCTCTTATGATTGAATAAGAAATTTGGAGTTCAATATGTGATTGAATAATTCTGGAGACACTCAATCTTATACTCAATTTCACAACTTATTAATTTGTGCAATTGTGATTAGTTGACATTTTCTGCTTACTTCTAATTTGTGTGATCTCTAACTTTTCGTCGACCACTTACAATCGCACAAGTCAACAAGTTATGAAATTAGGTATAGAAATGGTTGTCTATAGTTTCATTGACATGTGACTATTAGGTTTGACCAGCAAATTTGTTACATTTCATTAATATGCAGAAAATCAAAATGACCGTTTCTAAGATAATTATGCAACCTACTTGATTCAAATGTGGACCAATTTCGCAAACCCCTTGCATACTCAACGGGTAGGTGATTGAAGCCCACAAATAAGCTTATTTGTATTAGTTTATTTTGTTTAAAAACAAGCAGTGGTAGGTTTGAGTTAACTCAACTGGTAAAGACTTTTATGATTGAATAAAAAATTTGGAATTCGATCTCTACCTAAAAAAAAAAAAAAAAAAAACCTGTCTTGGTCTATTAATATACTATAGATAACGTAAAATTGAAAGCGTGTTTTTAATAAACACCAAATATGTTCAATTCGTCTTTTGAGACTGTGTTGTCGACTTGTCGTTCTGCTTTCCTCTTTAAATCCACAATATTTCCAGTGTCTCTCTCAGTCCCTCATTTTCCAACTGAACCGTATCTGTTTCCCTCAAACCCAAAAGAGTTGCCATATCTCAAATATTCTACCAATGTGATATAATTTTATACCGTAGAACCGTCTGATAAGATTGGTTCAACAGGTAAAAACTGGGTCGAAGTATGATTCTGAATAGCAATACTCACTCTCTCATTTTCCAACTTAACTGTTTCTGTTTCCCTCAAACCTAAAAGATTTACCATATCTCAAATATTCTACTAATGTGATATAATTTTATACCGTAGAACCGTCTGATCAGATTGGTTCAACAGGTAAAACCTGGTTCGAAGTTTGATTTTGAATAGCAATAAGAGATGTTGGGTGTGGCTGCAACATCATCACTAGGGTCCTTTAATGTTTGTATCTTCCCGTGGAACATTAAAAAACAAAAACAAAGGAGTAAAAAGGAAGAGCTCCATTGTTCATTAGAAATTATTGCAGTCCCATAATACCCAAACCAAGAATATATCATAATAATTGAATTATATTTGCATTCAGTATATGAAATTCAGAAAGATTAAATTAAATACCAATGAAACCACAAGCGGAGGCAAACTGTATAAAAAAAAAAAGCTACTATTTACACAAACAGGATGAATTATACAGAGACTGCTGGGTGGCTAGCCTCCCAAATTCAAGACTTTCTTTTAATTTCATACACTCTCGCGGTCGTTCAACAAGGTCTACATCCCAGTCAATGAAGTAAGAAATCGGCCCAGACTCTTCTCCAAAGATGCATGTTGTTACACCATTTTCAATTACCTTCTCCAAGTTTATTGCATTACAACCTGCTATATATGACCTTTAAAACCATGCTTCTCCTGGTCCAAGGAAAACACACATTAATTTAATTCATCCATAAAACTATTAGCATTTTTTTACAATGGAAAAAATAATCAAGGAAGTAACTTTATCAATATTATACATCAAAGCACACACAAGGCCTTAAGCAACATGTGGAAAACTTAACATGCGCAGCAACAAGAACAATAAGATGACCAAGAATACTCAAGGAAAGCATGAGATATTTCACTAACAAGGACAAGATGATGGCATTATGGTGTGCAAGTGATTGGCAGGAAATGGTAAAAGCTCGCAAGGTTGACAGTGGAAGGATAGAGAAGGGTAAGTGGAGGCTGTGCTGGTGATAATCTTCAATTGAATAACTGAAATGGCACTAACTACATTGAATAGCTTTTGTAGCTCAGACTTATGGAAGACTATTTCATGCCATGCCAACGATGTACCAAAATTCAAAGACTAAACACATTTAGGCACACTCATCAACTTGTACAAAGATTATTCTGAAGTTTCTTTCACTAGTAAGCCCAAGCAGCCTATCTTATATATATGTGTTTGTAGAAAAACAAAGAGGGAGAATGGCAGAGTTGTCATGATGCCTTTTTGCAGTTGAATTAGCTTCTGGAAATTCAGCTTTCAAATAATTAGAAACAAACCTGTTCATAAGTGTCACTCACAAGCAATCTTGGTGTCAAAGCTGCTGAGACAGATTGCAAATGCCTGGAATGCTGAGATAGGGTACCGGAAATCCATGGTAAACAAGTCCTTCCCAACTTTCCCAAACTGGAGGATGATCTTCTCATGCTCTGGTCCAGATGGACCATTTTCTGGAGAAGCCACCAATTGAAAGTTTTTCACCGAAGCAACAGTCACTCGTCCATGAAAGTTCAAACACCAACACTGGAGCTGCTCATGCCACCTGGGAGCCTTGTTTTTTAATACCAGAACTCCATCTTTCTGACTGGCCAGTGGTCCAGATGAGAAAGTCTCCATGTGATTTGATTTAGATCGGAGAAAAGGCATTGAGGGAAAGAAGTCTACATTTCCAAGGGAAAAGTCCATCTGCGTGGGGGCTACTCCTCCAGGTTCAATTGCAGAGGAAGGAATGGCATCCACGGTACACTGCATTCTCCTAGGACCCCTGTATGGTACATAAAATAGGTATGCAATTGCAAGAATTGTGAGGGAAAAAACAGAGGAAAATCACATTGACTCTTGTAACAAAGTAGTTAATAACACTAAATATCTATCATTCCTCCTGCACAGAAAATATCTACAACTAGCTGCATTTGCTTACTCTTACCTGGAACCCAACACATTAAGTTCATATGAGATGTGAGCTACTGAATAGTTGCCAGCAGGTACCCTTGGTGAAATTTGTTTTGAATTCACCATCCTAGTGGAGCGACTTTTTGTAATCTTGGCACCTGCATGAGGTGGCTGCCCATCAAATATTGTGAACTTTGTTCCCAAAAAGTTTGATCTAGTCAAAGAAACAAAAAGGAAAATATAAGTTATTTATAGTTGAGCGCACATGTACCAAAAAAAAAAGTCAATTCAAGTGCCTCTAAGAGCACACCTTAGTTTCCCAATATAGGTGCTGCTTCCCTTTGACATTTCATCAGCATGTAGGGAAATGATATAATCTGTGCATGTGGGGCGTCTACACTTCCGTGCAGCAAGAAGGAATTTTCCATCTTCAGCAATGGCTGGACCTAGACAATCAAAAAGTCAATATGTTTACAGCTCAAAAAGGAAACCAGAAGAAGATAGGTCCATTGCCCTCCAAAATAAACGAACAAATTTGAAACAAAAAAAAAAAAAATCAAGCAATTAGTTGTATCAAACTACTTAAACAGAACCCGATCAATGATAGTTCCCAGTAAAAATTTTGAGCACTATACTGGCAACTTATAAATAACAATCTGAAGTACCATGAAATGCTGGTTCAACATACAAGATTCTCACCATTAGTACAACTGAGGTAAAGATAATACGTTTGAGAGGACCGATTCCGTTTTATAAAGCACTGGATGAGAGAATCCCTTGGACCAGGCTACAAACATTAACCAAAAAAACTTTTAGCAAACTGAAAAACTAAAGAGAACTTACAAAAGAAATCCTAAAATTTCACAGTTGAAAGCACCCATCAGAATCCAGTCCAAATGATTCATTACGGCATACAACACTTTCGCGATTACAGGATACTTACTGTCACTGTCCATTTTACACTACACCGATGACTTATAATTCAAATAATACAGTCACTTTCCAATTTACATCACACCGATGAATTTTAATTCAAATAATACAAAGCAGCACAAAATATCTATCTTGTGGGATAAAATAAAAAATAAAATCTTGAAAAAGTTGAAGCCAAATATTATGATGGACCTGCACTGATTGAAACTAAAAAGTGGTCCCGTAAAGAGCCTTTGATACATTTAGAAGCAAGCTTTGAACAATTTCCTATGAAAAAGCTAGCAATGATTTTTTTTTTTTTTTTTTAACGCATAATTTTTAGGCGGTCCCATGCATTGTCACTGTCATCAACCCCAAATGAACAAAATTGTTTAAAACATCATTCTCTTCTCAAACAATGTTTCTCTCCAAAGTTTGGAGAGAAACTCTTCAAATTTCTCATATATTTCTTTTTTTTTTTGTGTGAATTTTGAAAATTTAACCGTTGAATTTCATGTTCCTTGTCTTCTTAACATACGTATCAAATTTCGTTCAAATTGAATGTTATTTATTATTTGATCAATTAACTTATTTTTTATATACAACTTTAGATCACAAAAACTTGAAATTATAACATTTATTTGATAACATAACAATTGATTTTTGATCTTCTAGAAATTTTGTAAGTATTAAGAATGTAATAAAAACATGAAATCTAACGGTTAGATTTTCAAAATTCACACTCAATATAAAGATATATGATGAGTTTGTAGAGTTTCTCTCCAAACTAGTTTGGAGAGAAACTTTGTTCTTCTCTTAATTAATCTTGCACAAGATAACTCCCCTCCTATGTGGCTTTAAGCAAACATAAAAGGAAACATAATTTCCCAGTATGTAAAAAAATCCGAGCCAATCGAGCATAGACAGATAAACATTAAACCGGCAGTCAATCTTTGTCTCCATCCCAAAATCACTTAGACCCGGTTTGGTTCAGCTTATTTTCATCCTAAAACAAAATGTACAATATCTTTTTAAAGCCTTGCTTTTTTTTAGGTAGATTTTTCGGGCAAAATATGCCATCAAAAATAAGCTATAAGAAACGAACATTTATCCTTCTTTTTAAAAAAAAAAATTATAAGTTACCCACGCACCTCTACCAGTGGGTATTGAACCATCAATACTGGCTTATTAGCAAAATCAAATTTCCCAAAATGAATACACAAATAGATTGCCATTCTCAAACAAACTACCATACTATATATAGTAATGAAACATTGCAATCACAATCTTACAAGCAAAACTCCAAACTCTTAAATTTAACCTCTATTTACAAGTGAGAAAAAAAAAAAAAAAAAGTTATAATTAAAACAATTGAAGCTAAGAAAAACAAAATTAAAAAGAACAAATTGTTATACAAACACAAAGCCATAAATCTTTAGCATCCAATTCCTCCAAACCAAACCAATTAAACTAATTTCAAATCCCTAGCTTTCCAATCAAACACACAAATACGCCAAAAATCAAAAATTCAAAAAATTGAGTAGTACCTGCTTAACGGAGATTGGGAAGGTCAGGATTCCAGAAAGTTCAGGAATCTTAACGATCTCTTTGGTGATGTGACGCCAGCTCCGGCAAACTCCGGCACACGCGACTACGTTCTTACGTAGAGGCCACGCGCTCTCGGAAGCTTCGATCTTCACCAGCACTTCTCTCAACAGCTCTTGCGGCATGTTCGCCCAGCAGCTCTCGTTCATACCATCCTCTACCTCGACCGCCGCCGCCGCCGCCGACGACGAAGACGACGACGGCGGCCCAGCCGAAAACCGGTCCTGCACCACCCTGCTCGACCTGGACCTCATGTCCTGAATTATGCTCCGTATATTTGTCATAACTCATAACACACACAAAAATTTCAGACACAAATATTCTCAAAACAGACTTGGATTTTTTTGGTTAGTTACAACTATGAAATGCTGTGGGTTTTGTTTTGAGATGGAAGAGCGTTTTTCAAATTTATTGGTGTGAGAAAAATTCTTTACTTTGAGAGAGAGAGAGAGAGAATTGTTGGAGATAGGCACGAGGGAATAATACAGAGAGTTTTGTGGATAGAGACGTGTTGTTGTGAGGGAACCAGTGTGTGTGTTTTCAGACAGTTCACTACGAGAGAGAGACACAGAGAGAGAGAGAGAGAGAGAGGTTGGGAGTGAGATCAAAATTCTTTACTTACTTTTTATATATATATTTTTAGCGTGGTAGAGCGGTTCAGATTTTCAGATCCGGTTTCATCTGTTTTTTTTCTTTTTTCTTTTTTTTCTTTTTTTAATAAAGGTTTCCTTTCATCTGTTGTTGTTAGAGGTATTGTGCATATCAGCTTCCTTCACCCATTCAAAATAGTAAGTTAGGCACGTTTTCAAACAATTAAGAAAACTAACATCTCGAGTTTTAGAAACTCGAGATCCACATTATAACTCGAGTCCAAAAGACTCGAGTTGTGAGTGTGAAAATGCCACATAGATCTCGAGTCTTTAAAACTCGATTTCCATGAAAAAATTTTCACCTATAGTGGCGTTTTTAATCCTTACAGTGACGTTTTAAAGCCCTATAGCGGCGTTTTTCTGCAAAAAATTTTTATAAGTGCAGGTTTAGGGGGTCCTATAGTGGCGTTTTTAAGACCTATAGTGACGTTTTACAGACCTATAGCAGCGTTTTTTCTCAATTAATGGAAATCGAGTTTTTAAAACTCGATTTTCAGCCTGATTTTTTTTCCCACTTTAACCTAATTCACTTACAAATCGAGACTTAAAAACTCGAGTTTTACCTTGGAACTCGAGTTTTAGACACTCGAGATGCTAGTTTTCAAAATTGTTTTGAAATGTGACAATTAACTAAATTTTTTAATATTTATTGTTATTTACAAAAAAAATTCGTTGTTGTTACATTAGATAAATTTATGGGTCTGATTAATATATGTGCTTAGTACATATATTAATAATTTATTTTAAAATTTATTATTAAAAATTAAAAATTTTCTCAAACTTTTTACAGTTTTTTTAATTTTTAATAAAAAATTTCTTAAAATAGTTTACTAATATATGTCTTAAAAATATACGTTAATAAATCTTAGTTTTATTACTTGTTTTCTTTTTGTAATTTCTAGATATTAGAAAAAAAAAAAAAAGAAAAAAAAAGAAAAAAAAGAGGTTTGTTTGTGGATATTGCCACGTCAACACCAACAGCAACAAAATTATCTGTCTAATTTTTTTTTTTTTTTTTTTTTTGGTTTTCTTATAGGTAAAGTTTAGTAGTTTGAGATTTTTTTGGGGGGGGGGGGTGTGGGGCGGGCGGGCCGGAGGGGGAGGGGGAAGGGGAAATGGAGATGTAGTTTTAGACTTTTAATTAAGCATTTCACCTTATCTTTTTATTAATGGACCGTTTAAGGAAAGTTTTGATAAAACTTATATGAAAAATATAAAGAGTGGGTTCTAGTTAGCTCAACTGGTAAAGTCTCTGATAGTTGTATAAGAGATTTGGGGTTCAATTCCCGCCTACACCAAAAATTGATTGGTGTCTTGGTCTGATGATAAAAAACAATCATCAGGAGCGGACGCCATAGGTTGAAACTCTCTCAAAAAACAAATATATATATATATATATATATAAAAAGAGATGTGCGACATTTACAACATTTTCACAACAAATTATAAGTAGTTAGTTTTTATTGGTTCTTATTTGAACCTACCACTGAAATTACTTTTCTACCCTACCAATAACAACTTGTAACAACTTACCATATAGGATTTGTTATGAAAATGTTGTGGATATATCATTTCTCAAATATAAAAGGTTTGTGAAAAAAATTAGTTACCTTTTTTTTTTTTTTTCATAAACTAGTTTTTCCCTAGGAAACTTCTTAATATTGTACCACATAAATTTTGGAGGTTTCACAATTTTAGATATCATTATTTTAATATATTATTTTAATTGATTATAAATTCAATTATCTATTTAAACCCTTTATTAGAATAGCATATCATATCTTCTTTAATGATTTAATAGATCATATACAAACTCTATCATAATAAATGTCTATTAATAATAATTAATATAATAATCAAATTTTATATTTGGGCAAAAAAGTTAAAGAGAAAAAATATATATATTTTGTAAAACTTTCTCATGTACTGCATCAGTTACAGGCTAGTTATAACAAAAATTCAAAACTAAATCATATTAATTGATATTATACTAGCCAAGAGCTTTGTAACTTACTGGAATCTCTTGATGTTTCAAATGAAAACGTTTAGAATTTAAATTTACTCTCTCCTATTGTAACTATCGAATTACCAACAAAATAAACATTATACAAAGCACAACAAAATATCAAATCTTACAACATCCTCTTCATGGTAGAGTATCTGCATATTATTGGTCTCTACCACTCTCCAATTGTAGAAAGCTGGGAGAATAATCCTGCATTCATCAACGACGATGTTATAGATTAGAATGTTAGGTTTGTGTTGACTTTTTTAATTTGAAAGTTTGTGGGTGGGAAATGGATTTGGACCTTGTAGATTTCTGTTGAAAATATCAAGAAAAACCAGTTGAGTTACAAAACTCTTTGTGTGCTAATTGTTAACAAGGTGAACAAGTCCCTTGCATCCAATTCTAACATGCAACTTTCTTGCCATGATTAGTCCATCTCTAAATGCCTAAAAATAAAACCTTCATCAATCATCGATATGATATCTATAATTAAAACCTTCATTTTGAACCAAAACCAAATTATTATGAGACGATCATCGATATTTATTGAACCAACATTCAATGCTTTAAAAAAAATGAAACAACCTTCAAAAGGTTTTTGCCACCTCAATTGAATGACACTGGGATTAGTAGATTGAGGCAATACCAAATCATATGAAAATGCTAAGAGTCTTATAGACTATAGTTTAGTAGCATTATTTGTTCTCTTTTACAATGATAGCTAGAGTTCAAATTCCCCTACCAAGTTGTTATAACTATTAAATTATCAAAAAATAAAACGTCACATGGAAAAAGAATTGCACTGCTTAAACATAAAAAAGTATTTGCTATTGTTCTCTCTCTCTCAAATAGATGAGAACTCTCAAGTCACATTGAACTTGTGCAAGACGGTGACTAATGTCTATATGTCAATAAGATGGGCAAGTTAGATGAGGTTAATGCTTAAGGGCCAAGAGTTCCATAATTATTTCTTTGGTCAAAGAAAGAAAAAGGGGAAAATTTATAACATGGCGATGGTTAATGCAAGCATTATTGCAGAGGGCAGCAAGGTTAGATGATAAGGATTGGGTTTTGGTAGGACTCAAAAACCCAATACATTCATGAATGTTCACATGGAGCTTGGAGCTTGTGGCTTGTGCTATTTATCTATCTTATTATTTGGCTACGTGCAGCGCATATGTTAAAAAGTGACCAGTCCCACTCTATCATCTACTCTTTTAATTTGTGGCCAAATTAAAGTTTGCTTTCACACACTCTCAACAAACAATATTGTTATTAAAGCTAATATTTCTACCTACTAAAGAAGCGTAAGGTTGGGAGGTTAGATAACTATTACCCACTTTTTGTTTCTTTCTTCTTCATTTTTATTAATATACTCCTTTAGTAATTAGTAAAAGAAGAAACTATTTAGAGTCCTAACCACCCTAGAAACAATCAGATAAGTGTGCTTTTGGGTATGTGATGAAGTATAGAAAGATAAGATAGGAGATTATTAGTCTTTATTTATTGATTTGTAAACATCAAAATTAAGAGCTTAACTTCAGTCAGGAGCTGGCATAAAAGCCCTGTTTTACGCCACCAATGAATAAAAGCCACGTCATAATTTTAATGGAAAATCAATACACTCTAGCACACACAATCATAACTCAATTAAACCTCCAATCCTCAAACACGAAATTCTCTCAGACCTGAAGAACTAAACGCCTAAACCCCAAATCCATCTCCTCCTCTCCTCACCTTACCGGAGCTCCACCCCACCACATATGCCACCGCACACTCCGTTTCTGAAGCTAGCGCTGCCGCACCAAAAACGGTGAGAAAAGGTAATCGAAAGCAACGGTGGTGATGCGTTTGACTCTTATCTGCAATTGATTTATGGGTAAATTTCACAAACATCCCCTGGCTTGTAACGCCGTTAGATATTCTATTCACTCATCCCTTTCCCTAAGTCTCTCTCTTCCTCTTCTGGCTTTCTTTGATTCGGATTAGAAGAAGATTAAAAAAAAAAAATGAAGAACGCGACTTTGCTCAGTGAAAAAAAAAAAAAAAAAAACACTTGAATGAAACCCAACGACAAACGATCACCGACGACTGACCATCAGTAAAATCCACGAACCCAAAACCACCGTCCACAAACCACTGACTACGGACCATGAACAAAACAACGACATCGACATCGGCATCAGCATCAGTACACAAACCCAGAACTTTGTAACCATCAGCCACCAATAAACCCAGAATCAGTGATTTAAACCAAAACCCCCAGTGATTCAAACCAAAACCCAGAATCAATGATTCAAACCAAAACCTAAAACCAGTTATTCAAGCCAAAACCAAACCCAGAACTAGTGATTCAAAACAAAACCCACAGATTGATATCCAAAACAAACCTTGAGGTTGGGTGCGGCGGCACTAGCTCCAAAAACGGAGTGTGCGGCGGCGTATGTGGCGGGGTGGAGCTCCGGTGAGGGGAGGAGAGGAGGAGATGGATTTGGGGTTTAGGCGTTTAGTTCTTCAGGTCTGAGAGAATTTTGTGTTTGAGTTATGATTGTGTGTGCTAGAGTGTATTGATTTTCCATTAAAATTATGATGTGGCTTTAATTCATTGGTGGCGTAAAACAGGACTTTTACGCCAGCTCCTGACTGAAGTTAAGCTCCAAAATTAATAGCATGGTTTTGTAACCGAACAGAACATTAAAATTGTGAGAGCTATATCCTCTCATTCGTAATTTTTAGGTGAAAGTTTCTTAAAATTCATGTAACTTTGATAAACAATTTTATCTTCTTCTTTTCTTTTTTTTTTCCTATTTAGGGAAAAAATCCCCCCATATTTATTTATGGATTCTGTGAAATACATGTAATAATTTAACAAATTAGTATCCAGAAATACTTATATTTTTTAAAAAAATAAAAAAATAGAAATACTTATGTCTTAAAGTTCTCAAAATCCTAAAAATTAATTGTTAAATTAATGATTTAAATAACAATAAATTAATTTCACTTTTGTGATTTGTAATTGTCACTAGGGATAGCATCTTACTCAGAACCTGTGGCTGATTTTTTGTTTTTGTTTTTTTTGTTAGATATGATTTTTTGTTAGATATGATAGTATTTTGATATAAATTATAGTATTAGAAATTCTAACTAATCTTTAATCTTTTCAATAATTTATATCGTTTGCCCTAGTTGAAACTTGAATGGTAGTTTTTTTTTTTTTTTGGAACCATTGAAAGGTAGGAGTTGGGTATTAAGGATGTGGGCCCATCTCAATAATATCTCCTTTATAATATCTAGCTGTCTAATCCTATAGGCCTATGGTATTATTTATACAATAACTCCAAAATGGGTCCTACAAAGGGTTATCTTAATGAAGCTTTCAAAACTCAAAAAATTGCGTAGTAATTATTGAGGGACTCCGGTACTGCGACGCTGAAAAAGTAGAAAGTTTTTGTTCGGCGTTTTCTTTACAAATTTTTTTTTTTTTTTTCTTTTTTTTTGTTTATACTTCCACTTGGTTTCAGACGGCATTTTAATATTTTTAGTGGAATAAAGTCAATAACCACGCACTCCGACAACAATGATTAGAGATTTATATTTATTTATTTGTGGCAATAATTAGATTAGTTGTTTTCTTTTTTGGTCAGAAACTTAGATTATACTATTAGATTAGTTAGGTCAAGCTTGTTTGGTTTTTTTGGTGTCTTTGTGTTATTAAATATCTAACTTGAAATTCACGGGACACTATTTTATAGATCTCGCTAGAAATCATGATTTAGAAATGAATTTCCGCATATCTTATCACTACATGTGACATATTAATATTAGAGCGATGTTAAAGATATTGCAAACTTTGCTACATAATTTTTACAAACTTATATATCATCAATCATCTAAAAATAATTCAAAATTTTTTTTTTTTTTTATGTTTTTGAAATTCACAAATTACATTCATTATCCAATCAATTTGTAGAAATTAGGTAGTAAATTCAATACTTTATACTAAACATGATTTTTTAAAACGTATAATTTCAAGTTTTGTATTATTTAAAATTTTATTTTTTATTTTTTGAGAAACTTCTTTAAAATTTTATTGAAACATGAATTTATTAGATAAAATAATAAATAGCACCAGATTAACATAAAATTGACATGTATATTAAGATTAAAATGAACATGTTAGGCAGAAATTACAAGTTATTATTGCAATAAATGTAACATTAACAAAGAATTATATATATATATATATATATATTTAATGTATTTTGATAGCGATCATTTATTTTATTATACAAGCACATCTCAATGTTAAAGTATATTTTGTCAGCTTTGTTTCTTCTTTTAGCTTGAGATCTGGTTATTACCATCTCCCTACAATTTTGTTTTCAATATGTATTTGACAGGGAAGATTTAACTTCATTTATTTGCTTTATTGGCTTAGTGTATGTTTGGATAGTGCCAAAAACCACTTTTCAGTTGCGTCTCACATTTTTTAGTGGGTTTCGTGCACTGTTCATGAAACTTACAATACTCTTTTCACCAAAAACAACTTCAAAACTGGGTCTCACGGCACTATTTACACATTTAAATATTTTTTTGTTACAGTGCTTTCAGTTTTCAACAATAAGCAGTATCCAAACACATCCTTATTTAGCTAATTAGGTATAATTTTTTAAAACTTAATTGCTTAACTTACATAAAACTTATTTCAATCTCAATTATTAGAACTCGGTCTTACACGAGTCCCTTTTCTTTTCTCTCTCTCTATTTTTTTTTTTTTTTTTTTGATAGACAGATCCCATTTTAAGCCAAGTAAACTATAAAATTTAAGTCCTATCAAAGAGACCCTTTAATCTTCCATTTTTTCTTTTCTGAACATATTCTCTCAGTGACTCTTCCGAATAGGAAAGTTTACTAGAAAGCTGTATGATACAAAAAGATTGATTAAAATAAGAAACAAACAAAAAATTAAATTAAATCACGAAAGAAATAGTAAAAAGGATAAGACACTTAACCCAAAAAAAAAAAAAGATGAGACACACTCCAACTCTATCTTGAAATCCTCTGTCAAATCAAAGCCTTGCAAGATAAGGCTCTTGAACAATCTAGAAATTCATATACTTATCTCCCCCGCTCACGCTTAGAATAAATATATATATATATACATACAGTGAAATTTTAAAATTATGGAAATAAGAAATATTGTCACTTTTAGTTTAACTCCAAATAAAAAAAAAAACAAATAGGGTGTCAATGTCTCAGCCAAAAATAAGAAAAAGTAATGTCTCAATGGAAGATGTGAAATCGATATATTCAATAATAAAATACTGTTGAATAGTTAACAGTGACTGTTATACAACTAGATGCAAAAATGAAACCTTTAGAATTTTGATGTATATACGTGGGTAGGCATCAGAGAATCCGATCGTATTTGTATTGACTACACCAATTGGAAAAGGATTTTTTTTTTTTTGTTAATCATATAAAGTTGTGAACAGAATATAACATATATAAAGCTACAAGAATCCGAAGCTTTACCTTGAGCAAAGAGGAAGATTAGGGTTTTTGTCTGTTAATCTATCTTAATATTTGTCTAATCAAATCACACGGGACTAAAAAATAATTTTTTCTTCATATTCGGATCCAAAAGGTGACTAGTAAATGAATAAATAAACATCAATATAAACAGTGACCATCAATCAGCAAGGCGACTAAAAGCGAATAATGAATACGAGACCTCATGCAGAATAAACGCGGTTGTAAGCCAATGAATTTTACATTAAAAAAATATATTAAGAAGGATTCCTAAAACAATTTGCTTCAAGGTAAAAGTAAAACAGAATAAGGAAGGAAAAAGTTCTAACTATTTGTCCAATTTTTTTTTTTTTTTTTTTGGACAAACGAAGATATCCAAACCTCTCCAAATATCCCACACGTAAATTAATTTTATGGAGGTAACCCAAAGATGCTTGCAAGAGATTTCGAATTCAAGATCTCGTGAAACCTTAAGTGTCATTAAGTCAATCCAGGTTTGCCCAAAACAGTTTAGATGTTTCAAAATTTTATATTATTTGCCCAAAGTTTATTTCTAGTTTATTCAATTTATTTAGTCTTAAGTATATTTTTTTAAACTTCAGTTTTATTCAACTTGTTTTTCAAACCCCATAAAACAAATAAAGTACGCTCTCCAAACCAAAAACCGTACCATTTCCTTTACCATTTACCATGCATCGTTAAATATTCTCAAAAAACCAATAATACAAAACCAAAACAGAAGATTGTTTTCCTTGTATCCTCGTGGGCGTCGTGTTTGGGAGCTGTCATTTCTCATTATTATATTTCCTAGGAAAGCAAGATATTTCTATGCTCCCCATAGGACAGCACAGCTAGAAACGATAAATATAATATAATAAGCATAGCAGCCCAATTGGAACAGAGAATATGCATCTATGAAAGGAAAAGGATATGAATACTCAAATGTCCACCCCTCGTTCAATTTGCTCAGGAAAACGCAAGTGGATACCAATTCATTGGTAAAGTGACTTTCTTTTCAAAGGTTAAAAAAATATATGACACTTTGAACAAAGAAAAAGACAGATACCAGCCTTACTAACCATGTGAACAATACGATAATAACAAAGACAGAAGCTACCTCTCCACAATCTTACCACTTATCTTTAGTGCCCCACTATTTAATTGCTTAAATATAAGCAAATTGTCAAAGCATTTAGTGACATGATTTTCATGATGGGCTATGAACAAGACCAACGTTTGTCACGTTTGCTCCATCGTTAGGCCTATTAGGGAAGTGGCAAGATTAAAACCGCTAAGAAAACATCTTAGCAATAAAAATTTACCTCACCATTGTTTGTAATTTTTATGATTAACCAAAAACCAACTCTTTTTTTCCCCAAGAAAGAGTAGCTAGAGTACTCAATAAGTTGAACCCTCAGGGCTAAGATGATATGAAATTTGATTCAAAGATCATTGGCAAATCAAAAATCAATTCCTAGTCTAGATCCTATTTGGCTTAGCTTAAAGAATACACTTTATGCTGCTTAAACAATTCTCTTTTTTTTTTTTTTTGGGGGGGGGGGGGTGGGGGAATCCCTCCATCACATTTGATTAATGAATAGGTTTATACATTTAAAATTTTGAAAATATTAGTTAAGCCATATGATTATGTGATAGTAGAGAATATCCGTACAACTAAGGGTCTGTTTGGATACCCTTATATTGCTAAGAATTAAAAACTTATTACTGAAAATATTGTAGCAAAATAATTTTTAAAATACAAAATATTGTAGCAAACTTTATTGCTACATTTTTCAATACTTGGCTGGTTAGTGAACAATGCCGTAGGACCCAATAAAAAAACGCAAACGGCAAAATCATTGCTTGGCAAATGCACACTAAGTGTCTAAATCGTGGTGGATTGGCATTTGAGACCCATTAAGTGGATGTGCAACTTACCAATTAAAATAAGAAAAGATTTGGGTGGGGGGTGGGAGAGGGGGGATATTGGGTATCCATATTGAGTACATGCATTTAAAGCTTACAAGAGGTCCATACCGTCAAATGCAGATGTGGAGATTATGGAGAAATTTTTTTTTTTTTTTTTGGTTAAGTATGGAGAAATTATTTAATCTTAGAGGAGGAATCCTCCCTCCTCTCATAAGATGTGGGCCCTATCTTCCCGTAAGAGTGAATAATTTTTCAAGATTATGAGAGGCTATAAATCAAGTATCATATACTATTAGCAGTACAACCTTCGGTAAAATTGGGGGGGGGGGGGGTGTGGGTATTTGAGAGTGTTGCAGGCATTTAAAACCTATAGATGTGGAGATTATGGAGAAATTATTCAGTCTTGCAGGAGTCCTCTCATAAGATGTGGGCCCTATCTTCCCGTAAGAGTGAATAATTTCTCGAGATTATGAGATGCTATAAATCAGGTATCATATACTATCAGCAATACAAGATTCGGTAAAATGAGTGGCAGCACCCTAGCTGGCCCTTTGCGCCGCACCATGAACCAAAACCACAGATTCCTGTAGAGTAATGTCACCATCAGAATACATACTCTGATCATTTTATACAAAATATAAATCCTAAAAGTTGCAACTGAATGCTTGCCCAATGTATCCTACAGTTCATAAGAGAGTAGATTTTTTTTTACCGTACGAGAAACTACTTTATAATTTAAATCCCAGGCATTAGCACAAACAAAAGAAGCTGTCCAAGTCTGTTGCTGTCACTCAAACATTAGTCTTATGCCACTTAATTTGGATAATCGAGAATAGCAACTTACCAGGTCCCGCCTGATGGAGATTCCTAATTGATATCTCATTGAATTGGAGCACCAGGTCTGCACTCCCACCAAACCTTGAATAGCCACAACAAAAATGACATGTATTCATGAAATTCACTTTACTATCCTTCAGATGCTGCCATCATCAATGACATTATAAAGATATAAGATCTTAAGTGAGTTTTGCCACCTGAAAAAAAATAATAAAAGAAAAATAAAATCTTCAAAAGAATTAAGAGGAACTCAATGGTCTGTTGTCGTCATTCTGCAGCCTCGTTTAGCTTACCCACATTACTACCCGTCCAAAAAGAGCGAAATATTTCATTTCAAAAACTTACTTCCAGCCCCTTTGCTTCTGGCAGTAGAGGTTGGTCAACTGTGATTGGAAATTCAGCAGAAGCTTGAAATCCAGATAAGGGCAGTTCTTCCTTTACAAGATCCTAGAAGATCTAACACCATAATAAATCATTATCACAGATTCACAATGAAAACAAAAATTCAGAACACATGGAAGGCAAAGTGCTTGCTGTTGCACTCACTCAAGGCTCTTCAATTTTTATTTTTGCTGAGATTTTATTTATTTAATTTTCTTTTCCAATTATTACCTTGGCAAATCCTGCTTTTTTACAAAATAAAATATGAACACTTGATCAATATAAATACTGTAAGGAAGAGAAAATATACAATTGGCAAAGCCAAAAAAAAAAAAAAACTCTTCCTACTCCAATCTAAATCGGGAGAAAATGCCGAAATAAAATTTCCTCCATTTTCATTAACTATGAACATAGGTCAGAGATCAAGTAATGCAGAAGGCTGGAATAAACAATTTGACTCATTTGCTTTATCAGTTTCAAAATGGGATTCTAATTCCTAACCTCATGTATTGGGCTAATTACACCTTTGCCTAGCAAAAATCCCACCAGGACTCCTATATAACAGGAACACTTCCATTTGGCTGCTGCATGGTCCCCAGTGGTTTTCCTACAAGACCAAAAGACATCACGCATATGTACAACTTACTTGCCAGCTTTATAGTAGATTGCACCATAAATAACATGGAAAAAGAAAACAAATGAAAAACGAAGGGAGTATACATATGCTGATAAACAAGTGGGTTCCAGTTAGCTCAGTCTCTTATCGTTGAATAAGAGATCTTGGGTTCGAACCCTGCCTAAACCAAAAACCGATTGGTGCCTGATAATAAGAGTAATTATCATGGAATAGATGGCATAGGTTAAAATCCTATCATATCTATCAAAGTCACAAAAAAAAAGGGATAAACAAGCTGTGCATATTTTTGTCAGTAGCATTGCTTCTGTCGAAGGGATGCAAAAATTTGAGATATTGAACCTAATAAGGCCCATAAGTTGTGGTAAAAACAGTTATTGTCAAAATGAAGTGAGCTCATTCACAAAAACATTGCACCCCCTCTACCTGCTTATGAGCTTAGCAAACAAGTTCCACACCCCCCCCCCCCCAAAAAAAAAAAAAAAAAACAAAAAAGCTCCTAATTTCTTAGCTTAGAGCCAAAGATCATGCCTAGAATTAGCAACTGATCCAGAAATGAAGAAATTTATATATTTATTTGATAAGCAACAAATGAAAATTTTATAAATGTGGAACTGCAGTAAACCTTAGCAACAGACTACCTGAATTTCCTGCCAATGAATAAGGCTTTGAAATATAGTTGCTTCTCATCGATCCAACAGGAGCAGGCTGAGGCCTCAGAACATTATCAACAGTAAACTGATTTGAGAAGCTACCGGCTGAGAGGTATCCTCCAGATTTACCCAAGCATACTTCTGAACTCTGTGCAAGAATTTGATCAGGACTTCGCACAGAAGACAAGGTGTTTGTATGTCCCTGCTTTTCAAGGAATAATAACAGCTTTATGTCCTTTGTAATAAATTCATGCAATCTGCAGGATGTCAAGAAGTGTACTGATAAAATAAATATATGAAATGCACTAATCATAGCTTTATGTGGCTATATCACATACATAAGAGGTTCATCTTACACTTCTAATCTCTTTTTGTTATGATTACTAACATCAAACATAGAGAGTCAATTAGTAAGTTATTATATTGCAGGAATTCTAGAGTTATGACAACAGCATTACTAAAATGAGTAACATTGTAAAAGAAGATATGTTAATAACAATGAGTAGGAACTCTGTGAATTTAGTTTTTTTTTTTTTTTTTTAGAGTGTGAATTTAGTCGATAAGCCACTCTACATCTTTTGTTCTTTTCTTTTTCTTTTTTTTTTTTTCTTTTTTTCACTTTCTACATGCTTAAAAATATGAAGAGAGAGTACAAAAAAGGAAATTTTCAAATCACAAACAAAAAAAGAAGATTCATAAATTCATTTCACATGCCTTGCACCCTTTCTTGCTATTCAATTGAAAGAAAGCAAGATATTGGAAATTGTACAAATGTAGCTTTCAAAAAATCAAAACAAAGTGATGCCTGGAGGATGCATAACGACTCGATATTTCAAATGATCTCTCTTTCATAAATTTCTATTGATAAAAGAACAAGCCATGTACAACTCCCTGCAACAAGTGCATGTGTACATAATCAGCCGAAAGTAATAAAGAACAGGGACAAACCTTCCTGTTGAGCTTGTCACCCATTGTTTCAGCAGAAGAGTCCCTTGGAGATGAAACTTGTAAGGGCATTGTGTTTTCCTGTATTGTTTTTGAACTTGGCATGTCACTGCAAAGTTTCTTAGTTGATGCCTCACAGTAGAGATGATTAAGTGCTGAACGGAGACGGTTGTTTCTTTGTGAGTAGTATATTTTGGTAGCAAGAGGAACTGGAATATCTGATTGGATTACATCACAATAATCATTGTCACTGTGGATCCAGAAAGCACTCCAAAGTCAACAAATCAGAGAAAAATAAAAGTTTAGGATGACTTTCCAAAACTAATACATGTGTATTAGGCTACAGGATAGTAGTTGCAATATTCATCAACATGATTCAGTGAAATAATATAGCAGAATATATATATATATATATATATATAGCAGACTATATAAACCAGACACCCCCCCCCCCCAAAAAAAAAAGAACCTTTTGTCGGCAGGCACGATTGATGGATTTGCCCACACTTTTTATAGCCAATCATACAATCATTAGGCATTTCACCTTCTGAATTTGTCCCTTTCGGAGAATCCCTGCCTGCACACAAGCATGGGAAACAAGTTGCACATGAACATACAAAGCAATATCATACATGAGTACCAATATCTATGTGAAAATATGTATGAATATAGTCTGATATATGAACCATAACAATGAATTGAAAAAATTTCCAATAAAAAAATAAAAATGAAGTTAAGATTGAAAACTGACATTCTTAAAATTGCTATGATTAGAATTACCGCATCTATTATTCAACAGTAATTGTGGTCTTCATAGATTTTATCAAGTAAGGATATAGACAACATCTAAAGCAGAAGATGCATAACTAGACGTAGTCATTAGAAGGAGAGCCACAAGGATAAAGATAAAACTAAGAAATAGAATGCAAGAGGAAATTTTTCTCCCAAGCCCCACCAAAGACAGTATTAGCATCAGATAGAAAGCTGTTGGTGACAAAATATCTTAGTTGAAAGCAGAAGCTATTGAATTACATTACACTTTAATAATTCAAGAAAATTCTAGAATTTTCATAAGATATAGGTTCAATGCCTATAAGATTGATGATTTATATATATATATATATATATATAAAAATTATAAGATTGATGATTCTTGATTTGATAGGCATTACTATTTGACTGTCTATTCATTAGATAAACGCTATTAGAGAATATTCTGCTCTAAAATTGCCAAGGAAACAGCATTACTTCAACAAATATAAATTTAGCCTTACAGGGGAACACATCCAACGTACTTGTGCTTTTTGTAACAACAGATGCTGTTTCTAGATCATTTGATAGAAGTCCATGAGCAGTTGTTATCCTACAAGGCCAATAAAGAGAATGCATAATATATTAAAAACCAACAATAAAATTTCATAAGGTTCCATAGAAGTAGCATGAATGAAGAATTTTTTTGAACTTTTTTCATTGATAAGTTACCATGCACCAAATAGGCCTTGAACCCATCACCTCACCCTCCAACCCAATCTTTTGCAATTAGCTCAAAAGAACTTTGATAAGATCTCTATCTTTGACTTCTTTATTGAAAAAGGTGTCTTGAACATAAGAATGCAATATTTTTATGGATGGCATGAGACCAACCATAATGTATAGAGAATATAGATGACTTAATGAAACAAATAAGCACTCTAATGCACTATGTATGTTCAAAATCCAGATATAAATTTTTTCAAGTAGTTGAAAAAATGCAGATAATAAGTATTCAAAGAATTGTAACATCACAGGAACAAAGAAAGCATACAATTTAGAACGTTTTGTTGGAGGAGGCATTACACAGGCTGAGTGGTCCATATTTCCAGAAATAACTCTTGAAACATCCATCATAGGTGCTGCATCTGCACGTGCTGAGTTTCCTTTAAAAAAATTATTAAAAAAAAAAGTTTAAGTAATTAACCAATCTAGACTGAAACAGTGAAGTCTACAACTTCTTTGCAAACACAAACTTTTTTTTTTGATAGGTAGGGAAAAAAAAGTTTGCGTTTGCAACAAAGTTATAGACAAACTTGTACGCAGAATGTAAACAGTAATGAATTATTAACAAATTTACAACATATACTAGGCTATATCACTAAGCCAAAAAGAATGCAAAGAAAAATGAATACAACTTAGCTTAACTCAAGAAATCTGTAGTCCCAAGTCCCAACTGTATGGGGTTTGCTGCATGATGTTTATAATGAATAGACTAAATTTTATGTTCACGGACAAGACTACAGATTATTTATTTAAATGAGAGAAAAAAAAAATGACTACTTATGTGAGAAAGCATTTCCATAAGAAGCCACACAGATACACAAAGAATTAAAGTTCAGTTCCCTCTACAAACATTGAACATATCTTTTCAAGTTGTAGGATACAGTGGTATATTACATCACCATGTTTACTCTACCAGTGAAAGGTCTAGCGATATAATCATATAATATAACAATCATTTAAAAGGGAAGGGGGACAAGAAAAGAATGAGGGGTCCTTTATAATACCATTTTAGTCAAAGGAGTTACTAAACATCATAAGCATCACTGTTTACAGCATTAACTTAGATTTGAAAGGTGTTTACAGGAATCAACCAAAGCCCTTTTTTTTTTTGTGGGGGGTGTGGATAATAATCAACCAAGGTTAAGGCAGGCAAAAAAAAAAATGAGATAGTAATATTATGACAACAATAAGTTTGTTTGACAAAATGATTTTACGTATCAACCAAGACAAAAGATACAAAAGAAAGCCACTAAAATGGAAACAAATATCTCATCTACACCACAAACATCAAATAGAATACAAGGTCACAGGCCTCTTCCATATCTCATTATGACATTTTTTATAAAGTGTTCAAATAAAAATCTGTGGAAGTACCTCCAAAGAGCCCTTCCATAGTAGCTGCTGTCTAATCTTAAAGGTTCTACTATAGTTCCTATTTCTTTTGTCCTAACCTTATATACAGTAAACAAGAAATTTAGAACAGTTATCTACTGAATTAATCACCAAATCTAGCTACAAGAAATGGTTGAATAATGGTTTCAATCTATGGAGTATTTTTAACTTTTTTTTTTTTGACAACTGGAAAATTTTCGATCAAAATTTTTTACCTTAGTTCCACAGTAGCAGAGAAATATAACATCTGACCTTCAATAGCTATTAGATGATCATTAGGGTGATCCTATTGTCAATGGAGGCTAATATTACACTTGATCTCTCAAAAAAATTGAAATCCAAATGCAGGGGAAAAACTAGAATGAATATAAATAAAGGAAACTTCTTATGGATAATTCCTTTGAATGATATAGACGAAGATATATATCCCTTCGCTGATATCCCTTCGCTGATATGCTTTATGTTTGGAAGTTCTATTCTCAAAGCATTGATGTGTTTACCACCATATATTGATTAGAGTAACAATGCACAGGTTTCTCTAATTCTTTCTGATGTACCTCTCTGTCTCTGTCTCAGTCTCTCTCTCTCTCTCTCTCTCTCTCTCTCTCTCTCTCTTGTTTGTGATTTTGGATTAACCTCAGCTTTTATCTTTCTTAAATATTACTATTACTATATTGAAATTTCTTCCCAGGAATTTGCTCAGTTTTTATTTTATGGCTAGAATATTACTAAATGGATATCAGTTTTGGCAGGTGGGGGGTCATTTGCCATAGGTTTTACAGCCTAGAGGCGAGTCCAAAGGACACTTCTTTAAAAAGGTTCCCAAGTTATAAAATATATATATATATATATTACTGAATGGATATGAGGATGTAAATAGAGCAAATGATGTTACTTTTTGCATCCATGGCAAAGGAAGCCATTCGAACTTGACTCCCCAACTGGTATTCTGATGCAGCAGTGTCATCAGCATCCACGGGTTCAGACTTTTCTTGCTCCCCAACCGGAGTAGCTTGGTCTAAGAGATGTCAAGAACCATAAAATAAATTTCATCCAGCAACAGAATATAAAATTCAAAACTCAAATAATCCAGAAAATGTTTCCAAACAAAACAATTGATTTGCTAAATAGCTCCAGATATTAGGGTATTTTTCATTTCAGGAAAAAAAATGAAAAAGAAAATATTATCATAAGAGAACAATTGTCTGAGACACCAAGAAGCTTGTCATTTAAACCCGTGCAAGATTTTTCATTTTAAAGGATACTAGCATAAGCAGTAAGTAATTTCTTCCTCTCCTTCCTTGGAGGTTTTCTGTTCCCTGTACTGCCATTAAGCTCCAAAATAACTTCTTCTGTACAATTCAACGACCTACAGAGTTCTGAAAAAATAAAAAATAAAAAAGAAAAAGAAAAAATCCACCTTCAGTGAAGCACCAGAACCAACATCCACAAAGACTTACAGCTAAGATCCCAACTAGTAACATTTGGCAACCGATTGGGAAACACCCCACATAAGTCAACAAACATTAAGTTCTAAAAGAAACTGGGTCCTCAATTAGGTGTGAAATTGGGGGTCATGTACACAATTTATCACATGCAGAACATATCTATGGCTCTGTGACTATTGCAATGACAATCAGAATTTAGGCAATAACCAATAAATAGGAATTACTGCCCAACAACCCTTTCCCTTTTTGTACAACTTCTATTCTCAAATTCCATGTAGGTGCATGGATATGTTTTGGCTGATTATAAAGCATACGAAGTGACACTAAGACTAATTTTCTAAACCAACAAAAATTATTAAAAATGAAATAAAAAAAATGGGGAAGGGAGGGGGAAGGTGGGAAAAGCCTCCAAACCTGCATGAGCCGCATATTGACTGGCCTTTACTGGCTTCTTGCAAGCATTGCAACATACCTTGACATTCATATAAAAGAAGTAAATATAAATCTTATGTGAAAAGCAGATCTGCCATGTGAACAATTACAAACAGAATCCAAATCAATCACATTTCTCAATTAGTTGATGTAACTAACAGGTCCAAATTTAAAAATGTACTAAACAAGCTACTCTCGTTTTAGGTGAGGTATTCATCCAAATTCACATAAAAACCTGTCCTAACAAAGGACTCTTCAATATGAAATAAAGAGAAAACATACTATGACTATTTGACACCAAAAGAAATAAGCAACAAGGTTGAGAGATTGCTAAATCAGGCATAAGATTACATTTTAAAAAATAACAGTTTCACAGGATCATGTGATTTTTTCTTTCAAAATCTGTTAGAAGCAAAGGCAAAGCGTTACAGCTTGCCATATAAACTACATACATTAAATCAAAAGGCTTTTAACGAGCCTTTGATCTAAGCCTCCATTTTATTTTATTTTGGTCATTATCCGGGGATGCACTAGTCCCATTTTTTCTTCATTAAAGTAACACACAAACCACTTATTTCATATGCAAACCAATGACTCAAGACCATAGATCATAGCAACTGCTAACTCCAAATAATCACAAATTCATGCAAACTTCTTTGAAAAGAGGGTTAATTTAGTTAACCAGATGATCAAGACTAGTTTCTAATAATTTCTGTTTGGAGAAGCTTACTAAGTCATTACCACACATAAATTACAGTAGGCTCCCTTATGATCATATTAGATATTTTGCAAGCATTTAACACCCTTCACATGCAAAATACCCATCTTGTGGTCAGAATTATATATAAATTTAAAATAAATAAATAAATCCATATTTCCTTTAAAATTTTCCCATATGATCAGATTAAAGATTTTGCAAGCATTTTCCATCCTTTGCATGCAAAAAAATGGCTTGAACTTCATAGAAATTCTATTTTTCCTTTTTCTTTTTATAAGTAAAGAAACATTTATTGCAAGAAGACTACTTCATGTACTTTTCTTTTTTTTATCAGACTAATTTATGTACATTTGACATAAAGAAGCCTAAAGAATCACAAATAAGCAAAAATTTTAAATTTTCAAATATCACCCAGACCAACTAAGGGGGAAATTATTTTTTTTATATAAGTAACTAACAGGGAAAAATATTGTAGCCTTTTAGGAGGAAAACAAAAAAGGCAAAGAACTATCATGTATATATGAAAACAATCTCTACAAGACCAGCTTCTATACCATAATGTCATGAAGCAGTAAAATGTTGATATAAAATGATTTATAAAGATGCCAAATCTTACCAAATTCAAAGGTTCAGACATAGGCTTCAAACCAAAGACATGCATATCTGCAAAAGGAAATCATCAAAAAACTTCACCAAAGCAATAAAGTCAGCAAGCAATTTTTTTTTATAGATAATAAGAGTTTTATTGATGAAAAGAACAATGTGTTTACGATTGTAAACTCACTACCCTTGAAACAAATACAATCAAATCATAAGGAACGTCTAATAGAGATAAGGAAATCAAACAAGGAACTACAATGCGTAAGACCCCAAATACGAAACCACTCAAACAGAGTCCTAGCAAGCAAGTTCTTCAACATATCTATAGGTCTCTCAATGTCCTCAAAAATTCAGGCATTGCGTTCCTTCCATACTAACCACATAAAGCAATAAAGTCAGCAAGCAACAAGGTCAGAATGCCCCAATCTGCCACTTAATTAACCCTATGAGCATGATTTCTTTTATATATATCTTTGATAAGTAAGTTTTGGCCCAAAGGAAGGGGGAAGGCATGGTCCTCAGTTGATTTTGCTACCCCTTGGGATTAGTTTCTTTTATATTTTCTCACTGGTGTGCAGGAACTTCTTTGTGTGTGTGATTGACAAATCAGTCACGCAAAGCACATGAATCTATCAAATCAACAACAGACCATAAGGACTGACTGTGCAAAACTGTCATCCAATCCAACAAAGTTCTAAAGAAAAATATATAAAAGATCAGGCATAGTTTTCTCTATGTCTTCAAAACTCCAGTTGTTCCTCTCTGTCCACAGACACCACTTCAAACAATGTGGGGCAGCCATCCATAAATGAACATTCAGACGACGCCGAAAATGGCCTGGCCAACGTTTTACTGCTTCGTGACACTGTTAGGCACTGATCAAGGAATTTTTTTTCCAATAGTACAAACAAATGGAGAAAAGCATCCATTCAAATATTTTAATTCATCACAGCTTGGCATTGTGAGCTTAGAGTTTGAGGCTTTGTCAGAAGATGTAATCTGAAATGAGGAGGAAAAAGCAGCAGAGCTTTCACTCTACACATCTTTTTCTCTTCTTTCATTCTTTCTTAATTTTATAGATTTTGAATAGCTTTCCCAAGCAGCATGGCCTCTACATAGTAGTTTCATCATTTCTTGAAGGACTACTACTGCTCTCTTTTTTTATTGATAAGTAAATCAATTATGTTAATGAAAAAAGGAAGGTTTTCAAACCCAAACTGAACTGCCCAGTCCAACTGGGTTAACCACAACCAGATTTCAAGCCGGCCTTTTTTACTTAGAAAATAATGTATTTTAAATCATATGAGAAAACGGGCTGCCCAAACTGCCAGTTGCTGAACCATTCACTGGTTTGACCGGTTCATGGAAGTGACTTTTTGTAAAAATTGACAAAGGGTGCCATGGGGTTTCAAACCTCATATGGGCCCCCCCAGAACTACCATCATGCATGGGAACAAATGGGTTTATTTGCATTATACCCAACAATTCCCTTAAAAATCAGAAGTAATATGAATCTATGAAACATACAGACTAGACGGTCAACTTCCATCCCAAGCCAATTATAAGAAAAGGGGCCAACAAACCATTTCATCCTCTCTACAGATCACTCAGACCTCTAATGACAAACAATCATATCCAGTTTTTGTTCCCAGTTAAAATGAATGCCACGTTGCTAATATTCTTTAATTCTTTTGATACAAAAATGTAGTGTTTGCAACATCAAATGATATTAAAAGTTATGCCAGAAACCCGCACTACAATCACCTCTTTATTTTAAAGACTACAACAGTATATGACTTTCATGTAAAAGGAAAAATGATCATTAAATTGAAGAACATGCAAAAAATGTTGGATATAGCACTTCAAGAAAATTGAAAAAATTACCTTCTTCGTCAAGCAAATTTGCTTCATCTGCCTCACGTAGTTCTCTACAGATGTATTGAGCAGCTAATTTCAGGTGCCCAACTTCCTCTGCCAAAGGAGGAGGAAGATGGTGATAAGAATTCAAGTTAGAAGTATACATACATAAAGGTATACACACACATAGATATAAATCAAGTTTAAAAGTTGAACAGATTAATTTGAAAACAAATTAACTAAGTTCTCATTATTGGAAGCCTTCATCATTTCATAACTTCTGGCATAAGATTTCTACTAACAAGCTCTTTTTATTCCATATTTTCCAAAAACTAGAAATACACACTCTACACAAATAGAGAGAGAGAAGCGAAAATTCATACAAACAGAAGTTTAATATGTTTACTAGCATAGATTGAACATACTATCTTGCACATTATGCAAACAGGTGAGACTATAGAAAGACCGTATAACTATAAAACCTCATGGTAACCATACCTGCCATGGTTTGCGAGTAGCTCCCAGCTGCAAGAACCCTTGCCATGACTGCCATTCTCCCACTTCCACCAAGAGAGCATACCATTGAGAAAAGTAACTTGTATATCTGTACACTAAAATTAGCAAAATCAGCATAGAATGACCCATTTTGTTTCTTGAATGAGTGAATTTAACCCCAAGGGGAACATTCAAACCAGTGACCTCCGCTTTATGAAACGCAATCCCTTGCCAATTGTAATACCCCTTGGGGTTGGAATGGCCAATATTAAATTGTGAACAACGATAGTATTGTAATCCCAATTACATCAGCATTACCACATATTACTTGCTAATCAACTCCATCAAACAAAACAACAGACCATCACACACATAATCATAAGTACACTCGTAGAGCAGAGAAATTCAGAAAGCTCACGCTTTTAAATAATATTAGTATCAGGGTCCATCATAAGAATGCATTACACAATCTGACTCTGAATGCTGCTAGCTTAAATTAAAATAGACATGCTATATATGTTACACATAATTACGTATTTAAATAAGTACATAAAACTCTCTTAAAACAATTTCCACTATATACTTTACAAGAATACTTCAACTTGACTAAACTTTGATGCTCTTATTGGCAATATAATTGTTTATTGTTTCAATGAGTATTATTACATACAACAATAAAATTATTGAAGTTGGTATTCTTAGTTCCATACTCTAATGTTTATAATTAAACAACTACTTTTCATCTTTATATTATGATCCTGATTTTTTTCTTTGATCTACTAAAATTTTTATATCATTGGGACATATAATGTAAGTATAGTACACAAATCTTATATTTCAAATTAACAAAAAAAAAAAAATCATTTTAATTATTTAAATTACATGAGACAATAAATACTTTTTTTTGTTAGTTTGCTTTTTCATTTTTCAGATACATAAGTGAAAGGAGGAATATAATAAACATCCTCTCATTCATTTACTTATTTTTTATTGTGCTTGAAAACATAGTTAAAGTAGGAAAAGTGTACTAAATATATTAAACAATTAATTAGTTGGTTTTTTATAAAAAAATATCTTATGAAATTATATTAAAATAGCATAAGAATGCTACTAAATCGGATTTTTATTTTTTGATTAGTAAAATTTATTAATAACGAAAAGAACTACCCAGGTACACTAGATGTGTGCACCTGGTACAACAAAAAAATAAATAAATAAATAAAATAAAAACACAACAACAACGGCAGCAAAAATACAAGAAGAAACAAAGCTAACAAATGCCCAAAAAGTCTAAAGCCTTGATAGTAAACGCCACAGAATGTGAAGTCCAATCATAAAGAGTCTTCAGCAAAGAATGCTTCAATTTCGCCGCACTTAGCTCAATTGCTGCAAGACAATGGGTCTTACGCTCTCTCAAAGACAACACATAAGACACAGAGGGGCTGCTTGCCAAATACCACCAACCCCATGCTTTCCTATCCGCAGCTAGCAAATCATGCACCTACTTTTGCATTACCAAACAGAAACCAAAGATACAAAACAACACAAACCACACCTCCCAAGCCACATCACAATGTAAGAATCAATAATTCACATCCTCCCTATTCTTCTTACACACGTAACACCACTCCATAACAATGATGCCCCTCTGTCTTAGCCATTCGTCTAGACCCAAATTTTTTTGTTCAAATCCTTAATATAATTGTATCGCATGTCTATTTACAATTTTTAAATTTCCAATTTTTTATGACAAATTTTAAAACATTTTTGCTGTTAGTCCCAAATTTTACATTCAAATCCGTAATATACTTGTACAGATGTCTATTTACATTGATTTAATTTCCAATTTTTTATGACAAATTTTAAAACATGTTTGCTGTTCTTTTGATCCCGAATTTTACAATCAAATCCATAATATACTCATACAGATGTATATTTACATTTTTTTTTTAATTTCCATTTTTGTATCAAAATTTAAGACATTTTTTCCGTTATTTTAGTCCCGAATTTTTCATTCAAATCCGTAATATACTTTTTTTTTTTAATTTCCATTTTTTATGCCGAATTTTAAACATTTTTTCAAAACCTTGAACCAAATGACATACTATATACATTCAATCCCAAACATTACTCTTACACTTTACATTACGAGAACGAAACGCATTTCACAATTGCACGCATAATTAACCACTAGAAATCCAACAACACCAACATTGGCAGTATAATCGTTGTGAAAACAATGTTTTCAGGATCATGCAATTCAGGCACAAAAGGAACGGAGAATCTAGATCAACTCACCAAGTTCAAAAAGCAACAAACGCGTACAATCCAAAGCTTACTCAAAGAATCGCATTCTAACAAATCCGAAACTTCAAAATTCACCAAATTAAACCGAAGATAAAAACTCACCTCAATACGCGAAAAAAAAAATCTCCACGAAAACACACCGATTGAACCCCGAAAATTTTGTCCGAGGATTCGTAGAGCTGGAAACGAAAACGACGATCTCCGTACAAGAAGTGGAGGTGAATGTGAGAGAATAGAGAAAGCGTGGTAATGGAGGAAACGGAAACCCTAAGAGCTAGAGAGAATTTGATTTTGCAAAACGAAAGCTGTGTTTTGCACTCTCTTTGCTCTTCTCTCTCCTCAGGGAGGAGAAGAGGGAAGAGGTGGCAAAGCTGGAAAAGAAAAATAAAAAAGAGAGAGAGAAACTAAATTCTGAATTGTGTTTGTGCGACAGTGTTGTTGTACTTTTACAACAGACGCAAATTTTGGATATGTAGTAGTAAAATATTTCGATTTATTCGAGGAGAACCGTCGTCGTTTTGACTTCCCAAACTCCTTTCAACCAAATTTTTTATTTAAAATAAATAAAATAAAGTTTTTGGATAGTACCGGTGCTTTCGATTCTTTTTCTTTTCTTTTTTCTTTTTTTTTTAAATGAGGTACTTTTGCATTTTAAAACTCCTATTTTATCGCTAAGTAATAGTTTATTCTTTGGCCCACCAAGCTACTTTGTCACCAAATATGTTAATGTGAATGGAAGAAGCATTATCTGAAAGTTGATCATTAATATAAGTAAGTTCGTTGTATTTCATTTAAGAAAAATCTTATTTTTTGTAACTCGGTGTTTTTGCTCTCAAAATGTATTCAAAAGAGGTGTCAAACAAAAGCACAAGTAAAAATAGGTTTATTTATCCTAAATTCATATTCAAGAAATTGATAAACGATATTTTGGCTTGGGGAACCAAACAAACAACCACTTTTTATAAGAAAACATTTATTAAAAAAAAAAATCATGAATACATTTCAAAGCTAATATTTAACCCTTTTTTTAGAACATGTTTCAAAACTCAAAATCGAACAAGGCCCTAGAGTGAGTATCATGTTTCTTATGAGGTCCCATATTCATAATTTTATCAATTAAAGCTCAAGACTTATGAAATTGTTTCAATTTAAAATTTGTGTCCATCTTTAATGATGTGTGGCTTTAAAGGAGTTCCATACTTGAGTTTGGATGGGTGGATTGGTTAGTTTATGAATGTTGAGATATAAAAGTGGGTTTCCTGCTTGCCTTAGGATTTTTTTGGCATATATATATAAATATATATATATATATTTTTTTTTTTTGAAAGCGGATTTTTTTGGCATATTAGATTGTGTTTTGGTGTCAATTTGTTATAAAAATGTGATCATGTGTGTGTCCCGAGTTTGTCGACCATGGTAGGGTTTGGCCATGACTAACATCACAAACGATAACCCATAACTTTGATTATACAAACTATCTAGTACTTAATGGAGTGACCATTATGCCAAGATTGCATTATGGCATCTTTAAGGGATATTCTAATTATTCACTTGATTGGAAGTTTAGTAGGAATGCATTGAATGCTTATAAGGGAATGTCTATTATATTTCGTTCATATTTTGGGGATATTCCAACAATTCTATTGTTTGGGAGTTTATTAGAAATTAACTAAATGCTTACGAGGGAATGTCTATTCCATTGCATTCTATTTCTTCCTAGAATTCCCCATTTTTTAGGAGGAACACTTATTCCTTCATTTAGGAGGAGGGAAATGAATAAAATGGAAATAATTAATTTGGAATATTCTTTCCATTCATTTGTTTGAGAGCTCGAATGAAATAAATTGTTAGATCATCCCCTTGATTGAAATTTTAATAAAATATTTACTAAAACTTCCAAAATACCCTTAATACATTTTTCATGTTAATGTTACAGCAACGTTGTTATACAATGATTTCATTCCATTCATTAAAATGTCACTCCCAAAAAAGGTTTCTTATATTTTATTAATTTATTTTAAGACATTCAAACAAAATTACTCAATTTCATTCAATTCTTTTATTCTTCTTTCCTTTACATCAATTAAACAGATTCAACTAAATTCTATTTCTTTATAATTTACTCGCCCTATTCTTTTTTTTTTCTTTTTTTTTTTTTTTTTTGAGAAAGAAAGACAATGATATTAAAGATGAACCCGAAGGTCAGATCATACAAAAGTAGAGATGTCTGGAGGAACAGACTCCATCCAAACATCTAAAGAACAGGATAATCTGGCTCTCTGGGCTAAGGCATGCGCTACCGCATTTCCTTGCCTACCAATATGAGAGAAAGAACAACTCACAAAAGAGTCTGAAAGAGACAAAATGTCTTTTAAGATGTGCCCACCCTGTGAGTGGGACACATTACTATCCTATAAAAACTTAATAACAGTGGAAGAGTCTCCTTCAAAAACAGAGTTGTAAAAACCCATTTCAGTGGAGAAAAGCACTGCACGTCGTGCAGCAAGGGTCTCCATTAACTCCGCTACTTAAGGTTTCACAATTTTCTCAGAAAGGGCGGCCATGATCTCTCCCTCCGAATTCCTAATCACCACACCAATTCCAGCACTATCCGATTCCCCAAACAAAGCACCATCAAAATTAATTTTAACCCGGTTTTCACACGGAGGACTCCAACGGACTGTTGTTGCTGCTCTTCTCACTGGAGGTATCGACTGTCCATTCCAATCTGCATAATTTTGCAGATAATTCTCTGCGAAAATAGCTAACCTGTCAAGAGGTACCGTGGCTGTTTGAAGCTTGGACTTGTTTCGGTGGCGCCATACAGTCCAAGCTGTGACAACAAACAAAGGGAATAGCCTGGGATTTCCCTGCATTAATTGAACCAGGTCCGAAAAAGAACCATCCACACCCCGAGAATTATCCGTCCACCCAAAACTCCTTTACCATACCTGACGGACTTTTGAACAACCCCACAGAGCATGTTTAACATCTTCAGGATGAGCGGAGCAGAGATGGCACACATTCTCTTAAATGATGGTTCGCTTCATCAAATTTGCCTTAGTGGGTAACGAGTTGGAACAGGCCTTCCATAGAAAATGTTTAATCTTTCCAGGAACTTTGAGCTTCCAAACCCCCTTCCACAACTTCCTCTGAGCTTCAGCTATTTGCGGGTCGAGCCCATCTGTCTGTTGATCTTCACAAAGGATTTTGTAGCCCAACTTTACTGAATAAGAACCATTTTTTTCAGCAGGCCAAACAAAGGTATCGGTCTGGGAGGTGATGCAAAGGGGCAAGGATTTTATGCTATGTGCATCAGGGGGATAAAAGCTTTGATCAATCAACCCAAGGTTCCACCACCCCGAGTTGGGATCGATAAGCCCATCACCTGTAGCAGTCGGAGAAAGAGTGCCTCTGTGGAAAAGGATCCTACTTGCATTAGAATTTGGTAACCAAGCATCATGGAAAATCCGAATACTTTTACCATCCCCCATTCTCCAATGGCCATTTCTTTCAATTAGATTTTTTGAGCGAAGGATGCTTTTCCATGCAAATGACCCTGTGGCTGACTTTGCTTTAAACACGCTGCCATTTGGAAAATATTTGGCTTTGAACACTTTGTAGAAAAGGGATTCCATATCATGTATCAATCTCCAAACATGCATAGCTAACATTGCTTCATTAAGCTTACAGAGATCTTTAAAACCGAAACCACCATCTAATTTTGGCTTGCATAAGACCTCCCACTTCTTCCAGTGAATTTTCCTTCTATCACCCCTTTGTCCCCACCAAAATTTTCGAATAAGCATTTCAATGTCTTGGCAAAGTCCCACCGGAAGATGAAAGCAACTCATAGCAAAGGTGGCAATAGCTTGAACAACTGCTTTCAACAACACTTCTTTGCCCGCTTGAGAAAGTAATTTCTCCTTCCACCCTTGAAGTTTTCCCCACACCCTATCTTTGATGTAATTCAAACTAGCTTTCTTATTTCTTCCCACCACCGCTGGCAATCCCAAGTATTTCTCATACTCCTTAATCTCAGCAACACCCAACAAATTTTTAATAGTCTCTTTTGTGAAATCCGAGACATTTTTGCTAAAGAAAAGGGTGGTTTTTGTCGAGTTAATTTTTTGACCCGAAGCTCTCTCGTAAAGACTCAATAGGGTTTGGATGACTCTCACATCCTTAACCCGAGCTCGATAAAAAAGGAGACTGTCATCCGCAAAAAACAAGTGAGAAATCTTTGGACCGGAGCGACAAAGAGAAAAACCCTCAATCTGACCACCATCAACCGCATGTTGAATAAGCCCGTTCAAACCCTCCGAGCACAGTAGAAAGAGATATGGAGACAAGGGATCCCCTTGCCGAATACCTCTAGATGGAATGATGTGGCCTTTAGGTTCACCGTTAACCAAAATGGAGTAAGAAACCGATTGGATGCACCCCATTATTCACCCTATCCAAGTAGGATGGAAACCCATTTTCTCCATGATCTTCTTCAGAAAACCCCACTCCAACCTATCATAGGCCTTGCTCATGTCTAGTTTTAGGGCCACATGTCCCACTTTTCCCACCTTCTTCATCTTCATATGGTGGAGAGTCTCAAAAGCCACCAATATATTATCTGAGATGGCTTTGTCCGGTTGAAAAGCGCTTTGAGATTCAGAGATAATCTGGGCAACAGTCTTTTTAATCTGTTAGCCAACACTTTAGAGATAAGTTTAAATAAGACATTACAAAGCGCAATAAGGCGGAATTCAGAAATAAATTCCGGGCTCTTGACTTTGGGAATAAGTGTAATATAAGTATGGTTAAGACAAGGCACTACCTCATTGGAATTTAGACAGAATAAAACAGCCTTAACAATATCATCACCAATACTATCCCAATAATGTTGGAAAAAAATTGGGGGCATACCATCGGGGCCGGGGGCTTTTAAAGGTGCCATTTGTTTAAGAGCTATTTCAACCTCCTCTTTTGTAAAGGCTTCCACCAAGCTATCATTCATGTCTGCACTCACCACCCTTTTAGTATGTTGGACCACCGACTCCATGTCACACGGGTTTGAAGAGGAGAATAGCTTACTGTAAAAATCTACAATCATGGCTGAGACATTTTCCTCTCTTGAAAACAAAACCCCATTTAGGTCGTGAAGCTCATTAATAGAGTTACGGCGGAAGCGTTGGGACGCCCTATTATGAAAGTACTTCGTGTTGCTATCTCCCGAGACCAACTAATGAGTGCGGCTTCTCTGTTGCCACATTTGCTCTTCCATGCGAAGGAGATCATTTACTTCGGATTTTAATTGCATGAAAACATCTACACTGCCCCCCTGTAATGCCGCTATCTCTGCTTTACCCAACAACTTCTTCTTATCCACTAAGGTCCGGGAAATATTGCACACTGAATTCTTGCTCCACTTCTTAAGATTTGATTGGCACCTATCAATTTTACCCATAACAGCTGCCATGGGAGAACCCGAATGTGTTGCAGCCCAAGATTGAGCCACTGTGTCATGACAACCTTCTTGCTCAAGCCAAAATTGTTCAAATCGCCACGGCCACTGAGATTTCACTAGAATGCCCTCGAGAAGGATTACAATAGGGTTGTGATTGGACTGCCCACAAACCAAGGATTGGACTTTTGTTGCAGGAAAACGCTCAACCCAATCAGCCGTACTTACTGCTCTATCGAGGCGTTCCCAGATGCCACCTGAGGGATAATTCTTAAACCATGTAAACTTCTTCCCACTGAAACCCAAATCTAACAAGCCGCATTCATCTAAAACTTCTCTGAACTTTTGCATCTGACCGTAAGGGTGAGGACGCCCAACTTTCTTCTCATGAGACTTCACAAGTTCATTGAAGTCCCCTCCACACAACCAAGGAAGGGAAAACTGATTATGAAGGTTTCTCAACAAATTCCAAGAAATAGAGTGACGATGAGTCTCTGGGGTTCCATAAAAACCCGTAAATCTCCAGGCTTTTTCAGTACCCCCACTGATCACTGTATCAATGTGATTGAGAGAGGAAGAAACAACCCGTAAATCAAAATCTTTTTTCCAAAAATGGGCTAAGCCACCACCATTATTCACTTTCGAAACACCAAAGTAATGACCGAATTGTAAAGAATCGCGAATGCTTACTAGCCTAGCTTCAACCAGCCATGTTTCGGCTAAGAACACAACTATAGGATCTTGTGCCCGGATAATATCCCCGAGCTCTTGAACTGTTTGCCGGTTCCTAAGCCCACGACAGTTCCAAAATAGGATACTCATAATCTTTGGCAGGGCTGGGATCCAGCCGCCGCCAAAAATTCAGAATTTTCCTTATCATCCTGAGAAATTATGTATTTCTTGTTTGGTGTTTCAACCAAAACAGAAGCCACATCCAAAGCTCTTTTTTGTCCTGCATGTGCAAGCACAACATCCTTACTGCCTGGAGAAGAACGCAATACACGTGACCACTTTGAGCCTGCAGCACTAGAGCCTTGCCTTGTTGACCGGTGATTAGAAATATCAGCTAACATGGGGCAATGGGTCACGTGAAGGTTTTGTTTCAAAAAGTGCTCATGCTGTATCCTTGACTTGGTAGAGTCAGTTGACATGTTGGCTTTACTTTCTTCCTGATAGGGCCCACTAGATATTTCAAAAGGAGCATCCAATGTTGCTTGCTGGGGATATATATGCTCTAAAGTTTCGTGGGTCCCTACATGCCCTTCAAAAGTATTTGCATCCTTAGCCACTTTATCACCCATCCTGTGCTTCCCCTCAAAACCTGGTGGGTACTCTTCCACAGATCCTAATAGCTCAGTCACAACATGACAATTGGTGCAGAGAGACGTGGGAGAGGAGATTACCTCGGGGTGTGTCTTCCCCAGATCATGCACATGAACCTTTTCCCACAGCATCACGTCTGCCAACTCAGTTCGGGTACCAAGTGTGCCTGGCAAACTTGCACTCAAAGGGGAAGGTTCTTTTCCCACCTTTTCCTTTGACACGGTAGCCTTGCCACTTCCATGTAACGTCCCTGCCAGCTTTCTCTAAAGTTTCGTGGGTCCCTACATGCCCTTCAAAAGTATTTGCATCCTTAGCCACTTTATCACCCATCCTGTGCTTCCCCTCAAAACCTGGTGGGCACTCTTCCGCAGATCCTAACAGCTCAGTCACAACATGACAATTGATGCAGAGAGACGTGGGAGAAGAGATTACCTCGGGGTGTGTCTTCCCCATATCATGCACATGAACCTTTTCCCATAGCATCACGTCTGCCAACTCAGTTCGGGTACCAAGTGTGCCTGGCAAACTTGCACTCAAAGGGGAAGGTTCTTTTCCCACCTTTTCCTTTGACCCGGTAGCCTTGCCACTTCCATGTAACGTCCCTGCCAGCTTTCTCTAAAGTTTCGTGGGTCCCTACATGCCCTTCAAAAGTATTTGCATCCTTAGCTACTTTATCACCTATCCTGTGCTTCCCCTTAAAACCTGGTGGGCACTCTTCCACAGATCCTAACAGCTCAGTCACAACATGACAATTGGTGCAGAGAGACGTGGGAGAGGAGATTACCTCGGGGTGTGTCTTCCCCAGATCATGCACATGAACCTTTTCCCACAGCATCACGTTTGCCAACTCAGTTCGGGTACCAAGTGTGCCTGGCAAACTTGCACTCAAAGGGGAAGGTTCTTTTCCCACCTTTTCCTCTGACCCGGTAGCCTTGCCACTTCCATGTAACGTCCCTGCCAGCTTTTTTGGCTCCTCCAAGGACGTTTCTTCACCCGACAAACCACTGTTGCCTTGAGAAGACTGTTGAGGTGTACCCTCTTCTTTCTTTTCCCTAGGCAAGTCGGACGAGACAGGAGGCGTTTCCAGCCAACCTCCGACCGCCCCACTTCTGTGATCTTGGTTTACTCCTCCACCATGTTTGGCTGGTTCATTCGGGTACCTCCTAATAGGGTCGCCTCTCAACCATGCCCCATACTGAAGGCTTCCATCCCCCGATTGGTTATTACCAGGAGATAATGGGCATTCTCTAAGGGTGTGACT
This sequence comes from Quercus lobata, assembly GCF_001633185.2. Taxonomy (NCBI): domain Eukaryota; kingdom Viridiplantae; phylum Streptophyta; class Magnoliopsida; order Fagales; family Fagaceae; genus Quercus; species Quercus lobata. The sequence continues at coordinate 7,304,227 of NC_044909.1, read as the reverse complement.
GAGCAGACCACACCGGTAACAGAAGTTTGGAAGTTGTTCAAACTTTAGCTGGACCCACCTTGCTTCACCTCCTTCAATGGTGACTTTTTTACCTCGAATAAGTCTTTTTGTAACGTCGATTCGAACTCTCACCCTAAGACATTTGCCCTAGTTCACTCCTGATTCTGGGACATCAACCTCCATGACCGTCCCTAAGGTGGACCCAATCTCCCATCTGGTTTCCTTTGTTCTACTCTTCAGAGGAAGATTGAAAATCTGAACCCAGAATGGTGCCCATTTTATTTCAATCTCCTTTGGTGTTAACTCACCTTTAAACTCTTGTAATAGCACCAACTGTTTTTCAAAACTCCAAGGGCACATATCAAGAATTTTCTTCTTGTCTTTACCATCTCCAAACTCAACCAGAAACAAGTCAGCTTCTAGCTCAGAGATATTGACCCGCTTGTTTGTTTTCCACAACATCCGTAAGTTTTTCCTCAGTGTATCTAAACTAATGCTTCTTGGGGACATAATCTTCATAATAACACAGTTTTTTCCTACTTCTTTTGCAGCTTTTGTGCTACTGCTCCCCAGTTCAACACCTTCACCCTCCTCCTCCGTGAAGGACAGCTTCCTTAACAACACCTCCAGTTCCTCTGCCATTAGTAGCCTTCTCTCTCTGACCACCACACTACGGTGCTTGTGACTAATAAAAAACCATGACCCGACCTTACCAAAGGAAGGACACTAAAACTCTTGCAAGACTGAAACTGCTACTACGTGCATGAAACACGAGAGCACTCTTAAAACATGAGAGCACTTGTGACCATTTACTCACCCTATTCAATTCTATTATTTGATAAACTCCCAAATGACTTTTATTTCATTTCCATTAATTATTTTTTAAACTCTCAAGCACATTAGAAACAATATACCTTGTTTTATTCAATTTCATTCATTTATTGTATATATTTTTTTGCTAAACATTTATTGTCTATCTATTCCAAATCTTTCTTATTTGTTTTGTTTTTTTAATAAACTCTCAAACATAGTGTAAGAATTTCATTTTTTTTTTAAATAGTGTAAGAAAATATGAAAATATTATTCGTAAGTGAATAAATCAACAAAAGAAGCCAAGAAAACAAAAAGTTCAACATCGATTCAGACCAATAGTGGCCCAATATTGTCCACCATGGTCATATAGTATTTGTTGGGTGCCATTTAGATGAGAACGAGCAAGCCCTCGTAAACTAGAAGACTAGTCTGGAACATCTAACTCACTAATGGGCTTAGAACGGCTTCACACCCCTCTGGCTCTGGGCTCGTTTTTACCCAACAAGCAGATGATTAAAATCCCAAGCCCGTTCCCATTTTAAATATAAAAAATAAAAAGCTAAATGCAAAACTAATCCCCTAAGTAGGGGTGTGTATGAGTCGGGTTGGGTCGGTCGGGTTAAGGGAATTATTTGACCAAACCCACTATGATGAGTTAAAAAAAATTCAACCCAACTCAACCCATCACATAAGTCCAACCCAACCCATATGGGTTGGGTCAGGTCGAGTTGAACCCAAGGATTGGACAATTTTTTTTATTACTATTATTGTTAAATTGAAAAGGAAAAAACATATCACACCTACCACCTGAGTTAATAAATAGAATATACATTAATATATGAACTAATATTTAAACTCAGTTATACATTAATATATGAACTAATATACATTAATGTTGGCTTTTATATAGGATAGGAGGAAGAGTTGGTTATTTCAAAAAATTTATTAATTATATAATATATATTAAATATATGTGTGGGTTGGATTGAGTTTGGCGGGTTTGGAATTTTATGATCCCAACCCAATTCGACCTGTTATCAAAAAAAATTTTGTAACCCAACCCAACCCACCATGCCCTTAAAACTGACCCAACCCGGCGAGTTGGGTCGGGTCAGGTTGGTTTTGGTGGGTCGGTGGGTTGGCTGCACACCCCTACCTCTAAGTTTCTCCAAATTTCATTACAATCCTTTAACTTTGCTTTTGTTTATTTCAGTATTTTAAATTTCATATTTATTCAATTAAAATCTTTCCGTCAACTTTTGTTAAAATTTGTTGAAAAAAACAAATCTAGAAAATATTTTTCAATCATTAATTGAATTTTTTTAATTTGAAACTAAATTTAAAAAATTTAAAAATTTATCACAACATATAACAAATTCTTATGAAAAACTTTAATTGAATAAATTTGAAAGTTAGAGGATTGAAATGAACGAAAGTAAAGTTAAGACTGAAATGAAATCTATAGAAACTTGGAGGATTGCTTTACATTTTAGAAAATAATAATAATAATAATAATCCCAAGCACGTTTAGAGCCACATTTTCCTGCATATTCTCCTAAAAATTTATTTATTTATTTATCCTTAAAAATAAAATAAAAAACTTTTAATTTCATTTTCATTAAACAATACATTATAGAGGATTTGACTATTGTGATTTCATTCATAAAAAATAAATAAAAAATTTTATTACATACTTGCTATTGCACATTTCATACACAATCCATTTGAAATTGTGTTTTAAAAACATGATTTCGGTCTATGTGACAGTGTGTACTGAGACTATGTTCCTATCATTAGTTATAAATATAAAGAAGACCATTGTGAGTTTGTGGATAGGGAGTCAAGAGACTCAAAACCTTTGATCCAACGACTATTCCCTTTCAATCTACTCGTTGTGTTAATTTTAGAGTTGTCAATATCATGCCAAAGACCGTATTGACCAAATGAACAAAATATTTCAATACCAACTAATACGAATGTACTATTTTGCGATTACTACTATCAATAAACGAATAAATAAATATGTTTATGAATAGTTAAAATCCACATTTTTTATAATTATAATATATTAGTTAAGTACTTTTTTTTTTTTTGAGAAACAATTAGTTAAGTACATCAGTCCAATTTATTAGCCCAAATAGCAGGTTTTATAACCTAATTTTATTTATTAAAATAATGTGTGTGTATATATATTTATTTATTTATATATATATTTTTTTGTTCATGTACTAGCCAAAACATCAAGAATGTTTAAACCACCTGAAAAACTCCTAGTAAATTGATATCTTTATTAAATACATTTTATGGTTTGGTATACAATACATATCCCCTAATACAAATACATTTTGGCAAATTAATATGATTGCTCATAGTCTAGCTAATTATTCTAGAAATGTCTCAGATTATGTTGTGTGGATGGAGGTTATTTCACCACAATCTCTCAATATATTTCAGGCGGATTTAGCCAACTTTGCTTAATAAAATTTCAGTCTTTCCCTAACAAAAAGAAAAAATTAACTCTTTTCTCAAGGCAAGATTTGGGAGGGGAAAAAAGGGTGGGGTTATTATAATACTTTTTTCTTTTCTTTTATTGAGATAGGTAAGAGAGTAGGGTAGAAGAAGATGGAGTTCAAATCAAGATATGAAGCACAAAAGACGGTATTATCAATTTATTATTGGGGCATCACTTGAGCCCCTATAATGCACATTTAAAAAATAAATAAAAAAAGAAGAAAGGTACACATGTTAATTATTCAAGATAGTTGCATTTGTTGTTATTGATATTTGTATACAATTTAAATTTTTTTGAAGAAAAATGCTAAAGCCACTGGAAATTTTAATAAAAACCTTACAAATTAACATTGTAATGAATGTGATTAGTATAACATGAAAATGGTAATAAACAAATTTCTTATGTACATTTTTTTTTTTTTTTTTTTTTTTTATTTAAAAAATGACACATCATTTTTTTTTCATTTTGTAAACATTTGTGGTAAAATTTGTAGTAGCCAAAACATTACTCATTTTGAAAAAAAAAAAAAATCATATAATATTAAATGCATTTTCCATAAAAATTTCAAATTTTAATTCCACTGAAGTTTGGAGGAATCAAAGAGAATAAAATTAGATTTATGAAATGTTTACTAAAACATCCAAAATACACTTAATACAATCTGCTTGTTATAGTAACGTTGTTATACAATGGTTTCGTTTCTTTTCATTAAAATGACATTCCCAAAGAATATTACTTATATTTCATTCATTTATTTTAAATGACAAAATTAGTTATAAAATTAGTTGTAATCTTAAGGTACAACCTTACTCAATATTTTTTTATTGGAGGTAAATTTTGACAAATCCACTATTGAATTACATTTTTTTATATCCTCCATGCTTGCAAAATTTCTAGAAAATAAAAAATTAATAGCTATGTCATCAATAAATTATTTAAATTGCAAGTTTTTTTAGTTTAAAATTATGCATAAAATATAAGTTTATAGATTATATAGTAAATAATATCTAATTAACACGTGTATTAAGGGCATAAAGAGTATGCAATTCAATGGTTAGATTTTCAAAATATGCAGTAATGTTGTAGTTTTAGGTTACAACAATTTTGTGGTTAAGCTTTGTCCTATGTTAAAACATCCAGACAAAATTGCTTAATTTCATTCAATTGTTTTATTTTGTTTTGTTTTTTGTTTTTTTTTTTCCTTTCCACCACTTAAATAGATTCCACTCAATTCTATTTATTTATGATTTACTCATTCTATTCAATTCTATTATTTGATGAACTCCCATTCGACCTTTATTTCATTTCCATTTATTCTTTTATAAACTCTTAAACACATTAGAAATAATATAGCGCATTTCGTTTAATTTCATTCCTTTATTGTCTATCTATTCCAAATCTTTCTTCTTCTTCTTTTTATAAACTCTCAAACATAGTGTAAGAATTCCATTATAAAAAAAACAGTGTAAGAAAATACTCTTGGTAAATGAATAAATTAACAAAAGAAGCAAAGAAAACTACAAATTCAAACCCTCAAAAAAAAAAAAAAAAAAAATCAACATAGGCTCAGAGCAATATTGGGGCCCAATATAGTATTTGTTGGGCGCCATTCAGATGAGAACGAGCAAGCCCTCGTGAACTAGAAGATTTGTTTGGAACATCAGACTCACTACTGGGCCTACAATGGCTTCATACGAACCCTTTGGGTAAGTTTTGACCCAACAAGCTAATGATTAAAATCCCAAGCCCGTTCCCAAAAAAGTTTTTTAAAAAATCTCAAGCACTTTAGAGCCACGTTTTCCTGCGTATACTCTCCTAAAAATTTACTTATTTATTATTTTTCCTTAAAAATAAAAAAATTTTAATTTCATTTCTGTTAAACAATACATTATAGAGGGATCCAAGTCATCTGCCTATTGTGATTTCATTCATAAAAAATAAATAGAAAATTTATTACACACTCGTTATTGCACATTTCATACGCATTCTCTTTTGAAATTATGTTTTAAAAACATGATTTCCGTTCATTTGACAATTTCAAAAAATAATAATAATAATAATAAAGACTATTGTGAGTCTGTGGATTGGAAGTCAAAACCTTTGATCCAACCACTATTCCCTTTCAACCTATGTGTCATGTTAATTTAGAGTTGTCAATATTATACCAAAGAAAGTATTGACCAATACATATCCACCTGAAAAACTCCCAGTAAATAAATATCTCTATTAAATATATTTTATTTTTTGGTATACGATACATATCCACTAATACAGATACATTTTGACAAATTAATATGATTGTTCACAGTCTAGCCAAGTATGCTAGAAATGTATCAAATTATGTTGTGTAGATGGAGGATATTCTTCCACAATTTCTCAATGTATTTCAAGCAGATTTAGCTAGCTTTGCTTAAGAAAAGTTCAGTATTTTCCCTCAAAAAAGAAAAAAAGAAAAAATTAACTCTCTTCTCAAGACAAGATTTGGGTGGTGAAAAAAGGGTGGGGTTATTATAATACTTTTTTTCTTCTTTTTTCTGTTATTGAGATAGGTAAGAGAGTAGAGAAGAAGGAGATGGAGTTCAAATCAAGATATGAAGCACAAAAGATGGTATTATCAATTTATTATTGGGACACCACTCCTATAATGCACATTTAAAAAAGAAAAGAAAAAAGAAAGGTATACATGTTAATTATTCAAGATAGTTGCATACTTGTATTTGTCGTTATTGATATTTGTATATAATTTAATTTTTTTAGAAGAAAAATGCTATAACCACCGGAAGTTTTAATATAAAACATTACAAATTGATGTTGTAATAAATGTGATTAGTATAACATGAACAAGGTAATAAACAAATTTCTTATGTACTTTTTGTTTTTTTTTTGTTTTTGTATTGTAGTTAGAAATTGACACATCTTTTTTTTTTTTTTTTTTTTTTTTTGAGAAGAAATTGAAACATCATATTGTAAACCTTTTGGTAAAATTTGTAGTAGCTAGAACATCTCTTTTTGAAAGAAAAAAAAATCATATAATATTAAATGCATTTTCCATAAAAATCTCAAATTTAAATTCCACCGAAGTTTAGAGGAATCGAAGAGAATGAAATTAGATTTATGAAATGTTTACTAAAATTTCCAAAATACACATAATACATTCCGCATGTTATAGTAACATTGTTATACAATAATTTTGTTTCATTCATTAAAATGACACTCCCAAAAAATGTTACTTATATTTTATTCATTTATTTTAAAACATCTAAACAAAATTGCTTAATTTCATTCAAATCTTTTATTTTTCTTTAATTTCCATCACTTAAATAGATTCCACTCAATTCTATTTATTTATGATTTACTCATTTTATTCAATTCTATTATTTGACAAAACTCCCAATCGAACTTTATTTCATTTCTATTCATTCTTTTATAAACTCTTAAATGCATTAGAAATAATATACCACTTTTCGTTCAATTTCATTCATTTACTATCTATCTACTCTAAATCTTTCTTCTTCTTCTTTTTATAAACTCTCAAACATAGTGTAAGAATTCCTTTAAAAAAATATAGAGTAAGAAAATATGAAAATACTCTTGGTAAAATGAATAAATTAACAAAAGAAGCAAAGAAAACAACAATTTCAACATAGGCTCAGAGCAATATTGGCCCAATATTTTCCACCATAGTCATATAGTATTTGTTGGGCGCCATTCAAATGAGAACGAGCAAGCCCTGTGAACTAGAAGATTGGTCTGGAACATCAGACTCACAAATGGGCCTAGAATGGCTTCATACGAACCCTCTGGGTAGGTTTTGACCCAACAAGCTAATGATTAAAATCGCAAGCCCGTTCCCAAAAAAAAAAAAAAAAAAAAAAATCTCAAGCACTTTAGAGCCACGTTTTCCTGCATATACTCTCCTAAAAATTTACTTATTTATTTTTCCTTAAAAATAAAAAACTTTTAATTTCATTTCCATTAAACTATACATTATAGAGGGATCCGAGTCATCCAACTATTGTGATTTCATTCATAAAAAATATATAGAAAATTTATTACACACTTGTTATTGCACATTCCGTACACACTCTCTTTTTAAATTATGTCTTAAAAACATGATTTTAGTTCATGTGACAATTTCAAATAATAATAATAATAATAATAATAAAAATAAAGACTATTGTGAGTCTGCAGATAGGAAGTCAAAACCTTTGATCCAACAATTATTCCCTTTCAATCTATGTGTCGTGTTAATTTTAGAGTTGTCAATACTATACCAAAGAAAGTATTGACCAAATGAACAAAATATTCCAATACAGACTAATAAGGAAGTACTATTTCAAGATTACTACTACAAATAAATTCTTCATGTACTTGCCGAAATATCAAGAATGATCAAACCACCTGAAATACTCCTCGTAAAGTCGATATTTTTATTCAATACGTTTTATGGTTCGGTATACAATACAATTTGGCAAATTAAGTTAACTCGCTTCTCAAGGCAAGATTTGGGAGGGGGACAAATGGGTGGAATTATTATATTGATTTTATTATTATTTTTTTTTAGATAGGTGAATAGTAAGTGGGAGGAAAATAGAATTTAACGCAAGATATAAAGCACTTCAAAAGATGGTATTATCATTTGGCCTATAATGTACATTTAAAAAAAATGCATGTGTATTAATTATTCAAGATAGTTGCATTTATTGTAACTGATATGTGTATATAATTTTTTTTTGAGAAGGGATATGTGTATATAATTAATTTTTTTTTTTTTAAAAAATGCTAAAGCTACAGATATTTGGTGTCACATGAACAAAGTAATAAACAAATTCCGTTATGTACTTAAAAAAAAAAAATTTGTAGTTAAAAATTGACACATGATTTTGTAAAGCCTTTGTGGTCAAATACATCACTCATTTTGAAATATTAAATATGTTTAAGTTATACCCTTGAGATACTTGTTAGTAAAATCTAAAGATATATATATATATATATATATATACGAGGAACTGGTAAGAAAAATTCTATAAATGAACTAAATCAGCTTGAAATACATCATCCAGCTCAGTAAGTAAATCTTCTACTCATACATCAAGATTTGTAGATAAAATTGCTTTTCTAGCAAAGGAATGAGCAAGCTGGTTGCCCTCCCTTTTTAGTGTTTTTTTGATGGGATCCCTTTTTAGTTTTTACATGTCTGAAACTATATTTATGAAAAACCTTTGACAGCATCCAAATCTCTTCACTAACATAACCAAACATAGTTTTTGACGGTACCCAAATCAAAAGAAATATTTTATGTGCTTTTGTTTTGGGTATCATTGACATTAATTGGTCAAATGAAACAACCTATTTTAGTTTGTTAAGGCGGTACATTCTTTTTTATTTTATTTTATTTTTATATATTAAAGACTTCTTATGTGACGGAATTGCTAGGGCCTATGGGGCACTAATAAAGTTTCTAAGACAACAATAATTTTCTCATGTAGTGGCACTCCCCCACCATAATAGATAATTTGCGTACAAATTTTCCAGAGGGAACTATGAAAATGAAAGGCATTTATTAAGGGTCACGAAAGCCGACAGGCATATGTGAAGGGCATTACAAAAGGCAATATTAAGATGAAAAAATTAAAAATTTGCATGAACTTTGGATTTTATTTCCAACTCTTTAGCAGTAGTAAGATAGATATATAACTGTGCTCCTTTGAATAATATTCATTACGCTAATTTTTAGTGTAAGCGGCGATTGAAATTCATATATTTTTTTTTTACTAAATTTTTATCTAGAGTTGTTACTTTTCCCCCTATGCATGGATAAGAATACACATCACAATGTATTGTATCTCTTTTTGGTGATTATAATTTGTATGGCTATTTCCCACAAAAGGCAAGTTACTAGGATTCCTTCTGTTTGCATTAGTAAATCTAAAATTCCAGAAGGCCAGGGTGCACTTTTCTGACACACCTTCTTCATAATTACTCAACCAAACGTGAACATATATCAATGCCTAGCTAGGTGAAGCCATAATCGACACTATCATCACACAAGATCCACGCGAGGGACTCAACAAACTAAATCAGTGGGAAGGGTCCATGGTTTAAATCTTGGCAACATGGTTGGAGATTACTCAAAAAGATGGGACCATAATAGAAACAATAAGTCTATAGTATAGACACAAATATGTCCATATTTGCTTTTTTCATAATTATTTAGTTGTCATATGTTATGAATTATGATTGATGCTAATAAAAAGAAGAGAAAGACTATGTCCACAATATTTTTATAACAAATTATAGATGGTAAGTTGTTATTGGTTCTAATTTGAACCTACCATTTAAATTATTTTTTTGCTAACCGATAATAACCTATAAAAATCTGCCACTTAGAATTTATTGTAAAAATATTGTGAATATAACATTTCTCTAAAAATGATGCCAAAAGTGATCTTGTGAGTAAAACTGATATTGGTTATAACAAAAATTTGTGTCCTTAAAACATAGCCACGTGGCGAGATTAGTGATAATATGGACCTTAGATTCATCATATAATCCCCCAATATGTATAAAATTAACAACCTTGTCGGAATTAAGAGAGTCAGTAATCATGGCTTGCTGGCCAAAACATGCACCAATATTACTCATTTAATACTGCAAAGTGACTAACAAAGTAACAATCCGTACCATTCAAAAAAAAAAAGTGTTGTTTAAAAAGAAATATATATATCCCATAACAAAGAGTTTCTTTAAGGATTATTATGATCGGCCGGGGCCGTACAACACCGAGCAATAACCATCCAAAGTGGGAAACCAAGTTAAGTGCTACTTTCAGCATGGGGCAGAGAAGAGGGTCCCCTATGTCAAAGGTTTTGCTATGGCACATATAATTAAGCTTCCAAATTCTATTTTTATTGTAGCAGATTTGTGTATGGTTATGATTAAATTCGTGGAAGCAGCTTTTTAAATTATCGAGGTTGAATATGAAAGCACATATATTAGTGTTAAAAAACGTTTGTAATATGGAACATTGTCATGCTCAAGTAATAATAGACGTAGCATGGGAAGCTTTATTGGTTGTTCATCATAAAAAATAAAAATAAAAAATAGCATGGGAAGCTTTATTGGTTGGTGAGATGGTCTTTCAAAATGAGGTTTAGATAAAGTGTTTATTAGTCGGTAATTGACTATTTGGATTGAGAAGAGTAAAGTAGAGTAGGGTAGAATTAACTTAAAATTAACTTATTTTTAACCAACTCTACTCTATTCCCTCTACTTTTCCTCCCTCCTTCCTCAATCCAAATGGATCTTAAGCAAAATCTTATCAATTTATCTAGTAACAGAAATTTTTTCCAATTTTGTTATAATATTTTCTTCTATGCAATACATCATAACTTATTCAGCAAAAAAAAAAAAAATCACTTTAACAAATTGTAAAAAATATTGCGAGTAATTATTATTACTTACACATGAATCCATAATTTTTCTTCATCAATCACACCCTACCACCTCATAATTATGGGCAAGAAGTTGTGAAAAATTTTGTGATATTAGACTTTTCCAAATATTTCAAAACAGAAAACCATGTCTCTATGAGGTGGGCAATAGTGATATTAAAATAAGTGAAAAAAAAAAAAAAAAAAGGTGCATTGACTAGAACAGGATCAACGAATCCGGCAAACAAAAATTGATAACTTTCAAACCTTAAAAACCTAAAAAGTTTTTAATTTTTAGTTTTTTAATTTTTTAATTTTTTTAATTTTTTTTTTTAAAATTTTAATAGCTAATGTCAAACAACCACAAGATGCCCTGTATTGCTTAACGAGGATAACATAGTCGGCGTAGGATGGGTGAAAATTCAAAATTTATATCAATTATGTTTTGGGTGATTGGACTTTGAAATCAATAGCATCTCACACAGAAATCTTCACTTTTTCTTACACGTATACCCAAAATCCCCAACAATGTAATCCACGCATACATATTCTTTGTTCCCCTCAATCAATAACGCTATGTATATATGGTACAATATTCTTGTTCCTGATAAGTGATAATTTCCCATATTCTTGGTTCTTCAGCACCAGCCACCAATTGATTCATGTACGCAATTATTCACTAATACCCACATACATAAACATGATCCTTCCATTCAAAATGCATGGTCCTTTTCTTAGGCTACTTTCCTAACCTTATGACGATGATATTGACAACCACTAGAAGATGTAAGCATCCCCTAGTTCTCTTCTCCCTCTGTATTGCACGTATGCCAATGGGTCAAGAACATTGGCATTGCATTTTCTCCACTATATATATATGTAATGCTCATAGTCATATGGAACTAATTTTAAACAAGAAAAAACAAAGGGGAATTGAGAAGAATGGAATAATGTACTTTTACAGTGTGCCATTGTAAGTTGTGAATGGAAAGGATGGGGAGCATTGAGCAAGTATGGAAATAGATCAATGAATTACACTATCGCAAATGGACATCGTGTAGTAAAATGTCCCCTCAAGAATGATGTCTTCCTTTGAATATATCTATATATGCAACGAGGAGAGAAAATCGTGTAGTAATATGTCCCCTCATGAATGATATCCTCGTTTAAATATATCTTTAGATGCTAGGAGGAGAGAAAAATGCAGGCATTAAGCCAATCTTAAAAATAAAAAAAATATATAAAAAAAATAAAGAAGAAGTTACAACTTGCTTTGTTTACCCAAAAATAAAACTTGATTTATTTGATTGCAAGCTGAAGTTGAAACACATCGAAACAAAATTTGGATTTGGATGTGCTTATCTTCAGGCAGAGGCTAAAGTTCATGACTTCAATGCTTTCTTTGCACTAAACCTGATAAGATGCTAAAATGTAACAATTTTTAGACATAATAACAACATACTATTGGGTCTAGTGCAAAAGATACTGGACCTAAGCTAAACCATTCATAATTTATTTATTTTTGTTTATCACTTACAAATATAATTTTTATATAGAAAAAGTTGAGATCTAAAATGTTGTAAGTTGCATTTTAGGTTGAAAATAAGCTTTTAGCACATGAAAATTAAAGAATATTTTGAAAAATTAAACCGAAAGAGAGAGGGGTTTTGTCCTTTTATGGGTATAATGCTTTTGTAAGTGGCCAATCACACTGTGAACAGCTTTGGATTTTGAATTGAGAAGTTACTCAAGAGAGAGAGAGAGAGAGAGAGAGAGAGAGAGAGAAATAATAATACAGATAATCTCCTCGTTACTAGTGGATGAAAGAAATCATTCAAGGAAAAAAACAAAGAGACAATACAGATTAAAATTTTGCCAGCATGGTCAAAATGACAAATTGTAACCTACTCTTCATTGGTTTGTAAACCTAACCAATGACAAACAATCTATGACAAGTACTTTCTTATTTTGAGAACCATCTATCACAAGTACTTGACTACTTGTTCCACAGTAAAACAAGTAAAAGTTTAATACAACTTGTATACCTTATATTACTAATGTACAACTTACATTACTAATGTATTGTATGTAACTGTTTTAAATGTGTCAAACCAATCAGTATAGTTTGATGTTAAAGTTCTTTGAAAAAGTGCACAATTTGAAATTGTACTTTTACACATTACACCACACCGAAAGTTGGTGTAATTCACTATTTACTTTTCAAATTTTTTGCACTCTTTTTTTTAAACCGTAAAAAGAATAGAAGAGGGTTACGTTTATAACATTTTTATAATAAATTATAGGTGGTTAGTTGTTATTTGTTCAAATTTAAATTTATCACTGATGTTACTTTTTTAACTCAACGATAACAACCAGTAACAATTTATCACTTAAAATTTGTTATAAAAATATTGTAAAAATATTGTGAATATATTATTTTTCAAAAGAATACCCATGAAACTTCCTCTTATAATTCACTAATTTAAATTCTTATCTCAATTTTGATGAAAACCCAAAAAAGAAAAAAGAAAAATTTCAAAGCCAAGAGTTACCAAAAATGTATAAGATTCTATTCAAACGACACAATGATCCAAGTGGGGCTCACATTCCTTCTTAACTCTCTCCCCCGACTTTACTTCCAAAATCTAGCAGGCCTAGCAAAAAATCACATACAATGAGTCACCATTGTCCTAGATTATCTCAGCCGTAGATCTCTCATCATAACATTTTGCCAACCTCAATCAACGGTCAATATTCTTCCAAGTTCAAACTTCCTTGCCTTATATATAAATATCTTTCGCGGCCTCTCACTTTCCATAGTTCGTGTTTCTCTCACTGTCCTAACTGTAATAAACTCTATCTCTCTCTCTCTCTTTCTCTTTTTTAAAGTTCCAGTTTTTTCTCTTCCTAGATTTGCTCTTCTTTAAAAGATTTGCTTAAACTATGGATTCATTAGTGTTCAAAATTTGGATCTAAATTTAATCATTTCTCTTTTTCTTTTTGGTTCTTAAGAACAAAAAAAAGTAGCTTCCAAGCTTGTATATATTATTAACAACAGAAAGTCATCTCTGTTTGGTTAATGAGAAAACTCAGGAAAGGAAAAGAAAATTCCTAATTTTACTTTTGTTGTTGTATACAGTGTATATGTGTATGTGGGTGTGTGTGTTTTCAATGTTTTTTTTGACGTTTTGTTTGGTTTTTTGGGCAGAGATTGGTGGCGGTTGAAGCGTCTAAAATGCGAGTTCTGAGAGATCCAAAGTCCAAGCTTTGAACAAAGAATATTGTTTCCTCAAATTTTTACTACTACTGCTACTGCTACTGGTACTAGTAGTAGACTAGTAGCGCTAGAGCTGGTGGTGTATATATAAAATTATATATAATATATGGCAATGGACACAGGAGCTTTCTTAACGAAATTGGAGATGGTGACAACCTCTGATCACAGCTCAGTTGTCTCGATGAACCTCTTCGTCGCGCTTCTTTGCGCGTGCATAGTCATCGGCCACTTGTTGGAGGAGAATCGCTGGATGAACGAGTCCATTACTGCACTCGCTATTGTAAGTTTATGTTTATATATACACACACACATACACGAACATATATGCAGTGCTAGAATTTTGGGGTCAGTTATGAATCCTTAATAGACTAAGCAGAATTATGTGTTTATATTAAAGTGTATGTTTTAATGTGAGTTGATATACATACATACACCTACAACAACGATAATAACAACAAAGGCTCAGTCTTAAAACTTTGGGGTGCTTGCCGCACATGCTTGGCGCGGTTGTTACTTCACAAGTATAAATACTTGTACGATGTGGGAGGTAAAGGCTGAAATTCAAGTATCTAGGAAGGAGCTTCACACACATATACACTTAGATTAAGTTAGAGTTCTATCTTGTATAAAAAATAAATAAATAAAAACTTTGGGGTGCTCAAGAGACTATGCAGGATTGGAATTATGTAGGTATATATGTTAATGTGTATGTTTAAATGTATGAGTGTGAAAGTAAATTTGTGTCTGATGGCAGGGTTTGGGTACTGGAATTGTTATACTACTCACTACAGGAGGGAAAAGCTCACATCTATTGGTTTTTAGTGAAGATCTTTTCTTTATTTATCTTCTTCCGCCCATCATTTTCAATGCCGGGTGAGTTTGATTTTCTTTTCTTTTTTTACTTTTTTTTTTTTTTTGAGGGGGGGTGTGGGGAGGGGGTTCACATTTGTTATTTTTTGTGTTATAGGAGGGTCAATTTGAATTTTTAGAGAGACTTTCTTATGAGATTGGTTACATTGGTTATTTGGATGGTTTAAAATAATTTCTATTAATGAGTAATTATCAAAAAATAATAATAATTTCTATTAATGAGTGAATTTGTACTATTGTATTTTTTATTTATGCGTTGAATGAATATAACAGCCAGTGGAATTAAGGATTAAAGATTTGAATTTGGTTCTTAATGTGTTAATTGGAATTATGCTGTACTCAAGCTTGATAAAGCTGGTAATCATGAAATGCTACATAGATTTAGCTTGCAATCTTGCAAGGTGAAAAACACAGCCTCATCCAAGAAGAAGTCAAGAACATGAACTCTCCTTTTTTTCCATTAAAATGATTAAGCCTTGGTTTCACTAATTTCTATGGCTTTTTAGCTGCTTCCACTGTATATTGTATTTTTCAACTAGCACCTGTAATAAGATTAAATTGGTGCAAGCAGGGAAGAAAAAGTTTAAGCAACACTGTTAACTTTCACTAAAAAAGCATCAAGTCCAAAAGAAAACAGAAGAAAATATTATTAACTGTTTGGACAGACGCACCCATTAATGAGAGTGATCTTTTTCTTCTTTAATCTTTTTCCTATTATCCTAACCAGGTTCCAGGTGAAGAAGAAGCAATTTTTTCGCAACTTCATGACCATAATGCTGTTTGGTGCAGTTGGTACTCTGATATCATTTGCCATAATATCATTAGGTACACTCAATAGCATTATATCATTAATTGTTGCAGCTTTAGCTTGTGCATAAATTTTAGCTTAATTGTTTCAGGACTGCCAATGCTTTAAAAATAATGGCTTTCAATCAATTGTGTATGTCACCAATTAAACTTTGCCATTATTGCTGTGTTCAAGCTCCTAATTGGGAGATATATATCTTCATCTACGTGTATGCATGCTGTACACATCCCCCCCCCCCCCCCCTCCCTTCACACATACACACAATCTTTTAAACTTCTTTTTGTGTATTTGTAAGACACTTGAATGTAGACAATCAAATTCATTCAGAAGTTATGGAAGTCACTGCTGAAGGAAATACATTCTTTTGTGGGTTCGTCAAGTAATCAGTGATTCATCACATAGATTTCCCATTTTTTAATCATGAAGAATGCATATGCTATTTTGTATTGATAAGTACTGAATTCTAGTTGTGTTTCTAATCATGTTCATGATTTTGTTTTTGGACCTAGGTGCTATACACTTTTTCCAGAAAATGAATATTGGTTCCCTAAAGATAGGAGATATTCTCGGTATAGTCATTATTACACTTTTTTAATAAGAATTATTCTTCATCCTGTCTTCTATTGGGATAGCTTTCCTTCCCGTTTACTTATTTCATTCCCTTGATTGCAGCAATTGGAGCAATATTTTCTGCAACAGATTCTGTTTGCACCTTGCAGGTATAAATGGCATTGAAGTTGAGGTCCTTATTAGTTATTACGATTTACAAAAAAGATACTTTAGAGTAATCCGCTCCATTTGTGCAGGTGCTCAATCAGGATGAGACACCTTTGCTGTACAGTGTGGTTTTTGGAGAAGGTGTAGTAAATGATGCCACATCAGTGGTGCTTTTCAATGCAATCCAGAGCTTTGACCTGTATCACATCGACTCAGTTATTGCTTTGCAGTTTATTGGAAGCTTTTTGTATCTATTTATCACAAGCACCATGCTGGGAGTTCTAGTAAGTCTCTCTCTGGTCACATGTGCATACTTGTGATTGTACACTATCTAATGACATTTTGTTTATCTCTTGCAGGCTGGACTGCTTAGTGCATTCATGATTAAAAAGCTCTATTTTGGCAGGTCAGTATCGTCATGTTGTCTACATTGAAATACCTAACTGTTCTTTAATGCAAGATGGAAGTATAGAAAAAAAAAAAGTTACCAGTGACAGCAGTGCAGCTTCAAATGAATTAGAATCTCGTTTATTCCCCATCTCTACCTGAGCTGCCATTATATAGTTGATGTGATATGGGAGTTTTGTTGTTAGCTATTATCTTTTTTAAATGACAGGAAATATTCCTACTGTTTCCAGGTAATGCTTTCATAAGTTTCTTATATTTTGTGTTTTGTTTTGTTTTTCAAATGATCAAAACAGGCACTCTACTGACCGTGAAGTTGCTCTTATGATACTCATGGCTTACCTCTCATATATGCTAGCTGAAGTAAGATTTTCCACCACTTATGAGGCATATAACATTGCATTTTGTTATTTTTGAACTTATCTGACAGTCTAACCATGATTAAATATTTAATTTGTCTTGCAGCTATTTTATTTAAGTGCTATTCTCACCGTATTCTTTTGTGGAATTGTTATGTCGCATTACACTTGGCATAATGTGACTGAAAGTTCAAGAGTGACTACAAAGTATGTTTAATCTCCAAAGTTTTTATTATGTACAATTGGGTTTAATCTCCAAAGTTTTTATTATGTACAATTGGCACACATTCTTGTTCATTGTTTTCATTTAGGAGAATCTGGGTTAGCTGTACAATTTCTGATGTTTCAGTTCTCTTTATCAATTATTGCAGGCATGCTTTTGCCACATTGTCATTTGTTGCTGAGATCTTTATATTTCTTTATGTTGGAATGGATGCCTTGGATATTGATAAGTGGAGATTTATAAGCGACAGGTAAAGGTTAATACATATGAAGGAGATTGGCTGCCATGAATCACCTCTCTTGGTCGTAATATATAAGGGAGCACGTTTACCTTTTGTTAAACGTGAGGGTAACTTTGATTTGTTTTCTGTTGATCATTCCCCTCAGCCCTGGAAAATCAGTTGCAGTGAGTTCAATTCTGCTGGGACTGGTTCTGGTTGGAAGAGCGGCCTTTGTTTTCCCCTTATCATTCTTATCCAACTTGACCAAGAATTCTCCACATGATAGAATCAGCTTAAAGCAACAAGTATGTTCATTTTGCAAATTTGCTCTTACAGTCTTTACAGTCTTGATGCTTTTAGAGAAATTGATTTATTACATGTGTCTTTGGATCTTTGTTTTGCAGGTTACAATTTGGTGGGCTGGTCTGATGCGTGGTGCTGTTTCTATGGCACTTGCTTATAATCAGGTAAAAGATCAAATAATCTCCTTTTCTATGGACTGTTACATTGGACAACTTCATAATCTGAAGTGGGTGATGAGGTTCATCTAGAAAATACTAAGAGCCACAAACTTCAGTTTATGTAGTTCTCTGTCTTTTCCTCATACCAATGGTTCAATGAGGTGGGGTCCATGGAGGTTTTATGCTCCTTGGTACCCTGCAGATATCTGAATTACAGATGGGGAACTACAATTATAATTATAATCATAATCATGATGATGAAGAACTCTTATTTTTATGCTTGCAGTTTACTAGGTCAGGGCATACTCAATTGCATTTAAATGCAATCATGATCACCAGTACTATATCAGTTGTTCTTTTCAGCACAGTGGTAAGACATCACCTCATTTCTCTGTAGAAACCAGTAGGCAACCTACAATCAAGCCCACATGTCCAGCTTAAAACATGCCCCAAGAGAGAGCTTGTGGTTTCTCCAACTTCAACTGTGTATTATATACTATTAAACAAATTACTTCTTAAATCCATATTCTTGGCTTGAAATTAAGACTGTGAATGGAAAACGTACCTCATCTTATCATGATCTCAACTTACTTTTGCAGTTCTAAAGTTTGAACTGGACATTGTGGTATTGGACTGTAAATGTTACATTTAATGATGGTCTTATTTTGACAATATAGTCATAATTATATTATGGGAGAATCCATGAAAACTTGAAGTTCATTCAAGATTTCTTTCCTTGTCATTCACGAAAAATAGGTTTTTATTTTTTATTTTTTTATTATCCTCCTATTTGTGGAACTGTGCAGGTGTTTGGGTTGATGACTAAACCACTTGTGAGGATCTTGCTTCCTCCATCAAAACAAATCACCAGCGTGATCTCTTCTGAACCATCTTCTCCTAAATCCGTCATTGTGCCACTTCTCAGCAATGGACATGAATCAGAGGCTGACAAGGGCAGCCAGCATGTAACTCGCCCAACTAGCTTACGGATGCTTCTGAGCATCCCTTCTCACACTGTTCACCATTACTGGCGAAAATTTGATGATTCTTTCATGCGGCCTGTTTTTGGTGGTCGGGGTTTTGTACCCTTTATTCCTGGCTCACCAATTGAAGATGTTGTTCAGTGGCATTGATAAGTATATCCAACTGAAGATATGAAAAGTACTAATTTCTGAAACTTACAAGTAGGACATGATACTCGACAAAAAGAAAGAAAGAAAAAAAGATAGGGCATTAAATCGGCTATGTGTGTGCAATATGTTGATATTGAAGAGATTTCATAGAGGGTGTTAACAGCATTTTGATTCAGCTTGGGCTGCGTGTAATTTGATTTTGTGTGGGGTGATTCGAAAGTTTGTGTCTATATAGTTTGTCAATGAGGTTGTCAAAGAGGTTGTGTCCTTGACAGTATAGAGTATACACAGCTTTGCAAGTTTTGCTTGATTGTCTTACAAAAAACATGTATTGATTGTATTCTATAATTGGTCAATGATATTCTCTAATGTATTTTTTTCCCTGATGTATTGTAGTCTTGTAGAAGCATGATCGCCTTTACTGGTCATATGGCTGTGTAACTAAATTCTGCTGTAAAGAAAATGGGGAAGGTGTGGAATCTGGTGCATGTTAATAGAGTGTACAAAAATAAAAAGTTTTCTCACTCCTTGAATTTATTGTTTAAAAAAGAGTTAAAAGGAAAATATAATCCATGCACCTTAAAAAACATGGAATTTCTAGAATATATGGTTGATGACACTTGGCCTTTTATTTTCAAGACTCCAAATAACAATGAAAGTAGAAGTTAAAAAATATTGAAGTATCAAATTCCGAAATAAAAATCTGTGCAAGTGTTTTAGTTTATTCTCTACCAATCACATGTTGCCGCATGATCTTTTTTTCCTTGTTTTGTTCCTCATAAAGTATCGAAGTTTTTTCTTTGTTTTTTTGAGAAACATGAAGTATGTAATACTTATTAGAACACACAAAGTTGATGGTGCATAAAATGGATGGAAAGTATGAAACACAAGCTTGGGACGAGATTTTTATTAAAACTCCCTTGGATATTATGCTAACCTTCCTCATCAATTTTGTAAAAATTATAGAAGATCCAGCTATACCCAAAATTTTCTTATGGTCCACCCCAACATTACCAACTTCTTCGACTGTTTTTGTATATCAATGGGACCTTCCTCATATGATAATTTTAATGTGCCTAATTTCCCTTCTATTTGCAATCAGCACTTGTTGCTTTAGCTAATTGTCCACCCTTTCCAAGTATGATTTCTATGTTATGTATGGCTGTGCCGAATGGCATGTTGGTTTTAACCCATATCAAGATGTTCCATTAATGGCTAATAATTTTTAAAATAAGAAAATCATTATTTTCTAGATTGACTACTTTGCCCTTGCCTGTGTATGTGGCGTGTAACATCGCCTAATTCAAACACAAATCCTTCAAAAGTTTATTTACTTATTTATTTGATAATTCGATAGTTGAGAGTAAGAGAATTTGAACCTTATACATCTCTGTTGGAAATATCAGGAGGTGCCAAGTTAAGCTATAAAACTACTGGCAAATCCGTTGAAAGTTGGAACAAAAGAGTGTTAGACAAGAAAACCGGAGAAGAGGATCAAGAACATGAATGCAATGGTTGAGGGGCTTCAAAGGCATGATGGGGACAACGACAACATAAGAAGAGACAAAATTCCCTTTCTTTTATTCATATAATTTCTTATTTCCTATCCAACAACACCAACTCCACACACCCCCCCCCCCCCCCCAAAAAAAAACCCCCACCCCTCTCCGGCAGGGCGGTGCACACCAAAAAAAACTCTCCAATAGCCCAATCTTTAGTTAGGGTTTAAACCCTAACAATGGTTGGCATCAAATTTGATTTGCAAGTTGTGGTTGAAAAGCCATATGTTACCCAACTAAAATAAAGTCCTTTAATATTTTCTCGATCCCAAACCGTTAAAATCCAAAAAAGAATCACAGTGTTAGGGGAAAAAAAACCTAAAAACACAATAATCTCATTGCAATATGAATACAACCAACCACAAGAAAATTTCCGATATTTCTATTACTTATCTCTTCAGTTTTTATGCACAACTCATAGAGGCTACTATATCACATGTTAAGTACCAAAACAGTATTTGTGGTGTCAGACCATTTTAATTACATAAAATCGGATCCTCTTCTGTATACTAAAGACCCGCGTTCCTTCTCAGAATGTCCAATGCCAGGGCCACAGAACGCCTCTATAGATGCATAAGGTATCCAAGTGCCACGCTGACAAGAGCAACCATACAGACATACAGTAGGGGGAAGCCCACCTGAGCTCGTTTCACACTGTTCTTCCTCAACATCTCCTGCATAGAAGCCTATTTGAAGTCTCTCAAAATGGAAAACAAACTTTGAAAAATGACCAGCAATCAACTAAGAGTAAATTTTTCAATTTAACATTTGGTGCTGCTCTTTTTAATTTTTATGCATCCCCAAGCATTAGAACAATGGCAAGGACATGAAAAACGGCAAGAATCAAATGGAGGGAGCAAGAAGGAAATGAAGCTTAATAAAATTGCTGGTAAAAGAGGACAAAAAATGTGATGTGGATCAAGCAATATTGGCAAGCTTGAAGAACAAACACCAGAGGAACCAAAAGTAGTTCTCAAGATTAGTACTAAATTATATTAGTGGGGTATGAGGGTATTTCATAATTTTGATTGAATTTTAATAATTTCATGCCACATCTTGGGAAAGGTTATGGTAAAGCAATTATTTTAATTCTACGTAAAAAATTTAATGTAGGGGAGTCATGGATAAGTAATTACATTTTCAAGGAGGGATTTCTTATGAAATTTCATCAGGTGAAACTCTCATATTTTAAAATAGGTTAATAACTATAAACTTAATCACCTTTTTATAGATTAAATGCTAATAGTAATTTTTAGCCAAAAACAGAAAAAAAGCTTGAAGTATTCAGTAAGATTTCTGTTTTTAGAGGGGCATGCACTGTAATTGCATAATCAACTTTCCACAGTATATAATGAATCAAATCAATAAATCATCTTTTTTCCCCATTTATATTAATTTACCTTTCCCTTCAAGTAATCACTGCATGAAAGGGAGGTGTAAGTAAAATGTAAACTCGAACCTACAATCATTGCTATTAGTGTTAGCTTATCTACTTGTCTCAACCATTTTTTTCAGGCTCAAAAAGTTGGTGATGATAGAGAAATTGATACTGAACTTATAGCCTTTAAGTGAACAACATGATAGAAAAGGGTCCTGGAAAGTGTTACTCACCAATTCATGCTTTAGTCTATCCTTCTCTAGATTGGTCATGCGCCTCTCTTCTGTCAGCTTCATGATTGTAAATTCAGCCTGCCAAGAATCCCACAAATTTCCATTATTACATTCTTGGCTTCAAGGGAAAAATGCAAAAAGGTAGATTTCAGAGCAGTATAAAGAAATAGGAACTTCCGGTCAGTAAAGTTGAGGAACTCAATTTGGAATTGGAATATATAATAAAAGGTCATGTTTCTAGCCCAAATTAGGTGCATATCGACACATGATTGACCTTTCCCACTCTTCATGGACTTGGCTAGAAAGTTGACAACCAATAGGATATAGCCATCTCCAGATAAGTTCGCTCTTGAAAAAGCATATTATTACTCATGGAACCCAGATAATTTCCCAAACAGTCCTTATAAAGAGACTTATCACACCAGAATTTCTACCTCCAAACATGTACTAGAAAACATGTAAGACCACAGTTCGAGGTTCCCTGCTATATGTTAAATCCACAATGAAAGAAACTGACCTCTCTTAGCGTTGAATCCGTCACATTTAGCTTCAATTTCAAATCCTCAAAATCCTTGGCTAAATTCAGCTCAACATCATTCTTCTCCACTTTCAATTCCTCCACATTGTAAACAGGTCTAGAGTCCACAAAATCAACTGCTCTTAACTCATCCATATCCTCTGCAGTTTCAATCCCCTTAACATCCTCATCGACCTGGCACAACAAAAAGAATACATAATTTTTTGAGAGTCATCAGGCATGCTTCTTTTTATTTCCATTATAAGCAGGGGCAAACCAAATACTCTATGCTTCCAAGATCACATTTTTCTACAAATATATAGATTAACCATAGAAAAATGCCAATATGGACATGAGCCATAGGGCATAGTACACAAATAACACAACCGTAAACAATGCTAAAAGACTATAGCTCAAACCAATAGCATATGTGTAATTACCCTCTGAGGTGGAGGTATGTTTTCAACTCCACTCCGTACTATGTCTTTTTGCATTGAAGCTTCACAAGATGGATCTTGCTTCAATACTCCATTAATTGGTAGCAGTATTGGGGAAGGAGGTGGAACAGTTAGGATCACCCTAAGCTTCTTCTCTACAATGTATTTGCCACTATCTTTTGCAAACTGCCAAAAGAAGAAATTAGTTTACTAAATCAAGAGTAACCTAATTAGAAAGGTAACCATAAATCTTACCATGTCAGAAGTAATATCCTCCTCAGTTGACCCAAAGGGAATAACAGTGCTCTGAATCAGGAACTTGTCTTTGCATTGCATTTCAGGTGGAGCTGCACGCTGAGCTTGCATGGTAACTGTATATACCAAAAAAGTGAAGAGTAAAAGATCTACTATAGTTGGTAGCAGATATTTGGGGATGACACGAATTAATTTCTGATTTTATTTTCTAGTTCTGTTCAGTAGACGTTTTGTTGGAATTCTACTACTTTGTTCAAATTAGCTCTCTCTCAACATGTTTAACATGACGTTTCTAGGTATCACTTTTTAATAAACCAAAGCTGTTTAATTTCTGTTGTACAAAATGTTGCTCAAAAAACTGTGTTGCTTAAAGTAATGGCACATATGATGTAAGCAGTATATATAGAGAAAATGAGCCAACGACATAAACAGCAAAAAACTTTGCAGAAGGCAATATGTCAAAGCACATACTGAATCAGTAATAGAAAAGTAAAGGTGAGAATAAGTCAGGGCAAGGCAATATTGGGCATATACCTGTAAAATCACATGTCATTTTTGGCTTAATAACGCCTGTATTTGGCCGTACACAATACTTCTTCGGAGATGTCGTTTTGACCTGCCAACAAAATTTTGTAAGTCTTATAGTTATCCACCTATCTACTCCATCAAACTAAAGTTTCCTCAATTGGGTATTCTTTTCACAATTATTGGAGTATCAATCATATCAGACTAAACGCTGGGGAAGTTTATCAATCATAATTTTTTACTATAAAGAGTTTTTATTATTTTTTTTATTATTATTATTATTTTTTTTTTAATTTTTTTAATTTTTTTTTAAGGCTTGGAAGTTTTGAAAACACAAAAATACTGCATGATCCACATGACTAATCTTAGTACCTTAAAAGCAACATACTGATCAGAGTTATTGCCCAGTCGAATCGAGCATGAACTTTGTTTCTTCACCTCAACTAGAGAGAGAGAGAGATAGAGAGCTTGTCAGTATCATAAGCCTTAAGATAAATACAAATCAACTTATAACAAAATCTATTTACATTATTTTTGTATTGAACAACGATCACAAGCATTGCTTCTGAAACCAATAGACAACTTAAGCCAATAATTTATTTATTTTTATTTTTTGAAGTACAACTTCAGCTAAGAATTAGTAAGAAAATGCAGGTCATGTAATATGAAGAGGATTTCTTTTCCATAAGAAGAGCAGCATGAACTGGTGCAAACAAAAAAACATGTATCAAGTTAAAAAAAGAAAAAGAAAAGTTCATTGGAGATTTAATTGAATGCCACCAACTCCAAAGGTCAATGTGAGTCCATCTTCAAAGTTTGACACAGCTTCTTTTTTTTAACTAATCAATCCCCACGGACATTCAAGGAGTAATCAGTCTTATGCAAACAAAGTATCATTTTCAATCTCCATTTCAGAACTTACTAAGGTAGGAATCATAAGTGATCAACCTATGTGTATTAAAAATTACAAGCATGCCATATAGATTAATACATGAAACTATACAACCTTAATTTCCAGCTAGTACATTATTGTTTCTTTTGACATGGAAAAATAACTAGACAATTGTTGATATGCAAGACGTAGATTTTTGTAAGAGATACTTACACGTAAATTTGAGTTCCTGGGGCTGAATCTCCAAAATCTCCGTACTCATGACTCTAGATCACCAGAAACCAACCAATTAAATCAATAAACAACAATTGACAAACAAGCTTTAACATGAATCAATAATACCATTTTGACCATAATAATGCAGCAGATTCAAAACCCACTGAAGCACATTTGTAACTAACTGATCTATCTTTTAGGAGTAATTTATTGCACACACCTTGTATTCATGAGTCATGACCCTACTCCTTTTCTTTGAATGAATCTTCTTCTTCTTTTTTCTTTTTTTTTTTCTTTTTTTTTAAATTTATTTTTTATTTTTTAAATACACAAAAAATCTCTAAAATCCTCCGATGTCAATAAAGAAAAACACACACATGCACGCACACACACAAAAGCAATTACTTAGGATCAAAAAAATTGAAATGTTGCCAGTTCATGAAAACACTTAAAATCACTCTTTCAACATTGAATTCTGCTTATTTTGATTCCATGTATGAATCCAAAAATAGCCTAAAAATGTTATTTAAAGGCGTGTTTGGACTTCCAATATAGTTACACAAACAAGGCCCTTCAATTTTCGTCTAAACCCCAAATACGCATTTGTAACTAACTAATCTCTCTTTGAGATCGTAATTTTCCTCCATTGTAAGTTTTTAGTAGGAATTTAATGTTCACATCTTGTATTCATGACCCCACTCCTTTTCTTTGAATAAATCACATTTTCTCAGATGTCAATAAGAAAAAACACACGCGCGGGCGTGCACACACAAACAATTACTTAAGACCTGTTTGGACATTCCAAAATAAAATTGAAATGTTGCCAATTCATGAAAACACTTATTAGAATCAATCTTTCAACGTTGACTTCTGTTTATTTTGATTCCAGTTTAGTTATAAACAGCGAGACCATTTAATTTTCCATGTGAGTCCAAAAACAGCCTATTCAGTTATTTAAAGGCGTGTTTGGACTTTCAACGTAGTTACACAAACAAGGCCGTTCAATTTTCGTCTCAACCCCAAATACGCCCTTAACAAACTCTTTTCATTTCCTCTCTCTCTCACACACACACACAAAAATCTAGAACAAGAACAAGCACAAGCACAAGCAGAGAGATTAAACAATCAAAGACTCTCAAAGTTGGTTTTGAACAGAGAGAGAAAAAAAAAACTTACTTGGAAGTGGACATGCCCTAAAATTTGGAAAATGTGGATCAGAGACGAAGAACACGCGAATTAAACTGACGAGACTAATCGAAGTAGAAACAGTAAGAGGTACAGAGAGGTTTTCGGATTGCGACGCTTTCGCTTTGAAATTGAAATTGGAACTGCACAGAGAGAGAGAGAGAGAGAGAGAGAGAGAGAAGTAGTGTTGAAATGTTTAGGGTGGGTGATCTGAAACGAGATTTGTGTAGAAAAAGCAAAGAGAGTAGTGAAGGCAAAGAAAGAAAGAAGAGAAGAGGTGTTGGTTAGTGGTTAGTGGTTACTTGGTGTCTTTTCTGAGCGAACCGATGTCTTTGTGTCTCTTCTTCTTCTCTTTCTTTCTTTTTCTTTCAATTTCAAACCAACCCCGCTTTCTCTACTAGTCGGCTTGGCTCATCAGCCACTCCACTTTAAAAGTTCTTTATTGTATTTTTTTAAGGAGATTATTATTATTTTTCAATCCTAATTGTTCACCCTCGTTTACAATGTCCCTCCAAAATTTAGAAATGTACAAATTTTTTTTTTTTTTTTTGAAGTATAGAAATGTACAATTGAGTCATTGACCCTCCAATTTGAGAATGTTGTAAGTTGTACTTGTAAGGAAAAAATATTTGCAAAAGACGCGTGACTTTTACATGAGGTGGTACACCATGCATTTCTACTTGTTTCCCAAGGAATTTTTTTTTTCAAGGAAGAAATCTCAACCTAAAGAGCATAAAAAGACTATCATATCATAATAAATACCACACTGTCAATTTCAAGATTAAATTCAAGCCTTCTTTAAAAGCCAATATAAAGAATAATGGTCTATTTGGAAGTTTAAAAAAGAAGTGGGAGTAGAGTAAAGGGAGGGAGAGTAATTTAATTACTTTGTTTGGAAGTTTTTCAAGGAACGAGGGGGAGGGATTTGGAGGGGTTTCAACTACCTCTAACCTCTCATTTTTAATTCCTTCAAATTGGAGAGATTTAGAGGGAGAGTAGAGTAGATAAATTATTGACCATATGAATTCTCCAATTTACCATTTTTAAATTAACAAAATTACAAACTAATTATATAAATAATCTTTGTTTGTTTCTTGAGAAAATTTAAGTGAATGAAAAAAAATTTGAATCTCACTATTTAGACGCCACCGAGTCGTGGGTCGTCTGATCCATAAACAAAAACTGATCCACAAACAAATCACAAAGAAAACCAAAGAATGTTTGAGGCGTAGCGTTTGATGGATTTGCAAGACAATCCGAATTTCGAAGACCCAAAGTCATGGCTTTCAGGTGACAACAACAACAACAACAACATTAACTTGTCCCCGACTCACCTCCCGACGACTCACTCCTCACTCGCTCCAACTCCAAGTGGCAACAATGTTGATCGCGTCCTCTTCAAAGACCTCGTCGAGATCGTCCCTTTCGTCCAGTCCCTCATTGTATTGTCTCTCTCTCTCTCTCTCTCTGTTTGTCTTTTGAGAATATTGGGATAGAAAGTCAACGGAACATTTTCAATCATTTATTTTTTTGCAGTTTCCTTAATTGGGTTTTGTAAAGTAGGGATTTTCCTTTGATGGGTATTTGAAAGATGGAGAATTTGAACCCAAAAAAATGGAAATATGTTCATTTTTTAAGCAAAGGTTAATTATTGGTGTGTGTGGGTGCAGATTATTTGTTTATTTTTTATTTCTGTATTAATGGTATATATATGTTTTTTCTTTTTTTTTAGTTTTTGGGTATATACTTTATTTTGTTTTTTTTTTTAATTTTATTTATGCTTCTCCAAAAAAAAAAAAAAATCACTAACATATTCTAAGATTTGGATGAATGATAATCAGGTTCAAGACTTTACAAAATTGATAAATTAATCATAGACCAATGTTGCAAGTCCATTTTCAAATAGGGGTAAATTTGTCTATTTAAATTATTTCCTCTCCTCTCCATCTTAATTTTTAAAACATCCAAATAAGAGGAAATGCTAATTACTCTTTCTCCCTTACTAATTTTAAAAACATCCAAACAAGGTAGATGATAATTATTCTTCTCTATTCTCCTCCCTCTCTAAACTTCCAAATAGGCCATAACTCTCTCTCTCTCTCTCTCTCTCTCTCTCTCTCTCTCTCTCTCAAAATGAACATAATTAATAATGGATGAGGATTAGTAGTGCGTAGCCAATGTTGTCGATAAAATGATGTGACACTTTATATATTATTAATCTAGTAAAATAAAATCTTAATTGTTAAATGAACTTTGCCCATTTTCACTTAACTAAATTTCATGTGGCAATATGAAAACAACCATGGACTTGAATGGTCAAAATGTACTTTATTCTTATTAAATTTAATAGATATAAAAATATTTATTTTGTATTAGGAATTCTAGATAAATTTAAATTGCTCTTTTTACTTATATTTCCTATTTTTATTTTATTTAAAAAAAATACACACATTTTAATTATTTAGTAGCATATATTTATAGAGTTATTGTTGGAAACTCAAAAATGACACTAAAACTTGGAAGTCCTCTTTCTAATAGTTCTTATGCTTTAAATTGAGTGAGATAAAAGAGAGGAGAGGAGAAGAGAAGGAAAGATAACCAAATGTACCATATTTTAATATAACTAGAGTGGAATGATTTTCCAATTTATATATCATGATTCATGCATAATCCACTATTAAATGTTAAAATTTTGATATACTTGAACTTGAATTCATGACTTACTTTAGCCAACTTTTATTTGGTAAATTTAAGCTTAATCCAAAACTGGGACAAAAACAAAAATCATTTGTAGAATTGAACATGTTTTGATTGTAATGTGATAAGGCTCACATTCATTCATTCCATTAGTTCTCATTTGTTTTGTTTAGAGGAGAGAGATGAACTGGATCATCTTCCTCTTTTGTATATTTCTTATAAATCTCAGAAAAATGTAGGAAGTACAATTTTTGTAGCTTAGCCGTGAATCCGTGAGCCAAGCCAAATAGACATATGCAACTGCACTTTTAGTTCTCCCACCAAAAAAATATTACGAAGAAATAAAAGCAAACCCACCGAAAGTTAAGAAGAAAAAAAAAAAAATGGCTCTCTTTTTCTTTTTCTTTTTCTTTTTCTTTTTTTGGATCAGGAAATTGAAAGAAAAAGTGGACACCAAAAGTGAACAAACAAAAAATTAAAATAACAAAAAGAAGGTAAAAAGGAGAAAAGGAAGCACCAAAAGTGAACTAAAAAAAGGAATAACAAGAGAATCCTTTTTCAACACGAGGAATAAAAGTTTCTAATTTGACTTACTATTTTTCTCTTTTTCCTCCATTTTCTTTATAGTGTAGTAAGGGAGGAATTGACTACTCTTCTAAATAATGGCTTCATTTGAAAATGTATAATTTTAAAAGAAAGTAAAGGAAAAAAAACTTTCACCAAGCTCAATGTACATTTTAGACCCTGTTTAGTTTGAGGGAAATAAGAAGGAAAAGAAATATGAAGAGGAAAACAAGGGAGATGATAAGGAAATTTTGTTGTTTGGTTAAGGGAACTAGTATGGAAGAAAGGAAAAAGGTATGAAGTTGTTTTCAACTATTTGATTTGAGGGAAGAGAGGAGGAAAGGGAATAGGAGAAGGGAAAATGAGGAGAGGATAAGGAGATTTTGTTATTTGGTGGGAGGGTCATACAAACTATTATATTCCTCTCTGGCCCACTATTTTATTTCTTCCCAATTTGGGAGAAGAAGGAGAGAGTAATGATTCTTAAGGCCCACATAATGGTTATTTCCCTTCTCTTCCTACTTCGCAAACTAGTCAAGTACATGGAATGGAATAAGAAATTGTAGTTATTTTCCTTTTCTTTCCTCTCACCTATCATATTTTCTAAAGTAATTGACACTTACTATTATGGAAAGTGTAAAACTTTAATATATATATATACATATATCTTCTATAATATATTATTATTTAGACACGGCCATAAAATGAAATTTAAACTATCATTGCAACTTTGCAAGAGTGAAGAAGCCACATACAAAATGCCAAGAAAGGATTGGCACCTAAACAATCATATAGGAGTATTATATCTATTATATTAAAGTCAAAGCATAAACATAATTTAAATTAACTTCTAATTGTAATTTAATTTTGCTCTAAGTTTCTATTTTAATTTTCTTCTTTTTGATATCAAGTGACAATTTATAATACTTAATGCGAAAATCAAAAAAACACCTCACTCACTTAGATAAAACCCACCCCTTTTACTATTATTGAATGTTTTGGTGTGTAAGCATGAGTTACAACGTGTTAGATGTATAATATCATAGGGTACCATTATCTTACAACTCAAGAATAAAATAGCATGAAGCTATGTGATGCAATATAGCATTTTTGCCCAAATATGTCTAACAACCACCCCCCCCCCAAAAAAAAAACACACACACACACACACAGAGGAATCATTGAATCAGGATCAGCAACTATTAACTAAAATAAAATTGTGTTACTATGCTTCTCCAAAAATGGATAACAGTGTAGCTGATTCATAATCATTTTTGTACTCTGTTAGCCTTACAACTAATGAAAATGATTTGCATTTGGGTTATTTTTTTGCCAAAAAACTTATACATTTATTTGTTGAAAATTGACCCCTAAAAAAAAAACTATAATTATATCTAAAGAAGTGAGATTCTAAAAAGTTATACATAAACAAATAAACAGATAAACAAATAGAAAATAGTTAATAAAAATACATATAAATATTACCTAGTTCATTGATACTGTTATTAGCATATAATCATGGCAAGATATGCCAAGTTAGGCAATATGTTTAGCAACTACGCTAAACTTCCAATTTTTAGGTCGGTCTCATTTACTACCATCTGTGTTGGGCGAGTTGGTACTTCCCCAAGCCTTTAGGCTCTAAGGGTTTGAAGATGTAAGTTCGAGTGGTCCTAGGGTGAGAGGGGGGAGGGAGGTAAAGGTTGGGTCATGGGTGTTGGGGTTATTTTATTAAGTGAAAATTTCAAACCAATCTCAAATCAAAAAATGAAAAAGAAAAAGAAAAAAGAAGATGTCGGTCACATTTAATTATTGTTTTGGTACTTATATTGGTGGAAGGGATAGTTGGTTAGAAGTTGAAGCCATACTTTCGTAGCAGAATTAATGAGCGGCCTAACGGGACCCATGGCCATTGGCACCACCATTCTTGTTAACCTAAACTAGCTAATTCTCACTTTTTAATATATATATATATATATATATATATATATATATAACTCTCACTTCCTCCATGTATGCAACCTAATTTCATTTTCGGGGGTTAAAGAACGAATAAAAATATTTCTGAAATTTAAAATTGAAAAATAACATTTAAAAATTATACGAATTTTATAAATTCATATTTATTATATCATTGTATTTTCAATATTTTTCTAATTCATGAAAAAAAAAATCACATTTGGAAATATGTGTCATAGACAATAAATTCAAATCATAGATAATATATGCTAAGTATGATTCGGATCTACTATTATCTCTTTATAATAAAAAAATATATGAGAAATTATTTTTTAAAAAGCATACCTGCATATTTAATAGTAGTAAATTAATCATTGAACCACTAGTTTGGATGGCACTTCCAGTTATCCCAGCATGAAGAGTGCATGCTCATAGCATTGGGGCATGATCTCCTATAGGAGTAATTATTAGATGTTCTCGAAGTATGATGA
The DNA here is from genome assembly GCF_001633185.2 of Quercus lobata. Classification (NCBI taxonomy): domain Eukaryota; kingdom Viridiplantae; phylum Streptophyta; class Magnoliopsida; order Fagales; family Fagaceae; genus Quercus; species Quercus lobata. Next base: position 7,272,088 of record NC_044909.1, on the reverse strand, counting down.
TATGATTCTTCCTCTCACAATCATAGTATATTCCACTAATTAAATTCATGGTGGAATTTATCATGAATATGAAAACGAAAAGCACCGCGTCACCATGTTATGAAAGCATTCCAATAATTTTCCCTCCTTAAGCTATATTTCAGACTTTCAGTTAAAGAAAAAAACAAGTAATTCTTAGATACTCTCGAGATACAATGATTGGTGTTTCCTCTTCTCACATTTATGATGGAGTCTACTATAAATATGAGAGAAATGAACACTCTTTCATTATACTTCGAGAGTACCTAAATATTTCCTAGAAAAATCACTCATGAGAAAGGAGCTCCATCCGAATAGAATGTCCTTAATATGTTTTGAGGAACTTGGGCGAGTGCCCTTAATCTGTTAATTTTCCAATTGTCCTTACTTTTTTACGATCTATTAGTATCTTATTTAAGGGATATGGGCAAGATATTTGGGAAATGGGGTTAGGTGTGATGGAAAAAAAAAGGGGGGGGGGGTTGGCAAGGGGCAAGTTTCTCTCCTTTGTTATGAAATTGGAAATGTTTAATTCATGACAAAGGCTAAGCTTTTATGGATATACATTTATACATTATGCTATGTCATTTAAGATTTCATTTCTAATTCATTTTAAATTACACGATACTATTCTATAGTAAATAATAAAAATGTTAAAAACTTTGTAATTTAATTAGTTGACATTTTTTGGTATTTTGAAGGGAGACATCCAAGATTTGAATTTGTCTCTTCCATTTTAACTATTGAATTATCAAAAAAATAAAAATAAAAGAACATGCAATTCTATATTAATCTTATATTTATAAGCTATTAAAGCTTCTCCATTAAGGAAAAAGGAAAAGAAAAAAAAAAAGAAAAAAGAAAAAAGAAAAAGACAAATGATAGATATAATAGCAAAATAAAATGAGTACAAACGTAAAATTAAGCAAACTCATGAGGTTGAACTGAATAGATGCAAATGCAACTTAGGAAATTTCAGGCCTCTTAGAAGTTAGAACATTCACATAAGGCGAGGTATTGCAAGTTTCAATTAAATTCTTACTCACTGTCAACCAACTGAGATCTAAAATATCCCATATCATGTTAAGAACAAGCTAGCCAAAATTTTCGAAAGCTGCGATACCTAGCTTAAGTTTGGCCAAAATTTATTGTATTTGTACAATTTGTATATTGTTACCTCCTAACTGACTAATCATTTTGTTGTTTTTAGCATTTTTCACTTCAAGTCTTCAATTGTCCGATGTCGCTCTCTCCAACCTTCCACGGCTACGTTTTCCATGACGTCAAGAAAGTGTAACTGTAAAAAGTAAATATAGAGAGTTATCTAAAATAAAAAGATTGAATGGGTTTTGTATAGAATTTAACAAGACTTTATCGAGCGTTGCTATAAATGCTCTACGCATGTCACAGCCCATAATGTGTTACGCACTTATGGGCTCTAGTCTAGGGGCTGTTAACACATTATGGGCTCTAGTCTAGGGGCTGTTATTGCATAGTTCCGGACTATACAATAATTTTTACTAGCATAATGTGCCATTATGTGCACCCAACCTTTGGGACCCAACTACCCAAAGGCTTGATGCATTCCATTAGACTAAACTAGGGAACTGCCAAGTTAGTTTGATCCTTTTTTTTTTCTTTTTTACAATGACTTTTTTCAACCCCAAAAAAGAGAGTAAAGTCTCTTTTTTTTTTTTTAGGAACGAAAAAAAGGGGACTCATGTGCTGTAGTCATTGTCCCACGTCCCACGGTACAGTTGGGTAAGTCCATGGGTACCACCAGCTCGAACCAGAAGGAGTAAAGTCTCTCTTATTTAAAAAAATAAAAATAAATACCAAACTGAGAAAGAATAAAAAAATAAAAAGTTCAAAACTTTACCAAAAAAAGCATTTAGGCATGCACTTATACACAGGCAATTTCACAACGTGCCCAGATGGAAATTTGTCATCTATATATATATATATATATATATATATTTTAAAAGTCAATTGTAGGTTTGTATGAAAATAAAAAATAACGATATTAATTGCAATTTACCACTTTATCAAGTAGTAGAAAAAGTGTGTTTCTAAGGCTGCGTTTGGTTAAATGTAAAATATTTTTCGAGTGTAAAATATTTCCAAGTAAAAATATTTTTGGGAAAGGAAAATATTTTCAAGTTTTTAGTTGCATTCCAAAAAATGCTTTGGAAAATATTTTCTAGTGTTTGGTTGTGTTGCTGAAAATGATCTTTGCTACCATTTTTATTGTGTTTCTCACATTTTCTTGGGATCCAAACAAATATTATTACAAAGAATCAAAATATATAAACAACACAAGAAACAAAAATCAAAACAAAAAAATCAAAATCACAAGACCAATCGTGAGAGAGGGACAGAGAGAGAGATCGGTTTGTGGGTGCGACTCGCCGGTGGACGAGATGGGTCGATTTGAAGGTGGCGGCTTGATCTAGGATTGAGTCACTCACTGGGTGGGTCAATCTAGGAGTGGGTTGCTCACATGGTGGACAGATCGGCTCAAGGGTGGGTCAGTGGAGTGGGATAGGTCGCTGGAGTGGGATGGGTCGGTGAGGATGAGGGATGGGTTGATCGGTTCATGGGTTCGTGGCGCGATCTCACCGTCGCATGGAGGAGACAAGGGCGACGATCTAACTGGCGCGATCTCGAACTCAACGGTGCGATCTCTCTCTCTCTCTCTCTATTTGCATGTCTGTGAGTCCTTTCTCTCTCTCTCTTTCTCTCTTTGCGCGTCTCCGGAAATGATTTGAAGGTAAATAGAAGTTGAAAATATTTTCTGGGTCAAAGGGGCTATTTTACGGTCAAAGTAAATGATTTTCTAGAAAACTCTATTTTTCATGCGCAACCAAACACATGGTTTCATGTAAAAGGATTTCCTAAAATTGTTTTCAGCCAAAACAAACGCAGCCTAACATAATTCAAAATTGGTTTAGCATCTTATAGAGTTATTAAGTTAACTATATCATGAAGTTCCTAAAATTCTATACCACGTTATCATTATTTAAATAAACGTTCACTATCATTATTGTGGGAGGTGGAATTCTTTAGGAAGGACCACAAAAGCCAGGGCGTTTCGCTGATACTAATCAGCACATACGCTCACCCAAATCTTTATGAACATGGCTCTCCCTGAGGGGTTTATCAATGACAATATGGTGATAAAGGCAGATTGAGTCCATATCAGCAGAGTAATCATTTTTTTTTTTTTTTTTTTTAAGTTTTTATGGTCATACTCTTATATAGAAATGGAAGGACTATTTATAGGCTTCCAATGTGGACATGTCTCACCAATCTCAAGATTTGGGACTAACATGACCTTTATCATTCTAACATAATGACCTGTAGAGTGCAACTAGGCAGTTCCGTCCTACCTAATAAGGGGATAGATTGCAACACCATAAATTTGATGGAAAGGAGTTGTGGCGCATTAAATGTTGAGATGGTTGCGTATGGCAACTGATCATTCTTTTGAGGTGGAGCTGAATGGAGGACACTCCTTTTTAGGTAGAGCTCACCGGCATAGTGCTAGGATTGGTCCTCAAGATTCATGAGGCTAATGCCCCTTTCTAGCTTTCAAGTCTCTCTCTGTTCTTATATAAACCACCACACTTTTTTTTATTTACATGTTCAAGATTGGTTCTCTTTTCCTTCTCAAAAAAAGAAAAGAAAAGTTTGGTTCTCTTTTTTGTTAAACAAACTCAAGTTATTTCTTAAATTACTTAATTTCCCATTTGATAAAACCATGACTAAATTTTTTCACTAGGGTGTGTTTGTTTTGGGTGAAAATGGTATCAGGAAATCATTTTCCGTAAAATAGGCTGTTTGGTTGGTTTGGAAAATTGAATTTTCCAGAAATCATTTTCAGTTGACCGTAAAATAGTAGCGTTGACCACGGAAATTCATTTCCGTTCCTATTTTCACTTCAAATGATTTCCGGAACTGGGGACGCGCAAGGGAGAACGAGAGAGCTCACAGACGCGTCGTCAATCGCGATCTCGCGAAACGTCGATTGACGCGAACAGTGCTTCGCGCGCCGTCGATCGCAATCTCGTGAAGCACCGCGCCGTTCGCGAGATCGCGATCGATGCGAACGGTGTTTCGCGCGCCGTCAATCGCGCCGTCGATCGCGAGATCACACCGTGTTCTTCTGGGTTTTGTCCGTGTTTTTCTGGGTTTTGCCTCTTCCTTCTTCTTTTCCAAACACTAGAAAATATTTTCTGAAATTTTTTTTGAAATGCAACCAAACACATGAAAACATTTTCCTTTTCGGAAAATAGCATTTCCAGAAAATAGAATATTTTCCGGAAATGCTTTTACACGAACCAAACACAGCCTAATTCACAAATGTATGAACCTTTACCACGGATGGATAATTATATTATCAACAAATTCCAAATAATAATTTGATTTTATGCGAACTCATTTACAAACTTACACATTCAAATCTCAAGTATGTCTAAATATGTCTAAGTATAATTTTATACTATGACGACACAACAACAACAACACCATTATTATTATTATCGACAACAACAACAACATTATTATTATTATCGAGTTTCAATGTTTACAAGCTTGTTCTCGAATACATTATAATATTTAAGCTTACTTATTTAACATTCTAGTTTAAACTTAGGCTTGGACTTGGGCTTGGGCTTGAGCTTCACTTATTTGTTACATAAATGAATATAAACAAACATTTCTAAGAAGTCAAACTCGAATTATTTATAAATAACTTGATTTATTTTCAATCTTATTTAAAATGGATAGATAATAGGAATTCTAGAGAATACTCATTAATTGCTCAAACTTTATATTAATTTTTTTTTTTTTTTTTGAGGGAACAAACTTTATATTACTTCAGAACATTAGTAATATAATAACCATTCGGCTAATTTCATTAATATTTGAAAGCCCAATCCAAAAGAAAAAGACCAGTATTGGGCTAGTATGTAGCTAGACCAATTTAAATTTTAGCTTAATTTTATAATTAGGCCGATGCAAATAGTGGTTGAAAGTTGTTGTGGCTACGATGTTAAGCACGTGCTTCTCTTGGAACTCTACGAGAGGACACCTGTAACTTCGTTTCCACATGGGTGTTTTATGTCATACATTGCGAGTAGAACCTGCCATGGCATTTCACACGCTGCACCACACATGTTTCACATTTCCTTGCAATGTGAAACACCAACACCAACACCATTCTGCCAAGGCCGGCTGAACAGTAAAAACAATAGATGCAGTCGCCCTCAAGAAAAAAAAAAAAAAAAAACTCCTGAATTTTAATCAATAGTGTTATTTATAATTAATAAATAAAATAATATTTTTTTTATCAAATGAAAAATAAACAAAAAAGAGAGAAAAATGTTACGTCCATAATATTTTTCACAACACTTTTACAACAAATGCTAAATAATAAGTTGTTATAGCCTGTTATTGATGGCAAAAATAATAATTATAGTGATGTTTTCAAATAGAAAACAAGAAGCAACTTAAAACCTAGGATTTGTTGTGAAAAATATTGTGAATGTTGCACTTCTAAAAAATAAAACAATAATAAGAGTTGAGTTAACAAATTTTTACTAATTTTCATCTAAGTCTACCATTAATCCCACTCTTTTATTTACCACTATCAATCTGCCACATCAACAAGTATGAAAAGTTTTGTCAAATTTTTTGTGTCTATAAAATTTCTAAAAAAAAAAAATTCTATGTTGTTCATGTTAATTAGTAGTAATTTTACATATAAAACAATATAATCAATTTTCGCCTAAACCCCTAGATGCATCAAGCTGCCCTACATTTCGCATAAACCTACAAATAAAAGATCTATTAACTGACTTCAACATCTCATCATGGAAAAGGTAAGCATATAAAATTTTTTTAGAGGTCCACTTGTCCAAACAAGAGCCCAGAAGACCTATAAAATGTAAACACTGAATCGGAGAGCACCAGTGTAATGCTGAAGTAAATTCCTTCTATGCTAAAGTCAAAACTCCGTAAGGAATAAAGATGTGAACAAAACGATGAGTTTTATGGTGTTTTCTCTTATATTTTAGGGAATGTGCGGATTGTTGCTTATATAGAGGTCTCTTAAGGCCACTCATTTGACAAATTATACAATTCTCATTTCACTAAAAAACTCTCATCTTTCTAAAATTGCTAAGTTAGCTTATGAAAAAAAAGTTTGACTAACTCAATAATTTTAAACAAGTGTAAGTCTTGTAGTGAAATGATAGACAGATGACGTGATCCACTATGAATATCAAATAATATCTCCACTCCTTCCTTTATTCTTTTTCATTATCTTTTGTTTTGGAATAATGAGAACTACGACATTTATGGGGAGCACAAATCTAGTGATTTAGGCCAATAATTGAAGGGTTGATGCCTGATGGGCTAGAATTTCAGATCTTAATTTAGGAGAGTGTATCTTTCTGTATTAAGGTTTGGTTTAAATGACTTCATCTATTAGGTCTTCAATTGATGAACCATTGTTTACTTGCAATTAGGGGGTTGTCCATTTTGCCTTGTGCTGTGAGCGAGCATATTGACCATAGTTGGAAGAGCTACTTTCATCCCATAAGATACCTTCTCCATTAACAATCGAGTGCAATCCTTGAAAATACGACTCTTTCTTATGAAGCTAAATTCCCCAAAGTGAGTTACCTTGATCAATGAATGAGTTATGGTGAATCTCCATTTCCACCCAAAAGAAAAGGCAAAAACCTTGAAACACTCCAATCATGGCATGGGAGGATCTATTGGGAAATTTAACAAACTTCAAAGTAAGACACCTCTCATTAATGTCTAATTCCAAAGCAATAAGTCTGTATGGACAGAAAACTTCATCGAAATTTTCACAAATTTTTTTTTTTGGGTGGATGGGTCCAAGTAAAAGTTGATGACAATATGACACCCTATGTGAAAGAGTGAAAATTTCGGTCTATATAGCAGCTCTCTTTACATAGTGCATTTGTAAATGAAATATATAATATTCTAAATCCATTTATTATATACTCTGTTTATCACCACGTCGAAAGGAAAGCATGTTGGCGTCATAACCTTTGGCTGAGCAACCTTATCGGATATATTATAGGGTAAAGTTGTAGATTTTTAGAAATATTAAGGTATTATTTACAATATTTTGCTTTTTTTGGGGGGCTAAACTGCAAACGGGTGAAACTACACCCCTAAAGTTTTTTTTTTATTTTTATTTTTTTTTATTTTTAATTTCATTATTATTTTTATTTAGTTCATTGTAATTTTAGAAATTTCATTTTGATTTTTTAAAGTTTTTTTAGGCTAAAAAATGACGTGGCATAATGAAAATGATGTAATATCATTTTATTAGATGAATTAAATTTACATGACAAGTTTGTGTGATATTTAACTGAAAATATGGACGAAACGGCTACTTATGCAAATAAAATATAACTTTTACATAGTAAAATTCAAATTCTGAAATTTAATAGTATAAAATCCAAAGACCTCAAGCTTTAGGGGTGTTTTTGGTATTTTTAACATTTGTTTTTTTAGTATTTTTGTTGTCAACAACAACAATAAAACTAAACAAATAACTCACCCTGGCACAATTATAATTTTTCAAGAGTCATCATTTTCCACTGGAGAGGGAAAAAAAAGATCAATGGTTACATGACTTAAAGAAAATATATGTAAAATAATTTACATTTTCCCCCAATATTACAAAAATTTGTACGAATAATTCAAAATAAAAAAGATACATAGTTTTTGGTTTTTACATTTCAAAAGATCTCAAAATTTGATTGATATTAGGATTTTTCACCAACTGATTCGCATCATTGGTCATTTGATGGTCAAAAGATTTTTTAATCCACAAAAATTAATGGAATTTAGTGTCATGGGCAAAATTGGCAATATGAAAACCTCAGGGACTTACAAAGAATAATTGAAACTTAGGGGATGTTTTTACAACTAACCAAAATCACATGGGGTGTTTTCACATTTAGACATTTTCTTAATTTGTATACTAAATTTCATATTGATAGAATATTATTTAATCTATAAACCCATATTTTGCATATAATATGTGAAAATTCAAACATTTTCATAGTTGAGATTGTCACTCTCCTCTTATCATTTTAATTGTAAATTTGAATGACATAAAAAGAAAGTAGAATCTTGTCAAGATACACTTTCCAAAAAAAAAAAAAAAAAGTATAAATTGAATTCAATGAGTAATACTACAGATATAAACTATTTTAAAATATTTTTACAAACTATTATCGTGATCAACTTCTTACTAGTTCTTATCTAGGCCCATCACCAATATCACATTTTCATTTACTAATAATCATTCATCATATCAACAGTTTGTAAAGAAATTTATAAAAAGTTTGTAACTCTAGCATTTTTCGAATTCAATATACAATAATAAAATTTAGATACAATTTCTTAAATGTTGTTAAGGACTTTCAATTAATTTCAAAAAAGAAAATGTTGTGAGTGTAACTGTTGTCTTTTGATTAACCCTTGTCCGGTACGTAATAAAATGGTTTAACTTACCTCCAATACTTTTAAAAAAAAAATTCATTTTATTTTAATAAGAAATTGTCATATCATCCACTAACTAAATAAAGTATGGAGATTAAAACCCACTACCACTTGCTATTATATATTTAAAACAAAAAGACATATCTAGTTAAAAAAAAAAAAGTAAATCTATAATAAAAAAATGTGCTATTTTTTTAAAAGGACCATTGAATTTAACTAAGAAGTCAATTGGTCCTTAATGAGTGCACCTAAAAGTTGTAGGTATTGAGTTCCTCCAAAAAAAAAAAAAAGTTGTAGGTATTGCATAATAATCTCCGCAAGCAAACGGTAGAAAAAGGCAAAAATTAAGAAAGGAGAAGCCAAACACTCCCCAATAAGAGTGTTCGATACTAACGATGCTCAACAAACCTCAACAAACAACACAGAAAAAAACGAGCTGGGCTTTCTATATATAACGTTGTCAAAAACCCCTCTTCTCTCACACACACTCTCAACACACAACCTTCGTGCTCTCCGTCTCTCCCAAAACCCCATTTCTCTTTCTCTCTCTACAACCTCAGATCTCTCTCTCTCTCTCTCTCAATGGCCTCTGTTACAGGAACTTCGATTTCCATGGCCTCCTTCAAGGCCAGCTTGGTAATGATATTTCGATCTTCTTTTTTGTTATTTGTTTTTCTTTTATAATTCAATCAGTGAATCGTTGTTTTCAGATTTATGATTTTTTTTTAATTGTTTGATATTTGTTTTATAATCATACTGTGGTTCTGCTTAGTGATTCAGATCTTCGTTTTATAAGCTCTATTTTCCTTTTTAATTGAAGGAAAACTAGAAATGTTTGATATTGATCTTGAATGTTAAAGTGGGTTATGTATTTGTGGTTGTTGCAATTTGTGTTATTGGATCGGTTTCTTCAATATTGATGTTTATAATTTGCATCTTATAACTAAGGAATGATTAAGTTTCAATTAAGTTCTTGTTTACTGGCTATTATTTTAATTTATGTGACTAAGATTCTGATATGTTGTGTATGATTAAAAGTATCAATGATTTATGAGACAAATATTTTTACTTTATATTCTACCAAAGAAAATTTTGTAGTCGGTAAAATATACAGGACCGTTTTTAGTCTCTCTCTAACTCTTTGTTTTCTGTTGATGTTATTCAGAGTTTGGACTTTGAATTATTTAATTTCGAACATAACTATTTCATTGGTCAACCGGTAAATTCTCTTGGGGTCAAACAAAGGACCTGGTTTCGAATCACAACTATCCCAAAAATCAATTGGCGTTTTGGCCTAATAGTAAAGAGGAATTATCATGGAGTGAATATATATATATATATATATATATTATCATGGAGTGAATATATATATATATATATAATTTTGAATGTTCATAGCATGCCATGTATTAAGAAGACCCATTTGCAAAAAATGGGTCTCATATAGTGTGATCAGCCTGATTTGATGGTACTAGAAAATCCTATTTTTATGGTTGGCGGATACGGCTTTAGACTGTTTGGAGATAAGACCATTCAAATTAGATGTTTAGTAGATTAATTGATGCTTGTTGTGTAAAAATAGAGAGATTAAGTCAATTTTTTTACTTTAATCTAAACAAATATTGTCAGTTGCCAGAACTGATGACTGGATTTTACTTTTCAAATTGTTGAAAATATATGAGGATAATCATTTTTTTTTTAATAAAAATTCTTTCCATTTTTGGGTCTTAATTCAGTTATTGTGGTTGATTGGCTAACCAGGCACCAAGCAGCAGGACCTCTAATCTGAAATCAGTTTCCTTTCCTAATAGTGGGAAAAGCTTCACAACTCTTAGGATGCAGCCAGCACGTTTCCGTATTTCTTGTGCGGTAATTTCTTCACTATTCCAGAACATATCAAATTTATCAATATTTTGACCTTTCAACAATCATGGTATATTGTTCTTTGCATTCTAGATATATTCACTAGCATTGTATTAACTGATTCATCATTTGTTTGTCAAACAAAAGCCTATCATAACCTTGACGAGGTTAACCTAACGAGTCCAGTGGCATTCAGTCAGAAAGTTTTCCTAATTATCTAAAATGTATCATGAACAATGTGCTACATGTGATTGTCAGGGTTGTTCATAATTGGGTGTTTCTCTCCCGACCTATTGTATAAGCTGCTTTTGTCTTTGGGTTATCCATGTGAACATTTGTTTTCTTTGGACATACTATGTGGTTTTAAATAATGAAACTAGTACATATATATATAGATTTCAAGCATAGTGTTTGTATGTTGATGTAACCAGCAACAAGAATGCTAATGCTCCTGTGCAGGCCAAACCAGAGACAGTGACAAAGGTGTGTGAAATTGTGAAGAAGCAGCTAGCTCTACCTGATGATTCCGCAGTCACTGGAGAGTCAAAATTTGCTGCCCTTGGAGCTGATTCTCTTGACACGGTACCGTAATATCTACCCAAGAAACATCTGTTATATTTGCCTGTACATATTGTTTTGTTCTGATGCAACTCTTTATTAAAGGCCCGTTGTTTATTTTGTTACTGTACAACCATCAAGCAACTTTGATATTGCTGTTGTACTTGTTTGGAAAGGTAATGCTTGAATATATCTGAAATGAGAGGGAAATCAAGGCTCTGTTTGGTAGAGTAGTTAAACAACACATTTTCAGTTTTTAAACAACAGTACACACTTTTTCATCCACACGTATTTCAAAAAACTACTAACAACATTATTCAAACTCCTCTACCAAATGGGCCCCAAATTCTCTGAATGTAGATGTGTTCGCTTAACCTTTTAACTTGTACCTTCTCCAAGAATAACAATAAGTCAATAATTTGCTTCAGCTTATTTCTACTATTTTGTTTATCTTGCTGAGGCATTTTACATTTAACTTCACATGCTGCCTTAAAGAAAGCAATATACATGGAGTTATCATTGATAATGATTGATTCTTTATCAAACTGTATTTATTGTCTTCCTTCTGAATCGATTTCCTGATAAAATGCACTCAATCTCTATAGCCAATATTGTGCTACTACTTTTATTTTATTGCTTGACCTCACTGAAGAATATGTAACAATAAAAAAAAAATCCTTATACTTTATTCCACTACCAATCAGCATACATCTCATGAGAATGGTGGTATAAAAATGAAGTGACATCCAATATAAGAGGAAACTAGAATGAAAAGAGTGGGTTGAGTGGGGGGTTCTTGATTTAATGAATCATGTGATTTTAATACATGTGGATGGTCTTATTCATTGTAAGTCTTAACTCATGAAAATACCTCTTTCCGAACAGGTTGAGATTGTGATGGGACTTGAGGAGGAGTTTGGGATCAGTGTGGAAGAAGATAGTGCACAGAGCATTGCCACTGTTCAAGATGCAGCAGATCTGATTGAGAAGCTCATTGAGAATAAGGGTGCTTAAAATAGTTTGAGAGAGATCATTGAGAAGGTTGCTTAAAATAGTTTGAGAGAATGTCAGACATTTTTCTATATTAGTCTATCTAGAGTTTTATATTTCATGCAGTTCTTTTAAACTCAGTTTGCATGTCTTGCTCGTGGAGCTTGTAGCGTTCTCAAAAGAACTCACCTGGGACTCTTATGTCCCTCACTTTTTTTATTTGTCTAGAACTTTGATGCCTCCGTTTCATATCTTGCTTGGGTATGTCTTCTCTCTCTCTCTCTCTCTCTCTCTCTCTCATTTTGGTCCAAAGGTTGGGATTCCTAGCTTTCTATCCATAAATTACTTATCTAGATATTATATAGTATGGATTTAGTGCCCTCCATAGGAAATATAGCCTCTGATATAGAGCTTTAAAGACTCGAGTTCTTTATAGCACGTTTGGATAGTAGGATTTTTTTTTTTTTTTTTTTTTAATGAAAAAAAAAATTCAAGGACTTGAATTTGGATTTGCCACTTTTATCCAAAATCAATGGATTTGAAATCAAAACATTTCAAAACTATTGATTTAAAATTCAAATTCAAATGCAACGTTAGTGTTTGGCAATATCTACTAAAATAGCTTTTAAAGTACTCTTTTGCGCAATTTCTACCGAAAGAGCTTTCAAAGGGAAAAGTACTCTTTTTGGAAGTGAGTTAGGCGGCCTTTGGGAAAAAAGTACTCTTTTTGGATCAAAGCAACCAAGAACATTAGCCAAGCCAATGGGTAAACTCTATTAGTAGATCTACTTGCCCAAACTAGACTACATTAATCTAGGTTCAATGTAAGACGCTTCTATGTTATCCAAAATAGTTTCTACTTTCTACTTCCTAGGAAGATTCGAGTGACCATTTAGATCTTCCATATAAATCATGGAGTCAGGTGTTGAAGGTTGGATTTTGATATCAGGTATTGGTATAGGGCGTGGATACTAAATTGCATGGCAAGAGCTATTGGGATTTGGGGTTTGCCGTTCTTCCTTATCATTTGATTACCTCTCTCGAAGCCTAATCCTTCTCACATTTTTTAAATCCCATCACTTATAGATAGTTTAAAATTAAACCTTATAATTTAGGATTTCAAATTAAACCCTAAAATTTTAAATCTACTCTGATTCAAACTTTCTCTTTATCTCTTGTCCTGTTACCAATAGGAGTTGGAGTTTGAATTTAATTTGTAAATTAAAAAACTTTAGGTTTAAATTGCAATTTCCTGACCTCCCCCGCTTTTTTTTTTTTTTTCACTTTTTAAATAAAATGAAAAGTTCACCTTCTAAAAATTTCTTTGTTATTAGTATGAAACTTTTCACTCACATTTTCAAGCATGGTAGCAAGCATGCATAACTATGTACAAGTGAGCATCTCTCTCTCTCTCTCTCTCTCTCTCTCTCTCTCTATATATATATATATATATATATATATCCATTCCAATTGAGATCTTCGAGTGCTAATCAAGTGCAGTGCCAGTAGGCGGAGAACGTTGGCAATAAAAGCCCATGTTGCTATATACCAATTTTGAAGCTATGGCTCGCATAAAATATCTAGTTTGGGCCCATGCTAAATAATATGGTATTTTACATAAGTTTTTATTTTGATAATTTTGACAGAGGTGCAACCAGTTATAACTTAATAAGTTGGGGCTTAAATTATCCAACATGTCAATCAATATGATTTAAATAAAATTCTGATTGCCTAGCCTAGTGACGCAGGATTGTACCAAGTGGGGTATTAAAGTAGTTAGATTTATATGGTGAGCTTCGATGTAGTTGGCCTTTGAAGGAAGATATTCTATTAAACACTAGAATACTGTCTCCGTGCATACAGGATCCAAACTAAATTCTCCTATCTCTTTCTTTCACCTTCTCCTATGCATGTGCCTGGCCCATTTTCTCCTACACATGGTGGCGCTACAGCCAGCCCAGGGGGTTCATTCGAACCCCCTGACCTAGCCAAAAAATAAATAAAAAAATTATATGAAATTTTTTTTTTGACCCCTAAATAAAAAATTTGAACACCTTGAACCTAAATTTTGTTTAAACCTAGCTAAAATAAGTTTGAATATAATTATCTTAGTTCTACTTTCACAATAATGGTTAAGTGGTACTCCTTCCGTCCCAATTTGTTTGTCGTGTTTCAAAAATTCAACTTTTTAAGGAAACATTATTTATTGTGTTTTCTATCGTATAAAAATATGTAAGTTTTCAAAATTATCCTTAAATAAATTTATCAAAAATGGTTTTGGCAATAAAGTAGGGGCATAATAGTAACAATAATTAATTAATGGATTTTCATTTTAGAAATAGGACAATAATTTGGGACATTCCAAAATGGAATAGAGAACAAACAAATTGGGGCGGAGAGTATGTTGTAATTGGTTTTTATCTAAACTCACAACTGACATCACTTTTTTATATGCCTTTAACAACTTACCACCTAGATTTTATTATGAAAGTATTGCGTCAATTCTTCATTAAACAAAATAAATAAATAAACCTTCTCTTCGAATTATTCCTAACTCCGATACTATTGACTTTCCTAGAAAAAAATCTTGGAGCTGCCACTACTCCTACATTACATTCTAGCCCAATAAATTTCCCTTGCTTATAAATTAATAAGGACTTTCTTTCCTTATTTGTGTGGGATTACAAATTTGATAACACACTATAAAGTGGTGGGCTGTGCTAGTAGTGTTGTGCTGTTTCCTGCTGCACTAGGCCTAAGTTTTATGGATAAGGGAGTCAGGACCGGTCCAACTGCAATTCAATTTGGTCTGGTTTGTGCGCAAACTATGCCTGGTTTGCCAGGAACGTGCTTACGGCAGGCAGAACTGTTTCAAATAAGTTGTGGCAGACAGACATAATAACAAAAAATAAAATATTTGGCTACTTAGTAGGAAATGACCAAATGATCCTAAGCACAATCACAATAATAACAATCACTTTTACAAAAAAGAAAGAACAAAAGGGGGCAAATAGTAATATGTATGAGTTAATCAGGAGATAAAGAAATCAGTTTAAATCCGGTCCGTAGGAGCAAAACCAGAGAGGAAAGAACGTTCCTTCTCAACGCAATTAATCTCCAAGAAAAGTCTTGCCGTGGAGATTAACTACCTTGAGGGGAACGGACATAAATGGTTGATGCACAAGGGCTTCTTTTGGTTTTGACAGAGAGCAGGATTTCGTGAGGGAGAGAGGGAATCAATCTACCAATGCATGCTTGCCGTTCTAACTCTGCCTCTATTTTCTTTCTGGTTGTTTTCTTTCTTTCCCTTTCACTTATTTCTTTTCTATTTCGGGGTATCTCTTTTCGAATTCCTATTTCTTAGTTATGGTTCCCGTTGTTGCTCTGTTTTTTGTTCACGACAAGGTTCTTTTTTTATAGTGCCTACCGTGACCGGATTTTACTGTTTTAGCCCTTAACCTACTTTGTTTGGTCTAAGTGTACTGGCCGACCACCACTGGTCTATCTGTGTGCCACCCCCCATCACCAGACAAAGAAGGGTATTTTGTTTGTTTGTCTACCGTGGCACCCTTTCCTGCTACGGTCTGGGTTCTTTCTCTTTCCCTATCCCTCATGACATGCACCTAGTGGTTCCAACTCAGCTTGCTTCTTTTGGGTAGTATGTCATCCCAGCAGGAAACTTCCTCCAAAAGAGCCGGAGCCGGAACCGGAACCTTAAAAATAGATTTTTCCCCTCCCCACCATCAAACCATGTCCTCTTACCTCTGACTCATAACCTCACCATGTCCTGTATTGGCTGGGTACAGGCTGGTGGTGTTTGGGCCTTTTACGTGCCTCCCTTCCATGTGTGTCCAAAATCTGCTTGTTGGTCGTTCGTCTGCAGTGGTCTGGAGGCTTGCCTGCATAGTCTGTTATTCGTTCCTTTTGACCTTTTATGTGAGCTGCTTTTCGATTTCCCGCTCCCCCTGAGGAGCTGGGCTTTATTTGATACTGGGTCTTACATTTCTTTCAGCCCGTTTCTTGATTACCCTCATTTCCTGCCATACTACTCTGTCATTCCTGTTGTAATGACTCAATCCTGCTGGGCCTCTTTAGGCCAGCCGTTTACTCTTTCCCTTAGTGGCTTGGTATAGCCATTTGTTTTCCTACTCAAGGGCTCCTGTGTCCCTTTTGTCTTCCTCTTGGGCATTGTTGGCCCATTTGCTTTCTTTGGGCTTCATTGGCCCTTTTACTAACTTTGCATCCCCATGGATTTTTACTAACTTCATTGGACTTCCTTGGCCCAATTACCTTATTCTCATCCTTGGGGTTCATGGGCCTGCCATTAACTCCTTACTTTCTTTGTTTGCATTACTTTGGGCTTGCGGTAGTCTTTTCTCACTTTTTTACATTATATACTGCCCATGGGTATGCTATTTCTCTCTTTCCGGGTTTCTTAAAGCCCACTTGCCTCTTCAAGGCCCATCTGTTTATTTCATAGGCTTGTGATCTATTATTCCTGCCACTTGGGCCTAATGGTTTTGCCATCTGTTTGCCAATTCTTTGTTGCCTTTGTCGTTGGGCTTCTTCTTCCTACTTGGATTCTCGAAAATGACCCTCAACACACACTAACTACTCAATTACTCCATTAAACTCTCATACTTAATTATCAACTTATTATTTATTTCATAAAAAAACTTATTATTTATTAAAATATCAATCCTCCAACAATAAGACTATGCATATGCATTATTTAAACAATCATACGATTCACTTAAAAATGTGTGGGAATAATTTACATATAAATGGTTTCTTTAATTGCTACATAATAGAACCTCCACTTCAGTTTGGAGCCAAACTTTTCTCTTCCTTTAAATGCCAATTTTTTATTATTCCTTGTCTTCTATACTCTCACACAGAACTCTTTTTCTCCCTCACTGGCCTCCCATTTCACCCTCTCTTTCTCACACTTTCAACATTAATTTCATATATTAAAGGCCAACTGATTCTAATATGAAATTAATGTTTTACGAAGGAATTTCCAAATTTGGGAATATCATTTCAGGGGTTTGATGAGGAAGGAAGCTGAGACTTTTGGCAGTGATTAAGAACAAATGGAGGATTATAGAAATTAATGCAGATCCAAGCAAGCAAATCCCAAGACAAATAAGGGTGCAAGGGAGTTGAAAGTATTGCTAGTGCTGTGGTGGTAAAGTCATGGGAACTGGATCTTTCTTTGGCTTTAGTTCTTTTTGAAAACCAATCGTTTTTTGGTGTAGGTGAAATTAAATTCCAGATCTCTTATTCAACCATCAGAGACTTTACTAGTTGAACTAATTGGAACCTACTAGTCTATCCACATTTAACAAGTGAAATAGGTAATATGTACGGACAATGTACACTAACAAGTGCATGCTAATAACTGCCCAGAGAATTTAGCTAAAAATTACAAGATTTTTGCTAGGGAGAATGTTAACAAGCACGTTAAGGTTCTCCTTAGTGGGTCCCATATAAATAAATAAAAATTGAGTAAATTAGAGAAAAAGCATGACATGACTTGTAAGGAAAAATTGGACAAATTTGCCCTCTTAATATGGGACACGGCTGGCACTAGCTGAGGACTCTTTTTTCTTTGGACAAAATTGCTCTCTTAACACATTTCCCTCCCTTTTACTTTTTATTTCCCACCAAATCTTATTTTACCAATATTTTACCATCCACTTTCTTTCACTTTACCAATATCAATTTCTTCCCCTTTACCAAATATCAAAGAGAAGAAGAGATGAAGAAATGTCAATAAAGGATTGAGGAATAATTAAACAAGGTAACACTATTGTATTTTAGTTTATTCATAGTTATTTTTAAAAAATAGGTTAAAATTAATATGTTGTTAATTTTTATTTTTGATACATGTATATTGTAGCACTAATGGATGGGGATGTAGTTGCAAAAGATTGCTTTAACATAAATGAACCACTTTATGAAGGTATTGTAATTTCATTTTAGTTGTGATTAACATTTCATTTATCATAGAATATTTTTAAACTCTTGTTTTTATATAGCACCAAAATTAATATGATGTTAATTTTTATTTCTAATACATGTATTATAGCATCAATGGATGAGAATGTAGTTGCAAGTGAGAGTCATTACCTTACTCCAAAATATTGTTTTGACTTAAATGAACCCCTTCAAGAAGTTATTATAATTTTATTTTATTTGTACATTTACATTTTATTTATCATAGAATATGATGTTTATATTTTAAACTCTTGTTTTAATATAGCACCAATGGATTACAATGTAGATGCAAGTGAGGCTCATCAATTTGTTCCAATGGATTGTTTTGACTTAAATGAATTGTCTCAAGAAGGTATTATTATTTTTTATGGTTCCTTGGAGATCAATAGGTTGAAAGTCTCGGGCGTTGATGATCTTAGGAATTGATTCTGAAAAGGCAAATACTAAGTCAGAGGAGACCAGTGGGGACCGGCCAAAAGTCCTCTGATGATAAAGTCAGTGGATTTGTGATTCCAAGTAAAAAGGAAGTATTTTGTGAAAAGTGTCTGAATATGCCTTACCTTCTCATCGATGAATGCTTATATAGCATATGTGAAATGGTTATTTGTTTAATAACCGTTCCTATTGTCGATGAGTTTAGAGGATTCGGAGGTAACTTCCATAACCGCCATGGAAGTTACCTTATTTGAACCGGTTAATGGAGAACTTGGCACATAACAGTTCAACTTGTCCCTTACGCTCGGTGGAGATTAAAGTCGTCCAAAGTCCAACACGTTCAGCCCAATGAACTCGTCCATCCTTTATTAAGGACGGACGAGGCTATTAGGGACGACTTTTCCTCCTACATTCACTTTTTCCTAATTCTGTGTAGAGCTTGTCCGTCCAAACGTTTCTAAGGACGGACAAGCTTCTCATGGGACCTCGTCCGTCTAAAGATGGACGAGGTCATCAGGGATGCTTAAGACGATCACTACATGTGCTTGGTTCGCCCTAGTTGGTCTTTCATTGGACGAGCCATATGGACGAGCTCAGGAGTTGGTGTTTTTTGTAACACCATCAATTTTCATTTTATTTGTAATATATAATTCATATATCACATAATATGATGTTGATTGTTTTTTTAATTTTTGTTTTAATATAGCACAAGTTGATGATGATTTAATTGCAAGTGAGGTTCATGGAAGTGTTTCAAAGAATTGTGTTGAATTAAATGAGCTTCCAAATGATGGAAAAATTAATAATACTTATGGAGATGAAATTATTGAAGAACATGAAGATATAAATTCAATAGAAAATGAGTTTGAGCCTTTTGTTGGTCAATGTTTTCCTAGTGAAGAAGAAGCTTTCATTTTCTATAAAAATTATGTAAATTGATATGGTTTTACAATTCAAAAAGGTCGTACTAAGAAAAAAAAAAGGAGAAATAGTAAGAAGTGATTTCTTTTGTCATCGACAAGGTAAACAACCACTAAAAATAGTGGATCCATCTAAAGAGCAACGAAATAGGAAATCTTTAAAATGTGGATATAATGCTCATTTAAGTATCATTTTGAGAAAGTCATTTGATATTTTTCCTCGAGAATGGCACATCACTAAGTTTGTTGTAGACCACAATCATGATTTGTTCTCCCCTTCGGAAGTACGATTTCTTCTAACCAATTGAGTTATCACTATAGATGATGAAAAACACATTTTCTTATTGAAAGAAGCTGGACTTTCAATTAAAGAGGTAATGCGTGTTATGGAACTTGAGAGGCATTTGAAACATGGACAACTTCCATTTTTCAAAGGGATATTCGTAATCTTCATGTGAAAATGAGGAGGAAGAATGCAAAGAATGATGCCATAGATCTTCTACAATTTTGCAAAGTTGCTAAAGAAGAGAACTCAAGATTCCAATATGCATTTACAACCGATGAAGAAAATAGATTGGACCATATTTTTTGGTCACCTACTCATTGTTTTGATTGGTACCAAAAATATGGAGATGTGGTTGTTTTTTATACTACTTATAAGGTGAATGCTTATGATATGCCTTTTGGTATTTTTATTGGTGTCAATAATCATGGAAAGACAATTCTTTTTGATTGTGCATTTCTTTGAAATGAAACAATAAGTGTCTTACGACGGTTAATGAAGGTACATTCTTTGTCTTATAAATTTGTACATTTATTTTTTAAATTTTATTTGATTAATTAGTAGAATAATTACGTATATCCTTTGAAATATTTTCATGTTTTAGTAAATTGGTATTTGATTAGCAAACTTTTGCATGTTTAATGAGGAATCAACCCAAGGCAATTTTGACGACCAAGATCCATAGATTACAGAGGCAATATCAAAAGAATTGCTGGCTAGAAAGCATGCCTTTTGTATATGGCATATTACCGCTAAATTTAGCGGTTGGTTTACATCAATTCTTTGTAATCAATATTCAAATTGGTGCATGGATTTCTATAAGTTATACAAGTTAGAGTCATGTGAAGATTTTGACAATTAATGGCTTTAAGTTATGACAAAATATGACATGCTCTCTAACAAACATGTAATTGATTTATATCAAATCAAGCACTTTTGGGTACCATGTTACCTTCGTGGGCATTTTTTTGGTGGAATGACAACAACCGGAAGATCGAAAAGTATAAATGCATTTATTAAATGGATTGTTAGTTCTCACACAAACTTGATCCAACTCATCAAACAAGTAAGTCATTATTTACCATTGACTTCTTTTGTTGTATTTTTTTTTTTTTTGTTAATATTTGTAGTCTTTATGTGTCATGCAAAAGTTTTTAATTTATTTTACTATTTGTAATTTTAGGGTGATCTTGCCATTGAAGATATTGAGCAAACACGATCACATGATACAATGTTGGAGACATATAGAGGTTCTTCTTTAAAATCAATGTCACTGTTAGAAGACCAAGCACATAGTGTTTTGACGCCCTATGCTTTCAAGATTTTTCAAGAGGAATTTCGGAGAGCAATACAATATTCGGTGCTTCAAGAAAATGGTATTGGATTTGTGCTACAATATTATAAAGATGAAACTAGTCAAAGGCACAAAGTATTATGGGATGGTAAGATGACATATTGTAGTTGCAAAAATTTTGAATTTTGGGGTATACTTTGTCATCATGTACTTAGTGTATTCCTTCAAAAAGATTGTTACCAAATTCCATCATTGTATTTACCACCACGTTGGTGTCGTGAAGCATCATTAAGTGAAAAGGAATTGCTAGTGGTGGATGATGAAAATTTAGTGGACAAGGAAAATATGGTTGATGCTAATGTTAATGATATGATTGATGGAGATTGCTTCATTAATTGTCCTCCGCTCTCAAAGACAAAAGGTTGTCTGAAGCAAAAAACGAATAAAAGGTGGAAGATAATTAGGAAGGAAAAAGAAGTCTTGTGGCCTTTGCAAGCATGTTGAGCATAACATCTCAACATGTTCGGAGAAAAATAATTGTACTTCCTCAAATGGTGCCAAAAAAAGAAAAAAAAATGTACTTCAAGTGAAATTGGATTGAATCCAATAGTTTTTTTGAAATGTTAGGCATAAACTCTTGAGCTTGTAAAAGAAAAAAATTATGACAATATTTTGTTTGTTAATTTTGACAATGTTATGTCATTGGACAATATTAATTTTGACAATATAATGCCATTGTTAATTTTGACACTTCTCATGTTTTTTTTTTTTTTGGTTTTACATTTCCATTTTGACAATATTATGCTAGTGAATATTCACATTATCATTTTCAATATTATGTCATTTTACTAAAAAACTTCTTTCTACCTTTTTTTTTTTTTTTTTAAATAATGAATTTACTTAAATTTTTATAAGGGATTCAATAAATACTAATTTAAATTAAATATTCTTGAAGAAATTTAAATCATGCTTAAATTGCCCATTTATAAGGGATTCAAACCTAAACTCTAATCCATGCTGATATTACATTGTTAGTCCCTGATATTTATCTACCAGTGCTTTAGTCCCTAAAGTATCAAGTGAATGTTATTGGTCTTTAAAGTATCAACTTTGACAATTTAATGTATTTGTTATTGTTTTAACTTTCTTTTTTGGTGTACCCATAGCATAAACAATTCAATCAAAATTAATATTTTTCTTCGGGTTGAGGAGTATTTTCAATTCTACCCACCATAGTCAGGTTGAAAAAAGATCTAACCCAACCTAGCCCACCTAGATCGGGTTGGAATTTTTTTTTAAAAATAAATAAATAAAAATTGATTGAGCATTCAAACAATACCAATACAAACAACACTGATACAAATAAGAGAAAATTTATAACCTAATAAGCTTGAGCCTACTACCAAACTAACATAAACTATTTTATTAGTGCTTCAAAGTTAGTAGGATATCATACAATTCTATCCTAACTCGGTTGATAAACAAAAGAATAAATAATAAAATTACATAATATTTTTTTAAAAAAAATATATTAAATATAGGTGGATCGGGTTAGGCAAATTTATTGACTTACCAACCTCCAAAAACTGACCCAAACTAATAGGTTAGGTTGAATTTGATGGTGTTACAAAAAATACCAACTCCTGAGCTTGTCCATATGGGTTGTCCAATGAAAGACCAACTAGGGCGAACCAAGCACATGTAGTGATCGTCTCAAGTGTCCCTGATGACCTTGTTCGTCTTTAGACGGATGAGGTCCCATGAGAAGCTTGTATGTCCTTAGAAACGTTTGGACGGACGAGCTCTACACGGAATTAGGAAAAAGTGAATGCAGGAGTAAAAGTCGTCCCTAATAGCCTCGTCCGTCCTTAATAAAGGATGGACGAGTTCATTGGGCTGAACGTGTTGGACTTTGGATGACTTTGATCTCCACTGAGTGTAAGGGATGAGTTGAACTGCTATGTGCCAAGTTCTCCATTAATCGGTACAAATAAGGTAACTTCCATGGCGGTTATGGAAGTTACCTCCGAATCCTCTGAACTCCTCGACAATATGAACGGTTATTAAACAAATAATCGTTTCACATACGCTATATAAGCATTCATTGATGAGAAAGTAAGGCATATTCAAACACTTTTCACAAAATACTTCATTTTTACTTGGAATCACAAATCCACTGACTTTATCATCGGAGAACTTTTGGCCGGTCCCCACCGGTCTCCTCTGACTTAGTGTTTGCTTTTTCAAGATCAATTCCTAAGATCATCAGCACCCAAGACTTTCAACCTACTGATCTCCAAGGAACCATCAGAATTAGTTTGGTTTTGGCAGATCGACGACTTGGTTGACACCCCTAGCCTTTTATAGTAGAATAAATAAAGGGTAAAGAGTTGAAAAAGAAATTTTAAAATTTGAGTTTCCTTTAATGCGCTTGTGAATTTATGTTCTCTTATCCTTCCTTATTTGTTTGGTTACAAATCTTCATCTTCTTTTTTCGTCTTTTAATTTCTTAATTGATCTTCCCATCTTTTTTTCATTAGTTTTTCTTTTTCATTAATGGTAGATAAAAAAATATTAATGTCACTAGTAGATTCAGATAATAACTAATAACAACTTATTACGTAGATTTTATTATGAAATTGTTATGAAAATATTGTGTAAATAGCACAAAAATCACAAAAACTTATATTTTATAATGCATAATTTTTTTTGACGAAATAAAGTGCATCTATTATGCATAATTTTAAACTACAAAAACTTAAAATTTAAAAAATTTATTGATGATATAACTATTAACAATAAAATGTGACAATATTTTCACAATATTTTTTGTTTTTAGTTGTGGTCAATCCTAATATAATATTTTATTATTTTATTTTCACGTATGAAAGACTTGACAACTCAACTATTGTGAAAATTTTGTTATAATATGTTGTATTGTAATACCATTTGTAATTTTTATTTTGTAAAATTCCATCCATGAAAGACACGTATCCCATCAAGTCACCTTTTACTCTAATTTATTTATTTTTACTTCTCCTTTTTTTTCTCAACCACACGTTTTGTTTCACCCTTACACTTACCCATCCTTTCGGCTTCTCCTTTTTCATCATTTAAAATTTTCTCCATATGAAACTCTTGGCTCCACTTCCTTGTCTTCTATTTTTTTTTTTTTTCACAGCTTTCTTTTCTAACTCAATTCGTCTCCTCCTTGATTTCCCCTCCATCAACCCAGTTCGTCTCCCTCAAAAAAAATTTATCTTCTCCCATATGTTCTTATGGGTTTTTCTTTTTTGGATGTACTGATGTTGGTTGTTTTTCTGTGAGATGGTTTTTTTTTTTTTTTGGGATGTATTGATGTTAAATGTTTCTTGTGAGATGGGTTTTTTTTTTTTTTTTTTTAATCTACTGATGCTGGTTGTTTCCTGAGGATTGTGATTTTAGTTTTATTTTTTTATTTTTTTTATGTTGGTTGTTTCCTGTGAGAGGATTGTGATTTCAGTTTTTTCTTTTCTGTAAAGATGTTTGGTTTTGTTTTCTGTGAAAGACGCATGAGTGCTTGACTAGGCCTGAGTTGGTGAGAGATGTGAAAAAGGGTATTTTGGTCTCTTTGTTCATTTTTTTTCTTTTCCTATAGAGCTGACCCACATTTGATAAAAAAACACATAAAAGCTGTGTAGAAGACTGCAAAAAAAGATGGATATTAACAGGCATCGTAAGCTGTCCGTTAACCCAACTTTTTTATTAATGTATGTCTTTAAAGAATTTATTTAGTTATTTAAAAAAAAAATAACGAAAAAAAGAGAGACTAAATTTTTTTGCCAAATTTTTAAATTTTTTATAAAAAGTTTTATAAAATTGATGATTAATACCTAAATTACAAAACCAGATGAATGGTCATTATATGAAAAAGTTGCTCGCTCCAGTTGACAAATCGGGAAAAAGTGGCGTAAAAATCTATATATGAGAAGCTCTGTGCCACTGACTACTCGACATGCATGTTAATTTGGTCGGAGACATAACTCAGTGTACGTAGAAAAAAAACACACAGCGACTCCCTCATTGGATAAAAGATGCTGACGGTGGAAAGAGACATAGCAGTTCGCCAAATACAACCACCATTAAATTTGACTTTCATTACCTAACATGTGAGTTGTATGCAACTGATTCCTCCTTTGATGATGAGACAACTCACTTGTGTGTCTCACATGCACTCGAAATGGAAATACTTTTTTCCCATATGGTTGTGGATCAAAGCCATGTGACATGCACATTATAGCATGAAATCAACTATGTAGCTTCTCCTTTTGGTGCCAATTAGTGGGAGTTTTCGATCCAAAGAAAAAGAAAATAGCAACTTGGAGCAGGAAATTTAAAATTGACACTAGTACAATAATGACTGACAATAAAACTAGTCTCTTAATACAACTCATTTCTACTCAAAAATCAATCACAATAGCTTACAGTCACAATATTGGACGAGACAATAGCTACATACATTGTATCATATGCTGTAAAGAATGAAAGATTAGCATCAACAAGGAGTGGGAAGCTACAAGAATTATGGATTTCATGTAGCCCTTAAGTTACTACTATATCTTAACTGGCTGCATACACCAATATGCAGCTAAAACCTGCAAAAACAATATTCAAATATGAAACCAAGAATTTAGATTCTGCAGAGGAAGCCGGCATTGACCCAGATGGCGACAATGCAGAATCGGGTCCAAGTAAATCCAACTCGTCCGGATTTGGAGGGCTTGGGCTTGAAGGAATGGTGGGTATGGATGATCCAGTTGAAGTAGGGACTTCACCACCAGGAGAAGGCAAAAGTGGAGCAATGTCAGGGGATATTTCTTGGAAAGGAGGAAGAGATGGAGGAGAGTTTGTCAAGAATGATGGTGTAGTTGAGATAGTGTTGGAGGCATCAGAATTAAGGTTCGGAGATAAAGAAAGCAAAGGTGAGACCATGAAAGCCATGATGATGTTGATGAGTGCTCCTAAATGAAACCAAAAGGAGGCCATTCTAATCATGAAGAAATCAATTTCACCCTTATTGGAGGTTGTTATATACTTAAAAAAAGTAATGAATATTTTCCTAAGGAAAAGCAGAGGAACTTTGGTGAATGTAACTATGTGGGCTATAATGGAAGTTATGATTTGGGGCCTTAAAAAGGTATGACTACTAAGTTCTAGGTAGGGCCAAGTGCCAAATGGTTAGTGGTTAAGGGATGAAGATGAGAAAAAACAGGTTGGCATGTATGGGAAAGAGACAATGATCATTAGACTTTTGTAGTGATTTGTTTGGTAGTATAGGATTTCCTTTTTGCCTTTTAGCCCGTGATGGTGGGCTCTCCCTGAATTAATAATCAATTGGAATCCTAACGCCTAATCCATCCATCTAGTTGATTATGAAAATGACAAAATCCACAACCAAAACCAAAGTAAGATAAAATGTCACATCATTCATTGCAGGTCATTGGAGATGCTGGAAAAGAGTATTTGGAACCAGTAAATTTACAAGTTTGCAATACACGCAAGCGCTATTCTAAGTTGTATTAGATTTTCCACGATTATTCGAAGTTAAAAATGAGCTGTAAACTTAAGAGTGTTCAGCTTGTATTCGTGTTTGATCACATATGTATTTAATTAATTCATTGGTAAGAAAATACAGACAAACTAAAAATATTAAAAAAATTATCAGAGAATTTTGTAATTCTGCATAGAAAAACAACCAATTGGAGGGTGAAAATTTTTATAAGGTAGATGAAAACTTTATGAACATCAAACTTTAATCAAGGTAGTAAGTACTACTGTTTTGAAATTATGAATAGAAAACCAACTAATTGGAGGGTGAAAATTTTGTATTAGGTAAATGAAGACTTTATGAACATCAAACTTTAATACTAGTACTGAAAATATTTGCAGTCACATGGGACCTTAAGACACTGCATACCCATGAGGGCCATGACCCAACCCATTTAAAGACAAAAAAAGTAACCTCTCCCCTAGCCCCAAATCACGGGATTTCACCAAATTGGTCATCATTTAGCAGCCTATAGATGCCAAAGGTTGTCTCTTCAAGTTCATAAAATGAAATTGAAAGATACAATATCTGCCAAACTGCCGATGCCAAAGCATGCGGTGGGTGCTGATAGAATGCATGAACTGTGACTTTTTACTACAGGGAAAAGAAAATACTATTGAATAACTGTTCTCAACAAAAAATAAAATAAATAACAGTACCAGTAACAGAGATGCTTCCATTGCCTTTATCCAATGGAACTGAGCATATTTAATTCCTATAAAAAAAAAAGTATATATATTTCATTTTATACCGACATCACCATAGCTTTGAAGTTTGAACAAAAGAAGAAAGGAAAGACTACAGTGATTTGATTGAATCAATATTAAGAGAATTCTAGAAAAAAAAATATTCAATTTAATAGGTCAAGAAAGATACAAAGTATACTTAAAATTATACAATTGAGCTATGAGCAAAAATGCATAACATTATACAGAAAAATTTTGACATCCTGAAGCATGTCTAACGTTTTCACAAATCAATGAATGTTCACTATACCTGCAAACAAGAAGCAATCAACAGATTGAGAAACCATAAATTTTATGAAACAAAACAATAGATTAATGAAACAAATATACTACCTTGAGAACATCAATGATCAAACGCACCGAGGTAGCCGCTGCAGTTCCAATGCCACATTCAAAGCAGCATTGGCTAAAGCAGGTACACCTGAACTTTTAAGTTCAGATACAATAGCTTCAACCCTTGAAATCTCATGTACAGAAATTGATAATATCATTGCTTGTGAGAGATATTGCCTACAAGAATAACCAAGAGCATGCAACACCCGCAGCACAAGCAAGCGAGAGGTGGCCCTGCTTGAAGACTCGAGAATTGCGCTAACCTTAGGGAGATTAGTCAGAAGACCAGTGGTGGCTTCCCTTGGAGCTGCCTTAAGCAACAATACCACACATTCAGAGGCTATATCTGCAACATTTGCTTCATGGGACTCGCTTAACTCCAGCAGTACACCTACATTGCTACCAAAGTCCATAATGTCTCTTATGCTTTGCTGCTGATCGACTGCACTGTTTGCCTCCGCAGAACCATCACTTAAGAGAGTTGGTTCTTTTGTGTAGATGAAGCCTTTTCTGCTGCTGATTGATCGTAGAAGGAAAGCCCTACACAGGCCAAGAGTTGGTTCAAGAAAATCCTCCATATCCTTTGCATAAACAAATTCCAAGAGGTTTCCAATCCTCCTGACTACTTTTAGTTGGGAGAGTAATTTGGATTCCATTTCAGGAGCAGATGCCAGAGCCAGACACAGCTTGACATTGTTTACATTTGCACTGGAGAGATCACCGAGCAAAAACTCAAAGCATTGCGAAACTATCTTCAGATGTAGAATGTTTGAAATTCTAATGTAGTTAAACTCAATGAACATCACAAGAAGCTTTTGTGCATACATTGGAATGGGATCTTCATCTTCAATCAAAGCAGGGTAGAGAGGGAGGAAATGTGTATTAGCTATGGACTTCAAATCTTCTGATCTTTGCTCATCATTAAATGGTTCGTCAAAAAAAATGACCATTACATCAAACAAAATTTTCAGGCACAAAAATCTGGCATCACCATCCTTGTTTCCCTTATACAGAACAGCTAAGCTGGGGAGAATTTCGCGAATGAAAATGAAAGGGTTTTCAAGAATTACAGGGGACTCTTCTGTCACAGATTCAAGAACTCGAAGAAGGGTTATTTGGAAGTCATCCCTGCCCTGGAAATCAAATAATAAAGGCAAATTGCATATTAGATCAACATCACATCATTATTTTTTGGTCAAGGTTAGAAGTTCACCATATAGCCAAGATAATTGTGTCAATCTCATCCTACAAATCATTTCCGATTGCCATGAGCCTTTTCATTTAGTTTTTAACTTATTTTGTTTATGTATAGCTTCTTAAAACCTCACATTTTCGAATATAAGTATACTTTAACCCATTTTCAGCAAAAGCCAAAGAAGCTGATGCCAAACGAATACTAGTTAAAGATATCTACCTAAGGAACCATTTCATGTTTTTTTAGTGATTAATTTAGCAAAAAGTGGTTCACTAAACATGGCAGACTTGTGCAGTCAGTTTACCAATCACATCCACCACTACTTCATCTTACCAAGACAGTATTCAAGCCCCTGGCAAGTTGCACATTTTCCAAGTTTTCAGACATTGACTGTTGAAAGAGCTAGCCAACTATACAGATTTTAGCATCAGTACTCCTTGAAACTTTAACAGAAATGCAACTCAACTCAGATGAGAAATGAGGCTATCTTGTCAAATGCAGAAACTATATATAATTAAAATTGGAAAATGGCTCAGCTGCAGCCACCTACCTGAAATGGGGTCTCAACAAGTTTGATTAAATTTGCCAACTGCTGCAGGACATGATGGCTGACTACCTTGCGCTTAAAAGATGAGCTCCCGAGTAGATGAAGAACAACAGGAAACATATGAATATTAGTCTTTGGAGCAGTTCGACTGCTGAGAGCAGAGATATGCCCATGGCGCCTTCCTGCCATTATTTGCTGAATATCTCCAGTTATGGTATCCAATAAACCTGGTATAGTGGATGCCACAACATTCACAAATGCATCTAAACACTGCTTCACAAAGTTGTCCTTCTCTTTTGCTAGCCTGTCCACAGCAGAAAGCAACCTAGCATTGCACAAAAAGTGTGGCAGCCATCTCCTACCATTCTTGCAAAGGAGAGCCACAAATACAAGTGCCTTTCCCTTCAAAACTTCACTACCCTGCTCAATGAGAGACAAAAGGCTCGGGACAAGGTTCTTATCCTCCGCCAAAGGTAGAAGATACCGACCAATGCTAGTGAACATATGGCTTCCAAGCATGGCCATGTTTAAAAGGTTCAAGCTAATTTGCTGCTCACGTGGACTGCCCTTGACAAGGGCAGATGCAATTTCCTTGAAGGAAAGTTTCTCTATAACTGATTGAATGCTAGAAGGATTGAAACGAACCAAGCGGACCAAACATGATCCTGCTGTGAGTCTCATGCTCTCCTGTTTCCCTGAAGCCCTATATATATAGCTCACATTACTAATCACATCCTGGCTGGTGAAACGAGCTCCCCAATGCCCTCCTTGACTGCAGATATTCTCAATTGTCCTCAACGCATAAAGTTGAGTCATATCATCCTCACCTTTTCGTAATATTGATGACACTAATGAAATCAATGAATTTGAAACCTGCCCCAAGGAATGTGAGTTATCTATAAAGAAAATGATGTAGAAGAACATGAAGATTGCACAAAGGACTCAACACCATCTCTATAAAGTAAAAGTTATCTTAGTATATCATTCATGAGACTTCAAGCAATAGGTAGATATGTTACGATTTTTTTTACTTAAAGAATTGAAGAGTCAAATTTAGATTAATTAAGTGCCAAACAATTTGGCACACACACAAAGGTTATGGCAATCAAATAGGAAGCTAACCTGCCAGCCAGATGTGGATTTATAGTCCTTTGATGGAGATTCAGGTGGATTATTATCTCTAGTTTGATCATTTTGAGTTGATATATAGAATAGCAGCTCACCTAAAGCAGCCATAGAAAACCTCCTCACTTTATCCTGCTTATCCCTAAGGCCATCAGAAAGTGAACCTAAAATCCCAGAATTTGCCAAATCATCTTCAATAAAAGTTGAATGCCTTATCAGCAAGCCAACCAGTGATGCAAGTTGAACACGTAAAGCAGAGACCTTGGATTGTCTGAGCATTTTAACAAGAATGAGCATTATTGGCCCATTAGTCAAGATATTAGCTGCATCAGCACTAGTGCTCAACATCTCAAGGTATCTGATCACATTCTGCTTCTCCCCAATGCTAGTGTTCCCACTAAAAATGGACGTAATCCTACCATTCAGGGCATCCAACTGCTCTTTAGGCATCTTCACAAAATCCGATGCTTGTAAGGCCTCAAAAGGAAGTGAAGGAATCACCTCCAATAGTTTATCAGCTTTTCTGCTAGGCATTACAGGTCTGACTGAGAGATCAGATGGATGCCAAAAAACCTGGGAAATGTTATTAGAAGATTTTGAAGAATCAGAGTCAGGGACCGATCCTGAACCATCTTTAATTCTCTGATTTTTAAGCTGAGGACTGACACTGGGAGGGGTAGCAGCCACTTCAATATGCTCTGAAGATGATTCCTGGTCCAGTGGTTTTGATTCATCTGAGGCAGGCATATTAACAGGAGTATCAAATTGATGTGTGTTATTTTCAACATCTTCTACCTTCCCCTGATGCTGATCTTGACTTGACATCTTGTCTTCGGGCGTACAAGTAATGCTATCAGATTCATCATGTGCCTCATCTTCAGTATTTTCATTAAAATCAAGTTCCATATCAGTATTCTCAATTTTGACTTCAGCATCATTTTCAGAGCCATTAGGCAAGGGCCTCCTGTAGTTTTCCTTCTCGTTCTCCCTCTGTAAGTTTGTCTTTGCTATTCTTGAAAGTCTTAAAAGATTCACACCTCTAGTGGCATTAGGACGGTTTTTCTGCTTCTCCTCAACTACTCTACCAGAAGCCTTGGTCTGAGTTCTGCGGCCACTTTGTGTACCCTTGATTGGTGTCTCATAGCCTCTTGGTCCTAAAACAGAATTCTCATCCTGTTTCGGAGCCCCTTGTACATCTTTTTCACGGTACTTAGGAGGGGTCTTGTTTTGGAGAGAT
The DNA here is from genome assembly GCF_001633185.2 of Quercus lobata. NCBI lineage: Eukaryota > Viridiplantae > Streptophyta > Magnoliopsida > Fagales > Fagaceae > Quercus > Quercus lobata. The sequence goes on along the minus strand of NC_044909.1, from coordinate 7,240,404 downwards.
TTATCGCCATTACGTTCTGAAAGACATGGTCTAGCATATTGTTCTATCATGTTAGTGAAAGCAGGCTGAGGAGGTAAAGGCACTGGAGTGAATCTAGTTCTCCAAAAAGCATGTCCACAAAGCTCAGGCCATTGAATTCTTTCTGCTGGATCTTTTACTAGCAAAGAATTGATTAGATTGACAAAAGGGCGGCTTGGATTACCCGGGAGAGGTGGAACTGGATCTGAGAGGATGGATTTTACTAGTTGAGTAAATTCTCCCCCCATGAAGGGAGGCCTCCCTGCATAACACTCATATAGTACACAACCAAGGGCCCAGAAATCAGATGCATAAGAATGGACACCCCCATCCTCAAACAGCTCAGGAGCCATGTAAAATGGTGTTCCACGTTTAGCTTGCGGCAACTAAACAAGTTCATAAGAATCAAACTACATCAGAAACTGTTTAATAATAGAAAAAAAATGGTAGATGGAGAACTTCAAAATAATTATCATCAAGTCAATTTAAACTTTGTATACAACACCAACTATTGCAATAGTTGGTAAAAACATACCGAGGAAGAAGGAGTTTTCGATATTTCACTTAATTTTCTAGCCAACCCAAAATCACATAGCTGCAAGGCATAATGATACAAGAATAATTATTCAAGTCGATATCATAACCACTGGCAGTAGCCTAACTATACAAGAAAAATAACATGTGAAAGCACCTTTGTACGTCCATTTTCGTCCAATAAGATGTTTGAGGGCTTCAAATCACAATAAATAATTCCCTTGGAATGCAAATACCTGACAATAGAGATGATTTTCTCAACATAGCTCAAGAATAATACATGTACTAACTCTACCCTAAATAATAAAAAGGAAAATCAATGCTAATTTGCATACTGCAAAGCTTTGAGAAGGTCACGTGCAATATCATGAATTGAATCTTCTGGTAGTTGACTATCCTGCATCTCAGTCACGAAAATGTTAGTAATGTGAATCATGCCATTATAAGCATGCTTCAGCTCAGATATTACATACCCATATTACATATCCTTGTTTCTATGTTAACTGTATAAACCCAGAATAAATGAAAATTTCAAATGATAGTATGACATGGTATTAAAAGTATTTTGCCACAGCATTGATTATGATATTTCCCCATGCTTTACAGCCAAAGTTTAATGATATATGATCTCTGAATTAGATTAACTCAAAGGGGATAGAGTCAAAGAAAGATGAAGAAACATTGAAGCCAGTGAAATGATGAAACAATTGCATCACTTTAAATTGGCAAGCTTCAAAAATGCTATAATGCATTGTGCAGGAACTATTATGAGTTTCTAAGAAGAATATGTTACACATCCACACTTTCCCCTTTCCAATGTTCTAGTGATTTATAAACCATAGAAAACACTAATCAGCTTCATTGAAGTCAATCTTATATATATATATATAGAGAGAGAGAGAGATAATAAATTGATAACCATTATTGCCTAATTGAAAAGGAGATAACATTACGAGGGTCATGACCCAAAAGGAGTTGATTGAACACTAGGACACAAAAATTGTCTTTGGTACACAAAAACCAGTGTAACAAGGACACTCATAATTTATCGGTTAAGCTCATTAGGCAACAACACCTACATCCACAGTCCACATCCATAGTTAAATCGCATTTTTGAAGATGTTGTATTCAATAACTCATATCTGCATTTGGTTGACGCCCAAGGGTGTGTCCTTGTACATACTTCCTATATAAGCAGTTGGATTACCCACAGCATTATTGATAAAATTAAAAGACCAGAAAACTTCCAAGTCCTTTCCTGCTCAGCCTTTCAAAAGAAATGCATTACCTGACGTAATAAGGTCATGAGATCTCCTCCGACACAGTACTCCAAAACTAACCACAAGTGAGCAGATGTTTCATACCTGATATACAAGTTTAAAGAACGATGGAGATTGTGGGCACATAATAATTCAAATATAAATTCCAAAAGGAAGAACAAAACTGAAATTTCAGAAGCAATCATCTAGTCAAGTGGCTAATTCTGTGTTTCTGTATTTGAACAAGCATTACCACGAGTAAAATTGGAGTACATTTGGGTGATCTAGAGAGTGGAGAACCCTAACCTGCACGCAATGCACCACAAAAGGACAAATCAATTCAAATAAACAAAAAATGCAAACCCATGTGTTCGGATTAAATTATTTTCATCAATTTATTTTGTTTATTGTGTGAAACTATCGCTCTTCCTTCAAAAACGCAATACTTTAAAAGGCTGTACATCGTCTTCTGATGTGAAAATAAACTCCAAACAAAGCCTTATACCATTATATGAACTCATTGTATTGCAAAAGTACTTCCTAAACAAAAACAAAAGGGCAACTCAATTAACATACTTGTTTGGCATCAAATTAAAAGTAATACTATATTCGATCCAAATAAATAATAATATAAATTCCAGAATTAGTAACTCAAAAATTGTGATCAGATAAAGAAAAAAATTCACTCCAACCAAACCAAGCATCAACATGTTTAAAATTAAAACAGTGCTTGCATTTTCAGGGATCAACAAAATTTACACAAATCGATTCCAAAAAAAATGGAAAATCGTTGGCTTACTTCTTGAAGAACCTTGCTCTTCTGCACCTTATCGACGCTCTTAATCGCGAAGTACTCGATGGTCTTCTTCTTTCTACCTTTGTACACAGTCTACAAAATCCAAAATTGGAAACAAACAAACACATTAATAAATAAATCAAACTAGGTTAAGTTACTGTAATTGGGAAAATTTGAAAATAGAAACTTCGGTTTGAGCAAGAATGGTACCGAGTATTTGCCTCTGCCAATGGCTTGGTAGATGTGGTAGTGGTTCATTGTGGCTGAGCTAGGGTTTCGATTTGAGTTTCAGAGAAAAAGAGAGAGAGAGAGTTAGGAAAATTTTGAGATTGGGAATTTGGGTTTCGATGTGATTATTAGTGTATAAAACACTGCTTTTTACTGTGAATAATATTGATTGATTGGTCAAATGTGAGAGATGGAGAATGGAGACAGTCAGATAGGGACTGTGTGAGAATGAGTGAGCGGGAACATAGAGAAATGAATTAAAAATTTAAAATCAATTTTGTAAAATTTGAGTTTAGTTTAGGGGATAAGGTAGGCCTTGTATCCAAACAGGAATGGATGGGAATCAAAATCAATACGTTGAAAATTTGAATTTGTGGGGAATGGGGGAGTGCGTTGTGGAAGCGGGTACACTGTACAGGTGAACTTGAGTGCCAATTAACGCTCGCCACGTCATTTTGTCATTTTGTAACGTGATGAGATAGAGTTGTATTCGTTTTTCTCATTAAACAAAATTGAGTTTATTTATGGATTATTTAATTAACTTATTTGTTTTCAAATTTAATAAATACTATTTTTTTTTTTGAGAATGTACTAAATTTTAATTGAAATTATATTATTTGAGTTAATTATATAAAATTATTTTTATTTTTCAATTTATAAAAATTAGATTCATCAATATTATATATTTTTGAAATTTGTACAAAGTAGTATTTGATTGAATGAGGAAACTCTCAAAATCTATTCTTTAATTGAGTAAATGTTATAACATAATCATTAATCATAATAATAGTTATTGGAATATGTATCTCAGTATATGTAAGGGTCCGTTTGGTAAAAAAAATTGAAAATTGTTTCGTGTTATTTAAATGCTCAAATATGTGAGGCCTAAAAGTTATGTTTATTTAAATTATAGCTCTCGCTTTAGGTGATTTAAAGCATATATTTAGAAAACTCCTTCAAATGTGTTTTCATAACTCAAGTAAAAATTTTGAGTGGCATTATTATAAATATTTTTAAAAATGTAGACCCCCACATTGTGTCACCAAAAGTAATTTTTTTCTTCAAAATTCATACTCATACTAAACACCCAATTGTGTTTTATTAATTTATTTGTTTCCTACCATAATAAAAACTAAATTATAGCATAAATTATATTATATGAATTAATTAAAAAAATGATTTTGTTGATCAAATTATTCAAAATAGATTCACCAATATTATATTGTTTTGAAGTTTGAGATTGTGTAACAAAGCACTCAAAATCTATTATTGAATTTGAGTTTATATTACGACATAAACATCAATCATAGTAGTTATCAACAAGGTTGGCTCAATGCATTTTGAAGCCTGACCCATGAAGAATTGAGTCCCACCATGGAAATCCTAAAAGGGGCTACCCAACCAAGGAATTTAGTGAAAGTGTTTTCTATATTATATATATTTGTTTTTCCATTTAACATTATTTTATTAATTATTTTGTTAGCTGGCATGTTTTCAAAACTAATTTGGAAACTAGCATCTTGAGTGCCTTAGACTCGAGTTTAGTGAAGAAACTTGAATCTAACATATTCGAGTTCTATTTGCTAGCAACAACTGATATGGAATTTTTAATCCACATGGAAGTTTAATCGATCCACCTGGAACTCGAGGCTATAACCCTTGATTTGTTTAAATCAAACTCGAGCCCCTAAGGGTAAGTTGCTGAGTTTATATCCCAAAAGAAATAAAGTCTTAGAGACTTGATATTACTTTCAGGAATTTGAGCATCTAAGACTTGAGTTTCATGTGGAAAATAGTCCAAGTCAGCAATCAGCAACCACCCATAGGAATGCAGTTGCAAGTACTTGTGATGGTGGAGCTTAGAAGATGTTAGTTTGATCCATGTATAGGTAGATACTAGTCGCTAACCCGTACTATACACGGGAACCTATCTATTTGTGAGGTAGACTAAAATAATTTTATAAAAAATTTAATAAACTATATCATTGCATGATTTGCTCTTGTATGATTTCAATTTGTGTTACAATTTGATGAAGAAGTCATTGCTTGAATGTATAATGGCTTACAAAAAATTTGTCAGATAGCTTCAGATACTGCAAAAAAAAAAAAAAAAAAAAACTCAAAAATTTAGATATTAAAACTTCTGGAAGACCAAAAAATATTAAGAATCAGATGATTTACTGCTTAGAAATTATTGAAACAAAACTAAATATGTATGATTAAACAATAGAGAAATATAAGAGAAAGATGAGTTACATTCGAAAGAATAATTTCAATTATTGCAAGCTTTTTTATCTTGTAAAAAAGGACTAAAGAGAGTTTGGTGGTTTATGTACGAAAATTACTTTTAAAAAAATTAATGAAAAACCATAATATATATATATATATATATTTAACAAAGAAGAGGAGAAGAAAATAACATAAGAAGAGCTCATACCTCTACTCGGCTTAAAAAAAAAAAAAAAAAAATTAGGTTTCGCTTTGCTTTTATAGTGTTCATGATTAACTTCGCAAATTTGGAGATAAATTACCAATGTTTGAGTTTAAGTTTAAGTTGGACTTGTTAGAGAGATAGAGTTTCATTCATTAAGTTTGGATTAAATAGAAATTATTTTGTTTAAAAAAAATGATAATGATGAGTTTGAGTTTAAGTTGAACTTGTTAGAGAGATAGAGTTTCACTCCTTGTTAAGTTTAGACTAAACAAAAATAATTTTATGTAAATATTGTTTTGACGTGGAAAATTGTGAGAGTTTCAGAGGTTTCGGTTATATATATATATATATATATGTATGTATAGGGGTAATTACAATTTACCCACTTGTGGTTTCATTTTTGACATTTTACCTACTTGTGGTTCATTTTGTATATACTCCGTAACCTACCTCTAATTATTCCGTTACTCTAACATGTTTTATCAAAAAATTAAACAATAAATCAGATCAAATACTTCTCTCCCACACACTCTCTCACGCTTGCTCCCCTATTCTAAACCCTTGATTCTACATTGCTATCCACCTGATTTCTAGACCGAGAAATCTATTGGGTTTTGTTTGTGCAAGGACACCAAGGAAGGAGACCCACTGATTCTGGAAGAAGGGTTGGATAGTGAAGATACTGGAGCCTACGGTAATTTGTAGTAATCTTTCTATCACTTTTTTTTTTTTGTGTTACCATGTGAAGTATTTGCCAATATGAAGCAAGTTCTATTTCTGCAGAGTCTATTCATGAAAATCATATTGGAGTTTTTAAAAGTAGTTTTTGTATTAATCATAGGTAAAATGATATGTAAATTTCACATAATATGGAGCAATTGTTACATTGCTTGAGTTATGAACCCCACCCTGAATTTGCTTGTACAATACCCTCCACAAATGACAAACTTATAAATATATGCACTAACCTTGTCCATGTGGGACTCTGGCGACGAGTTGCCTGTCAGATTTCATAGGCATTTAACAGCTTTTTTGAATTTGGAACTATGATACTAAAAGCAATTTAAAATTATTTTGTAACCTTTTTTTTTTCATTCTAAATTTAGGGACACTTGCTGCAAGGATGAATTTATGGGTCTCCTTCCAGAATCCATGGGTCTTCTTCTTTGGTGTCCTTGCAGAAACAAAACCCAGTTGATTTCTTGGTTTAAAAATCAAGTGAGTAGCAATGTAAAATCAAGGGTTTAGAATAGGTGAGCAAGCGTGAGAGAGTGTGTGGGAGATGAGTGTTTGATCTGATCTCTTGTTTGATTTTTTGATGATACCTGTTAGAGTGACAGAGTAATTAGAGGTGAGTTATGGAGCACATGTGGGTAAGTTAAATTTGAGGCAAACTACAGAGGTGGGTAAGTTGTAATTATTGTTAGGTGTAAATGCACTTTTAGTCCTATATTTTGACTTTTTTTCATTCTGGTTCCTACATTTTTATTTTACTACTTTTAATCCTTAAACCAATTAACGCGTGACATTTAAGTTCTTACCGTCACCTAACTAACAGAAAAAGCTAACGTGACTGATGGCACATTAAAATAATAATTAAAAAAAAATCTATTTTGACATTAAAAAATACCACATAAGCATCTAAATTAAAAAATTTAATTTATTAATTTTAACTAAATAAAAAAATTAAAAACAAAAAATCGCATGAATTGAGACCTAAAAGTACCTTGAACAAGAACAATAAGAACACAAATCTAGAATTAAGAATAAGAACATTTTCCTTTATTTGATATTTTCTCTTTCTTTTTTCTTCTTAGAAAACAAACACAAAATTAAGCAAGAACACAAACACAAATGCAGATAAATCCAGCAAGAACACAAACACAAATCCAGCAAGAATACAAACACAAACCCATCAATCCATCTTCAGCAAAACCATCAACAACCCAATTCGCTTACCTCCATCTACACAAACTCCTAGTACAAACAAGCTCAAATGAAAAAAACCCAATAACAAAAGCTAAATCCTAAACCAAAGATATGAGTAATCGATTCTAGTGGAAGTAAAATCGAGAGGCCGAAGTGTTGAACCAGAGAAACCAAACACAGAACCCACCACCAAAACTAGATCTGAAACCTCCAAATCATAGATCTGAACGACCAAACCTAAATCCCAGATCTGAAACCCGTCAACAAAACCTAACGATCTGAAACCTCCAAACCCATACCTCCATCGATCAGCGACCTCCACCATAGCTCTTAAGGTCCCTCCCTTCTCTCACTACATCCGCCACGTGGTAGACCGAGACGTCTCGCACCGAAAAATCTTCGAGACTGAACCAATCGTATTCGACTCCACCACCAAGCTCCGCTGTCACTGGCCTTGCGTTGTGCCATCGCCGGCCATACCGCCGCCAGCAACTGATCACATCATCTCTTTAACCTAGATCAATCTCAGCCTCTTTCTATCTCAAACCCAAATCAAACCCATCGCACCCGACTTCACAAACCTCACCACCAACGGCTTCGTCATTTCAGCAATGGATTTAAAGAGAGAGCTCACCTTCAGTCAGCCCGTAGAGAGAGAGCTTGAGAGATTCCAATTATTATTTTGGGTAAATATGGGTTTGTAATGAGAATGTGGAATGTGAAAGGACTGTAAATTTGGGTTTGTAATGAGAATGAGAGATTTTAATTTTGTAAGGACTTTGGGTTTGTTGAAGGTGTTTTAAATCTTTGAAGGTAGGAGGGACTGGCGGGTTAGAAGTTTATGGGTTCTTCATGTTCTTTCCCAAAAAAAAAAAAGAAAAAAAGAAGAAACAAAATTTATTTAATTCTTTTCTTTTCTTTTTTAAAAAATAAGTTTAGAATTATTATTATTATTTTATCTGATGTGGACTTTTTTTATATATAAATTACTGTGAAATAAAAGGGCAGGAAGCCCTTATCAAAAAACAAAAAAAGGGGCAGGAAGCCCATGTGGCATGGGTGATAAGTGTCAGGTGGATTTTTAGGGTCTATTTGGATAGAACTTATTTTGCTGAATCTGAAAATTGAAAACACTGTAATAAAATAATTTTTAAATGTGTGAATAGTACCGTGAGACCCATTTTTAATGAAAAAGTTGTTAAAAAGTGTAATTTGTGAGTCCGTGAACAGTGCATATGTGCATTGTTCACTGCAGAAAGTCAACATTTGCGGTTACTGTTCAATGAACAGTAACCGCAATACTCCAAAACGCGTGCTCCAAAAAAAAAAAAAAAAAAAGGAAAACGCAGCAACTATAAACGCAGCAAAGAAAACGCCGTATCCAAACATACAATTAATAATATTTTAATTCTTCTGTTAGCCACATTAGCTTTTTCTGTTAGTTCGGTGACGGTAAGGACTTAAATGTCACGCGTTAATTGGTTTAGGGACTAAAAGTAATAAAATAAAATGTAGGGACTAAAAATACATTTACACCTTATTATTAATAACACTTCCTATTATTACTTATTAAGTAAAATATTAATTCTTTCTCAAAAAAAAAAAAGTAAAATATTAATATAGCATGTTAAGACATAATTCTTAAAAGAATTTAAACTCGGTGTATTAAAAATGTGATATGATAAAATATGATCAATAAGTCTAGACTCTAAAATTACTCAAAAGAATTATTTTGTTGACATAATAAGTTATAAATAGTAAATGATAAAATAATTATTAATGGCGATACAAATGACAGCCAATAAAAACCTATTATATTATTATGTCAATAAAATCAATGAAAAATTTATTGCTTCTAAAAAATAGCGAGTACTTCCCATTAAAAATTAAAATAATATGGTAAAATAAAAACCCCGAGTCACAGACTCACAAAACCTAACTACGACGGAACAGAATGCTACCCATCTCCCAAGTCAGAACCTAACACCGCCTCCCATCTCCCAAGCCAGAGCTTGTTCTAGAAAAGTTTCACATAGATGGATCTACAAATATCTGGTAGAGCGGCCATGGAAATCAAAGAAGAAGAAGAAGAAAAAAGTTGGTGTTTGCTTCCTGATTTGGTGGTATGGATGATCAAAGATAGGTTAGGTTTTGTTGATAATACGCAGATGGCATGTGTTTGCCGCAATTGGTGGCGAGCGTCTACTGTCTATCCAAATCAGCCAGCGGCTCCAACGGCTTATATCATGTATCCGCCGGAACCAGACAACGACGATGAACTCAGTTGCCGCGAGTTCATATGCGTCTCGACTCCGACTCCAACAACAATGACAAACGAAAATTGTGAAAAGCTCACCACCGAATTTGTTGGAGCTGAACTTGTTTTCTCCAAACGCAAGTGGCTTCTCATGAAACGAAAAAACTCCTTTTTCTTGATTCACCTTTTCACAAAGGTTAGAATTAACCTACCCGATGTGGGTTCGTTTGGAGATTTTGTGGGTTCGTTTACCTTTCTTGATCAACAGGAACACCAACCTCATCGTGTGTTTCTTTATACAAATCAGCATCACAAAGTGTGGCTTAGAATAGCCCAAATTCCTGGTGATAAAAAATGGACAGAGTATAATTTTGTGGATCATAGGATTAAATCTAGAAGCGCTAAAAGTGTACTAGCTATTGGACAAAAAGTGTTTTGCTTTGATTTCACAGGACGATTGATCATCTACGACATGGTCAGAAATATGTGGAAAATGGTGGATCAACCGGAGCATTGGCACGTTAGATGCTATATGGTGGAGCATCAAGGGGAAATCTTCAGATTTTCTTCCAGAAGTGATCGTCTCAAACAATCTCGTCCCAACTTTGATTGCACTTTTAGGTACAATGACGATTCCACTGCGTGGGAGAGGCTAAGCTACAATGATGTCAAGGACATGGACACTAGTTGGTTCTTGTCGAAGTTTCAAGGCTGCTTTTCTGCCTAAGGACAAGGTTTCAATGTTTACTATTTCACCAAACGAACTTTTGATGATAAGTTGCAATATGCAATGATGATACATACAACTTCACGTCTTTGTGTTTCCCCTTATTATTTCCGTAGATCACCCTGTTGGGCTAGACTACCCGGTTGGGTTAATTTAAATTGAATAGCAGCATGACTATGATTGTTTTTGGATTTGTTTATGTTGTTTCGCTTTCCATCCTTAGAACATTCACACCAAATGTATGAAAATTGCTATATTGTCATTTTAGCATCAAAACCACACAAAAAAAGCTCCGAAGTTAATATATATATATATATATATATATATTAATGTGTTGGTAGTTGTGGTTGTTGTTTATTGTGTTGGATATATTATTTTATTGTGTTATTTGTATTATTTTAATGTGTTGAATGTTAAAATAAAACTTTTGATATTGGGTGTTAGATAAAGTAGTATTTTGAGTTGCTAAAAACTATATTTTTTAGCAATTTGTTGTGAATGCTCTTAGACTTTTTTTTTTTTTGGGAAATGCTTAGACCCATTTTATTTCGGTAGAGCACCCGATTGGGCTAATTTTAAATTGAATAGCACAGCATTTGATTGTTATCCCTGATTTTTTTTTTTTTGGGCAAAAACAATAGTAGACTTTATTAAAAATCAAGTTGTACAATGGGAAAGAAAAAATATGGGCATCTTTCTAACCAAACAATGTCCGCTCTTCCTCTTTTGTAGCACTAGCCAAAATTAAGGTATAGCACGATTACGTATACTGTTAAAATAATTTTAAAATTAAAAACAGAAAACAAAAACAAAACTATCTCTAATTAAAACTCTATCCAAATTCAAGAGATCAACAAGTTCATGCAAAATTGCATTCCACTGTCAATCTGTCACCTTGAAAAAACTAATTCTCTGACAGAATAGTAAAGCCAATCTCATCACCGAAGCTGATGAACTTCCACATACTCCAGTCTATAACTGTCAACCCGAGATCAGAGAACCTTGGAGGAGGGAACTTTATTCTTAAACCAATTATGGGGACTGTAAAAACCAGTTGTCAAAACCAATTTCTTCTTTAATCTGTGAAACCCATCCATATCCAAACGAGTTTCAGATAGAAAAAAAGAATTTTGGGACCTTCTTCTCTCACCAATCAGCAAAGTTTTTGTACTGCCTCTGGGATCCTAAGCCCTCGGCAATTAAGACTTAAATCTTCATGTTGGAGAAGGGGGCAGAAAATTGCCCCCAACAAATGTCTGAAAAGCACACAGATCGTCAGTGCAGATAGCTTATTTTTTGTGAATTGATGAGTCCACAAATGAGGAAGCTGATGATGGACGTTTACACAATTGATGGAGTTTAGTCGAGTTATTGAGAGAAGCTTGATTATTGGAACTATGTATGATACATTTCCATGATCTCAGAGAAGATTTGTTTTGGCCCGGCAAATTCTCAATATAATTGAAAATTATCTCCATCTCCATATTTATATTTGAATTTTTCCTAATAGAATTTTTGTTATCCATATCTGGCAACGTTTTCACATCAATTACGGTACCCACACCCGTATCATTCTCAACTTCCAGTTGTTGCCCAGTATTCCAAACCAGAGACATATTTGACCTCATAGTTACTAGAAGAGTCCTAGGATCAAGCTTATTCAAAATTTGTCCCACCAAGTCATTAGGAGCCACCAAACTATTGACCTTCAGATTCCCCAATGATTTTGAATTCGAAAGTGAGGAAGAATCTGGGTTTTGAGAGGGACCAGGGACTTTTGAATTAACATGACCCTTCGAAAGTTTTGGATTATCCAGTTGTTGTCTAGCTGTCTTCATGTTGGATTCTCCAACAATCAGAGGATGCGGTGGCTGGTGGTGGATGTAAGAGTGTCCAACTACACCTTCTTCCCCCTCAGAGACATGTATGTCCTCGTCATCATAATCAATGAATCTGGACTAGCTGAAATCTCCTTTTCTTTGATTGGTTTTTGGAGCCATTGCACGTAGCCATGGACCAAATTGAAATTCATCATCCTCTGCAAAAAGACAACCTTTATGCACCTTTTTGACATTCCTGATCCTGACGACCAATTATGCCACACTGATAACAAAAAGTAGGCAAGTTTTCGTACTTAAAAATGACCCAACGTTCTTCCACATCTTCGATATAAATCATTTTTCCTCTCATTAGAGGTTTGGTGATATCAATATCACCCGAATCCAAAGAAAAGGACCCCAAGCGAGACCATTTTTTAGGGCATCAACCAAAACCGGGACCCCAATCTTGTTGGCAATCTAGTACCAACATATTTGTTCATGCTTTTAATGGGAATGTTGAAAACCCGAATCCAAAAATGGAGTATTGTAAAGAAGCATTACTTGGATTTAGGTCACCATTAAAGTGCTTCAATGAAATCGATCTCCAATTAAAGGACCAAGGACTTCTGTCGAGAACCTCCACCATGTCCTCTTCGCTTACAAAGATAGCCACAAACAAATTGTTTCCAACCTCTTTAATAGTAACACCATGTGGAAAAAAAAAAAAAAAAACCCTTAATACTTTTTGAAATTTCACACGATTTACCATAAATATTGTACACTGGATAGATTTTGGATTAATATTGGGTAAATTACAAATTTGGTCTTATTCCTTTACATCATATTTTAATTGGATCCCTAATCTTTCAATTGTATCAATTTGTTTCCCAATATTTTCAGTGTCATGTTAATTTAGTTCTTACCGTTAGGGGTGTTTACCAAACCGCATAAACAGCACAAACCGCAAAAATCGCACCAAAACCGCCCGCAAAATAGCATAACTGCACCGCACCGCACCACAAGTAATAGTGCACCGCACCGCACCCTCTTTATATATATTAATATATTTAATTATTTTTATTATTAAATATATTATTAATAGTTTAATAACCCTACTTTTCAAAAAAAAAAAGAAGTTTGATAACCCTAGCAAGTGTTGATTAAGAAAGCCAGCCCAAAATAAAGAAAAACTAGCTCAATAGTTTAAAACTTGGACAAAAATAAAGAGAAAAATTAGTTTTGGGCTGGGTAGAAAAAGCCAAAAATTTGAAATATATACCAATTTCAAATTATTCAAACCACATCTTATACATCGCACCACATATGTGACCGCAAAAATGAGGTGCGGTGCGGTTATGGTTTTGGCTAAACTTTAAATCGCACCGCACCACACCGCACCGCACATGTGACCGCAAAAATAAGATGCGGTACAGTTATTGTTTTAGCTAAACTGCACCGCAAAGTGCGGTGCTAAAAATGACCTAAAACCGCACCGCACCGCACTGCGAACACGTTACACCCCTACTTGCCGTTATCTCTTGAATGAAAAAAGTTAATGTGTCAAACAAAATAAATAAATAAAATTTCTACACACATCAACTGCCAACTGTACTCCCACCTCATAATTATAAAAAAAAGGAAAAAAAAAAACCACTTCAAATGTTCACACGTTGTGGAAAATTCTAAAATCTCACTTCTTCTCTCTCTCTCTTTAGATATGTCTCCCTCTACCTCACTTTCACTCTCCCTAACTTCTTTCTTTCATTTAGTTTTCCTTTACTTTCTCATGAACTAAACAGGTTAAAAACTTGAAAAGTTGACTTCTTGCAATGGTTTGGAACGTGTTGAATTCTTCAATTATGAATGAAACATGGCCGAAGTTTTGCTTTGGAACCCATCCTACTAGAAGTTACAGGTACATGCCAAATTCAAGACCAAGACCAAGACCTAGGCCTCTTCCCAATGAGTATTGTTCTGTTTGGATATCGCTTATTTTGCTGAAACTGAAAACTTATTGCTGAAAGTACTGTAAATAAAGATAAAAGTTAGTTGAAATAGTACAATAAGACTCATGAATAATACCAAAAAGTGCAGTAGAGTCCATAAATAGTAACAAAAATAAGTTTAATAGTAAAATAATTTTAATTTTTCATTCTTATCCAAAAGCCCACTGCTGCTCTTTTGGTTTCAGCTATGATTATTTCACTAATGATTACAAAATATTAAGGCCCTACGCTTTTATCATAATATTCAAATAATTTTCAAAGGCGGGTTGGACTTCAACTTAACATTAACAAGTAACAACAGATCATATTCAGGTCAAAATGTTTTCGCTCAAGACCTTTACTTGGAGGACGATTCTTCATGAAAAGAACAGCATCTGTACCTACAAATTTCCTCTTAGCCCACACAATAATGCCTACCTTAATGGGGCTATTAAAACGGTTAAATCTTACAGTAAGCCTAATTCTATCATTTATGTTGATTTAGCGGGGGGAAATATTTCATTAATTTCCATGGCCATGCCCAAAAGCAGAAAGGACTTTTGCCTATCACAAATCAGAGTTATGGATTTTTGGAGAGCACCTCTATCTACCTCTGTCCTATCCCAATAACTTATGTGTTGAGCTATGGCCTATGGGTGACAAAGGAATCTTGTTGGACTATATCGCTCATAATTTCATTTAGTTTTTTTCAACCCGTTTGGTTCGTGAGAAAGAAAAGGAAAAGTAAATAAAAGAAATAAGAAGTTAGGGAGAGTGAGCGTGAGAGAGAAGAGAGGTGAATTTGACAAGAGAGGTAGTTTGAGATTTTAGAATTTTCCCAAATCTCACGTGTGAACGTTTGAAGTGTTTTTTTTTTTTTTTTTTTTTCAAATTCTGAGGTGGCAATATAGCTAGTAGTTGATGTGTACAGAAAATATGTTTTTTTATTATTCAGTATGACACATTAGCTTTTCCAAGGAAAATGAGAAGAACTAAATTGACACGATACTAAAAATGTTAGGAACCAAATTGATACAATTGAAAGATTAGAAACAAAATTGAAATATAATGTAAAACATAGGAACCAACTTTATAATTTACCCATTATTATTTGATATCAATCATAATAAAAAAAAATATATATTTGGTATCAATCGTTAAAAAAAATAAATAAATAAAAACTTTATTAGTGTGTGGGCCAAAAACTTATTTAGAAGGTATGGACATTAATGGAGAACTGTGGAGCTTCAAATGTAGGCTGAATTAAAAGAGTGGGCTTAGGCTAAGTGTATATGTGCAGGGATTGGGTCTGAGTAATATAGAGGCAAAATTTGCTGAAAAGCATTTTTTTGAAAAAATATTAGCAAAAAAGCATGCGGATGAAACATTTTAGTAAGTTAGACTGTTTTTTTTTTTTTTTTTTTTTTTTTTTTTTAAATTGGAACTCGAGTCTATGAAACTCGAGTTCCAAGATTTTTCACAAGGAACTCGAGTTTAGGAAACTCGAGTTTTGTTCAAATGGAACTTGAGTTTCCTAGACTTGAGTTCCACGTTTTTTTTTTTTTTTGGTCCATGTCAGACTTCATGCAAGAGGGAATTGGGTTGGAACTCGAGTTTGTTAAACTCGAGTTCCAAAAACAGTCCAACTTACTAAAATCTTTCATCCGCATGCTATGCACCAAATTTTTTTTCTAAAAAGCTACTATTTGGCAAATTTTGCCGTATATAGACCGGGGCTTGAACCAAAAGGCTGAACCCATGGTTGAGCCTCATATCACTCTCGGTCTAGGCCTAAGGTTTAGAGGGCTGGCTGAATTGGGTTGCAACACCTAATAGGCTCAGCCCATGCTAGGAAGTAATGGGCAGAATTGGGTCACATCCAGCCTAACATGCATATCTATTTGGTATCAATAAACTCTCAGTGTGCGTTTGGAGATTGTTGAAAAGAAATTAACCTTTTTATTTTTTGTCTCAATTTATTATTATTTTTTTTTGTGTATAAATAATCTAGTTTTTAGCCTTTTATATATATATATATATATATATATAAATAAACTAGCTTTTAAGCTTTTGTAACCTATTTAACAGAGGTTACTGATTTTTCAAAAAATATAAAAACAAAAAAGTTACCGAAAAGCGAAAACTATATCTTTTGATATATACTATACAAATAAATTACTAGAAATAAGCAATTCCTAAACATTTTATGAGGCAAGTTTGGATTAGTATTTTAGAAAAAGTGTATTTGCTTATGCACAAAGCAAAAAGTTTATAAATGATGGGATTTACATTCCTATTATTTAAAGTCTCACCATTCATAAATTCCTTGTTTGACTAACTCTGTATAATATGTTCTTAGAATTTTCTATTGCACTCAATAATACTTGCTCAAAAAATACTAAAAATGGAAGAAAGATCAAACACAGTAATAGTATAAATGAAGATAGCTCCATTCAATATTAATTATAAAGAAATAACATAATATCCATAAAGGAAACTATAAAGTATACTTGGATGTTTATACTTGATAAGAAGTGCTAAAAAAAATAAGAGGCTAGTAGGGATGGCCATACCCATTGGGTAATGGATATCTAACCGATCTAATCCAAATATTTTGGGTAATACCTAGTTCTTAATAGGTAAAAGGTGATTGGGTAGGATTTGGATATTACCCAAAATTTTTGGGTAGGGTTTGGGTATTACCCATTTAACTAATTAAATCTAACCCAAACCCAACTTAACCAAATTATTATGGGTAAACCCTAATCCATCCAATAATTTAAACTACCAAATTGCCCCTAAAACTTGAAAACAACCAAAGTACTCCTAAAATCCTCTAAAATTGCTGAAATGTACCCTAAACCTGAAAAATGATCAAAATACCCCTGAAACCTGAAAATTACCAAAATACCCTCTAAACCTAAAAAATGACCAAAGTAGCCCCAAAACATAAAAAATTACCAAAATACTACTGAAACCTAAAAAATTACCAAAATACATTCAAAAACTAAAAATTATCAAAATATCCCCTAAACCTAAAAAAATTACCAAAATATCCCCTAAACCTAAAAAAATTACTAAAATACCTTTGAAACCTAAAAAATGACCAAAATACTCCGTAAAACTAAAAATTATTAAAATACCCCCCTCAACCTAAAAATAACCGAAATACTCCTGAAACCTTAAAAAATGACCGGAATACCATTGAAACCTATAAAATAACTGAAATACCCCTGAAACCTAAAAAATGACAAAATACCCCCAAAACCTATAAAATGACAAAAATGCCCCTAAAACCTATAAGATGATAAAAATACACCCTAAACCTAAAAATGACTAAAATAGCCTCGAAACCTAAAAAATGACCGAAATACCCTTAAAGCTTAAAAAATAACCAAAATACCCCCAAAACCTAAAAAAAGTGACCAAAATATCTCCAAAACCTAGAAAATTAGAGAAATAGCCCAAAATCTAAAAATTATCGAAATATCCCTAAAACCTAAAAAATGACAAAAATACCCCATAACCTAAATAAATGACTGAAATACCCATAGAATCTAAAAAATGACCAAAATAACCTCAAAACCTAAAAAATTACCGAAATTCTCTCAAAACCTACAAAATGACTAAAATATTCTTAGAACCTTTAATTTGACAAAATACCCCAAGCCTCTATTTTGGTAATTTAAGAGGTTTCAGGTGTATTTTGGTCATCTTAGAGGTTTAGGAGTATTTTGGCCACTTTAAAAGTTTCAAGGATATTTTGGTCATTTTAGATATTTTGAGGGGGTATTTTGGTCATTTTAGATATTTTGAGGGGGTATTTTGGTCATTTTAGATATTTTGAGGGGGTACTTTGGTCATTTTAGAGGTTTATGGCTATTTTGGTCGTTTTATAGGTTTCAGAGTATTTTTGGTAAATTTAGAGGTTTGGGGTTATTTTTTATCATTAAAAAGGTTTTGGTATTTTGGTCATTTTAGGTTTTGAGTGTATTTTTATCATCATATAGGTTTTAGGGGCATTTTTGTCATTTTATAGGTTTCAGGGGGTATTTTGGTCATTTTATATGTTTTGGGGGGGGGTATTTCAGTCATTTTTTTAGGTTTCAGGGGTATTTAAGTCACTTTTTAACTTTAGGGGGGTGTTTTGGTAATTTTAAAGTTTCGGGGGTATTTTGGAAATTTTTTAGGTTTATGGGTAGTTTGGTCATTTTTTAGGTTTAGGGGGTTATTTTGGTAATTTTTAGTGGTTTTTGAGTATATTTGGTGATTTCAGAGGTATTTTGGTCATTTTAGAAGTTTCATGGGTATTTTGCTCATTTTAGAGATATTGGGATATTTTGGTCATTTTAGTGGTTTTTGAGCATAATTGGTGATTTTAGAGATATCAAGGGTATTTTGGTCATTTTAGTGGTTTTTGAGCATAATTTGTGATTTTAGAGATATCAAGGGTATTTTGGTTATTTTAGAGATTTCATGTGTATTTTGCTCATTTTAGAGATTTTGAGGATATTTTGGTCATTTTAGTGGTTTTTAAGCATATTTGGTGATTTTATAGAAATCGGGTTTAGGTAGGGTATGGATATCCACGGGTAAACAAATTGGGTAACAATTGAGTATGGGTACTCACTGGATAAGGTAATCGTTATCCAAGGATAAATTAATTGGGTTGGATATGGGTATACTTTAACCATACCCTACCCATGGCCAAAAATACTTGCTCAAAAAATTACAGAGAATGGAAGAAAGATCAAACACAGTAATAGTATAAACTAGTCGCTAACCCGTGCAATGCACGGGATAAAATCTTATGAAAGTATAGTTTATACATATATTAGTTAAAAATGAATAAAAATCAATATTTATATGAAATAAAGATACACATATTTTGAAAAAAAAAAAAAAAAAAAACCAAATTGTATGTGTGTGTATGTATATATATATAAAGATGAAACAAAGGTGCACTATTTATATTTCTATCACATTTAAAGTTTTATAAAATATGGAATAACAAAATAAAACAACAATATTGACAAAAAGAAATTTCTAAGTTTCACCGTGGCTTTTAGGGAAAAAAACGCAAATAAAGTTGTGGGGCCCGGCCCAAAATAATTGGCTAGTCTAAACTACAGGCCCGTTCGAGAAGCATCCTGTCCGAGGAGAAGTCACAGATAAAGTATTATTCAAGCCCAATTGCGGTAAAAGAAACCTGTCTGAGGAGTAACTCTTCCTCAGACATTACGAAATCCGGTCAAAGATCTCGCCCCAACCATTGCAGTTCATCCTCCCTGCATATAAAAAGAATAAAACCCAAAATATCTCATGGAAAGTTGCCACCACCACATTAAATGTGCCACAACCACCTTCTTGACCGCATTAATGAGGAAAAGACCCCTGAACAGTACTACCTTGGCCACTGCAACTCACAAGGGAGTGATAGAGGTGTCTGATGGGACAGGTGCTCAAGTGGAGGCTTAGATGATCAATAAGTGTAAGGTTCAGATAAGAATGAGAGAGCTATATAATGTAGTGAAGTCCCTCAAAGAGGGGGGAGGGAGAAATGTATTCGGAACTGAAGAAATAGAATATTCAGTTAGATATTCATCCTTGTGTTCTTGTTCCTGCAACAATATTGTCCATGCATCAGACCGAATAAGCTCACTGAGGCTAAGTTCTTTGACCCATCCTCTACAAATATTTATTGTGGGTTGCGCCTTGGGCCAAGGCCTGATCAATAGGGTTTGGGCCAGGAAAATCGTGCAACTACAAAAGTAATATAAAAAAAATATTTTATAACACAAAGTATTCAAAACTCTCATTTTGACATAATTAATTAATAAATTAATAAAACAATAATGAGTAAAATTGTGGGACAACCAAAATAGTCAAACTTCTTTAGTTTGGTTTAAAATTCTCCATGTTGTTGAGTAATAGTTGGTTTAAAACTTTCCAAGTTACTAAGTAGTAGTCAGTTTGAAACTCTATGTCGTTGAGTAATAATTGATTTAAAACTCTTTAGTGTGAAGAGTAGTAATCGATTTAATAAATAAATTAATAAAAAAAAATGATGTTTAACATTGTGGGACTACCAAAACGTATGTTTTCTAAAACCTAAAATAAAATAAATTAATGAAAGCCGTCAAGTGTTCTCTTCGTATGGAGATGTGTTCAATCAATTTATACTATTTGTTCTCAATTCTTCAATGTATCTCATGCTCTATTATTACCCTATTTTGTAAAAGAAGATTGGAGATATACTACCTATTTTCCCTAACTTCAATAGGTTTATGATTACCCTTGCTCCTATATCACGGCCAAATTTTAACCTCAAGTAGAGAAGACAAACATCGACATTATCTAAGTGTTTTATCTGTCGTGGGATTTCGATGTTAGTCTAGGACTTGGGAAGTCATCTGATATGAGATTGTAAAATTGTATCGGGTGCAAATATAGAATAATAATAATAATAATAACAAAAAAAAAAAAAACCATTAAGCAAACACAGAAGTATTAGAAAAACTTAGATGAAAAAAGAGACATACCACCTTTAGCACCATGATACTTGTCCTAGGCCTCCCGTCAAGTCTGATGGGCAATCAAGAAGCATTGATTTGGGAGTGTTGGTTGGAATGCAGGGACTATCATGGAGCAATAATAATAATAATAATAACAAAAAAAATATACCAGAGAAAAACCATTAAGCAAAAACAGAAGTATTAGAAAAACTTAGATGAAAAAAGGGACATACCAAGATTAGGGTTTGTTAGTTGTAGATTTAGATTTGTAAAAACACCACCTTTAGCACCATGATACTTGTCCTAGGCCTCCCGTCAAGTTTGATGGGCAATCAAGAAGCATTGATTTGGGAGTGTTGGTTGGAATGCAGGGACTATCATGGAGCAAGGAAGAGAAGGGAAGTCTTACGTCTAGGGTTTGAGGAGGGACAAAAAAAAAGAAAAAAGTTTGAGAGAGGGAAGGTTGTAGTGGGTTGCGTTAGAGAAAACCTAGAATGCTTGGCTTTTATCCGGTTTTGTTTTTGAGTGAAATAGAGTTTTTAATTTTATTTTTATTTTTTTAAATTATATTGTGCTGACGTGGAAAATTGTGAAGGCTTCAGAAGCTTCGGTTTTATATATATATAGATGAAGATGCTCCATTCAATATTAATTATAAAGAAATAACATAACATCCATAAAGGAAACTATAAAGTATACGTGGATGTTTATACTTGATAAGAAGTGATAAAAAAAAAAAAAGAGGCTAGCACTAAAACCAAAAGATTAAATATTTGTCATCATATCACTAATCTTCAATATGTAATAATGAGAATCCATGGCAGTGCAAACTCTTCTTTCCAACTTTCTGAAAAAGGCCTTCCATTGCCGAAGTTCCCATGATATATAGTCTTCTTCATTAATTTTGATCTGCATAAAAAATGTATTCTTTATTAAAATGTGAGACATAAATGACTTTTGTATCAAATAAATAAAGGATTTTACTAATGTGTGCCTTTAGGGCACACAATAGTAAATCAATTTTGAAAAAAGTTTATCGAAAAATGAAAAAATTTTAACAAAATTTTCAATTCTCAATAAAACTTTTCAAAAAATGGATTTGTTAAGGCACACATTAACCGAACCCATAAATAAATATAGAAACAAAAGAAGAAGGTGAGAGACAACGTAAAAAATCAACTTCCCTTTAGTATGTATCACCATCCAGGAAATTAAACAAAGGTGGCCAAAAAAATTTCATTAATAAGAAATGATAGGATGGCACGACAAACATGGATGATTACATAACACGGCAACTAATAGAATACCAGTCTCGTTACACTCACCCAGTGATCCTTGAACCCACACCTTAATTAGGTGCCAATTGAGCTAGAGCTCAATGGCCAAGAGATATTTTCAAAAATTCAAAACTCCAAGATGAAGAATAATTGAAAATTGTTTAGCTTTAGAAAGTCTAGAAATCAGTAGTCCAAAGATATATAACTCACACCACTATTAGCAATCATATTCAAATCATAGCTCATAACTCCTTAATTCAGAAACAAACCTGTTAGAATTGGTGTGCACCAACTCTTACGAATGCACAGCTACAAGGACAATCTTCTTCAGAGCACTCCTTAAATGTTTCCCACTCTGGAGGAATAACATTATCAATCCAAATGCAGTCTATATCTGTATTTAGAGAACCAGCCAAGAGTGACCCTCGTCTTCCAATGTCAAATGAGGGATTGAATCTATAACCATTTCGGTTACCGACTGCATATGCAAAATGTTCTGCGTCAAACACTCTTTCCAAAATATATTCCCCATCCCTTTGTGTCAGCTCAAACCATTTTATACCCACTTCATCCATGTCATCCTCCAGCATAATAATGACGTATACAGCTGCTACGTCCACAACCAAAGAAGCGAAATACAACTTCAGTTCATTTGGATCAAAATGATCAGGCAATAATGCAATTGAAGAAACATATTCTCCCAGTCTATCTATATGAAAAATGTGAACTTGACCACTAGTGTCTAGACACAACAGCTTTCCCTCATGTAATACCAAACCACAAACACGTATATTAGTTGCCATATCCGCAGGTACAACATATCTCCTCCACCCCCGTTCTTCAGTGTGAAATAACACTTCCATCTCATCATCTTCGCTATGTTCAGCAAATATAGTTATATTGCCATATTCCAATGGAGAGCTGGAAAAAACTCCAATATGACCAGCAAGCTCCCATGGAACATCATGGAGACTATGATTTCTGCGGTTTACCACATCATAGTAGACGATGTGTCGTCTATAAGAAAATAGCAGCCATCCATCAATAGAATACCCTCTTAATTCAGCTTGATCTAATTCCAACCATGGTATGACAATGTCCACATGATCCCCTTGGTTTTGGATGTTGCAAACACGGAGAAAATTTGATTCGGGGTTGTGCACTATGAGGTAAGTGCCTGGAGTATTGACGGGCGTTATAAACATATTTGTGTTATAAAAAACCTGTAACATCATAAATTAGTCTTATCAAAATAATATACAACATCTAATATATCAACCCAAATGCCAAACAATTACAAAGCTACCCAAATACCTGAATATGATGCTGAAAATCATTTGGATGCAGAAATTTTTTAGGATGCTCATCATGCAACTTATGGATTATAGACAAATCTGCAACCAGTTCCTCACTGGAAATTTTGGGTCCCTATCAATTAAGAAACCATTTTCCAGTTAAGATTGTTAGATGATCATAAACACCAGTATCACCAGCATCAATACTAGAGTAACGTATCAGCTAATAGATCCCAATGACAAGAACTAATAAAAGAAGGCAATAATAAAAAGGGTAAAACTCTATTCCTTAAGTTCCTCTCTTAAATTTATCCATTTGTCCAATTAAAAAAATCAACAAACGGCCTTAAAGCTTTAAAAGACTAAATTTTATAGGAAAATTTTTAAGAGAAAGAAAGTTGTACAGAGATAGAGAGAGAGAAAGGCTGGTTAAGCCATAAAGAGAAGGAGCAGTTTCTGAAGGAGAACATGACCAAAACAATATTATTAAAATAAAGTCCAATTGTAGCTTTTACTGAAGCTTTTCTGAGATTTTAGTGTTGGAGTAATTTGATTGAAGAAGATGTCTGGTTTCCCACATTGTAGATGGGATTATTAACGCTGCGTGTGTTGATTTTTATAATTGGACAGATAGTTGAAGTTTAAGAGGGAATCTCCATTAAAACTTCATTCTATTCCCTTTCACTTAAACTCCCAAGAGAATGAATTTTCTATTCCCTCCATTAAAACTCCCAAATAAAGGAAGGTAAGAATATTTTCAAATTATTTTTTTCATTCTTTTCCATTCCATTCCCTCCTTCCAAACCGTAAAAAACAGCAATTAAGGTAGTATCTAGGCTTTGCCTTGATAAAAATTAAGAATTTTCCCTTCCTGACCAGAGTCTAGTGCGTGGTGTTTCCCTTGAGCACATCTATATTGGATTATTCAGAATGGACCAACATATACTAATGCATATCACGACATAATTTGTCCTTATATTGAATTGAAGTAATTTTTTTTCATAAATAGATCCTATACAGTATATATGTAAGTTTGTCAAATTTCAAAAAAATAAAACAGAGGAAGATACAAATGAAACAAAAACAGATGAATATCAAATATGTAAGCCTAACCTTAGTAATCTTTGACAAAGCATTTTTTTCTTCCTCTTCTTCTTTCTTGTTCATCTTTTCTTTGTTCTTCTCCTTGTTTTTTAAACTTTTGTTTTTTTTTTTCTTCTTGTGTCACAAGAAACTTGATTGAGTTTATCAAACAAGTAAGGCAAGGATATATAGTCAATTTGATTCCCTACATGATACTACATGTGACAGCAAGTGAGAAAACATGAACATGACCAAATTTGGCTCAACTCAGCTTGGGGACCAAAATACCATGACCTAAAATGGCATTTACTTCTTTTTGAAGTTTAATGATTTTAATCGCATGCTTAGGTTCACAGATGATGTACAAGTCTGTAGATATGAAGCCACAACTACTCAGCTATTCAACTTGTTTTATCTAGTGTAGGAGTACCCGTAAACTAAATAATCTCAGTTTTACGCCAAAATTCGGTCCATATTGACTTGGGATCCAACCTCAAATGCTTTTTTTATTGGTAAGTCACTTATGCACTTGGTGTGTCTTGAATCAATACCTCATCCTCCACCTTGCTAATACAATGGCAGTTGGTGCCATTTGAACGTGAACTCATAGGGTGTATCAACTACCCTTCATCTGAAACTGATTTGACATTAACCTTTTTTGGAAATGATACAAGGGAATATGTCACAAGAAAGGAATGCTTCTAGATCAAGATATATAATGATTATTTGTCGTGCTAAATGAGAATGCTAAAGGGTCCAATGCATGTACTTCGGTGACACAAATCTTAAACTGTGAGTTTTCGTGTGCTTTGTTGTATATATGGGGGAACCTATCTCTTATTTGTAAAATTATCAAATATTTTGAATTGTGATTAGAGTCTGTAAGATGTGGCTGTGTTTGTCTTTGCTTGGTGGTAGGTTGAGCTTTCTAAACTTAGTCAATGTGTTTTAATACCTGGTCTCTTTGGCTTGGTATTGAGTGAGTCTTTTTTGCAAAGAGTCATTATTAGTTGGAAAAGCATTTTGAGTAGGAAAATATGAGAAATTTTAATGTTAGAACCTATTTTAGAAGAATGAATATGGGAAGTTTGTATTCAAAACTAAATATTGTACTTGCACTAAGAGCAGAAATTTCGTTTTAATTGTTCTTTTTATTTGTTAGAATTTTTTTGCTCCTTACTAAACTTGCATTATTATTACGATTTGGAAATTTTTAACATTTCATTGTGATACGTCTAGATATGTTTTGTAGAGGAGAAATTATGAAATTTAAAGAGATTCTCAAAGGCATGGTTACTGACAACATTGGACCTGTAGGAGTTTTAAAAACTGAAGCAAGGATACAACTATTTGAATTATGATTTTTTTTTTGGGGGTGGGGGGATTTTTAATTTATTTATTATTGTTGATACCATTTACTTTGAAAGTTCAAATATGTGTATAAACACCCTTGAACGTTTAGCCCCCAATTTACAACGTAACCAATTCAAGCATTATATCAAACAATTAGTGTGCGGAAAATGAACATAAGCTATAATATAGAATTGGAAAAACTATCTAAGCCAAATTAAAATCACAACCCACAGCAGATAATAAAATGCAAAGATAAAAGGGAAGGAAGATGCAAACACAAAGACAACACTCGATGTGTTATCGAAGAGGAAACCGAAACCCTCGGCGTAAAACCTCTCCGCCGCCCTCCAAGCGGTAAACAATCCACTAGAAAATGTAGTTGGGATACATGGACAGCAATAGACCCTCCAAGCCTAATCTACCCGGTGCACCTAAGCCCTCCAAGCTTCTTGCTCCAACGAGGTTGTGCCGAACCTTTTTCTTTTCTAGCTTCCCGGATTCCGCTACTAGACCGTAGCATCAACCAATGTAGATTGGTTCATTTCTAACTGCTTCCCAGAACACCAAACAGCCCTCTCACAGTGATGAATATGGTGAGAACAAGGTTTTGGTAAAATGCCTCTCAAGGGTTTGATAATGGAGAGGAAGAGAGTTGAGGAATTTGAAGAGACTCTAATGTATAAATTGTAGGTGAATCAATCTCGTTTTACTCTAGGATTTCTCTCTCAAAATTCTCTCTGGAAGCTCTCTTTCATATGTGGGTATAAGGGGTATTTATACTGAAATGAGTGAGGAATGTGAAACGTCAGATTTTACAAAACAGGGGTGGCTCGCGGTTTGGCCTCGCGACTTAACTAAGTCGCGAGACCCAGTCGCGAGATAACCGTATGGCCAGTTGT
Source organism: Quercus lobata (assembly GCF_001633185.2). Taxonomy (NCBI): domain Eukaryota; kingdom Viridiplantae; phylum Streptophyta; class Magnoliopsida; order Fagales; family Fagaceae; genus Quercus; species Quercus lobata. Next base: position 7,213,995 of record NC_044909.1, on the reverse strand, counting down.
CCTGTTTTGTCTTGTAGTGCCCAGCTAGCATAACTGTTCACCTTTTGGCACGCTTGGCACGTGTGCTGCATCTGGCAGCTTATAGCTGCGAGTCACCCGCGAGATCAAGCCGCGAGTCTCTGTTTTCTTACACACTTTTGAGCAATCAACACTCCATCTCACTCACTACCCTTACAACAAACCCACCTAAACACAGGGTTACTAAATGCTGAAATACAAGCAAATTTGGCACGGAATAAAGCCAATAAGATGGTTGGTTAAATTCAACCTCACATACTTTGATTAGTTTGTGGTATTAACCTTGCATCTTGGTCATATTATTTTGCAGTAAATAGATATTCCATATGAAAGTATCCGTGCCAATTAATAGTTGTAAACAATATTATACAGTATTACTATCACATTTCTGTAAAAAAAAGAAAAAAAAAAAAAGAAAGTTAACTGTGCCAAATTTACTTGTGCACCTAATTGTATATCCATGAACTTGCATCTTATTTGCATACAACTCTAATAATGCAATAATAATTTATTATCTAATTAAGGACTACATATTGTCGTCATTTACAACTTTTTACTATAAGGTATTTAATTTGAATGGCTTGGAAACACTCTGCCATCTAAAATGATAAAATAATAGCTAATCTAGCTCTAAAAAAATAGCCATAGTGACATTCTAAACTAGCTATCTTTTTAGAGCTAGATTAGCTATCATTTATTCTTTGTACACTGTGTCAATGATATAATAATATGTGCATAATGCGCTAGTATAAAGCTAGTTTAATTAAATTTGAAGCCATGCATTCCACAACAATCCTCTGGAGATTTGAATCCGCTGCAAACTCAATAGCTCTATATAAAGTCTGGGCATAGCTTTCTTCTAAGTCAGTTCTGGGTTCAAAGTGGTCACATGTCACACCAATGCAGAAACCTTCATAAAAAAAATGGGGTGCGAATGTGACTATAAGGACTGGGAACCAGTGAGAGAGTAAGAGGAAACTAGGGGTAAAGTAAGGATGACATTTCAGGAATATCAGGGTCCACCGTGGTTTTTCCTAATATGCAAATGCTATATTACCCATTGATGGAACATGAAACCAAAACCCAAACAATAGGTGCAGTGGTGCCCTGAACCTTCTCTGTGTTTCTCAATAGACCTCCATAGCCACTGCATACACAGAGAGATAAAAGCAGGGATTGCAGAAAGACCAGAAGAAAAGGCAAAAGATTAAGAAGCTTCAAAAGGGAAATCCTAAGTTCCTAACATGACCAAAAAGGATTTGTAGCATTTGTGCTGTTTTTTCTTATTAATTTACACTTTTGAGCTTGATAACTTTTCACCTTTTTAAATTTTTTTCCCCACTCAATTCATTGAAATGGCTTTTAGGTCTTTGTGATAAGGCCTCTTGATTGCAAAATATGAGTTTTTTTCCCTTGTTTTCTACAGTTTTATCGGCTGCAGCATCATAATTTTTTAAATTAGTGTGTTTGTTTGTTTTGTTTTGTTTTGTTTTTTTTTTTATTGGAAATTTTGAGCAATTGTCCAAAAATATGTAAACCTAACAAGATGTGATTTGCAGTTTGCATTTTGGTATGGGATTGTGATTTCAAATATCAACTATGATATATACCATGCCTTTTCACTATAAGTTTGGAAACGCATCTATTTTGCATATTGGATACTGATGCAAGTGTATAATTTGAACCGGTCAATTTTATCAACACTTGCAACTTTTGAAGACAGAAGTAACAAATCAATAGGGCACAGAGTGTACACAGCAAAATCTATTGGAGTCTTCAGCATGTTTTAATCGTTAATTAATAAATCACAAATGTTTTAAAAATGTATTACCTTGTATTTGTCCTTACCTTCACTACCTCATGAGTAATAAAGTAAGAAAGAGCGCCTCAAATATGTCCTAGAAAAAATGAAAAAGGTTTTAGGTTTTGTGAAAGTAGATATATCAATGCAATATCTTTGAAAGAATTATAACTCAGATAGTGTGGGCAATTTACAGATCGTGAGTCATAAACTTAATAGGATCATAAGCAATGTAATTGGACTCATGATGGCAATTCATCTGATGGATCCATTGACAGATGGATACAATTCATGTAGAAATATTGATGCAATTCTGGTGCCTTTTTTTAAAAAAGCTGTCCTTAGTGTGTAAGGCCCGTGTAAAATTTCCAGGGGTTTTGGGGGGCACATCATACATGTATCTGACCATCTTGTTTTCAATGTAGATGTCCTAGATTTTGGCCCTGATTTCCTACTTGCAATACACATTTGCATGATATATATTGCTGGTGAAATACTAAAAGGTAGTTGTTTTTGTTGTTTATTTCCATATGGAATTTTACTCACACACACATATATGGTAGTGGAAAGGGACAACAATGAACATACAGGAAAGAGAAGCGAAAAAAGAGAAAAGCAAAATGATATTGACACTGGCAAAGCTGTTCGGAGCAATATCGGAGCTGAACGTGGTTTTTACATACTATACTGGTATATTGGAAGAGCTTTACATCTAAAAGAATCTTTGCTTCTCTATATTGGTTTTTCTTTTCTTTACTTTTATTATTATTATTACTCTTAGCAGAAGTAATAAAAATGGACATGTCAATTAAGGAAGTAATAGAGAGTATGACTTCAGATAAAATAAAATGAAGGAAATAATATATATGTCCAACTAACGAATTTGTTGAGGATCCATAGCTGACCCTAAAAAATTTGGGACCTGCGCTTTGTTGTTGTTGGATCAATCAAAGCAATCAGAGAAAGAAAAATAGAAATAATTCAGGAAAGAAACACTCTGACCGGAAAATGTGAGCAGCTCAATACAGTGGATGGAGTTGAATTTGATGACCAATACGGTGCTTTCATAGATTTTTAGGATTAGATGATAAATGCTATGCCATAATCTTTTCAAAATGAATCATAATTAAGGCAAAATTTTCTTAATGGATTCTTGCTGCCTAGAACTATATGATTTTGCAATTTCCCCATTCATCTGATCTATGTGATTTCAACTTCTCATATATAGTGCAAGAAAACGATTTATTTATTTTTTTTTGGGTATAAAAGCAATAATGAAAAAGATCACGACTATAGAAAGAGAAAGGATCAATGTTCTAGATGTACAAGGTACTCACAGAAAGGTAACAGAAGAACTTAGGCCACCAACAATGAAAATTATTGAACAAAAAATGCCAGAATCTTCCTAAATCAGATGTTAGGGTTATCTACATTATCCGATTCCACTGTAAGCTATACCATGATGGTGGCATTTGCAAGCTATAGTTCATTGCTGAAATTTGATTAAAACAATTAATTACTAAAGTTAATATGGACAACCAGTTTTATTTTGAGGATAATTCTAACTGTATTTTGCTACTCTTAATTGATGGTTAAGGTTCATTTCTTTGTTTTCTTGTTAGAAACTTCATGAACTGCAGAATGGATTGCGGAATACCACCAAAGTAGAACAGGGTTGATGTTTCTGCAACAAGAAATTGATGACTTTATGACTGCTCTTGAGGCACAGCTAGAACAGGTATTCTCCTCTGTTTTTTTTTAGGGTTCTTTGTGTCCATCATACATGAAGTAGTCTTTTTTCAATAAAGTTATTATTACCTACAAAAAAAAGAAGGTATTCTGCTCCGCTGTATCTCTGTCAGTGATTCTTAATTTGATATTCAACCATCATGCCTTATAATTATGCTATCTCTACCATCATTATAACGTTTGCTCCAAAAGAACAGTTTCCTAATTGCACTTGTACAAAATATTCAGTGGCTCAAAACTTCACAAAGTTATGTTCACATACACATGAATATATGTGCCTGAACAAAGTACAATTTTCATAGTTGTTAATTTGATTATAAAGACATTCAGATGGCTGATATACTGAGCTCTTTTATTACATTTGTGCAAAATTTTCTTTGCAGGGGAATGCTTGTTGGTTAAATATATGCCACATATTGCAGTATCTAACCTTCGAATGCAAGACTAGCATTTGAATTTGTAAAAGGGAAATGTACACTTGCATCCATCGCCATGTATCAGGTTGATGTTGATCATGTGCTGGTAACATTAGAGATTCATGCGTTTTCATGGAAAATTTTCTACTGTTCCCATATTGAGAAGGTGTCTATTATAGAATTGGTATCTTGCACAATAATAATAAGTTTGTGGTCCTTTTCTTTTTCTAGTATTATCTATATGAGGCTCACTCATACTTTAGTCCTAGTGTCCATTTATACTTGTACTTGAACAAAAAAAGAGATTTTAAAAAGTTGTACATGAACAAAATAAGCTAAAAAGTTAAATGAAAAGGGTCTTGCAAACAGACATTAGCTCATCTTATTTTGGTACGTACAGGAAAGGAAAGCAAGAGAAGCACAAGCCGCTGAAGGGGATTGGACAGTTGTTGTACTTCATAAGGAAGGAAAATGATAGATCTTGAAAGTGAAACCACTGTGGGCTCTGTAGCCAAGGCTGTTGCGAAAGATAAGTTGGCCAAGAAGTAGCATAGAGAAGTTAGGCTAGATTTCTACAGCTTTCAAAGAAGGGAAGCCCAGAGAGATGGTATGATGTATCTTATTTAGAAAATTTATTTCTTTTTCTTTTCCTCATAAAATTATTTGGATGTATGTTTAAAACGCGGCTATAGACCAAATGAACCTATAGCCACGTTTTTAGGAACTACAGCCGCCTTTTAAAAACGTAACTTTAAATTAGATGTTTACTACCCCAAGTTTCTGTTGCTAAAGGAACATTCTTCTCTTTATTAATTATTATGTATGATTATGTTGCTTCAGCTAAATCTTTTCCTTTTTCTATTTTTATAATTAATTTTTCATTTTTAATTATGATGATTTCTAATAGCAATTATGTATAAAAATGACATAGTTAGAGCTTGTAGGGTTAGTTATAAAGTTTCTGAAGGCGCCTGAGGTGAATGTCATGTTGTCCTTGGTAAAAGAAGTCAAAGGATAAAGTTTCGTTGTTCGTAACAGCCACGCACATTCAAAAACTGCATACCGTGTTTCACTTGTCTTTAGGCCTCCAGGTATACTTGCAATGTAGTTTGTCTCTGTTGTACACTACAGGAATAATCCAAGTCAAACATTTTTTACATTAAGGTCTTTAGGCCTCCGAGTGTACGTACTTGCAATATAGTTCATCTCGTTGTTCGTAACAGCCACACACATTAAGGTGTTGAAACTATAATTGTAATTAAAGGTGTTGTTTGAAATTTAGTTCAGTGAATTCAGTAGATATGGACTCAGTACAAACACGTCTCTTAGTGCATCATTATCATGGCATATGGTTCCTAATATGAATATGAGATGTATATTCAACACATTATCGGCCTGTCCTGGCCTAATGATAATGTGTAACAAGCATGTTGCTGATTCCATGTCTAATTGGTTGATTAATGTAATATGAGAAAATATATTATAACCCACATAACGTGCATACATATTTTTGCGTGTATGCGTGCATACAATATAGAATATATGAATGTGTTTAAAATAGGTTCTTTGTTTCCTTTTATCCTAGGAAAAATAATTATGGCATATGCAGTTGACACTTACCAATTAATTTATCCTTTCCTTATTTTTCTAAGAGAGTAAGGGTCCTAATGGATGATTCTTGGATAGGTTATATATATAAAATTGGGAAATTATTGTGTACTTCCGGAATACCATAAATGCGTATTCCCTCCTCTCACATGAATGGTGGGTCTCATTAATTAAATTCATGGTGAGATCCACCATTCATGTGAGAGGGAGGACTACGCATGAATGGTACTCCGAGAATATCTAATAATTTTCCTATATAAAATTTATTGATTGGGTGGTTCAACTGATACATGGCATATATTCTTCATTTCCTTGCAGAGATCGTGATGTTATGAAACAAGTTTGAGCGAATAAAAGCGTATACAACAACTGAGAGCTGCTGCTAGGAAGTTTCAACCTTACTGAACAAGGCATGGTACTAAGAAGTAGGAAAGGCCAGCAGCTGAAGCAAGAGAAGAGGTATCCTAAAAGTAAACAAGTTTGTAGTCCTTTTACATTGGCTAATTAATTAATAGAGAAATGAGCAATTAATAATGCAGAGATTTGTGGGTTCCAGTTAGCTCAACTGGTAAAGTCTCTGATGGTTGTATAAGAGATCTGGGGTTCAATCCCCGTCTACACCAAATCTGATTGGTGTCTTGGTCTGATAATAAAGAGCTATTATCAGGAGTGGACGCCATAGGTTGAAACTCTCTCTCAAAAAATAAAAAAAAATAATGCAGAGATTTTTGGACCAGATTTGCAATGTGAGTTAACCTAGTTCATAAGTTGGATTAACAGACATCATCCAAATCATGATATCTACTCACATGTGATGTCATTATAAAGATCAAGATGTAACATTTATCAAAGTTAACTAGCTGCAAAATGGATTCGATTCTAGTGAAGAAAATTGCCTTTCTATAAACAAAATTGTCAATCACAATGCTTACAACTAATTAAACGTTCCATCTTTGCAAAATCCCAATGACAAAAACATAAAGCATTAAAATAATACTAAAATCCTGTCCAAGAAAAGTAGTTACTTCTACTTCCAGTTCCAATGCCAAGAAGATTTGCAAGCTCAATTCCTTGCAGCACGGACATAGATGAAAATTCTGAGTAGGCTGCACCACTTCTTGGTCTACACTCTCTTTCTAGACTTTCGAGATTTGACCCCAAGTAGTGTTCTCCAAACCTCTGGTACACGAAATTTGCCTCTCAAACCAGCCTGGCCAAGAATCCTATAGCCCTTGCCATATCCAGCTCCTAAATCAGTCTGCTCAGGTTGATTTAGAACAGACTGCCATGGCTTTCTTAGACTCTCACGCATGCTTGAATTCATCGCGTAAGACAAAAAGGCATTAGTAGAAATCATGGGTCTCGGAGTCGGAATCACATGAAATTTGACAGGCTAAAGCAAAATGGTTTTCTGAGTAATAGTTGTCGTTTTGCCACGAGGTATCCCTGAAAATGGCGAATTCCTTCATTTAAGCCTCGAAAATTGCAATTTTGTTGTTTATAGTAATTTTTTTTTCCTTAATAACTTTTTTCTCAAAAGTCAGAATAATGTCCCGCTTGTTTTGAGATAATCCTCAGGGTCAGTAGTTTATGATTTTGCATTTAACTCAATTTTGCCATTTTTGGTAAATTTTGGTATTTTGTCATCTAATTGCGTAATTAGTGCAAATTAGGGTTTTAGACGTTTTTCTCAATATTTATGTGTTTTGTAGTCGTCAGAGGCAGATTAGACTATTATCAATAAACACAAACGTTTTGTCAAATTTTCTTGGGTGGATTCCAGTTTTATCACCTTATGGATTTAAAGAACCCCTCATGGATTCGAGATTTACTACCTAAGAACTAACAGTTTAGTTTTTGTCCATCAAATAGAGCATCAAATGTGCTTTCTTCAGGCTTCCGCGACATCACAGGTACTCCAAACTACACCCTATTAGCCAACTTTCTCATCTCGGTTATCCCATACTATTTCGTCCTATTTCTTTGTCATTGGCCACCCCTTTTCTTCTTCTTAGAATTATAATCAAGATTAGGAATTGGGAGTGGTTTAGCTAGTCTTGCAGGAGGAGCCTCTTGAAACTTCTCAATCTTCTCACGTATCATATCCAACGTTTTCCTTCCCCACTTCCGCATTAGATCTCCTTTAGCTAAATCCACACACACCACCAATGTTGCTTTTGCAACTAAAAATCGACCAATGCACCTATTCAAGGAAGGCGGTGTGGTCCGATAAATGTCAATTTCCACGAGATAAACTATGGGAGATGTTTTCACATTTGAAAAGCCTAGGTTTGGGTTTGGGTTTTTAAAGCAGGAGTATTTACCAGTGATGAAAGACCTATAAGTTTTGCAGCGACAACGTTGCCAACAATGGTAGGGAGATTGGGTGTAATATATGTTGGAAATATATGAGACTAATTAACAAAATCAATAGAGTAAATTCAAGAGATTAGAGGAAACTTATCGATGATAGAGAGAGCCGAGGCGTAGAACTCAATCCACTATCCTAAGAAGTGATTTTGCCCCACTGGATTCAATTTATCCTTGGTACAGAAATGGCTCCGACGATCACCCCCAGGATTCAACGGCAAGCTATGGTTGTGTGCACTCATAAGCCAAAGCTTTGAACTCGTACTAATGCCCACAGAGATTGAAGGAAGAGTAAGACACAGAATTAGAAATTTTTGTTGATTTTTCGTATATGTTAAGAGATATCCTTACCTCTATTTTTATAAGTATATAACAAGGTTGACTAAAACATCTTTGGTGATAGGCCACAAACTGAATGACCCCTTGTGATAGAAATTAATTAATTAATTAGTCAAATCATTAATTAATCAATTTATCATGCAAACGCGTGGTAGCACAAACAAATCACCAGTAAACTAATTATGCAACGGAAAATAAATAATACGGTGATTTGTTTACGAATGGGGAAAACCTAACGGCAAAAACCCTACCAGGTGATTTTCAGGTCACCACTCCCGAAACTCCACTATTATCACAACAAGCGGTTATAAGTAAAGGAATCCCAAGTACCTTACCAACCTACAGTTGAAACTTGTTCTGTAGTGACAATTCCCCTTTCTAATGCACGGCTCCCAAGTACGTGACTAACTCCTTTGCATGAATCCCAATACGTGACTAACTCCACGGCAACCCTTTGATTGTTGTAGTTGATTTGCAGTAGCTTCACATAGAAACACCAATAAGATCTTCAATGTTGGTGCAAGAGACTTTGCTTGGTTATAGAACCCAAAAGCGTACAAGAAACGTAACAAGAACTCTTTCTTCTGTAGGAGGAGGCCAGGGTTTCAAAAATAAAACCTTATGAAGCTCTCTAGGGTTAGGTTTTTTCTTTTTCCCACCTCCTTTAAATAGGAGCTTAATGGGCTCTCCTATTCCAAATAGGTTTACACAAACCTTGGGTTTTCCTAGTCTAATAAGGATTATACAAACTCATAAACAAATAGCCTTTTAGAATAAAAACATTGCTGGCTATTATCTGAAAACCCGTAAGCTCGATCGATCGAGGAATCTGTCGAGCTTTAATGAATCTCGACAGATCGAGCTTCTGTCGAGGAGGTATCGAGACTTGCAGATTGCACTTTTCTTGAGCAATTCTTGAGTAATCTTCATGTCTTCAATTTAACCACTTGTAATGATCATCTTGAACCTACTTAGATTTACCCAAATACAAATAAAGTGCGTTTTGTCAAAGGATATGCCAATTATATAAAATATGTCCCCAACATTTGGAAATTTGCCGTGATAAATGCCCCCATAAATTTCTCCTTTTAAACTTTCCTTTCATAGTTATAGAATTAAAGGTTGATTGCTGGTATTTGGGATTGTGTTGAGCTAAAGGAAAGAGCATGCTTTAAGGTGAAATAAGGAATAGATGAGAGAAATTGGTGGACCAAATGATCTAATGACAAAGGGGAGAGTTTAATACTCACCTACCCTCACGTGAAGTCAGTTTGGGTCTTAAATGACCCAGCTTTTATTCCTTAATTTATTTTTCCTAATTTAATTTGAAACTTTTCCAACAAAATATCCCATTCTAGTTTCCAAAAATCCTAATATCCTTTTCCTCAACGAATCAAGAGCAATAAGACACTCACAGGCATGAATTGTCTCTGTTAAGGGTCCGTTTTGATAGAACTTATTTTGCTGAAACTGAAAACTGAAAACACTATAGTAAAATAATTTTTAAATGTGTGAATAGTATCGTGAGACCCATTTTTAATGAAAAAGTTGCTGAAAAGTGAGATTTATGAGTCCCGTGCACTGTTCACGGGACCCACTAATGTGCTGAAAAGGGTTAAAAAGTCAAATAGTGTGGCTATTGTTCATGAATAGTACATGAACAGTAGCCGCACTATCTCCTTAAACGCGTGCCAAAAAAAAAAACTCAAAACGCCAACGCCAGACGTGTATCTAAAACCCACCTAAATCTTTCTTCGAAAAAGTGGTTTTCCACTGTTTATTGAGGCGGTTATATATTGAAACTACAATTAGAATGGCTGGGATAAGTTTAAGCCATTACCTTGGAAATCGATTAAACTCATATCTTTTTCGTTACCGATCTTCTTAACGGCTCAAGCGTAATCAATAGGGTCTTGAACAATAGATTCAAGTTCTGGGAATTTGTTTCGGTACTTGTTAGAGGCCAAGAGACAAGATATTTTCAACTTTGGATGTAATATCTTCGAACCCTTTTTCGCAGGAAAAAGATAGAGATTCAACGCTCGGGCTTGAGAGTTGTTGTTGTTCTTCTTCATCGTCATCATCAAGTTCGTTCAGATCTTCCATGAAAGCAAAGTCGTCATCCTCAAAAAGAATATCTTCCATTAAAGCAGCGTTTTGATCCTCAAAAAGAATTGACATGATGATTAGAGTTTCTCAGGGACAACAGTTTGTGTTCCTCAGGCTTGTAAATTATATTAACTAGTCGCTAACCCATGCGATGCACGAGAAAACTATTGATTATGAAAAAAATTTCAATAATGAATGAAGAATTTAAGCTATTACTTAATTTTTTTTATTAAAAAAAAAAAAAAAAAAAAAAAAAAAGTTTAAGCTATCACCTATGCAATTTTTTTTTGTGCATTTCAGTTAGACTTTAGACAATAATAATATGGTTATTACTTCTACTATTTTTGGGCTGAAATAAGTTTTTTTTTTTCCTAAATTGAAATAAAGTCATTTGTTTACTACTTTTTTTTTATGTCAGAATTTATTTACTGTTATTATTAAGCTAAAATATTTAAAAATGATTATCTGATTATTTATTTAAAAGAAATATTTTTATAAAATGTTGTAATGGCAGTTTTGTGAATAATAAGGCATGTGATGGTGACATAAATGTCATCTCTCTCTCACTGTTTCTCTTTCTCTCTGTTCTGCGTTCTCTCTACCTTCTCTCTTCCTCTCACTTCAGACTCCTCTGACCTCTCTCTTCTTTTTTTCTCATCTCTCTCTCACACTCTCTACTCTCTTCCTCTCACGACTCACGGTGAAGCCTCTCTCTTCTCAAGATCAGCTTTGGGTGGGTGGGCTTCAGGTGGGCTTCAGATTGGCGTGGGTGGCTCCAAATCGGAGTGGATGGCTTCAGATTGGCGTGGGTGGCTTCAGACTGACATGGGGTCGTGGGTGGCCGTGGGTAGCCGTGGGGTCGTGGGTAGCCATGGATGGCCATGGGTTTTGCTGTTAGTGGGTGTTTCTGGGTGGTTGGAATTTCAAAGGTGTTTTAATAGAGTTTCTGGGTCGTTGGAATTTCAGAGGTGTTTTAATGGAGTTTCTGGGTGGATGGAATAAGGAGGAAGATGATGAAGAGGGAGATGGGATTATTTTGGGGTTTTTTTTTTTTTTTTTTGGGGGAAACTTTTGGTTTGGGTCCATGCTTTGGTTTTGTGCTTACGTTTACTGTTTTGATTTGGTTTTGGATTGTGCTACGCTTGTGATATAGAGGAAGATGGGAGGAGAAAGAGTTGATCGGGTTTTTATAAGGAATGAGGAGTATCGGGGAGAAATAGTTATTAAAATCAGAATTTTTGTTTTATAATGCTGATATTTAAAAACAATGATGATGTGGAAAATTATGGGAGCTTCTACGGCTTTGGTTATATATATATATATATATATATATATAGATTATAGTCTACCTTGCTTTTCCTCTTTTTGACTTTAAATCCAAATCCTTGTAGGTCTTGGAATTTAAAAAGTCAATAACAGCAAGTCCATAATAACAAACTTAACTCAAAAATAAAAAACAAGTCAACAACAACGTAGGCGGGATGGAATCAATGGAGTTTATGTTAGTGTCAATTCTGGTCCTTGTAGACATACCCAACAGTAGCAAAGCCATCAAACTAGGAAAATTTATTAGAAAATTTATTAAATAGTTCAGGAGTATACTACCTTCCTCTCGTATGAGGGTGAGCTCTATGGTGGGTGGAATCCATCCATATGTGAAAGAGAGAGTATACTTTCCAAATATCTAATAATAACCTCACCAACTACACCCACCAGCAAAACACCAGCCAATATGGTACCTTTAACCGCACTTTGCAGTGACGATCACTCCACTCGACCCTCCATGGCAACGGGCATTTAGACTAAATTCATCACAAGGAAAATTTGAAGCTCCAGTTTTCATCTGTTTTCATAATGGCTTCTGTTTATTTGAACATAAAGGATATATATTACCACATAGAGAAGGATACTTTGCATGTCTTATGTTCCCTAGTTTAATTCAAGTTACATCATCTAATGCTACAAACTACGTACCAGATGATACAAATTACCTGTGGGTGTAGATTGGCTGGCTAAGACAATAACCTTTCTTTTACATTTTGGAATTGACATGAAGCCTTGCTCTCAAGAGGATATAGGTCTGCTTTTCTTTGTTATTACCTCTCTGTGGGTGCAGATTGAGATTGTCTTCCTAACTCCAGACGGCTCACTGACTACACTAACAAAATCGACTTGGTATCTTTAAATGCAGTGAATTACAAATACAAAACAGATTCTTGGATTTTGGAACTTGGAAATTACCACTCCAGCAGAAGAAATAGCATTCGGTGTTTGAGTTTTACAATGTTATCATAGACTCATCATATATAAAATTACAATGTTTTCTTAACAAAAATTAAAAAGAAACAAAGTAGTAAAAAATAGACTTTATAATAATTTATTACTCAAACAATTAGTATATTGAAATTTCTATTTGAAAAAAAAAAACACAAGCAGCAAACCTATAAGAGGGAGATGTTGTATTCATAGACATGTAGATTGTGTTTTTATATAAACTGAACTTCTTATTTGAAAAAAAAAAAAAGTATTAACTCAAACTAAAATCCAACCAAACCTATAAGTGGAAGATAGAAGACTTTGCAATGGAAAACCAAAAAAACATAACAGCAAAACACATATTTAAATAATAATAATAATAATAATAATAATAAAAATATCATCATAAATAACGCCAATTTGATAAGTTGGATAAATAGTAAAATATATCTTTTTTTTTTTTTTTGGTGAAAGAGATAATAACATAAACTAAGAAGAAGCAGCAGAAACAGCACACAGTCTGTTAAAGCACAGACCATTATTGTCTTGTGCAAAGAAAACAAAAACGTCCACAGGAGGACTTTCAAAAATTCTAAAATCTAAGTCTTGACATTTGGGATTAAGGGGATTTTGCAAACGTCCACATTCTTCTGTACTACACAGCAAACGTCCACATTAAATATAAAAGATGTGATAAATAGTAAAATATATCTTCAGCCTAACATGCATATTAATCTTACAATGTGATAACTGATAAATTGAATAAATAGTAGGGACGTCATTTCTTCCTAAAAAAGATACTTCCTCACTGGAGCATATTACCTGCAACTAATGAATATCCCTAGCCATTTCTCAAAGACTTTTTACACACTTGACAGATTTTGCAAAATGTACGTACAGAAGAATAAAAGTGATCGGTCAGATAAATAAAAAATAAAAATTATTTGGTATCAATGAGCCACTCTCAGTGCCCTTTGGGAATTGTCGAAAAAATATTTGATATCAATAAGCTTGACAGTTTTTTTTTTTTTTTTGGTTTGCAAATAATCTACCTTTTAGCTTTTTCAAAATAAACTAGCTTTTAATATTTTGTAACATATTTAACATAAAATTTATCAAAACTATTGTAAGGACACGATTTGTAACGAACCGTAACAGTGTTGGGTTCGCACGTAAAAAGGCCCAGACAATATCATTTGTAGAGCGTGGGTTTGAAAGGTTAGGTCTTGGTCACCGGACGGTGGGTTTTTCGTGGTGTTCATACATGGTTCGGTTTTCTTCACCCTTGGAGTCTTTCTCCTAGAGGTGGGCTGGGAGGTTCTGGTTTTTGGCCATTTTTCCCAGCCTCTTGCTTGGTGCACCTACCTTTTTATTATATAGTCCATCTTGGTTAATCCTGGTCCTCCACTTATTGGTCAGGCAGGTGCTTATTTTTGTATCCATCCCCTCAACCGTCCCCTCTAACTTTCTACTAGTTGCGAATATCGAAGTTTACACCGTCCAAACGTCTTTTCTCATTAATCAGATCTGGGCGTTGGTAGATGCATTTAATGCGGAGGGACGCATTTTCCTTGATTCAATCCTACACTCTGTTTCCCTATGGGCCCCCCTTCCACTCACATCCCCTTCAGGGGGCTGTTTAGGGATAGCCCCCACCAAGATGTAGGTCTTCCTATTGAAGCTCTGGAATGCCGAGGACAGGGTAGTTTCTCAACCGTTCCCCTTGGCACCCCGGCCATCGATTATTCGTCCTCGGCAAAATACCTCCTCGGCATGGGCCCTGGGCCCAGATAGAGTTTGGGCCGGATTGTAGACCTCTCAGACCCACAATAGCCCCTCAAAATCCTGCTATCCATCTCCTCGAACGGATAGGAAGGTTTTGATGACATCAGAGATTTGCCAAAACCTGTCAATCCTTGTCACCTATCGGTTCCCGAGGTTTTTCATCTGCCCAAGGCACGTTCCTAGAGCCGTTGGAAGGAGAAACGTGGCCTCATTAAATGCGGGCGGCTTTGTGCTTCCCACGTTCTACGGTATGATGGAAATCGAACGGTGGTGATCTTCTGGTCTCTTTGGGCAGGAAAAGGTGTGCAGTTACCCTAGAAAGTATAAAAGATTTTTTGGAGATGGATCCGTCTCTTCAGTTCTGCACTTAAGAATTTTAGTGCGTGTATTCTGGGTTCATCTGAACTTCCGCCCAAATTCAAGTCTATCTCAAGCACATAAAGCCTATCCGAAGCGTAATTCTTCTCTTATGTAAGTTCCCTACCTCCATTAACTCGTGCTTTTTCTTTTCTGAGTTTATTTCTCTTTGGCTCCCTTTCTTTCCTGTCGCGGGTCGGGTTTGTTTTAATAAATCACAAGGATGACTAAATTAAGATTGAGGAAGTTAGTTGATACTGAAGAGGCGATGAATAAGTTCATCGTTGATTATAGGATTCCCCCCAACGTAAGTCTGGAGCACTGTAAGATGGGGGAATGGCACTATAAGAGGGGAACGGGCTCGGTGGTAATTCCCGTCTTCGCCTTTGTTGAGGGAGGTATGAGAATCCCTATGGGGCCAGTGACGAGGGGTTACCTTAGACATTTCCGTTTAGCCCCCACCCAGTGTGCCGGCAACGTTTTTAGGATTCTGGGGTGCGTGGACGCTTTAAATGAGAAGATAGGGTTAAGACTGACCCATCACGACGTGAACTGGTGCTATAACCTCCAAAAATTGAAGGGGAAATCATACTACATGAAGTCGAGGGACGAGAGGGTTCGGTTAATCCAGTGCCTCCCTGACTCCAACAAGGGATTGAACAAGGATTTCCTTATCATCTCTAGAGAATGGCATGATGGCGATCCGTGCCCCATAGTAGAAGGAGAACCAGGTGGGGTACTGGGAACAGAAGGGGGATTACCCCTTACACCATTCTAATATAATGTTGTTCGGTGACTAACTATGCATACATGTTTGTCTTTTTGTAGATCCACATGCCCACACGCGGCATTTTCACTTAGTTAATCGGGCGGACTTGGAGACCGTTTTACAAGCGGCAGTTTTCGTGAATGAAAGAGATGGTCAAGTCCGAGCAGCTCACAAAATACTAGGGTACCCTCCTGTTCAGAAGTCATTTGGGGACGCAAGGCATGTGATCAGCGCCCGCCGTCCTTGGCTTCCAAAAATTACCGTAGTTGAAATGGGATTTTTAATCTCCCAGGAGCCAGCTGTCCCCGAGAACATCCCACAGGTGGGCCCCTCCTCATCTCATCAGGTTGCAGAGGACGAAGGCGAGCCAGATCGGCCCGAGGAAGGTTTTGAGGTATTTGACCGAGTCTACCAATTCGAGGATCCTCCTGGTGACATAGGTGACCCAGCCTTGTCCGAGGCGGAATTGTCGTCAATAGGCACCTCTTCTCAAGCCGAGATGGGACTCAAAAGAATACCTTTGACCCCCCTTCTCCAACTCCTCGAGGGCCAACCTGGGAAGGATACACAGGAAACACCACACCCCAATGCTCCTTCTCCACCACCTCGGTCCCCTACTATCCAAACCAGGTCATCCTCCACCAAGTCTCAGCCACAATCCACCCGCCCCGAGCTTCCTACTTCCTCCCAACCAGCTCGGCCTCCTCGACCTGAAGGCGCTGATTCCAAGAGAAAGAGGAGCCGCAAGGGCAAGGACGTCATGGACGAGGGAAAATCCCAACCTTCTAAGGAGAAGGTTGAGGCTCCGCGCACAAAACAACTGAAAATTGGACACCAAAGCAAGGGCAAAGAAACTGAAGTCCAAACTTCTCAAGGCAAGGGAAAGGGGATTGAGTCCCAGTCTCTACCGAGTGCCTAGCTTCCTGCCCCAATGCTTCACAGGGGTCCACTACTGGAGACGACCTCTCTGAGGGACCTTGGAGATGGCAAGGGTGGCTACGTGGCGGATGCATTAGGGAGAACCATGCTACTCCCTAATGACATGGATGAACTGAGGAGAATGAGAATGCTGGAGGTTTTTCTCAGCACTAAGAGGTACTTGGGCATGGTAAGATTTCTTGAAACCTAAAACTTTATTAACTTTTGCCCCGGGTTTGTCACTAACTACACGCTCATCTCTCTTGACAGGCTCTCCAAGCAACCTATAGGATGGAGGAAGAGATGAACGACAGGAGTAAGGCGGCCGAGAACGAATGCAAGAAGCGTATAACGACCTCGAAGACTCTCGAAGCTTCTGAGAATGAACTTGCCAAAGTCAAGGATGACTTAACAATAACTACCCGCAAGAGGGATAACGTCTCGGCGGGCCTAGTTAGCGCCCAAAAACAGGTCAAGGACCAAACAAAGCGTGCAAAATACGGCCGAGGATGGCGGTTACAATATGGGAGTGGCCGAAACCCAAGCCACCCTTAAGGCGCAGATTCCTGGAGTGTGCAGGTTTTACTGCTCCCAGGTTTAGGAAGAAGCATTGAAGCAAGCTGGGGTGGATGCTTCATCTGATTTGTGGAAGGCGGAGAGCATAGTCTACCCCGCGGCCATCCGCAAGGCCACTTCTACCAGCTCCGTGGCTACGGATGACCAACCCAAGGAAGAGGTCACCCCGTCGGAAGACTTACAGGCCAGCGGTTCTTCTAACAAGGCGCCCAAAGAGGGAGAACTTCAGGATGTGATAGTGATATCCCAGCATATGAATCCCGAGACATCTAAAGAGGTTACTGAGCCCACGGTTGGCATTCAGGTGTCTAGTACGGAGGAGCCAACCACACTTGCCCAGCCGCCACAGGCAATTCCCCTTACTGTGGTCCCTCAGAGTACCAGTGCTGACCCTGTTCAGCCTTCCCCAGAAGGGACCATCCTTCCGGGCATCGAAACTGATCCTGTTCCTTCCTCTCAGGACGTGACCGACGAAAAAGCAGAAAAGTAGAGGTCCTGGCTAGGCTTTTGTATTCGGTTCTATTTTAACGACTAACTTGTTTCTTTTTATTTCAAAAACTTCCTAATCTATTGATGATTTGCAAGCATTTGAACATGTATATATGAAATCTTGTTTTTCCTTTTTCCTTCTGATTACATCGTTAGCTGCCCTCGTCGATACGCAATATTGTTTATGAATTCTGCGCTGATTCATTTTAACATGTACGAATATTTATGCATGCAATACATTTATCATCATGTTTCCCATACCCTAGCTTACTTGCACCCGCAGAGCCTTTAGACTCATTTCTAACCTTCGTTCAACGAAGATATAGGCACCATTTTCAACATCATGCATAGTAGCTACGTCTTGCTTAGTGCCCAATTTTCTCATCCAAGTAGTTGGTTTCCCCATAGGCTTGAGTCCGAGGACCATGCAATGCCTTGGTTCTGTCCAAAACCTAGTTTTCCTCATCTAAGTAGTTGGTTTCCCCATAAGCTTGAGTCCAAGGACCATGCAATGCCTTGGTTCTGTCCAAAACCCAGTTTTCCTTATCCAAGTAGTTGGTTTCCCCATAGGCTTGAGTCCGAGGACCATGCAATGCCTTGGTTCTGTCCAAAACCTAGTTTTCTCATCCAAGTAGTTGGTTTTCCCCATAGGTCCCCCCGAGGACCATGCAATGCCTTGGTTCTGTCCAAAACCTAGTTTTCCTCATCCAAGTAGTTGGTTTCCCCATAGGCTTGAGTCCGAGGACCATGCAATGCCTTAGTTCTGTCCAAAACCTAGTTTTCTCATCCAAGTAGTTGGTTTCCCCATAGGCTTGAGTCCGAGGACCATGCAATGCCTTGATTCTGTCCAAAACCTAGTTTTCTCATCCAAGTAGTTGGTTTCCCCATAGGCTTGAGTCCGAGGACCATGCAATGCCTTGGCTCTGTCCAAAACCTAGTTTTCTCATCCAAGTAGTTGGTTTCCCCATAGGCTTGAGTCCGAGGACCATGCAATGCCTTGGTTCTGTCCAAAACCTAGTTTTCTCATCCAAGTAGTTGGTTTCCCCATAGGCTTGAGTCCGAGGACCATGCAATACCTTGGTTCTGTCCAAAACCCAGTTTTCTCATCCAAGTAGTTGGTTTCCCCATAGGCTTGAGTCCGAGGACCATGCAATGCCTTGGTTCTGTCCAAAACCTAGTTTTCTCATCCAAGTTGTTGGTTTCCCCATAGGCTTGAGTCCAAGGACCATGCAATGCCTTGATTCTGTCCAAAACCTAGTTTTCTCTATGCGTGGGACCTTGGCTTTAGGGGAGTTAGCTCCTCAGCCAAGCCCCTAGAGTTTATCCATGCGATTAACGCTACCAAGCGTAGCCCCTAGTCAAGAAGCATAGACCTTAGCGGAACCTTACACTAAAACTCTATAACCAATTGTTAGAAATGGCAAAGGAACTCTCTCAACCAACCGTCTATGCCAAAACACAAGCCTTCCCCACAGTGTTGGGTTCGCACGTAAAAAGACCCAGACAATATCATTTGTAGAGCGTGGGTTTGAAAGGCTAGGCCTTGGTCACCAGACGGTGGGTTTTTCGTAGTGTTCATACATGGTTCGGTTTTCTTCACCCTTGGAGTCTTTCTCCTAGAGGTGGGCTGGGAGGTTCTGGTTTTTGGCCATTTTTCCCAGCCTCTTGCTTGGTGCACCTACCTTTTTATTATATAGTCCGTCTTGGTTAATCCTGGCCCTCCACTTGTTGGTCAGGCAGGTGCTTATTTTTGTATCCATCCCCTCAACCGTCCCTTCTAACTTTCTACTAGTTGCGAATATCGAAGTTTACACCGTCCAAACGTCTTTTCTCATTAATCGGATTTAGGCGTTGGCAGATGCATTTAATGCGGAGGGGACGCATTTTCCTTGATTCAATCCTACACTCTGTTTCCCTATGGGCCCCCCTTCCACTCACATCCCCTTCAGGGGGCTGTTTGGGGATAGCCCCCACCAAGATGTAGGTCTTCCTATTGAAGCTCTGGAATGTCGAGGACAGGGTAGTTTCTCAACCGTTCCCCTTGGCACCCCGGTCATCGATTATTCGTCCTCGGCAAAATACCTCCTCGGCATGGGCCCTGGGCCCAGATAGAGTTTGGGCCGGATTGTAGACCTCCCGGACCCACAACTATATCTTTTAAGCTACTAGAAATAAATAAGCATTTCCCAAACTTATTGTAAGGCAATTTTGGTTTTTTTTTTTTTTTTTTTTTTTTAATCTTATTTTCTTACGCAGAAATAATAAAAAATTAAAACCTTATTTTTCAAGGTCTAATTATACTTTTGCCAACTTTTTGTAAAGAACAAGGAGCCTTTCAACTTTCAGTAAAACGCTAATCTAAATGCACTTGCTTGAATGCAGACGGTGAGAAATGCATCAAAACTGCAATGTTGTAGCTTTTACTTTATTTTCTTTCTGTTTTTGGTCCAAATTCAAACATATCTATGCTTTGTCTGCATGTTAATAGTCTCTACATATGCTTGCTAATCAACAGAACATATAGACAAGGAAAAGAGAATAGTTATTCTGCAGCAAAGAATCTCCTAAGCACAAAGTAACCAAACATCTACAGATCCACAATTGCTCATTAGCTGTAAAATCTCAAACTTACGTTCTGGTTTATGCAGCTGAATGAATTGGACTGGGGTCTCGTGGGATGTATAATATGGCATTCTTCACTCTACACAAAGGTCAAAACATTATGCCTCCTTTCATTCTGTGCATTTGTACCTCTCCCCTATGCATGGAGACATCTACAAAAGCGCTTAGCAATTGTTAACTACATATAATATGCCTGAATAAGAAAACAACAAGGACTGTTATATAGAGCAACTTTAGGGTGTCATGCTATCCAAAATCAATATATATATATAAGCAAATATATAAAAGCAGAGACCTATTTATAAAAACAGAGATTTCATATGAGAAAGCATGAGGTTTTACCATGTAGTACATTCTTTGAAATTTTCTTTATTTAGGCTTACACATCAATAAAGTTTGCATGTACATTATAGTTTTTGTTCATTGAATTAACTAATAAAATAAATACATATATTAATTATACAATATATAGTTATACAACAATTATTTATATTAGAGGAATTTAAATGATTATTTTTATATATATTATATAGTTTGAATTCAGTCTTTTATGTTTTGATCACGAAATATACTCAAGAGATGTATCGAGGAAGAATATTCCATAATTGTATGTTGACAGAAATAATTTACTTTTGTGATTTGAATTCTTATGTACTCGATACTTCTAAAGTTTGTTCCTCTCTATCTTTCTTGATGGTCTTTTCCGGCCCTTTGATTTTGTTGTATTGCCTTAGGCATCAATCAAGATGTCTGGACTCTGGACATATCTCTAGACATTGATGTTTTGCAAGATCTTCTCTTGCAACCTGCAAGATCTGCACCCTTCTTTCATCCTCTTTGATTTTTCATTTTTGTTTTTAAGTATTTGATAATATTGTTTCTTAGCAATATTTGTGTTTCAAAATTTGGTCTTGATTTAGAAGTTGCAAGGAGGAACTATGTGCTGCCTACAACAACTCACAAATTCTTGCTTGCTAAGTAGGAATGTGGAGAACAATCTATTCTCTGGAGCTATACCTACAAAATTTCTGAGCGTTCCAAATTTTAGGTGTTGTGGTTTTTTTTGTTATGCCTTTCATGTGTGTGTAGATGAATTGCCTTTTAACATAAATTTGGTTATGTCGTGTATGCCAAATCCTGGAACTAGTTATGTTAGTGCTTCTCTCACGGTCTCTTTTTAATTAATACAAAACTCAATACTTCTCTCTTTCTTTATTTTTAAATTTTTTCCATTTCCTTTTGGATATTAATCTAGTCTGCAATGGTATTATTTTAATTAAAGCTTATGCTGACTTGGCAATCCCAATAACAGTCTTCATGGCAATGGTATTGTTTTATTTTATTTTAACAGTTAACCACATCAGAATTTTTCATTTATTACTTAACGGTCAGGACCATTTTGACATAATACCAAAAGGTCAAAGACTAATTTGACACATTTGAAAAGTTAATAACCAAATTGACATATAACTTAAAGGTTAGAAACCAAATATGTAGTTTACTCTAAAAACAATTATTGAATGATATTTATATTTTTAGTTATCAAAATGATATTTGCATTTTTTTTAGTAAGCATGAAATTAGCTTATCTATATCAGTCACAATATCATGCAATTTTCAAATTTATAAACACATATAGTACGATCAAATTATTACACCTCTTTTATTGTCTTTCTAATTTGTTTATAAAATAGAACACCAAATATTACAATTTTTTTGTTGTAAAATTATTGAAATATTGGAGGAAACTAAGAAAATACACTACACATAATAGAAGGCAATGCAATATGTAGACAACAAAAGATGTTTGACAATCAGAAGCTAGGTTGAAGATTAGCTCTAACAAAGCCTTAAGCCTACCGGTTATTAAGAAAGATTAGCTCTAACAAAGCCTTAAGCCTACCGGTTATTAAGAAAGATTAGCTCTAAGAAAACCTTAAGCCTACCAGTTATAAACAAACTCAGTTCAAACCAAAGGAGTCAATTCCGTACTGTACTAGCCAGTACCGCCGGAATATACCGTACCGGCAAGCAAACCGATACATATAACTCTCCTGTTTCGTACCCAAAAAAATACTGGCCGTACCGGCCATACTGGCCAATTTCGGGCAATACCAACCAGTACTGGCAGTACAGAAATTTTTTTTTTTTTTTTTTAAAGTTTTGTAATTTTTGAATTTTTGTTAGGACAGAATGGTAACTTATTTGCATTAAATTATTAGTATTATTTGTTTTCTTAGTATGCAATGATAACTTTTAAGCTTTCTATTTTTTATATTGTATGTTTTTTTTTTTCTTTTAATTGATACTAAAGTCTAAAACCATGAATAATTAGTTCTGAATTGAGGAAATGTTTTATAGTAAACTTTTATATTTATTATAATATATATATATATATATATTTATAAATATAAAAAATAGCGGTAAACTCGAAATGGTACATCGGTATTGACTCCCTTAGTTCAAACACATCCAAAAGCCCGTCAATGGCACAATCCGGCAAAAACTATCTTCCGATCCTTCTAATAGGAAGATGTGAAGAACCCCACCATTGTCCAAGAACAGTAATTTCATCTCGTGTAAAAGCGCCACAAATATACAAATCCCTTAATTCAACTTCATTCAAACTTGGTATGGCAATATTTATCCCTGTTCGGTTTTGGATGTCACAAACATGCAGAACATCTAATTTAGGTTTGACCACTATAAAATAAGTGCCGAAGTATTGATGTGTAGTATATAATGAGTAAAGTCATATAAAACCTACAACATCATAAATTAGCCTTATCAAAATTATAGATGGCATCTAATTTATTAACCAAATACCAAACCATTTAAAATCTTGTGACTTATGGATACAAAATGACAACTCGTAGCTCTAGTGAGTTTTTGGTTCCCTAATGATCAATTAAGAAAAAAATTTCCAATTGACATGGTTAGATAGATAATAATAAAAGGAAGCAAAAATCATGTTTATTAAAATTTAAATCAACAATTACAACATATCCCTAAATCCTACTATTTGTTTTCACCTTTAGAAAGCCTGGGGCTTGTTTGGTAAGAATTTTTTAAATGTGTTTCCACCATTTAAAAAGCATGGTTAATGCAGAAGAAAAGAAAAACAAGTTCAAGGTTATTTGAAGACTAAATTGATAAGGAGCGCGTGAAAGGTTTTCAATTCTTCAACTCTGCAACTTCCCATAGATTCCTTGATAAAATACTTAATAACAAACTATGAATCTCGAGTGTTAGGGCTTGGAGTTACCTTAACAGGCAACAAAGTTCCTCCCATCTTTAAGCAGCAAGTGTTACTCTTGCCATCGTGGAATCTCCCACTAACGCTACAAATGCTGTGAAATATGCTGCTTTAAAATGCTCAATTAAATTTTTTTTTTTTTCAATTGCACAATTTGACGTATTATATTTGTTTCCCTACTAGAAAAAAAAATATTATTTTTTCTTTTTCCATTTTTAAGTTTGAAGTGTTGAACTCTTTTCTCTTAAACAATATATATATATAATGAAACTAATCGTCTGTGCACCATACAACGACAAGAAAAAGAGAGGTAAAATTAAAAATAATAATAATTTTTTTTTTAAATTTTTTTTTTTTATGGATCAAAGAGGGTGTTGTTCATCAATGTGTGTAAAAGAACAAAATAAGTTGTTAAATTTGGACATTTGAGGCTTTAAGTCAATAAATCACTCATATCATCAGTCAATCTAAAAATATATAAATTTAGAGTTTCAACCTATGACATTTGCTTTTGATAATTGCGCTCTATAAAAAAAATGTATAAATTTACATTGTCACTACAATAATCATGTAAATATACATGTTACTATTCACATGTATATATATTTTTAAATATTTCTCTTATATGCACAAAAAGATAATTTATATATACTACTAATAAAAATATTCCCCTGTTTCGTCTTCAATTTTTGACATACCAAAATATCCTCATACAAATTCTAAAATAACATACCATTTAATTTTTTTTTCCCTACAAAAAACAAAAAAGGTTAAAAGAGTAATATTATCTCGTGTACAAAAAAAAAAAAAAAAACAAAACAAAACAAAACAAAACTTTATTCTCATTTGTATTCAAATGTTTTTTTTTTTTTTTTTGAGAAATAATTACAACATGCTGCTAACTCCGCAGCTTGAATCCTTTCCCCCTTAACCTCCAAGCACTTTGTGCATGGGGAGGTGCCAATTCAGCTACAAGGTCTTTGGCATTTGTATTCAAATGTTTGATATCTATCTGTATTTGTTATCTATTTGAATTCAAATATGTTTATAAAAAATACAAAATACAAAATTACTTCTTCCAAAACAAACCCACGACCTTACTTACCCATTCTCATTATGTATTCAAATGTCTTATTCCTATCTGTATTTATTATATATTTGGATTCAAATACTTTAATTATGTTTTAGGATTTTTCTTTTATCTTCTTCATTCTGCCTAAAACTTAGGATAATATCTCTATCTCATTTTTAAAAATTATTCTATGTTACCTTGCCTTTTTTCTTTTTCTTTTTTTTTTTGTTTTAAAGTACAATATATCACGTTTAAACATTATAACACTAAAAAAATAAAAAATAAAAAAATTATTGTACACGCAATGCACGTGTGATAAGTCTAATACTTATCAATAGACATTATTACCTTAAACATAAATTTGAGTATTCTAATACTTATCAATTTATACTAAATAGACATTACTACCTTAAACAGAAATTTGAATATACCAATACTTATCAATGCAAAGAAGTTAATACCTAATACAAAATTACTTCTTCCAAAAAATATTAAAAGAGTAATACTATCTCACTTACAAAAGAAAAATAAAAAACCTTTATTTTTATTTTTTTCCCTATAAAAAAAAAAAACAAAAATCATAACTCCTAATTTTAAAATGAAGATAAGAGCACCTCATTTTAGAAAACATGTTTCTATTCAGTTTTTATTTTTTAACCATTATATCTACAATTTTTTTTTTTTTTTGCATAAACCACCTAAAAATACTAATTCATAGAGATAAACTCCATGTTTAAAACAATATCACCACGATTGGATATGATTAATTTTTAAAAATAAAACTCACACATCCAGCAGTCTCAATTTCTCTGCGTCTATATCAAAAAAAAAAACTCTCTACGTCATCCAAGTGCATTCCCCAAATTCATTTCCAATATAACTTTGAATTGTAGTCTACCTTGGTATTTAATTATTGTTGCTTCATCATAATTTTGAAAATAAATACTAATGATTTTTTATTATTCTCAGTCTCTAACATTGTTGAATTTTCAGGTGTTTGTGATGGTTTGATACCTGACAACATTGGGGGAAATTGTAGAGTTAAGGATTACTTGTGTGTGTCTTTGCTGGTGTCGTGGGGTAAGTTTTATTAGTCTAAAGAAATTGCTAGTAGCCACTACCTTTTAATCAATTTCACATATTTTTTTAGATTTTCCATTGTCACTGGTTTTGGTTGTTTTAGTCTCATGTTGTCAATTTAAAAATGCTATATTTATTTATTAATTTATTTTAAATGCTATATTTATTAAATGAACCTTATTAAAAAATTTATATGATTGAACTATTTCCCTTCTAATGTCTTTTCTTGGATAGGCTACAACAATTAGATTTGGAGACTCAACAGGCTGGTGGATACTTGCCATGATCTTATATTACAAACTCAATAGAGCTCACAAGCTTCCTTAGTGTTTGGTATTCAATTTGAAGCCTAACGTATTTCACTTAAGGTTCTAAAAATTAACTTTTATTCATTTGCGTATAAATTAAGAGGCTTTTGTTTAAAGAAATAATATGTGATTAGTCCCCTTTGCAATAATTTGTTTCTAATTTTTAATATCTTCATTTTTTTTTTTCTTTCTAATTGGATCATAATGCTCAAAAAAAAATTCTTTAGAATTTTGATTTGAGTTTATGCTATTTTGGGTTATTGAGAATCATGGAAAAAAGTGAAATTTATAATTTTCAAGAATAAATCGTTACATTATTTTTAACTAAGGTGATCCACTTTTTGACTTATTTGCAGGTTGATCAGATGGATTAAGAAGAAAGGCTTGGTTTTTCCTCAATGACATGACATCCTTTTTTCCCCCTTGATGGATTGTTGTTATTTATGTAGTAATGTCGAAAACAAGATAAAAATAAATAAAAATAAAATGCCTTTGATCACGCACGAACTTATAAATCTCTAATGAAAAACAATGAACAAGGCGAATGAAAGAATCAAAGCCGAAAACCCTAGGAATTTCGGTGATTGAAAAATGTATCAACCTCGAATTATAATCAATAAAAAAATTTGCACTTACAAAAAAAATAAAAATAAATAGAAGAGCCTCTAAGCACACACAACACGTGTGCAAAGATGCTAGTGTGTGTTTATAAACTAATTGTCTATGCACCATACAAAGACAAGAAAAAGAAAGGTAAAATTAAAAAAAAAAAAAATCATTTTTTGATGGATCAAATAGAGTGCTGTTCATCCGTGTATAAGCTATTAAATTTAGACATTTGAGGCTTTAAGTCAACAAATCACTCATATCAGTCAATCTAAAAATGTATAAATTTAGAGTTTCAACCTATGACATCTGTTTCTGATAATTGCATTTTATCAAATAAAATGTATAAATTTACATTGTTATTACAATAATCATGGAAATATGCACGTTAATATTAAGAAAATGTTGTTCATCAGTGTGTGTAAAATAGCATAATAATCTATTAAATTTGGACATTTGAAATTTAAGTCAACAAATCACTCATATCAGTCAATTTAAAAATGTATAAATTTAAAGTTTCAACATATGATATCCGCTAATGATGATTGCACTTTATCAAATAAAATGTATAAATTTACGTTGTTATTACAATAATCATGGAAATATGCACGTTACTATTAAGAGAATGTTGTTCATCAGTAAAATAGCATAATAATTTGTTAAATTTGGACATTTGAAACCTAAGTCAACAAATCACTCATATAAGTCAATTTAAAAATGTATATATTTAGATTTTCAACATATAACGTCCGCTTCTAATGATTGCATTCTATCCAAAAAAAAATTATATAAATTTATACTGTTACTACAATAATCGTGTATACACATTATTATTTACTTGTAAATATATTTTTTAATATTTCTCTTATATGTACAAAAAGATAATTTGAGAAAGTAATAAAAATTTGATAAATAAATAAGATTTTAATAAAATGTAAAATAGATAATATATGTATAGGTTCTAGAAAGTGGTCGGATAAAATAGAGAAAATGGGATGTTATGCTAAAACAAACCCAAAAAAAAAAATTGCACAAGCTAATGGAATGTCCTTAGATCGGGTATAAATAACCATCTACAGATTCGACACGTCTACACATTCAATTCGGGTTCGGCAGTCTCTGCAGTCTGCAAGGTCGTTGCCTTGACAACCGACTCAAACGAGATCTATACCTATAAAGATTCGTTGAAACACACTCTCTGCTTTGGCAAAAGCCAAAAGCCTCTTACGATTTGTCGCAATTCTTACAGTACAACACTACAGCCAAAGCCCTTAAACAGAGAGTGGAAAAAGAAAATTCATTTCTGTCATTTTCATCGTACTCAATAGTCACAGCAACATACGCGTAGAATTCCCCTTGGTTTATGAGAGACAGCCAACAAAAAACAAAACCCATCATTCTTTGATGATACAAATGCCAATAGCAGATTTTATTAGATTAGATTACATTCTTTCTTCTCTGTAGAATCAAAATTGCACATAATATATAGTGTAGAAAACAATCAATTATAGGCATCACAACTCACAAGGAGAAAGAGAAACAATCAATCATCATTTCTTCACTCTGAATTCTCCAAAACCCAGGTTGGTTTTCTCAGCTCTTATATTGGTCTTTGATTCTTTTTTTCCTTATTTCTTATTTTGGAGCTGACCCATTTGATATTTATGCAAAAGATTTGTGGGTTTTACTTTTCTTAACTTTATTTTTCAAAGATCATGTTCATCTCTAGTTTAATTTCGTGGGTATTTATTAGCAAGTTTGTTGAATTGTTCTTTTTATTTTATTTTATTTTAGTTCAATTTTTTGGATGAAGGATTGCAGCTAGTACGCTTATTGTTAAAATTTTGTGTGTGTTTAAACATGTTAAGGATTAGCCAGGCACAATGTTCCACAGTGATTCTCTAATGTGTAATATTCTTTACGTTGCCTTGTAGCTAACATGACCTGAGCATTTTCCTTAATGGGTATTTGTATTTACTCCTTGTATCTATTGTTTCTTGGAAAATACTTTCCTTGTTAGACATGGTGATTCAATGACAGTAAAATAATAATTTTCTAATTGTAGCTAGCTGTTATGCGTACTGATCAGTGATCACTTTGTGCCTGGTTTTGTAGTTTAGCATCTTTGTTGTTGTGATTATCATTTTTAAGAGCAGTCGTATCATTGACTTGTAGAAGTCATCACATATGTTCTTATACTGTTTATGCTAGTTTCGTAATTTTTATAACTACGGGAATACACTTGTAAGTTGTAACTAATGTGTTTTTTTTTTTTTTTTTTTTTTTGGGGTAATGATCATTTTCAACAGCCAAGTGTTTGCACCTTTATAATTACTAGCTAGTAGTACTAGATGTTTTCACTGATTGGATGGTTCTACAAATTGAGGGTTTTTTCTTTCATTGAAAACAGGTCTGGTTTGTTTCTTAATAATTGCAGTTCTTTGGGGATTAATATTTTAAAGATTATCATTCTTTTTATCTTTTAGCTCTTTCAGACTTCACTTGTGGATGTGATGCAAAATTGGTCACTGGGTCATCATGTTTGGGAAAACAAAGTTATGACATCTGCCTTTTGGAGTGCAAGAGCTTTGTTGAGATAATAGAATGGCAAAGAAAAGAATAGATGACTATGAACCAGGTCCAGTTCCTCCGCCAGCACCATTGGATCGATTTGGGTTTGTAAAGCGGGAACTTAGTTACTCTCATGATGGTTCGATGAAAGAAAGATCAGCTTATGAATATGAGAGGTTTGCTTTTTCTTTTATAAAACATATAAAAACTTTGTGCTGAACGGTTATGTATGACCAGCCAGTTAAGTTTGTGTGATTTTGATATATAGTGGACTTGTTCACTTACAAGGATATTGAATTTCTTTTTAGGGAGGAAAGAAGGGTTCAAAAATGGAGGAAAATGATCGGGATTGGAGGGAGTGATTGGGCATATTATGTCAAGAGAAAACCACATGTTGTAAAAAGGCGTATAAGGAAAGGAATTCCTGAATGTTTACGGGGTCTCATTTGGCAGTTGATATCTGGAAGTCGGGACCTTTTGCTGATGAACCCCGGGGTTTATGAGGTATGCCTTTTCCTTAGTTTGTCTTGATAAATAACCTTCACAATTATTGTTCTTGTTAGGTGAAGATATATTATTTTTACTTTTTTAGCAAGCCATGGCCATTGCCTGATATATCTCCATGGATTGCATGATTCTGTGTTTGATTCTTCATGATGATTATAGGAAAAGTAATTCTCTCCCCTGCCTGCTCTCTCTCTCGCATGCAACAGGTTAATTGGGAGTGGACTTGTTTATCTTAATTACAAAACATGCATGATATTGTAATATGAGATTATGAGTTGATTTACTGTTTATGAATGGATATTGAAAGATTTTTGGCATAGAGAAATTCACCCTGGCAGATTTTTTGTTTTCCTCACATAAAACTTTTGAGTGATGAAATGTACTCTGGCTCTTTGTCAGTGAGATGAAACTTCTGTGGCAGGTTTTACATTTTCTTTAACCTAGGCTGCTTTTCACGGATAGATTTCTGACATTTTCAAGCAAAGCCATAGCTAGTGGCAGTCGCTGCAGTTTTAGGGTGGATGAGTTGAATTATATGCCAAAATTTCAATACTCTACTTCAGTGCCTAGAAGGCCTTTCTCCGATACTGTGATCCATAATATATTTGTTTTAGTGGCTTTACCCACAAGTTATTTGTGTATTACCATATATGATAAGAACCTTGTTTGCTTTTTGGAAAAGAGTGAGGGTAATATGGGAAATTGAAATATGAAAAGTTACACTATTGGAAAGTTATTCCATCTGTTTGTTTTGTCCATTGTGGGATGTCCCAAAAGATGGCTCTCTTTGAAAATTCAATAGACATAATGTTAATAATTTTCCTAACTTGTGACTTATTTGAAAATTCAATACTCATTTTCATCTAATTTTAGATTAAAGAGAGTAATTTAGAAACCTATATCTTTTTTTCTTGAAAGACTGCATTAAGTGATGTTCTCTTAAAAAGTTGGATTTTCTAAAGATGACCTACAATATGGGACAAAGGGAATATTTTGAGACAACACATGAAAGGAATTTTATCATCTATTTTGAGCTAGAGTATTATAAAAATATATAACTTTGTATGGTACCTATTTATCATCAGGCATATATCCTGGATAGTCCTTCACAGTGGTGAAGCAAGGAAGTTTTGCTTGGGAGGCCAGATTTAATATCAAAAATGAAATTGTACACACACAAACACACACACGCACACATTACATATATACGCAGATGTATATGTACGTGTTCACTTAAGTGTTAGTCAAAAATGTATTTTCATTGATTTTCAGCTAGATACATTTTAATGTTGCCAATTATATCATCTAGATAATCTGGTTTCTCTGCAATGTCCAAACAATTGTCCCTCTTACTTTCCCCCCTTAATAATCTTAGAAAGACTTGAGCTTTGTTCGGTTTTAGTATGCTTCTGACCTGAAACTTTTGTTGGCAAATAAAGAAATCTCACCATTTGAATCTGTGACTTCTTGTTTGAATTTAATACTTAACAATTCAACTTGTGTGACTCTTGTTTTATTATACAATCGCATGTCTGAGATGAGCCTCTGGGTTGTACAAGAAAATATTAATAGTTTGGTTTGTTTAAAATATGATAAGAAACGTATTTACCTTTAATTCTTGAGTGGATGAGGTAGATTAGAATGCAGGCTAAGTTATACACTAAAGAAAAAGAAAAGAGAGAAGGAAGTCAATTTTCTTGGCTTTTGATGATTCTTTAAACATTCTGTATATTTTTTCATTTATTGCTATTCTTCCTCACATGCACTTATTAGCATGACGTTGATAGGATTTTATATTCATGCAGCAACTAGTAATATATGAGACATCAGCTTCAGAACTAGATATAATACGAGACATTTCTTGTACATTTCCCTCACATGTTTTCTTCTGGTAGAGACACAGACCAGGTCAAAGGTCCCTTTACAATGTTTTGAAAGCATACTCTGTTTTTGACAGAGAAGTTGGTTATGTTCAGGTTTGACTCTTAAATGTACCATTATTATTCTATCTACTGTGTGTAACTGTGTATGGAACTGAATGATATTGAACTGAAATGCAGGGAATGGGCTTTTTAGCTGGTCTATTGCTTCTTTATATGAGTGAAGAGGATGCCTTCTGGTTATTGGTCGCATTACTGAAAGGAGCTGTCCATGCTCCAATGGAAGGATTATATCTGGTAAGCTTTTTATGTCAAGAACATCTTTGTTTCTCATTGTTAGAGGTGCACTCAACTTAGGTTGGCAGCTGAAAGAAGCTAGATTATAAGAAAGATTCTCATTCTTTTTTTTGATGAGTGATGAAAGTTTACTAATCAAAAAAGAGAAAACCCAGGTACACCGGTGGTATACTTGAGTAGCAGTACATCAATCTCTCAAATTACAAAGCTCTAACAGATCTAATAAATTTGAACAGGCAAAAGAGTTAAAAGAAAGATTTTAGGCTGACTGCTTGGTCAGTCTGAGGGAATTTCAGTCGATATAAGTAAACTGAGAAAACTATAGTTTAGGAGGAATGATGAAATTGGACATTGGTGTGTCAATTAACTAAATTGGGAAAAGCAGTAAAATTATGAATTCTTTTTTAATTGAAAACTATTCTTGTGTAATGAATTATAATTTATTGCTTTTATTTTTGGTTAAAGGTTAAACCCTGATCCCTACCCCTTTCTACAGATTCATCATCCACTGTACTACATTGCCATTGGTGTGGGATAGTATACTAAAAAATAATATTAATAGGATAAAAGAAACCTGAACCCTAAAAAGGGTTAAGATGAAGAAGAGTTAACCTTAAACCTAAAAAGCGGAGAGAATAAAATTGAGAGAGTATGGCAGTGTGAGAATAATTTTTTTATATATAAGTATGGCAGCGTGAGAATACTTGGAGTTCTGTTGTGCTTTTGGAAGCCATTAGAACTTTAGAGGGTTGAGAAATAAGAGCCAAAGAGTTTGGAGGGGAAAAATGGAACACACCTCCCACTCTTTCTCTTCAAAGTTCTTTTAGATTTAATCAGAGAAAAAGAATGATTCCCAGATAACCAGCTGTGAGATAACTGGAGAAATTGAATAATTCATTGTGTTGATGTTTTGAACCCTGCATAAAAAGGCAAGGGCAGAACCCAGAATTTGTTAGAGAAGCAGTAGATGCTGAGTTTTAGGTAGAGATGGGAAACACTGGTAGAGAGAGGGAGGTGAAATGGGAGAGGGAAAAAAGGTGCACACTTTTTAGTCTTATGAAAATGTTATTTTTCCGTAATTTGAAGTGAGATTGGTTTTTGGTTCCTGAAAATTATGGGAAATGGGAGAGGGAAAAAAGGTGCACACTTTTTAGTCTTATGAAAATGTTATTTTTCCGTAATTTGAAGTGAGATTGGTTTTTGGTTCCTGAAAATTATGGGACAATTCTAATCTCACTTGAAGGTAAGGAGGTTAGCACTTCCATACAAATATTTGATAGCCTTAATGGCTGTTTAATTGTCTATTGTGCATTATTCTGCCAAAGCCCTCCATTGTTTAGACTAGAGTGAAATATATATTTTATTGCTCTGAATCTGTTGTTATATGCGTATTGATAGGTAGGACTGCCTCTGGTACAACAGTATCTTTTTCAGTTTGATAACCTGGCGAGAGAGTATTTGCCAAAGCTGGGGGAGCATTTTACCCAAGAAATGGTAAATCCTAGCATGTATGCAAGTCAGTGGTTCATAACTGTTTTCTCATACTCTTTTCCTTTCCATTTGGCTCTTCGAATTTGGGACGTCTTTCTCTATGAGGTTAGTGGTTGCTAAGATTAAGTGTTTTGCCTTCGAAGCATTGATATTTGGTTAAAACTTGATATATATATAGATATATATCTATCATATTCATTTGCAGGGTGTTCAAATTGTTTTTAAGGTTGGTTTGGCCCTACTAAAGTATTGCCATGATGACTTGGTGAGTTTCACTGGATCTTTTGTCTAGTCAATATTTAAATTAATAGTGTAATTTCTCTTTCATAACATTCTTGTTTTGTTTATCAGATAAAATTACCTTTTGAGAAACTCATATATGCTTTGCGTAACTTCCCTGAGGATGCAATGGATCCAGATACGTTATTACCAATGGCCTACTCGATCAAGGTTCTCTCCCCCTCCATTTGAATGGTTTTATAATGCTTGAATCTGGTATTTCCAGTTGCTTTAAGCCATAATAATTTTTTCTTCACATATGCACTATAACCTTAATGCCTAAACAATTTTTCTGACCCTCTTGCGTAAGGCCACAACTTCAGGCAACTTGAACTGAAATAAATCTTAATTGAGCTTAATCTATCTCAGCCAAAGTGAAAGGTTTTCAAATTTAGGTAAGAAGCATGAAATGTTCAAAACTTACAAGAGACCTCTTGTTATGTAGTAAATTCTAGAAATTGATGCAAGCACAGCAGGAAACATTTGACATCAAAGGCCATTACTTGTATGTTACTGGAGATAGATATGAATAAGTGACTAATCAATAATAAGCTGGAATGGGTATTCACACGGAGATTTCCCTCTCGTTAACTAAGCTTCTGTCCACACTACCCAAATTGAGCCAGCACATCCAGAAAAATTCCAAATAAATCTAGAAATAGCAGCTTTGTTTTACTTTGAAATTTTGAACTAGTTCAAGCCCAAGGCCCCATCCTTTTTTGGGAAAGACTCCCAACCCACCTTAGTTCTTGCACTCTCTTTAGTCAAGCCATTCCAAAAAAATGCATTCAAAATTTTCTCAACTGCCTCAATACCTTCTTAGGAGAATTAGTAAACTTGCCCAATAGAATCTCACAGTGAATAACACTGATCGAAACAGTTGGAGTCTACTGGCAAATAGAAAGTATTTCGCACACCAAGAGTGAATTCTACTTGTGATCTAATCAAACAGAGGTTTGCACTCCTTCCAAGAAAGTCAACTTGAAATAAGAAGAACTTTCAAATACTTTTATTGGATTTTGCCTTAAAATGCAATACACCTAAAATTTTCTGCTTTGCTTCCTCTGTCACACCAGACAAATATACTTCACCTTTACCAACATTAGCTGCCATTCCCGAAAATTCTTTAAACTCGTCAGGAACTTGCTTACAGATTTCCACTCTGCTCTTATTGGCTGCCATAAAAATCATTAGATTGTCAAGCACAAATGTGAAAGATTTACTTTAATGCACTTAGGATAGAAGTCCATTCTGAACAGCACTCTGCATCAGCTTTCTAAAAAGCTCCATAGCCATAGCCATAACAAAAAGATAGGGAGAAATTGGACATCCTTGTCTTAGCCCCTTCTTACATTCAATGTACCCAACCAAGCCTCCATTCTAAGCTATGGAATACTGAGGAGTAGAAATACAAGTCTCGACCCATCGAAAGAGCTTTTCTGGACACCCAATAGCAAATACCTTGAAGGAACTCCATTCCACTAATTTGTACTCAAAATATCAAATTTGACTGTGCATCTAAGCAGCTGATCATCCCTATGATAATTCCTAGTCAGTTCTTCGAGCAAGCAAGAAATTAACTGAAATCTTTCTACCCAGTATAAGAGCTGTTTGGCCAGGGCTAATGAAACCATTGAGGCACATCTTTAAACTATTTGCTAGAATCTTTGATATACATTTGTACAAAGTGTTACAACAAAATATAGGATGGAATTCTGATATTCAAGAGGGGTTTTGCACCTTGGGAATTTAGGTAATAGTTGCATTAGCCTCTGCCAAAAGCTTACCAGTTTCCCGCACAGTTTAACCCAATTGGCTGGCTTCATGGTACCCCACAAGGTCTCCAATCTGAGTCCTGGGATTACTCAAATAAATGGTTCTTGTGGGCGGGTCCTGTACTTGGGATTTTACTTGACAGGGGTGGGTCCACGAAGGGGCCCCGACTTGAAGAGGTTTCTTGTCATCCAAACAAGTAAATAAATAAGCTAATCAGTAACAAATAAATAAGCTAATCACTTCCTTGTCAGTAACCTCTCTTTGAAGAATCTCTTAGAGAATATTTCAATACTTCAATATTGAAAACCAGAATGTGTGAAGTAACTAGATGGACAAGATGGGTAGGATTACAAAATTTTCGTGCAGCTAATCTTAGTAATTTGTATTTTAACTGACTTGTGCAGAAGAAGGAAATAAACGTTTCTATTACTCTGGAAGTTCCTGAAGGGTACTTTCATGATATGTTCGACACTATTCACAGGGCAAAATGTCTGAAGTGCCACTTTAATACACTCTTAAGCTATGTAGACACTTCATATACATCAGATTCGTTAGAAAGGACACTTAGGATCTGTGGAATTTCATCTATATTCCCACATCCTAAGATATGAGGACTAGGTTACTCAGACGCTATAAGACACATTTGCATCCTACAATTTTCCATGCAGGCTTTCAAGTGCTTGAAATGCTTAGTAGTATTCTGTTGGATTTTCTTTCATTATTCTTTTTATTTTCCCCACTCATTTGTGCCATATTTTTTCTTTAATTATTAGGTATCTAAGCGTTTAGAGGAACTGAAGCAGGACTATGAGAAGAAGAATCAAAAGCCAGTTCAATCAAAAGAGTTCAATGAAAAGCAGAAACAATCACAAGAAAGGTTCTTATCATCTAAGAGGAGCTAAGCAAGACTTGCCAATCTATAGCTTCCAATTCTTTTATTCTTTTTCTTGGTGATATGTTGTATGAAGAAACATGTTTCAAACATTGACTGTGTTTCAAACATGCGTTATAAAGCCTCTGAAAAATCACCGCTTACAAGTGAAACCTTTTTCCAGCAAAATTATACTGCTCATTGCTCAATATACATTTCTGAGGTGACTTGTTCATCACTTTCCCTTGGCTGTATGATTAACTCAAGTACATAATTGTTTTCTTTAATTGCTAATTTTCTTTCCAGTTTAGCAAATGGTAGACCAACCGAAGTCAACTTTTGATCATCCTAACCAGCTCATAAAATCATTTCAATCAAAATGGCATCATTTTCTTCATCAACTTTTGTAAGAAAATTATATGTTGGTATGGTCAACATCACAATATTCAATGTATTAGCATGCATTCTATGCTTTGATATATTTCAACTGCTGTCATTCAAAATTGCTGTTTATACATTTTCTGAAGACTGATATCTCTGCTGACTAAGAGCTTAAAAAGGAAAAAGTTGTTCTACTTTATACTTTTCTTTTTTTGGGTCCTCTACTTGAAACCCTTTTTAAGGGCAAGAAGAAACCCGCACTTGAAAAATCAATTTGGATGATATTCTTAGTATAGGATTGTTAGTCTGTTTCACGTTGTTGATGCATCCAAAGAGGCAAACTTAAGACCTTGAGTATTGTTTAGACTTTAGACTTAGCCTGCTCAAATACGTGTTGAATTCATTTAATTTAACATACTGATTACTGATTACCGACCAAATCAAACTTTACAGAAATGTTTTCCTTGTTTTCATTATTTGAATGATAGAATATTATCTTGCTGATGTTTAACACGTTGCTGCTGGGATTCTCCCCATGTGTTCATTTTTGTGAAACTGTCATGTTCATACCATGGTTCTGCGGTGCGTGTTTGCTACAAATGCTTGAGAATTTGGCATTGAAAAGTGATGCATTCAGATTCAGTTTTGCATTTCACATATGATAAATGTTGTAAAATGTGACTCCTATAAATGTACAATGCTAAACTTGCACCCTTCTTTTTTGTTTTTAATATTATTAACTTTCTGGAGCATTCAAAGTAGATTAGTTTCAATAATTTCTTTGATCAACAAAAATTAGGCCAATCTGAATCTAACACAGCCAAACCTACCATTGTCCCAACCAGCAAAAAGCAAAGTGAATCTTATGTGAAATTTTATTAATCCGACAAAAATGTATCAGCGTCCATTATGTTCCTGCCTGCCAAAAAGACCATAAATCAACAACCTTCTTTTAGAAATGCTTGTGAAATAGTGAAAGAGCAAAGTAGTTTGTTGGGTATGGTGAAGATTGAAAGCATTCACTATCTAATGGTATAAATATAGTGAATGAGCATAATTCACATGTAAAAGCATAATTATTAAATCACTAAAAGAATCAGCTAATAATACAAATCTAGTGGTATAAATATAATGAGACATTTTTTAATAAAATGAAAATTTATTAATCCTCTAAAAGAAAGATAAAAATTATAGGAATTTAATAAAAGAAACAACAAAGTCAACAAATAAAACCTACTATGCAAGGAATAATAAACATACATCATTATATCTTTTTCTTCCTCATTATGATTTTGGTTCACACTTTACTTTTCTTATTTTGAGAGCACAGCTGCATAGGATGAGTTAGAGGACTATTAACCATACCTATGATATGGTAAGGATGACAACAAAAGTCAAGAGATAGAGTTAGGGACGTAATGATTCAAGTTAGAGTCTCAAAACCTAACAAAAGGTGCAAACAAGAAACTTAATTCAAAGAATATGTGTCCCTCTAAATTGATTTAAATGATCATGTTATAGGCATAAACAGTCGTATATAATTATGAGATGATGATATTATTTTGAATTAGATATAATTCCAAATATTCTTTTTTTTTTCTTCTCTTAATTGAAGAAATCTTTTTTTTTTTTTTGTAAATAATTGAAGAAATAATTGGACAATAAAACATCAAGTACAAAATGCAAGTAAATGTGGAAAGAAACAAAAAAGAAATAAACAACACGATAATTTCACACCTACCTAGGTGAAACAAACCAAAAAGGAAATAATTGTCACAAAAATAAATTTCTCACAAATTTTTATTTTATTTTAGAACAAAGTTTCTCTCTAAACTAGTTTGGAGAGAAACCCTACAAACTCATTATATATCTTTATATTGAGTGTGAATTTTGAAAATCTAACCATTAGATTGCATGTTCTTATTACATTCTTAATGCTTACAAAATTTCAAGAAAATCAAAGATCAATTACTATGTCATCAAATAAATGTTATATTTTCAAGTTTTTGTGATATAAAGTTGTATATAAAAATAAGTTAATTAATCAAATAGTAAATAATATCAAATTTGAACGAAATTTGATACGTATGTTAAGAACATAAAGAATATGAAATTCAACGGTTAGATTTTCAAAATTCACACTCAAAAAAGAAATATATAAGAAGTTTGAAGGATTTCTCTCCAAACTAATTTGAAGAGAAATTTTGTTCTTTATTTTATTTATAGAGTTCTAACATATGACGTCCACTTCTAATGATTGTACTTTTTATCATTAGACTAAGACACCAATCGGTTTTTAGTGTAGGCGAGAATTAAACCGATTTCTTATTCAATCATTAGAGATTTTATTAATTGAGCTAATTGGAACTCACAATTTCACCCTTATCTAGATGATATGCCGCAAATGGTAGATAAAAAAAAAATATTATTAGTGGAGTTCCCAAATGAAAAATTATTGTATCTATAGAATTGTTTGATAGACAAAAAGAAAGAACTCACACCCACTGTTGTCCACACCTGTATGAACTTAAGTGATTGGCTTTATTTTTTTATTTTTTTATAATTCGATAGCTTTAGGAGGGATAGTTTCAAAATACATGTAAGGTGCTACTGCTACCGCTAAATAAGTAAATTTAAATATTCATTGAAATCAACACAAGTATTTAATTATTATTTTTCCATTGAAATCATATTTAAAAAACTTATAAGGTATTTTTCAAAATTTAATAACATAAAACAATTATGAGAGATACATTAATAAATAAATAAAATTAAGAGGGAGACTCTTTTTACAACCAAACCATCTTATATAATTATTTGTTAAAAATTTGCTTTTTTATTAATCAAAACAATTACTTATCCCTTAAAAGCTAATAAATAAAGTTAATGAACAAGTCGCGACAACCTCTCTCACCCTCAAGAAAAAGAAAGGCCCTCTTTCATGTCAATTTGAACCCTATCTCTTTATCTCTCTACCTCTCTCAATTTTGGATTGAGATCTGTTATGCAATTGCACCGTATAATTAACCTCCACTCTCTCACAATATTTATTTAATTTTTTACTTTTTCTCATTTTTTATATTCAATGGTTGAGATTTGGATTGAGATCCGGTACAATTGCAATTAATCCCCCTCTCTCAAAATATTTTTTTTACTAATCTTACTTTTTTATTTTCACTTTTTTACTTTTTTTTACTGGTTCTTGTATAAGACTTAGTTTTACTAATACAAATAAAATCAGCTAATAATACAAATCTAATGGTATAAATACAGTGAGAGAGATTTTAT
Organism: Quercus lobata; assembly: GCF_001633185.2. NCBI lineage: Eukaryota > Viridiplantae > Streptophyta > Magnoliopsida > Fagales > Fagaceae > Quercus > Quercus lobata. Next base: position 7,174,150 of record NC_044909.1, on the reverse strand, counting down.
AATAAAATGAAAAACTATTAATCCTCTAAAAGAAAGATAAACTTATAGGAATTTAATAAAGAAACAACAAAGTCAACATACAAAACCTACTATGCAAGGAATAATAAAATTACATCATGATATCTTTTTCTTCCTCATTATGATTTTGGTTCACACTTTACTTTTCTTATTTTGAGAGCATAGGACGAGTTAGAGGACTATTGACTATACCTATGATATGATAAGATAAGGATGACAACAAAAGTTAAGATAAGGATAACAGCAAAAGTCAAGTATGCTCCCATTTCGAGTCAAGAGATAAGAGTTAGGGACATAATGATCCAAGTTAGAGTCTCAAAAACCTAACCAAAGGTGCAAACAATAAACTTTATTCAAAGAATATGTGTCCCTCTAAATTGATTCAAATGATCATGTTATGACCATCCTCGGGTTCCTGGGTATCCTCGAGTGCGGCCCATGGCCCAACTCATTTACTCGGCCTGCTTACCCTCATAGCAGTAATATATAATTATGAGATGATGATATTATTTTAAATAAGATATAATTCCAAATGTTTTTTTTCTTTTTTTTTTCTTCTCACAATTGAAGAATTTTTTTTGGGGGTAAATAATTTAAGAAATAACTGGATAATAAAACATGGACAAAATTTAGCTACAAAATTGATTGTAACTTAAGGCTACAACCTTATTCAATAAAATAAATATTACTACATATTTTGAAAATCTAATTGTTAAATTGTATGTTCTTTATACTCTTAATACACATGTCAAATTTTGTATCAATCGGATATTATTTATTATATCATCTATAAGCTTATATCTTATGCATAATTTTAAACTATAAAAACTTGCAATTTAAACAATTTATTGATGACATAGCTATTAATCTTTAATTTTTTAAAAATTTTGCAAGCATGAAAGATATAAGAAGAAGATATAATCCAATGGTGGATTTTTCAAAATTCACCTTCAATAAAAAGATATTGAGTAAGGTTATAATCTTAAACTACAACCAATTTTGTAGCTAAACTTTGTCCATAAAACATCAAGTACAAAATGCAAGCGAAGTGTGGAAAGAAACAAAAAAGGAAATAAACAACACAAAAAATTTCATACCTACCTAGGTGAAACATACCAAAAAGGAAATAAACATCACAAAAATAAATTTTACACATACCTTTTTTATTTATTTATTTTTATAAAGTTTTAACATATGGTGTCTGCTTCTGATAATTGTGCTCTTTATCATCAAACTAAGACATCAATCGGTTTTTAATATAGGCAAAAATTGAACCTCAAACCTCTTATTCAATTGTCAGAAACTTTATCAATTAAGCTAATTGAAACTCACAATTTCACACTCACTTAGATGACATGCTGTCAATTGTAGGTAAAAAAAAATACTATTAGTGGACTGCCCAAATGAAAAATTATTGTATAAGCAGCATTGCTTGATTGACAAAAGGAAAGAACTCACACCCATTTTTGTCCACACTTGCATGACCTTAAGTGATAGGCTTTTATTTATGTATTTTTTTATAATTCGATAGATTTTGGAGGGATAGTTTGAAAATACACGTAAGGTGCTACTGATAACTTAGTAAACTTAAATAATCATTAAAATCGATTCTCAAATAAAAAAAAAAATCATTGAAATCACACATAAGTGTCGAACTCCCTCACATGAGAGGGATGTTGCATGCAACGATTATACATAATACTAAAATTTGAAAACCTGTTATTTGAAGAACTAGAAGAATGAGAGGTTCAAGAGTTTTGAGGTCAATCGAACCATGATGATGTTATAATTAATTAAAATGCAAATTAAGGTGTTAAATTTGTAAAGATTACCAAAATTTACTAAAAATATCTAAAGCCATTTAAACAACTTTCAAATGGCTTACACAAGTATTAAAAAATTTGTTTTTAGTCATTTTTCAAATAAAAAACATTTAATCCAAAATAAAACAATTTTCAATGTAAATTTATAAATCACACATTCACATGTAAAAGCATAATTCTTGAATCACAAATAGAATAAGCTAATAATACAAATTAAATAGTATAAATATAGTGAGAGAGGTTTTATAATAAAATGAAAAACTATTAATCCTCTAAAAGAAAGATAAAAAATTATAGGAATTTAATAAAAGAAACAACAAAGTCACAAACAAAACCTATGATGCAAGGAATAATTAACAAACTTACGTCATGATGTCTTTTTTTTTTTCCTTCCTCTACCGCTTTTCTGTCAAAAAAAATATACATATTTTTCTTCCTCATTATGAATTTGGTTCGTGCTTTACTTTTCTTATTTTGAGAGTATAGAGATAGAGTTAGGGACGTAATAACAATCCAGGTTAGAGTCTCAAAACCTAACAACAGGTGCAAACAAGCAACTTAATTAAATCAACGAATATGTGTCCCTCTTTGAATTGATTCGAATGATCACGTTATAGGGCATAAAGTATATAATTATGAGATGATGATATCATTTTGAATAAGATATAATTCCTAATATTCTTTTTTTTCTTCTCTTAATTGAAGAAATCTTTTTTCCTTTTTTGGTAAATAACTGAAGAAATAATTAAACAATAAAATATCAAGTACAAAATGCAAGTAAAGCATGGAAACTGGAAAGAAACCAAAAAGGAAATAAACACCATAAAAAATTTCACACCTACCTAGGTGAAATAAACCAAAAATGAAATAAACAATATAAAAATGATTTGGTTTACCTTCAGTACTTTTTTTAACTGAACATGTTTTTTTATTTTATATATATACAATGACAAGTGGTAGTGAGTTTTAATATCCATATTTTATTTAATTAGTGGATGATGTGGTCGTCTCTCATTAAGGCCTCGTTTGGGAGGAAGGAATAGAATAGAATGGAAATTAATGAAAAGAATAATATTAGAATATTCTTCTCTTCCCTTATTTGGGAGTTTTAATACAGGGAATGGACTTGTTTGGGAGTTTAAGTAATAGGGAATGGAATGGGTAGGAGGGAACACTCATTCTTCTCTATTCCTTTAAAACCTCAAATTTTTATTCCCCCGAAATTGGGAGAGAATGGGAAAGAATAGAATTAGATTTAATAACTTTTTTACTAAAATTCTCAAAATACCCCTATATATTCAATCATTTATTTTAAAATAGGGGTCTAATAGTAATATTATTATAAAATGATTCTATTCCATTCCCTTTATGTTACTTCCAAATAAGATTACTTACATTCCATTCATTTTCCATTTCTTAATTTTAAAACATCCAATCAAGGTTGCTTAATTTTATTCTATTCCATTCTTTTCACTTACTTAAATACATTTCATTTCATTCATTTCCATTCCCTTATGATCATTTCATTACATTCCATTCCATTCTCTTCTCTTATGAACTCCCAAACGTAGCCTAAAACAAAACTAGCATATAACTTCATGTAAACGCATGGATACATTTAAAATTAAACAAAATTTTTATTATAAAAATATAAATAATTAGTCAAATTATTTTTTTTTAAAGCATGTTACACATGCGTTCATGCATACATATAGATACATTTAAAATTAAACACAATTTTTATCATAAAATATAGATAATTAGTCAAATAAATTTTTTTTAAAGTAAACATAATTAGTCACATATTAAAAATTTTATCTAAATTTAATACTACTTATGATCATTTTCTTTTTAATTTTTAATAAGATAGAACGTATGGTGATTTTTGTTATGTGGTGATTTTTATTTTATTTGTTTTTTGAGAAACATGTGGTGATTTTTATTGAGTATATGTGATTTTTTTTTTTTTTAAATTTATAGTTTATTAATATTAGATTCTTAATATTTTGCAATTGTTAACTCACTTGACACAAAAATTAAAATACTTAAGTAGACACATGGCACAAGTTTAAGTGAATAATTATGGTGTAGTTCCCACATAAATTAGACACACGGCGCAAAATTGGATTGTAATTTTAAATTATAATTCAATTTTCTCTAAACTTTACCTATTAATATATATATATGGATGACTTATAAATTTGAATTTTTTTTAGTTATATGATTATGTTTTTTATGGTTTATTATATTGGATTCATCGTTTTCTACACTAAATTAACTAATTTGGCACAAAAATTAAAAATTTTAGACAAAATGATATACGTGGCGCAAAATTAAACTCTAATTGAAATTTAATTTTTACACTAAATTAACTCACTTAGCACAAAATTCTAAAATTTAGATTAAATAAGACACATGACGTAAAATTAGACTCTAATTAAATTTCAATTTGAAACTTAATTAGATTTTCTCTCTGCTTTACTTATTATTATATATATATATATAAATGAAATTATTTTTTTTTAAAAGTATTGAAAGTAAGTTAAACTCATAAAAAAATTCACACCTACATAAATGACAAGCTCTCGATGGTAAGTGAAAAAAGTATTATTAGTGATAGCATTGCTCAGTAGACAAAAGGAAAAAACTCACACCCACGTGTTGTCCACATGTGCATGAGAACTTACGCGATGAGCTGTATTTATTTATTTGTTTTTTAAAACCGATAGTTTTGGGAGGGATAGTTTAAATCTTACCTGGGTTAGAGACGCCTAAGAGCATCCACAGCAGGTGTGCCAAATGCCAAATATTTGGCACATTTGCCACACCAAACACAAAAATGGTGTTTTATGAGATGTGCCAAATCTCAAAAATTATACAACATGGCTACAATACCGTTGCAAATTTGCAATGGTACAGACAAATGTTGCAAAAATTATATTGTTTTATATTCTCTTTTCTCTCTCCTCTCTCTTCATTTTTTCTTTTTCTTTTCTCTCTCACTCTTCGGTTCCCTCTCTCTTCTCCCTCAAACCCCAATCCTCTCCTCTCAAACCTCACTCTGTCTCTCTGTCTCCCACTCCTTGTTTCTCTCGGCGCCGTCGCCCTGCTCGACCTCGACGCCTCCGTGCTCACCAAGACGCTGACGTTCGCCGCCACGTTCTCTGCCTTCGGAGACTCGATCCCGTGGCTCATCGCGCTCGCTTTCTTCTTCGCCCACAGGTTCATCAAGACTGGGCTCGGGAACCGAATCGCTTACCAGCTCGTCGTTGGCGCGAATTTGACTTTCAACACAATCGGGTGGACCAATTGGGCCAAGGTGGCAATCATGCCTGGATTGGTGTCGTTGATTGTTGGGGTGATTTGTAATGGGGTCCGGTGGTATGGGTGTGGGGTTTTGATTTGTGGGAGTGGGTTTTGGGTCGTGGTGGTGCAGTGGCGGCGTGGGGCCGTGGTTGTGGCTGGGTATTGATCAATCAAAGATCTCTCTCTGCCTCAAAACCAAAACAGAGCAAGAAACACATCCAAAACCTTAAAATTTTTCAAAAATGGCAGAGATTAATGGCTGTGGTGGGTTTGTTTTGAATTGTGTTTTGGGTTGTGGAGGATGTGGTGGTTGTGTGGTGGTGGCTGTTGGTTGTTTACAGTGGCTGTTGATTGTGATTAATGAGTTGTAGATATTATTTTAATGGATAGAAAATATTATTTTAATGTATAGAATTGTATGATAAAACATCTGATAAATGAAATGTTGTAAAATGATGTAGTAAAATAATAAAGTAGGTCTTTGATGTGGCAAAATGACATAATTTTTGCCACATCTGCTGTGGATGCTCTAACAATGATTGGTTCATTTATTCATAATTTATAATACTCTGATAGTGATAGCTGACAACCAAGAAATGGCTTAAATTGTCTATTTTAAAAATACTGTAAGGTACTAACTAACTAAACTTAAATAATCATTGAAATCAACATATGAAATCAACGTAAAGGCCTAAATTGTCTATTTATAATTTATAATAATCTGATAGTGACAACTGATAACTAGAAAATGGACTAAATTATCTATTTTTAAAATAGTGTAAGGTACTAACTAACTAAACTTAAATAATCATCGAAATCAACATAAGTACTCTTCTCAACAACAACAATAACAACAACACCAATAAAAAAAAAAAAACAATAACAACAACAAAAAAGCGCACACACACACAAGTATTTTTCTTTTCTTTCATTGAAATCACATTTTTAAAATTTATAAGGTATTTTTCAAAAAAATAATTCAACCAAACAAATTAAGAGAGACATATATTTCTTTCTTTTTACAACAAACAATTTTTATTATTTTTATCATAATTTATTTCTGTACTTTAGGCTGATTTAGAGCATCTCCAACAGATTCTCCAAATTTTTGTACTATTTGGAGAATGAACAGTAACTTTTACATTTAACTACCAACTTTTTCAAATCCACTTTCCAACAAATTATCTATCCTATTCTTTATCTCATTTAAATATTATTTCTTCATTATTTCTTTAACCTTTCTTTATTCTTTTTTTAATATTTTTTTATTCTTTCTCTATTCATTCCCAACAGCTATATTTTTCAAATTCCCAACAACTATATTTTTAAATCTCCCAGCAATAATATTTTCAAAGCTACACACACAATCTGAATGAAAGCTCTTGTATATGGGCAGCACACACACACACAGCAGCAGCAGCAACAGCAACAGCACACACACACAAAGCAACGCACACACACAGAGCAATTTCTAGGCAGCATAGACACAACAGCACACACACACACACACACACACACACACACACAACAACAACACACACAGTAGCAGCACTTTCTGGGCAGCATAGACACAACAACACACACACAACAACACACACACACACAGCAGCACACACACGCACACACAGCCCCTGTATATGGGCAGCACACACACACACAGCAGCGCACACACACACACAACAACACAATCAAAGCTTTAATACAATAAGGTTGAACACCACCCTTTTTTTTTTATATAAACTGCAATTTCATTAAAAGACTAAGAAAGATTACAAGCAGAGGCATCTCCCTTAGAAATTGCCTCAAGCGAGGGGGGGGGGAGATTACCATCAGAAAAACAGAAGGGGAAAACAGATATACATATATAATGCAACAGGATCACCTTGTATATAGTGCAATAGAATCACATTGTAGCAAAACAAAATGATTAGTGCAACAAGATCATATTGTAGCAAAACAAAAATTAGTGACCCAATATACAAAACAAGTTTAAAGAGCTCTTTTAATCATATACAACATAAGAGCATTGATGATGATAATAGTCTAAGAACAAGACCTTCATTTTTCAAGGATTTCCATTTGGCATTGACGAATATATTCTTGCTGCAGTGGAGACAACATACTTACATCCATCATCATAAGCTCTTTTTCTTCCTTCAGCTTTTCCATTCTCAATTTCTCCATTTCATTTTCCTCCTTCATTCTTGCTATTTCAAGTTTTTTATCCTTAAGTTGAATTCGTGCCATATCATGCTCCTGGTCTACAAGACGTCCTTTCTCAATACAAGCCATTTTCATCTCACTTATTTTTCTTCTTTCATCCATCATGACATTCAATATGTCTTCTATATGTGAAGTCGTGCCTTCTCTGGACTTTTGTTTCTTCAATCTTTCTTTTTGGGCCTTCACCCCTGGTGGTCTCTCCAAGTTTACAATTGGAACCTGTGGAATATCATCATCCTCTAAACTTATTGACTCTAGATTAGAAGGTGAAGATGGCTCAGATCTCCCTCTTTTTTTGGGTTGCTGACTGTTACTAATAGCCAACCATTTTGGTGAGTACTTTAATAAATTCCAACAATGTTCATATTGAAATTTGGTATGTTGCAATACTTGATAGAGCTCTTTTGCTGCATTAAGCTGAAAAATTAACAAATAGTTTATAGTTACTATCTTGAAATAGTTGGAACAAATTAGCAAATTAACACAAATTTCTTTATAAGATGTACCTTGTCTTCATTAGTCTTACCACTTTCATTCTTTGATTCAATTTGTGCCAAACACCCACAAAACTTATTGGTGCAAAGTTGAATCGTTGACCATCGGTTCATTAGAGAACTCATCGTACGCTCAGAAGTGAAGGTCTTCCATTGGTGGTAATACTCCCAAATTCTTGACCAATATGTTGTGCGTTTTTGGTTAGTGCTTTGCACTACATCTTGGTTGACATTGAGAAATGCGGACTCAAGAATCACGTCTTCTTGTATGGTGAAGTTGCTACCACATTGTAGTTTCTTAGCTGTGGATTCAACTTGGGGTGGAGACATTTGGCTAAATGCTTAAGCTTGTGGAACACTATCTTCACCACTTATACGTGAAGATCTTGACATATATTCATCATAACTATCTTCTAAAAGATTAGTGAAAGATGTGTCCCTTGGAATACTCGAATCCATTCCTAGTAAAAAAAACAAAAACAATAATTTACATTAAGTTACACAGAAAAAATAATTATATAATCTGTAAGGAATCCCTTACATTCAGTTCATGGTTTATTGGCATCAAACTCCCAGTTCTATCACAGTTTCAAGCAATTAACAATAATTTATCTCAATTACACAGAAACCATAAGGAACAAAACTACAATGATCACCACATTCTAAAAAACTCAACCTCAAAGCTATCTATAAATTTTTCATTCTCAGCCCAAAATATTAACAGCACAAGAGATCTCACAATTAAGATTGTACATTCAGAAACAATTTTCACAAAATCTCATGGAACCAAGCAACAGAAATTACCACATTGTAGAACTACACAACTCAATGCAACATGAACCATTAGATTAGTCACTTACATTTTCATTCATAGAATTATTTACACACACATTTCCCAGAAAACATTTTCCAAAAACCATTCCAACCACATAGATATCAAAAACCCACCAAGAAAAGATGACAAACATGCAAAACCCAATATGAATTCATTGATCAAACATCATTGCCATCACAATTTTAGCTACAAAAAAACCCAGAATTCAAATTCTCAATATTTCCACACCAAAAAAAGAAAAAAAAAAAAAAAGAGACATAATAAGATTAAAGTTTGGGTACCGATATTCAGATTCTCAATGTTTTTGTTTGGGTTTTTTTGTTTTTCTTGGTTTGGGTACCGATATTCAAGGTTGAGATTATTTTATTGACTCTAATAAGATTAATTAAATAGAAAAAATAGAGAAAAGATCAAGAACAGAGTGAAAGACAGACAGAGAGAAAAGAACCAAAAACCCAAAACCTAAACCCACATAGTGGTGAAGAACAATAGAAAAGGGTGAGCTTCAGAACTCTATTCTTCGTCACAGGTGGTTGAGCGAACTTCGATTGAAAGGCATGGTGCGAGTTCTTTTGTGAAAGACATGGTGCGAGATTTTTGTGAGAGAGAGCAACGGCAAGGGTTAATTTCGTGAGAGCGGCATTTTTGAAGAGAGGGAGCTTTCTGAAGAGAAACCAGACAATAGAGAAGAAGGAAAAACGTTTGGGAGAGAGAAAGAATTGTAAATTAAATTCCACTGTTTAATTTTTTAATATATAATAAGGGAATAGAGTTGCTACAGTGTTCTCTAAAATAAGAGAACTACTGTAGCAACTTCAAAAAAAAATTTAGAGAACCTCTGCGTTAGGAGAAGCCACTGGAGCGTGAACAGCAACGTTTTGTGGTCCAAAAATGGCTTTAGAGGGACTGTTGGAGATGCTCTTAACATGCTTTTCTTAATCTATTGGTTTATGTTTTTCCCTAAAAAAAACAATATTTTTTGCTTTTGAGAAACTACAACCAAACAATCTCATATAATTATTTGTTAAAAAAAAAAATTGTTTGTTATTAATTAAAAAAAATTACTTATCCCTCAAGAAAGGCTTATCCATATTCCTTGACCATATCTATACTATAATATCTTATCAAGCGTGCAAAATATTCCAATCTGACCGAACTCGTCTGCATATTTAAACCCTCTCGCTCACCCCTTCAAACATCACCAAACAAAACTCTTTCAACGCTTTGCGACCATAACTCTCTCTCTCCCTCTCTCTCCCCCGATTTCTAGGGCTCGGTTTCGTCCCTATTCGCCGCAATTAGGGTTTCGTTTATACTTTTCTGTATTTATTCTTAATCGGTAAGCTCGTGGTTTTCCTTAATTCATTTATCGTTTTGTCTATGCTTTAATAATCTGATTCAGATTTTGCGTTTTCGTTTGGTTTTGATTTGGGATTTTTTTTTTCTCTAGGGTTTTCAGAAAAAGGGGGTTTCCTTAGGATCATCCAGCATTTGATTACGCATTTTGTATTCGTTGTAACTATTCTCTTATTTATTATATATCTTAGTTTTTGGTAATTTTACCTATAAATATGTTTAGGTAATATATGTGATTGAAAATTTTTTTATCCTTAGAATTTCTTTTTATTCTGTTGTTTGGATGAGATTTGAGAATATGATTTTTCTTTATCAGTGAAAGATTACAACTTTTGAATTATTGGGTTGTGTTCAATGCATTTTGTAATTTTTCTATCAGTTCTTAATTTCTTTCAATTTTTCGGGTAAAAATATATTTCCTGGTATTTTAAATCTGGGTCTCTATTCATTAAATTATAATTTGGTTTTGGTTTTTCATTTGTCTTGATGTGAGTTTTTGGAAGAAATTGATTGCTTTCCTCTATTATCTCTGGAGGAAATAGTTTCTTTTTTTAAGAAAAAAAGACCCAGTTTATTTGGGAAGAAGCCATTTTACTGATCTTATTTTTGTTGTGTTTTGAAGCACCCTTTTGGTGTATCGACAATATTTTGTACAGTCTTGATTTTCTGATTGTGTGTTATAATTCAATCTTCTTTTATGGGCTGATGAGTTGTGTTGGGAAGAGTATTGTTTGCATCTCTTAAATAGTGGGCCTTTCTATTTGTTTTGTCTTTGTTGATTCAATAATAAGTTATTAATTTTCTTTGAAAGTGAAGATGGGATTTATTTTAATCTTGTTTTTAGTTTGATATATTGTTTAACAGATTTATAGTACTTGTTGGGAGGCGTGTATGTACTTTATATAGTGCTATTACTTTTGTCATTGCATCTCCAATTTTTGATGCATATCATTTTCTTCTTGTATTCATTGGGATGTGTTATTTTGGTCACAATTATTAGTCCTGGCTTGTGCAGCCTACTCTGTGCAAATTTGGTTTCTTATCTGTTTTTGTGGTTTGTCAGGCGAAGAGTGAATGAACTAATGGAGTCCAAAGGTGGCAAGAAGCAGTCTAGTAGTAGTAAGTCCTTATTTTATGAAGCTCCCCTCGGTTACAGCATTGAAGACATCCGTCCTGCCGGTGGAATCAAGAAGTTCAGATCTGCTGCTTACTCCAACGTAAGTTGCATGTTACTTGATGTTCACAATTCTTGAGTTTTTTAATACAAATGATTGGTTTGCTAATGTCATATTATCTTGTGGTGTTTATGTGCAGTGTGCACGGAAACCATCCTGAGATTACCGGAGTTTTGACATAAACTTTAGGATTTTCATACTGCTAAAATTGCTGTAGTCTTTTCTTTCTTTTCTACTTCACTTGTTCCCTCATCCTCCTCCGTTTGTGCAACTTTATTTGCTTCCCTTGAGAAAAAATGGCCTCCTTGCCAGTCTCTGCAATTGGATTTGAAGGTTATGAAAAGAGGCTTGAGGTATCTTTCTTTGAGCCAGGCATTTTTGCTGATCCTGGGGGCATGGGCCTCCGTACTTTGTCAAAATCTCAATTGGATGAGATTCTAGGACCAGCTGAATGCACCATTGTTGCTTCTCTGTCAAATGATTACGTTGATTCTTATGTCCTCTCTGAATCTAGCCTTTTTGTGTATCCTTACAAAGTTATTATCAAAACTTGTGGGACCACAAAATTGCTTCTCTCCATTCCAGCCATCCTTAAATTGGCTGAAGCTCTATGTCTTACAGTGAAATCTGTGAGATACACTCGTGGAAGCTTTATTTTTCCTGGAGCTCAGCCATCTCCACATCGGAGCTTCTCAGAAGAAGTAGCTGTTCTTGATAGCTATTTTGGCAAGCTCGGTTTGGGCAGCAAGGCACATGTGATGGGTAGTCCTGAAAAATCACAGAAATGGCATGTTTACTCTGCTTCTGCAGAATTGGCGCGACAGCCAAGCCCTGTTTACACTCTAGAGATGTGCATGACTGGTTTGGACAGAAAGAGGGCATCAGTTTTCTACAAAACAAATTCAGCTTCAGCAGCTCTGATGACTGAGGATTCTGGTATCAGGAAGATTCTTCCTCAATCTGAGATATGTGACTTTGAGTTTGACCCTTGCGGGTACTCCATGAATGCTATTGAAGGTGCTGCAATTTCTACAATCCATGTTACACCAGAAGATGGTTTCAGTTATGCAAGTTTTGAAGCAGTTGGCTATGATTTTGAAGATGTGAATTTGACCCAGATGATCGAGAGGGTTTTGGCTTGCTTTGAACCTACTGCGTTCTCCATTGCTCTGCATGCTGATAGTGCTGAAATGGAACTTGGAACCAAGTTCCCTCTGGATTTGAAGGAATACCATTGTGGAGAAAAGAGCTGTGATGTGCTTGGATTGGGTGGTGGATCTCTCACCTATTACAGCTGTGTCAGGGCTGAAAGCTGTGCATCTCCTAGATCAATCCTCAAATGCTGCTGGAGCGAGGACGAGAAGGATGAGGAAGTTGAAAAGAACTAGTTAAATATGTTTTATTTGTTGCTGAATAAAAGTTGTGGGGTTTATGTTAGTATTCTCTAATCTCTATGTGGTTTATCGTTATATGTCGCTACATGGTCCTCCGCTGTCTTTAAATTGTGTAATGGATGTTGATTCCCTGTTCTGGGAAGTGTTGAACCAAGTGTTTTTAATATCATAGTACCTATTTGTGCTGTGATTATCTTATTGCTTTTATCCATGGGAATGGGTTTTTGTTTGGTGTATCAGTTGATTTATTTGGAATCCATTAGGGTTGTCTGATAAAAAATGTTTTTATTTTTATTTTTATTTTATTGATTCACATATTAATTATTAATATAATTTTTAAAAATTAGTAAATCTATCCCCATTATCTGAAAGGCCTGAGTTGTGATTAACTTGAGACCACACATGATCTCACCCACAGGCTTCATCTCATGGTGAGGCCTAGGAGGGCACTTGGAAATTTTTTGGATGTTCACGCTTCCTGTATATGAAGAATGCTTGATTTGTTCAAGTTTGGTTTTTTATTTTTGTTTTTGTTTTTGTTTGAGAAGAGAGTTTGGTATATGTAGAATTGTAGATGCTTGGGAGCTTGCTCCAAAAGTTAGGTGCTTTATTTGTTCAAATTTGCCAAACGATGTGGTTTGGTACAATTAATCATGTGATTGATGTGGGATGGTCAGTGCCGTAATTTTGAACGCAAGAACTACCATCAAATGGTATGCCTTGCAACTTACAAGGTCATCGCACTTGTTCTTCAAGCATAAACTCCGATGAATTATCCTGAACCACAATATGACTACATGATTTTGTGTAAAGGAGGTGTGGATATGTATATTACCTATTATTTGCTAGCTATGTTTTTTTTTTTTTTTTGAGGTACATTCCATCATTGTAACTTGACATAATTGCGATATTGCATAAAAGGAAATAAAAAAGACGACCGATTAAAATTAAGCTAGTGAAAAAGGAAGACAATACTTTAGTGATAGAATGGAATTTCTAGTGAGGGCTAGGAAGTTTTTATAGGTTTTAATAAATACTAGCTTGATAAATTATTAACCCCTCTTGCTGCCAAATAACCATTTTTTTTTTGGTGTTTTTTTAGGTAGATGGTGAGGATAGAAGTGAGTTTCGAATTACAAAATCATAAAAGATGACGTTACTACTGGACTATCACTTGAACTTCGTTACTTTATGGGTTCCAGATAACTTAACTGGTAAAGTCTCTGATGATTGAATAAAATATCTGAAGTTCAATCCCCGCCTACATCAAAAACCGATTGGTGTCTTGGTCTGATGGTAAAGAGCACTCATCAGAGCAGATGTCATAAATTCAAACTCTCTCAAAAAATAAAACTCCATTACTTCCATACAACTAGGTTAACTCACATTGCAAATCCGGTCCAAAAATATATGTATTAATTGCTCATTTTTCTATTAATTATCCAAAATAAAAGGACTACAAATTTGTTAATTTTCTGATGCTTCAGCTGCTGGCTTTTGTTTGTACTTTGTATTGGGCCTTGTTTGTACTTTGTATTGTGCCTTGTTCAGTAGGGGCGAAATTTCCCAGTAGCAGCTCTCAATTGTTGTATTCCCTAATTAAAAATAGGGTAAACTATGTATTTGGTTTCTATCTTTTATACCATAATTTAATTTAATCTCTAACCTTTCAATGGTGTCAATTTGATCTTTAATTTTTCAGTATCGTATTAATTTAGTCTTGTTATTATTTCTTGGATGTAATTTGTTGACGTGGCAAATAGCCAAAATAAAATTTTAGCTTATTGCCACATCAACAGAAACTAATTTTTTATTTTAGCCATTAACCACGTCAGCAATTTTTCATCCAAAAGATAACGGCAGTGACTAAATTGACATGACACTAAAAGGTCAGAGATCAAATTAACACAATTGAAAGGTTAAGGATCAGATTGAAATATGATGTAAAATATAGAGACCAAATATGTAATTTACTCTTAAAAATATATGTCATGTATTAGTTGCACAACCCAATAAATAAATAAATAAATATATATATATATATATATATATATATATAAACTTATCCAAGAATCATCCAAAAGTACCGTTACTATACAGAAAAATAAGGAAAAGAGAAATTAATTGGAAAGTGTCACCTGCAAATGCCATTGTTTATAATTTTTTTGCTTAGGACAGAAGAAAACAAAGAACCTATCTTAAACACATTTATATATGTATGCACGTTGTACGTGGGTGATACCATATTCTCTCCTATTACATTAAACAACCAATTAGACATGGAATCAGCTACATGCTTGTTCCGCATTATCATCACGCAAGGACACCAGGCTGATAATATTTTGATATACGTCTCATATTCATATTAGGAACCATATGCCATGATAATGATGCACTCAGAGCCTCCAATTATGCTATAGTGGCA
This sequence comes from Quercus lobata, assembly GCF_001633185.2. Lineage (NCBI taxonomy): Eukaryota > Viridiplantae > Streptophyta > Magnoliopsida > Fagales > Fagaceae > Quercus > Quercus lobata. The sequence continues at coordinate 7,159,101 of NC_044909.1, read as the reverse complement.
TCCTTTAGAGCACTAACAGCAGTGGTGCTATATTGCTATAATGCTATAATTTAGCTCCACTGATACCAAAATTACGCTATATCCATATTTTTTAGCTCCACATGAACAGTACACATCTATAAATAGATGTGTACTATTCATGAGAGCTAAACAAAAATAATAATATTTAATTCTGACCGGGGATTAAAATAATACCGTTCCATTTTTTTTTTATTCTTTTATCTCTTTCTCACTTTGTGCCTCTCTCTCACTCCATCTGAATTCTCATCCTCTCCCCAGAACTCTCTCAAGCTCTCATCCTCTCTGTCACTGTACAATCTCACTGTTCCGACCAGCCGTCCTCAAGATTTCATCCTCTTTCTCACTCTAGCCCGACCAGCTGTCCTCAAGCTCTCATCTTCTTTCTCACTCCGACCCGACCAGCCGTCCCAAGCCGCTCTTAAAACTCACCATCACTCTCCTCTCTCACCATCACTCTCTCAAGCTCCCTCATTCCCCGCCGCCGGCCCAACCCAGCAATCCCAAGCCGCCGATCTCAAACCCATGCCGCCGATCGCAGACCCACGCTGCCGATCGCCTATTACAAAGATTTGGGTTTTTTCTTTTTCTTTTCTTCTGCGATGGATTGCTGGTGTTGCTACTGTTGGTGGTGTTGGTGGTGGTTGTGGCTGTGGCTGTGGCTGAGGAAAAAGATTGGAGATTTAGGTTTTCTTTTTTTTCTTTTTCTTTTTTCTGGTGGTGGTGGTGGTGGTGGTGGTGGTGGTGGTGTTGGTGTTGGTGGTGGTTGTGGTTGTGGTTGTGGTTGTGGTTGTGGCGGTGGCTGAGGAAAAATATTTGAGATTTGGGTATATTTATTTAATCTTTTTCCTGCTGTGGACTGGTGGTGGTGGTGGTGGTTGTAGTTGTGACTGTGGCTGATGGTAGAGGTGGTTGTGGTTGGTACTGTGAATGTTTTTTTGGATAGTGGAATATATTATTTTATTGTAGTGGTTATAATATTTTATTGTAATGTTTATATTATTTTATTATGTTGAAAGCTAAAATAGATCCACTGCTGCAGCGTATGTATGCATATGTATAGGTAAAATAGATAAAGTAAGTTTTAGTGGAGCTAAATAGCTAAATATTTAGCTCCACTGATGTGGATGCTCTTAAGTATCCATTCAACAAAGTTAGTATTTTGTAGTACCAGAACTCCAAGCTGCATACATCACCAACAAAAAAGAAATTATGAACAATAAAATAAACTAACCGAAATAATTGCTGAAAAATAAGTTATCAATAAAGAGAGGAAAAAAAACTCTATTTGCAGAAAAGTTTGTGCACAAAATCTCATTTTTATTAAGAGTAAACTATATGCCACTATAGCATATTCAATAAGAGTAAACTACATATTTGGTCTCTATCTTTTATACCGTATTTTAATTTAATCTCAATTATTTCAATTATATTAATTTGGTCTTTAACTTTTCAGTATTGTATTAATTTAGTCTTGCTATTATTTCTTGGATGCAATTTTTTGACGTGGCAACCACATCAACAATTTTCCATCTAAAAGATAATAGCAGTGACTAAATTGACATGGCACTGAAAGGTTAGGAATCAAATTAACACAATTAAAAGGTTAAAGATCAAATTGAAATATGATATAAAAGATAGGGACCAAATATGTAGTTTACTCTTAAAAATATATGTCATGTATCAGTTGCATAACCCAATAAATATATATATATATATATATATATATAAAACTTATCCAAGAATCATCCATAAGGACCGTTACTATACAGAAAAATTAGGAAAAGAGAAATTAATTGGAAAGTGTCACCTGCATATGCCATAGATTATAATTTTTTTGCTTAGGACAGAAGAAAACAAAGAACCTATCTTAAACACATTTATATATGCATGCACGTTGTACGTGGGTGATACCGTATTCTCTCCTATTACATTAAACAACCAATTAGACATGGAATCAGCTACATGCTTGTTCCGCATTATCATCACGCAAGGACACCAGGCTGATAATATTTTGATATACGTCTCACATTCATATTAGGAACCATATGCCATGATAATGATGCACTCAGAGGCGTGTTTGTTCAGAGTCTATATATACCGAATTCACCGAAACTAAATTTCAAACACCTTTAAATACTGCCTCAGCAAAAGCTAGAATGATCTTGAAAATGGATTTAAAAAAACACCTTAATGTAAATGATTGACTTGGATTATCCCTATAGAACAGCACAAAGGCAAACTATATTGCAAGGACACTCGGAGGCCTAAAGACAAGTGAAACGGACACAGTATGCAGTTTTTGGATATGCGTGGGTGTTAAGAACAACGAAACGTTATCCTTTGAATTCTTTTACCTGAACAACATGACATTTGCTTCATGCGCCTTCATAAACTCTATAACTAAACCTACAAGCTCTAACTATGTCATTTTTATACACAATTGCAATTAGAAATCATCATAGAAATGCAAAATTAATTATAAAAATCGAAAAAAAAAAAAAAGGAAAAGATTTTGCCGAAACAACATAATCATACAAGATAAAGAGAAGAATATACCTTCAACATCAGAAACTTGGGGTAGTAAATATCTAAACTTTAAGTTCTTTATTATATTCTCAATAACATTTTTTAAACACACATACAAATACTGTTTTTAAGGAAAAGAAAAAGAAGTTAACTTTCCAAATAAGATTCATCATAGCAACTAATCCTCCACAACAGCTTTGGCTACAGGGTCCACAGTAGATCTACTTTCAATATCTGCCTTTTTCCTTCCTCGTGATGTACAACAACCGTCCAATCCCCTTTAGCGGATCGGCCTTCTCTTTCTTTCCATTCCTGTACGTGCCATAACAAGATCAGCTAATGTCTATTTGCCACGAGCCTTTTCATTTAACTTTTAGCTTATTTTATTTATGTAAAACTTTTTAAAATCTTTTTTTTTTTTTTTTTTCAAATACAAGTATATTTTAGCCACTTTTCACAAAAAGCAATTAGCAGAAAGCCAAATAGACTAATGCTAAATGGACACTAGGACAAAAGTAAGAGTGAGCCTCATAAATAATAAATAATAGGTGAAAAAAAGAAAACGACCTGTGAGATTTTATTAATGTGCAAGATATCAATTCTACAATAGACACCTTCTCAATATGTACTAGTGTAGGGAATTTAACCGAAATCCCAACCTGTGAGAAACAAAAAATAGAGAAAAAAACACATACAAAAAAAAAAACAATCACACGCACAAGACAATATTTACGAGGTTTGGCAATTTGCCTATGTCCGCGGAGTTGCAGGAATTTCACTATTATCAGGGAAAAGTACAAAGTGCGGCTACAGTTTATCTCTCACTCAAAAACACGGCAACAACACCTCAAAAACCCTAATCACCAAAGTCGGTTTCTATATACAAACCGGGCCAAAAAATCGGCCCAAGCTCCGCTCCATGGACTAAGCCTCAGTAAATCTTTCATTACAAACCACGCAATATTATTCGGGTCAGGTCAGATCGTCGAACCGGATCAAACAAAACTAGGCTCCACAAAGCCCAACAACTAGAAGAAAATTTTCCATGAAAACGCATGAATCCCTAATGTTAACAGCACATGAGCAACACCAACCTGATACATGGTGATGGATGCAAGTGTACATTTCCCTTTGACACAATCAAATGCTAGTCTTGCAGACAAAGGTTAGATACTGCAATATGTGGCATATATTTAACCAACAAGCATTCCCCTTCAAAGAAAATTGTGCACAAATGTAAGAAAAGAGCACAGTACATCAACCATTTGAATGTCTTTATAATCAAACTATGAAAATTGTGCTTTGCTCAGGCACATAAACTCGTGTATGTGAACATAACTTTGTACAGTTTGAGCCACACAATGTTTTGTACAAGTGCAAGTAGAAAACTGTTATTTATTTATTAGTTTTTTGACAGGAATAGGGATAAGAAAACTGTTCTTTTGGAGCATATGTTATAATGGTGATAGATATAGCATAATTAAAAGACATTATGGTTGAATATCAAATTAAGAACGACTGACGGAGATACATCGGAGAATACCGTATTTTTTTTAGGTAATAATAACTTTATTGATAAAATACTACTTCATGTACGATGAAAACAAAGAGGCCTAAAAAAAAAAAAAAACAGAGGAGAATACCTGTTCTAGCTGTGCCTCAAGAGCAGTGGTCAAGTCATCATTTTTTTGCGGCAGAACCTTCAACCCTGGTCTACTTTGGTGGTATTCCGTAATCCATTCTGCAGTTCAAGAAGTTTTCAATAAGAAAACAATGACAGGAACCATAACCATAAAAATAAAAATAAGAATTTTAAAAAGTAGCAAAATACAGTTAGAATTATCCTCAAATTAAAACTGATTATCCATATTAACTCAAATCGATGATTGTTTTAATCAATTTTCAACATTGAACTATAGCTTGCAAATGTCACCATCATGGTAGCTAACAGTGGAATCAGATAATGTAGATAACCCACCCTAATATCTGATTTAGGCACATTCTGACAGTCTTTTTTTGTTCAATAATTTTCATTGTTGGTGGTCAAAGTTCTTCTGTCACCTTTCTGTAAGTACCTTGGACATCTAGTACATTAACCCTTTCTCTCTTTTCTTTTCTTTTTGATAAGTAACCCTTTCTCTTTCTATAGTTGTGATCTTTTTCATAATCACTTTTCCACCCAAAAAAATCCATTTCATGCTACTAGATATGAAAAGTTGCATGCACATAGATAAGAGAATGTCCCAGATTCACTAGTTCATACTTTTCAGTAGTCCTCATCCCCAGAAGAGATTTGGATAAAAATCATTGGAATCAGCTTTTTGTCCCTTTCCCTGTGCTTCTTGTGCTCCTCGGATGAATTGTGATCCTTCTTTCTCTCTATCCTAGCTTTCTTGGAACTAACTACAAGAAAAAACTTTTACTTTGCTCATTTATGAACTGTGATTACTGAGAATTGAGAACTATATGTTGCCACTAGATTGTGAGCAATTAAACACAAAATCATGTGCTCTGAAATTCATACATTTCACCCTTTTGAGTAGCCCTCATTCCCTGGAGAGAGATGACAAACTACAACTTGAAAAAGAAAAGGAGAAAAAATTATCTCAAGTTAATGAGAGAACATGACTACAAAATCATATAATCAAGTAATACACTACAGGCAATGGCATTGATAATTCAAAAACATCTCCACAGCCGCTAAATCTTTTGAGGTATCCAAGAAGAACAGGAAAATTGCAAAATCAGATAGTTCTAGGCAGCAAGAATCCATTAAGCAAAATTTTGCCTTAACATGATTCATTTTGAAAAGAACACAGCATAGCATTTATCATCTAAACTAAAAAATTTATGAACACACCATATTGGTCATCAAATTCAAGTCCATCCACTGTACTGGGCTGCTCACATTTTCCAGTCACAGTGTTTCTTTCCTGATTTTGTTTTATTTTTCTTCCTTGATGGCTCTTTCATTTTCCTTTCTCTGATTGTCTGACCCAAAATAATAATAATAATATAAAAAAAGATTCTTTCAGATGTAAATCTCTTCAACATACCATTAGCAGGTAAAAACCACGTTCAGCTTCAATATAGCTCCAAACAGCTTTGCTAATGTCAATATCATTTCACTTTTCTTCTTTCATGCATGTTTGTTGTTGTCCCTTTCCACTTCCGTATGCAAAATTCCATCTGGAAACAACAAAAAACAACTACCTCTCAGTACTTCACCACCAATATATATAGTGCAAATGTATATTGCAAGTAGGAAATCAGGGCCAAAATCTAGGAAATTTACATTAAAATAAGATGGTCAGATACAAGTATGATGTACTCCCCAAACCCCTGGCAATTTTACACTGGCCTTACACACAAAGGACAACTTTTTTCAAAAAGGCACCAGAATTGCAATTAATATTTTCACATGAACTGTATCCATCTGTCAATGGATCCATTGGATGAATTACAATAATGAGTCCAATTACATTGCTTATGATCCTATTAAGTCTATGACTCACAAGATCTGTAAATTACCCAGACTATCTGAGTTATGATTATTTCAAAGATATTGCATTGATATATCTACTTTCCCAAAACCTGAAACCAAAATTTGCTTTCTTCAAGAACCTATTTGAAGTGCTCTTTCTTTTACTCAATTACTCATGAGGTAGCAAAGGTAAGGGAAAATACAAGATAATACATTTTTAAAACATTTGCGACTTTTCAATCAATGAGTAAAACATGCTGAAGACTCTGATAGATTCTGTAGTAACACTCTATGCCTTGTTGATTTGTTACTTCTGTCTACAAAATTGCAAGTGTTGATAGAATTGGCCAGTTAGACAATAATTTTTTTTCTAAAATCAAATTATGCCCATACACTTGCATCAGTATCCAATATGCAAAATAGATGCATTACCAAACTTATAGTGAAAAAGGCATAGTACGTCATAGTTAATATTTGAAATCACAATCCCATACCAAAATGTTAATTGCAAACCACAAACATCTTGTTAAGTTTACATAATCAAATCCTTCCTATTTTCACATTTTTGGACAATTGCTCAAAATTTTCAAAGCAGCTGATGGAACCACCACATTAGAATAGCAAATGGATAAAATCAAGGTGGAAAAAACACAAATTAAAAAACATTCTGATACTGCAGCCAATAAAACTATAGAAAACAAGGGAAAAAACTCATCTTTTGCAATCAAGAGGCCTCATCACACATACCCAAAAGCCATTTCAACAAATGGAAACAAAAAAAGAAGTGTTAAATTATCAAGCTCAAAGTGTAAATTAATAAGAAAAAATAGCACAAAGGTCAAAAACCCTTTTCGGGCATGACAGGATTTCCCTTTTGAAGCTTCTTAATATTTTATTTTTTTCTTCTGGTCGTTCTGCAATTCCTACTTTTCTCTCTCTGCATATGCAGTGGCTATGGAGGTCTATTGATAAACAGAGAAGAAATACAGAGCAGGTTTAGGGCACCACTGCACCTATTGTTTGGGTTTTGTTTTTAGGTTCCATCAATGGGTAATAAGTCCAAGTCCAATAGCATTTCATATTAGGAAAAATCACGGTGGACCCAGATATTCCTGAAATATCCCCTATACCCTTAGTTTCCTCCCCCTGTCTCACCAGCCCCCAGTCCTCACAGTCACATTCCCACCCCATTTTATTTTTTTCCTTTATTTTTATGTCATATTTTACATAGTGTTTAGATTAATTACAGCTATTTATCTTCTTTTTATTAATAATGAGTGACTTTATTATTTATAAAAAAAAAAAAAACAAATACAAGCCACATCCCAAGTACACAGGAAGTGTACTATTAGAAGTGAAAAGGATCAACAGAAAGTGCACACATCTAAAAACTCTACAAACGAAGAGAAAGGCAGATCACTCAAAATACGTATTATTTATAGTGCGTAGACTCTAAGTTGTAAAATTTTGTGATGGACACCTTATACAATATCAATTTGTAATGTCCATCTACTGTTTAAATCAGTGTATAAACATTACCAGGATGCAAAACAATGATGCAATTCCAGCAACAAGAATGGCTGTAAGATGGTTACATGATCACAAAGGATATAATTATTCAAATGTGGAAATAAGCTCCATGACTCCACCTTTAAGTGATGAGGATGCATAGACATGATTGGAGTGAGCGCATTGCACTCCTTAAAATGATACACTTCCAGCATATCAGGTTCTCCACAATAAGATATTTGGCTGAAAAACGCTAGCTGGGACCAGTTATTATGGTGTCTAATCAACAAAAGTTACAACAGGCTAGAATCATGAAGGATTCGTGTTGCCATGACATACTAGCATGACCAGAATTTTAGTTTCAAACTTCAGATGCATCTCCAAGCTTCCTTTACAAGGGAACATTCATCTGCTCCATTTTCTTAATAATATTTTTGGACATTAAGCCCCTCTCAACCACATGATCCCAAAAAAGACGTAAGATGTTGCTGTCACCAAGATAAGAAGCACTGAACGATTTATAGAGTTTAAGTGTTATCTTCAACCTCCTTATAGCCATTTCATCTAACATCTTTGAAGCAACAGTTGCCTTCCCTGCTTTCAAGTAAGCATATGCCAGAGTAGTGTATACAATGCTGTCTCCTGATATGCCCTTCCCTTGCATAATACTGAATATTTTTTCAGCAGAGTCCAATCTTTCCCTCTTACATAGCCTTCTTATCAGTGCCCTATACACTGAGACATCAACACAAAGGCCTCTCTGCACTAGCTCATCCGGGAGTCTTAGAACTGCATCTTCATTGTCTTGGTTGCATAAAGCATCTATAATCCATGAGTAAGTGCAGTAACTTGGAGAAAATTCTGAATGAAGCATGCTAAACAAATGCTCTTTAGCACTGTCCATCTCTTGGACTTTGCAGAATCCATGAATCAGAGCTTTGTATGTAAACTGGTCCAGCTTCAATCCAGCCTCCAACAGTTTGTTCTTCACTTTTAATGCAGACCTCATATCTCCTATCTTGCAGTAAGCATTAATCAACGTGTTACATGTCACATTGCCAGGTACAACTTTCCTCTCACTCATCTCATTCAAGAGCATATTTGCATCCCTTATCCGGCCTTCTTCACACAACTTGCGTAGAATTGAATTATAAGTAACAACTTCAGGGTACAAGCCCTTAGCCTCCATCACCTTGCGCAATCTTAATGCTTCTTCAAGGTCATTTACTCTGCAATATCCATCAATCAAAGTAGTGTATGTCACATGATTGGGAGTAGCACCTTTAATTTCCTGGAAGAGCTTTACAGCCTCTCTCATTCTACCTTCTCTACAAAATCCATAAATAAGGGAATTAAAAGTCACAATATCAGGACTTATTCCTCCTCTTTCCATTCTATCTTGTACACCCAAAGCCTCATAGTGCATACTCCTCTTGCAGTATAATGAGATCAATGTATTATATGTAACAAGATCAGGAAAAACACATTTCAATTCCATCTCACTCAACAGCTCTTCTGCCTTCTCCAAATCACCAGACTTGCAACAGGCATGAATTAAAACATTATAAATGTGTAAATTCGGAACAACCCCTATCCGCACCATCTTCTTATATACTTTCCATACCATATCAGTCAACCTATCCTTTATTAAACAATTCAAAAGCACAGTACAAGCATGCAAATGAGGCTTGAAGCTATGCACCCTCATGTGCTCAAACACTTGAATTGCATCCTGGGTCATCCTTGAATTACCATAATATATCACAAGCCAGCTTAAAACATGAGAATTCAAATCCGGGTCATCATAACTCCTCACCAAAGCATTCAAAACTAAGGGTGACGATAGAAAATCCTTGCGTGCAATTTTCTCAAGCAAGCCTTGTGCAGTTTTGAAGTGCTTGTGCTTAGTGAGGATGTGAACCATTGTCCATGAACATTGCAGCGAGTGATTATAGTTAGGAACCGATTCGACCCACTTGAAAAATGCCCAAGAAAGTGGGGGACCATGATTGTTATTATAAAGTGAGGGTTGCAGGAGTACCTGGTGAATGGTTGTTGAGGTAAGAGTGGAACCAATCTTGGCTTTCAAGAGGTTGTGCCATTGACCCTTTACTATAATTGCACATACACTTTGAACGAAATGGGTCTCACTAGCTAAAGAAACTAGAGCAGCCATGTTTGATATTGTCTTTTAAGGCTATGACTTATAACGGAATTGATTAATTCCTATGCAGGGAAAAAAAATTGTGGCCTTGTGGGTGTCACATTTTTGATCAGTTGGTTCTGTTTTTGAGGAATTCTTGGTTCTGTTTCACAACTGACACGGCAATTTGCCTGCCGTGCCCGTGTCTTATGCGTACGGGACACAGCTGCACGCATGTCCTTCCCTTTTTTCAAAAATCGGACACTGCCGGGACACGGCTGCACGCGGCAAGGGAGGGAAAAAAAAAAGAGTAAAAATCCTAACCTGAAACGCTGCGTTTTGAGAGCATCCCTTGAACCCAAAATCAGTTTCCTCTCTCTCTCTCTCGATCTCTCTTCTTCTCTCAGTCTCACTCTCTCACGCCGATCTCCTTTGGCTCTTCTTCTTCTTCTTCTTCCCTCTTCTTCTTTTTCTTCTCCTTTGGCCAAATATGCCGTTACGTAATTTACAGTTTTCCCCTTTTGCCCCACTTGAGTAATGTTGGGCCAAAATGGCCAACTGGCCTTAAAATCGTAACTATCTAGTTAGTAGACGCTGTTTAGGAACGTATTTTGTTAATAGCATCTCGAGTCTTAAAGACTCGATTTTGGTCTTCAAAATCAAGTCTTTGAGGTTCGGTTTGTAGCTTGGACCAACTCTGACGTGGCAGAACTGCCACATGGCATTTACATGGAAATCGAGTCTTTAAGACTCGATTTCTAAGCCCTATATATAACACTCAGACCAAACCAAACACCAGAGCATTAGAGGAAAAATCCAGAGAAAAAAAAAAGAAAAAAAAAAAGAAAACCAGAAACAGAGAGGGAGAGAAGATCGAGATCGGAGACCCAGGCGCGCGCGGCATGACCAGAAACTGACCAGCGACCCAGGCCGCGCTGGTGAGGTTTAGCGGTGAGGTTCTCTGTTTCTCTCCCTCTGATCTGATCTGAGTAGCTGTGTGTTTCTCTTTCTCTCCCTCTGATCTGATCTGATCTGCGTAGCGACTTAGAGTTTTTTTTAAAAAAATTTGGGTTTGAAATCGAGTCTTAGAGACTCGATTTCCAGGTGGACACCCATGTGGACAAAGTGCCATATCAAAACTGGTCTAAGCATACAAATCGAGCTTCAAAGACTCAATTTTAAAGCCCAAAATCGAGTTTTTAAGACTCGAGATGCTATAAACAAAATATGTTTCTAAACAGCGCCTACTAACTAGATAGTTACGATTTTAAGGCCAGTTGGCCATTTTCGCCGTAATGTTGTTCGGGTGGTTTTGATATATGTGTAAAGTTTCCTTCTGAACACTTGAACCCCGGCTCTTATTCCTCACATCCCTTATATTTGTGGAGTGACTATCGCACCAAGGGTGTGCGGTGGTGTGTAATATATTTAAAATGCTTAAAAGTATGTTCAAAATGGGCTACCAAATAAGCCCGTAAGCTGGCAGGCAGCATTTCAAAATTTTTAAGCGTAAGTAGTCTTTGTATTTTATTTTGATTTTGTTATTATTTCAGTACTTAAAAACAGAAATTCATTTCTATTTTAGTCTTTGCCATCAACTTATTAACAAAAAAATCTTATATGACAAACGGAGTGTCTTATTTGCACAATAAATGCTGAGGTGACTTTTATTTGGCATTTTTTAAATGACACATCAACATTTTAATTTTTTTTAATCCACATCAAAAAATTTATTTAAAAAAAATTAAATTATATAAAAAAAACTTAAATCTAATTTAATTAGAAAAAAAACTTTTGTTACTTTTCATTATTTTTCGAAAGAACATTACAACTTGTTCTTCATGTTCTTCCTAGATCAAACCCAACAACCAAGAACTCAAACCCATATCACAAGAACACAAACGAAAAAATTAAATTAAATTAAATTAAATACTAACAGGAAGAATGAAGAACAATGAACTCAATCCAAACATCAAACCCAATTTCATCACAATCACCAAGCACCATCAACAAAATCCAATTGCCCAAATTCATCAAACCTCAGAGAGAGTTTGGGTCAGATTGGTGGTGCGTGGTGGAGAAGAAGACTGAGCTTGTGAACTCTAGCCATGGAGCTACAGTGGAGAGAGAAAATTTGAGATCCGAGATAGATTCTGTCCATGGAAGATGAAGAGAGAGAGAGAGTTAGAGATAGAGAAAGTGTAGAGATTATTTTAAAATCTAATGACCGATGAGGTTAAAGGAAAAGAAAAATAATTAAAAAGATAATGATTTTTTTATGAAATAATTTTAATTAAATTAGATTTAAGGTTTTTTTTAATTTTTTGACGTGGCTTTTGAAAAAAACATTAAAATGTTGATGTGTCATTTAAAAAATGCCAACTAAAATATTTTATTATTATATTATTAACCACCTCAGCATTTACTTTGCAAATAGGACACTCCGTCTGTTGCGTAGAAGTTTTCTATTAGTGGGTTGACGGGAGGGACCAAAATATAAATGATTTTATGTTTTAAGGGATTGGAATAGTAGCAAAATCAAAATATGGACCAAAATGAAAATTGGCCAAAAATTTAGGGACAAAAAATGTATTTTAACCAAGAATAAATGCATAACATAGTTTTTAAATTTTTTTTTTTTTTTTTTTTATTATCAAGGTAGACAGTAGGCAATTCCTAAAGAAAAGAAAGGTAGACACTAGACAGTAAACACATTTATATATTATGACATAAAGAAGTTTAAACAGGATATAGAGACAGAAATTTGTTCTTATTCTCCTATTACTTTTTTGCATAGGCATCGACATATAGTCCAAACATCTTGTAAGAAAGACTCTAATCGAAAACATACAAAAGATAGAACTATGTTTTTTCTTTTCTTTTCTTTTTTTGAGAAAAAAAAATGGGGACCGTAAGTGGCAATCATTGTCCCACGCCCTATGGTATATTTGGGTAAGCTCATGGGTATCACTAGCTTGAACCGGAGCTCGGAGACCCCGAACTCACACACACCCCAAGCTCTATTGGTTTCTAGGACTTACTAGAAATTGCAATTATAGTCCTCACAAGAACTCGAACCTGGAATGTGGTGAAGTCTCAACAGTCACCTACCAGTTGTACCACACCTGCTAATGGTAGATAGAACTATGCTTATAATTTCTTTTAGTCAATTTGAATGGACTAACAGTGTGACAGAGGTACCAAATAAAATTATAATAAATGACATACTTACACCATTTATAGTATCCTCAAATACTCATATAATAGATGTTTTATTAAAAGAAGTCTTGACAAATACCCCTTTACTAATCATTAAAGAAAACATTAATTGTGGTAATTTATTGAATAAAGACAAATTTAATTACTTAACATATAGAGTTAATCATAAGTCCTTGACAAATTTTCCCCAGTCCATTATAAGGGTTGATGAAAGACTTTATGGAGAAGTTCTATTTCACAGATAGAACTATGGTAGATTTTGTAAAGTTTTTGAATTCCAGTCACTCTGGCATTGACAGACTTCATCATGACCACTCTTATACAACTACTAAGCGAGAGCACAAAAAGAAAGAAGTTTGTTCTATTACATATGCTTTAAATTTTAAAAATGATTTTCTTATAAAACATTTTAAAGGAATTTTACAAAAAGACATTGGCAAAAAGGTTTTAAAAATGAATTTGAAAAAAGTTTTGCAAGGAAATATTTATTTTCAAAATATTATTTCAAGACGTAGTGACATAGCAACTAATCCTTTTACCAAAAGCCAATTGCAAACTAACATGAATAAAAGACCCTCCAAGGCAGACATGAAAGGAAAGGGTAAGGCACCAGCGGTGCAACCCAAAGAAATCTAAAAGGCTTCAACGAAGATTTCGGATAAGTATGAAGGCGTCTCAATAGAGGCAATATCCCTTCAGGATACGTTGCTAGCAGAGGCAATGTATTCATGTAGTGAAAAAAGTGAAATTCTGCAAGAAGTGCTCCGCACTGATCTCACTTTTTAGGATGGAGAATTTACAGACCTTCCTTTTCATATTGAATTACTTCTTGATAATTTACAAGCAGCCTTTACCCTTAGACAGAAACCCTTATTCCAAAAGACCCTTAAGGCTTTGTAATTACATCTTGTTAGCACCAGTGCATTTATTGAAGCACTTAGTTGTCAACTCCCTGGCAAGGAGGATGGAGATTCATGCTCCACAAAGACAGAATCACAGTCTCTAAAAAGCTATCTTATGGGAACAAGCTTTTCAAAGCTCCACCCTAAGATTTAGCAAAAAACGAGACTTGTCATTTGAACCTTACCCCATGAAATCCAACAGAAGCCATAATAAGTTCTTATGACAGATGGATGTATCTTTTTAAAATATTAGTCTCTGTAGTATTTATCAGGACAGATATGACAGATGAAATATGGCTATCCCATAAAACCACATGGTATGAAAGCTTTGGAGAAACATAAAGAGTTGATGATGGAAAGCATCCCTATCCGAGATTACTTATCAACACGGAGATAGAGGATCTAGTAATTTGTGATCCTTCATGGTTATCTTAAATGCTTGAAGCATGGTTTATTAGCAAGTTAATCATAACTTCTGGAACTAAGATTAGTTTATTTCCCAAAGTCATCCAAGAAGTAGCCACACAAATTGGAGGACTTAATTATATGAAGCTTACTATTTGGAGCACTCTCCTAGCTTGGGACACTAGTTACCATATGGAAGCCCAGCCAACTTACATTCTGGTCCTTATAAGTGATTTCAATTGTAGTCCTGACTATTACTAGTACACAGGAGAAACTTATTTATCACTGGACGATCCATATGCTCTGGCACAAGAATGGTCTAATTTCATGAATAATAGGATTTATGAAGTACAAAAATAATTAGATCATGACTTCCACTTATATGGCTAAACCAACAGGATAGCTATATATGGCATAAGACCTTCAGCAATGAGGCTTATTGGAAAAAAGAAGATTACTAGAGATCCTAGACTAATGACAAAAAATCGTGCTCCTACATTTCTTCCTATTTCATACTGCGTTCTATATGGCAATTATGGAGTACTCCATGAGCATGAGAAGTATGAAGATAACTATAATCCGTTAGATCATGATAACTACGCAGATACAGATTAATAGACAGATAGATATGCCAAGCAAGACAGAATGTTCTTCCGAACAGACAACTACGACAAATCACTATTCACCAAGACAGATCATTATTCACCAGCATACGTGAATAACTTCTAGACAAATCCAAAACAGTCTAGACAGATACAGATAGATGTTCATAGGTCACTATTGTTTATTAGCATGCGTGAAAAGAGACCAGATAAATTTCGAGACAGATTACTGCTTATCAATAGTAATATTCTACAAGTTTCCACCGACAAATTAATTTGAGTTAACTTTACTAACTCAGGTTACTTTTGAAGACTTACCATAGTTCATTCCATCTATAAAAAGACAGACTCCGAAGACAAAAATAAGGTTCAAAATTAAGGTTCAAATTTTAGGTTCAATTCTTAGGTCCAAAATTTCTAGGTTCAAATTTTAGAAGTTCTAGTCCCAGAAAGAAGATAGCCCTCTCTCCCTTAAAAAGACTCTTGTAATCCTTCCTCTTTTGCAATCCTGTAACCCTTCCCTTCAAACATAATCTTATAACCTTTCAGTTTCAAAGATAGATTTTACTTTGTAATCTTGTAACACCTCAAAGACAGAAGTTTTTATTCAAGTAAGATTTTACTAGTTTCTGTTTTCATATTCTATATCCGTTTTAACTTATTTTGAATATATCTATTTTGCTATTCTCTTATTTATCATCTATTTTATCATTATTTATGCTTCCATATTACTGCTGTGCTCTCTCTTGGGTATGTTTTTCCTGGGTATGTTTTGGTATCAGAGCCATGGATGGTAAATGTATGAGTTTTATTTCTTTGCAATTAAGAAGTTATTGGGAACTAATATTACTACATAGCCACTACTTGCTCCTTTATAGCGTTGGTCAACCTCACACTTGTTGGTAAACCATAGTTTTGCGTTGGTCAGCCTGTTTTGTTAGCTGACGGATAGGCATTGTTTGGATGGTCCCATAATGGAGTTTCCCGAGGAGGTGGTCCCGATAGCAAGGATATCAGTGGTTAGTAATAGTTTCACTAGTAGTTATTAATTGCTTGGAAATATAATAAATATGTTTATCAGCTCATCATCTGTTTGCTTGTTCATACTTAGGCTAGGCACACACTAATTAGAACATGGACTATGATGATATAGATTATGATGAAAGTTATAGCATAAGAGATGTAGACAATAATTGGTTAAATAGTAATATGGATTATGATGATATAAATTCAGATTCTGATAGTGATATAGATGATTATAACTATAATAATAACACAAATAATTGGAGTACATTAATAGGAGATAAAATCAACCGATAGACTGATAGACACAATAATAGATTGTTAGAAAAGATTAATAAAAAATTATAATATTTAGAAACTGTGGAAAGATCCATAATGAACACTAAAGTAGAAAGGAAAAATGATAGTTTTTTGACCTCTTAGAAAGAATGAAAGTTTTAAATTCAGAGTTAGAGAAAGAAAGAGAAGAATTTGAACCTCATCATAGATCACCTTTAACAAAAACCGTGATAGATAATTGACATAATAGACAAAAAATTAACTTAGTAAGTACTGACATATCTATAAACATGATAAATATTAAATAATAGTAAAAAATATAGTCTAATAGAGACAATTGATAAAAAAAATGACGTAAAGACACTAAAAACAACTCGGACAGATAGTAAAGAAGATAGTCACATAGTGCAAAAGAAGTCAGAAATGATAGAAGTAGAGAAAGAAAGAAGTCATATAGAAATAATGCAAGAAGAAGATGACATAGAAAAACAAGAGAATAATAATAAGAAAGATGGCATAGTAGTGGAAAAAACAACACGTATAGAAACTAAAGTAAAGAATCCTAGTGCTATAGAAATAATACAAAATAAGAACCTAGACATAATTGATAAAGATAGAGAAAAAAGAATGATAAGAAAAGGCATAGTAAAAGAGATGTTAGAAAAAATTGAAAGACAAAATGATGTAAAGATAGAAGTTATACGTAAGAAGTTAGATATAAAAGAAGAGATAGAAAAAGAAAGACAAATGAGTACTTTAGTAGAACTAGTCAACAAATGATATACAAATAATAGTCCTAGGAATAATGATAGTTTAAAAGGATTTAATTCGTATAGTTTAAAAGAAGAGCTGAAGAGTGATAGTTTTTCGTATGTTTGTTTGCTAAAAGGATTTAAATACAATTTTTTGTTTTGAAAACCAAAAATTAGTAGGTTCCATACTAGAATGTTTTCAAGATACAAAAAATATTTTTAATAATATAGTTATAACTAAATTGAAAACATTGAACCTT
This sequence comes from Quercus lobata, assembly GCF_001633185.2. Taxonomy (NCBI): domain Eukaryota; kingdom Viridiplantae; phylum Streptophyta; class Magnoliopsida; order Fagales; family Fagaceae; genus Quercus; species Quercus lobata. The sequence continues at coordinate 7,141,976 of NC_044909.1, read as the reverse complement.
ATAGATTTGTCCAAACTTTTCTATCTCTTAAATTAAGAAATAAAGAGCTTAACTTTATACCCTAAAAAAAAAAAAAAATCTCAAACTATATAAAAGATACATGAGATGAGTTCTTTCTCTTATTATTATTCACAAAAAAAGTCTACACATTAATTATTGTAAAATTTAAGGAAAAAAAAATTAAACATCATTTTTTTTCCTCTAAAATGGGAGCCAAACATATAATATATAAATTATTATTCAAAAATTAATTTCAAATTCAATTTTTTGAAAATTGTTTTTATACTCTCTTAAAAAAAAAAAAAAAAAATCATCTTACTAAAAGCAGACTATCACTTCTAAAATGGCGTTAACAAGCAAATATATTCGCACGTGCGAGCCCTTGAACCGTGTTTTGGGTTCGGTCAGTCTGACACACACTGAATCAACAAAAGAGAGTCAGTCCCATTTCTTAGCGAGGGTTTACCTTTATAATTTGGGTAAGCATTAGCAAAGTTCACTATTCTCTCTCTCTCTCTATGCATCTGATCTGCCCGTCCTAGTTTTTTCCGGCACCGTTTCCGGAGAATTCTGGATCGGTTCTCCGATCAGGTAACCATTCGCGATCCTCTTCACTGTCGTATCTTCTTAGGTTCCGTTTGTTTCCTCTCAAAACATTTTCCCGGAAACCTTTTTCCCCAAGAAAGTAAATTCCCTAGTATTTTTCGCCTTATTAACCTGAATATGCGTCGTTTAGTTTTGGTAATGGTTGTATACATCGTAGACTTCTTGTGTGTATGTATGTGAATGTATATTTTAGGGTTCAGAGAGTGGGGAATCATAGATTACTGATGAATTTGAAGATTGATTAGAAAGTGAATGAAACTATATATTTATAATTGATAGCTTATTCTCAGTTTAGAAAAGGAATTTCTTAAAAAAAAAAAGAAGGAAAAGTATCTGCCGCTACGGCGAACTCAATTGGTGCATTTGGTGTGTGGATTGTGGAGTTAAGGTTAACTTTCTTGCTTGTTTTGTTTGGATTCAGTATTTTATAACCTTTTCTGATTTTCATCACTTCAATTAATGTCTTTCTATTTCTATTTCACTTCAATTTAGTTGACTGACTCTCAATTGTTTATGCGTAATATGTGTCTATATTGTTTTATCTTTTTAGTGTTACTTATAATAATATGGGGCTTTCTATGTATACGAAAGAGGTTGCTTTGAATTTCATGTTATAATCCAGCCAGGTTAGAGTTTTACTTTAAATTGCTGATGGGTTTATTTCTATTGCATTGTAGTTCGAATGAGATGGGGACTTCACAGAATGTTGAGTTGGAGGCAGCTAAATTTTTGCAGAAACTCATTCAAGATTCTAAAGATGAGCCTGCAAAATTGGCTACAAAACTTTACGTTGTGAGTATAGTTTTCTCTTAAATAATAGTTCTTAATTGCTTTTGTTACTTTTGCTTTGTATTTCTATAATCGTGCCAATGAGCTCTAGTTCAATTGGCACTTCATCCCTCCTTAAGGATGAGGTGGAGGGTAAGATGTCGGTTCAAGACCCATTGGGTGTGTATTACTTACCAATAAGAAAAAAATTAATGCTATTTTTTGAGATGTATTTTTATTTATCATCTTTGAGCCTTTCAGATTTTGCAACACATGAAATCGAGTGGGAAGGAGCATTCAATGCCATATCAAGTAATATCAAGGTAAGCAGTTTCCATTCATTAACATTTTTCTGGTATTTTCTCTTACATTAGATATGCACTAGTGAGGAAGAGTGATGGAGTGAGGTTCTCCTTATGTTTGGGGTTCAGTGGGTGATGCTGTATATAGTTGCCTCTCTTCTTTTCGCTTGGAGGAATTGGTTGGAGAATTATTCTTCAAATGTTTGGAATATGGTACCGGTGTGTCTTATGTGGTTAGTATGGAAGGATCGCAATGCCCAAACTTTTGAGGACATTGAGAGACCTATTGAATTGTTGAAGACATCGCTAGCTAGGACTTTGTTTGAGTGGTCTCGTATTTGGGGCCTCACGCATTGTATTTTCTTGTCTGATTTCCATATTTGTTTTAGATCTACTATTTGATTTGTTTGTATTCTTTCTTTGCCGTGTGTTTACAATTGTAAACACATTGCATTTTTGTTATCAATAAAACTTTTATTACCTATCAAAAAAAAAAAAAAAAGAGTGATTTTGATTCAAGTTGAGGTTGCAAAGAAAGTTAGAGGAAGATTTAAAATAACATTACTAGAGGTAGTAAAGAAGAAAATGTCAATGAAGGAGGTGACAAAGAGTATGGTTTTAGATAGGATAGAATGGCAAAGAAGAATATGTGACTAATCTTGATTAGTCTATTGAGGTTCCATTGTTGACCCAAAGTTTTGAGACTTGGGTTTTATTGTTGTTGTTATTGTTGTCTTCTTGTACATCTGTCTGACAATCTGGGTTAATAAATTTTTTTTAAGATAGCCCATCAAACTATTTTTTTTTTTTTGTTATTGTTTTGTTTTGTTTTTTGTTTTTTTTTTTTGGTTTTTGTTTTTGTTTTTTTTTTGGTTTTTGTTTTTGTTCTGTTCTGTTCTGTTTAGCTCAATTGAGACTCATGGTGTTTCCAATGGGGACATCCAAGGTTCAAATCCCCCATTCCCCATTGTAACTATCGAATTTATCCCCAAAAAAAAAACTATTTTGATACATGTGAGAGTTGTTGACTGCTGCTGTTCTTCTCATCCTCTATAAAGTTGGTGAATTTACCAAGTCTTCCTTATTCAAAAGTAAACTGAATTATTTAATATTGATTGAGTTTATTACGGATCGATGCTCCTTGCATACTTTACTTTTATATGGTATGTAAAAGGATGACTGGCCTGATCAGTGATGCTGCAGTGCAATGTCATTTTGACTATCAATATCCTCCCATTATGATTTTGGACACTGGTATGTGTCTGGTGGATACTGAGATCTATTCAGGATTTAGATTGATTAAATAACTTTGTGAGGTTCAGATGATGGCAATTTATTCAGGTCAGCTATTTTTCTAAATGCAACCAAGTCTGTTTCTGCTGCTTTACTGTAAAAGACATTCTGCCGTATTGGATAATGAGTGCAAGCAGAACAATGCATGGAGCAGGGGTTTTTTCCCATATGAACATGTTAGATCTACTGTATGGTTAGATGATTACTTTAGTCTGCGGGGATGATACGTGATAATCAACTTTAAGTAGCAGCATGATGGCACCACATATTGGGCTTTCTAACATAGAACCTGCAAACTTTTGTCTGTGATACATGTGCATATTAATGTATGTGTGTTAGTGTGTGTGTGTGTGTGTATTCTAAATTTGTCACTGGCTTAGTTGTTCTTAGCGCTTAATGTGTTCTTTTATTGCTAATGTGATAGTCGCTCTTTACTTTGTTCTGCATCTTTGTGGTAGCAGGTGGACACTGTAACTTGTTAACCTAAGTGCTTGATTTCTATTGGTTGACTCTTCAACGTGGTTCATTTTGTTTCTTCTAACTTAATTTCCTTTTTGCTAGGGCAATGGAGACTGTTATCAATCAACATGGTCTTGACATTGAAGCCTTGAGGTTATCACGCCTTCCTTTGAGTGGTGGTAATCAAATAGGTGATTCTGCAACTGCTCAGTTTGCAGGTACATTGCTCTCAGTTAAACTGGAATTGATATTGAAAATCTCTTTCGTTGGAGTGTGTCATTTCGGATTAATCTATTAGATATGGGAATAATTTTATGCAGGTTCTTCACAGGCGGGTGGGGTTGCAAATGATTCAAAAGTAGGCTTGGCCGAAAATGAGGTCTCAAAAGTTGATCCATTTGCTTCAAACAGGCCACCTGTTGGCCCAAGCAGTGCTGGACACGATTATTATCAAGGATCTTTAGCTCATAGGAGCAGTCAGTCATTTGATCATGAAAGTCCATCAAGTTTGGACTCGAGGTCTGCCAACTCACAATCACAAGAAAGGCAGCAAAAGGATGGTAAAAAAGCCACCACAAAGAGGAAGAGGGGAGAGAACTCCTTACCTATGGAACAACATATTGACAATACTCAGCAACTTGATACTCGGAATGCTGTAGTTAATCCAAGAAAGGGGAAGATGAACAAGGTTGAACCACAAGCAAGTCTTTCAGTTAAAGGGGGTGAGCGTACTAACTTCAATATGGTTCCAAGTAGTGGCCAGATGGAACACTTTGCATCTTTGTCTGGTAGCATGAGACCAATGCTTAGAGTCAAGCAAGAGGGTCAACATACAATTGAAAGGCAGTTGGACTCATCAAACATTAGCAATTCGATGCTACGGGCCCCAAATCCAAAATTCCCTGAAGAAGTGGAAGTTTCCTCTGCTCATAATGCTTCACAGCAAGGGGGTTCCCTACCTTCTCATGACATCAGGGGTGTATGGAATCAAAATAAAACAGGATTACCATTTGAAAAATCTCAAATTCCCAGGTTTCCTTCTAATGTTCCTGGTAATATGATGTCAGAGATTCCAACACAGCAATCAACAACTCCATCTCTTGGATCAGGTAAGGACATGGAAGATGTTTCAGCATTGACTTTGTGGATTTGAAAATTATACACCTAATTTTTATGGGCTTGAAAATCTGTAAATGTTTCAACTTTAACCAGGATCAGAGTTGGCATAACAAACTATGGACTTAACACTATTTGAACTAAAGAATCTGTTTCTGATGAGATTTATTAATTTTGGGATGCACATCAGTATTGGTCCTAATTTGATTGTGTAAAAAATTCTTTATCCTGGGGTAATGTCTTTTCTTTTGATTATTTCCTGGGTCTGAGTTATGTATGGGGTACTGCTGGAAAATTTTTAGGTGCTTTTGGCAAGGTTCACAGCGGGATGCCTGTTGCTTCTAGTTCTTATCCGGTAGTAGAACCTGGATTCTCAAGTCCAATGCAATTCAGTGGTTCTTTGGAGCATGAAGGAGGGTCAAATATGTTAGCTGATGCCAACAAGGTTGTTCAGGTACTTATATTTTATTCATTATTTTTGCTTCCACTCTTGGATAAATTAAATGTGTGCTCATGCTCCTCAATTAGTCCACTTGCATTCTATTGTGTGTTTCCCCCCCCTTCATATTTCATAGTAGACATTCTTTTCATGCTTAATCTTCTTGTAGTCTGTGGTTACATCCTGTGTAAATGGTTTAATCTTTGAGTTTTATTAATAAAACTTTTTACTTATAAAAAAAAATACTAATAAATTACTAATTGTTCCAAAAGCTTAAGCTGAACTTAATCACTCAACTACAATTCTAACACTCTCCCTCGCGTGTGGGTCTAAACTCCCCCTTAGTGAGTGGGGCCCAACACGTGGGGTTTTTAACATTTTAAATGGGAGGAAAAGTGAAGACACGGATTGAACTTTGGATCTCTTGCTCTGATACCATGATAAATTACTGATTGCCTCAAAAGCTTAAGCGGTTAGGAACTCGTGATTAAATTTAATTGCTTAACTACAGTTCTAACAATTACAGTAGACGAATTTGCTGCTTTAACTTTCTTCCCTGGATTTATGTGCCTTAATTGTAGTTTCTTTGCTTAAAGCCTGCAGCTAATATTTTCTAAATATCAACTTAATCCATTCTGAGATTAGTTACTATCAAAATTTTACTAGGTCACTCTGAATTGAGGTTTCCTCCTTGAGAGTTTAATGGTTTGCTGGATGCTTTGTCTTGGATTGGAACTAATACTTTTGAAGCTCTTCATTTTATGACAGTAATTGCCCCCTACCTGGCCTGAATAAAAAAGTGGATTAAAATGCTAGCAATCATGGTATGGTCACTATGATTTTAGGTGGCTGATAGCTGTAAAACATTCAATTGGGTTTGAATTGAATTGCTGCATATATGGATTCATTGAATTTTGTATATTAAATTTAGTAAAAATTTCAATGAGAATACTAGAAAAGATGACTATAAAAGCTTCCTTAACTCTAAGGTGATCTCGTCTTTTTTTTTTTCCTTGTGTTTTGGGGTGTCCCCCCTTGGCATCTGTTTGAAAAGGAGAAGGAAAAAGGAAACTTGTAAAAAAGGTTGACTCAGGAGCAGTTTTGATTTTGAGTGAAGTATTTTAATCTTCCTGAGATTTTCCGAAGCATGCTTCATTTATTGGGTTTTTATAACAATTTCTATTGCCTAAATTCAGAAATTTCTGATGGTCAATGAAGATTGTATGGCTATATTGTAGTGTATTTTATGTTGTCTATGAAAATGGTCGGTTACATTGTTAAAATATTTTCTTCCCCTTCTGCCTGTGAGTTTACTATTTCAATGTACACATTTTATGGATCTGTGATTGGATTTCCTGTTTTTGTATATACATTTTCTCGTTACATCTTTCTAAATAGTGTTATATCTTGTTAGATGGATAGAAACACTCTTCATTAATTTATTTTTCCCATTTTTTGGTTACGTATTCCCATTTGCACTTGCATGAAGCAAGGAATTGGAAGTCCATATTGGCTGTCTTGTTAAATTTCAAGTGTTTCAGCTGGTTTTACAGTTTCAGACTGATACTGATTCTTATCCCATTTCTGAAACTTTTTGAACTTCAAAGGTTTTTTTGGGTACATTGGTATACCCATATTTTGAAATGGGATGATATGAATCTAATTCTTCATGTACCAATGCTGAAATATTTTGCTTCGGTAAGCAAACTGAAATGGTTTTGCCTAAATGGTATTTATAACTTTGGTTAGAAAACCTTTTGGTTTTATTGTAAGTTGAATATTTTGTTTCCTTTTTATGTTTCCTATTATTAATTTCTTTGGGGATAAGAAATTAAATAGAAAGAAAGAGGTAAAAGATACTCCCTCTTTCCCAAAATGTGTTCTACTTTCCATTTTTGGATGTCCAAAAATAAATGTCCACTTTCAAAAATTCAAAAGCATATTTATCTTCATCTTCCCATGTTAATCTTACCCATTAAGAAAACAACCAAGACACTTATTGAAAGCCGTGCCCACCTTTAGAAATTTTGATAAAGGCATTGCACTTATTCTACGATGCCAGTGAGCTGTAGCTCAAATGACACTTCTACCTTCCTTAAAAATGGCATGTAGGGTAAGGTTGTGAGTTCAAAACCCACTAGATGCTTGTGGAACTCACCAATAAAGAAAAGCATTGCACTTATTGTTCACTATTAAATTTCATGCTGTTTCAGACCAAGCTTCATTTTGGGATGGATGGTGTAGGAAAAAAAAAAATTCTGGACGGGAAGCTTTCATCCAAAAAGTACTAGTTTCTAAAATATGATTACTATTTATGTCTTCTTATTCAATTATGTTAGTGCAAACATGTCAAACTAGATGTTTTTTTAATGTAAGTTTTATGTATGTTGATTTCTTATTATGCCATCTCCTTTCATTTTAGTTGGTTTTTGTGTTGTGAGCTTTTTGATTTGGATCATGTTTGAAGTTTGTTCTGCATGTTGTGTCATCTCAAATTCTGCTATTTAAAGCTTTGTGTGTATATCAACTGGCCAGCATAACATGTTGTTTTTGTCAATAGAGTGGAAGGCAAAATAGTGTTACAGAAATGAGTATGCCTAGGAGCATGGCTCCCAGAGATACAGGAAAAGCTCCACTTCCCCAGGCTCCAATGGCTTCTGGCATGCCTTTCAAGGAGCAACAGTTGAAACAGCTTAGAGCTCAGTGCCTTGTCTTTTTAGCTTTCAGGTTGGTAGCACTTCTTTAGCATCTGCAGTCATTTTTTGGTGTTGCAAAGTTTCTTATCTTTGATCAAGTCAGGTTGTTATGAGTGGTGGTTTTCTATGTGCAGAAATGGTTTGTTGCCAAAGAAACTGCATCTTGAAATTGCACTTGGAAACATCTTTCCTAAAGAAGGTAACCAATAATTAATAATTTTTCTTCTTTGGTCTTCATGCATTAACTTGGAACTAATCAGGTAGCAATATAGATGGACCTCGCAAAGAGCTTATTGATCCTAAAGGGAAAGCACAGTCTTCTAATGAGCCAAGTAGCGACCTGGATGTTATGATGCCCTTCGGAAGACTGAACACTGCTAGGGACACTGATATAATCTCTCCAGTTGCTTCATCTACTGGAAAACTCCAGGAGGCTGACACCTTTCCAAAGGACGCTGAGAGCCCAAAAATGATGGAGGAAAAAAATGGCCCAACTTCTGATCTTTCTGTAATTGCAGACGAAAGGAAACTTATTCTGGCTGGAAGAAAACCTGAGGCTGAGAGACAGACTCAGGAGATAACTTCACAGCAGCCCAATTCTTCAAATACAAGGGGTAATCCTGTGGAAGATATGGAAAATGGCCATCTGCAAGTTGGGAGGTCTAACCAAGCATCTTCTGTAATGGGCATAAATAAGCAGATGAACCCGGAGATAATTAGCTGGACTGGAATTGGAAGTCATAATGAGGTTTCTAGGGGTCCCCTACTAGGCTCTTCTCTTCCGCATGAGTTGGTGGCGGAAAGAAAAGATAGTAATCCTAGTCAGTTTCAAAATATCGGTAATAGTATTGGTCTGGGGAAACAACATGCAGATGGTCACCCTTCTTTTTCATTAAAAGAGCATTGGAAGCCTATTTCAGGAGTTGAAAATGATCATCAGACAGTAATTCCAATGAGGGATGCTAGTATGATGTCGAAACATGCATCTCAAGGTAAGAACCATGCCTCTAATCCAGACTACAAACCACTTGTTGTTGATGGCATGCTTACAGTGGCATCTTGTTTATCACAGATCAAGAAGAGGAAAATAAGTCAGTATCTACTGATTTGCCACCTTCTCCAAAGTACACCATGTCAGAGAAATGGATTATGGATCAGCAGAAAAAGAAAAATTTAGTTGAGCGAAGTTGGAAACTAAAACAGCATAAGGCAAACCAAAGGATTTCTGCTTGTTATACCAAGTTAAAGGTTTGTTACAGAACTTAATACTTCAGTGCTTGGCATATTACGTCGCTGTATCATTTACCAAAAGACTGCCAAATGTGTTCATCTGATGGTTATTATGGTTTTTAATTATCCTATTTATTTATGTTTTCTTGGGGATGTGGGGTTGGGGACTAAAAGTTGCTGCTCTAGTGTCAGAATTTTTGTTTTTGTTTGTTTGTTTGTTTTTGGATTGGTAAGTTTAACATGCAACTGGTGGTCCTAGAGCTATGACCTCACCATCCACCTTGCTCTTACTAGGCAAGAAGGTGCCATCTGTGATAGAGCTTGTTGGCTTGCTCTGTATCAGAACTTTGTTATTTTTTATTATTTTATTTTTGGTTTGTTTGTTTGTTTTTTTTTTTTTTGGTTTTGTTTTGTCATTCTATAATATTGGATCATGGGCGATAGTACAGAGAAGGGAACCGACCATTGTCTATTCAAAATGGAGGTGATAAGTAATCCCTCTTGAATACCGGCCCTGTTTAGTGTCAAACTTCTGTTCAGTATTTTAAAAGGGTTTCCGACTTTTAGAAGACAGTGGATATATACACTTTTCAAAATTGAATGATGCTGATTTATTGGTTAAATTGATCCCTATGGATAAGAGGTTCACTGAGGAAGGAACGTTATAGAAACTCATGAAATGATGATTCTTTCTTGGTTACTTCTGAAAAGATGCCTCTGTTTTTCCTCCCGGTCTTCAAAATAATATTTAAGTTGATATTATAATTGTCATTATTGTTGCGAACATGGGATCTGTTGAGCATCTAAAATTTACCAATTGGGGTTCATACTGTTAGTTTTGGGCTTCCTTTATCTCAGTGTGAGCGGCCTTTTTGAAGTGATGGGTTTCAGGCTTGTAGGCAATGTTTGATGCAATGTTACCTTAGGAATTACCTGATTAATTGAGCTTTTGCTGAGAGGAAGGATTAACCTTTTTTGAAGAAATGGCATGCTTGACCTTGGTCTACCTTTTAAATGAGATTTGTATATGATTACCTGCTTGTAGGAAAGGGAAGGGGCTGAGAGTTGAAATGTGAATTTTTCAAATGATGAAAATCTTCATCCAAGGGGCTTCCATGATATTGTCTTAATTCACATACTGTACAATACTCATATAGGCAGGATGCATTGGAAAATGCTTTGTTTGTAGGTCTATTTCTGTAAAGACCTATGATGTTGCATGTGTCATGTGTTACTTATGATGCAGGAAAATGTGAGCTCATCTGAAGATATATCTGCAAAAACCAAAAGTGTCATAGAATTGAAGAAACTTCAACTACTGGATCTTCAACGGCGCCTCAGAAGGCAATGGATATTCCTAATTTTACTTCAAATTTTTAGTTATACTCTTTCATTTTGACACTAAATTTCTTTTGTTTTGTGCAGTGATTTTTTGAATGATTTCTTTAAACCAATTACAAGTGAAATGGATCGCCTGAAATCATACAAGAAACATAAACATGGTAGGAGGATAAGACAAATTGAGAAGTTTGAGCAGAAAATGAAGGAAGAGCGACAGAAGAGAATTCGTGAGAGGCAGAAGGAGTTCTTCAGTGAGATAGAAGTTCACAAGTATGTATTTTCTCCATCCAGTTCAGACCGTTAAGTATTCTCATTCTATCTTTTCAATGTATTTTTTTTTTTTTTCATGTGTTTCTCAGTAGTGATTCACTTTTGAGCACAATGATTACGCTTATTGACTTACTTGATAACCTGAACTTTAGGGAAAGACTGGATGATGTGTTCAAAACTAAGAGGGAACGCTGGAAGGGTTTTAATAAGTATGTGAAAGAGTTCCACAAAAGGAAGGAACGTATTCATCGAGAAAAGATTGACAGAATCCAGCGTGAGAAGATTAATCTATTAAAGATCAATGACGTGGAGGGATATCTGCGAATGGTGCAGGTCTGATTTGTCTTACGAGATTTTTTACTGTGATAACAGTGGTATGGTTCTTTCATTCTTCTTGCATAACATTTGATAATTGTATTAGGATGCCAAATCAGATCGTGTTAAGCAACTTCTCAAGGAGACAGAGAAATATCTTCAAAAGCTTGGATCCAAGCTACAGGAGGCAAAGGCTATGTCAACACACTTTGAGCATGATATGGATGAGACAGGAGCTGTGGGTGTCATTGAGAAGAGTGAGAGTATTTTTGAAAATGAAGATGAAAGTGATCAGGCAAAGGCAAGTGTGTTCTTTGTTCACTTTATTGAATTTATATTAAATTAATCTTTACTAATTTTTGTTTTTGTATGTTTGCTGTGCAGCACTATATGGAAAGCAATGAGAAGTACTATATGATGGCTCATAGGTATTAGTATTGTTAGATATATAATGCTTTGCACTGTCACTAGCTTAATATTTGATTTTATCAGTTGGGAATCTTCCTTCAGTACTGGCTGAAGGCAGCCTTCAGTCTCCTCTTCATTTTTCCTTTTGTCTTAATGAAATCTGGATGACTTGAGGCCACTGATTTAGCAATTTCTTTTCTTAATTAATTTTTATTTTTATGCTCTTAGCAAAAATCTGATAATGAATGTTGGTTGTTGCAGTATAAAAGAGAACATTGCTGAGCAGCCATGTTGCCTAAAGGGTGGAACACTCAGGGAGTAAGTTGAATGTGCATTTATTTGAATTTCTCTAATTATCAATGTATCTTATGTTGGCTTTTTTGGTAATTTTTTTAAAGGATGGTTGTTTCCTGTCATTTTTATTTGATATTATATGCTTTTAGTGATTAATTGACTGGTATTATCCACTTTATCTTATCAATGTGTGAGGACAAGTATGCTCTTTGCTGTCTTTCTTGGGTTTGAATTCTTAATGACTGCAGTTTTTGACTTTCAGGTATCAAATGAATGGCCTAAGGTGGTTGGTTTCACTATACAACAACCATTTAAACGGAATTCTGGCTGATGAAATGGGCCTTGGTAAAACCGTCCAGGTATGGCTTGCTTCTGAATCTGTCATATTCTGGCAGGAGTCTATATTCTAGTTTCTTGTTACACAGCCTCATATTTTTTTATGTTAACAATTTAACTTTTGGGTTCGTAGGTTATTTCTCTAATTTGTTACCTTATGGAAACCAAAAACGATAGAGGGCCCTTTCTTGTGGTTGTGCCGTCTTCGGTTCTACCTGGATGGGAGTCAGAAATTAACTTCTGGGCCCCTGATATACTCAAAATTGTCTATTCTGGGCCTCCAGAGGAGCGGCGGAAACTATTTAAGTAATTACTTTTGAACACTGAACACTGACTGGTGTTTTTCCTTTTACCCTTGGTTTTTTGTTTTTGTTTTTTGGTTTTTTTTTTTTTGTTTTTCACTTTATTTGATCTTTTGTTGTGCTATATGTCGTCTCAGCTGTTCCTTCATATTGTAGGGAAAAAATTGTTCATCAGAAATTTAATGTCCTTTTGACAACATATGAGTATCTGATGAATAAGCATGATAGGCCGAAACTAAGTAAATTACACTGGCATTACATTATAATTGATGAAGGCCATCGCATAAAAAATGCTTCTTGTAAATTGAATGCGGACTTGAAGCACTATCAGAGTTCACACAGATTGCTGTTAACTGGAACTCCACTACAGGTAAGAGGCTATTCTTTTTCATGCCTTTCTTTAATTTATTATTCTTACTCTTATTTGTTTAATAATATAAGAAACATGCTCTATCTAATTTCTTATCTTCTTTTTTATGTAGAACAATCTTGAGGAATTGTGGGCACTGCTTAATTTCTTGTTGCCTAATATTTTTAATTCATCTGAGGATTTTTCTCAATGGTTCAACAAACCGTTTCAGAGTAATGGTGATAATTCGGCTGATGAAGTAAGCATGAACTTGTTCTGTTATTAAGACATTGATGTTATTCTCTCTATTTTTAAAATTATAGTGTCAGAACTCATTAATCTCTAAAAACTATAATTGCTGATGATGCATTGTGACTAGGCCTTGCTATCCGAGGAGGAGAATCTTTTGATCATAAACAGGCTTCATCAAGTTCTACGGCCATTTGTACTTCGGAGGCTGAAACACAAGGTGTTTAATATGATACTTTGTGCTCAGTAATCATATTTACCTCTTAGGAAGTTCTCTAAGCACGTATTGATGCATTTGGGTTCATTCTTGTTACTGAAATAGTGCAGTGTGTCTCTGTGGCTCTAGTAGTCCTGATTCTTGTAATGTAGTTTTACATCTCAGTGGAAATAACTTCTCAGTGAACAGCATAACATATGCACACATGTTTATGTATGCATATCTATATGTTTAGTTGTATGTATGTGTGTGTATATATATTGCTTTTGGATTTATGTTTGGGACTGTTTCCTTCAGTGTCCTTCTCAATGTAATGCATTCCCCCAAAGATCTTTGTGGGTAGACCTTTTAACAAAAGCATTTTGCCATATCTAGGACACTGACATAAACGTGTAAAAAAAAAAAAGCAGTGGTACTAGTTTTCAGTTTGTTCTGTTCTGATGTCTGTGGAGTCAGACCCAAACACTGTAAGTCTTGTTTACTATTATCTTTGTAACATTTTGTGATGGTATGATGATATGGTTGTTCAAAATTGATATATTAATTTGCCATATGATAGTGATCAATGTTATGATCTTCTTGATCAGTTAATATGAGTTATATTTCCAATCATAACTGGGCTTATTAGAATGTTTTTACCGTTTTCACTTAAAACTTATTACATATAAGGGCTTAGGAAATAATTTTGAATAGTGTTTCCTTTTTTCGCTTTTTAGCCGTTAATTTAAAATTATTTGGTTAGGCAATTCTCATTTGGTAATGTTCTTGTGTCCTGAAATATGTGTTTTGGTAGGTTGAAAATCAACTACCTGAAAAGATTGAGAGACTTATAAGATGTGAGGCTTCTGCGTATCAGAAGCTTTTGATGAAGAGGGTGGAAGACAATCTTGGTTCTATTGGAGCCTCAAAGGTTTCCTTTTATAGTGCATTATATTCTCAATTCACTTCTTTCCATTTTCCCCACCCCATTTTCATGTTGATTAAGAAACTCTTATTGACTAATTATTTTTAGGTTACTATAATTATGTACTCAACTTTGAAGGCTCAAATTTTTCAGGCTCGATCTGTGCACAACTCTGTTATGGAGCACCGTAATATATGCAATCACCCATATCTTAGCCAGCTTCATGCAGAGGAGGCAATGCTCTTTACTAATCCATTGAAGTTCTGGCTTGTTCTCAGAAAGAATGAGGGAAGGGTGAAGAATAAAGTTCAAGAAATGGCATTTTTTTGCCAATCTTTGTCTGCACTTCCCTTTCCTTCATTCTGAGAGGCCAACCAAGGGTTGAAGCCCTTAAATTTTATTCTCTATTGTTTGCCTACATTGGTTTGGCCATAACGTTAGCTTTCCTTTTGTAGGTTGATAATTGGATACCCAAGCATTATCTGCCACCGATTATTAGATTATGTGGGAAGCTTGAGATGCTAGATCGGTTACTACCCAAACTAAAAGCAACAGATCATCGGGTATGATATCTTAAAAATATTTCCTGCTATATAAATTATAGTAGCTGGGAGAATTTGATGTTTGATGAATTTTTATAATTGCTTTAAGGGATTGCAGTTTATATCTTACTACTGTTATTTTTAAAAGTTCAATAACCATTTTATATATGCTTCATGAGGCTCTTTCATCATTCTTTTGCTGTTAATTCCCCCCACCCCCCCTCTTAAGCTCATTCTCAATATTCAGGATCATTTATATTTATGATGGTTAACTTTAAGGAGTGTTGACACATGCATTTCTTGCCTCAGCATCAGTAATTTAGGCCTTTTGTGCTGTGAAATATATGCTTATAGATTGTTCTATTACGTTCTTTTTAAACCAGTCAATTTGCATTTGCTGTATTAAGTGCACGCTTGGTTTCCTTTTATCTATCGAGTACTTTCTCTTTTTATTACAGTTGCTTATAAGTATTTTAAATTTTGAATAAGATATTGTGCTAGAAATCAATGCTTTGGGATTTATGGCTCTGCCTGGAACTTGTAACATTGCAGGTTCTTTTCTTTTCCACAATGACTAGGCTGCTTGATGTTATGGAGGAGTATCTCCACTGGAAGCAATATCGGTACCTTAGGTTGGATGGGCATACATCTGGGGGTGATCGTGGTGCCCTTATAGACAAGTTCAATCAACAAGATTCACCCTTTTTTATATTTCTACTCAGGTAATATATGATGTTGGAACCTGTGAGAGCCTGCGTTTGACAGACCTCACTTGCAGGCCTCATGCTTGATTCAGTATGACTGAAGCTTCTGATAGCAATTATGGCTTAGATGATTATCAGTTGCCTCTAGAGTTGAGCCACCTATATTTATATAACAACAATAACAAAGCCTGACTCCCAAAACTTTGGGGGAGCTGCCTAAATATTCTTTCTATAAAATTTTGTTATTTTATACTTGTTTCACTCTTACTGTACCACTGATGAACAGTGTCACCAATAATGAATTTGAATTACATAAAAAGCTCTGATGTACTTGCATGTGTTGGTAGCTTGTGCATGTTTATATCGTCGCTGACATTAATTGTGTGGTTTTAGCATTCGAGCTGGTGGTGTTGGAGTAAATCTTCAAGCTGCTGATACAGTGATCATATTCGACACCGACTGGAATCCACAGGCAACATATAAATACTGTTAATTGATTTATTTTGTTGAGATGGTACTGTATAGTGGTGATTCTAAAGCTGGTTACTTAGTCATTTATTTATGATTTTGATATGTTGTTAGGTTGATCTGCAAGCACAGGCAAGGGCTCATAGGATTGGCCAGAAGAGAGAGGTGCTTGTTCTTCGATTTGAAACTGTAAGTAGTTTTCCCATTGTGTTATGTCGTTGAACTCGGAAATTTTTCAAGAAAGAACCAAAACTTGTTTTTTGTTTGTTTTTGTTTTGGTTTTCTTTGGATGGGCCTGAGTGGTGGTAAGGGAGAGATCCGGATCACCAACTTTTGCCTCGTAAGGCATAGTCTCCTATCATTGTGCTACTCTTGGGGTTAAACTTCTTTTCTCTATCTTGAGCTATATATTTAAAGTTGTAGAGGCTGGATGCTTAACTGCATGAGACTGTATTTTTTTTATAAAAGCATGAGTTCGGATTAGCTATTTGCTGAAACTCTTATTTTCTATTGGCTGAAAGTTCAAAAGTACAGTTATACCCAGAAAATGTGAGGCTTTATAAAGCTGTACATAAACAAATAAGCTTAAGGAAAGATGCTAAATGCACTATTACTAGTCTTTACATATTCAATTTCTGGATAAGTGATGAATGCCTTACTGAAATATAAATCTCTCATGACACAGTTAGGGTTAAAGACCCTTCCCCAAGTCATTAGCATGAATTCAACGAAGTTTTTATTTGCCCGTCTTAAACTTTACCCATAGGAGTACACTAGCGTGCTTATATAGTCTACTAGGGACTAAACCCTAATCCTAATTGATTTGGGACAGAGCTCATTTACTGAACTTGAAATAAACTTGGCTCGAGGAAATTACTTAAAATACTAAGGTGGAGGTGTGAGGGTGTGACAGACTTTGTTGAGATCTTAATGGCAGTGGGAAGTTTGATACTCGGTCCTTTTATCATAAGATTCGAAATGCAGCTCCTTCCACTTTCCCTTGGAAGAGAATTTGGAAAGTTAAGGTTCCTAAAAGGGTGGCTTTTTTTATGTGGATAGCAGCCCATGATCAGATTCTAACTTTGGATAATCTTATGCTTCGTGGTCGCCTTTTGGCGAATTGTTGTTGTTTGTGCTGTAACAATGCGGAATTTGTGGATCACCTGTTACATTTTTGTCCGATAGCTCATTCTTTATGGATGTATATGATTCGGTCGTTTGGGATTGAATGGGTCATGCCAGGTTCAGTTGTGGACTTATTATTTTGCTGGTATCATTGGCTTGGGAAGCATAGCTTTGATATTTGGGATTTGGTTCCAGGTTGTTTAATGTGGATTATTTGGACTGAACGGAATAGGCGGTCTTTTGAGGATGAGGGAAAAACTGTGGTTCAGTTATTAGAGTATTGCCAGCGGACCCTCTTTAATTGGTCTCAATGTTGGGGTTATTCGGATAGTTCTACCCTTTTGAATTTTCTTTCATTTGTTAGAATAGATTAGGAGATGCTTTTGTCTTTTTGTTTCTTCTTTTCCTTTGTTCACTACCATGGACTCTTTGTGTTTCTCTTGCTTTTCTTTTATCAATAATATTCTCTTCCTACTTGTCAAAAAAAAAACTAAGTAATAACCTAATTAGCTAATAAGGCCTAAATTAAAATCCAATGAACCCAATACTTAAAATGCAATTGACTTCTAATATAAAATAAAATTGTCTTTGCACTCTTTACATCACTCTCCACTGGTTGGAGAAAACTTGGTCTTGAGTTTTGAAGTGTTAAGGATAAGCTCTTGCACAAATCCTTGAAACATCTTAGGCAGCACTAAGAACAAAGAAGCTTTCTGGTCCAACTCGTAACAGTAAATTTCCACTTCATGTGTCGTGGAGGGTTGATTAGTATCCTATGAAGCACAAGTGCAGATTCAGGTTTGGGTGTGGGTGCGGGACTCGGTAATTTTTGAAAAAATAGGGTGCGGGTGCGGGTGCGGCGGGATACGTTTACTAATAAATTATTAAATATATTTTTATTTACAAATTATTAAATATATTTTCATATAATGGTAAACATATACCAATTTAAGAGCAATAATAACTATAAATAATTCAGTAATTTCAATTTAAGTTGTTTAATTTACAAATAATTTGACAAATATATAATAAGTTAATAACTAAATAAGAAATCAACTCATTTTATTTTATTTTAGTTTTTAACATGTATTTTGGCTGATTTCGGTCGGTTTCGGCGCGGATTGGAAAACAAAAAAAAAAAAGACTGGCGAATCAGCTCGTTGAGTGCGAATTGGCGTGTCGCTGAGTGTCGGGTGTGGGTGCAGCGGCCTTAGAGCTGTACCCGTGCTTTCTTGTTAGTATCAGATACATTAAACTCATTGTTCAGAACATATGCACTGTCTAATTCTTTGCTCTCTTGTTGAGCTTTCTCTTGATCAAGCAATGAGAAATCTTCCTTCTCAGTGAGAAGTAATATTCCTGACTCTTCAAAAGATTGAATTAAGTCTGCTACACATGGTTCAAGTATTCTAATTCACTGTTTAGACTTGTGGTTTGTTTTCTTGCTACTCTATTGTTTTAGTAACATTTTTGGCACTTGTACTTCTATTTGAGCACTAGTTTTTGAGATTCTTGATGTTTCTTCATCTCTAATGTCTCGTTTCCAACATTATTGTCTCCTGTGTGTGAAGTTGTTGTTTCCTTAATCCATTTCTTGATGACCATCAAATGTAGTTGCCTCCAATATCACCATTGTGCACCCGAATAATAAGTCTCAATAAAGAACTGTGACAAGAACTTGTGCTTGCTAACTAGCATGCAAGTTATTATTGGAACTCTTTGGACATATGCGGCCATGTGGGTCTAGATGGTCTTGAAGTGGGTGAAGGGTCTGCAACGACTTGAAGACCTAAGGAAAGTAAGTGTGTCCACACATCATAATAGAGAGGCATGGCTCAATTTGAAATCATAAAGCTTAACCAGAATGAGAAATTGGTCTTCATTTTTTTTACTTAAAAAAAAAAAAAACTTGGAAAGCTTGACCAAAACAACATCAATCTTACTTATATTTTACATTCCTTGTTTTTAATTTAACTTAGAAATTAAAACAAAACACAAGTGTACAACATTATAATGGGTGTAAAATCCAACATGCAGTCAACCTTGACTTGGATAGGGACATGGCGGCACTGCATGTTGGCAGTTGTGGTGGCACGACCAGGTCCTGGTGTTGATGAGGTGAGTCTCCAATGTGATTGGACAGTACTCGCTTACTGAATCCATTCATAAACCTAGAACCTGGTAAACTTAGTAACAAAAGCGTCACAACATCCAAAGGTCGCCTTAGGGTTCTTAAGTAGGGGGCAAGGAGGAGGTAGTGAATGTGAGATTGGCTGATCAGCTAAATTTTGGTCCTTCATGTGCTGGAATGATGATGTCGCAGTTGTGGTTTAGTACACAAGGAGAAGAGGACAAGGTCAGCGGCAATGAAGTGATCTCTCTGGTATGGGCTTTGCAGCAGTTAGGGATCCAAATCCCGATGGCATCATTTGCGATGGAGTGGCAGTGTTCACTTGGACCGCGGGTCATCCCAAATTGAGGTGGCATCGCTGATCTTGGTGGCCTCTAGTTAATCAAGGCGGTCTTGGTGTTTGTGTGACTTGCAATGGGCTAGGCAGCAGAACATCGATTCCTTTTTTGTTTTAAATAAATGGTTGATTGTGTGGTTTCAAGTTTTGGATGGGTGGGTTCACAGTTGCAGTGATTGAAAATTTTGATGGGGTTGGGTTCAAAAGTTGCTTGCAAAAATATTGGTTCTGAGTTTAGGAATAGCTTGAATTTTGCTCTAATACCAAAATTGATGCAAGGAAATGAACTCTTAAGGACTTAGCAATTTTTAAAAATTCTTTTGCAGGAAACAAATAGAAAAAACCTAAAAATCAACACCAAGCAGGAATATAAAACCTAGAAATTAACATTTAGAGTTGTCTTGAATCAAAACCAAGCCAGTGGCATAAATTTTTTAATTATCCGTCATAAACTCTCTCAATTTTAGTACAATAGTGTGCTTGTATAGGCTATTACCTTTAGGACTAAACCATAATCCTAATTGACTTGGGCCAAAACACAATTATTGAGATTTGAAGATAACCTAAAAAATCTATGAAATAAAATAAAATAATAATAATCTAATTGGATGATAAGATCTAAAATAAAATTTAATGGACCAATAGTAAAAATATGAAATAAAACTAGATTAAAATATAGGGAAAGTAAAATGTAGGGGTCAAATGTTGCAATTGAAAGTTTGTGGACTAAATTGTAATACAGTCAAACCACAAAGTTTGTGAACTCTTCTTTGTGCTTCCTGCATCACTTTCTTGTTGCATTAGAACCTCTAGCCTTACATCATTGAGCACTTTTACATCTGTTGATACACTTTTTATGCTGCACGTGATGGTTGTCTTTTGGATTATAAATTTATTCATTGTTTTGGGGATTTGTGGAATATACTTTTTTTTGTAACTACTATTGTTGTTACTCTTTGTTAGGAGGCTAGGTAGTACATAATTTTGGGCATGGCCTGCGGATACTATCATCATAAACAGTCCTGATGAGATCTCTAGGACACTGTAGTACTAAATAATATATATATATATATATATATAATTTGAATGACCCAATCTAGCCAATTAATCGTTTACTTTTTTCTTCGAGAGCCTTGTAACTTGACTGGCACTTCCTGGTGTTTCCAACTGAGACATCCACAGTTCAAATGCCCCCCCGCCCTTTTTCCCCTTGGCCAAGGTGGAGTGTTGTCCTGGACAAATGAATATTTTGTTCTCATACTGGCATGCAGATTCCTGCATTGCTCATATTTTAAAATTTTTCTTTGCCCTAGGGTTTTTTTTTTCCCCTCATTTGAACTTTCTACTCCTAATGGCCCCAAAAAAAAAAAAAAAAATTGGAAATATTCTGATTGCAAAAGTTTTTATCTATTCCAAACTTTTACTATCTCCTTGTGGAATATCTTTGGCCCTTTTTCCCCCTTTCCTATAAGTGGATAATTTGTTTGTAAAGTTACACCTGCATCACTTGTTACTTGAAGTATCTGAATATGGAAAAACAGTTAATGATCTGATTATTTTTTACCCGAGAGACTTTTAATTTTGAACTCCATAGCCATCACTGGATTCTAATAATTTCTTGGTTATTCTGTTGTGTTTTTCTGTGCATTTGTGAGTGGGAAAGGAAACAGAGCTGCAGTATAAGCCTGGGTGGATGGCAAATAATTTCTGTTTTCATTTAATTGGCTATATTATTATTATTATTATTTTTGTTTTGAAAATGGGATGATATGGATTGTGGAACTAAATACTATGTTAGAAAGGAGATATGAAGTTTTCAATGCTAGAATAATACATAAAATATGGTTTCTTCTAACTTTTTCTACATTTAGGTCCCTGAATTTGCAAGTTTCTTTTAGGATATGCTATTTTTTCCCAACATATTGTTTGCTAAATTATCTTGAAAAACCACTTTTTCTGTATTTAGGTCCAAACTGTTGAAGAACAAGTCAGAGCTGCAGCTGAGCACAAACTGGGAGTTGCTAATCAAAGCATCACGGCTGGTTTCTTTGACAATAATACAAGGTAATTGGGACATTTTTATGCTGAAGTTTGCCATATAGCTTTCTGAGCAGTTTGAATTTGTTCCTGACAATTTTTTTTTTATCATAGTGCTGAGGATCGAAGGGAATACTTGGAGTCCCTCCTGCGGGAGTGCAAGAAAGAGGAAGCTGCACCTGTGTTAGATGATGATGCCCTAAATGATCTAATAGCCCGCAGGTAAATCTTTTTTGCTGTTTAGTGTTAGTTCTCTGTCTGCACTTGATTTTGATGTAACTTGTTACTGATGATGAGACAGTGTGGCTCTTAGGAGCTGTTATTTCTGCATTACCATCTATCTGGAACATGTCTATCATGGTTGAAAATGACAGTTAGGTGGTTGTGGCTGGAATTGCTTTTGATAAGGGTTCTTGATAGATGAATGTATCTTTCCCATTATTTAGTTACCCTCTTCAAAAGAAGAACACTTATACCTATGCACTGCTGGTATTTCACCATTGTATTCCATCCTAGGATGATATACCTTTAAATCACAAGCCGCCAGGGTCTATTATGGAAATAGCTTGCACATCAACTTAGTTTGGAAGCTTGGCAAGTGTAACAGAGTATTATGTTGGATTTGAATTTTAATGGGCTTAATAAGTTCTGTATGCTGTGTTTTTGCATAATGGATTTGACTCTTCTGTCCTGCTTTTTTTTTTTTTTTTTTTTTTTTGAGAAATAATTACAACATGCTGCTAACCACGTAGCTCGAACCCTTTCCCCCCTAGAACACCAAGCACTTTGTGCATGGGGAGGTGCCAATTCAGCTACAAGGCCTTTGGCCTGCTTTTGAAATTATAATAGCTATCCATTTAAATTTGTTCTAACTGTTACCCCCCCCCCCCCCCCTTCTCTCTCTCTCTCTCTCTCTCTCCTTACATCAATAAAATCCTAGTCCCTGTGAATGATTTAACATTATCTTGTATTGGCAGCGAGTCAGAGATTGATGTATTTGAATCTGTTGACAAACAAAGGCGGGAACAAGAGATGGTACGCACATATGCATTTGCATTAAGGCTGTCTGTGTCTTTGATTTTGAATTGCATATGAATGCTTGGATATTAGAATGGCTGCCTGTCTAATGTAGTGACTTACTAGAACTTCTAAATTTCTGCAGGCAACATGGAAGAAGTTGATATGTGGACAGGGGATGGATGTTTTGGATCCTGTACCTTTGCCGCCTTCTCGCCTTGTAACAGATGATGACTTGAAAGATTTTTATGAAGCAATGAAGGTATATGAAGTGCCAAAGGCTGGGGAAGTATCTAATGTGGGGGTAAAGCGGAAAAGTGAGTATCTTGGGGGCCTTGATACTCAACATTATGGAAGAGGCAAACGGGCAAGAGAGGTTTGTTGGTTGTTTGATATGCATTATTTGAGCATGTGCTCTTGCAGTTTCCTGCCTGCTTTTTCTTTTATGTGTGTATCCAATTGATTGAAGATTTTCATCTTTAAAAATTGGTTTTGATGTTGTAGGTGCGTTCATATGAAGAACAATGGACAGAAGAGGAATTTGAGAAGATGTGTCAGGTCGAAACCCCTGATTCTCCCAAACCAAAGGAAGAAGGAAAGGAGACAAAGTTGCCAATGGAGGCTAGTAGATTTGTGGGGCCTGTTGGTAATGATGAACCTGCTCCAACCCCAACTCCAACCCCAACCCCAACCCCAACCCCGACCCCGACCCTGACCCCAACTCCAACTCCAACTCCAACTCCAACTCCAATCCCGACTCCAATCCCAACCCCAACCCCAACCACACTACCCCCACCACCCCCACCACCAGCTGCTGTGGAGCCTCCACCTCTGCAACAAAGCAAAGAGGTAACACCACCTTCTAAGCGGGGCCGAGGAAGGCCAAAAAGAGCAACATCTGATAAACCGCCAGCTGCCACCGTGCCTCTAGCATCTTCCGGACCTGGCAAAGCAGATATGGGGTTACAGAAAGGGACAGTGTCTACCAATACTACATCTGGTTCTGATTCTTTAACCAGTCCTATTAATGTGAAGAGTGTCAGTGGAACTTTGCATCAGATTGGTGTAGGGATTGCACCTAGCTCTCAGCCTGCCACCATTTTACCTTCTGTTACTTCTGGCTCTGAGTCGACTTTTGCTTCCCCTTCTGTACCCATTAAAGCAAAAGGACCAGGTCGGAAAACTAAAAGTGAAGTGGAAGCACCCCGGCGTAGGGGAAAGAAACAGGGAGTGGAATCACCTGCTGTTCCTGGTGGTTTAGTTGGCCCTGATTTAAAACTAAATGAGCAATCACAGAATAAACCCGTGAATCCATCTGGGAGTCAAGCCATTACCACGAGTGGAAGTGTTTCTGACATTCCCACTGCCCATACTCCAGATTCTTTGCCGGGTGCTGCTGCTTTAAAATGTACCACAGTAACTGATCAGCATTCTGGTATAGGGATTGCTTTGAATCCTCAGCCAACCCCTCCTATCCCTTCTGCTTCTCTGGTTTCTCAATCCACCCCTCCTTGTGCTTCTGTACCAATGCCAACTAAAGGGCAAACTCGAAAGACTCAGAGTGGAGCGCCCCGGCGTAGGGGAAGGAAACAGGCAACAGTATCGCTTGCTGCTCCAGATATGCTGGCTGGTCAGGATTTAAAACCAAATATGCATTCACAGGATAATTCTGGTGATTTAGAGCAGAGTAGAAAGGAGAATGATGCTCTGGAAATGACAAATGTTGTCCAGGAGCAAGTATGCCATGCACCCAATGGTGTACCCGGTCAAGGTAAAAAATCAAATGACCAATCAGATAATTTAGCCCAAGGCCAACAGACAATAAATTCATCAACAATGCAAGAAAGCGCTGCCACATCCCCAGGTAATTTCAACACATGTTTAAAAGTTGATGAAATTGTTGCACCACTAATATTAAAGGATGAATTTTTGTCTATAAAAATTGAGGAATTTCAAACTTGTACAGGGCCTGCCTTGGGAAAAATTCAAGATGCTGTTGCATGTGAGAAGCAATCTGTGACAGTGGAGATTTCACCTGAAAATGCCTCGTCAAAACCGAAAAATAGTGAGCTTTCAAGGAATGAAGCTGAGGTTGTCCCGAGTGTACCTGTATTAAGTAAGACTGTCATTGAAGCGATAAAAAGCCATGGTTCACAGGATGAAATTCATCCAGTTGTGTCAGCCACAAATGCTGCAGCTCCTGTTTTATGTCCACCTGATCCATTTTCTGGCTCTTCTCCTGTGGAAGGCATCAGTAAGACTCTGCCTAATGTTGCTGCCAAGATTGCTCCTAGCTCTCAGTCAACTCATCCCAACTCTTCAGTTGCCCCAGTCTCTCAAGCTATCCCTCCTTGCCCTTCTGAACCTATTCAAGTCAAAAGGCAAGGTCGTAAGACTCCAGCCAGAGCAGAGGCACCCCGGCGTAGGGGAAGGAAACAGGCTGCAGTAATACCTGCTGTTCCTGATGTTTCAGCTGGTCAGGATCCAAAACCTAGTCTTCAATCACAGAACAGATCCGGGGATTCATTGGGGACTAAAACCATTGGCCTTAGAACTAAGCAAGGGACTGATGCACAGGAACTGACGAATGTTATTCAAGCTCCAGCAGCCGATGCCCATTTACCTGGTGGTTTAGCTGGTCATGATCCAAAAAGAAAAGAGCGATCGGCCAATGCCGCCCAAAATAAGCAGCCAACCAGCTCGATAACAAAGCTTGATGGTGGTGCTGGAACTTCAGATAAAACTTCTGCTTTAGGCCGAATTCAAACTGCTAATATAAATGACGTTGCTCGTGTGATGAAGGAGGTCTTTTCGGGAACTTGTACATCAAAAACTAGAATTGTTGAATCTATTGGAAGTGAAGGAAGGGATACCCCAAAAGCAGCTGTATCAGTTAAAACCTTCGTGGAGGTGGCCAAAATCCAGAGTTCGGAGGATAAAGCATGTTCAGCTCTGCAAACTATGGAAACAGCAGCTCCAGCTTTTGGTGAAAAAAAATCAGAGAGTAGAGCCAATGCCAAAATAGAACATGACAGTGCTCCTATTCTGAGCGAACCCCTTGTTCCCGTGACTAATATAGGCAAACCTGAAAGTAACTATGCTGCTGACTCTGTTGAAAAGGTGGAGGATTCAGGACAGATTTCTAATGAATTCACGCCAAGTAAAATGGAGAACATTTCTACAGTTTCTCTCATTGGTGGCGAAAAAGATGTTGATCCTTGCCAGAAAGCACCTCTGGATGGTGGCCCCCCTGGATTTAACACACGGGCATCTTGTTATCAGGTAGGTTCATTGTTGGTATGTCCAGTTGAAGTGGGGCTTGCTGTTGTATTTGATACTAGTTATGTAAACAAATCTGAGTCGTCTTTAAAAGATGCTCCAAAACCATGTTTATGTTCCAAATTTTCCATTAAGACTGATGTTTCTGTTAACCCTGGAACTACTGGGCAGGTTTCTAATGAAGACTCAACCATGCCAAGTAAAATGGAGAGCATCAGTACAGCTCCTATAAATGCTGGCCAGGAAGATACTGACCCCTGCAATAGAGGACCTGCAGATGCTGGTGAAAATCCTGGAACTACATCCATTCCAACAAATCCAGAACATTCAGACATGAAGTCTCCTGTTACGGGTGAGAGTGGTTCTACAGACAAAGCAGAGCCATCTGTTAAAGAGCCTTTGGGATCTTCTATTGGTATTAACAGCCCTGAAGGTGTTTTAACAAAAGCAGATGATGTTGGTGATCATCCTAGAGTGACCTCACCTATTTTGCAAGCTCCAGATCATTCTGGCTTAGTAGTAGCTCCTGATGGGGTTGAGACTGGGATTCATTCTGGGAACAAAACGGAGTGCGCTCTAAAAGAGTATTCAGAATCTTCTCCGTCTAATATCAAAAGCATTGGATGTACCACAAGTTCTATAATAGCTGATGATATTGGTGATCATCCTAGAGAGGCTACATCAATGTCTGTCTCAACAGATAATTCCAGTGTGGTCAAGTCTCCTGGTGTGACTCAGAAGAATTCTGAAGTTAAAATAGAGCCCTCTCCAAAATCTTCTCCTCTTGATATTGAAAGCCTTGAAGGTCCTGTAGCTCTTCCTGGAAGTCTAGAATCTTCAGGTGTTCATAATTGCATGGGGTTAAAATTAGACATGCCTTCTGTGGAAGCTAATGCTACTACATGCTCAAGTGAAGCTATTGCTGAGGGCTTGGAAATTTCCCAAAAAGACATCAATTGTGGAGCTGTTGTTGGACCAGCTGATACTGCCACGAGGTGTGATACTATCACTTCGGATGAGACTCCTGAGAAGGGCCAATTGGTTGCTTCATGTGTTGGCAGTGAAGATAAAGAGGACCCTATGTTGGGAACTGTGAACTCAGTTGTTGCTGAATCTAGTAATGCTGACAATCTAAAAGATCATGATGAAATGCCACTGCCACCCGAAATTCAAAGTTCTGAGGGTGGTGTTGAGGTTCACAATATGGAAGTAGACCCATCTGAGGGCCCTGAGAAGGTTCCAGTCAGCAGCTCTGTACCATTGCAGGATTCAAAGAGTCCTGAAGCTGAGATGGGTGATGCAATTGATGCTTCTGAGGTTGGTGGAATTTTGCCAGTTTTAGACCTATAAATCAAAACTTCAAATTCTTGAAAAATTGGTCTGTACTTGGTACCTAGATTTTGAATGCCACTAGTCTTGTCAAATTTAAAATTATGGGAGTGGAATTATTTTAAGAAATCCAAGTCACTCCACAAAAATATAGTAACTCATGTCATAATGAAGAGAGAAACCATTTTAGAGAATGAAAATTAAGTGTCAAAATTATATTATATATTGCTTTTACTTTTAATACAACTAGTGTGTAACCTTGTGTATATGCACGGGTATATTTAAAAACAATTACAATTATAGATATACATATATATAGGTAAAAGCAGAAATAATAACTATTTTTTAACAGAAAAGTTCAGCAACCAATATCTTTGCTGCAATTTCTACATATAAACTTTTAATATCATAATTTCCAAGCAAATAATAAAGCAATAAATATTAATATATAATAAAAATCAAAGGCCTTATGATATATTTAAAATTTTTATTTTTATTAGGGATTTCTTTTAATGATTGGAAGAGATTTGAGCCTAATATCTATGCTATCCCTGACCCATTCATTGTTCTCCTAAGCCCCTTGGTGCGTTTATGTCACTGACTGGTTTATTGTTATTAACATCATGCCAGGCTGGTGGGATTTTGCCAGAAGCAAATATATCAGAAAATGTTGATCTGCCTTCATCATCCATAGCAATAGAGGAAACAGAGGTTGACACTTCCAATTTGGGTCCAGTTGGCTGCTCAGTTGCTCTGGAGGACTTGAAACAATCTGAAGCTCAAATGGATGCTGAAATGAATGTTTCTCAGGATTGTGGGATTGTGCCTGAAAATCTTTCTGAAGATATGGATGTTCTTCATTGTCCCTCAACTACTAAGGATGAAAATATTGAGGGCTTATCTGAGAAGGGTCCAGATAACAGCATAGTATCAATGGGGGAATCAAATTGTTCTAAACCTGCAATGGATGATCAAATGGATGCTGTTGATAGCTCAGAAGCAGTGGATGAATCAAAAGGGTCTGAAGCTGAAGTGTACAAAAAGCTTGATGGATTATCTGACAAGGGTTCAATTAGTGGCTCAGCACCAGTGGTGGAATCCAAAGATTCTGAAACTGAAATGGGTGATCAAATGGTTGCATTTCAGGCTGGTCTGATCATTTCAGGAAATGCTGTATCAGAACATATGGATCTGCCTTCTTCTTCTTTAGGGACGGAGGCAGAGGGTCTGCCTGAGAAGGGCCCTATTAGCAGCTCAGTCCCACTCGAGGAATCAAAATCTCCTAAAGCTGAGATGGGTGAGAAGGGCCCAATTAGCAGCTCAATCCCACTCGAGGAATCAAAATCTCCTAAAGCTGAGATGGGTGAGAAGGGCCCCATTAGCAGCTCAATCCCCCTCGAGGAATCAAAATCTCCTAAAGCTGAGATGGGTGAGAAGTGCCCATTTGGCAGCTCAGTCCCATTCGAGGAATCAAAATCTCCTAAAGCTGAGATGGGTGAGAAGGGCCCAATTGGCAGCTCAGTCCCACTCAAGGAATCAAAATCTCCTAAAGCTGAGATGGGTGAGAAGTGCCCAATTGGTAGCTCAGTCCCATTCGAGGAATCAAAATCTCCTAAAGCTGAGATGGGTGAGAAGGGCCCAATTGGCAGCTCAGTCCCACTCGAGGAACCAAAATCTCCTAAAGCTGAGATGGGTGAGAAGTGCCCAATTGGCAGCTCAGTCCCATTTGAGGAATCAAAATCTCCTAAAGCTGAGATGGGTGAGAAGGGCCCAATTGGCAGCTCAGTCCCATTCGAGGAACCAAAATCTCCTAAAGCTGAGATGGGTGATAGTATTGATGCATCTCAGGTTGGTGGGCTACTGCTAGATATTAATGTAATTTATAACTAAATTCTTTGAAAGTTTGCCTGATCTTTGTATCTTGATTTTAAAAGCCAGTAGGCTTTGTCTGTCCAAGTTATTGGAGTAGACCTGGTAACTGGTTCTGACAGGTAGAATTAGTTGTCCATAGGTTTTTACTAGTTGAGGCGAGAGCAAACGTAACTTTAAAGGTGTTCCCTTATGTTATCCTATATATATATTGGGGTGGGTTATGGTAACAAATCCAAATCAGCTCACAAAAAAAATATATAACTCCTACAAAAAATGGAGAGCTAAATTTTTAAGCTTCAAATTTTACTATGTATTGCTTCAATTTTTAACACATCTAGTATATTTTTTTCTTTTCTTTTTTCCTTCCATTTTTAGAAAAGAAGTTCTTGCCTTAGCATCATAAACTATCAGTATCTTAAATTTACAAGGGAAGAAAATGAGAAATAAATATTCACTCATGATAAAATGCCTAAACGTACACAAGAAAAGTGAACATTATTTATTGCTTTTGTTACTTGAATTTCTATTTTATAAATTTTTACCCTATTAATCTTGATAAGATTTGGACCTAATATCCTCAACCACATTCACTCAGGTTCCTTTTTTCAAATTCTGATTTGTTTTGACTAATAATCTCAGGTTGGAGGGATTTTGCCACAAGAAGATATATTAGAAGTCATTGATCTGCCTTCGTCTTCCACGGTTGCCAAAAAAAATGTTGAAGACTCCTCTGATGTGGGTCCAGTTGGAAGCTCAATAGCACTGGAGGAATCAAAAGGATCAGAGGCTGAAATAGTTGATCAAATGAATGTTTCTCAGGTTGGTGAGATTGAGTCAGGAAATGCTTTAGAGAACATGGATTTGCCTCAATGCTCCTCAGCAACAGAGGGTGAAAACATTGAGGGCTTGTCTGAGAAGGAACCAGTTGGCAGCTCGGTAGCAATGGAAGAATCAAATAATTGAATAAATGGTTCTCAGGTATGAGGGATTGCGCGAGAAGAAAATATGTCAGAACTCAGAAGACATTCATTTGCCTGTGTGCTTATCAGTGACGGAAATTGAAAATGTTAGAAGACTGATCTGGGAAGCTTTCTGCTGATAGCTCAACAGTGGATGTGAATCAAAAGGGTCTGAAGCTTTAGCATGTATAGATGTAGAATCTTCTTGTACAGTTTTGTTATAATTTCCTGATAATGGTAACTGGTTCTAGAACAGCTGGATTACACAAAATGGTAATTAAGAATTGTATTGATCAGTTTCTTAGTTATGACTTGCTCTCCGGTTATATATTAGATCGAGCATTGCTATATATATAAAGGAAATTTAGCTACTCTTCAGGGCATTTATATGAGTTCTCTGCATATATCCGTTTGCCTTTTTCTGAATATTTCAATGGGACACTTCGTCGGACCTGATGTACTCACAATCGACCGCTCTTGCTTGAAACACAGCATTTGCCTTGAAATCAAGCCCAATTTACCTCTGAGTTTGCATGGCAATGCCCATCATTCCTAATCATTACATAATTTAACTTCTTTGGTCTGGGCTTATCTTGTCACTTCCCCTAGCCATAGTTTCTGAGATGACTTCTTGCATTATCTAGGATATTACTCACCATATAGAAATTAGAATTTTTTTTTTCCTTGCTGACTTGGGTGTTTAGAGCTCTTCAAACTGACTATTCTCTTGGGTTTATGTAGTCCTTTTATCTCCTACACACATCATACATACATTAGGTAATTATAGAGAGTAATCTCCTAATCCTAAGATGCTAGTTAGAAGTTTTGAATCATGTTCCTTTTGGATCTAAGATCTTGGGAACCTTCGACCAGCCTCTTGGAGTTGAGAAGTCTGGTGTTGTTGAAAGTGCCTGGAACATTGCCAATGAATCCTCCCTCTAGTATTACTTTTATGTTTCCTATATATTTTTTTTTATCAAAATGACAACTCAAAGAGTTACTAGAGCTTCTATTTCATCTGTCTCATGACTCTAATAGCTGATCGCCTCTAACTCATTGCCTCTTTCATATCTCAAAGGGTAAAATATTATTTTGGTCCAATTTTACCAAAATTTTGTTTGTCTCTAAACTTTAAAAAAGTTATTTTTTCATCCTTAAACTTTGTAAAGAAAATTTTTAATAGTTTGAAGACAAAAATAGGGATGAAAAAAAATATTTCAAGGACATGAAATAAAACAAATGCAATAGTTTAGAGATGAAAAACAAAATTTTCAATATTTTAGGGACCAAAAATGAACTTCTTAAAGCTTTTTTTTTTGGGGGTAAAGTTTCATAATTTAGGGATAAAAAAGAACTTTTTCAATACTTTATGGATGAAAAAAAAAATTTCAAGGACATAAAGTAAAACATTTTCAGTAGTTTAGGAATGAAAGACAAACTTTTCAATATTTTAGGGATAAAAAAATGAACTTCTTAAAGTTTAAGGATAAAAAAAAAACTTTTGGTAAAGTTTAAAGACTAGAATAATATTTTACCCTATTTCAAAACAACTTTGTCTTAATTGATTTTGAACTTTAATCTCTTGGTAACTGCCAATTTGCCGTTATCACCTACTTGTTATTCTTATTGATTATGGATGCCCCTTGAAAGCAAGAGGTATACCATGTATTGACTACATGTATTCTCTCTCTCTCTCTCTCATAGCATATGGGTCCCACTTGCCGTGAAAGTGAGACTATTTGTAGCCAAAACATGATATAATGGTTCTCAAAGTATATAGAGATAGATTATCACAAGAGGACAAAACATATAGAGATAGATTGTCAGAAGAGAGAGGTGCTAATCCTGTGTTCCACGACAGGACAAAACGTATATAAATAGATTGTCACATTATTAGAGATAAAGTATTGGATGGAGTAATGAGACTATTACATATCATAACCCAATCACAGCTTACAGACTTACTAACAAAGGCACTCAATTGTTCATCAATTCTCTCTTCTTCTGTCCAAGATGAATTTGGTTAATATTCATGCCCCACTTCATCTTGAGGGGGAGTGTCAAAGTAATATTGGTCAGTTAAAAAAAGAAGAGAAGAAGAAGCAGGAAGAAAGATAGTATAGAGGCACTAAACGACATTTTGCAGTTTCCATAAGCTACAAGTCATATAGATTAATTGTTTTTTAGTGTTTAATTAGTAAGTTGTCACGTGCTGAACACACGTGGTAGTTTCTGTTTAATAAAGAGCGGGAAAAGTTAGTTGTACTTCTGTTAGTTTCTTGTCTCAGGTCCTCTATATATATATTGTGCAGAGCACATTGTATAAATTCAATTAATGCAATATACAATCTAGAATTCCCAATTTTCTCTAGATTGTGATAAGTGGCAGAGAGTGAGAGGAAAAGGGGGTGAGGGAGAGATGTGTCTATATCGAGATTGGAGGCAGATATCATTAAGGGCACACATCGACGACGTGGCTATTAGTTCTTTTTTTACCATTAATACTTAAACTCAGTATGTTTTACCGTAAAATATTTTATAAAAATTATTTCTGGTTAAACCTAAAAATGTTTTTTGTTGACCGGAGAATATTTTGTAAAATGTAAAAACTTAATAAAATATTTTTTTAAAACACATTGTAACTCTTATCTCCATCTAGCGATGCATGTGGTCTGATCACCAAACATCCGGCACTAGCAGCTTTGGTGGTTGAGCCACCAATTTTGATGGTTATACTTGAAAAATTTTACGTATCACACCAAATACCTAAAAATGTTTTACAGTGAAACAAACGAAACGTAAATCTAATCAAATCTAATGCAATTTGCTTTAGTTTCAATCTAGCTATGCTATTTTAATTATATATTTGTTATTATTTTTGTTAATCTAATCCACATATTTTGTATTTTACTGTCACCAATCTCTCTCTCTCTCTCTGTCTCTCTCTCTCGTTATTCTTAATTTGCTTTGTGTAAAATTTTGAACTTCAGATTTTTTTTTTTGCCTTTTTTCATTTAAAGAAATTATTGACTATGTTAAATATGGCATGGGGATTAAAACCAGGGAATGCCTTAAAAGACTCTTGGCTTCTCTATTGCTATTCCATATGCACATTTTTGTGTTCTAAAAAGCTTGTTTGAAGTCCCCATATCTTCACTTTCATTTCAATTGCTGCCTTTTTTTATTTCACTAGGCTCTCTTTCAAATAGACATGAAGAAAGCACTTTTTAATGGAGATCCAATAATAAAAGTATATATGCGGCCATCTCTAGGATTTCCTCATTCTCCTAACAAAGAGTCGAGTAGTCGACTATGCCAAGCACTATACGAAATTTGACAAGCCTCACGTGCCTGATTTGTAAAATTTAGTTCCAGTACTATCTCACAATTTGAATATTCAACTACATTCTATAACTCAACATTTTTAATTTGTTTGACGTACAAACCATGCATGCATTGCATGGTATCATTCAAAAGTGATGATTTGCAGGCTATTCAGGAGCTCAAGCAATTCCTCAATCAACAATTCGAAGAATCAAAATGAAGGACTTGGGTCTATTCAACTACTTCCTTGGCTCTTGAGGTTTCCTCATCTCCTTAATTATAGCTATTATCTCATGCAGGCATAGTCGTTATTTTAGCGTCTATTTGATATTAACAAAATATAAACATAAAATATACATAAAGAATTTGTAAGAAAATTATCTTTAGTTTGCTGCGAAACCTAATTTTGACAATATTTATTTTTAAGAATGTTTGTGTCATAATTACAGTAGAAACTAGAAAATTAAATAAAAGTATAACAATTTCTATAAAGAAAATAGTGTGAATCACAGAAATTGAAAGTCATTTGCATTATCTTTAAATGGCCAATATTCTTCTGACTAAAAAACCAATTAGAGTTAAATTTAAAAAAAAAAAAGAAAAAACGAACAAACAAACATACAAAAAAAAAAAAAAAAAAAAAAAAAAAAGCACTCAAACAATGCTTTAGGTAGAGTCACAACACATTGTCACTCAAAATCCAAAATGTCCCCAGCTAATTTTAAATCGGGGGAAATTAGAAATTTTTTAATCTAAAATTTTTAATACATATACTTGGGTTTAAATTTCAAACAACTAGTTGTGTGTTGGTACTCCTTATATTTTATTTTCATCCCAAATGATCGACCTAACAAATAAATGAGTTTTTTACCGGTAGAGAAGTTACATTGGTAGCTCCTTTTATCCGTTTTTCGTTCACCCAAAAAAAAAAAAAATTGAAACCTGACATTGATTTTTTAGGATGAAGAGGCAGTGGGTTTGGCAGATTAGGGTGGAACTTGAAGAAAAATGGTTTGAACTTTGAACATGAAAATTATATAGGCGACAAAAAAAATAAGCAAATAAGAGACGGTTGGGATCAAACTTCGAAGGAAAAGAAACAAAAAGAAACAAAAAAGAGCTGGGTTTGTCAAACCCAGCACTTTTTTCATTCTTTCTCTATCCTCACTCATGTCCAGCACCTTTCGTGGAAGGATGCTCGTCGTAAGCTCACGTATAGGAACGCGCGTTTATGAAAATTTTATCGTAAAATCTCACGTAGCTTTCAACCACCTGGCATGTTCCTTTATTGTTTAATCTGGAAGCAGGCCCGACTTAGTAATTGCACCGGATCCCGATCCGTGCTAATTCACACGCGCGGATGTGAATTTTCGTTTTGAATATGGAATTTTGAGACAGCCTCTTACAAAAGCAGGTCCATAGCCACCACGTTGGCACACGCCTAGTAATCTCAAATCTTACATTGAAAGCCACGCGCTGACGCGCATATGTGAATTCTCCTAATATCTGAGTCTTTGCACTCTTATCACGTTTTTATAATGAGCGTTTGAATTGTGTTTATTCTTGCAATTTCAGTTCCACGTTTTGTCTTTTTTTTTTTTTTTTTCTTCTGTACTTGAACAGTAATTTCACATGAATTTACTGTTTATATACTGTTTACGTACTGTTTATGTACTGTTTACGCATTAAAAATATTAAAAATGGATCCCACGATACTATTCACACATTTAAAAATTATTTTGTTATAGTACTTTCAGTTTTCAGTTTTCAGTTTCAGCAACAATAAGCTCAATCCAAACGGACCCATAAAGTCACGAGCAAACGTTGTGATTATTTTGTTGTAACATGTTTAAAAAAATAAATAAATAATCTTAGCATTTTTTAAGGCTTATTTCATTGTAAAACCTCAGTCAAATAAGGAAATATTTTCTGTTAACTAAAAAACGTAAAAATTGTAAAATGTTTTACCAATAAATTAGCAATAAAATATTTTTCAAAATAGAAACGAAGTCCTTTTTTTTTTAAAAAAAAAAAAAAAAATCTTCACACGCACCCAAACCTCTCTCTTATCTCTTTTCACACAATCAAGTACATACAAACATTTAAATCTAAGTAATAAAAACCTTTCATTTAAGTTCCTACCAAATACCCAAAAATATTCTTATGAACATCCAAAATTCCAAATGTCAAAAATATAATGTTTTCCTCACCAATGAAACAAATTAATCCAAACTAACAATTAGGGATGTACAACTAACCCGTCAAAACCGACCTGATCCAACCCAATCTGACGGGTTGGGTTAGATTTTAAGAGTTGTTGGGTTGAATTATGAAGTTTTTTTTCTACATTAGATCGAGTTGGGTTCAAATTATAAAATTCACAAATCCGTCTAACTCGACTCGACCCGACCTACTAATATTTAATCTATATTTAAATTTTAAAAAAATATTAAAAAAACATATTATACAATTTTTTATTTACTTTTTTTGCCCCTCTTCCTAAATAAAATCCAAACCCTAAATTCTCCTTATATAGTTTGTGTTGGTTTGGTGTTATTCTCATGATTATTTGGTTATAAATTTGCTCTTATTTGTGTTGATGTTGTTTTAATGCTCAATTTAATACTAATAATAGTAATTAAAAAAAAAGCTATCCAACTCATGTGTCCAACCTAATCCACGTGGGTTGGGTTGGATTTTTTTTTAATCCACCATGGTGAGTTGGGTTGAAAAAACCTCTCAACCCAAATCATGCACATCCCTAATAACAACCATTTAGCAAGGCTGTTGTGGGATACCAATTAACAACAAAGTTTCTCTCCAAACTAGTTGGAGAGAAACTCTTCAAACTTTTTATATATCTTATTTTTGGGTGTGAATTTTGAAAATCTAACAGTTGAATTTCATGTTCCTTATGTTCTTATCATGCATATCAAATTTTATTCAAATTGGTTATTATTTATTATTCGATCAATAAACTTATTTTTTCATACATAATTTTAGATCACAAAAGCTTGAAATTTTAGTATTTTTTGATGACATAACAATTAATCTTTGATATTCTTAAAAATTTTCAAGTATAAAGGATACAATAAAAATATGTAATTCAACTATTAGATTTTCAAAATTCACTCTCAATTTAAAGATATATAAAAAGTTTAGAGGGTTTATTTTTAAACTAATTTAGAAACAAACTTTGTTCCTAATCAACTTAATTAACCTTTTTCTCTTATCAAAAAAAAAAAAAAAAAAAACTTGATTAACTTTTTATATATTTTTAAGAAAAGCAAATGAGAAACCAACGACGCTTTTTCTTTGAAAAATCACATCCACAGCGTTATATGGAAAAGTAACCAATCAAGATGGGCAATTAATCACAACAAGTCAACAACAACGACGACTACTCTTTAACGGTGCGCGTTTAATTGATTTTTAAAGAGCTTCTGCAGTCTACGCCGACCAGTTTACCACCTTTACCCACTGAGAAAGTCTAGTG
Organism: Quercus lobata; assembly: GCF_001633185.2. Lineage (NCBI taxonomy): Eukaryota > Viridiplantae > Streptophyta > Magnoliopsida > Fagales > Fagaceae > Quercus > Quercus lobata. The sequence goes on along the minus strand of NC_044909.1, from coordinate 7,105,462 downwards.
TCACAGAAAAATGCACAACTTATACCACAACTCGCCATGTGGCGAATTGTGGCATAAATTGTGCATTGTGGTTGTGGCACTAGACTTTCTCTTATCGACTAGTGCTATACTGCTACGTACTCTCGCATATGCAACCACGCGCGGATCTGGATTCGCAATGATGGAGATAGCTTTTGAGATAGCCATTTGTAAAAGCCGTTTTGGTACCCACCACCTTCGCATACTTTGGGTACTCTCACGTGTAATCTACGCGCGGACATGAATACGTGGACTTAGAACTATCAGTCTTTATTAATTCTTATGCATTCTTTTCTTTCAGTTTTTGCATGAATATGTGGACTTATTATGCAGGTGTAAAGGCACGCGCGTACATGAATTGAGGAAAATATTGAGATAGTATATGTGGTGTTTGGTTTGCTGTTAGTAATGCACATTATAATGATATGATACTAAGATTTTTAGTTTTTTTTTTTTTTTTTTTTTAATCTAACCTTATAATAATCTAAAATTTCAGAGGGTCTAGTTAATATGTACCATCTGTTTTAGAAAACTTTTTATGAAAAATTGAAAAAATTGTGAAATCAGTTAGTTGCTTTATTCATTTTTCCATAAAAGTTTTCAAAAACTGTTTACTAATGTATGCCCTAAGGGCATATGTTACATTAATGTAAGATTACAATAATATTATATTACGGTGTAATGTAAATCACTGTGAACTAAACTTTCCCTACATTTTAGTATTACATAAATCTTCCGAATTGACATGTTAATAGTTAACTTTCAAATACAAAATTTTAAAAATTATTTAATATATTATTGATGTTTATTAATCTCATTCATTATCACCTTAATTTATAATTTTTGTGTAACAAAGTAAATAATAGCCTTAAATTTTGTTGTTAATCATTGAAATAAAATTTCAAATTTGAGAAAAAACCTTCTTCTCAAATTTTTTTTTTTTAGAAATCCCTTTGTAAATTTTATGGCATCCACCACTTTCGTAAAGTTGTAGTAGGGGTGACTATTTGTGTTAGCAATTTAGCATATTGTGTCGAGATAAGAGTATCCAACTACATAAGTCAATCATAATACGATTCATTTTCTTAATCATGTTAAAACCCCTCAACCCTAACACGGTTCATTTATTAAGGAGCTTCACATGATATGATGTTTTATATATAGGTTGTATTGGGTCTAGAAAGACACAACTAAATTCAACTCATTTTATAAACATATTTGGCTTGGATGAGATTCTCTCTAATTTTTATTTAGATGTAAGACACGTGACATTTAAAAATCAAATAAATGACATGTGTCGCATATCCAGCTAAAATATGAAAGAATTGGAGGATTTTAGAGGGAATCCTTTCCCAATGTGTATTGGCTTAACATAGAGATGACACATTTTAACCCTTTAAAAAAAACAAAAAAGACCCAAAATGAAGTATTTATTAATATAATAATTAAAATTCTTTTAGTTACTAAGTTCTATATTATCAAATCCAAAATGTTGTTGGATAAAAATGACAATTTATTAATATAAATTGAGTGATTTTTTTTTGTGGATAAAAAAAAAAAAAAAAACATGTTCTCTCTTTTGAATAATAAGCGTGAGAATCCCTACCCGTTACAGAATTTAAACATGTTCTCTTGCATTGATAACAAAATTTGATGTCCAAAAAAAATGATGTAACATTAAAATTAAAGACTAGAAAAATAAAAATAACATAATAATCAACACTTAGACTTGAAATAATTACAAACTAAGATAATAAAAACTAGGAATCAGCAATCAGAGTTGAGTAGAGTCAACAATAAACCATTGAAAAATTTCAATAGCAATTTTATTAATTAGATAAACGATAAAAAAATACTGAAACTCGGTACCTTTTTTTTTGTTTTGTTTTGAAATTACTAAAACTCGGTGCCTTAATTAAAAGAAAATGAATCCACTAACCTGGTCGTAAACTAAACCAAAGTAGGAAAAGAAGAGCTTTTAACCGAAATACATACGACAAGAAATAGTAGATATTCCCCCTCAAAAAAAGAAAAAGAAAAAAAGAAATAGTAGATATTAATTAAGTAATTAGGAATTAACCTTCTCAAAAAAAATACTTAGACCTTAGGCCCAACATTAGCAGATCGGTTACGTCCAAAAGGCCGCTGATTTCTTCTTCTTCTTTTTTATTAATTAAGAATTTATTGAATGAAAAAGGGAATTACAACAGATCAACACGATATAGAACTAAAATAAAATAAAAATTAAAAACACAATATAGAACAAGCAGAAAAGCTGCAAACTTCACACCTCAGACAGTTTAACTAAGTAAAATCCACAAAAACATAACCAACAAAAACAGAGCGTGGACCACTACGTGTGGCAACAGACTTAAACTATGCCAAGACACACTTGATTACATGCTTAAACTCACAAAAAGCTTAATGGCTTGTTTGGATGGGGAGAAGGAAGGGAGTGGAGAGGAGTAAATTAGAGTTAGTTAAATATAGACTAATTTTGGACTAAATCTACTCTACTCTACTCCCCTCCTTACCCTCAATCAAAACACGGACCATAAGTGTCACTTCTAGCAAGTACATGTAATATGTTAACATGCGTATATGTTGTGAAGTATTCGGAGCTGTACATGCATGTACAGTACATATTGGTCATTATCAGACCAAGGCTATGCCAGAGTCCGTAGTATTCGGAGCTGGAAGTTGAACTTGGAAAACGACGTCACCAGACTCACCACCAGTACTGGTAACGCTGCTGCCAGCAACTGTTTGGCCTCCACTGCTGGAAAAATTACTCCAATACTTGTATAGTGCAGCAATGAGGATCAGGAGGATAATTATTGCTGCAAAGATCTTCACGCCCCAAAAAAATTCTTCTTCCCTGTGAAAAGAAAAAGAAAAATATTAGAGAGATTTATCATTCAGAAAAAAGTCGAGCAACAACTTTAGTAGATAACTAGATATTGTTGATTAGTACATGATCAGGGGCGGAGGGTCTACGACTGTGACACTGGTGAAAGTGGTGGAGGGAGGTGGAGCTGGAAAGTTTGAAAATGGTTTGGCCATTAAACCTGTCGTATAAATTTGTTATGAAGAAGAGGAAGGTTGGGGCTACGTGGAGGAATTGAGGAAATGGATTCGAACTTGCAGATGATTTGGACTTGGCGTTATACTTATATATATATATATATATATATATATAGGCGGGTATGTAACTGCGCTTGTGAGTCTATTACAAAGTTTTGCAGATTTTCTACCAAAAAAAGTTTTGCAGATTATCTGACGCAATTTCCTGTTACAACACTGTCAACACCTTCGTGGAAAGAAAATGCTTGCCGTTTGGACCTGGACTAGAATTTTATATACGACTTTGGTGATGCATGTCCATCCTACTCGCACACCTAAAGTCACCCGCGCTGATGTCAATTTTTGTTCAAAGAAATAGGGTCGGTTTGGATTGAGCTTATTGTTGTTGAAATTGAAAACTGTAAACTGAAAACACTGTAACAAAATAATTTTTAAATGTGTAAATAGTACCGTGAGACCCATTTTTAATATTTTTTAATGCGTAAACAGTGTCAGCACAGTATATGAACAGTATATTTACTGTTCATAACAGTAAAATTTGTCCCCCTAAAGTCAACAAATGCGGGCCAAAAAAAAAAAAAAAAGAAGAAAACGCAGCACTGGAAACGTGGACGCAGGATTCATCTGAATCCAAACGTCCTCATAATAAATTAAGGGGAATGTTAACCAGCACAGCTTGGTGCTGGTCAAGGACAGAAAAGATCAAAAAAAAAAAAAATTGTTAGAAAGAGTAAAAAAAGTTTGAAATAATACTTACAAAACTGAAAAAGTGATATAAATTGAAAAAAAAAAAAGACACAAAATTATACAAGTAAAAAATTTGCTTAAACACAACCCATAAATTAAAACGTTCAATCTATATTAATTTTTGTTAAGGATCTGAATTTTTGAGACAAACCTTTATTCTAAAGCTACACCCACCATAGGTTTACTGTTGGTAACACACGTATGCCACGCGCGGATGTAAATTCTGATTTGGATATAAACTTTTGTTTTGTTTTTGTACTATATGTTTTTTGAAATCATTGAGGATGTGAAGTTTGGCGGAGCTTTGCAAAAAAATATGCCAATACCACAACTTGTCGTCACGTGGTGACAAGTCACACGCCCCAATGTTAAAGAAATAATAAATTAAAACGTTCAATCTATATTAATTTTTGTTAAGGATCTGAATTTTTGAGACAAACCTTTTTTCTAAAGCTACACCTACCACCATAGGTTTACTGTTGGTTACACACGTATGCCACGCGCGGATATACATTCTGATTTGGATATGAACTTTTGTTTTGTTTTGTTTTTGTACTATATTTTTTTTGAAATCATTGAGGATGTGAAGTTTGGCAGAGCTTCGCAAAAAAATGCCAATACCATAACTTGTCGTCACGTGGTGACAATTCACACGCCCCAATGTTAATTTTTGTTCAAAGAAATAATAAATTAAAACGTTCAATCTTTTTTTTTTTTTTTTGACAAATTAAAACGTTCAATCTATATTAATTTTTGTTGAGGATCTGAATTTTTGAGACAAACCTTTTTTCTAAAGCTACACCCACCATAGGTTTACTGTTGGTAACACATAAGGGTCATCAAATAGTCCATGGTCCATAATCTGACGGTCCATTGGGTTAATGGACGGCCCGGTCTGTTGTTATTGAGGTCCATGGGTAGCCCATTAGCCCAATGTATCAAGCCGTGATCTAGTTTTTATACCCATGGGTTCCCGGTGGACTAACCCAATAGCCTAACCCGTTGCCCAGCTTGTTGGCCTAACCCATTGGCTCAGCCCAATAACTCATAGTTCATAACAAAAATATATAGGAAGTGTATGGAGGATTTTGATCTTGAGATATTATAGAGGAATTTCTAAAGAGAACTCCTTCAACCACTAAGATACTCAAAGTAATTGTGCTAAATTTAGTTTACTAAATATATATATTTTTTAGTAGTCTAGCAAATTTGAATTAACCATTTGGCATTTTGTTTTATTAAAGATAAAAATAAAAAACTATTTAAAGCCTTAATAAAAAAAATAAAAAAAAGGTTTCCATCAACAAAACAAAAAATTAAATAGATTTGACAGTAAAAAAATTTGTAATTAAGTATTAAATTCTTTAATTCTTTCCTTTAAAAAAAATAGATTGATTATTCCCTTATAAAGAATTGATTCTTTCCTTATAAAAATCATAAAATAATATGCTAACACAAGTCCATTAGGCCCAACCCAATAGCCTAGCTCGCTAAAGACAAAATGGGCATTGCCCATGGGCAGGGACCTGACCCGATCCATTGACGACCCTTAGTAACACACAAAAGCCACGCGTGGATGTAAATTCTGATTTGGATATGAACTTTTGTTTTGTTTTTGTACTATATTTTTTTTGAAATCATTGAGGATATGAAGTTTGGCAGAGCTTTGCAAAAAAATGCCAATACCACAACTGGTCACGTGGTGACAAGTCACACACGCCAATGTTAATTCTTGTTCAAAGAAATAATAAATTAAAATGTTCAACCTATATTAATTTCTGTTAAAGATCTGAATTTTTGAGACAAACCTTTCTTCCAAAGCTACACCCACCATAGGTTTATTGTTGGTAATCTCACATGTACGCCACGCGCGGATGTAAATTCTCATTTGGATATGAACTTTTGTTTTGTTTTTGTATTTTTTTTTTAAATCATCGAGGATATGAAGTTTGAGGTAGAGCTTTGCAAAAAAAATGCCAATACAACAATTTGTCACGTGATGAATTGTGATGGGTCCATGAGGGTTCATACCTCTATTACGCGGTGAGTTGTGACAAAATTTTTGTAATAAGTAAGGTTGTCCGCAACTTGCCACGTGACCTGACCACTTCGGATGGCAGAAGAAGTGACCTGTAGTCGACACCAATAACACCAGGTCGACTCAGTTTTGATGAGTGGTTGGTTTTAGTCAAAATCGACAAAGGAGCAGCAAAGATACGATGGTCGAGATCTCGCCAGATTTGAGTTTAAGAGAAAGGAGGGGGCGATGGTCAATGTGATCTCATCAAATTTGACCAAAATTGACTGGAGAATAGTGAGATTTAAGTGTGGAGATTGATTAGGTTAGTTGGAATCGCATTTTCATGTGAAGACCTGTGAATCTAATGCTGATATTGATCTTAGGAGGCAGAGACCTGTTGCTAAACATTATATAAAATTTACCAATAATTATATTTTTTAATGAGAAGTGTTACGTCTACAACATTTTTCATAATATTTTCACAACAAAATTTATGTGGAAAGTTGTTACTAGTTCTAATTTGAACCCACCATTGAGATTATTCTTTTACTCACAAATATTAACTAATAACAATCTATTACTTAAAATTTATTGTGAAAATATTGTAGTAACATTTCTCAAATAAGATTTTTTATTTTTTATATTATTTCTCTTTTCTCTCTTTTCATTTCATCCATACGTTTTTTTTTTCTACGCTATCTCCTCCACACACGTTGTATCTCTATCCCCACCCCCTTCTTTTTCTTTTTCTCCCTCGTTCAAGTCTCCAACACTCTCTCTTTTTTTCTCTAGTTCGCTCTCTCTGTTTTTTTTTTGCTTGACCAACCAAGGAAGTAGATAATAAAGAATCCAATATTTTTACCTGCGTCTTTGAACATTCTCAAATTTCTTTGTAACTCTTCGTTGTTCTTTCCAGCACTCTCTGTTTTTTTTTTTTTTTTTTTTTTTTTTTAATATATATATATATCTCTATCCCCCTTCTTTTGTTTGCTTTGTCTCCCTCATTCAAGAATGTTCCAGGCTTCCAGCACTAGCAGGCGCAGCTCTCATTCTCCAGCGCTCTCTCTCTGTTTTTTTATTTTTTATTTTTTTTTAACTTGATTCTAGAGGGCATTTGTGGGAGGGCATTACGGTAAAACTGCACTGAGGCAGTTTTCTCTCATTGTTTTTTCTCCCGATTTAGGAGGAAAAAATTTGTGGGCCCGGGAGGGAAAATTTTCTCCTGGGTTTTCCACTCCCCATATTTTCTTCCCATTCCCAAACAGAGGAAAATTCAGTTTTCCACTCCATTTTCCTTCTTACATTTTCCATCCTTCCTAAATTCCACCCAACCAAACACAGTGTTAGTAATAAGTTGAGCTTTGCACTCACCAATCACACCACCTTAAAACCATTTTGATTCTGGCGCACGATTTTATGTTTAAAGCCACACGCCAATATGAATTTTGGGTTTTGAGACTGCCTCTTGCAAATAATATAATAAAGTCCAAACTTTAGACACAACTTTACAAAACTTAAAAGTGATCATGAATCTCAAAAATGTTGTAAGTTGTGTTAATCACTTGTCCCTACCATTATCGATTTGTAAAACCATAGTCACGTTGGTATTCCTACGGTAGTCTCAACTCAATTCTTAGAGCATTAGTATTAGTGGTGCTAAAAAGTTAAATTGCTATTTTTAGCACTACTGTATACAAAAAGTGTGCAACATTGATGATGCTATAGGTAAAAATTTTACCTATTCAGCAACAATGCACAGCCATTTATGACTGTGAGCTGTAGCTCAAAGTTAAACTCAAGTAATATTTTTTTATTCCCACCTCTCATTAAAATAATATTTCTTTCTTTCTTTTTTCTATTTCTTTTTTTCCTCTGCCCGTTTCACTCATTCTTTCTTTCTCAAAAACAACACTCTCAAACTCTTAACTCTCTCTCATCGTCATCAAACTCTCGCCTATCTCTCATCCTCCTCATCAAACTCTCACCTATGCCGATTCATTATCCTCCTTACAACCGCCATCGAAGCTCATGCACCATTGCATCGAAGCTTGCGCTGACCCAATCTACCTCGCTGACCCATCTCAGAGAATCCTCTACCTCCAGCCACTGCTGGCCTCACGTTGAGTTTGGCTTTAATTGTGACTTCGATCCACCCTTATCTCTCTCTGCTATCTTATTTTCTCTACCATGGGTGTGGTGGGTCTGTGTTTGTGTTGCTACGTGTGGCGGGATTGTTGTTGGGTTTGTGTTATGGTTGATTTAGGGTGAGGTTGCTGGCTTTTTGGTTCTTCTTACTATAGGAGTTTCACACTGGTGGTAGTGGTGGTGGTGGTGGTGGTGGTGGTGGTGGTGGTGTTGTGAGTGCTTGAAGACAATGAAGAATAGAGGAACAAATAATAAATAAATGAATTGTTTATTGTAATAGATATAATATTTTATTGCGTTAAAAGTTAAAATAAAAACATATTTTGTAAAGTGAGAAGGTAAAATAGATAAAGTAGCTTTTAGTGAAGCCAAATAGTTAAAATTATGGCTCTACCAACGTGAATGCTCTTACTGACATAAAAAGCCACGCGCAAATATGAATTCTTGTTGGCGGAAATCACATTTTCGTCTCTACATTTTCAGGCAATTCCCACTTTGGTCCCTAGATTTTATTTTTACCGCTTTTAGTCCCTATCCTAAAAAACGCTTTTCGTTTTTGTCCCTGTCGTTATATCAGAGACGGAAAATGCACACGTGGCAAACGACAGAATTTAAAAATATTAAAATAATGTCCAAAATATTAAAATAAGGTTAGCATTGGAATCAATAGGCTGATCAGACTTAGCGAGCTAGAGCTTCCCGCTTGCCGAGCAGATTGGTGGCGTCATCGGTGACGTAATCGTAGGTCAAGCAGCATTCGTGCATGTGAATCCTTGTCAGCATCGTGGCGATGAAATCTCTCAAAGAGCGAGCCGAAGTAGAGCAGATTCAGAAGATCCTCCACAAGGCCGGGGTCAGATTCGTCATTCCGGTTCTGCTTGTCGAAGGAGGAGGCGGTGGATTTGTAATTGTTGTTGTTGTTGTCGTCGTGGTTGTGGTTGTTATCGGTTTCAGTGTCGTCGGCAGCGGAATCGGAGGGGGAGAGGGGGAGGTGTTAAGTGGAGAGAGAGAGCTCTTCGGCAATGGCTTAGGCGAGAGGCTGGTGGAAATTGTTGAGCTCATCGATGAGAGCTAAGACGGTGGGTTTCGAGCGGAGGACTTCTTCTTGCACCTTGTTGATCGGTTTGCCTTGAGCGGTGGCTTCTTCCATTTGAGTTATGCAGTTGAGCTTTTTGTGCAGCGCGCGGAGGCGCTTGTTGATTAGGTTCTAGACATTATTTTAATATTTTTTAATTCTGCCGTTTGCCACATGTGCATTTTTCATCTCTGATGTAACGGCATGGACCAAAATGGGAAACGTTTTTCAAAAGAGGGACTAAAAACAGTAAAAATAAAATCTAGGGACTAAAGTAAAAATCACCTAAAAATGTGATTTTCGTCATGCTCGTTTTATTCGAGTTATTGGCAAAGCAACTTACCCACTACCTTTGGTGTTCTCACGTAATTGTAACCCACTTGCGGATGCGAATTTGCGGGGACCTTCATTCAATAGGTTGCTTCTCTTTCAATTTCTCATAGCACGTCTCCACTTTCCATCAACGTTTTTTTTTTTTTTTTTAATTTTTATTTATTTTTTTATAATATTTATTCCACTGAATTTTGAGTCGGTTTGCAAAGCCGGAGTGGGATCCACTTTGACTTATGACACGTATATCAAGCCATGAGCAGATGTACGAAGAATAATACTACAGTCATCCATATTTATTCCTAAAAGCAATTCTAGAACATTCAGCTAAAAAAAGGAAGAAGCAATTCTAGGACAAGAAACTATTTTATAATTTTTTGCTAAATTTTGACATAACAGATTATGAGTAATTATTTATCAGTTACACTTGAACCTTTTTTTATTGTTTATTTACAGTTTACCATGTTATAGTTGTGACAAACAAATGGTGTAATAGTTTATGGTATTAGGTTTTTCTTGTATGTAATTTCATAACAGTTTTGTATCACTTACATACAATTGCTTGATAAAAATATCAACTACAATTTTACAACATACTTAAATGTCAATTTTTTTTTCAAAAAAACAAGTCAATTTATGATTAAACCATACTACTTAGACTTTTAGACTTGTATTCATTATTGATGCTTGTACTTGGTGAAAAAATAAACTTATTGGGTAGCAATTGCAATTTTACAACATGCTCGAGTATCGATTTATAATAAGATAATATCATTTACATAGATCATCATTAATGTTTGGTGGAAAAATGAAATTATTAAATATTAGTTATAAATTGACATCTAAGCATAATATAAAAATGGGCATAGGTTTTATATGGCCAATTATGAGTGGTGTAACTAAAATAATAAATTCATATAAAAATGACAAATAATTAATAATATTCTAATACATAGAATATTAAGAAAATGTGTAATCTCACAAAAATTTTCATAACTTTTTGCCACAATTGTAACATGGCAAAATGTGATTGGTGAAGAAAATATAGTAGGTTCATGTGTAAGTAATAGCTAACTACTCATAGTCTGTCACAACAAAATTGTGATAACAAAGTTGTGAAATAATTTGTTATTTTAAAATAACTAGAATAATATCAATGAGAAATAATACAGAACAGGCTCGTATAACAATGTTATTCTAGTAACATTATTTAAGTGTTGTGAAAATATATGTGAGTAAAAAAGTTTTGTAAAAATATATATTAAATTATTTAAGTAATAAAAACTGTAACCAAACATGCCTTATTTTTTATTTATTTTTGTACAAGATAGAAATTCTATTTTAGCATAATCTAAGTGTATATGTGTGTGAAGCTCCTTTCTAAAGACTTAAACCCTAGACCTTGCTTCCCACACCCCACAAATACTTATACTTGTGGAGTGACCACCGCACCAAGAGGTACTAAAGCAGATTGGAGAAGCCATGGGTAAAGTCCTTCGAATAGATGCTCATATAGCATTGGAGGCGAGGGGAAAGTATGCCAGATTATGTATCCAAGTAGATATCAACAAACCACTTATCAATAATGTTCTTATTGGCAGGTTTGAGCAACAGGTGGTGTATGAGGGTATCCACAAACTGTGTTTCGACTACGGCAGGATTGGGCATAAGAAGGATGCTTGCCCACACCTTGTCCGGAAACCGGGTTCGCTGGTGAGAGGGGATAGAGGTGAGCTTGATGAGTCAGCAAGGTCACGCATCTTGCATGTTACGGATGGTACTACAGATGGGAGTGGCACGTCAGGTGGTAGTGGAGCAGATATGGAAAGTATTGTGTACGGGCCTTGGATGGTTGTGACATGCAAGAAATCAGGACAACATTTTCCCAGGAATGTCACGGCTACGGAGGGCCTTATGGGTCCAAAGAAAGCAGTGAAGTTTCACTTCAATGGGCAAGGCCCTTCTATTAAGGCCGATAAGATGGGCTGGGCAAAGGAGTCCACAAATTTAAATTTGGCTGGTGCTAAACCCAGCAAAAAGAATATTCAAGGTGGGCCAAATCGTTTGGGTTTCGCATCGAGTGGATTTGTGCCTTCCATTCAGTCAAGCCCATTCGTGAGGGGCAAAAAAGGCATAGCAAGGTCTAGGGCTCCTAACACTTATACGAAGTTAGCCGTTGACTCTATAAACAAACCTTCCTCTCAAAATGAGCAGACTTGGTCCTGGCGAAGCGTTGACAACAGTAAGGAAAAGGTTGATACACCATTTCAGTTCACAGCTTCTGATCATGCAGTAGTAGGCTTTCAACTTGAGGGTAAGAGTAGTGGAGAGGTTGGTGTTAGTGATTGTGGGAATCAACGTAAACCCGTCGCATATGAGGGGTTGGTGCGTCGGGAAGCGGAAGGAGATGTGGAAGTTGATTTACCCGTTGACTGGGGAAAGTGTAATAGTGGGGGTTCTTCCTTTCATGGATCCGTTGTGGGGGTAGGTTCAGATCGACAGATGGTCATCGGAGGAGGCGCATAAGGTAGTTTGGACGAAAATGCTGTTGATACCCTTATGCAAGATGGTTCCTGTAGTAGAGAGAAGGAAGTTGTTAGTTCTCATGTTACCTCAAGTGTCCAAGCCGATCCTGGGTTTAAGGGAAATGCTCCTGTTGGCGAAGATGGGATGGAATTTGAGGATGAAGGCGGTGTTGATGTGCCATCCCAGTAAGTGCTCCTCCCTTGATCCATTAGGTTTCCATGAATATTATTGTCTGGAATAGTAGGGGCGTTCTAAAGCCCAATTTTCAGAAGCATGTTAGGGAGTTGGTTAGAAATCATAACCCTACTATTATGGTGATTATGGAAACCCGACTAGGGGGAGAAAGAGCTAGGGAGATTACAGACAGACTTCCTTTCGATGGTGCAATTCACACGGAGACAATTGGTTTTACTGGTGGTCTGTGGTTCTTGTGGAATTTAGATATGGTGGAAGTCGATCACCACACCAAGAGTGTGTGGTGGTAAACATGCCTTATTTCTAAAACAACTGGATTTTTTGTTTTTTGAAAAAAAAACAAACAACGCTTTTGTCTTTTGCAAAACGCTGTTGCACCCACCACTACCATCTTGGTTTTCGGGTGAATCCCACACTCAGGTTACTTGTCATACTCTCATCTCTCACTTACAACGCCACGCGAGGGTGTGAATTTTCGAAGAGCTTCCAACATTATACATCTATACACAGATAGGCGAGCCACGAGCCCCATCTAACTCTTACTATTACTCTCACATATTCAGCCACGCGCGGATGTGAATTTTCAATTTTTTGAGTACTCATGCAAAGTGATGGAGATGGAGATGTGGATTTTTGAGATAGTCTTTTTCACGTGTAAAGACACGTGCTGATATGAATATTTGGACTTATTAGAATTCTAGAATCAGTTCTACTAAGTCGAATGTCATTTTAACCTATCAAATGCAGATTGCAAAGTGATGGAGATGTGGATTTTTAAGACAGTCTTTTTCACGTGTAAAGCCACGCGCTGATATGAATATTTGGACCTCTTAGAATTCTAGAATTAGTTCTACTAAGTGCACGTTTGGTTGGGCGTTTTGAGCCCAAAAAGCACATTTTGCAAAAAGTTGGAGCAACTTGTGCGTTTGGTTCAGCCCAAAACGCAACTTTTTGGAAAAAGTTGCGTTTTGGGCTGAACCAAATGCACAAGTTGCTCCAACTTTTTGCAAAACGTGCTTTTTGGGTTGGGCCAAGGCTGATAACGCGCTGAGAACGCACAAACCTTATGGAGCTGAGGAGGTCCATAAAACAAAAAGTCCAATGCGCGTTTGTAACTATCCGTTGGCTCTTCCTTCAATTACCAAATTACCCCTGATAAAAGTCCTCAGTTCTCACGCCTGAAGCTCACTCTCATGCCTCTCATCTCATCTCTCTACTCTCCCTTTGCCCTGAAGCTCACTCTCACGCCTCTCATCTCAAGCATAATCAAAATACAAACTCAAAAACATAATCTTAAAATTAATCAAACCACAACAATAAAAGCAAAAAAATTCTTGCTCTCATAAAACTGATATAATTTAAACAACAAATCTAAAATCAAAACAACAACAACAGCAGATCAAGAACAGAAAAAAAAAAAAATTAGAACAGCAATAAATGATCAAGAAAAAAGAAGAAGAAGCCAATATGACCCCTGGTTGCATGCACTCCGCAGTGAGGAGGAGGAGCAGTGGTGGCGGTGTGGTGGAGCAAAGACGATTTCTCCTCTCTCCATGCGTGTCTGTGTGTGTTTGAACTTTGAAGATAATGACACCAAAAGACAAGCAAGATTATGGAATCAAGTATCACAGAGAGAGCTAGAGAATTTATGGAATCAAGTAGAATAAGAAAAAAAAAAAAGAGCAGAGAATGAGAGAGCTGGAGAAATAAGGAGAAAGGAAGGCTCTGGAATCAAATGGAATGTAAAGGAAAAAAAGAGATGATGGAATCCTATGGGTATACGTGTGTGGTGGACAAAATGCAAGAGAAAAAAAAAAGAAAAAAGAAAAAGAAAAAGGAAACGTATGGATGAAAGAAAGGCAAAGAATTAGAAATCACAATTTAAAAATATTACCACAATATTTTCACAATAAATTTTAAGTAATTAGCTAATATTGGTGAGTAAAAATATAATTTCAGTGGTGGGTTCAAATTAGAACTAGTAACAACTTTCCATATAAGATTTTGTTATGATTCTTGTGAAAGTATTGCAAAAAATATTATGGATGTAACACTTTTTGTTGAAAAATATAATTGTTGAGAATGAATAGAAAAAGAAAAAATAAATATTAAAAAATAATAAATTTGATTAAAAAATAAAGATTAAAAAAGTGGGTAGGCAAAAGATAAATGTCACTATTGATTGTCCAAACAGTACAAAAATTTGTCTAACCTGCTGGAGATGCTCTTATATATATATTGTCATTTTTGGTAATTTATCCCTCAAACTGCCACTTTTATAAGTGCTAGCCAAACACTCAGTTTTTTCAAAAAGCACTTTTTAACAGCTTTTACCAAACACTCAGTTTTTTGAAAATGCACTTTTTCATTATGCACTTTTTGAAAACTCCACTTTTTCATTATGCACTTTTACAAAAAGCTGAACCAAGCTCACCCTAAGTCGAATGTCATTTTAACCTATCAAAGCCTACTTTATTTATTTTAATACATAATTAATAATACACCATGTATCATATATACTACTTTAACATTCAAGTATTTAACACACATTTCATCAAAAAAAAAAAATAATAATAATAATAATGCATTAAAATATTCCTAAAAATTATACTCTTTTTACATTATTTATCCCAAAAATTATGAGAATGCACATTTTTACCCTATAGTCTATACTTTTTTTACATGTATCCCCATGAATTATTCAAATACACACTTTAGAGCATTTACATCAGCTTATGCAAAAAATGTTGTCTTATTTAGCATAAAAACCCACTTTTTATATTTTACTTACTTTTCAAAACACCTCATAGTTGGTTATCTATTTTACATTACATTTCATTAAAAATATATTTTTTTTCTTTTTTAACTGTTTCTCTTTTTTCATATATAACAACCATCATTTACTCTCTTTCTTCATCATTGGGATATATAAAGAAATTATTTAAAAAACTAAATGCATAATAAATAGTGTCGGTGTAAATTTACATGGTTACTATAGCAAACATGGATTTTTACAAAACTTTGCATGTCTGATGTAGGTGAATTTTGAACTTGATTGGCTAAAATGTGACACTTTTTATATTATATAAGCAACAATAAGGGCCCTACCTGCTAAACTATTAGAATATATACTCACTTTCCTAAACTACTACCTGTGAGATGAGATGTAAAGTGTTATATGGGTGATAATTTAGGGGATAAGTGTGTATTCTCATAGTTTAGGGGAGTAAGTATAAAGGTTTCTATAGTTTAGGGAGGTAAAATATAATTTTTCCTTATACATTAGAATTATTGTGATATTGGGATAGAATAAATACCATTACATAATTTTTACAAATTGATGCATTAATAGTCTATTTTTATTTATAAAATAAAAAGCAAAATATTGATTTATTTTCTTGTTGATGTTTACTAATCTAATTAATTATCATGTATATTTATAATTTTTTTTAGAAAAATAGATAATAGCATTAGCAATTTTTTTTAACCATGGATATGAAATCTCAAATTTGGGAAAAGCCATTTGCAAATTTATTGTGATTTTTATCACCTTCGTAAAGTTGTGGTCAGGGAGACTATTTGTATTAGCATAATATGTTCGTATCATGTTAAACCTCTCAACCTTAGTACAAGCCATTTATTGGTCAAGTTGACATGACATGACCTAAAACGAATAATTTATTAGTATGACCATTATTATTCTTTCAGTACTCAACTCTACACATAAAATTCATTTTTTTTTTTTTTTTGGGAAAAATATTATGAATAAGATTATTTCCAACTGGTTAAGAGTAAAGTAGATTAACGCAAAATGAATCCACTTATTAATCTTGTCAAAGCGATGACCCATTTTTATTACATGAATCTATTTACGCTAAATAGTATCTAATAAAAATCATGTAGGATATTTATCATGTTCGATAAACTTGTGAATTTTTGTACTACTTGTCATGTATTAGAAATTTAGAATCATGAATACTAATCTTCCTACGTGATTTTTTCCTGTTCTATGAACACCTCATTTTGTAACTTTTGTTTAACTTTATTCTAATGGTAAAATCATCATTCGCGACATTAGGAAAAATTCATAATTTTGATCATTAGATTTTCCAATAATTCACTGGAAATAAATCTTGAAGTTCTAAGGATCAAAACAATGTATCATATCCTTAAATTGGACCATTAGATAAAAAGTTATAACCAATCAAGATTTCAATTGTTGATGTGCATTATTACAATTGGGTTGATTTTGTGCAATAATAATTTATTAATTATGATTGTTTTTTCAACAAAAAAAACTGTCATAGTATTTTTTTTTGGAGAAGATGTCATAGTTTAATTGGTTCAATTTTAATACGATATTGCATGTTGAACAAATTTAATAATAATTTTATTAATCAAGCAAACCATAAGCAATACTAAAAATTGGTACCTTAAAAGATAATAAATCCACTAACCCATCCGGGAACTAAACCGAAGTAGGAGAAGAAACAGTGGCGGCTCCAGAAATTTTTTCTAGGGTGTTCTTTAAGAATGATAAATTACACAATCTAATAAAAAAGAAATTCATATATTGATGCCAACAACAACAAAAAAACACGCAAATTCATATTTGAACGAAGATTTTCTACGTTAAAGTTAACACAAATCTGCTTAGAAAATGAAGATGAATCTTACACAAAAAATTAATCTTAGATATGTGATTTCTTTATCAAATATTTGTCAATAATAACTAGCAAAAGAATAAACAATAAATTATAAGTTCATTTGAAATATTAATAAATTATTAATTATTTTTGTTTAATTGTTTCATTATTTTTCTTTACTAACCACTAGCAATCTAGCACACACCTCACTGTTTAGTTGGCTTTGCACAATGTAAAGAATACAAATACACTACATTATCCACCTGACTCAACCCATTGCCTAACATAGTTTTTTTTTTTTTTTTTTTTTTTTTTTTTTTTGTCTCTTAATAATGTGTTGTTTTGGGTGTTACTTTTAAGTGAACCAGGACCACTACCTCAATTCAATGCCACGGCCCCACCCCCATCCCCCACTCAAGAGACAACAACGTATGCCAATCAACAGTCAACACAAATACACAATTACATATTTACATATGGAGAATGTTAACCAGCACCGCTTGGTGTTGGTTAAGGCAGAAAAGACAAAAAAATTTGTCAGAAAAAGTCAAAAAAATCTGAAATAGTACCTACAAAACTGAAAAAGTGACATAAATTGAAAAAAAAAGACACAAATTGTGTCAGGAAAAAGTGTGCTTAACGGGCACCGCACGGTGCCCGTTAACACAACCCTTTATATATATATACACTACACAAAAAAGCCAATTTAGCCAAAAAAGAACTAGAGGAAAGCCTAAGTCTAAGTCAGAGCAAAGAAAAAGAGAGATTTCAAAAGACAAAAAAATAGTCAGTAAGTCTAAGTCAATACACTGCATTATCAAAAAATAGTCACAAGGCAGACTATGAGATAAAGAAAATGAGAGAGAGAACGCCACTCTTAGTTAGAGGCTCAGAGTAGAGATGAGATAAAGAAAAAGAGAGAGACCTGAAATACCTTGATGTTGCCTGAGGTTCTTATGTTGATCTCGTCGTTGCCAATCTCCGATCTGGGTAAGGGAATCTCCAATCTCGCCATCGATTGCTTTGGGTGTAGTTGTTGCAGCGTTGCTCAGTCGCTTTTGCAGAGGACCTGAGGTTCTTATATAAGAGAAACCCATGCTCTGGTTTTTTTAGGTTAGGTTGTAATTGCGTATATTGGGTTTTGGTTTTTTATTTTTATATTTTTTTTGAGAATCCGTGGGTTTGCTACCATGTTGGGTTTGCTTTACTTTGTTTTTTTTTTTTCTTTAGATTGGGTTTGTAATATGTTGTTTAGGATTGATGTTGGGCTTTTTTTGTTGCAATTTTTTTTATTTTTTTTATTTTTAGATTTTAGTTCAAAATTTTTATTTGGGCTTTTTTTTTGCTTGAAAGTAGAACAAATAAATTATTTTTTTTCCTTTTTGAGGGTGTTCCTAATTTTTTTTAAGGGTAAACAAATAATTTTTTTTTAAAGTTAGAACTCCCTGGCCTAAACGTGGCACCGCCACTGAGAAGAAAGGCTTTTAACTAATCAAAGAAGACAACAAATCTTATTAAGTAATAGACAAAACTTAGGTATAGTATTTAGATGCTGTTCTTTAGGTTTCTCTCTTAAAATTCAATCATGTGGCATTTTTCTAATGAGATTTAAGTGTATTTTTAGTTAAGTACAATCATATAACTAAATTTTAAAAATATAACTTAAAAGATAACACCTAAATTTTGTCATTGAATAATTAGGCCTTAATTCACCCAAAAAATAAATATAAAGAAGGTAATTAGGCCGTAGGCCCAACCAATAGCTGGAGTGGTTACATCCAAAAGGTCATTGATTGCGCCATTTTCTTTTTAAATTCAAGTCTACAATATTTTTTGAAAGCCGATTCTTTGTATATTAAATTATTAATATATTTCATTAATGAGTACAAATCTTCTATCCCATTTTTCCTGTTCCACTCTATATTCCACCAATAAAAACTTGTCACGTGTTCACCTAATTAATTAAATACTACTATGTGTCAATGAGGTGGCACTTCAACAAAAGAATAATTGAGTATTGAATTACTTCATTTGTGACATATCAATTTGTAAGACCTATATAATAAAACTTGTAATATACTAGCATAACTCTAATATTTTAGGCTTTCTTAAGATTGGGATAAAATATACAATTAACTCACACTTTTTATTTTATTAAAGAAAAAAAAAAAGACTTACCCCCCATATTTGGGGGCCTTCTTATGTCAGGGGGCCTTAGGCCATGGCCTGAATGGCCTAGGCCTAGGGCCTAGGGCTGCCAAATCAACAATCCACTCAACATTACATGCTCACACTTTTGCTCTTCAACAGAGAGTGCTACAACTTCTTCAACAATCACAGCAACTATAATATTTTTCTCACTATCATTCTTTTCATCTTTATGTTTGTAGAGTCATTATTTTGCTTTGCTTGAGTTTGACTGACGCTAGCAGATATTCTCTATAATATATATATATATATATATATATATATATATATATAGAGAGAGAGAGAGAGAGAGAGAGAGAGAGAGAGAGAGAGAGAGAGAGAAGAGAGAGAGAGAGAGAGGAGAGAGAGAGAGAGAGAGAGGAGAGAGAGAGAGATGTCACAAACAAGAATATAACATGTTATTTTATGGAAAAATGTATTGAAAGATTATGGTTTTTGAAAAGGGTTTTTTTTTTTTTTTTTTTTTTTTTTTTTTTTTAATATTTAGGGTTTTGTAAAGACTAGATTTTTGAACACATGAAATTAAGATTTAAGAGAAAGACAAATATGGGGAATGAGTGAAAAATAAACCTAAATGGCTTTAGTGGTTAGAAAAGAAAATTTTACGGAGGAAAATTTTCTCCTCTCACTAATGGGTGATACATTTGCTATTGCACACTTTGTACACATTTTCATTTGAAAGCGTTTTTATTTACGAAGAGATACATGTGGCGCTCACTCTCTTTAAAGAGATTCAAGCCCACACAAGTTTTTGAAATCTTCCATTTTAACTCTCATATCTTTACATTTATATTATTATATTTATTCATTTTAATTACATAATATAATAATGCTACAACATTCCCCCCTCATTGAATATTAAGTTTTTTTAGTTAAAAAGAGATTATTAGGAAAAGACAGGCTACTATGCATTATGAATGTGTGCTCTACATTAAATTTTCATTTAGTAAAACAGAGAAATCAGCTCCAGAGTAGTAGTAGTCTCCAACTTAAATTACACATAACAACCTAAATGTTGACATGAGATTCAAACTATTGAACTGTTGAAATTAAGCACGCATGAACTATTGAACTGTCTAGTGTCTTGGTGGGTGTGAGCTTTGCAGCGTTTCTACTTGTTATAAATTGTGTTGTAAGTTGTAACCCCCTTTTTCATTGAATAAATTCTTTAAAAAAAAAAAAAAAAAAACTTATTGCTCTGCACTTCAGTCAGGTCAGGAGGATTTTTCGTGGTATGGGAATTTGGTTCATGAAGCTCGATGTCGCTGCAAAGTTCCCAACACTTCAAACTGTCACATGACAAGTCGGGCTGGCAACCAAGCAAGTACTAGCTAAATATGCAGCAAAATCCATTTATTCTCCTAGAGGTAGAGGATAGCCCTTCGGTTTTACAGACCGTTAATGAAGAGTCCAATTTATAAGATTTGGACTCTCAATTTATAAGCTTTTTGTAATCAAATTTGTAATAAGTTTAGCATTTTCTTCAAAAAAAAAAAATAATAATAATAAAAATACAACACATTCACCATTAAGTGTATGAAAAATGCTAAAGCTAATACAAATTTTAGGAAAAAAAAATTTACAAACTAATATGACAGGAATATTATTTGTGTTGCTTAAGTAATATAATAAAATGAATATTTGAATAACTTTTCTTTTATCGGTGATATACCAATTTGTAAAATCTATATAGTAATTATTGTAAGGACACGATTCGTGGCGGACCGTAACAGTGTCGGGTTCGCGCGTGAAAAGGCTCTAACAATATCATTTGTAGAGCGTGGGTTTGGAAGGCTAGGCCTTGATCGACAAGCGGTGGGTTTTTCATGGTGTTCGTACAAGTTTAAGTTTTCCTTCACCCCTGGAGTCTTTCTCCTGGAGGTGGGCTGGGAGGCTCTGGTTTTTGGCCATTTTTCCCCCCCCTCCTGTTGGTGCACCTTTCTTTTTATTATATAGTCCGTCTTGGTTGATCCTGACCCTCCACTTGTAGGTCAGGCAGGAGCTTATTTCTGTATCCATCCCATCAACCGTCCCGTCTAACTTTCTATTAGTTGCATGGATCGAAGTTTACACCGTCCAAACGTCTTTTCTCATTAATCAGCTCTGGGTATTGGCAGGTGCATTTACTGAAGAGGGGACGCATTTTCCTTGGTCCAATTTCACACCCTGCTTCCCTATGGGCCCCATTCCGTTCACATCCCCTTGAGGGGGCTGTTTGGGGATTGCCTACACCATGGTGTTGGTCTTCCCATTGAAGCTCTGGAATGCCGAGGACAAGGTAAGTTCTCAGCCGTTCCCCTTGCTACCTCGGCCACTGATCATTCGTCTTCGGCAAGATACCTCCTCGGCACGGGCCCTGGGCCCAGATAGAGTTTGGGTCGGATTGCAGACCTCTCGGACCCACAATAGCCCCTCAAAATCCTGCTATCCGTCCCCTCGGACGGATAGGAGGGTTTTGATGACATCAGGGATCTGCCAATGCCTATCAATCCTTGTCATCTATCGATTCCCGAGGTTTTTCATCTGCCCAAGGCACGTTCCTAGAGCCGTTGGAAGGCGAAACGTGGCCTCATTAAATACGGGCGGCTTGGTGCTTCCCACGTTCAACGGTGTGATGGAAATCGAACGGTGGTGATCTCCTGGCCTCTTTGGGCGGGAAAAAGGGCGTGCAGTTTACCCTAGAAAGTATAAAAGATTTTTTGGAGATGGATCCGTCTCTCCAGTTCTGTACTTAAGAGTTTTAGTGCGTGTATCCAGGGTTCATCCGAACTTTCCGCCCAAATTCAAGTCTATCTCAAGCACATATAGCCCATCCGAAGCGTAATTCTCCTTTTATGTAAGTTCCCTACCTCCATTAACTCGCGTTTTTTCTTTTCTGAGTTTATTTCTCTTTGGCTCCCTTTCTTTTCCGTCGCGGGTTAGGTTTGTTTTAGCAAATGACAAAGGCGACTAAATTGAGATTGAGGAAGTTGGTCAATACTGAAGAGGCGATGAATAAGTTCATCGTTGATTATAGGATTCCCCCCAACGTAAGTCTGGAGCACTGTAAGATGGGGGAATGGCACATTAAGAGGGGAACGGGCGCGGTTGTAATTCCCGTCCTCGCCTTTGTAGAGGGAGGTATGAGAATCCCTATGGGACCAGTGACGAGGGGTTACCTCAGGCATTTCCGTTTAGCCCCTACCTAGTGCGCCGGCAACGTTCTTAGGATTTTAGGTTGCGTGGTCGCTTTAAACGAGAAGATGGGTTTAAGACTGACCCACCATGATGTAAACTGGTGCTATAACTTCCAGAAATTGAAAGGAAAAACCTACTACATGAGGTTGAGGGATGATAGGGTTCGGTTAATCCAGTGCCTCCCTGATTCCAACAAGGGACTGAACAAGGATTTCCTTATTGTCTCTGGGGAGTGGCATGATGGCGATCCATGCCCCGTAGTAGAAGGAGAACCAGGTGGGGTATTAGGAATGGAAGAGGGATAACCCTTTAAACCATTCTAACCTAACGTCTTCCGATAACTAACCATGCATATATGTTTGTTGCTTTTGTAGATGAACGCGTCTATACACGGCATTTTCATTTAGTCAATCGGGCAGACTTGGAGACCGTTTTACAAGCGGCGGTTTTTGGGAATGACAGTGATGGCCAAGTCCGTGCAGCTCACAAAATACTAGGGTACCCTCTGATTCAGAAGTCATTCGGGGACGCGAAGCACGTGATCAGTGCCCGCCGTCCTTGGCTTCCAAAAATTACCGTGGTAGAGAAGGGATTTTTAATCTCGCAGGAGCCAGCTGTCCCCAAGAACATCCCCCTGGTGGGCCCCTCTTCGTCTCATCAAGCAGCAGAGGACGAAGGTGAGCCAGATCAGTCGGAGGAAGGGTTCGGGGTATTTGACTTAGTCTACCAATCCGAGAACCCTCCTGGTGACCTAGGTGACCCAGCCTTGTCCGAGGCGGAATTGTCATTAATAGGCACCTCTTCTCAAGCCGAGATGGGAGTCAAGAGAATACCTTTAACCCCCCTTCTCCAACTCCTCGAGGACCAACCAGGGAAGGATACCCAGGAGGCACCACAACCCAATGCTCCTCCTCCACCACCTCGGCCCCTTACAATCCAAACCAGGTCATCCTCCACCAAGTCCCAGCCACAATCCACCCACCCCGAACCTCCCACCTCCTCCCAACCAGCTCGGTCTCCTCGACCTGAAGGTTCTGATTCCAAGAGAAAGAGGAGCCCCAAGGGCAAGGACATCGTGGACGAGGGAAAATCCCAACCTCCTAAGGAGAAGGATGAGACTCCGCGCACAAAACAACTGAAGATCGGACCCCAAGGCAAGGGCAAAGGACCCGCAGTTCAAACCTCTCAAGGCAAGGGAAAAGGAATTGATTCCCAATCCCTACCGAGCGCCTGGCTTCCTGCCCCAATGCTTCATGGGGGTCCATTACTGGAAACTGCCTCTTTGAGGGACCTTGGAGACGGCGAGGGTGGATACATGGCGGATGCATTAGGGAGAACCATGTTACTCCCTAATGACATGGATGAGCTGAAGAGAATGAGGATGCAGGAGGTTTTTCTCAGTATTAAGAGATACTTGGGCATGGTAAGATTTCTTGAAACCTAACACTTTATTAACTCTTGTCACCGGTTTGTCACTCACTACACGTTCATCTTTCTTGACAGGCTCTCCAGGCAACCTATAGGATGGAGGAAGAAGTGCATGACAGGAGTAAGGCGGCCGAGAACGAACGCAAGAAGCGCATAACGGCCTCAAAGACTCTCGAAACTTCTGAAAAGGAACTTGCCAAAGTCAAGGATGACTTAACAATGACTACCCGCGAGAGGGATAACGTCTCGGCGGGCCTTGCTAGTGCCCAAAAACAGGCCAAGGACCAAACCAAGCGCGTAATTGAAGCCGAGGACCAGCTGCGAATAGCCAGAGATCTGATCGAGGATTTAAATAAGCAGCTGGCCGCGGCTCTGCATGAGAAAGGAGTGGCAGAATATGCCCGTGATGAAGCCGTAAGGGCAAAGCAGGAGGCCGAGTTTGCCAGGAATGAGGCAGAGGCTGCCAAGAATACGGCCGAGGACGATGGTTACAACATGGGAGTAGCCAAAACCCAAGCCACCCTTAAGGCGCAGATTCCTGGAGTGTGCAGGTTTTATTGCTCCCAGGTCTGGGAAGAAGCATTGAAGCGAGCTGGGGTGGACGCTTCATCAGATTTGTGGAAGGCAGAGAGCATATTCTACCCGGCGGCCATTCGCGAGACCACTTCCACCAGCTCTGCGACCACGGATGATCAACTCGAAGAAGAGGTCACCCCGTCGGAAAACTTACAAGCCAGTGGTTCCTCTAGCAAGGCGCCCAAAGAGGGAAAACTTCAGGATGTGATAGTGATATCGCAGCATGCGGATCCTGGGGCACCTACAGAGGCTACTGAGCCCAAGGTTGGCATTCAGGAGTCCAGTACAGAAGAACCAGCCACACTTGCACAGCCGCCACAGGCTATTCCCCTTGCTGTGGTCCCTCAGAGTACCAGTGCTGGCCCTGTTCAGCCTTCCCCAGAAGGAACCGTCATTCCGGGCATCGAAGCTGATCTTGTTCCCATCTCCCAAGATGTCACCGACAAAAATGCAGAAAAGTAGAAGCCTTGGTTGGGCTTTTGTATTCGTTTCTATTTGAACGATTAACTTGTTTCTTTTCCTTTCACAAACTTCCTAATTTATTGATGGTTTACAAGCATTTGAACATGTATATATGAAATCTTGTTTTTCCTTTTCCCTTATGATTACATCGTTAACCGCCCTCGTTGATGCGCACTATTTGCTTATGAACTCTGCGCTGATTCATTTTAACATGTACAAATAGCTATGCATGCAATACATTTATCATCATGTTCCCCAAACCCTAATTTACTTGCACCCACAGAGGCCTTAGATTCATTTCTAACCTTCGTCTTACGAAGATATAAGCACCATTTTCGACGTCACGCATAATAGCTAAATCTCGCTTAGTGCCTGGTTTTCCTCATCCAAGTAGTTGGTTTCCCCATAGGCTTGAGTCCGTGGACCATGCAATGCCCTGGTTCTGTCCAAAACCTAGTTTTCCTCATCCAAGTAGTTGGTTTCCCCATAGGCTTGAGTCCGTGGACCATGCAATGCCTTGGTTCTGTCCAAAACCTAGTTTTCCTCATGTTGGTCCATAAGTCCGAGGACCATGCAAAAACCTAGTTTTCCTCATCCAAGTAGTTGGTTTCCCCATAGGCTTGAGTCCGTGGACCATGCAATGCCTTGGTTCTGTCCAAAACCTAGTTTCCTCATCCAAGTAGTTGGTTTCCCCATAGGCTTGAGTCCGAGGACCATGCAATGCCTTGGTTCTGTCCAAAACCTAGTTTTCCTCATCCAAGTAGTTGGTTTCCCCATAGGCTTGAGTCCGTGGACCATGCAATGCCTTGGTTCTGTCCAAAACCTATTTTTCCTCATCCAAGTAGTTGGTTTCCCATAGGCTTGAGTCCGTGGACCATGCAATGCCTTGGTTCTGTCCAAAACCTAGTTTTCCTCATCCAAGTAGTTGGTTTCCCCATAGGCTTGAGTCCGTGGACCATGCAATGCCCTGGTTCTGTCCAAAACCTAGTTTTCCTCATCCAAATAGTTGGTTTCCCCATAGGCTTGACTTGGTTCTGTCCAAAACCTAGTTTTCCTCATCCAAGTAGTTGGTTTCCCCATAGGCTTGAGTCCATGGACCATGCAATGCCTTGATTCTGTCCAAAACCTAGTTTTCCTCATCCAAGTAGTTGGTTTCCCCATAGGCTTGAGTCCGTGGACCATGCAATGCCCTGGTTCTGTCCAAAACCTAGTTTTCTTTGGCACTGGAACTTGGTTTTACGGGAGTTAGCTCCTCGGCCAAGCCCCTAGAATTATTCGCGCGATTAACGCTGACAAACGTAGCCCCTAATCAAGAAGCATAGCCCCTAACAGAACTTTACGCTGAAACTCTATAACCAATTGTTAGGAATAAAAAATGAACTATTTCGACCTACCGCCTATGCCAACACACAAGCCTTCCCACAGACGGCGCCAATTGTAAGGACACGATTCGTGGCGGACCGTAACAGTGTCGGATTCGCTCGTGAAAAGGCCCTAACAATATCATTTGTAGAGCGTGGGTTTGGAAGGCTAGGCCTTGATTGACAGGCGGTGGGTTTTTCATGGTGTTCGTACAAGTTTAAGTTTTCCTTCACCCCTGGAGTCTTTCTCCTGGAGGTGGGCTGGGAGGCTCTGGTTTTTGGCCATTTCCCCCCCCCCCTGTTGGTGCACCTTCCTTTTTATTATATAATCCGTCTTGGTTGATCCTGACCCTCCACTTGTAGGTTAGGCAGGAGCTTATTTCTGTATCCATCCCATCAACCGTCCCGTCTAACTTTCTATTAGTTACATGGATCGAAGTTTACACCGTCCAAACGTCTTTTCTCATTAATCAGCTCTGGGTATTGGCAGATGCATTTACTGAAGAGGGGACGCATTTTCCTTGGTCCAATTTCACACCCTGCTTCCCTATGGGTCCCATTCCGTTCACATCCCCTTGAGGGGGCTGTTTGGGGATTGCCTACACCATGGTGTTGGTCTTTCCATTGAAGCTCTGGAATGCCGAGGACAGGGTAAGTTCTCAGCCGTTCCCCTTGCTACCTCGGCCACTGATCATTCGTCTTCGGCAAGATACCTCCTCGGCACGGGTCCTGGGCCCAGATAGAGTTTGGGCCGGATTGCAGACCTCTCGGACCCACAATTATCATTAGCTCACTTTGAGTGAATTAGTCATATTAATAAGTAAGAATTAATAATGGATTTGAAATTAAATAAAAATAAATAAATATTATTTAAGTGATATTTAGATGTAAAAATGTCCCTATAAAATTCTCGCATTAGGCCTTGAACAATCTTGGGCCAGCTCTACCTGTAATAACTTACTATTTAAGATTTATTGTAAAAATATTATGAAAAATGTTGTGGTCGTATATAACATTTTTTTTCTTGTTTTTTATTTGATAAAAAAATATTATTTTATTTATTGACTAATTGTTAAATTTAATTAATATTATTATAATAAAAATATAACTCAATTAAAATTAGAGAGCTTTTTTCTACTTGAAGCCTTAGATCACATTAGTTGCTTCTAATATAGAGGAGTCCTGAAGTGCTTTGCAGTCCTTTGCAGTCAACGAAAACCAATCTAATCTTGATGTGGAGTGACCGACCGAGGGAGAAGGGGGATAAGATCATAAGAATATAGGTGGATAGGCAATAAGGTAAATATAAAGTCATAATTTAAGTTTGCAAAATAGAAAGTACATGTACAGTATGTGTAATACCTGTGTGAACTACCTTAATAAAGCCCTAGGCCTATCAAAAAAAAAAATAAATAAATAAATAAAGCCCTAGGGCCTAGGCTAGCGGTGCATGGTGCCGCTGGTGTGGACCCCAATGATAATCTTCCATGATATTTTTGCTCCACACGTCATTTTACCGGGATTGTGTTTGTTACACCCAAATTATTATGTATGCACAAATTTTTTGAACTAAAATTTTGAGTTAAAATCACGATTTTAAAATTGAAATCGTGTTTTTAACTTACTATTTCAGTTTAAAACATGTGTAAGAATATTTATCCTATTTTACGCTCCTCTTACTCATTTCCTACTTCCTTATCAGGCAACGCCAAATATCCCCTACGAAATAATTTAAGCTAATCACTTCCCCAGCTAAAAAAATAAAGCCACATCAACACACGCTCATTTATGTTGATAATTGCTACACACGTTTTCTTTTGCCTCAAAATATTATTTAGGAAAATTATTAATTTACCTTAATAGTAGAATGTAAAGTACTGCACATTGTATGAAGAAAGGATCGTAAGTGTATAATCCTTTTACTCACAACGTACACTTTACATTCCACTATTCATGCGAACTATCATTAAATGGTTCTATCTTTTAATTGACATAATGAGTATAGAGAGTGTAAAATAGGGTATGTGCAAGTATATCATTACTCAAATCTTCCACCCAACCTCAAAAGGTGGAGAAGTCGAGAAGATATATCCGATACATAGTAGGATCCATCTGCTATAAGAGAGAAGAAATATATTTTTGATACATGGTATATTTTTCCCAAGAGGTGGCCTAACAACTCCTCACCTTTTGTCTTAATCTTGTTGCCTCCATTTCACTCTAAACCTGGTAAAATTGGACTTCATGAACCTATAAACTTGGAACCCAAAGAAAAATTATCAGTATAGGCCGTATTTTTTGGACCTGCAAAAAATGGATTGACCCAAAACTCATATAAATCCAGGTCGATTCGAGTTGAGTTTTGGGTCAACCAAGTCAACCCGTTTTTAACAAAGGAAATTTTATTTGTGCCGTATGTTCTTTCTTTTTGTCGACATACCCTACATTTCTCTTTTTTTAATTCTTTGACTTTTCTTCCTTACTTAATCGGTTCTCTTTACTTTTTTTTTTACTTATTGTACATTAAAATATCTAATCTAGAGTCACTACAAAATTTTTAGTTTTCACCCTTACGCGACCTATATCACCCATTATAGCGAAGAAGAGAAAATTTTCCTCTGCAAAATTTTCTTTAAAATTTTCTCTTCTAACAACTAAAGCCATTTAGGTTTATTTTTCACTCATTCTCCATATTTTCCTTTCTCTTAAATCTTAATTTCATTCATTCAAAAAACTAGTTTGTATAAAACCCTAAATTTTCAAAATAAACCATTTTCAAAACCATGATCTTTCAATACATTTTCTTCTTCATAAAATAGCATGTTGTTTTCTTTTTTGTGACATATTTGGAAGCTTTGATTGCATTATATGAATCCATGACCATTAATGGTTCATAGATTGGGGTTTATTAATGTAATTTCATTTTTTAGAATGTAACTATGACCAAAGTCGTTCTTAGATTTTATTTACGACCACAATGCCTTGTAAAGTTATCTTATATCAAATGTAAAAATTTCAATTTAATCAATAAAAGGAATACTTTATTTTATTGCATGGTTTTTTTTTTTTTTTTTTTTTTCCTAAGATTAAAAAAGTAATAGCTCTAATTGTAATAACGCGATCTCACCCATTCACATCATGAGTTTGGTCCCAATAAAAGTCAATAGGCAAAGGTCATAGTCTCTCACACAGGGGAGGATCAATAATCTGAGTATACACTAAATGGAAGAGTCTTTCTTAACTCTGCTGCACATGCTTGGACATACTCTCTCTCCCTATTGTTACATCAAGTTTACCTCTTTAACATTATGCTTAATATGGAAGAACTCATCCTATTTTATAGTTTCAACACTGATGATATATGGTCATTATTTCTTCATCATGAGTGTTTGTTTAAGCTTTTCAAATTTCAATATTTCTCTCACACAAACACTAGTCTCTCTTTCCTTCATTTTTTTTTTCTTTCAATAATGTTCTTGTTGGGGCATTTTAATATTAAATAATTAAAATGAATAAATGTTACAACATAAATGTAAAATGAGGGAGTGAATATGGAAGATGAGGAGTTGTGAAAATGTTTAATCCCACATTGAAAAGGAGAGAAATTATTTTATTCTTTTTAATTGTGGTGATTAATGGGCTAATATGAATTGTCTCAAATATTGGGCTAGATACGTGCGCAGGGGGGAGGTGAAGAGTGGAGGTATCAAAATTTAGCTTGTTGGGTTGTTGTATCTTGAGGGAGACAAGTCAGAGAATGTCTGCACCGGTTACAAAATTTAGCCAACCAAGGGCTTGAATCTCCTTAAAGAGAGCGAGTGCCGCGCCTCAGTCCAAATAGTGTTGTGTATTTCCTTTCTTTACATCAATAATATTCAAAAGTATTATTCAATTTCTCTTTGTGTATTATTTCCATTATTATTGTGTTTACACCAACAATTTTAAGGAGAATTCAACACATGGAGCCTACACAAGAGAAACCAAATGAACCTGTTGGAGATCTCAACAAGCCCTTTCACTTTAAGGGAGCCCACTTCAAGAGGTGGAAAGGAAAGGTCCTCTTCTACTTGAGTCTTCTCAAAGTCTCCTGCATCCTCATTGATAAGAATCCGTCAAAAGTTCCTACCGATGAGATGAGTGAGGAAGAATATAGTCTCCATCAAGAAAAAATAGATAAGTATACAAAAGATGAATATAATTGTCGCTCTTATCTATTGAATTGTCTTGCCGATCATTTCTATGATTATTATGATATAACTTACAATTCTGCTAAGAAAATTTGGAAAGTTTTACAAAGCAAGTATGATACCAAGGAGGTAGGTGCAAAGAAATATGCTGCTAGTAGATTTTTCCGTTATCAAATGGTGGATGGAAAATCGGTGGTGGATCAAGCACAAGACTTCCAAATGATTGTAACAGAATTGAGATCCGAAGGCATAAAGATTGGAGACAATTTGGTGGTAGCTGGTATAATTGATAAACTACCACAATCTTGGAGGGAGTTCCAAAAGACTTTGTGGCACAAACAAAAGGAGACATCCTTGGAGACTTTGATCACACGCATCCGTGTGGAGGAGGAGGCTAAAGGACAAGATGCACTCATGACACAAGAGAGCAATGGTAATTCCACCACAAGGGTAAACCTTATTTCATCCAATAATAATATGCCCAAAAATCATTTTCCTAGAAATGTTCAATTGAAGCCTAAAAAAAGAGCCTTTAAAAATAATAATAGACCTCAAGGAAGGGGAAACCCAAATAGAAATTACAATAAGAACCAAGGACCCCCTTCACAAGATCAATTTAATAGATCCTGTTTTGTCTGTGGCAATAGTGGGCATATTGTTCGATTTTGCAAATTTCGAAAACGTGAATCTGTCCTGTAGGCTAATGTAACCGAAGAGTTTTTTGTGGCTATGATTACAGACATCAATATGGTGCAATATGTTGAATGGTGGTGGGCAGATTCTGGTGCTAATAGGCACGTCTGCTATGACAAGAATTGGTTCAAATTGTACACTCCTTTTGAAGAAGAAAAAACTGTTATGCTTGGTGACTCTAGGAAAACCAAGGTTCTTGGGAGTGGTGAGGTTGAATTGAAATTCATTTTTGGACGTGTGCTAACATTGAAAGATGTACTTTACACTCCGACCATGAGAAAGAATATGTCAAGTTTTTTGCTTAATAAGGTTGGCTTCAAGCAAACTATGGAATCTAATAATTATGTGATCACTAAAAAGGGCTTATTTGTGGGCAAGGGTTATGCTTGTGATGGAATGTTTAAATTGAATGTTGAGAATAATAAAGTATCTACCAGTTCAGTTTATATGCTTTCTTCTATTAATTTTTGGCATGTTCGTTTGTGTCATATAAATAGTAGATATGTGGGAATCATGAGTAGTTTAGGATTAATTCCAAGACTGTTAAAAGATTTTGAAAAATGTGAAACTTGTAGTTAAGCTAAGATTACTAAAAGGCCTCATAAAATTGTTGTAAGAAATATCGAATTGTTTGAGTTAATTCACTCTGATTTATGTGAATTTGAGGAAATTTTAACTCGTGGAGGAAATAGATATATTATTACTTTTATTAATGATTTCACAAAATATACAACTGTTTATTTGTTGAAAAATAGAAGTGAAGCTTTTGAAAAATTTCAAGATTTTTTAAAAGAAGTTGAAAATCAATTTGGTAGAAAAATAAAAATAATAAGAAGTGATAGAGGTCGTGAGTATGAATCAAGTGCATTCAACTCATTTGTTCAGTCTTTGGGAATTATCCATGAAACTACTGCACCATATTCACCTGCTTCTAATGGTGTGGCTGAAAGAAAAAATAGAACTTTAATTGAGTTAACAAATGCCATGTTAATTGAATCTGGTGCACCTTTACATTTTTGGGATGAAGCTATTTTAACTGCATGTCATGTTTTGAATAGGGTGCCACATAAAAAGTCACACACCACACCTTTTGAGATGTGGAAAGAATATAAGCCAAATTTGGGATATTTGAGAGTATGGGGTTGTCTTGCTTATGTAAGGTTTACTGACCCTAAAATGTCTAAATTAGGTATAAGAGCTACTACTTGTGCTTTTCTTGGTTATGTGATTAATAGTACAGTCTATAGATTTTTTGATCTTGAAAACAAAATAATTTTTGAATTTGGTGATGCAATTTTTCATGAAGAAAAATTTCCTTTTAAATTGAAAAATAGTGGGGGTGAAGAAAATATTTTGTCACAACCTAGTTCTTCTACTTTACATTTACAAAATTAAGAAAATTTTGAAATGGAACCTAGAAGGAGTAAAAGAGCTAGAGTTGAAAAGGATTTTGGTCATGATTATTATGTTTTTAACATTGAGGAAAATCCCCAAAATTTAAAAGAGGCTTTAACATCACCTGATGCTATATTTTGGAAAGAGGCTGTAAATGATGAGATGGAATCTCTAATTTCTAATAGAACTTGGAAATTAGTAGATCTTCCACCGGGTTATAAGACCATAGGTTGTAAATGGGTCCTTAGAAAAAAGTTGAAACCAGATGGATCAATAGATAAGTTTAAAGCTAGACTTGTTGCAAAAGGCTTTAAACAAAAAGCTGATCTTGATTTCTTTGATACGTTTTCTCCGGTAACAAGAATTACATCTATTAGATTGTTAGTTGCTATTGTTGCAATTTTTGATTTGAAAATTCATCAAATGGATGTAAAAATTGCTTTTCTAAATGGGGACCTAGAAGAAGAGATTTATATGGACCAACCCGAAAGCTTTGTGGAGCCTGGACAAGAAAGTAAGGTATGTAAGCTAACTAAATCCCTATATGGCTTAAAACAAGCACCTAAGTAGTGGCATTAAAAGTTTGATTCCTGCATGATTGAAAATGGTTATAAATCAAATGAATGTGATAGATGTATTTATTCTAAATCATGGAATAATTTACATGTTATTATTAGCCACTATGTGGATGATATGTTGATTTTTGGATAAATATGCATGTTATAAATGAGACAAAAAATATGCTTAAAAGCCACTTTGATATGAAAGATCTTGGTGAGACTAATTTTATTTTGGGCATGAAAATTACAAAAACATGTGATGGAATATTTCTTGATCAATCACATTATGTTGAGAAAATATTGAGAAAACATAATTTTCATGATCACAAAAGTGTAGCTACTCCTTTTGATTCTAGTATTCATTTATTTCCTGTGAATAATGATGATGAGGTTTTTAATCAAAAGGATTATATTAGTATCATTGGTAGTTTGCGTTATGCTACTGATTGTACTAGACCTGACATTGCATATGCAGTAGGAGTGCTTAGTAGATTTACTAGCAAGCCTAGCAAAGATCATTGGCTAGCTATTGAGTGAGTCATGAGATATTTAATTGGTACCAAAAACTATGGCTTATTTTATAAAAAGTACCCTGCTGTGATTGAAGTTTTTAGTGATGCCGATTGGAATACTTTGTCAGGTGATTCTCTCTCTACCATTGGTTATATTTTTACCTTAGGTAGTTGTGCTATTTGTTGGAAATCTAAAAAGCAAACAATAATTGCTAATTCAACAATGGAAGTTGAATTAATAGCATTAGCTTCATCTAGTGAAGAGGCAAATTGGCTTAGAGATTTGTTATATGAAATTCCACTTTGGGAAAAGCCAATTCCACCTATATTAATTCATTGTGATAGCACTGCCACAATTGGTAGAGTTAAAAACCGTTACTACAACGGTAAATCCAGACCTATAAGAAGAAAGCACAGTACCATGCGATCTTATTATCTTATTTGAGTAGTGGCATCATAACTGTGGATTATATTAAATCTAATGACAATCTTGCAGATCCATTTACCAAGGCCTTAGTAAAAGATAGAGTCTGGAATACATCGAGGGGGATGGGACTAAAGTCCATAGAATCATGAGCCATGTATGAGGATACTCAACCCAAGGACTAGAGATCCTGAGAATTGGGTTCAATGGAAAAAACTAATCATACGATGGTCGTAAGAAATGCACTATTTATTTTTTTAATTATTTATTCTGTAAATAATTTTTTAATTGTTCATCCCTATGATGTAAATGCATTTATCCTGTAATATGAAGAGGTTGAGTAAAAAAATCTTAATGAAATTTGTAGCTCGTATGAGTGGGGTGTTAGAATTACAGGAGCACCCTTGACAAAATTTCACCTATGTGAGTGTGGAGGTGGGGCCGCTTCCTATGAGATTTGGACTTAATCTCAAATACACTCATGAAACCGGGATCAGCACATGGCCGTAAAGTGCTAGCTATAAAAGCTCATGTCAACACTTGGGTTGTTATGTGTAAGCAGTGACGCTTAATTTCCCTAAAGTAGTCCTAGTTCAAGTCGGAGACCACTACGACTCTGGAGTTGAGATCGATGTTTTACTAAGTGAAGGTTCAATGCAGAGCACACTTTCATGATGCATAGTGACCCGTCTTTGCCTGGTAATCTCTCTTTAACTAAAATTTAATATTAAAATGAGTGGGAGATTGTTGGGGCATTTTAATATTAAATAATTAAAATGAATAAATGTTACAACATAAATGTAAAATGAGGGAGTGAATATGGAAGATAAAGAGTTGTGAAAATGTTTAATCCCACATTGAAAAGGAGAGAGACTATTTTATTCTTTTTAATTGTGGTGATTAATGGGTTAACATGAATTGTCTTAGATATTGGGTTAGATACGTGCGCAAGGGGGAGGTGAAGAGTGGAGGTATCAAAAATGGAAATGAATTAGCCGCTTGGATCCTCCTACTTGACAACCCATTTGAGTAACTCTAGCCCATCAAATTAATATCCAACATCTAATCTTGTAACACCCACTACATCAGAATAATGGACCTAATTAATCAGAATAAATTGGGTAGTAATTTCGTGAGGCCCATTGAGCCTATAAATAGACTCATTTAGACCCAATCCAAATTACTGCAATATACAATACACACTCAAAAAAAAATAGAGAGGTTATTGGCAAGGAAGGGTGTTATTTCTGGTGGAACTTTGGGCTTGAACACTTTGTGCAGAAGTTGTTCTAGCCATACGACACTTGTTGGGCTGTTGTATCCTGGGGGAGACAAGTCAGAGAAGGTCTGCACCGGTTACAAAATTTAGCTAACCAAGGGCTTGAATCTCCTTAAAGAGAGCGAGTGCCGCATCTCAGTCCAAATAGTGTTGTGTATTTCCTTTCTTTACATCAATAATATTTAAAAGTATTATTTAGTTTCTCTTTGTGTGTTATTTCCATTATTAATGTGTTTGCACCAACATTTCTCATAGACAACTAAAGCCTGGTAAGGGCCTTCACCTTTTCTTCTTTCCTCTAAGGCCCATTTTCTCTTCTTAATCATTCTTTTGCTTACTATTTGAAGGAGATAATTAATGAATGCTTCGATCTTCCTCTGCCATGCCCGTCACCTACTATCTCTCATTACATTCAACTTTCAACCATCGATGATCTTGACAGTAATTTTTTTTTTCATCCAAGCCCCAATATTATTAAGGCCAAATCAATTATTGCATATTAGGGATTTATATAGGTTAGGAACAATTGTGAATAGGCGATTTATATATGTTTTTTTGTATATAGAGTAGTATAGGCTATGTGTGATGTTCCTTTGAACCAGCACATATGGCATAACCTTTGGGTGGCTTATTGATCGATGTTGTTAACGTATATTATGTTATGGGCTTTAGGCCCAACTAGGTTACTTGTATAGTACACTTGTACTTGTACTACACTTTACTTGTACCGCACACATAGGTCTCCTATATTAAGGCACTGATTTATATTCTTTGATTGAGGAAATACAATACATTCATTCAGTATTTCTAACATGGTATCAGAGCCACTGCTCTGACCTTTTCTTAGCAGTCTTATCTTCATTGTGTGACTTCCTTTCTTTTACTAACGCTTCCACCATCACAACTGCCGCCACAGCCTATCGCCGTTGAACCTCCGACGTCATCCAGCCGTCGTCCTTGGGTTCCGAACCTGCAGCCGCCGTCGTTTAGGAGTTTCACACTACACAGACCACTGCTCTTTGCATCACCGTTGCGAATATTGTTCCGATTTCATTTTTGAAGGTACCACTGAGATCGTCCTGCGCCGATCTACACATCCGTGGAAGCCTCGTCGCCATCGGAGACCTCACGCGCCGATCAAAGTTGCTGCTTCGACGATCACGCGCCACACGCGCCGCCGCGCGCCGATGTTTTAAGCCACGCCCTTCCCACGCGCCGTCACGCGCCGTCGACTTGCTGCCACGCGCCTGCACGCGCTCGCACGCGCCCTCACCTGGTCTGCTGACGTCATCTCACCTGCCACGTCAGCCCTAGCTGCGTCAGCATCCACTATTCTGCTGACGTCATCGCCACGTCATCCCGTGACGTCATCTTCTGACCGTTGACCGAGCGTTGACCTTTGACCGAGCGTTGACCGTTGACCACTGTTGACCGTTGACCGTTGACTTTGACCGTTGACTTTCGCGTAGATTTCGTTTTTGCAGTCCATTTTTGCATATTTTGCTTCAAAATGAAGAATAAGGACAAGTCTTCTTCCTTTTGCAACAATCGTCGCCGACAATTCAACAAACGTTTTTGCAATTTTTGCAAACGTTTTGGCCATAATATTGAGACTTGCTATCAACGCAACAAATCAGTTATTTCCATTTCTGCTGCTACTGTTGCTAACACTGAGAGTGTCCAACCTATGGCTCCCGTCTCTGCAAAGTCTCAGTCTTCTAGATCCACTTTCACCATTTCCAGAGATGACCTTATAAATATCATCGCCAATGTCATTCGTATGGTTGATAATGCATCTTATTCCTCTTCTCTCTCAGTTTTATCTGGTATGTCTCCTACCTCTTGGCTTATGGATTCTGCTTGTTGCAATCACATGACACCTCACTCGTCCTTATTTTCTGACCTTAAACCTGCACCACACTCTCTTAATATTCGCACAGCAAATGGTTCCACAATGTCTGGTCATAATATAGGTTCCGTTGCGACCTCCAATCTCTCGGTTCCTAGAGTCTTTAATGTTCCTGACCTTTCTTATAATTTGTTTTCTGTTGGACAATTAGCTGAGTTGGGTTATCGCATTATCTTTGATTATTCTGGGTGTATTGTGCAGGATCCGAGGACGGGACGGGAGCTTGGGACTGGTCCCAGAGTTGGGCGTATGTTTCCCGTGGACAACCTTCGTCTTCCACTTGTTGCTCCTGTTTCTGTTGCTGCAGCTGCTACAGCTTCTTCAATTCCTTCCCTTGCACTTTGGCATGCTCGACTTGGTCATGCATCTTCCTCTCGGGTACAACAATTAGCTTCTAGAGGTTTGTTAGGTTCAGTGTCTACAAAAAATTTTGATTGTGTTTCGTGCCAATTAGGAAAACAACCAGTTTTGCCTTTCAATACTAGTGAATCAATATCCACTGATATCTTTGACCTTATTCATTCTGATGTTTGGGGCCCTTCCTCTGTCTCTAGTATTGGTGGGTCTCGATATTTTGTTGTCTTTGTTGATGATTACTCTCGCTATAGCTGGATTTTTAATATGAAACATCGTTCTGAATTATTGCAAGTATATTCTAATTTTGCAAAAATGGTTGAAACTCAGTTTTCCAAACGCATCAAAATTTTTCGATCTGATAATGCTCTTGAATATACTCAATATGCTTTCCAAGCTGTTTTGCATTCCTATGGCACTGTTCATCAACTAACTTGTCCAGGTACCTCTCAGCAAAATGGTAGAGCCGAACGGAAACTTCGTCATATTCTTGACACTGTTCGTGCTCTCCTTCTCTCTGCCAAAGTTCCTGCTCCTTTTTGGGGCGAAGCTGCTCTTCATGCTGTTCATGCTATTAATCGCATTCCGAGTCCGGTTATCCAAAATCAAACTCCATATGAGCGCCTTTTTGGGTCATCTCCAGACTATCACCACCTTCGCTCCTTTGGTTCTGCTTGTTTCGTTCTTCTTCAGCCACATGAGCATAACAAACTTGAGCCTCGGTCAAGGCTTTGTTGTTTTCTTGGCTATGGCGAAACTCAAAAGGGGTATCGGTGTTATGACCCTGTCTCTCATCGTCTTCGTGTTTCCCGCAATGTTGTCTTTTGGGAACATCGCCTCTTTGTCGAGCTCTCTCACTTTCGTGCCTCCCTATCTTCCTCCTCTGTTTTAGATCTTTTTCCAGATGAGGCACATATTCCTTCTGTAGCTGCTCCTGATCCTCCTGTAGTTGCTCCTGATTCTCTTGTAGACTTCTCTGTCCAACCACCAGATATCACTGATCCCTTTCCTAGTTCACCCTTTAATGAACAGGTGGAAGATGAACAGGTTGAAGACGAGCTACCCAACCCCAACCCTGAGCTTGGGTCCCCTGCTCCTGCTCCGCCTGAAGATCTTGCACAAGACATTCCACCTCGTCACTCAACTCGAGTAAGATCTATTCCTGCACATTTACTTGACTATCATTGTTACACTGCTCTTGCTACACTACATGAGCCTCACACCTATCGTGAGGCTTCCACTGACCCTTTATGGCAGATTGCAATGAAAGAGGAACTTGATGCATTATCTAAAAATCATACTTGGGATTTGGTGACACTCCCTCCCGGGAAATCTGTGGTTGGTTGTAAGTGGATCTACAAGATTAAGACTCGCTCTGATGGGTCCATTGAGCGCTACAAAGCTCGTCTTGTTGCAAAAGGTTTTACACAGGAGTATGGGATTGATTATGAAGAGACCTTTGCTCCGGTTGCTCGTATCTCATCTGTCCGTGCCCTCTTAGCTGTTGCTGCTGCCCGTAAATGGGATCTTTTTCAGATGGATGTCAAAAATGCATTCCTTAATGGGGATTTAAATGAAGAAGTTTATATGCAACCTCCTCCTGGTCTCTCTGTTGACTCAAACAAGGTTTGTTACCTTCGACGTGCACTTTATGGCCTTAAACAAGCTCCACGAGCTTGGTTTGCCAAATTCAGCTCTACCATCTCTCATTTGGGTTACATGGCCAGTCATTATGATTCTGCCTTATTTCTTCGTCGCACTGACAAAAGCACTATTTTACTTCTCCTGTATGTGGATGATATGATCATAACTGGTGATGACCTCAGTGGCATTCAAGAACTCAAGGGTTTTCTCAGTCAGCAATTTGAGATGAAAGATCTTGGACATCTCAGCTACTTCTTGGGTCTTGAAATCACTCATTCTGCAGATGGACTTTATCTTACTCAAACTAAGTATGCTTCTGAACTCTTGTCTCGAGCTGGACCCACTGATAGCAAGACTGTTAACACTCTAGTTGAGCTTAATTCGCATCTGACTCTTTCAGGGGGGAAACCATTGTCTAATCCCTCTCTTTACAGACGATTGGTTGGCAGCCTAGTTTATCTCACAGTTACTCGTCCAGACATCTCCTATGCTGTTCATCAGGTGAGCCAGTATCTGTCTGCTCCACGATCAACTCACTATGCTGCTGTTCTGCGCATTCTTCGATACCTGAAGGGCACCCTCTTCCATGGCCTTTTCTACTCAGCTCAGTCTCCTCTTGTACTCCGTGCATTCTCTGATGCTGATTGGGCAGGAGATCCCACTGATCGCAGGTCCACTACAGGTTATTGCTTTCTCCTTGGTTCTTCTTTGATTTCTTGGCGAAGTAAGAAACAAACCTTTGTGGCCCGCTCTAGTACTGAAGCAGAATATCGTGCCCTTGCTGATACCACATCTGAGCTCCTTTGGCTACGATGGCTTTTTAAGGATTTAGGTGTGTCCACATCCTCTGCTACTCCCCTTTATTGTGACAACCAGAGTGCCATTCATATTGCTCACAATGATGTCTTTCATGAACGGACTAAACACATCGAGATTGATTGTCATTTTATCCGTTATCATCTTGTCCATGGTGCTCTCAAGCTTTTCTCTGTCTCCTCCAAAGATCAACTTGCAGGTATCTTCACCAAGTCACTTCCTAAGGGACGCACTCGTGATTTGGTTGACAACCTCAAGCTGGTCTCACATCCACCTTGAGTTTGAGGGGGGCTGTTAACGTATATTATGTTATGGGCTTTAGGCCCAACTAGGTTACTTGTATAGTACACTTGTACTTGTACTACACTTTACTTGTACCGCACACATAGGTCTCCTATATTAAGGCACTGATGTATATTCTTTGATTGAGGAAATACAATACATTCATTCAGTATTTCTAACAGATGTCATTAAGTTATTCATTTCTGGTAATTGTGACGATAGTGGACCCTTTTTAAAACACTTCGGTCAACTTGTGCTTTGTTTGGCTAATAATTGATCACTGTTGTCATTAATCCTTAAGTTAGTGGAGGTACAAGATGGGATGTCTTTAGTAACCTGTGCTTACTTTCAATTAAGTAGTGGATTACAGAAATAATAAACACATGGAGAGTTTTAATTCTGGACCGTCAAAGGCAAAATTTAGTTCCACTATCTCACAATTTGAATATTAATTGAACTACATTCTGTGACTCAACATTATTTGTTTGACGTACAAACCATGCATGGTATCATTCAAAAGTGATGATTTGCAGGCTATTCATGAGCTAAAGCAATTCTTCAATCAACAATTCGAAATGAAGGATATAATGATCTACACCTAGACTTACTTGCAATCGGAACAAATCAAGATAATAAAATCTAGGAATCAACAATTAAGGTTGACTAGAGTGAAAAATAAACCATTAAAAACATATATTGAATAGAAATTTTATTAATCAGGCAAATTGTGAACAATATTAAAACTCAATACCTTAATTACAAGAAAACAAATCTACTAATAATGTAGTCCTCCTCAAAATAATAATAATAATAATGTAGTCCGGAACTGAACCAAAGTAGGAAAATAAAAGATTTTAACCAATTACATAAGACAACAAAGCTTAAATATTAAGTAATTCACTTGTAAGAGGAGGGAGGACTTCTCAAATAAGTAAATAATTTCTCCTTAATTCAACTAAAAATAATAATAATAATAAAGTGGTTAGGCCTTAGACTCAAATAATAGCAGGTTACATCCAAAAGGGCCGTTTTCTTTTCATATTTACGTACGTCTACAAATTTGTATATATCCTGCACCAAAGTAATAAGATTTTTTTATAAGAATTTATTCAACGAAAAAGGAAAATTACATCATATCAACACCATATAGAACAAGTATAAAAGTTCCTATAAAAAAAAAAATCACACCTCAGACAGTTCATGCATGCTACCCTAATTAACTAAGAATATAAGAGATTTTATATCTCTATGCATGAACTAAACAATATGCGTACATGAGTACATTTTTTTTATAAGAAATTAATTGAACTTCATTAAAAAAGAATGGAAAGAAACTACAACATTTGAAAGAGCATGTTTTAAGAAGTAAGGACTCTCTTCAATCCAAGTAACATAATACTCAATACTTTGAGTATGTTTTGCTAACAAATGTGCCAGATAATTTCCATTCCTATGGGTATG
This sequence comes from Quercus lobata, assembly GCF_001633185.2. Taxonomy (NCBI): domain Eukaryota; kingdom Viridiplantae; phylum Streptophyta; class Magnoliopsida; order Fagales; family Fagaceae; genus Quercus; species Quercus lobata. Next base: position 7,063,948 of record NC_044909.1, on the reverse strand, counting down.
TGAGTACATGAGTACATGTACAGTATACTGGTCATTATCAGAATATTAGACCGAGGCTAAGCCAGAGTACTCGACCATATTCGGAGCCGGAAGTTGAACTTGGACAACAATATTGAAGTGCTTTGTCACGACCAGTACTGGTAACGCTGCTGCCAGAAGATGTTTGGCAACCAGTACTGCTAGAATAATTACTCCAATATTTGCATAATGCAGCAGTGAGGATCATGAGGCTAATTATTGCTGCAGCGATTTTGACACCCAGAAGAAATTGTTCTTCCCTATTATTAAAAAAAAAAAAAATCAGAAAAATATTAGAGATTGATAATTATAAATTAAAAAAAAAAATTGTTTGATTACTTAAGACAATTGTTAATGACCATTTTAAGAAAGTTTTAATTAGGGGTGTCAATTCGAATTAGCGTGTCGGGTTCGTGTCGTGTCGAGGTAGGGGTATTCGACTAAATGACTCAACCCTAACCCGACTCATTTAATAATTGTCCCATGATCCTTCAACCCTAACCCGACCTGTTAATAAGGCAGGTTGACTTGACCCAACCCATTTGACACACTTAATAAACGAGTCGTGTTGGGTTGACACGAATGTAACACAACCCATTTCAACCTGTATAATATTAAATATAACATCCATCTAGAAATAATTTTTTTTACATCCCAAAAGCAATGCATATACATTAAATCTTCAACCCATATTCTTGTAATCTTTAAAAGCAATACCCATCAGATCTAGTTTATAAACTATCTTAACAAACCCACTTACAATGTATGCAAACGTGTCCAACACTAGTACAAACACACACCAAAAAAAAAAAAAAAACCACACAGCACAAGACAAAAGCTACAACCGTGGCCTTAATCAACAATTAATATATCTCATATATTAATAACGGCACATGGGTTCAAAGTTTATAAAACAAAAGCATTATGCAGAAAAAATAAACACATTAGAGAGAGAGAGCAATAACTAGTCTGAGACTTTGAGTTTGAGAATTGGGCGTGAAACTATAAGATAGTAAAGTGAGTAGTATGACTAAAATTGAAAAAAGAAAAAGAAAAAAGATATTTATAAGAAGGTTTAGAGATTTAAGGTTTTTAGGGTTTAGAGATCTAGGATTTGTAAAGTTTCAATTTCCAATTATATCCCTTGTAAGTTTTTGTAATTACTCCATTTTCTTTTTAAATTTAAAATATATGTTGGATATAAAAAGTATTTGGCAAATCTAAATTAAAATAAATATTTATTTGTTATACAAATTAAACGGGTTGTGTTAAATGAGTTATTTTGGGTTGACACAAATAAATTGGCGTGTGAAACATATCTATTATGGGTTGCGGGTTGACCTGCTTATGATACGTTTATTATCATGTTGATTTCGGGTCGACCTGTTTATGACCCAAACCCATTAAGGCTCAACCCTAACCCTAAAAAACCCGTGTCAGGTTCATGTCGTGTTCGCGGTTTGGGTCGAGCATTGACAGCCCTAGTTTTAATATCACTTTTATGAAAAATATAAAAAGTTGTTTAAAAAATTAATTACTTTTTTCTTTTCCTATAAAAGGTTTCTAAAGATACTTTCTAAATGGATGCTCTTAGATTGTTCGTTAGTTAATATTTTTTATAAAAAAAATTTGAACAGCTTTAGTAAATACTGTTAGTACTTACATGATCAAATAAGGCGGAGGGTTTGCGACTGTGACAATGAAAGTGGTGGGGAGGAGGCAGAACCGGAAAGGTAGAAAATGATGATTTGGGCATGAAACCTGTCATTGATAATTTGATATGAACTTGCTTGAAGGAAAATGATCGGGAGTTGGGACATGATGACTTGAGACTTATATAGACGTTATGACCTCACACTTTGTTTTTTAACCAACCCATGCAACAACAACGCAACTTCGTGGAAAGATGCCTATCTTAATCTCACGTATCGGTGCGTGACAAAGTAGCGAAAAGGACTCCGCAGTATGTGGTGGTATAGTCATAGCTAGGTTTGGAATCCAAGTAGCAATGAAAATTGAAAAACCAGCAACTCTAATATTTGGAGTCATGAAGTGCTTTGTAGTCAACGAAAACCAATCTTAATCTTGATGTGGAGTGACGGACCAAGGGTAGATATAACTTGAAATCGTGATTCTAAATCACGATTTCAGTGTGCAAAATAGAAAATACACCGCATGTATGTGCAATACGTATTTGTGAACTAATTAACAAGCCCTAGGCTATAGTGGTGCATGGCGGTGCTGTTGTGGACCCCAACGATAATCTTTCTTGGAAGTTTTTTGGTTTTACTTGTTAGAAAAATATTATAAAACGAATAAGAAATTGATTTTTTTTATTACAACGAAAGAGATGAAATTGACTCTTAGTATGTTTATTTGAACATAGAATTAAAGTAGTGAAAAAGTAACTCAAAAAAAAAAAAAAAAAAAAAAGTAGTGAAAATCATTGAGTCTTAACGTAGGAATGAAAATTGATAATATGAGCTTATATGCTAATGGAGTGGGACATTGGATTGGGCTATTAGCATGTGTAGGTTGAGCCCTTTTGTCCAAATATTATTACTCCGTATTATATTATTTCGTTTCATAATTTATTTTTATGATTTATGGTTATGTAACTTTGCGAATATTTTTGTTTACTTGTGTTTACGGTTCTTTAAAATACAATCTGATTGAATAATTGAAAGAGTTCATTTGTGAACCTGCACAATCTATTGCCGAGTACGTTTAGAAATATTGATAATCTTGTAATCTTTCAACACCGTTTAACCTTGCGTATAATTGTTTGACGAAAATGTATCATCCAGATTCAGTTTTGATGGTTGGCATTTAATTAATGGGTTATTCTTAAACTTTTCTTTACTTTACTTTTAAGTGAAATCTTATCTATAATGTTTGCAAGCCACTTGTTTGGCGTTGGTTTCTGAGTATATGAAAGGTTTGATGTATGTGATTCGTATTGCACTATTATACTTTTGAATTTTGAGAAAACATGCATGTCGAGAAAGAAGCCATTCTTTTCTTTCGTGAAACCACGAACGATTTGGGAAGAGAATCGAAAAAAATTGCAGTTTGCGGTGATGAGTGATGACCCAAGGCCTTGTACCGCTTCATTTTGATGAAGGAAAAGAAAGAAACAGGTTTCATAAAGGTATGATTCTAGACTTCTGTACAATCTTTCTGTGTGCTGGAGTGGCATGTTGGTAGTTCAATCATTTTTGCCCACAGTGTACGCTTTATGTAAACTATATTATTTAATGGTTTTTTTTAATTGGTTTATTGAGAGTTTGAAATAGGGGATGTGCAATTATATCATTACTCTAATCTTCCACCCAGTCTCCAGAAGAAGTCAAACAACTCCTCACTTTTTTGTCTTAATCTTGACGTCTCCACTTAACCCTAAACCTGGTAAAATTCAACTTCAAGAACCTATAAACTCCGTTGGAACTAAAGAAAAAAAGAGAAGTGGTATATTCACATTATTTTCACAACAAAATTAAAGTAGTAAGTTATTATTAATTCTAATTTAAATTCATAATTGAAATTACTTTTTTATTTATCAATAAAAACTTGTCATATAAAATTTGTTGTGAAAATATAATAAAACAAGTTTTGGACATAGCATTTTTCAATAAAGATTATGTGTGTAAGCGGATTTTTTGCCCCGCAAAAGATGTATTGACCAAAACTCGTATAAGTCTAATACGGGTCGAGTTTTGGGTCAACCAAGTTAACCCCTTTTTTTGCCGTATGTTCTTTCTTTTTGTCTACATACCCTATATTTCTCTTCTTTTAATTCTTTGACTTTTCTACCTTACTTCATCAGTACTCTTTACCTTTTTTTTTTTACTTACTGTAAATCAAAATTTCTAATCTAGAGTCACTACAAAATTTTTAGTTGTCACCCATTATAGTGAAGAAGAGAAAATTTTCATCTGCAAAATTTTCTTTTCTAACCACTAAAGCCATTTAGGCTTATTTCTCAATCATTTTCCATATCTCTTAAATCTTAATTTTGATAGAGAAGCGGAAAATAATTCCATCTCCAGCTCGTCCAACTGGCTCGTCCAGAGTCTACAACGCAGGATTGATCCCATAGTTTAATCCAGAAGAAGAAGAAGCGTCCATGAATAATAGCACCACTCCATACTGTCCTCCATGGAAGACATGATCGTCCATTAGGTTCGTCCATGAACAATCGATAAATATCTTTGGACGAACTAAACCGTCCTACGCTAGACAGACGGAAGCTCAACACTTAGACTTTCAACAAACCCTTCGAATAAGTTAACTTCCATTAGCGGTTACAATTTTATATCCGTTGAGGTAGTTAACTCCGGAGTTGTTGGTTTCCACAAATCCTGGAACGGTTATTGGACAAGTAACCGTCCCAGGCTCCCTATATAAGGGACCGGTCTGAACCCGACAGAGGTAAGATTTTGACTGACAATTTTCCAAAATACTTGGAACTTCCTTCTCTACAAAACTAACTTCTCCATCGGAGGGGGTTCGACCGGTCTTCTCCGGTCTCCTCTTTGATTGCGTTTCCTTCCTTGCAGGCCATCAACCGTTTCGACAGCCCACCGAAGCCAGGCCATCCACCTTACTGATTCGGAGCGATATCAAATTTCATTCATAAAAAAACTAGCTAGTCTTTACAAAACCCTAAAATTTCAAAATAAACCATTTTCAAAACCATAATTTTTCAATACAATTTTTTTCATAAAATAACATGTTGTTTTCTTGTTTGTGACATGTTAGGATGATTGGATTGCATGACATGAATCCATGATCATTAATGGTTCATAGAGTGGGGCTTATTAATGTAATTTCATTTTTTAGAAATGAAACTATGACCAAAACCGTGTAATTCTTAGATTTTATTTAGGACCACCATTCCTTGTAAAGTTATCTTATATCAAATGTAAAATTTCAATTTAATCAATAAAATGAGGACTTTATTTTATTGCATGGATTTCATATTCTTTTTCCTAAGATTAAAATGAGTGACAGCTTTAATTGTAAAACTCTCAATGGAGGGAGAACAACATCATTGGTTGAACTGTCATTTTGAGAGGCAATAACGCGATCTCACCCATTAACATGAGTTTGGTCCCAATGAAAGTCAGTGGGCTAAGGTTGCAATCTCTCACACAGGGGAGGATCAATCATCTAAGTATATACACTACTGTACATGCTTGGACATTCTCTCCCTTCTGTTACATCCAGTTTGCCTCTTTATCATTATGCTTATTATGGAAGAACTCATCTTATTTTATAGTTTCAACATATATTGATGATATACAGTCATTATCTCTTCATCCTTGAGTGTTTGTTTCAGCTTTTCAAATTTCAATATTTCTCTCACACAAACACTCTATCTTTCCTTTATTTTTCAATCTTATTTTTTTCTTTCAATAATCTCTTCATAGGCAACTAAAACCTGGTGAGGGCCTTCACCTTTTATTCTTTCCTCTAAGGCCCATTTTATCTTCTTAATCATGCTTTTGCTTGGTATTTGAAGGAGATAACAGATGCTTCGATCTTCCTCTTCCATGCCCGTCACCTACTATCTCTCCTTACATTCAACCATCGACGATCTTGACGGTACTTTTTTATTTTCATCCAAACCCCAATAGTATTAAGGCCAAATTAGTTATTGCATATTAGGGATTTAGGTTAAGAACAATCTAGTGTTATGTTTTTAGCACAGAGTATAGGCTATGTGTGATGTTCCTTTGAACCAGCACATATAGCATAACTTTTGGGTGGCTTATTGATGCCATTCAGTTATTCAATTGTGGTAATTGCAATATGAACCCTGTGTATGCAAGATTAAGGTTTTTAAAACACTTTGGACAATCTTGTGCTTTGTCTAAGCCTTAAGTTAGTGAGTGTATAAAATAATATTGTTTCTTAATACATTAAGATTCAATCATCTACCCTGTTAGAAATACAGAATAATTGTATTGTATTTGATGAATAATAGAATATACATAAGTGCCTTTATATAGGAGGCAGAGTGTGCAGTACAAGTAAGTGTGCTATACAAGTAAACAAGGTGGACCTAAAGCCCACATACCCTAATACATGTTAACAGCCCCCCTCAAACTCAAGGTGGATTTGAGACCAACTTGAGTATATAGGAGGCAGAGTGTGCAGTACAAGTAAGTGTGCTATACAAGTAAACAAGGTGGGCCTAAAGCCCACATACCCTAATACATGTTAACAGCCCCCCTCAAACTCAAGGTGGATGTGAGACCAACTTGAGGTTGTCAACCAAAGTGCGAAGACGTCCCTTAGGATGTGATTTGGTGAAAATATCTACAAGTTGATCTTTAGAAGAAACTGAGATCAGCTTGAGAGCACCATAAACAAGATGATAACAGATAAAATGACAATCGATCTCGATGTGTTTAGTCCGTTCATGGAAAACATCATTGCGAGCAATATGAATGGCACTCTGGTTGTCACAATAAAGAGGAGTAGCAAAGGATGTGGATACACCTAAGTCTTTGAGAAGCCACCGTAGCCAAAGGAGCTCAGATGTGGTATTAGCAAGGGCACGATATTCTGCTTCAGTACTGGAGCGGGCCACATGAGTTTGTTTCTTGCTTCGCTAAGAAATCAGAGAAGAACCAAGAAGAAAGCAATAACCAGTGGTGGACCTGCGATCAGTGGGATCTCCTGCCCAATCAGCATCAGAAAATGCACGGAGAACAAGAGGAGATTGAGCAGAGTAGAAAAGATCATGGAAGAGAGTGCCCTTTAGGTATCGAAGAATACGCAGAATAGCAGCATAGTGAGTCGATCGTGGAGCAGATAAATACTGACTCACCTGATGAATAGCATAGGAAATGTCTGGACGAGTGATAGTGAGATAAACTAGGCTGCCAACCAAGCGTCTGTAAAGAGAGGGATTAGACAACGGTTTCCCCCCTGACGGAGTCAGATGCGCATTAAGTTCAACTGGAGTGTCAATAGTCTTGCTATCAGTGAGTCCAGCTCGAGACAAGAGTTCAGAGGCATACTTGGCTTGAGTAACATAAAGTCCATCTGTAGAATTAGTGATTTCAAGACCCAAGAAGTAGCTGAGATGACCAAGATCTTTCATCTCAAACTGCTGACTGAGAAAATCCTTGAGTTCTTGAATGCCACTGAGGTCATCACTAGTTATGATCGTATCATCCACATACAGGAGAAGTAAAATAGTGCCTTTGTCAGTGCGACAAAGAAATAAGGCAGAATCATAATGACTGGCCATGTAACCTAAGCGAGAGATGGTAGAGCTGAATTTGGCAAACCAAGCTCGTGGAGCTTGTTTAAGGCCATAAAGAGCACGCCGAAGGTAACAAACCTTATTTGATTCAATAGAGAGACCAGGAGGAGGTTGCATATAAACTTCTTCACTTAAATCCCCATTAAGGAATGCATTTTTGACATCCTTCTGAAAAAAGTCCCATTTTCTGGCAGCAGCAACAGCTAAGAGAGCTCGAACAGATGAGATACGAGCAACTGGAGCAAAAGTCTCCTCATAATCAATCCCATACTCCTGTGTAAAACCTTTTACAACAAGACAAGTTTTGTAGCGCTTAATGGACCCATCAGAGCGAGTCTTAATCTTGTAAATCCACTTTCAACCAACCACAGATTTCCCAGGGGGGAGATTCACCAAATCCCAAGTATGTTTTTTAGATAATGCATCAAGTTCCTCTTTCATTGCAATCTGCCATAAAGGGTCAGTGGAAGCCTCACGATAGGTGTGAGGCTCATGCAGTGTAGCAAGGGCAGTGTAACAATGATAATCAAGTAAATGTGTAGGAATGGATCTTACCTGAGTTGAGTTACGAGGTGGAATGTCTTGTGCAAGATCTTCAGGTGGAGCAGGGGACCCAAGCTCAGGGTTGGGTAGCTCGTCTTCAACCTGTGCATCTTCCACCTGTTCATTAAAGGGTGAACTAGGAAAGGGATCAAAGGTATCTGGTGGTTGGACAGAGAAGTCTACATTGCGAGATAGGGAGACACGGAAGTGAGAGCGCATTGCGAGAGATACGAAGACGATGAGAGACAGGATCATAACACCGATACCCCTTTTGAGTTTCGCCATAGCCAAGAAAACAACAAAGCCTTGACCGAGGCTCAAGTTTGTTATGCTCATGTGACTGAAGAAGAACGAAACAAGCAGAACCGAAGGAGCGAAGGTGGTGATAATCTGGAGGTGACCCAAAAAGGCACTCATATAGAGTTTGATTTTGAATAACAGGACTTGGAATGCGATTAATAGCATGAACAGCATGAAGGGCAGCTTCACCCCAAAAAGGAGCAGGAACTTTGGCAGAGAGAAGAAGAGCATGAACAGTGTCAAGAATATGACGAAATTTTCGTTTAGCTCTACCATTTTGCTGAAAGGTATCTGGACAAGTTAGCTGATGAACAGTGCCATAGGAATGCAAAACAGCTTGGAAGGCATATTGAGTGTACTCAAGAGCATTATCAGATCGAAAAATTTTGATACGTTTTGAAAATTGAGTTTCAACCATTTTTACAAAATTAGAATATACTTGCAATAACTCAGAACGATGTTTCATATTAAAAATCCAGCTATAGCAAGAGTAATCATCAACAAAGACAACAAAATATCGAAACCCACCAATACTAGAGACAGAGAAAGGCCCCCAAACATCAGAATGAATAAGGTCAAAGATATCAGTAGATATTGATTCACTAGTATTGAAAGGCAAAACTGGTTGTTTTCCTAACTGACATGAAACACAATCAAAATTTTCTGTAGACACTGAACCTAACAAACCTCTAGAAGCCAATTGTTGTATACGAGAGGAAGATGCGTGACCAAGTCGAGCATGCCAAAGTGCATGGGAAGGAGTAGAAGAAACTGCAGCAGCTGCAACAAAAGAAACAGGAGCAACAAGTGGAAGACGAAGGTTGTCCACGGGAAACATACGCCCAACTCTAGGACCGGTCCCAAGCTCCTGTCCCGTCCTTGGATCCTGCACAATACACCCAGAATAATCAAAGATAATGCGATAACCTAACTCAGCTAATTGGTCCACATAAAATAAATTGTAAGAAAGGTTAGGAACATTAAAGACACTAGGAACTGAGAGATTGGCGGTTGAAACAGAACCTATATTATGACCAGATATAGTGGAACCATTTGCTGTGTGAATATTAAGAGGATGTGGTGCAGGTTTAAGTTCAGAAAATAAGGACGAGTGAGGAGTCATGTGATTGCAACAAGCAGAATCCATAAGCCAAGAGGAAGGAGACATACCAGATAAAACTGAGAGAGAAGAGGAATAAGATGCATTACCAACCATACGAATGACATTGGCAATGATGTTTTTAAGGTCATCTGTGGACATGGTGAAAGTGCGTTCTGAAGACTTAGACTATGCAGAGATGGGAGCCATTGGTTGGACACTCTCAGTGTTAGCAACAGTAGCAGCGGATACAGACACAGCTGGTTTGTTGCGACGATAGCAAGTCTCAATATTGTGGTCAAAACGTTTGCAAAAACTGCAAAGACGTTTGCTGGATTGTTGGCGACGATTATTGCAAGAAGAAGACCTGTCCTTATTTCTCATTTAGAAGCAAAATATGCAAAAATGGAGCGCAAAAATGAAATCTACGCGAAAAACTGGATAAGGAGGACCCGGACTGCAAAAAGTCAACTCTGGTAAAAAGTCAACGGTCAACCTAGTCAAAGTCAACGGATGATGTCAGCAGATGATGTGGCGCTGACGTAAGCAGATGACGTTAGCTAGGACTGACGTAAGCAGATGACGTCAGCTAGGGCTGACGTAAGCAAGCAGATGATGACGTCAGCGAAAAGTCTGGCGCGTGGAGGCGCGTGGCTGATACAGGAGGCGCGTGGAGGCGCGTGACACGTTTTGGCGGCGCGTGCAGGTGATGCCGAGATTCTAGTGGCGCGTGGAGGCGCGTGCAATTTCCGATGAAGACGAAATTTCACAGAACGGCAGATCGGAGAGACTACTTTCCAATGATGCTATCTGTGGTCTGATCGAAGATGCGGAAGCGGTGGCGGCGGCAAGGCAGTGGTCTTTGATGTACTGGAGTCGCGGTGAAGGCAACGGTGCTGCTCACAAAATCGGCTGCAGAGGACACCCAAGAAGACAAGACTGCTTAAGAGCGGCACACCAAAGGATTAGAGCAGTGGCTCTGATACCATGTTAGAAATACAGAATAATTGTATTGTATTTGATGAATAATAGAATATACATAAGTGCCTTTATATAGGAGGCAGAGTGTGCAGTACAAGTAAGTGTGCTATACAAGTAAACAAGGTGGACCTAAAGCCCACATATCCTAATACATGTTAACATACCCAAAAAAAAAAATATACAAAATAATATTGTTTCTTAATACTGGTTTAGCTAGGATATTTAAATTTTTTTATAGTTTTATTTTTGTTAAATTTTTGGATTGAGTAGTTGTTAGTTGGGCAGGAGGCAGGACTGGTTAGGCTCATTGGCTGGGAGGGGAGGTTTTTGAAGAGGGGGCTAACAGCAAAAAATGAAAAAAATATAACTAATAAATTTTTTTTTTTTTAAGGACCGGGGAGCCAGGCCCTCCTTGGGTCCGTCCCTGGTGCATCCCTTAACATTTTTCATGAAAAAATTCAAACAACAACTTTAGTAGATACTGTTAGTGCATGATCAAAGGCGGAGGGTTGGGACTGTGACAGTATAAGTGGGGGAAGAAGGCAGAACTGGAAGGTTTGAAAATGATGATTTGGGCATGAAACCTGTTATTGATAATTTGATATGAACTCGAAGGAAAATGGTTGGGATATGATGACTTGAGACTTATATAGACGTTATGATCTCACACTTTTTTTTTAACCAACCAATGCAACAACAACTTCGCGGAAAGATGCCTGTCGTAATCTCACGTATCGGTGAGTGACAAAGTAACGAAAATGAGTACGCAATATGTGGTATAGCCATAGATTTGGAATCCAAGTAGCAATTAAAAACCAGCTAGTCTTGAATATTTGGAGTCCAATTTACCTCTGAATAGTATTTGCATGGCCATGCCCATCTGTATGTGTTGACTTAATTGGGTCCACCGTTGTCTCCTTTCCTTCTTACCCGATGAAACGAGCGATAGAATTTTATTCAAGTTTTGAGTATACATCTGCTAACAATAACAAGAGAGGCTCAAAGAAAGTCGAAGACTGAAGAGTCCTCCATCATTCCTTACCATTACATCATTTAACTTCTTTGGTCTGGGCTATCTTGTTACTTCCCCTGGCTAAAGAGACTGAGATGATTTCTTGCCTTATCTTAGGGTATGACCCAATGTCGAGAAACTAGTTTTTTTTTTCCTTGCTTACTTGGGCGATTAGAAAGCTCTTCGAACTTACTATTACTTTAGATGTATGTAGTCCTTCTGTTTCCTACACACATCATAAATACATTAGGTAATTATAGGGAGTATTCTCGTAATCCTAGCTACTTAGAAGTATTGAATCATGTTCCTTGTGGATCTAAGATCTTGGTAACCTTTAACCAGCCTCTTGGAGTTTAGAAGTCTGGTGTTGTTGAAGGATCCTGGACCATTGCCAATGAATCCTCCATCTAGTATTACATTTCTGTTTCCTATATTTTTGACAAAAATGACAACTTGAAGAGTTGCTAGAGCTTCTATTTCATCTGTCTGATAGCTGCTCGCCTTCTTCAACTCATTACCTCATTCATATCTCAAAAAGTAAAATACTATTTTGTTCCTTAAGTTTTATCAAAAATTTGTCGCCTCTAAATCTTTTTTCACCTTTAAAATTTGTAAAGAGTTTTTTAATAGTTTGAAGACAAAATAGAGATGAAAAAAATATTTTTTTTCAATAGTTTAGAGTTTTTTTTTTTTTTTTTTTTTTAGTTTAAGGACAAAGAGAATAACATTTTCAATAATTTAGGGATGAGAGACAAACTTTTCAATAATTTTGAGACAAAAAAAGAACTTTTTAAAGTTTAAGGATAAAAAAAAAAAAAAAAAACTTTTAGTAAAGTTTAGGACCAAAATAGTATCTTACCCATGGTTGGACTAATTTAAAAAATATATATATTATAATTGTAAGGACACGATTCGTAACGAAACGTAATAGAGTTGGGCTCGCTCGGAAAAAGGCCCCAACAATATCATTTGTAGAGCGTGGGTTTGAAAGGCTAGGCCTTGGTCACTAGGCGGTGGGTTTTTCGTGATATCCATACATAGTTATGTTGTCTTCACTCCTGGAGTCTTTCTTCTGGAGGTGGACTGGGAGGTTCTGGTTTCTTGGCCATTTTTTCCAGCCTCCTTCATGAATTACTTTCTTTTCCCTTTATACTAGCCGATGTTTTTCTATCCTTCGTCCACGTGTAGGATCGACATTCCAAGACTGATACTTGTCCCATCAGCCCATACCTGGAGTGGTTGGGGGTGGTTGAAAAAGCTGGAGAGTATGGCTCTGTCAGGTGCAGAGTATTGAATAGCAGTAAGGGCAGCTTTCCCCGGTCGTTTACACTTTCCAGCATACCCTTTTCTATTGGCACAGGTATCTTAGATTTTTTTTCCTAAGTTGTTTCTATACCATGTTTGCCCTTTCTTCCGTGGAGACTTTGGACTGGCTGAGGACTGAGTCGTCCTCGGCTGTATCTCTAATGCTATTTCGTACTTGCATTACAGTGTCTGGGCCAAGATCTCCTCGGCTTGGGCCTTTGGGCCCCAACGAATAAATGGAGCTGGCCCAAATATTGTTGGGCCCCACAATAATATATATGGGTACTAGTTTTAGAAATTTTATTTTATAAAATTACATTTTTGCCCCCTTAACAATATCATTTATTCTTTTAAGAGTATTATTATATTCACAAATTTTTCTACAACATTTTATACAAATTATTAAGGTAGCAAATTCTTATTAGTTTTCATTTGGGCACACTACTTACATTAACCACTCATCACATCAACAATTTGTAAAAAAGTTTGTAACTCTAATATTTTCCTCATTTTAAAGACAATTAAAAAAAATTATAAATCTAAAATCTAAAACAAGATATACAAGTCCAAAAAAATTAGTCCAAAAACAAAAATTACCAATAGTAAAACTAAAAAAATATTTAGTCTAGTAAACCAATTTTACCCAAAACAAACAACCTGACCCTTAAAAAATTTTAAACAAAATAATTTTTTTCTTACCCAACATCACACATCAAAGACACCAAAAAAAAAAAAAAAAAACACAAACCCCCTCAGCAGTTAAGCAGCAGAGTCAGAGGCCAAAGTTAATGCACACAACTAGCAGCAAAACCTCCCCCTAACTCTAAGTTCTAGCTCCATCCTGATTTTACCCTATCTCAAACAACTTTATCTTAATTGATTTTGAACGTTAATGTCTTAGTAGTTGCCAATTTGCCGTTATCACCTACTTGTCATTCTTATTGACCCATTGAAAGGAGGTATATTATGTATTGGCTGCGTGTATCCTCTCTCTTATAGCAAGTGGAGTCCCACACATCAGTGGGGCACATTTGTTGAAAGAGATAGTCTATTTGTAATTGAAACCAGAGGTGGAGCCAAGGGGGCCAGAGGGAGGGCCATGGCCCCCCTAACTTTTTGAATTTTCCATTAGAGGTAGGATAAATTCACAGTTCAAACGAAAAAAATATACTGACTGGCCCTCATAAAATTTTAGAATTTGAACTTCTCAAAATTTAAAATTTAGTTCAATCTCAAAAAGAAAAAAAAATAGACCTCACATTTTTTATAATTGATTTCTAAAACTTTTGAACCAGTCCGTAAGTAGTATAAATACAACATACCCAAAAAAGAATGCAAAATACCAAGGCCCTAATAACCCAAAAAAATTTCTTCATTTACAAATCTCTAGTAGTAATACCCAGTATAAAAGAAAAAATGAAAAAGAAAAGGAAAAGGAAAAGTAAAAACCCAAATGTCTCTTATGGTTGCTGTGCACACCAGCCACAATCGCGCCACCAGTAGCCACATTGCCTCTATGCCTCGAGTAGCAGTAGCCATAGCCATAGGCCCACATCCACAAACAACAGAACAAGGCCATTCACAAACACATGTCTCTCTATTTGCTTTGGATTTGTGCTACAGCGGGAGTGGCTTGTGGATTTGTGTCGTGTGATATTTTAAGTTTAAATCTATTATATAGATTTGGATTTGTGCTGCTAGTGCTATGTGAGTTATAGACTTAATCGTGTTGATTTTTTTTTTAGGCTAAATTAATAGCGTGGAATTGTGGATATAAAAGTGATGCTTCTTGAAATACGTGTAACTTATACTTGTTAATAATAGACTATTTCGAAAATTAAGCTCAAAATCAATTATAAAAAATTGCAATACCATAAAAGAATATATGAGACAGCTTTGTTAGTTAAACTTAATTTATCAAATAATGTACTTTCTTTAGAATAAATTATTTGTTTGTACTTAATAATTTTGTTGTATTTAATTAGTTTGGTCCCCTTGGAAAAAATTTCTAGCTCCACCACTAACCGAAATATGGTATAATTTTTCCTTGGGAAAAGTCTTCCATATACTCCATTCCATATTCAAAGTTCTAAAATGGCATCTCTTTGCCCATATTTTCCACTCAGCAAAGACAAAAAATATCAAGCTTCTTATCCTCATTAGTCCTTACGCTCCATCGTCTACGAGTTTAGTGATAAGTAATGATGAATTGATAGAATTGTGCTATCGTGGAAACTAATCTCCCATGCCCTACGGATTCTATAACAACGAATTCCTCATCTAAGTTGTAGGCTTGTAGCTCACAATTTTAAAAAGTATGAAAGTATATATTTATTTGAATAAAATATTTAACTTCTTAGCGCTTTCGATACCAACTTGTTCTTTTAAAAAATTTTCAAATTTTTTTTCTTTTTTACAGAACTCTTTTATTAGGTCTTTTTTTCATTTTTCTTTATTTCTCACATTTAAAAACTCTTTTATCAAACAATTGTAACAATTTTAAAACAATTTAACATTGTAGTTCAACGCTTTAAATATTATAGCTCTTTTCAATTAAATCTATATAATTTAACTCTGTGGTAAAAAAGAATATTTAAAAAATCTCTATAATTTAATTCTACTTCCTATGCCTTCAAATTTCTATAAACACTTGACGAGTGCACTAAAGAGTTCTAATTTTTAATGCTAACACATATTCTTTCAAAGTACCAAAAATCTGGACTATCAAAGTCATCTTCGTAACTTTCAATTTTCATGTTTCATGTTATTTCCTCCATGTTTTAAATTACTCGTTACACAAATTTCTCTTGCTTTGATACCAAAATTTGATGTGGGACAAAATTAAAATGATGCACGTTTAAACATCAAAATAAGACAAGAAAAACAAAGTAACATAATAATCAACACCTAAACTTGCTTGTATTCAGCACAAACAAAGATAACAAAATCTCGAAATCATCAATTAGGTTTATCCTCTAGCCAAAGACAGGAAAATCCATTCATTCTCCTTGTAAAACAGTAGGGCTAATCTCTAGCCAAATACAAGGAGAATAAATGGGTTTTGCGATCTAGCTAGCTAGTACTTGGGCAGCTTTAAAATCCTCCTGGCTTGACTGAAGTGCATAGAAATAAGGGTTTTTGTTAAATAATAATAAGAATTCATTCTATGAAAAATAAAAATTACAGCAAATCAACACGATATAGAACAAGCAGAAAATCTGCAAAGCTCATAACTTAATTAGACACTAGTACAGTTCAATAGTTCATGCATGCTACCCTATTTAATTAAGTATAACTAACAAAAACTATAAATATAACAAACAAATTATTAAGACACTACAGCATGTAATTCTACGTGTGATACAAGATTTTACTCAATGCACGAACTAAAAATTATGTACATGTACGGTAATATTTGTCATTATCAGACCGAGGTTAAGGTAACATCGGTCATATTCGGAGCTGGAGATTGAACTTGGGCAACAACGTCACCGCCAGTACTAGTACTAGTAATGCTGCTTTCGCTGCCACTGCTGGAATAATTACTGATCCCATACTTGTATAGTACAGCGATGAGAATCAGGAGGCTAATTATTGCTGCAGCGATTTTCACACCCAAAAGAAACTGTTCTTCCCAGTAATAAAATTAAAAATAAAAAATAAATAAATCACCGTATACTCTTGATGTGATGGTCACTCAATAAATATAAGTGCTTATGAAATCTGTAGGGATAAAGGACCAGAGTTTAAGTATTCAGGAGAGAGTTTCATATATATATATATATATATATATTAAATTAGAGTAGAATTTCTATCTTGTAAAAAAATAAATAAATAAAAAGGTAAATATGAAAATATTAGAGGTTTTTTTATCATTAAAAAAAATCAAAAAACTTTAGTGGATATTGTTAGTATATTGTAACGACCCAAGGAAAAACGCTAGCCATATTTGCGCTATACCTCAAAAGGACTAGTCATCTATCCAGTAAATACCCGATGTGGGACTTATCACACACCCATACACATCACACAATCAATCAAATTGGGGCATCACAATCTTCCCCACTTAAATCCCTAACGTCCTTGTTAGGGCCCACTTTGTGGGGTAGTGTCTCCAAGCCCACACGGGGTTACCTGACCGGCTCTGATACCATATGTAACGACCCAAGGAAAAGCGTTAGCCACATCTGTGTTATACCTCAAAAGGACTAGTCACAATTAAGGCTTCTTGTAGTTGTTACTAAAGCCTAGATCTACTCAATAAATACCCGATGTGGGACTCATTATACACCCACACACATCACACAATCAATCAAATTGGGGCATCACATACATAATCAGAGACAAGGGTCTGAGACTATGACAGTGAAGTGTCGGAAGGTTGTGGAACTGGAAGGTTGAGAATGATGATTTGGCCACGAAACCTGACATTGATAATTCTGGATGAAAAGAAGTTGAATGAAAATGGTTTTAACATGACAATTATATATATATATATACATATAGATAGATAGACGACAAAAAGGAGAAAATAAGAGAAAAAGGAAAAGAAACAAGAAGTGAAGAACAAAAGTGCTGAGTTTTTTCCTTTTTCTTATTCATGATCGGGTTTGGGCGACGCCACACCCACCCAGCTGCACTTTTTCCTTCTTCTTTCTTTTTCGTACACCTTCGTGGAAAGATGCTTGTACATATAGGTGCGCGTGTTTTGTGAATTTTCTTACACCTCAATCTCCATGGCCAACATATTCTATATTTGCATTTCCAAAGCCAAAGCCAGACGACCACCTTAGTATACTTGTGCTACTATCGCATATGAAGCCAAAGCCACGTGGCGGATGTGAATTTTCGTTTGAATATTTTTCTTGGTAGTTTTTAAGTCATGGATATCAATGCATTTCAAGCGTGTCTAAGAACTAAGAATGCGTGTAATTGGATGTGTGTATTAGTTTTTTTTCTTCTTTTTTCACAGCATTTTATTATTTAAGTCTCTTGGGTCTGAGCAAAATGATCCTCTATGTAAGTCTTTTGATAAGGGATCCCTGTACAATACAAACATATTCATGATTCATCCACTTAGTAATATATATAATATATATACCTAAAGCCTAGAAAAGAGAAGTAGGGATGGCTATGGTCCAACTGGCTCACCTAGCCCAGCTTAGGAGAATTTGATCTTGGGATGGGAAAAAGGCCTGTTAAGTTGGGCTGGATGCTCTTTTTAGGGCCAACTCAATTGCTGGTTTAGATTCGATTGGATGCTCTTTCTAGTAATCAATCTGGACTTAACGATACAATTTGTATTTGGTTTTTTTTCATGAAAATATTTTGTAAAAAAATATAAAGCTTACGCTTGAGGTGAGAAGCCTTTTACACAAATAATATCATAGCTTTTTTCAAATTCTTTTTGAAACATTAGATCTGTTTCATATTCTATCCTTGTGAATGGGGAACCTAAAGGTGATATCAAACCTTCGTAGGATATTCGTTAGGGTGACCCATTACCCCTATATTTATTTTTAATTTGCTTGGAAGGTCTTAACCGTCTAATCCAAAGTGTAGCAAGGGCAGATTTGATCAGGGGTTTTTCTCTATGCCGTAATGGTCCACGAATTACTCATCTATTTTTTGCAGATGATAGCTTGCTTTTCTATCGGATTGAGACGGGGGACTTGCAAGCTATTCAAAATACTATGCTCATCTATGAACAAGCATCGGGGCAACAAATAAATCAAGAAAAAACGACGGTGTTCTTCAACAAACTAGTTTCAGAATAGATGAAGGTGGCCATTAAATTTTTTTGGGGGGTGATTGAAATTAGAGAGTATGAACACTACCTTGGTCTCCCTGCTGTGGTGGGTAGAAAAAAAAAAGGCAGCCTAAACTACAACAAGGAGAGAGTTTGAAATAAACTCCAAGGGTGGAAAGAGAAGTTGTTATCTTAGGTGGGTAGAGAAGTCTGGCTAAAATTGGTAGTGCAAGCCATTCCCACCTTCGCTATGGGTTGCTTCAAACTCCCGGTAGGTCTTGTTCATGATATTGAGATGTTGATTAGAAAATTTTGGTGGGGACAACGTGGCGAACAAAGGAAAATTCACCGGAAAAAATGGGAGACTTTGTGCAAACCAAAGGTACTAGGAGGGATGGGTTTAAAGATTTAGTCAAATTAAATGATGCAATGCTTGCAAAACAAGTGTAGCGATTATTGACAGATCAAACTTCACTTTTTTATCAAATGTTCAAAGCAAAATAATTCCCAAATGGATCTATTTTTCAGGCTAAGACTTCCTCAGGGTCCTTTGCTTGGCAAAATATCTTAAAAGCCCGTAAAGTTATTTCGGATGGGATGCTATGGAGAGTGGGAGATGGCAAGACAATTTGGGTATTTTAGGATCGATGGCTATCAGGTCAAAGCTTTGGTGGAATAGTTCAGTAATTGATGCTCTATTTCTCCCCTTTGAAGCCTAGAAGATGAAAGACATACCCTTGTGTGTGTCTAATGAAAAGGACTGAATTGTTTGGTTGAGATGCAAGTCTGGACTCTACTCAGTCAAAACAGGGTACCAACTGTTATGCGAAAAGGAAACCGATGAAAAGGCATCCAGTTTGAATGATGCACCATCCAAAATTTTTTGGGGAATATTTGGAAGCTGCGAGTATCAAACAAGGTAAAAATATTTTTGTGGCGTGCATGTACAGAAGCCTTGCCAACAAAGCTGAATCTGTAGAAACAGAAAGTGCTGGACAATCCCAGTTGCAACCTCTGTTAATCAGCAATTGAGAACACCCTCCATGCTCTATGGGGTTGTGAACATCTCCTTCCAGTTTAGGATATATTCTCTGGAATTTGACGAGATTTTCCTCAACTGGATTCATTCTCTGACTTAGTGAGTATCATTAGCCAAGAATCTCGAAACCTGGAATTGTTTGCTATGGTCGCTTGGTTTGTTTGGCTTCGAAGAAATAAACTGTGCTACAATGAACCAAGCCTCCCTATCCAAAAAATTTCAAATCTGCTACTGCACTACTTTCTAAGTTTCAACAGGGGGCCTGTGTGAGAGTTTAGAAGCCAAATTAAAGCCAGCCTGGGTCAAGCGGATAACTCCAGTTCTAGGTGAGTTAAAGGTAAACTTCAATGGGGCTACTTTTGCAGAATCTGATGAAGCAAGGATAGGTGTTATAATCCGGAACGAGAGTGGAGAGGTGGTGGCAACATTATCTAAGAAGATTGCTCAGCCTCACTCAGTGAAAATTCTAGAGATATTGGCTGCAAGAAGAGATATTCAATTCACTGGGGAACTCGGCTTTCATCATGTTACTTTTGAAGTGGATGTTGAAGGTGTGATTAAAGCCCTCTCTTTGGGCAGTTTTCCTATCGCGGCAACTGGTCATCTTGTCAAAGACTGTAAGTCTATAACAGGCTCACTTAGAGCCTATTCTTTCTCTTATACAAGAAGGTAGGGTAACACGGTTGCTTATGCCTTAGCAAGGGGGACTAGATTTTCTTTTCCGTTGAAGTTTGGATGGAGGATGTTCCACCAAACGTTTTTAATTTTGTTGTTAGCAAATTTTTTGTGGTATTTACCTCCTTATAAAATTGTAATAGGGTGGTTATTTGTGTTAGTATATCATGTTCATGTCATGTCAAGACAAAAGCATTCAATGCGGAAGTCAAGTGTTGTGCAATAGCATTAACAACTATTGAACTTGTATGAGTTGGATCTCTTCTGACTACATAAGTCAATCCTAACTTGACTCATTTAATTGATTGTGTCAAAATCCTTCAACCCTAACACAATTCATTTATTAAACTGGTTGATAATTACAATAAGGGAGGGGGAATTTGAATCCTAAATGTCATGGACATCCCAAGATGTGTCAACCAATTGAACTATAAGACTTTTGGCGAATAATATTATAAACTTGAGAATCTCTACCCGGTACACAAATTAAGCATGTTCTCTTGCTTTGATACCAAAATTTGAAGTAAGACAAAATTAAAATAATGCAACTGTAAGGTTCAATTTTATCAACCATCTTGTTGGTTTTATTCCGTACCAAATTTGCTTGTATTTTAGCAATTAGTAACCCTGTATTTAGGTGGGAATCATGTAAGGGTAGTGTGTGAGAGAGTGTGAAGAAATGTTCAAGATTGTATAAAGAAGCAGAGACTCGAGACTGGATCTCGCGGGTGGCTCATAGCTTGCAAGCTGCCAGAAAGTTGCACACGTGCCAAGCATGCCAGAAGCTGAAGAGTCGCGCAAGCTGTTGCACTACAAAACAAAAGTCCCAAGTTGGCCAGGCCATTAGCTCGCGGCTTGAACTCGCAACTCAACCCAGTCGCGAGATCAAGTTGCCAGAATACCCTGTTTGGGAAAAACTGACTTTTCACATTCCTTCTTACCCTACTATATATATACCCTTATACCCATGATATTCAGAGAGCTTTCAGAGAGAATTTTGAGAGAGAAACCCTAGAGAAAACAAGATTGATTCATCCACAATATTCATATAGAGACTCTTCAAATTCCTCTACTCTCTTCCTCTCCATTGTCAAATCCTTGAGAGATACATTACCAAAACCTTTTCTCACTATACTTATATCTGTGAGGAGGCCGTTTGGTGTTTGGGAAGTAGTTAAGAATGGATCAATTTTATATTGGTAGATGCTATGGTCAAGTAGTGGAATCCGGCAAGCTAAAGAAGAAATAGGTTCGGCGTAACCTCGTTGGAGTAGGAGATTGGAGGGCTTAGGTACATTGAGTAGATTAGTCTTGGAGGGTCTTCTGCTGTTTATGTATCCCAACTACATTCTTTAGTGGATTGTTTACTACTTGGAGGGCGGCGGAAAGGTTTTATGCCGAAAGCTTCGGTTTCCTCTTCGATAACACATCGAGTGTTATCCTTGTGTTTGCATCTCTCTTCCCTTAATCTTTTCTATTTAATTTCTGCTGTGAATGTGATTTTATTTGGTTTAGATTGTTTATCAATTCTGCATTAAGCTTATGTTCATTTTCCGCATATTAATTGTTTGATATTAAGCTTAAATTGGTAATTTGTAAATTGGGGGTCTAAACGTTCAAGGTGTTTCATACACTTATTGAACTTTCAGCAACATTAAAGTTAAAAACTAGAAAAGTAAAATTAACATAATAATCAACACCCAGACTTACTTGCAATCGGAACAAATCAAGATAATAAAATCTAGGAATCAAAAATTAAGGTTGACTAGAGTGAAAAACAAACCGTTAAAAACATATATTGAATAGAAATTTTATTGATCAGGCAAATTGTAAACAATATTAAAACTCAATACCTTAAGTAAAAGAAAATTAATCTACTAATAATGTAGTCCGGAACTGAACCAATGTAGGAAAAGAAAAGATTTTAAACAATTACGTAAGACAACAAAGTTTAAATATTAAGTAATTCACTTGTAAGAGGAGGGAGGACTTCTCAAATAAATAAAGAATTTCTCCTTAATTCAACTAAAAAAAATAATAATAATCAAGTGGTTAGGCCGACTCAAATAATAGCAGGTTACATCAAAAAGGGCCATTTTCTTTTTATATTTACGTCTACAAATTTGTATATATCTTGCACCAAAGTAATATGATTTTTTTTAATAAGAATTTATTCAACGAAAAAGGAAAATTACATCATTTCAACACCATATAGAACAAGTATAAAAGTCAAGGGAGTCAATACCGTACCGGAGGCTGTACCAGTTTGACCAGCGGTACGATATATTTCGGATACCGGTCAATACCGGTGTACCATTTTGGATTTACCGTTATTTTTTATATTTATAAATAAATAAATATATATATATATACATATACATGTATGTATGTATGTATGTATGTGTGTGTATTATAATAAATATAAAAGTTTACCATAAAGTATTTCCTCAATTCAGAACTAATTATTCATGATTTTAGACTTTAGTATCAATTAAAAGAAAAAAAAAAAAAAAACACAATATAAAAAATAGAAAGCTTAAAAGTTACTATTGCATACTAAGAAAACAAATAATACTAATAAGTTAATACAAATAAGTTACCATTCTACCCTAATAAAAATTCAAAAATTACAAAACTTATAAAAATAAAATAAAATAACTTTTTTCTATACCGGCCGGTATTGCCCGAAATTGGCCGATATGGCCGGTACGGTCGGTATTTAAACTAGTATGAAACGTTGATATTTCGATACCGATATACATACCAGTACGGTACATACCAGCCAGTACCAATACGGTATTGACTACCTTGATAAAAGTTCCTATCCAAAAAAAAAAAAAATCACACCTCAAACAGTTCATGCATGCTACCCTAATTAATTAAGAATATAAGAGATTTTGTAACTCTATGCATGAACTAAACAATATGTATACATGAGTACATTTTTTTTATAAGAAATTAATTGAACTTCATTAAGGCTGCGTTTGTTTTACCTTTAAATGATTTCAGGAAATCATTTTACACCAGCATTTGTGTTTGGTAGCTACAGAAAATTGGGTCAAACGGAATTCATTTTCCGCGTTGATTGTAAAATACCCTGCCTCACCTGTAAAACCATTTCAGGTTTTATTCTACCTTCAAATGATTTCTACCCCAGGAAAATAGAAGAGAGAGAGAGAGAGAGAAACAACAAGAAGATATCGCACCAAGCACCGGTCTCGTCGCACCCCAGCACCAGCGAGATCGCGCCGCCTATAGCACCACTGAGATCGCATCCTAGTTCCGACGAGATCGCACCCCAGCATCGGCGAGATCGCATCCATAGTCGCCACTGGAAGCTCATTGGCACTGCCATCTAGATCTTCACCACTCAAGACCAATCCACCCAAAACCGATCTCGTTCTCGACCCACCCAAGATCGAACTCGTTCTCGACACACCGATCTTGTTCTCCCTCTTGCTCAACATCGCCAATCTGGCTGCCACCATCCACTAGCCCACTCCACTCCACCCCCAAACCCACCTGATCTGGCCGCCGTCCTCCATCCACTCTGATCTCTCTCTTTCCTGATCTATCTCTCTGTCCCTCACTCTGTCACTCTTTCTCCCTCCAATCTCACTCTTTCTTCCTCTCCCGCAATGTTTTTATTTTGATTTTTGGTTGTGTTAAGTGTATATTTTGAAATTTTCTGTAATAAAATTTGTTTGGATGCTAAGAAAATGTGAAAAATTTGTAGGAAAATAGCATTTTTAGAATGTTATCAAACACTAAAAATCATTTTCCGAACTATTTTCTATTGCAGAACCAAACATCCGGATTTTATTTTCCTTACAGGAATTCACTTTTCCCTGCATTTATTTTACACTCAAAATTCGATTTACATTGAACCAAATGCAACCTAAAAGAATCGAAAGAAATTACATAATTTGAATTAAAGAGAATGTTATAAGAAACAAGAGTCCTCTTTAATTTCAGTAACATAATACGCAATACCTTGAACGTGTTATGCTAATAAATGTGCTGGATGATTTCGGGCCCGTTTGATAGGGCATTTCAAACATTTATTTTCAGTTTTTAAATAACATTACACACTTTTTCACACATACATATTTTAAAAACTACAAACAACACTACTCAAATTCCTTGACCAAACAGCCCTTTCATTCCTACAGGTATATGACTACATGTACAGTATATTGGTCGTTATCAGAAAACCAGACCAAGTCAAAGCCAAAGTCATTCATATTCGGAGTTGGTAGTTGAACTTGGACAACGACATCACCACCAGTACTGGTAAAGTTGCTGCCAGCAACTGTTGTGCCAGCATGGCTAGAATAATTTCTCCAATATTTGCATAGTGCAGCAATGAGAAACATTAGGCTAATCATTGCTGCAGCGATTTTGACCACGCCCAAAATAAATTGTTCTTTCCTGTTAAAGAAAAATTAGAAAAAAATATTTAAAAATATTTTTAACAATTATTTTAAAAAAGTTTTAATATTACTTCTATAAAAAATATAAAAAATTATTAAAAAAATCAATTACATTTTTATTTCCTCATAAAATGTTTTTAAAAATACTCCATAAACTAATACTCTTAGAATATTCATCAACATTTTCAATAAAAAAAATTCGAACAATTTTAGTAAATAGTAAATCTTACATGATCAAACGTGGAGGGTTTGCCATTGTGACAATGAAAGTGTGGGAAGGATGCAGAACCGGAAAGCTAGAAAATGATGATTTGGGCATGAAACCTGTCATTGATAATTTGATATGAACTTGAGACTTGAGAGAGTTTGGGACTTGATGACTTATATAGATTATAGATGTTATGATCTGACACATTTTTTTAATTTTTAAAAACCAACCCATGCAACAGCAACTTCGTGGAAAGATGCCTGTCTTAATCTCACATATCGGTGTGCGACAAAGTAGCCAAAAGGAGTCCGCAATATATGTGCTATAGCCATAGATTTGGAATCCGACCAGGTACTACTAGCAATTAAAAAACAGCAACTCCATAGAATATTTGGAGTCTTGAAGTGCTTTGTAGTCAACGAAAACCAATCTTAATTAGTCTTGATGTCGAGCTACCGACCGTGGGAGAGACTCAAAGAGAGAGAGAGAGAGAGATAAGAACATGGGTGAATTGGCTACAGGGTAAATATAAATTGAAGTCGATCACAATTTCAACATGAGTTTCAGTTAGCTTAGTTAGTAAAGTTTCTGATTGTTAAATAAAAGATCTGAAATTCAATCTCTGTCTATACCAAAAATCGATTGGTATCTTGGCTTTATGATAGCTTATTGCTAAGAAATGAAATAGATAATATATGAATTTATATGCTCTTGTTTGAATAATAATATTTTATTATTTTGATTTTGTTTTTTTTTGGTTTTTGTTTTTGTGATTTATGGTTCAGTAACCCTGCGAATATTTTTGTTTACCTGTGTTTACGGTTCTTTGCGGTACAATCTGATTGAATAATTGAAAGAATTCATTTGTAAACTGTGCAATCTATTGCCGAGTACGTTTAGAAATTTTGATAATCTTGTAATCTTTCAACACTGTTTAACCTTGCGTATAATTTTTTTGACGAAACTGTATCATCTAGATTCAGTTTTGATGGTTGGCATTTAATTAATGGGTTATTATTAAACTTTTCTTTACTTGACTTTTAAGTGAAATCTTATCTATAATGTTTGCAAGCCACTTGTTTGGCGTTGGTTTCTGAGTATATGAACGGCTTGATGTATGTGATTCGGACTGCACTATTATACTTTTGAATTTTGAGAAAACATGCATGTCGAGAAAGAAGCCATTCTTTTCTTTCGTGAAACCACGAACGATTTGGGAAGAGAATAGAAAAAAATTGCAGTTTGCGGTGATGACCCAAGCCTTGTACCGCTTCGTGTCGATGAAGGAAAAAAAAGAAACAGGTTTCATTAAAAGGTATGATTCTAGACATCTGTATGTTGAGATAAATCCCGTCTGAATTAAATTAAATATAACTCAAGCAATAAAGAAAATAGAAATCTACAGAAGCAAAAAGAAAAGAAAAGAAAAAAATCAACCAACAAAAACATCAAGAAATTATGTGAAAACCCCTTCAGTTTAAAGGGAAAAATCACGGGGCAAATCCGATCAATCCACTATAACAAAATAAATATTACAACACTCAAATTATACACAAAACCTGAGTTCACAATAAATTGAAAAAATACAATAATATATTTAGAAACAAATACAACATTACCACAAAACTTGATAGTAAAATCTTTCATTCTGAATATTTCAATTCTCTGTGATTGTAACACCCAAATAATCGTACTAGAGAAAATTCCCATCGTACTAGAGAAAATTCCCAATTTATCTTCTTTGTGTGTCTTGAGGAAAAAAAAAAATTCACATTTTCTTTTTTCTCTCAGGGCCGCACAAAGTCCTAATCTTAAATCTTATTCTTTCAATCGGTTTCAAATCTATGTTTCAGTCTCTCTCTCTCTCTTTTTCTCTATATCTTTTTTTTTTTTTATGAACCTCTTTCTCTCTATATCATACGCACACAATATATTGCTTTAAATAAAGCACCTGCCCCCTGACACACTCCAAAACAATTAGGAGTAGGAGTCTTAAACTTGTAGACCACTGTTCACTTATTTCTAATTGAAATAGGATTTTTATATGGGCTGGACTTTAGGTGCCCGGCACCTCAACACTATACAATCTTTCTGTGTGCTGGAGTGGTATTGGTTGTGCAATCATTTTTGCCCACAGTGTACACTTAATGGGTTTTTTTTTTAAAAAAAAAAAAATTTGGTGTATAGAGACTATAGAGAGTTTGAAAAAGGGGATGTGCAATTATATCATTATTCTACTTTTCCACCCAGCCTCAAGAAGTGTCCAAACAACTCCTCATTTTTTGTCTTTAACTTTGGAATTTAAAGAAAATGAGAAATGTTAAGATTATAATATTTTTACAATAAAATTTAGTGATAAATTGTTATTAGTTCTAATTTGAATTCACAATTGAAATTACTTTTCTATCCACTAATTACAACTAATAACAATTTATCACATTAAATTTATTATAAAAATGTTGTGAATATAACATTTAAAAAAAAAAATTATGCGTATAGACAAGATTTTTTGACTTGCAAAAAACAGATTGACCCAAACTCGTGTAAGTCTAGGTCGATTCGAGTTGAGTTTTGGGTCAGCCGAGTCATCCCGTTTTTAACAAATGAAAATTTTATTTGTGCCGTATGTTCTTTCTTTTTGTCTACATACCCTACATTTCTTCATTTAATTCTTTGACTTTTCTTCCTTACTTCATCAGTTATCGTTACTTTTTTTTTTCTACTTACTGTACATCAAAAACCACTACAAAATTTGTAGTTTTCACCCCTGCATCAACCATTATAGCGAAAAAGATAAAAATTTTCCTCTGCAAAATTTTCTTTTCTAACCACTAAAGCCGTTTAGGTTTATTTTTCACTCATTCTCCATATTTGCCTTTCTCTTAAATCTTAATTTCATTCATTAAAAAAAACTAGTCTTTACAAAATCCTAAATTTTCAAAATACCATAATCTTTCAATACATTTTTTTCATAAAATAACATGTTTTTTCTTGTTTGTGACATGAAAATTTTTTTGTATTTAGCTTTATTTTTGAAATATTTTAGTTAGTTGTCATGTTTGCAAAATTATTCAGCAAATTAGCATCTCAAGTCTTAGAAACTCAAGTTTCATCTTAGAACTTATGTTTCTAAAACTCGAGTTGCATGTGATGGCAATCTAATATGGAAAAAAATCCACGCGGAACTCAAGTTTAAATACTCAAGTTCCTGCATTCACCAAATGTTGTTCTTCCTCCTCTGTTCGTCTTCTTCCTCTGTGGGTGTCAAGGTGAGTTCTTTCTTCTTCCTCTATTCTTCTCTTTCGTGGGTTCTTCTTCAAATTCTTCATATTCTTCAGATCTTCTTCTTTCTTCTTTAGATTCTTCATTTTCTTCTATGGAACTCAAGTCTTTGAGACTCGAATTCCAAGTGGCAAAAATCTCCATGTTAGCAATGAGAACTCGAGCCTTTGAGGCTCGGGTTTTGTCACTAAACTCGAGCCTCTAGGACTTGAGATATTACTTTCATAAATTGTTTCAAAGCCTTGCTTACTAACGATATAATTTCTATATATGATGCTAGAGGGCAAATATCCCCTAACATGTTTGGATGCTTTGATTGCATGACATGAATCCATGACCATTAATGGTTCATAGATTGGGGTTTATTAATGTAATTTCATTTTTTAGAATGTAACTATGACCAAAGTCATTCTTAGATTTTATTTGTGACCACAAAGCCTTGTAAAGTTATCTTATATCAAATGTAAAATTTAAATTTAATCAATAAAATGAGGACTTTATTTTATTACATGGTTTTCTTAACTTTTTTTTTTTTTTCCTAAGATTAAATAAGTTATAGCTCTAATTGTGAACCTCTCAATCTAGGAGAACAATATTGGCGGTTGAACTGTCATTTTGAGAGGCAATAATGCTAACTCACCCATTCACATGAGTTTGGTCCCAATAAAAATCAGTGGGGTAAGGCTGCAATCTCTCACACAGGGGAGGATCAATCATTTGAGTATACACTAAATGGAAGAGTCTTACTCAACTCTATTGTTAGGGATTTTATCAAATCAAGGAGTAACAATGAGAGAACAAAATGAATACAACAAGTAAATAGAGATTAGTGATTGACTTGGAGGCACAATTGAATGTTATCCTTAGACAATATTTGTCCCCACACGCAAGTTGCTAAAAGGTTTCTATAAATTTGTCCCCATAATACAACCAAGCTTATTGAGTTCTACAAATAGAAATTTTGGAGAATACCCACAAGATTTCTTGTATTTCTTTGTAACTTACTATTTTCAAGTGAACATTAACCTCTATTTATACCCATAGATTTATAACCCTTCAAAAGGTATATATGGAGAGTTAAAATGTTTCATAAAATCATTCACAAGACTTGAAACATCTTCAACCTTTTTGAACAGTCACTTGAAAATTCTACAGAAATTTTAGTTTTTTTAGTTTCGATTGGTCGAGAGGTCCTTTCAGTCGATTGAATGCTCTTTTCAATCGATCGAACAGGAATCGAATAGTGATTGAACCATCCAGAAACTCCAGGATTATTTTCTTACTATTTCGATCAATCGAGCCAAAATTTCGACCAATTAAAAATGCTGAATTTCGAATTTTTACTTAGAAAATTCAAGCTTGAATTTTCATTTTAATAACTTTATGAAAAAATATTCTCCAAACTCAAATATCATTATTACAACTTATCCATGTATATACCTATATATACAACATCTATTGCACATGCTTGGACATACTCTCTCTCCCTTCCATTAAATCAAGTTTGCCTCTTTAACGTTATCAAAAAAAAAAAAAGTTTGCCTCTTTAACATTATGCTTATTATGTGATGATGCCGAAAATAGTACCACCAGTGAGTCACACGTTCCTCGTACGATCGCAAATGGCACCTGCACAACGAAAAGGAATAACCTAGCAGAGAGTACCGGTGTGGTACCGGCCAAACACCCTCCGAAGGTCAAGTTAGAACTATTCTCACTGCTCTAGAGTGCTAGAGAGGGTAAATTATGCGTACCTTAGTTTGTGAGGGTGCTTGGGTTTTTATACTAGTAGAAGGTTGACCTCTTTACCTTGGAGTAGAAGTCCTTTCCTTATAGGAGTCCTTTTGAGCATATTTTACGGGATCTTTTCCTTATGGGGATCCTTTGAATATTATCTAGCGTGGGAAGGAAGTAAACTTGTGCCCGGTCCGTCAGCTTCAATTTACCTCCCTCACCTTTGTTATGCCGTCAGCCTTAAAGCCGTCAACCATGAAGTCAGCCGACCCTATGACCGTCAGCATGAGCACCGTCTGTTACGCCCAAAGGAGATGTATTAAACCGTCGGTTTTATGTCCGTGTGGTTAGGCTCTCCTTTTATCCTCATCAGTTGCCCCCTACTCTACATGTTCGACGCCTAAGACCGTCAGCATGTGGAGTTAGAATGAGAAGATGATTAGAGAAAGACCAATTATGAATGACTCCTCGATCTTCGAGCTATTAAATGCAAGGTCACGTGGCACTCAGTCGTTGGCCTCGTTTCTGGGCACGGGCGTCGCCTCGTCTTCCGTGCGTTTTCTCTCTTGTATAAATACCACGCCCCTTGCCTCATTTCACCATTTCAACCTTGCTGATTTTTTAAGAGAGAATCCGTCAGCTGTCATTAATACCGTCACTCTCAAGGTCGTTCCATCCATTCAAGATCTGCTTCACCTGTAAGTTCTTCTTTCCTTCTCTTTGCTTTTTTCTTTCTTTTTTTATTTTTGCCTGAAAAAACAAAGTCAGTCTAGGAACTTAGAGTATATCCGTCACTTGTAGGTAGTCAGATGTCAAGTGACGCGTCGAGTGATCAGTCGTCAGTCCGCGATGGAGCGGGCTATGACGAATTCTTTGGCTCAGGTCAAGAGTCCGACGGCTTTTCTGAATCGTCAGGAAAGGAAACGTCAGCCCAGTCCCCTAGTATTGATGTAGAAGACCATGTTGAGGAAGTTAGGGATAAAGTGTTAAGTGAGGTTGAGGTCGAGGGGAGAGACGAGGAGATTGTTGTTGACGGGAATGGGGATGAAGGCGACGAGGAGTCGGATAGTGACGGGAGTAGGGATGAAGGTGACGAGGTTAGTAGTGACGGAAATGGGGATGAAGGTGATGAAGAGTCCTGTGATGGAACTTCAGGGAGTTCTGGAGGTAACCGTCCCTTCATCCTCCCGGAGGAGTGGGCCGTCAATAAATTCCTTCCAAAGATGAGCAACAGAGTTTTTAACTAGTTGCGTACCCGTTTCCAAATCCCAGACCACATTCTTATCCGTCTCCCTAGAAAAAACGAGAAGTGTTATACAGGGAGGACTGCTGATGTGGGGATGTACGATGCCATGTTTGCTGCAAGCCTTAGATTACCACTGACGGCTTTACACCGTCGGCTGGCGGATTTCTTGGGATTGTCCGTCAGCCAAATTGCTCCGAATGCCTGGAGGATTTTTATTGGTGCTGAGATCCTTTGGGGTCGCTTGAGTGGGGGGAACCGTCACCTTTCGCTAGACGAGTTCTTTTATTGCTACAGACCCCAGCATAAAGTATCTGCCAAGGGGACCTACCATTTTGCTCCACGTGAGAAGAGCTTAAGATTAGTGTCTGATATGCCAGACTCCAATAGAAACTGGAAGAATAGATTTTTCTTTGTTAAAGGGACGGACTGGGTGTGCCGTCCAGATGAGTGGGATACACTGCCCAGCGGTTATTTTGATAACACTTGGGCCTATATTAGGGAGTCAGGTTGCCCCCTTGTCTTTCTTCCTACCGTCTCTTTTCATTTATCAGGGAGTTTTCTTAAGACCGTCTCCTTTAACACCGTCTATTCCCTTCTATTTCAGCTAGCGCTCGCCCGAAGATATCTGATGAACAAAGGGAATTCATCCGTCGGATACTTGGCATACCGCTTGAGCAACGGAAGTGTAGGGACTTGATCACCCTAGACACTCTCCATTTGTATTGTGGGGGTCCAGAGCCGACGGTTGAAACTCGGAGGTTGGAAGACTTTTCTCGTAAACGTAAGTCGATGCCTTACATGACCTGTCGGTTTATTTCTTTCGTCGGCTATCACTGATCCGTCAGTTTATTTTGTGTAGAGATGGAAGCTGCGAAGTAAAGGGTGAGGGCCGCTGCTGCCCGTAAGAAGGAGGAGGAGAAAGCCAAGGGAAAAGAAGGAGCGTCAACCCCTCATTCCTCTTTGAAGAGTTCAGTTAAGAGGAAGGCTGACGGAAAGGACGATCCTCCTTCTAAGAAGGTAGCCGTCAATGCAGGGGATGTGCCTTCCACGAAGTCGCCTCCCAAGTCTAGTCACGGTGCTGGGAAAGGAATGATGACCTCTTCTGGTCCCGTCATTGGGGGACCCCGTTGCTTGCTAACCCACAAGGATTATGCTGTTGAGGGGGTAGAATCTCTCATAAAACAGACGGATCTGGATCCTTGTGCTCAGCTAGGGACGGAAGACCTGGGGGCGTCAGCTTTCTTTGACATAGCACGGGTATGCTTTTTACTTCGATCAATTTAATGTTTGCCTTGCTTTGTGGCTGACGGTTGTACTTCATTCAGGCCTTGGTTCGTGTAAAAGCACTTCAAGACCGGTGCGTGGCCAAAGAAGGCGTCGTTTCTCGGGTTAGGAGGCATAACGTCAATCTGATGGATCAGCAAGCGCAATATAAGGAGGCCGTCCGTCTCTTAAACTCAGATCTGAAGGATGTAAAGGAGAAGTTGGGAGAGGCTGAGGGTCAGCAGAAGAAGCTTGAGGAGGAGGTTTCATCCTTACGTGCACAAGTAGATACGGTTGGGACTGACGCGGTCCAAAAATTCAAGACAACCCAGTCATTTATTGATTCCTGCGCTGATTATTATGGCACAAGTTTCGACGATTGTCTGAAGCAAGTAGCGTCAGCTTATCCAGAGTTGGATCTATCCGG
Organism: Quercus lobata; assembly: GCF_001633185.2. Lineage (NCBI taxonomy): Eukaryota > Viridiplantae > Streptophyta > Magnoliopsida > Fagales > Fagaceae > Quercus > Quercus lobata. The sequence continues at coordinate 7,031,355 of NC_044909.1, read as the reverse complement.
AATTACCATGGATGTCTCCGTGCCGATGACTCCTGCTCATGAAACTGTTGCTGACAAAGGTGACGGACCCCTTAATTTGGACTCTTTGCTTAATGATGCCGGAGTTATCTTGGCCCAGCCAGCCGTCACTATCCCTGCCGAGTCTTCAGATGCGGCACAAATTGCCAAGGATAAAGCTGACGGGGTCTCCAAGGATATTCCTGCCACTTAACCCTGGCTTTTCTATTGTAATTTTTGAACAATGTTTTTAAATGCCCTTTCGTTTATTGGGCTTTTTACTTGTAACTCTATCTGCCCCTTTTTATGGCACTTGGAATCTGTTGCTTTGAACATGTATACTGATTCTAATTTCTTATGGCCCCATTTCTCGTTACCTTTTGATTTTTTAGCCCCTTTTTTTGTCATTTCTACGGGCTTGTTGGTTTGAGAATCACGTTTGTAAGTAGGGTCCTACTTTTTCGTTAGACCGTCATCTATTGGACCGTCTGCCTTATAGATCCGTTAGTTCTAGGACCTGGTCCATATGATGATATTTTCATCTATTGGATCGTCAGCTTTTTAGCCTTCATTAGTCCCTTAGCCTTGATGTCTTTGACATCCTTTTTGGCCCGTCAGCTTTTTAAGCCTTTGGTGTATCTAACACCTTCATTAGTCCTTAGTTTTTTAGGACCTCGTCCATATGATGATTGTTTCGTCTTTTGGACCGTCGGCTTTTTAGATTTCCCGGACCGTCGGCCTTAGCCTTGATGTCTTTGACATCTTTTTGTCCCGTCAGCTTTTTAAGCCTTTGGTGTATCTAACACCTTCATTAGTCCTTAGTTTTTTAGGACCTCGTCCATATGATGATTATTTCGTCTTTTGGACCGTCGGCTTTTTAGATTTCCCGGACCGTCGGCCTTAGCCTTGATGTCTTTGACATCTTTTTGGTCCGTCAGCTTTTTAAGCCTTGGTGTATTTAACACCTTCATTAGTCCTTAGTTTTTTTTTTAGGACCTCGTCCATATGATGATTGTTTCATCTTTTGGATCGTCGGCCTTAGCCTTGAGGTCTTTTGACATCTTTTTGGTCCGTATGTTACGGACTTGGCGGTTTTGGCCGCGAACTTAGTAGACCGTAGAAAAAATACACTTCAGTAATTTCTGAAAAACTCATCTTATTGCCATGCATTCAAATAAAAGTAATTAAAACCAAATCCTGCCCCTTGGGCTAAAAAGAAGAATTGTTGCAAAAGATTAAAGTAAATGATAGTTCTGAGGAGTGAGACTAAAGTCTTGCTGGAATGTAAAATAAAATAAGAAAAAATTGAACTTCGCGCTGTCGCTCCTACTGGTAGTATTTTCGTAGGTGCTTGGTGTTCCACGGGTGCGGCAGTTTCTTTCCTTCCAACGTCTCTAGATGGTATGTGCCTTTCCTTTGCCACGACGTGACTCTGTAGGGTCCTTCCCAATTGGGGCCGAGTTTCCCTTGGGTAGGGTCCCTAGCGGCGCCCATGACCTTTCTAAGAACAAGGTCTCCAACCTGGAAGTCCCTGTGTCGAACCCGGGAGTTGTAATGTTTAGCCATACGGTCCTGGTACCGAGCGAGCCTTTGTTCTGCTATTGCCCTGATTTCATCTATTAGGTCCAGCTGTAGTCGCATAGCCTCGTCATTTTTGTTTTCGTCGTGGTTGTGCACCCTGTAGCTTGTAAGCCCAACTTCTGCTGGAATGACCGCTTCGCCTCCATAGGTCAGTCGGAATGGTGTTTCTCCTGTGGGTGTCCTTGCTGTCGTCCTGTAAGCCCATAATATGCTTGGCAATTCATCGGGCCATATACCCTTTGGCCCCTCGAGCCGAGTCTTAATAATCTTGAGTAAGGATCGGTTCGTTACTTCGACTTGGCCATTAGCCTGAGGGTGGGCGGGGGAGGAATAGTGGTTCTTTATTCCTAGTTGCGAGCAGAAATCTCGAAAGGGGTCGTTGTCGAATTGCCGTCCGTTGTCCGAGACGAAGATTCTAGGAATGCCAAACCTGCATATGATGCATCTCCAAACAAAGTTTCGTACGTTTTTCTCCGTGATTGTGGCCAAGGCTTCAGCTTCCACCCATTTTGTGAAATAGTCGATGCCTACCACCAGGAACTTTAGCTGTCGTGCTGCTGTAGGGAAGGGTCCCATAATATCTAAGCCCCACTATGCGAACGGCCATGGGGCCGTCATTGGGGTCAGCTCTTCGGTTAGTGCCTAATAATGTTGCTGAACCTTTGGCACTTGTCGCAGGCCCTGACATAGGCTTCGGCGTCCTTCTGCATGGTGGGCCAATAGTACCCTGCTCGCACAAGCTTGTGTACCAACGATCTGGACCCTGAGTGGTTTCCGCAGATTCCTTCATGCACCTCTCTCATGATGTAGTCTGCCTCTTCCATACCCAAGCATCTTAAATATGGTCGGGAGAAACCTCTTTTGTAAAGGACATCTTTTATCAGGACGAACCTCGCTGCCTGGACCTTAAGTCTCCTTACGGCTTCCTTCTCGTCTGGTAAGACCCCGTTTTTCAAGTATGAAACTAACGGCGTCGTCCAGCTTCTGTCGGAGCATATTTCCTGCATGTTGCTGAGGTTTATTAGCGGAGAAAGTTGTATGAAGGAGAGTACATTACCAGGGATGACCATTTGTTCTGCTGAGGCGGCTTTCGCGAGGCGGTCGGCTCGCTCGTTTTCTTCTCTAGGAATTTGGACAACTTTAGCTTCTAGGTCATCCACTCTCGCCTTTACTTCACCAAGGTACTTCTTCATCTTTTCGCCCTTGCACTCATAGTCTCCATTTATTTGGTTAGTGACGACCTGTGAATCGCAGTAGATGACTACCCTCGCGGCTCCTGCCGCTTTGGCGAGGTCGAGCCCTGCTATCAGAGCCTCATACTCTGATTCATTGTTGGTGGCAGGAAAGCCAAGACGGACCATACATTCAATGGTGTCTCCTTCGGGCGATAATAGAACAATGCCGGCCCCTACGGCTTGTCTGTTAGATGACCCGTCCGTATATATACTCCATTGAGGGGACTCTGCTGCCCCCTTGTCTTCATCATGAGTGAACTCAGCTATAAAGTCGACGACGACCTGTCCCTTGATGGCAGTCCGTGGGCGGTATTGAATATCAAATTCGCTCAGTTCTATAGCCCATAATGCCAATCGTCCCGCGGCCTCGGGACTGCTCATTGCTCGCCTTAAAGGCTTGTCAGTCAGGACGTTCACCGTATGGGCTTGGAAGTACGGTTTGAGTTTGCGGGCTGCCGTAACCAATGCAAAGGCAAGTTTTTCCATGGGCGGGTATCTTTCTTCGGCCCCATGAAGCGCTCGGCTTGCGTAGTACACGGGCTTTTGCACTTTCTCTTCTTCTCTGATCAAGGCCGCGCTAACTGCCGCGGGGGAGACGGCTAGATAGAGAAAAAGCTCCTCTCCTGGCTGCGACGGGCTTAGTAATGGTGGGGAGGAAAGGTAAGCCTTCAATTCTTCGAACGCTTGCTGGCATTCGTCAGTCCACTCGAAGGATTTCTTCAATGTTCGGAAGAAGGGTAAACACTTGTCCGTGGCCCTTGACACGAACCTGTTTAGTGCCGCTATCTTTCCGTTGAGGCTTTGCACCTCCTTCACATTTCTTGGTGGTGCCATATCCAGGATGGCCTGGATCTTGTCCGGATTTGCTTCGATGCCCTCTGAGACACCATGAATCCTAAGAATTTTCCTGCCGTTACCCCAAAGGCACACTTTCCTGGATTGAGCTTCATATTGTAGGAGCGAAGTGTGTCGAATGTTTCTTTGAGATCTCCCAGATGATCTTCCTCCCTTCGGCTCTTCACCAACATATCGTCCACATAGACTTGGACATTCCTCCCAATCTGCTGCGCGAACATTTTGTTCATGAGTCTCTGGTACGTTGCGCCTGCGTTTTTTAGGCCGAAAGGCATCACCTTGTAACAGAAGAGGCCTTGGCTGGTTACGAACGACGTTTTCTCTTGGTCGGCTTCATGCATTCGGATTTGGTTGTACCCCGAGAAGGCGTCCATAAAGCTCAGCAGCTGGTGTTGAGCCGTGGAGTCTACTAGGATATCGACCTTCGGGAGGGGGTAGCTATCCTTGGGGCAGGCCTTATTGAGATCGGTGAAGTCCACGCACATCCGCCATTTCCCGCTTGCCTTCTTGACCATCACCACATTTGCTAACCAGTCGGGATAGTATACTTCTCTAATAAAACTTGCTTCCCGTAGCTTTCTGACCTCTTCTGCTATGGCTCGGTCTCGCTCGGGGGCAAACACTCTCTTCTTCTGTCTGATAGGTGGAAAGGCGGGCGATACGTTCAACCTATGCACCATGACTGAAGGATCTATTCCCGGCATATCTTCATGATCCCACGCGAATACGTCCTGATTGCGTCTGAGGAAGGTTATGAGCTCCTGACGGATCGTGGTGTTAGCGAGCGTTCCAATTTTGGTCGTTCGACTAGGATCGGAATTGTCAAGGGGTATCTCTTCCAACTTCTCGACCGGCTCTGTTACCGTCCGGCGCTCTTCTATGCTTAAAGCCTGAACCTGATCCTCCATTTCCATCATGGCTATGTAGCATTCGCGTGCGGCCATCTGACTCCCGCGCAGTTCGCCTACTCCGTAATCAGTCGGGAACTTGATCATTAGGTGATAGGTGGAAGTTACTGCCTTCCATGAGTTGAGCGTGGGTCGCCCGAGGATAGCGTTGTAGGCTGATGAGCAATCGACCACCAAGAATGTCACGTCCCTGGCTATTTGTTGAGGGTAATCGCCTACAATGACGGATAATGTGACTGCGCCCAATGGGAATACCCGGCTCCCGCCGAAGCCAACAAGCGGGGCGTTGGTTGGGATCAACCGCTCTCTGTCGATCCTCATCTGCTGGAACGCTGTATAGTATAAAATATCCGCTGAACTGCCATTGTCGACCAGCACCCGGTGCATGTTGTAGTCCCCCACACGCAGGCTGACGACGAGCGCATCATCATGTGGATGGTGAAGGCGTCGCGCGTCTTCCTCTGAGAATCCGATTATGGGACCTTCTCTCCGTGCTATCTTCGGCACGACTCCCGTCAGCTGAACATTTTGTACCATCCGAAGATAGGTCTTGCGGGCTTTCTTGGATGACCCGGCGGCAGCCGTTCCTCCTACGATCATCCTGATATCCCCGATCGGAGGTCTCGGTCGCTCATTGTCCCGTCGGGGGTGTTGGTCTTGTGCGGGGGGATCCGCTTTCTCTTTGCTAACGAATCTCTGCAGCTTTCCTTGTCTGATAAGGGCCTCAATCTGCTGCTTGAGGTCATAGCAATCAGCCGTGTCGTGGCCGTGGTCGCGGTGGAAACGGCAATACTTATCCCTGGAACGTTTGTTGGGGTCGCTTTTCAGTTTTCCTGGGAACGTCAGAGCCTCTTCGTCCTTGATTTGCATAAGGACTTGATCCACCGGGGCTGTTAGCGGAGTGAAGCTTGTGAACCTTCCCCCCATTGGTCTAGGGCGTCTTTCTTCCCTCCGGTCTCCTGTTCTTGTCTTCTTGCGGCCTTGGTCTTGCCGATTGTCTTCTTGTCGTTCTCTTTTCCTGGGCTTTTCTTCCCGAGCTAATAGGGCATCTTCAGCGTTCATATACTTCGTGGCGCGGTAAAGCACTTCCGACATGGTCTTAGGGTCGTTTTTGTATAGGGAAAACAAAAACTTTCCCTTCTTCAAGCCATTCGTGAATGCCGCAACAAGGATCTTATCGTCGGCTTCATCGACTGAGAGTGCCTCTTTGTTGAAGCGGGAGATGTAAGCCCTTAAAGTTTCATCTTCTCGCTGTTTCATGCTCATCAAGCACGCTGTAGACTTCTTGTATCGATGGCCTCCAATGAAGTGTGCGGTAAACTGAGCGCTGAGCTCTTTGAAGGTGCCGATGGAGTTTGGTGCCAGTCGGCTGAACCAAATTCTCGCTGCGCCCTTCAGTGTTGTAGGGAAGGCCCTACACATGATGGCGTCCGCTACTCCTTGAAGGTGCATTAGGGTCTTGAAGGTCTCCAGGTGGTCCAGCGGGTCCTTGACCCCGTCATAACTGTCTATCTGTGGCATGCGGAACTTACTTGGTAAAGGGTAGGAGTTGACGGTGGCGGTGAACGGCGAGTCAGTTCGGTTGACAAGGTCGTCCAGGTCGCTTGATACTCGTCCCTTGAGAGCATTCATCATAACCTCCATTTGTTCCTTCATGGCCTGCATCTCCGCGATAACAAGTGGCGGAGCAGTTTCTGCGAGGGAGGGAATGCTCGTGTTCTGCCGTTCTGGTTTGCTCGGGGCGTTGCTGGCTTGGGGCCCTTCCTGATTTCTCCTGTCGGCGCTGGTTCCTTCTTGATCTGCTTCTTGGTTGTTGGGGGCTACATTCTTCTGTTTCAGTTGCTCTTCTAGGTCGTGATTTTGTTTGGTGAGGCGCTCTACGGCAGCGGCGAGTGTCCTCACCTGTCTTTCAAGAGCAGTCGTAGGGGCTTCTTCTTCTTGAACGTTGTTGGTAGTCGCCATTGAGCGAGTGAGTACCATGTAACTCTTTTGCCTAGGAAGCGAGAATGTGCTACGTTTCCCACAGACGGCGCCAACTGTTGATGCCGAAAATAGTACCACCAGTGAGTCACACGTTCCTCGTACGATCGCAAATGGCACCTGCACAACGAAAAGGAATAACCTAGCAGAGAGTACCGGTGTGGTACCGGCCAAACACCCTCCAAAGGTCAAGTTAGAACTATTCTCACTGCTCTAGAGTGCTAGAGAGGGTAAATTATGCGTACCTTAGTTTGTGAGGGTGCTTGGGTTTTTATACTAGTAGAAGGTTGACCTCTTTACCTTGGAGTAGAAGTCCTTTCCTTATAGGAGTCCTTTCCTTATAGGAGTCCTTTCCTTATAGGAGTCCTTTTGAGCGTATTTTACGGGATCTTTTCCTTATGGGGATCCTTTGAATATTATTTAGCGTGGGAAGGAAGTAAACTTGTGCCCGGTCCGTTAGCTTCAATTTACCTCCCTCACCTTTGTTATGCCGTCAGCCTTAGAGCCGTCAACCATGGAGTCAGCCGACCCTATGACCGTCAGCATGAGCACCGTCTGTTACGCCCAAAGGAGATGTATTAAACCGTCGGTTTTATGTCCGTGTGGTTAGGCTCTCCTTTTATCCTCATCATTATGGAAGAACTCATCTTATTTTATAGTTTCAACATTGAAGATATATTGTCATTATTTCTTCATCTGTGAGTGTTTGTTTATGCTTTTCAAATTTCAATATTTCTCTCACACAAACACTCTCTCTTTCCTTCATTTTTCAATTTTTATATGCTAGGAAAGGAAATAGATAATATATGAATTTATATGCTCTTGTCCAAATAATAATATATATTTTTTTTTTTTTCTGATTTGTGGTTCGGTAACTCTGCGAATATTTTTGTTTACCTGTGTTTATGGTTCTTCGCGATACAATCTGATCGAATAATTGAAAAAATTCATTTGTGAACCTGTGCAATCTATTGCCGAGTACGCTTAGAAATATTGATAATCTTGTAATATTTCAACACCGTTTAACCTTGCGTACAATTTTTTTGACTAAAATGTATCATCTAGATTCAGTTTTGATGGTTGGCATTTAATTAATGGGTTATTATTAAACTTTTCTTTACTTGACTTTCAGGTGAAATCTTATCTATAATGTTTGCAAGCCACTTGTTTGGCGTCTGTTTCTGAGTATATGAACGGTTTAATGTATGTGATTCGGATTGCACTGTTATTCTTTTGAATTTTGAGAAAACATGCATGTCGAGAAAGAAGCCATTCTTTTCTTTCGTGAAACCACGAACGATTTGGTAAGAGAATCGAAAAAAACTGCAGTTTGTGGTGATGAGCGATTAGTGATGACCCAAACCTTGTACCGCTTCAGCCCTCGGGTCGGGTTGATGAAGGAAAAGGAAGAAATTTCTAGACTTCTGTACAATCTTTCTGTGTGCTGGAGTGGTATTGGGAGTGCAATCATTTTTGCCCACAGTGTACACTCTTATGTATGTAAAGTGTAAACTATACTATTTAATGGTTTTTTCAAAAAAAATTGGTGTACAGAGAGTTTGAAATAGGGGATGTGCAATTATATCATTACTCTAATCTTCCACTCAGTCTCAAGAAGTGGCCAAATAACTCCTCACGTTTTTGTCTTAAACTTTACTGTCTCCACTTAACCCTCAACCCAGTAAAATTCGACTTCAAGAACCTACAAACTCCATTGAAACCAAAGAATTACGAGAACTACTATATTTACAATATTTTTATAACAAAATTTAAGTGGTAAGTTCTTATTAGTTTCAATTTGAAATCACAATTAAAATTACTTTTTTATCCATCAATAACAACCCGTTATATAAAATTTATTGTGAAATAAGTTTTAAACATACCATTTCTCAAGAAGAATTATGTGTAGGCGGATTATTTTGACCCGCAAGAAATGGTTTAACCCAAACTCGTGTAAGTCCAGGTTGTTCGGGTTGAGTTTTGGGTCAACCAAGTCAACCCATTTTTGTGCCATATGTTCTTTCTTTTTGTCTACAGAACCTACATTTCTCTTCTTTTAATTCTTTGACTTTTCTTTCTTACTTCGTCGGGTCTCATTACTTTTTTTTAAAAAAAAAATTTATACTTACTGTACATTAAAATTTCTAATCTAGAGACGCTACAAAATTTTTAGTTTTCACCCTTACGCGACTCGTATCACCCCTTATAGTGAAGAAGAGAAAATTTTCCTCTGCAAAATTTTCTTTTCTAACCACTAAAGCCATTTAGGTTTATTTTTCACCCATTCTCTACATTTTCATTTCTCTTAAATCTTAATTTCATTCATTCAAAAAAAACTAGTCTTTACAAAACCCTAAATTTTCAAAATAAAAACCCTTTTCAAAACCATAATCTTTCAATACATTTTCATAAATAACATGTTGTTTTCTTGTTTGTGACATGTTTGGATGCTTTGATTGCAAGACATGAATCCATGACCATTAATGATTCATACATTGGGGTTTATTGATATAATTTTATTTTTTAGAATGTAACTATGACCAAAACCATGTAATTCGTAGATTTTATTTAGGACCACAATGCCTTGTAAAGTTATCTTATATCAAATGTAAAATTTCAATTTAATCAATAAAATGAGGACTTTATTTTATTGCATGGTTTTTTTCCCCCCCCCCCCCCCCAGATTAAAATAAGTGACAGCTCTAATTATAAAATTCTCAATCTAGGGAGAACAATATCATCAGTTGAATTGTCATTATGGAAGGCAATAACACAATCTTACCCATTCACATGAATTTGGTCCCAATGAAAGTCAATGGGCTAATTAAGGTCACAATCTCTCACACGGGAGGATCAATCATCCAAGAATACACTAAATGGTAGAGTCTTACTCAACTTTGCTGCACATGCTTGGACCAGCGGCAGCTCTAGAAATTTTTTTATGGTGATCACTAAGAAATTTAAATTATATAAAATCTAATAAAGTAATAACTTGAATATTAACTGACAATCAAGTCAAGTCACTAAAGAGAGCAAAATTGTTGCAACTGCAAAGTCAAAAAGAGTATAACTATCGTCACTATCAAGAAGAACTCACAACTACAATATTTTTCTTGATACCATTTTTTAAAGAAAAATGAAATTAGAGATTATTTGATTGAATAGGTTGAACAAGCTACAAATTTGAATGATTAGTGATTTTTATCTTTTTGTTTTATAATAGGCTTTTTGTTGAATAATTTGTTCACTTGTTATTTGGTTTATGTTTGTTGTTATTTAAGCTAATATCTATTGTTGTTATTTACGCTTTTTTCTTTTATTTATAAAAGGGATTAAGGATTATGTTTGGGGATAGAATTAATTTTGGAGTAATGCTACGTCCATAACATTTTTATAATAAATCTTATGCAAAAAACTGTTATTGGTGGGTAAAAAAATAATATCAATATTGGAGTCAAATTAGAATCAATAATAGCTTACCACATTGAATTTGTTGTGAAATTATTGTGAAAATGTTGTGAATATAACATTACTCTTATTTTTGTTAAACCCAAATTTTTGTAATTCTCAAGTTAAGGTATTCAACATTTTTATTAGGGTAATCACAATAAATTAGTTTAGCATATAATATTTTTTTGAAAAATGTATATATACATTTTTTTTGCAAGTCAGGGTGGTCCTGTGACCAGCCTGGCTTGCATGTGGAGCTGCCAATGGCTTGGACATACTCTCTCTCCCTTCCGTTACATCAAGTTTGCCTCTTTAACATTATGATTAATATGGAAGAACTCATCTTATTTTATAGTTTCAACATTGATGATATATGATCATTTTTTCTTCATCGGTGAGTGTTTGTTTTAGCTTTTCAAATTTCAATATTTCTCTCACACAAACACTCTGTCTTTCCTTTATTTTTCAATCTTATTTTTTTTTCTTTCAATAATCTCTTCATAGGCAACTAAAGCCTGGCGAGGGCCTTCACCTTTTATTCTTTCCTCTAAGGCCCATTTTCTCTTCTTAAGATGTGTTTGAATACCACTTATTTTGTTGAAACTGAAAAATTATTGTTAAAAATATTGTAGATAAATGTAAAAGTTAGTTGAAATAGTATAGTGAAACCCATGAATAATGCCAAAAAGTGTAGTGAGGCTCATGAATAGTAGCAAAAATAAGCTGAATAGTGAAATAATTTTAATTTTTCATTTCAATCCAAACACAAACTTAATCATGCTTTTGCTTGGTATTTGAATTAGATAACGGATGCTTTGATCTTCCTCTGCCATGCCCATCACCTACTATCTCTCATTACATTCAGCCATCGACGATCTTGACGTTATTTTTTTATTTTCATCCAAACCCCAATAATATTAAGGCCAAATTAGTTATTGCATATTAGGGATTTAGGTTAAGAACAATCTAGTGTTATGTTTTTAGTACAGAGTATAGTACCAGCACATAGAGCACAACTTTTGGGTGGCTTATTTATGCCATTAAGTTATTCAATTGTGGTAATTGCGATATGAACCCTGTGTATGCAATATTAAGGTTTTTAAAACACTTCGGACAATCTTGTGATTCTCAAAAAAAAAAAAAAAAAAAAAGAAAAAAGGGAAAGACAATCTTGTACTTTGTTTGGCTAATACTTGATCTCTGTCATGATTAAGCCTTAAGTTAGTGAGAGTATAAAATGGAATGTCTACAGTGAGCGGTTATAGGCAACGTGGACTCGGGTTTGGATAGTTAGTCCCTACCATGGTAAAGGTCTTCATAAGGAGAGCATTTCAAAATGTGCTATTACATTACTGCCCACAAAACAAACCTATTTGCAAAGCATATCGTCCCTACCTTCTCTTGTGAGCTTTGCAAGGAAAAAGTAGAGATCGTTACCCATGCTCATTGAGACTCGTGAGGTCAATGCATTGGAGTGACCAATGGCGTAGCCAAAAATTTGGGTTAGGGGGCAAGATTAATAGACAAAATTGAAAGTAAAAAATTAATCTAAAAAATATTAATCAATATTAATTACAAAGTAAATAACCAACTATATGCTAATGAAATTCTCATACACGATCTAACATGAAATGTAAATTTTATTTTATTTTTTCACACTTAGTTCAATATACTCAATTGCTCTCGACGATTGTTCATATTTTGAAACCGCTACATGATTTCTTTACTCAATAGTCTTGAATATATCTTTATCAATATATGTGATTAAGTAATAATTTATTCATTGATCTCCCATTCGATTGTGTAATCAATTTTTAATTATTTTCATTGCTGAGAACTTTCTTTCAACAGTAGCTGCTGCAACTTGTAAGATCAATGCTGAGGTCACTAACATGTAAAACAATGGATATAAAACATCCTTTTTCATTTCTACCATTATTTTAATATAAAAGTTGTTAGAGTGTAGGTCTATTTATGTGAGAGCATTAGCATTGGTGGTTCTAAAAAGACATATTACTATTTTTAGCACCATCAATACTAAAAAGCCTGTTGCAATGGTGGAGGAAAAGCCAACAAATTTGGTTGCTGAGCACACTGTAGCTAAGATGGTAAAAAACAAATTATTAAAAGTTATATTATTTTATTGTGTTGGTGGTGGTCGTTGTTGTTTATTGTTGTAGATATATTATTTTATTGTGTTGAATACTAAAATAAAATCACTGATGTTGAGTGTTTTGTAAAATGAGGTGGTAAAATAGATAAAACAGTTTTTTGTGGTGCCAAATTATGAAATCTTTGGCACCACCAATGCTGATGCTCTAAGAGAAGCTGCCTTGGGGAAAAAAAAAAAAAAAAAGTTATTTGTCCTTTTGTGTTGTAGGGGGCCAAATAAGACATTTTTGTACAATATAGTAATATTATGCTATTATTAGAGAAATTTTTGGAAGTTCAGGGGGCACTTGTTCCCCCTGGACCCTCTCCCTCCACCCCTAGGAGTGACACTCAGAATGTTTGAAGGATGGTGCTACAAAGGATGAAATAGACATCCTTTGTCGTGAAAAAAGCACATGAAGTTGATTAAGATCTAGGTGTACAACAATTGGAGGTGGAATGAATCTTTCTTTCTTTTTTTGTTAAAAAGAAATATGGTTAAAGGGGGCGACCAGTATGGCTTCCCTACTTGTGCATGATCAGATTGCGCAAAAAAATAAAAAATAAAAAAATAGTCTTATTTTTTTCTTGCTTCAATCTTAGGACTGTTCTATTTTAGGAGTAGGGCACCTGCTACAGTGTTATGGAGCATGCTAGAAGCTTTTGCGATAGCATTTTTTCATTGTGTCCAAGTCATTGTAATAAAGCATCACATAAACTTGCCTTTGAGGTGGAGGAAACTTTTATAAAACTTTTCGCCACACTTGAACGAGATAACGTTGATATATAACTTCATTTCTTTAATTTGGTAATAATTTGACTAAATAAATATCTGACTGCTTTTTACAGCTACCTCAGAACACTATAATTGTTAAAAAACTACTATTACACAATGCAATAAGCATAAGCAATGTACTAGATATCAATTCAAGGATACTCCCCATTCATAGAGTTTAAAATTTTAAATAGTAAACTCTTTCAAAAACATAATACAATGCACTATCAATTTTCTTTAAAAAAAAAAAAAAAAAAAAAAAAAAAAACTCATAAAAGAGCTGACATGGTACTGATGGTAGTGCTACTGCTGACGTATAAATATTATTAAAAAAAAATTAAGCAGGGCCCAAGCCCATGACCAAGACTGAACAACTTGAACCCAAAAGGTTAAAGCCCAAAATCCCAAATGCTATACTAACCTCTTGGAGACTTTGAGTTGAGAAGTCTGATGTTGTTGAAAGAACCTGGAACATTGCCAATGAATCCTCTCTCTTCTATTACCTCTTTGTTTCCTATATTTTTTAACAAAATGACAGGTCAAAGAGTTGCTATAGCTTCTATTTCATCTATCTCACAGTTCTCTTCCTCCTTCAAGCTCATTGCCTCATTCATATCTCGTGACAAGTTCTTCTTAATTGATTTTGAAAGGGTTATCTCTTGGTAGCTACTAGCTGGCCAATTTTCCGTTATCAGCTACCTGATATTCTTACTGCTTCTGGATGGCCCTTGGATCGCTTCCATGTACTCCATTCCATACTCAAAGTTCCAGGTGGTTTCTGTCCTAGGAATCACGGTCACTTCAATTAGAAAGCCGTAGCTATATTATATCCATGTCGTACATATGTTATACTGATGTCATATCAGCTATTTTATGTTATAATTTTTTAGAAATTCTTTTGAGTCATTGTGTCGCACTTGTGTCCATACTTGTACTCATGTCCATGTCCATGCTTCTTAGCTTCTATATCCCATCAAACTAAAAAGGCATTTATGTTTGCCCATATTTTCCACGCAACAAAGAAAAAAAAATCTCAAGCTTCTTATCCGCATTACGCTCCGTCACCTACGAGTTTAGTGATAATTAGTAATGATGAGTTGATAGAATTGTGCTATCGTGAAAACAAATCTCCATGACCCACGGATTTGATCACAACGAATTCCTCATCTAAGGTGTAGGTTTGTAGTTCGCACGGGGATCTCAATTTATTCGCACGCTCTTCACAAGTAAAAGTCTTAAATCTTATTTGGTAGTAGTTGCATACTCCAAATGACCTGTCCATAACTTTCTTTCTCCCTCTATCTTGCTTTTTTCCCTGATAAAAACCATCTTTTCTATTTCTGTGTTTTATTTTATGTTCCATCAATTTTAATAGACCATGTGAAATTTTTTTTTTTTTTAACTTTGATTCACTAAAAAAAAAAAAAAAGTTGGGTTTTTCTGTAGTGATTATTATATAAGAAAAGTAAAATTAATACATGGAAACTGGGAAAAAAGATTTGTACTCCTTCCCTGTGCTCTCCGTTTCTTCTGCATCACTATTCTTTTTTTTTTTTTTTTTTTTTTTTTTTTTTTTTTTTTTTTTTGGATATTTCAATAGTTACAGCTTATAATCTATGAACCTTAATGTTAATATCCCAATTTTTTAAGATCCTCAAAGAAATTTTCGAAAAACTAAAATCGACAGAGTTGATTTCAGTTCACGATCTGAATTGCATCCAAAAGTGTGAGATTTTCATTTTTATCAACATATTCTTTCAAAGTACCAAAAATCTGAACTATCAAGTCAACTTCGTAACTTTCAATTTTCATGGTTCATGTTATTTCGTTCATGCTTTGAATATTCACGTAATAAAAAGCAACTTTTTGTATACCATGATTTTTCTTTAATAAACCATCAAGTCATCTAATTTCTTTTTCTTTTTCTTGGTTTATGCTTTTGGCCTCTCTAAGTTTAAATCCTGATTCTGTTTCTGTCTACCATGATTTTTCTTTAATAAACCTTCGAGGCCACTGATTGGGCCATTTTCTTTTTTTATATATTTACTTCTACATGTGTATATCCGTTTATGTTTTGGAAGCCAAATGGTTGTATTCATTATCTGCTAAACCTCAATACTATCAGATAAGAGTTGAGCCTGTAAAACAGACTAGCCAAATACAATAAGGAGAATAAATGGATTTTGCATATCTTGCTAGTACTTGCTGGTTGCCACCCCGACGTGTTATGTAACAGTTTAAAGTGTTGAAATCTTTGCAGCAACAGTACTCAAGCTATTGTATTGATGAACCAAATTCCCATACCACGAAAAATCCTCCTGACTTGACTGAAGTGCAGGGTAATAAATTTGTTTTGAATTTTAATAAGAATTTATTCAATGAAAAAGGGAATTACAAGTTTACAACAAAACAAATCTACACGATATATAACAAGCATAAAAGCTGTGCAAAGCTCACACCGTGCATGGTACCCTTTTTAACTATGCATAACCAACAAGATTCCAAAAAAGAAAAAGTGTAACCAACATAAACAGAGCATGGAAACTCTACGTGTGATGCGAGATTTTACTCTATGCATGAACTAAAAATTATGTACATGTACGGTATATTTGTCATTATCAGATCGAGGCTAAGGCAAAGTCGGTCATATTCAGAGTTGGAGGTTGAACTTGAACAACAACGTCACCACCAGTACTGGTAACGCTGCTGCTGACAACTGTTTGGCCGCCGTTGCTGAAATAATTACTGATCCAATACTTGTATAGTGCAGCGATGAGAAACAGGAGGCTAATTATTGCTGCAGCGATTTTGACGCCCAAAAGAAACTGTATTTCTTCCCTGTTAAAAAATGAAAAATATTAGAGATTTTTATCATTCAGAAAAAGTCGAACAACTACTTTAGTAGAGATATTAATGTTAGTACATGGTCACGGGCGGAGGGTTTGCGATTGTGACAGTGAAAGTCGTCGAAGGAGGCTGAACTGGAAGGTTTGAAAATGGTTTTGGCACGAAACCTGTCATTGATAATTTCTTATGAAGAGGAGGAAAATATATTCGATCGAACACGAACTTGTAGAAGTTTTTTATTTTATTTTATAACGACCTTGAAGAAGTTTGGACATGAGAGGGATAAATATATATATATATATATATATATATATATATATTAAGTTTAGCCACAGATTTTTTTATAACTTTATCACAACTTTGCTTCGTAGCGACTCGTGAGTGATGGAATCATGAACTTACATAAATCCATTATTTTATTTGAGAAATAATATGTTCACAATATTTTCACAATATTTTTACAATAAATCTTAAGTAATAGGTTATTACTGGTTGTTATTGTTAAGGTAAAAAAAAAATTATGTTAGGTTTAAATTTGAACTAATAACAACTAACTACCTATGATTTGTTGTGAAAAAATTTATAATACTAAACTTGCTCACATTTATAATATGTCGGTTTTTATTTATCCGTCGGTATATATTAATATATATAACACTTTCCTGGAAAGTGGAAAGGATTCCTGTCTGTTAATTTGGACTA
The DNA here is from genome assembly GCF_001633185.2 of Quercus lobata. Lineage (NCBI taxonomy): Eukaryota > Viridiplantae > Streptophyta > Magnoliopsida > Fagales > Fagaceae > Quercus > Quercus lobata. Next base: position 7,014,874 of record NC_044909.1, on the reverse strand, counting down.
TAATCCAAAAAAAAAAAGGGGTATTTTTTCCAAAAGTAGGTGGATGTCAATCTTTTTCCAAAAGGATTGTTGAAAACAGGTACGGTGGCTTGATACATTTGGGAAATAGGGAGTTAACGCGAACGCTGACGCGAGTGAAAACCCGAAGAAAACTGAAAACACGTACAGTGGCTTGATACATATGGCTTTAAAAAAAAATTTAATATTGTTTAAATTCTATTATATTGTTTTGAATGTAAAATTATGATTGCAGGTTCCTCGTAACAAGACTTGTGCAGGTCCGGCTGAGGCATATTTTTAGAGAGGCAAATCAATGTGCCAACTTTTCGGCTAAAATGGGTTGTTTTATGATGGAAAATTTTGTTGTGTTTGATTTTCCCCCTGCTGATATATATATTTTGATTGACTTTGATAAAAATGGGTTGTACTATTATAGAAATGTTGCCAGTACTCTTTCCTTTGTGGGCAGTTTGTAATGTTTGTTGCTGACTGTTAATATAATATCTATCCTGTTAACCAAAAAAAAAATGTAAAATTATTACTAATTAACCTGAACTATATAAGATTCTTTTTAGAAAGTTTACAAACACAAAAAATTTGGTAAAACTTTTCATACCTGTTGATATAGTAAATTGATAGTGGTAAGTAAAAGAGTGATGTACATCCACCTATTGTGAAAAATGTTGTAATTTTTTTTGTGTATTGCTCTCTTTTTTACTTTTAAAAAGTGCTACATTCACAATATTTTTCACAACAAATTCTAATTTGAATTCACTACTGAAATTATTTTTTTGCCATCAATAATAGCATGTGACAACTTGCTACTTAAGATTTATTGTAAAAAAATGTTATAGACGTAGTATTTATCTCTTTTTTTTCTTGCTTTTCATTTGATAAAAAATATTATTTTATTAATGGCTAATATTTGTGCTCAATTAATTAAAGAAATGACCCTATTGATTATAATTTGGAGGCCTTTTTCTACTTGGGCCTTAGGCGACCGCATTAATTGTTTATAATGTAGAGCCTAGATGAAAAACCATAGAGCATACCGCCGAGCGCATATACCTGTACCTGTTATCATCTCATTTTTTGATGATTCTTTTTTTTCTTTTTCTTTTTTTTTGTGGGTAATTCATATGTATACAAAATGGGCAAATTGTGACAAAAATTGTATAAATTGTTATGGTATTAGCATTATTCATATGTGAATTCTCGTTATGTTTTGAGTCCACATGTGCAAAGACGTACGAATGCACCCTTCGTCTTGGTATTCTTGTGGTAGACTGTAGACTAGTATCACATGGAACATTTTTTTTTTTTTTTTTGAAAACAAATCCAACTTTTATTGATCCTCATGAACTGTCAAAATAGCTTCCAAAGCAACCGAAGGGGAGTCCTCCATCCATACAATTTCATCATCAATATTTTTTGCAAACTGGGCTAGAGAATGCAAGACAGAGTTGGTTGTACGGTGCACACAGCCCATTGTAAGAGTGGTTATCCCTGCTGCCATACATTTGACATCCTCATACAGGTGTCTCAACCGAGAAAACTTAGTTCCTGAGCTGAGTATAGCCTTTATGACCACAGAGTTGTCTCCCTCCACCATTATATCCGTGAACCCCGTGTCCACTGCAAACTCTAGTGCTTTTCTACATTGGAGGAGTTCGGCCTCCTCTGTATCTGCAACTGATGGTCCTATAACTGAAAAAGACGCCATAACTTCACCCTTCTCATTCCGAATTATAGCCCCGAATCCCAACGCATGAATTTCCTAAAAAATGGCTGCATCAAAATTGAGTTTAAATTAATGTTCAGGTGGCAGTACCCATCTCGAGCTCCTCACCATCATATTCGATACGGTGAGGTGGTCTTGTGAAGCTCTATACTCCTCCAGAAAAACAGAGGCCCGTTGCACTAGTTGAGCAGGGTCTTGTATTGCCCCTCCTGTTCTAACCTTGTTTCGTTGTGTCCACAACATCCAAGCTTGCACCAGAAACATTTCAACTTCCTCCAAGGGCAATCTATGTATCAACACCTCCAGTAGTTGCAAAAATCCATCTTGGCCTCCTCCACACTTTTGTATTCTCTTCGTACTCCCTGCCCATACATCCACGCCACAGTGCATTCCCATAAAACATGTAGAACCGATTCCATTTCTCTCTGACACAGCTCACAGGTGCTATCATCAATCACTCGTCTCCAGACAAGATTTTCACGGGTTGGGAGAATATTATGACAAGCCCTCCACCTGAAAATTTTTATCTTATTCAGAATTTTGAGTTTCCACAGCTTGCTCCACACTGGGTTGACATCCACTTCTTTAGAACACTCCCCTTGAGAGTCCGCTTCCTTCCCCAGCTGCTTTGCTAAATGATATCCAGATTTAACAGTGTACTTCCCCTCCCTGTTATGTAACCAAAACAACTTATCACTACTCAGCCTCCTACTCAGTGGTATTTGAAGAATGACATCTGCATCTTCTGGATGGAATTTCATTTCCACCAATTATCTGTCCCAGGTCCAAGTTGTCCAATCAATCAGCTCCACCACCCTCCACTCCCACTCATTATCTTGTGGTGGGTGAATCACCATGTCGGTCGAGTGATTAGGAATCCATTTATCCCGAGTAACCGGAATGGCTGACCCATCTCCCACTCTCCAGCAGCTTCCTCTTCTTAAAATTTCCTAAGCAGCCATTATGCCCCTCCAGACATAGGAGTTGTTTGGAGTCTCGCCCACCTCCAAGAAATTGCACCTAGGAAAATATTTTGCTTTAAAGCACCCATACAATAATAAGTTTGTTTCCTGCATTAACCTCCATCCCTGTTTGGCTAACATTGTGAGATTAAAACTCCGGATATCTCTAAAGCCCATCCCTCCCTCCTTTTTCGGTTTGGACAACAAATCCCAATTTCGCCAATGAATTTTCCTTTCATTGCCCACTTGTCCCCACCAAAATCTTGCACACATGGCATTTAGCTCATTACACAACTTCACCGGTAACTGAAACACCCCCATTGTGTAGGTAGGCACGGATTGTGCAACTGCTTTAATGAGCACTTTCTTCCCCACTCTAGATAATAACTTACCCTTCCAGCCTTATAATTTTTTCCAAACTCTATCCTTGAGAAAGGAGAAAGTTTGGTACTTTGAGCGACCAATCAAGGTAGGTAGACCCAAGTACGACTCTAATTTGTCAACCTCCTTAACCCCCAATGTGCCTTTAATCCAATCCCTTTGCCTTGCCACCGTATTGCTACTAAAAAACACCGATGATTTTTCAAGGTTTAAGCATTGTCCAGATGCCAATGTATACAGCTGCAAAATCTCCATAATTACTTTAACCTCTTCTCTAGTAGCACGGCAAAAGAGCAAGGAATCATCCGCAAAGAGGAGGTGGGAGATGCTAGGAGCTCTACGGCATATCTTTACACCATGTAGCTTATCTTCCAATTCAGCTTTTTTCAATAATGAGTTAAATCCTTCTACACATAGAAGAAACAAATAAGGGGACAATAGGTCTCCTTGGCGGAGCCCCCTAGAGGGTTTGATGTTACCATATGATTTACCATTAATACAAACAAAGAAAGAAGGCGTGGAGATACAACTTATTACCTAGTCAATCCAAAACTTGGAGAAACCCAATTTTGTCATAATGCCTTTTAGGAAGGCCCACTCCACCCGGTCGTAGGCTTTACTAACATCCAGCTTCAAAGCAAATGAGCCATTTTTTCCTTTTTTACGAGAGTGCATGGCATGTAGCTGTTCATAGACAACTAAAATATTATCTGTAATAAGTCGGTCGGGTACAAAGGCACTTTGAGTGGGGGAGATCAACTGGGAGAGAACTTGTTTCAATTTGTTTGCCAAAACTTTTGAGATTGTTTTGTAAATTACGTTACACAAGCTTATAGGTCTAAAATCTGAAATTTTTTCTGGGGATTTAGTTTTTGGAATGAGAACAATTTGAGTAACATTAACCTCAGGTAACATAATCCCATGATTTAGAAAATCTAACATTGCATTAATCACATCATCACCAACCACATGCCAGAATTTTTGATAAAAGAGAGCATTCATACCATTTGGTTTAGAAGCCTTTGTTGGTCCCATTTGGAACACCGCTGCTTTTATTTTCTCCACACTAAAATCACTGGACAAGATATCCTACATTTTAGGAGTAATCCTGTGATGAATGGCCTCAAGACATTCCTCCATCCGGTCACAATCACCTGCTTTGAACATGTTCTCAAAATAATTAATCGTCACTTCTGCAACCCAATCATTCTCCGTCACCCAGTTGTTTGCCTGGTCTTTAATCCCCTCAATAAAATTCCTCCTTTTTCTCTGTGATGCTTTTGAATGTAAAAACTTCGTGTTTTTGTCTTCATGCTTCAACCAAGAAATTCTTGAACATTGCGCCCAATAGATTTCTTGTTTTAGCAAGAGATCATCCAACTCTTTGCTAGCTGCCAAAAGAACAATTTTGCTGTCTTCAGTTGACTCTCCCTTACCAAGTGCCTCCACCTTAGCTTGGAGTCTTTTAATTTTTTCCACGTTTGGGTGAGTTCTAGTTGAACCCCATGCATGCAAATCTACACCACAAATTGCTATTCTCTCCTTTATTCTTGTCAAACCCGAATTTGCCCTTGCTTCTTTATTCCATGCATCGTGAATCACTTGCTCACAATCCTCCCATAAAAACCACACCTCCTCGAATTTGAAACATCTTGAAAATCTTGGACAGATTTTTTTGGCTTTCTTTATATGTAGAATTATTAGTGCATGGTCTGATGCATGAGTGAATAGGTGTGTCAGAGAGCTTGCTAGAAACTTTGCTCTCCAACTCTCCATAGCCATAGCACGGTCAAGATGCTACCCAGTGTTGGCAATGCCCAACCTTTTGTTGTTCCACGTGTAGGGATACCCGTGAAACCCCAAGTCATGTAATTGGCAGCGCTCCAATGCCTCCCTAAACTCCTCCATTTGCTTGTATGGTGGTGGCCTCCTGCTTAGTTTCTCTGAGGAGTGCAAGATTGCATTGAAATCGCCTATGCACATCCAAGGACCATCTACAAAAGACAACAAGTGAGTTAGCAAAGCCCAAGATTTAAACTTCTGAGTCGATTTCGGCCACCCATAGAAGCAGGTCAGATACCAAACAAACCCATCTTCCTCTATCACCTTCGCTAATACATGGTTTGCCGTGAAATTAATTATATCAAGTACCACCTCCTCTATCCATAGTAGTGCTAAGCCTCCCCCCGAATCAGGTTTCTTGACTATGAACTGATTCTTAAAGGGCAAATTCTTACAATGTTTCTTGAAGCCATCCTTATCCAATCTTGTTTCCATCAAAAAGCAAACTGTGGGAGCTTGATTCTTCACAATTTTGCGAAGACTACGAACTATCCAAGGGTTCCTAAGCCCTTGGCAATTCCAACTTAATATCCTCATTGTGATCGGCAAGGGTGATCCATCACCCCCACCGCTGTGTTCATAGAGTAGTCACCACGTGTCTTGTTGCGCTTCAATGCTTGTACCATAAATTCACTGTGAACCTCCTCATCCATAGTCTAAGCTACTCCTCTCTTCCCCAAAATTGAGCTCGCCACCCCTTCCTCTTCTTTCCCAGACCCACACTCCATACATGGCACTCTAGTCCACTTAGGCCTGGCTTTGTCCAGCTTGGTGCAGCCATTAGTGACCCCATTATGATTTGCATTAACTCCACCTAGGGCATTCACCTCCTTTACGTTGGACTCACCCTCATTGACTTCTAGATTTTCTATAACCGTACCACCTATCTCATCATTACTATCATTTATTCCCATAAAATCCGAATCAGCTCCTCCATTCACACTATTCCCTTTTGCATGCGTTACGTATATGCTAGGGTTTGCTTTTACTGCTGTGTCCGCCGCCACCTGTTGACCATCCGCCCTACCCTCACTGTCGGACTCCATTCCTCCCTCTGAATCAGTCGGTGTAAACTGGGCCAATTCCTGTTTTGGAGGTGACCATGAACAAAGGTTAGTTGCATGCAACCAATCTCTGCAATGACAATGAACCTCTCCTTCCTTTTTGGACGCTGCATAGTGGCTTGCACAATGCTTGAGATCGTGCCCCAATAATCCACAATAATGGCAAAATATCGGCAAACATTCATACTTATAATTTACCCAACACTGCTCTTTGTCCAATCCCGTAACAAAGCCACCTCTCCAAATCGGCTTAGAGATAGGAAGTGCTACCCTCACCCTCATGAAAAGGTTCTATACTTTTTTTTTAGATCTGTTTTCCATCGCTTCCACTGTACCCAATCTACTTCCAATCTCTTTGGCCACCTTCGGAGATATCATATCAAAGGGAGCCCCCCAAATCTGGACCCATAGTGACGCTGTATCAAACTTCACATTCGCTACCGTCATACCCTTTTGCCAATGCCGGAGCATCAGTGCTTGATTGTCAAAAGACCACGAACCTCCTCAAAGAATTCTTTCCATGTTGAATTCCATCTTGAACTTGAACTGAAATAGATTGGCACCCACCTCAACGATCTGTACTCCCTCTTCCAGCCCCCATGCTTTCTTCAGAGTGTACTGAGCCGCTTTTTTATTGAACGGTTTGCAAGTTAGAAATTTCCCCACCAAGCTTTGAGTGCAACTCTCAATTTCTTCTTTTCATCCTTCGTCAAAAATTGCTATTACCTCTTCTTCTTCCGTGGTTAGTTTCATATTACTCATACTGTGAATCACCTAGTCCCATTGAATAAAAAGCAAAGGCAAACCCTCATAATACACTAAAGGAGAGAATACTCATTAGACGAGAGAGATAGCTCCTACGTAGAGGAGAGAGAATTAAAGTCTTTTTTCACATGGAAATTTTAGAGCACATCTCCATCACCATTCACCATCTTTTTTACTTTTTTATTCAATCGAATTAAATATATTTTGAGACACCCTTAGCAAAGCCGGATTTGTATTCACTTTGAATTATGGTACTTAAAGCCATGAGCAAAAGTGAATTTAAGGCTATGTGTATTTCGTTATAAAATATTTTAGAATAATAATTTCAGCATTTTTCAATGTTTTTTTATTGTGAAATTTTGGTCAAATCTGAAAATATTTTTAGATGATTGAAAAATTTGTGTGTGAAAATTGTAAAATATTTTATTAAAAAATTTTCAATAATATATATTTTTAAATAGAAACCACGTTATTTCTCTCATTTCGCACACACATACCCCCTTCTCTTCTCTCTTTTGGCTCATAGAAACACATATAGACCTAGTCATTGGCACTGTGGTGAGTAGCAATCACTGATACTGAGAGGCAGCACAAAGGCTTGTAGGTTTGCAATCAACACAAAGGTTGTGCAAAATGGCAACGTTTCACAGCTAGGTTGTGCTTTAAATTAAGGGGAGTGTTAAAACTATGTGGTTAAATCAATGATTAAATTTACCATTTTTTAATAACTTAAGCTTTTTAAAGAATCGATATATTTAAACAGAGAGCCTACTAAGATAAAGGTCTTCATATGGAGAGCATTTCACAATATACTATTACATTACTACCCACAAAACAAACCTATTTGCAAAAGCATATCATCCTACCTTTCTCTTGTGACCTTTGTAAGTAAGAAGTAGAGATCGTTTCCCATGCTCATTTGATCACTACAAAAAACGAGGGCTATAGGGGTGTTTCTAAAATGCGGCTATAGACCCTAAAAACGCGGCTAAAAAAAGCCCCTATAGCTAGCGGTTTTTGGTATCGATACTCGTGAGGTCAATGCATTGGAGTGACACATGAACGATTGAAGGATGGTGCTACAAAGGAAATATATAAAAATAGGCCACCTGATACTGTATTATGGAGATGCTAGCTAGAAGCTTTTGCTATGTTATTTTTCAAAAATTCTATATGACCATATAAAAAAACTATGACTTTTGTCACAACTGTCCACATGATAGTTTATGAGTAATCGATTTGTATGAAAATGACAGACAACTAGTTATAATCAATCATGTAAGATAGTTTGGACAAAAGTTGTAACTTTTGTCCATACTACCTTACAATTGTGATTTTTATGTAATATTAGAATTATTCCTATTTTTCATGGTGTCCATGTCATTGCAATATAACATCACGGGGACTTGGCTTTAAGGTGAATTGTAACGAGGATGCAGTCTTTCCTTTCTTGGGTGGAGGATACTCTAACTTGGATCCACCGTGCAATTACCCTCAATATGAAATATATAGGATGGTTAGAAAAGTTAAAAAGGTTTTCCTATTATTAAAATTATAAAAAAACTAGTCGCTAACCTGTGCGATGCACGGGAAAGCTATTGATAACTTCCCTAATATAAAATAAAATAAAAAAAAAAAAAAAATCCATATCATGGTGTAATTTATATACCAAACCAATAAAATCTATCACTTGCACAGTAATAAAATCTATCACATGCACTGAGAAATCGTGATAACCAAGAGCTTGAAATCATATTTAAAATATATACAATTGATATAAGTACTATCCAATACAATTAATTACACAAATATAGTTTTCATACTCATTCAATCAAATATCTTTCATAAATTATATTAATCATTCTTGATGTCCAAGATGTATCTAAATTCTAACAATGCCGATAAACAAAGATGCTAGACCTTAATGGAATTGAAAAGGCAACATAATGCCAATTTACACCATTGCTAAAATCATCACTTTCCACTATTGCGAGAGAGAGAGAGGTGGCTGTTGTGTTGTATCTCTTAAGAAGAATCTACCCTTTACATTTTTTTTTTGATGTAATTGACCCATAACAAAATAGATGTACCATGTTCAGAGCATGTACATTTGGGAGATTAAAAGTAAAGGAAAATGAACCCATCTAAAGTTTTTTGCTCTTCCTCTTGATGTTGACTTTTCCAGCATCATCCAGAATTAAATTTATATACTCCTCAAAACCCTGTAAGGCATAAAAATTAACTTTTGAACAAATTTACATGTATTCACTTAAAATTGTGAAAGATGCTAAAAATTAGGTTGATATCAGCCTTTTAACCAAAATTCAACATTTTAATGATGCACATCAATTAGCAATTTTGCCATTGTTAGTTGCAACATATTTCTTTTTATTTGTGACAAATATGGTGCAATTTTTTTGGCCATCAAATTTTAATCAAAAGCCATGATTAAAAATACTCATCATAAATGTGATTAAAAAACTCAAGTAGTAAATTACAACCCTTTGCATAGTTTTTCTTTTTTCTTTAAAAAAAAAAAAAAAGACTATCCTTAACATTTTATCTTCAAAACATTAAAACAGGGAATGCTGCAAAAATTTGGAATGATTTACCTATATATAGCTTAGCCATACTTACTACTCCATATAATTCAAATCAAGACATTTGATTTTCCCCCCTCATCACTCAAACAGATTATCAACTAAAATTTTAAGAATAGCATTACATGCAAAACCCAGAAAAGCCCAACATTGAAAAGGACAAAACAAATGATTAAAAGTCTCTAAAAAACATTACCACTATCATGCAATATCCAATATAGCCACTTTTAATAAGCACTATGAGAAGCAAATATACAACAAAATACCTAATCTACAAAAATCTATAAAACTAAATCAAATAGCTGTTACTTATCTAACTCTCTCACGAGAACCTCTATTTTTAATAAGATCATCAAGTGACATATCCAATTTAGTAGCCATAAAATTAGTAGCCAAAGAAATAGTCTTTGAGAGAAAATTGTTTTGTTTTCTTTAGGATAATCTCTTATGGGGTTTCTACAATTTTGATTAGCTTTATTGTTTTAGACTTGAATTTTCCTTCAATTCTTTATTTCTTATTGTTACCTGGCATTGGATGGATTACTCATTTATTGTTTAAAAGCAGCTTTTGATTTCAACTTCATATTTCTTACATAAACAGAAGTTACAGGACGGTCCCATGGAAGTTATTGATTGAAGTGTAATGTTTGTGTGTGTATACTGCCAATACACAAAGAAAATGAAGGCAACAACACAAATCACTTCACTACCATTTCATTAATATTGAGGTTTCAAGGAAATCATCACAGTAACAAATCAGCGTGAACTGGACAGACCAATTTCATTACTAATTCATGTGCCTGTTAAAGTCTATTTATTAACCATGGTGGATCATACATCCCATTCACCTCAAGATTTTTAATGAGATTCCACCCATCTACGGTAGGTTATTCTAGGAGTCTTCCAATATATATTAAAAAGAAAATTTTATTTATGATCACAATTAAGCTCTTTATGATACATGATGCACAAATTATTCTAGATAGTGACAATAATAAGTTCTTAATTTATTTTGTTCACAATAATAATAATAATAATAATAAAAACATGTGTAATATGTTTACCTTGATGAAAAGATTGTATCTCTGACCCCAACTTGGATATTCCTAATGCAGCCTAGTATTAGGAATTCAGCAATTCCCAAGGTCTCAGCCCTCTGTAAGCCAGGAAAACATGATGTGAAATTAGCTGTAATGCAGATATGGTCATATACACCTTAACCTCAGCACTATATAAAATTGTAACAAAAGAAACAAATAAATGATTTAAAAAAATAAAAAATAAAATAAACAGAACAAAGCAATACAAAGTTAGGACTAATATAACCAAAGAGAAGACTATGAAATTTTGCATCAATGATGAGAAAGTTAAATATTTCAATTACATCAATAAGATAAGGAAAATCAAGAGAGCCCCATTCAAACTATATATATGCTAGTGTTAGTACAGCCTCACATGTGGAGCCTTTTCACACATAATTATAAATGTTCATTCAAGAAATCTTCAATTGTTTTGCAAAAGATTTACATATTGACTTTTTTAAATTATTTAATTTTTATGTAAGTATGTTACCATGTGATTCTATCAACAGGTCTTCATGGCAATATAAAATCTATGAATATTAATCTGTTGACAAACTATGGAAAGTATATTAATCTGTTGAAACCATTATCAAAATTAAGAGGGTTTTATGAACTTGATCTCATGGCTTCCATCAAATTTAAGAGGGAATCCTCTTTTTAAGTAAAATAATAAAACTTTCTAAAAGCTTTGATTCCTTTGAAGTTATTAAGGGTAAAAAACTCTAATCTTAATGCACAAACAGACTGAAATAAATCATTAAAAAAATCAAATCTACTTCTCAAACGAAATCATATCAAAATCCCTTCCAAGACTCCAAACCCACATATCTGTCATGCTCAGAATTGGGGGACCATAGGCACTTAAAACACCAACTTTTATTGATCATCCACACATCTAAACTTACATAAATTGAATAATTTCCCACAGCCCCGTCAAATTTCTCTACTACTCTTCTAGTCCACAGCAATAGCAGCCCAACAGAGGCCTCTAAAGCTCCAAAGTGACATCAGTCCATAGACTAATAATCAATATGGTAAATCATTGTTACAATAGTGCAGCAAAAAAAAAAAACATTTGTACAATACTACAACCAAAACATTCCCATAAAACCACAATACACAGTTTAGTTGCAAACAAAATGTAATAAACCATTTAAAAACAAAAACCCAATAATTTTGAAAACCAAAACAACAATAAAAGCATATTAAGATCCATTTAACAAACAAAAAAGCAATTGAAAGATCTAAACTTATATATATTATAACTAAAAATCAAAATTTTTGCATATAAAATCAGAATTTTTGTTTTTTTGATAGAGTAGGGTTTTGATCACATACCGTTACCGGGAAGAGATTGTTTTAGATGAGAGTGGAGATAAAGGAGAAGGATTTGCGTCTAGGGTTTTCAATTTTGGGTTTTCCTACGTATTCTACTAAAAATCAAAATTTTTGTATATAAAATCAGAATTTTTTTTTTTGTTGATAGAGTAGAGTTTTGATCGCATACCGTTGCCGGGAAGAGATTGTCTAAGATGGGACTGGAGACAAAGGAGAAGGATTTGCATCTAGGGTTTTCAGTTTTGGGGTTTCCTACGTATTCTTTTGCAGACTCCAATCGTGTTTCTAGGTTAAGTTTGCATTTGTGTCTATCATTTTCTTTTTTTTAAGATAAGTATCAGTTTTTTTTATTTTTTATAATTTTATAGATAGGTATCCGGTTTTGATTTTGAGTAAAAAAGAGTTTTGATTTTTTTAAATTATTTTTTAAATATTGTGTTGACGTGAAAAATTGTGGGAGTTTCAAAAGTTTTGGTTTTATATATATATATAGATAATAATAAATAAATAAATAACTATTGCACAATTCCTTAATTTGAAGATAAATGTAAAAAATAAACTATGTCTAAAGCATAATATGGTGCATTATCAATTTTCTTCAAAAGAAAAAACTCGGATTTAGATCTCATGCAATAGCGTGCAATAACTCCTAAATCACTCACAAAAAGTTACAAGTTTTTCATCTTTTACCTCTTTTAACTTTTAACTATTTTTACTTTTTAAACCTTTTTGATCTAATGATAATATTAAAAATAACCTTCTTAACTTTTTTTTATGACAACCATTAAAAAGGAATCACATGGTGCAATAACCGGTCTCAATCCAAAAAACTCATAAATGAGCTGACATGGCAGTGCTGACTTATATATAATTTATAAATTAAAAAAAAAAAAAATCTTTAAGCAGGGCCCAAGACCAAGACTGAATAACTTGAACCCAAACGGTTAAAGCCCAAAATCCCAAATGCTTTAATAACTCGACAACACGCAAAATGGAAGGTCCCGAATAGCACACGCCACCAACCAACTTGTTTGGAGTCTGGACAAAACATTTCAAACCAACCCCCACAGGCCACAGTCTTACTTAACCTCTCTCTCTCTATCTCTCTCTCTCAATATATATATATATATATATATATATTGAGAGAGAGAGTATCTGCTAGCATCAGTCAAACTCAAAACAAAAGCAAAATAATGGACTCTACCAACGTTCTGGTTAGAAACTCCTTTTCCCTCTCCACTTCCTTTTCTTTCTCTTTACTTTTCCTGTTTGGTTGCTCAGAAAAACACTTAAAACTAAATAAATTTTATACTGCTTCACAATCTATAGTCACTCCATTCCCAACTTGTCACTACTCTGCAAAAATTTTCAACGGTTTTTTTTTTTTTTAATTATTGATATGTAATTTTTGTTACTGTTATCTTGCGGAGCGTTTTTGTTTTTGTTTTTGTTTTTTGTTTTTTTTTTTCCTTTTCCTGTTTGGTTGCTAAGAAAATGAAAATAACGGAGCATTTACTTTAGAGCGTTCCTATAGGAATTTACTTTTAGCTTTGTTGGAGATTCTATGTTTGTTTTTCTCAGTAACCAAACAGGCATCTAAAATATTAATGCATGTTGATTGCGATTAGTTTAACTGGCTGGATTACTCTGTTTTCCTTTGTTTTCTCAGCAATCAAACAGATATTTAAATTTTTTTTTTTGCGGATCAAATAAATTTATTGTAACTATAGGCATGAATTACTTTTAGCTTTGTTGGAGATTCTATGTTTTTCTCAGTAACCAAACAGACATCTAAAATTTAATGCATGTTGATTGCGATTAGTTTAACTGGCTGGATTGCTTTGTTTTCCTTTTTTTTTTTCTCAGCAATCAAACAGATATTTAATTTTTTTTTTTTTTGCGGATCAAATAAATTTTTATTGTAACTATAGGCATAATTGTGTGAATTTTTGGTCACTTTATTTTTGATGGTTTTGTTTGATTGAATTTTCAGCTTGCTTCTTCTTCTGCTGGCTTAGAAATGGGAATTAGAGAAATAAGGAAGAATCAAACCCTACTTTGTGCTCCTATAATGGCAGAAACAGTCGATAAGATGGTGATTAATATGGATAAGGCCAAACAAAGTGATGCCGACCTTGTGGAGATCCGATTGGACAGTTTGAAGAGCTTCAATCCTTATGAAGATCTCAAAACCCTGATCAAAGAGTGTCCATTGCCTACTCTATTCACTTACAGGTTCACAACGGGAATTCTTTTATGATTAAACTGTTTCTGCATTATGTTTGTGTGTGACAATGTGTTTTCAAGATTTATATAATATTGTCTTGATCTTTATGGATTGGAAACATGCTAATTTTGTTTTAGAAGATTGGTATCGTTTGTTGGAATGGATGACCATAATCAAGAGATATTATAATTTGATCTTGTTATGTAACCTTTTAAGAGTCTCGAGTGTAGACCTATCTGATTTTATGTATTTTTCTAGACCAAAATGGGAAGGTGGTCAGTATGATGGTGATGAAAAGAAGCGATTGGATGCCCTTCGATTAGCCATGGAGTTTGGAGCTGATTACATTGATGTTGAGCTTCAGGTTACTTCCTAATTAATATGTGAATTAAAACAAATTCAAATGATGGTTTGTTTGAGTTAACAAAGAGTTAGAATATGTGATTATAAGTAGTACATTGTTTTCCATTGTTAAAATAAAATTAATGATTTTGTGTTGGGTATGAAAAATTTAAGTGGTTAGAGGCTTGAGATGGTTTAAATACTACCCAAATATGAAGTTTCATGAAAATTTCTGCAAAATTTGTGTTACTGTAGAGCCATTAAGCTTGCCACTTTTAAAATAATCTGTGCACTATGCGTTGCTTTCTGATGACAATTTGTATTATTACCTTCATTACAGCCTTTATTGAAACCTTGATTGCACTTTCTTGATATTTGACTGTTCTAACATATTGGCCTGTTTCTTAAGTTTATTTTCCCCAACAAAATTATAGGAAGTTTTCTTTGGATAACATTGTATCAATCTAGACAGCATCCATCACTTCATGGATTTTTCAGTGCTCTACTTTTTTTTAGGTCTTATAGGATTCACAAATACTGGAAGAGGGTGACATGTCAACTTTTTTCATCTTGCTTTTGAGACCTACTAGTACTCTTTTTGTGGGAAAAAAGTTTGAATGATAAAACTGACAGTACCAGATATTATTTTAAGATGTCAAATATATGTATTGAATTATTGGTAAACTTGTGAGAATATGTTCCAATGCCACTCAAGTGCAAAGAGATTATCTTTACAAAGGGCTGTTTATAAGATTTCAAAATAATAGTTCTTCCTGTCCTACTTTCGTTTTAAATTACTACTAGGATTATAAATGTTAAATTATCTTCACTTGCATTATTGCTCTTTGAAGGTTGCTCGTGAGTTTAATGAATCCATTTTTGGAAAAAAGCCTGAAAAGTTCAAAGTCATCGTATCATCTCACAATTATCATGATACTCCATCTGTGGAGGATCTTAGCAACCTTGTGGCAAGAATACAAGAAGCTGGTGCTGATATTGTGAAGATTGCAACAACTGCCTTGGAGATCTCTGATGTGGCACACATTTTCCAAATAACTGTGCATTCTCAAGTAAGCAGTGTATGTGAAAGCATTGCATTTTAAACTGTAACCTTAGTCCATTATTGTCTCCATTGTTGTTAAAATTTGTATAATGCTTTTGTTGCTATCTTTTTTATGCCACCATATAGAAATCAAGGCTGAATGGTTCATATATAGATTATGTGAATGGTGTGAGGTACATATATTCCATTACTGATTGCTAGCAGCAAATGGCTCATCTTAGATTAGATGATAAGTGTCACTGTTTAATGGTATCAAGGTTTAGGTGTAAGAATTGTGATTATTTTAGTTGTCGTTCTTTTCTTTTCTTGTGATCAGTGAATAACTCCAATGAGTTGGATGAGAAATTACTGAGATGAATATATTGCTCAACTTAAATATGTAATCAGATGAGGAGTAAAAGGAAAGGATATGAAGGTATGCATCATGTATCCTTTCTTGAATGTCTCCACAATGATAAATGTAGCTATGTGACATCTAAAGCATTGAATTTCAGGAAGATACTGTCAATACAAAATCTAATTATCCCTTCTCTTTTTTTCTCTATCTTTATGCTCATTTATTACTAGTTTTGACCGGTAATGGTAGAAACTCTTATGTTTTGTATTCATAGATTCTTCACGTATTTAAAGATTTTTTGATTTATTTAATAATGAAAATTTTAGGTTCCAATTATAGCAATTGTTATGGGTGAGAGGGGTTTCATCTCGCGGATTTTATGCCCAAAATTTGGTGGTTTTCTCTCATTTGGTACCATTGAGTCGGGAGTTGTTTCAGCTCCTGGTCAACCAACAATGAAGGATCTGTTAACTCTATACAACTTCAAAGAGATAGGGCCAGATACAAAAGTGTTTGGCATAATTGGGAAGCCTGTTGGCCACAGCAAATCACCTATTTTATACAATGAGGCATTCAAGTCCGTTGGTTTTAATGGAGTTTATGTGCCTTTCTTGGTGGATGACGTTGCAAAATTTCTCCAGACTTACTCATCCATAGATTTTGCTGGATTCAGGTTCAAACTTCTTTGTTGAGTTCTCTCTAAGTCAAACTACAGTATTTATTATATTTTAAGTATGATGTGTCCTTGGTCTGTTTTCTTCTAGATTTCTCTTCTTCTGGTGGCCAATATTTTGGGGAGGGCTGGGCTGCTTAGTAGAGTGATGGGGATTTGGTAGCTTATTTAATTACTTGATATTGTAGTTGTTGAAGGTTATTCCAATGGTTTCATTTATGACATATATTGGCATATGACAAAATAAATCTGTCTGGAATATTTATAACACTTATTGCATTATACTTGAATCATGAGATAACTTCTTTCCCAAACACAGTTGTACAATTCCTCACAAGGAGGATGCTCTCAAGTGTTGTGATGAGGTTGATCCAGTTGCAAAGGTATTGAAATTTTATTCATGTTGCTGGGCTTTTCTGAAAATTTACCAACCCGAAGTCTCTGGCACCACCGAATTTCATGAGTAGTTGGGGATGCCTTAGCTTTGGTTGTTATTTTTTCATTTTAAGTAATAGTATATGATTTGTTCACAGTCAATAGGAGCTGTGAATTGTGTCATAAGGAGACCAACTGATGGGAAGATGTTTGGTTACAATACTGACTATGTTGGTGCAATTTCTGCTATTGAAGATGGACTACGAGGTATCATTTGTGTTTAATGAGCAAATAAAAAATATAAGCATAAAATCACAGTTACACACAGGTCAATGGGCACTGGGCACTGAGGAATAGCTTCAGTCGCCTGTTAAGCCCAAACCAGTTCCCACAGTCAATGAACAGTGCCATTACTTCGATGCTTGTAATTTTTCTTCTGGTTCAATGTCTCTTTTTTATACAAATAAATAAATGGACTGTTAGACACATAAACCTCTCTCTTCTTTGGTTTAAAGCTAAGGCATTCTTGCACAATATTATTTCCATGTTAGGTTCTCATAACATTAGCGCTACTGCTGATTCACCCTTAGCTGGTAAGCTCTTTGTGGTCATTGGCGCTGGAGGTGCTGGGAAGGCACTTGCATATGGTGCAAAAGAAAAGGGTGCACAAGTTGTGATTGCTAATCGCACTTATGGTAAGCTTCCAGCTTTTGATTGCTTTTTGCAATGTTCAGTTTGGTACACTTCTTTTTATTATTCTTGTTTTCTGATCATATATTTCTGGTAGTGTCATTCTAACATTCTCTGTAATGACTTGTGACTGTCTGTCAGTTATTATTCTCATCCTGTAATATGAACTATGATTTTCAAAAGGATGGTCTTTTACATGTTTTTTTACAATGGTTGGCAACTTGGCATCCATAATATACTATATTATAAAAGTTGTGTACTACAAGCTGTGGTTGTGCCAACGGGATGCCCTCTTCTTTTTCTCCTTTTGCCACATGGACAATCCTTTTGCACATTTATTTTACATACAAAAGATTTGTATCCCGACTAACAAAAGACTCCTCATTGCATTATAATTACATTATCATTATAAAAAAATTTTCAATTTAAATTAATATTTCAATTAAAAATTTAAAATTCTATCCTAATTTTTTGAATTATATTTCAAGGCATGACATTTATTTTAATCATCTACTATAAGTTTTATTTTTATTTAAAAAAAAAAAAAAAAAAATTCTTTCATGATGATAGCTAAGCTTCAGCCAAATAACTTTAGCCGTTTTTTTCTTCATTTTTATTATCTATTGTATTGCTCAAATATGATATTTGTAAATAATTCCTTTACATATGAATTTCAATTAATCTATGCATCACATGGGCATACTACTAGTAGCTATAAAAATTTAACTAAAATATTTTTTCTTCTTGATGAAACAACAAAAATATATGCTATAGGGGAACTAGTAGAAGGAAGGTTACTATTATGATAGAAACTTTTCTTTGTTGTAGAAAAACTAAAAATGTAATGCATAATTTAATCTTTTTGTATTTGAAGAGGAAAAACTTTTTCTATGGTTGTGGAGAAGTAAGATATGCTGCAATGCCAATGAGCTATAGCTCAAATAGCATCTCCTCCCCTTTTATAGCAAGGTGGAGGATGAGGTCATACTACTTATGACTTTCAATTAATCCATGCTTCATACAGTCATGCTAATATTAGCTACAAAACTTTAACTGAAATATTTTTTCTTCTTGATGAAACAACAAAAACTAATGCTAAAGGTGAACTGGTGGAGGGAAAGGTTATGATTGTGATTAGAACTTTTCTTTGTTGCAGAAAAACTGAAAGAGTAATGCATAGATTATCCTTTTTGTATTTAAAAAGGAAGATTTTTTTCTATAATTGTGGAGAAGTATGGTACGCTGCAATGCAAATGAAAATGGCATCTCCTTCTCTTGTACAACAAGGTGAAGGATGAGGTCATGGGTTCAAAGCCCCACATGTGTGATTAGAAAAGAAAAGAAAAAAAATAGAGTAAAATATGCTGTAGTGTGAAATGGTTGTCGGTTCATATTGTGATTTGTTTTCCTTTGATTATATTTTTTGTCCATGTCAAGCTCCATCTAAGCAATCTTCTGAATTAATGCCACCACTATTGATAATTATTCTTTCCTTTTCTCCTTCCCTCTCTGGGCCCCCATTCCTGTTCTTAAATATTATTGTCCCAGTTTTGCTATAAATAAGGATTTTACTAATGTGTGCCCTTAAGGCACACATTAATTTCCATTTTTGGAAAAAAATTTCTCAAGAATTGAAAAAGTAATGACAGCTTTTTCAATTCCTGAGAAAATGTTTCCAAAAATAGAAAGCTTAATGTGTGCCCTTAGGGCACACATTAACCGGACCCAATGTTATTTCTTGCTTCAATGTGTCTTGTCTTGAAAATGTTTGCATTGAATTAATTTTTTCTTCACCATAATAGATTTCCTTCTGCCACATAATCTCAAGTACCATGGATAGGGAAGTTCTAAGGATATGTGTAATGTGTTTAAGAATTTCACTACATACAATACTGATAGGCAGTGTTAAGTATATATCTATTTTAGAATTTCAATACTTACAAGACTGATGAACAGCATTTTGTTGTCTGCTGGTTTCTTGTAATTATTCAGATTAGAAGTTTCCACAACCTTCCAGAAATGCTTTATTGAAGTATGATATGTTTCATCATCAATTTTATGTTCTTTAAAATGTTCTAGTCATCCCATCTAGGACACTGGCATCTCAAATGCATGTACAATGGTCAAGCATGCACACGTGACGTTACTCCATGCATCTGATTGACATAGAATGTTACCACAACTCTTTTTCCCCCAAGCTCAAGTAATATTCCTGATATTCTAATTATTTCACTAATAATATCTGATTGATCTATATATTTCACTTCAAGATCGAGCCAGAGAGCTTGCTAATACTATTGGAGGAGATGCTGTAACTCTTGCTGATCTAGAAAATTTCCATCCAGTGGATGGTATGATTCTTGCGAACACGACATCTATTGGAATGCAACCAAAAGTTGATGAAACACCCATTCCTAAGGTCTGCCTCTCTTGCACGCTGTTTCTTTTGTCTTGGTAACCATATAGATATTGGGAATATTGACAACCTAATCTACTTTTTCATTAAAAGCATGCATTGGTGGTTATTGCAAGTTGCAACATGGTTATTGTTAAGTTGACTGTGATCCTGGACCTTTAACCCTATGAGCTGCATTTGTTTCAGACATGGATCAATTTATATATATATATATATATATACACACATTGTTAAAAAGACGTTATAATTACATATGAGGTTTTGAGATGGAGATTTATTAATAGAAGAGAAGATAAATAACAAATAAGTGCTGTTGTGAAAAGTCAGAGGTAAAATGAATTGATGAAAAAAATTTCATCTGTGATGATTTCTCACGTGCACTAAATATCTATGCAGTGGGCTTTGTTTAAAGGAAAATTGGGTTGGTCAGAGAAGGCACAATAGGATAGAATTTGGTTGTAATACTGCATTCAGTGGTCCAACTCACCTTTGGTCCCTTCTTTCAATATGAGCTTATTTCAGAACTGCAGTGTGAAGAAACCAAAATAATGAAAATTGATGCTACCCACTTTGGGCTTTGTTATGAATATTAACCACCAAAAAAAGAAAAGAAAAAAAGAATGATGAGTGTGTAAATTACTTAATAATGTTAGATGATATTTTTTTTAATTGAAAAAGATCTTAATAACTCAATTCTTAGCAATATTGTTCAATAACATGGACACCACCAACTATAACAATTTAACGGGGAAAAAAAATCCATTACCATGTGGGTAAAATCGTGGTTATAATTCAGGTGGGTTCGCTTTTTTTTTAATCTTCTAGCTCAGAATTTTCAAAAGAAGCCTAGATTACCTACAACTACGAGATCTTCATAAAGTAGTACAAAGGCAAAGCAGCTGTCAGTTTAAGGCCATAATTAGGGTAAGAATACAGGTGAGTCACCAGTGTTGTTGTCCTGAATGCTCTGGCTCAGATCTTAACTAATTTGGTGCTCATTGTTGAATTAAGGTCCTGAGCATTTTTAGTTAAAGTTCATTCTCATATAAGCCAAAGCATCCATAGTTCCCATACTGCTTGGATAATTTTGTTTCCCTGATTGACGAAGGCCTAATTGCTTCCTTCATGCTCTTTATATGCCTCTTCAGAAGGAAAATATATCTTACGTATCAGCTACATGCAACATCTCTCTCACATTGTGTGGGACCCACATAATGTGAGAGAGGTGCTGCATGTAGCTGACACATAAGATACCGCCTTATGTAGTAAGGGTGTGAGGATCTCATTTTCCTAGAGTGAAACCAACTTATCATTATCGACTGTTTGAACTGACCTTAATTCTTGTCAGGCTTTTGGCTTGCCTTAGGTCCTTTCAGTCTTGGGAGGGGTTTTTAGGTATAACAATAATGTTGACATTCAAAGTCACCTGCTAAGTGCTAACAGAAATTCCAGTGGAGAAAGAAAAAAAAAATCTGAATCCTCCACGCTAGTTTACTGACAGCCATTGAGGGTGGAGAAAGTTGTTTAATCAAACTCAAAAATCCTCGTGAATAAACCAAATTTAATAAAGGGAAGCTGTACCATGCTAGCATTTTGTTTCTGAGAAGTTCATTAGCCCTTCAGTGTTTCATTTTTTGCAGAATGGCACCAGGCCATTATGATATCAACTTGCACGTTCAGAGGCAAGAAAATAATTGGATTTCTGTTTTTGCAGCATGCTCTGAGATCCTACTCACTAGTTTTTGATGCGGTTTACACTCCCAAACTTACTAGACTTTTGAGGGAAGCAGAAGAATCTGGAGCCACAATTGTTTCAGGGTTGGAGATGTTCATAGGACAGGCATATGAGCAGTTCGAGAGGTTCACTGGGTTGCCTGGTAATATGATTGTGAATAGCTTAATAACATTCATTCAGACTGTCTTTTTTATTACTCTCTACTTAATTGGCAATTAACTGATATTTGTTTTTTGGCTTCTTGCTTCATTGTCCAATTGCAGCACCCAAACAACTTTTTAGGAAAATTATGGCAAATTCCTAATGAGGTTTGTTTGGCTACACTTTACATGCAGCTGATTCTCATTCCCATGTAGCTGAATTTGAACTTTTTTATTTCCTATTTTCTTGAGAAATTTAATGCCAGTTAGTTTCATCTGCTGTTAATTATTATACCTGATTCCCGAATGATCTTATTCATATTGCCTTGATAAAGTATCAAGGATGTTTATGCAAGACTTTGTGTACCACTCTCTCACTCATTGATTGTTGAACAATATGTATTGCAAAAGTTAATATAGCTACACTGCTGTGTTTGTGCCAATTAGATGACTAAGCTCGCCTTCAAGCATCATAAGATGCGCTTTGACCTCTTTCATTGGGTTGCGCTTCGAAATACAATGGTGTAGCATTGACAAAAGAGCAATCATTCTCATATCTATGCATTGATGCTTTGACCTATTTCATGCTTGCAAAATATCAAGAGGATTAAAGATCAATGATTCTCTTATCTATAAATCTTAAATTTAAAGTATTTTATACTTTAAAATTATACACACAAAATGTAAGATTATGGATCTGATAGTAAAGAACAACCTATTAAATAGAACATGCAATTTTGATACATGTTTAGAATAAATAGAACATGCAATCTCACAAGAGGATTCTTCTCTTTGGATTGGACTTTTATGTGGTTCAAAAATACTCCTAGACTTTACTTTTAACATGGATAAAACTTTGAGATAATACCATAAAAACATATCTCCAACTCCACTTAAAATATCCACAAAATAGGACAATCTCTTACTAATTTATGTCTTCAAAACAAACTTATCTAAAAATTTAAGTTATAAAAAATAAAAACCTTCTCAGTCCACTTTGTATATTTCCTTCCAGACCACATTCCAACTTTTTTTTTTTTTTACTTTATCAAGGCTCACTGGTTTCTTTCATTTAATTTGTCTTTTTTTCTTCTTTTTTTTGGAACTATTTTTATATTTTGGGTTGTGTCATAATCTAAAAATTGATATGAATAAAAAATTATAACACTAAACCAAAAGAAAAAGAAAAGAAACAAAAAAAAAAAAAAAAAGCATCATTGCACATGCATAGTATGTGAGAGGCTACTATATTTATGGTCAAGATTAAGTTACATTTATTGTAACTCTTATTAATGTTGCTCCTTAAATAACTTTGTATTGGATGAGTGTTTTAATAAATCCACTATTATCCCATAAATAAATAAATAAAAATCAAGTATTAGATTATATTATTTTCTTATACACTTCATAATTGTAAAATATCAAGATGGTTATAGATCAATAACTATTTCATTTATAAAATGTTAAAATTTTAATTTTTAAAAAATTTTAAAATTTTACATAGAACATAAAACTGTTATTCCAATAAAATGTTATTGATCTAACAAAGTTATTAAGTAGTATAACTCTTTGACATCATTCAATAACTTTTCATTTGATTAATACTTGGATTGTTTTTTTTCCTATAAACTTCTTATGCATGCCAAATTTGGTGTTATATATATACACACACACTTTTGATCATTTTCTAGATGAGATATTTTTTAATCTCTTATCATTTCTATATTTTGTATGCATGATAAGTACATAGAGATAATATGACTTCAAAAAGTTATAGGGCTCTCACAAAATGGTTGGGCCCCACATGTGGGTCCCACCATGGGGCCCAAGCCATTTGTGAGAGCCTAGAGCAGTGCTCCAGGACTACTTAAGTTTTTTTCGTAGTTATATCATTATATTGTACTGGTGTGGTGACCTTTTTTTGCCTATGTAATTTGTTTACTTTTTTCTCGACTAGACTAGAGTGTTCATGAAAGCTAGTGTACCAAAGTTGTGCAACTAAAGTTGAAAGCTAGAGTACCAAAGTATATCGTTACATGGGATACATCATGGAATTCGAATCTTAAGATTGGATTGTTAATTGGAGAGACAATCTATGTGTACAACAAAATCTCTCAATAACACAAAACTCCGTCAAGTCCTTTTTATAGAGTTTGAAAAAAATAAGCATGTCTATTAAGAAATAAAAAAGGAATTAGATAAAATTTTGATAGATTGAAGTAATAATTAATTTAGCATGAATCGGGTGTCCAATCTGGAACCGAACCCAATGAAACTAACTAACCCGAGCCACCAAATTTAAAAATATCGTGTTGGTTTGACTGATGGCAAGTTGCCAGTGAAAGGAATTGACAAGATTGGTTGGAGTGGTGGTTGTGCTATTAGAGAACTCGATAAATCTAACATGTTTGACAACTTCATCTCCAATTGCAAAACTCTACCATATTCGAGAAGATCTCAATCAATCTTGCTACATTTTCTCTAGATTCAAGAAGATCTTAGGTTTTTTTTTTTTTTTTTTTTTTTGAAAATAATTATAAAAGCCAAACTATTTTGTTAGTTAGCAGTGTTTCCAAACTATTTAAGAAACTAGCAACTCGAGTCTTTGAGACTTAATTTCATTATAGCAAATCGAGTTTAAGAGACTCGATTTCTTTGTGTTGTCAAAGCTGAGATGGACTAAAAGAACCATGTGGAACTCGAGTATTTAAGACTCAATTTCCTGTTCACTTCTTTTTCTCTTTCTCTTTTCTTTTTTTTTTTTTTCCTCCATATGCCATGCCACTCCCTTCTCCCAAGCCCCCAAAAACCCTAGCCAGTTCTTCCTTCTTCATCTAAATCCATTTCTCAAAATCCCAACCCAAATCATGATCTCAATCGGAGCAAAAATCCAAACCCCTCATCTAAATGCATTTCTTAAAATCCCAAACCCAAATCATGATCTCAATCGGAGCAAAAATCCAAACCCAAAAATCACGATTTCGACACCAGAGCGCCATTGGTTTGTCTCTTGATTCGTTTTCTGTTTTTTCTGGGTTCATCTGTCTCGGATGGAATATTTTCTATTGTGGGTTTGTGTTTTCTAGGTCTATTAGTGTTTTCTAGGTTGATGTGCTGGGTTTTTTTTCTTTTCTGGTTGGTCTGCTTGTGTTTTCTGGGTTGCTGTTCTATGTTGTTCTGGGTTTCTGCGTTGGTCTATGTTGAGTTTTCTTTTATGGGTTGCTGCATTTTCTAGTTTTTGGGTTACTGCATTTTCTAGTTGCTGCACATTTTCTAGTTGCTGCATTCTGTGATTTCTTCCTGTGTTGGTTTGTGTTGAGTGTTTTGTGGAGGGAGACTCAACTTCCACGTGGATTTTTTTAATCCACCTCAGCTATGCATCTAATGGAAATCGAGTCTTTAAAACTCAATTTGCTACAATGAAATCGAGTCTAACAGCCTCGAATTGTTAGATACCTAAATAGTTTCAAAACTGTGCTAACTAACAAAATACTTTGGCTTTTATAGTTATTTTCAAAAAAAAAAAAAAAAAAACCAAGATCTCAGCCAATCTAGTGAGATCTCTGTCACTTTTGAGGAGATCTTAGCTAATGTAAGGAGATCTCCACCAATTATGAGAAAATCTCAGCCGATTTGGTGAGATCTCTACCCATTACTGCGTTACTACAACTTCAACTGATCCGATAGTAGGAGATCTAAACCCGTGGCAATCTGATTCGACCAAATTGGAGGTTGATAGCATGTCTCACTATCTAACACTCAACATGAGCAAGCATGAGGCCACATAGAAAAGGAGTTAAATCGCATATTCGGTTTTAAATCTTTAATCTTTATTTCAAAATCGTCTTTATATTTTAAAATCTTTTATTTTAGTTTTTATACTTTTAATTTAACATTATTTCAAGAAGTTCATAACCATATTACATCTTTCCATATCGTAGGCTTTACTTCATTAAAGTAATATATATATTAGAAGAAGGACCTCGAAACTTTATTAAAAAAATTTAGCCAAAATTAGCTTAAAGAACATCATGAAGATGGGAAAGAATATCCTCCATCCACACTGATAAACCTCTAACATGTCTAACATGTTTAGCAGTAGTACAAGGCCGGTTCAACTATAAATGCAACTGATGGAATCGCCTAAGGCCCCCACTTGTGAAAAAAAATTTATATACACACACATAATATATTTATCTATATATTTTAATTACGATTTTTTTAAATTATTTTATTGGTCAATAGAATGTATTAAAAAGACCCCATTGTATCACTATTAAATAATTTATTTTTTAATCTGCACACACGGTTGACAGCAATGACAGGACATCACATTAACACACAAGCACTGCTCAAAGGCTATGGCCACACCATAGCTCACACCTGGTCGGCTGTCCCACACACACTAACCCACGACCCACACTCAATTTTAATGTATACTCATAGCATAGGCACACACCCATTGCACCGTACACTATCTTTTAGATTTTTTACTTTTACTTTATCAATTATTATAAGTGAGTTCTATTTATCTCAATTGGTAAAGTCTCTGATGGTTATATGAGAGATTTGGGGTTCAATCCCCGCCTACACCAAAAACTGATTGGTGTCATAGCCTGATGATAAATTAGGAGCGGACGCTATAGGTTGAAAATCTCTAAAAAAAAAAAAATTATATATTGCGTATAGAAGATATAAAAAAAGCCCCGCTTAAAATTTTCACCTAAGGCCCTTAAAATTGTTGAGCCAGCCTTGCAACAATACTATTTCTTTACAAATATGAGAAAAAACAATACTATTTCTTTACAAATATGAGAAAAAGATACATGATTGAAAGCTACTATAGTAAGTTGAACTGTTTTAAGAAGATAACCAAAAGATGCCAAGGACTCCTCATTTATACATTTAAGGGGCTTTAAGAAGTTTTTTTTTTGAAAAATAATTACAATATGCTGCTAACCCACAGCTCGAACCCTTCCCCCCTAGACCCCTAAGCATTTTGTGCATAGAGAGATGTCAATTCAGCTATAAGGCCTTTGATAGAGACTTTAAGAAGTTGAATTGCTTTATCTACTTATAAATCAGATTCTCAAAATAAAAATTATATATATAAAATAAAGACAATTTTTTTTGCTACAAAAAAAGTCTCATCGTATGTGTGAAGCACATGTGACGGGGCTAGTCACTATTAAGAGCCTTTATTACCACCATGGAATCACCCTCCAAAGTAATAATTTTTTTGGTGAATTCTATTCATTTCGTCAATATTTTCTATTCATCAAAAGACATTCGAAATATTTTAAATATAAGGAAGATTTTGTAATTAATGACAAAGTTTGAGGCCCATTTATGCAATTTAACTAAAGTATAAACAAAACCAGAAATTAGGGAGAAAATGGAAGACCGAACTGTTTTCCATGCACAACCTCAATAGTCCAACACCGTGTGCTCTTAATCACCGAACCTCCAATTACTCACTGCGCTAAAACTGACTTTTCTTTCTTCACTGTATCTGCCACTAAAACTGACTTTTCTTTCTTCACTGTATCTGCCATACACTGTGCATGCGTATTACTTTGTATGTTAATTATATCTTGTTTTTGGGATTTCTTGAGCCCGTCTGCTTCATAGGCTCCCAACCACATTCAAAACAACTCCTTTACCTTAGCGTGTGTCTCTGAGAATTGAAATAGAATGACATGCACTCAGATTTATTCCAAATTACATCTAAGATAGCAATACTTGCACGATCGGGTCGAACCCAATGCGCTCGCAAACTGTTCGACGAAATGTCCCACAGAGACGCGGTCGCTTGGAACGCAATGCTCACTGGCTATTCTCAACTGGGTCTTCACCAAGAATCGCTGTCGCTTTTCCGCCACATGAGAATCTCCAACACTAAACCCGACCATTACTCGTTCACCGCAACTTTGAGTGCGTGTGCAGGCGCAAGTGAACTTACACACGGAGTTAAAATCCATGCTTTGGTTATTGTTTCTGGGTTCCAATCTTCGTTGCCGGTTTGTAATTCGCTAATTGACATGTACGGGAAGTGTTTGCGTCCCTTCAGTGCTAGCAAAGTTTTTGAAGATATGCAAAGTAGGAATGAAGTAACTTGGTGTTCGCTCTTGTTTGCGCATACAAATTCTTGTCAATTTGACTCTGCGCATGAAGTGTTCCACATGATTCCAAAAAAGGTGGAAATTGCTTGGAATATTCTGATTGCCAGTCATGCTCGATGCGGTGAAGTGGAATTATGTTTGAATTTGTTTAAAGAGATGCGTGAGAGTTTGTGTCAGCCAGATCAGTGGACATTAAGTGCCCTCATGAATGCATGTTCTGAATCATCAGAATTTTCGTATGGATGCTTGGTGCATGGAATTATAATTAAGACTGGTTGGAGCTCTGCAGTGGAGGCTAAGAACTCAGTATTAAGCTTTTATGCTAGACTAGGTTGCCCGGATGATGCTACGAAGGTGTTTGAGTCCTTTGGAACGCTCACTCAAGTGTCTTGGAATGCTATCATTGATGCCCATATGAGAGTAGGGGACACCCAGGAATCCTTTCTTGCTTTTCAGCGAGCACCTGAGAAGAATATAGTTTCATGGACATCTATGATTGCAGGGTACGCAAGAAATGGGAATGGAGATGAAGCTCTTTGCTTCTTTGTTGACATGATGAGAAATTGCGTACAGCCTGATGATTTTGCTTTTGGGGCTGTCCTTCATGCGTGTTCTAGCCTGGCAGTACTAGGGCATGGTAAGATGGTCCATGGTTGCATAATTCACTTTGGTATGAATGCTGATGTCTATGTTGGCAATGGTTTAATTAACATGTATGCCAAGTGTGGTGATGTAGAAGGTTCAAGCCGTGCATTTAATGAAATTCCTAACAAGGATGTGGTCTCTTGGAATGCAATGTTGTTTGGATTTGGGTTACATGGACGGGCTGGCCAGGCTCTATGGCTTTATGAACAAATGGTAGCATGTGGAGTAAAACCTGACAAAGTAACTTTCATTGGCCTGTTGATGACTTGTAGCCACTTGGGTCTTATAGAGAAAGGTCGCTTCTTTTTTGAATCTATGGTTTCTGTTTATGGGATTTGCCCTGAAATGGATCATGTAGCATGCATGGTGGATATGCTTGGCCGAGGTGGGTTCTTGGCAGAAGCAACAGAGTTGGCTGATACGTATTCAGTAACAGATAATGCAAAGGCCAGCTCGTCTGAGGCTCTGCTTGGAGCATGTTCTGCACATTGGAACGTAGGAGTGGGAGCACATTTGGGGGAAACTTTAAAGATTTTAGAACCTCAGAAAGAGATAAGTTATGTTTTGTTGTCAAATTTGTATTGTGCAAGTGGACAGTGGAAGGAAGCAGAGATGATTAGGAAGGCAATGTTGGACCAAGGTGTGAAGAAAATGCCTGGTTGTAGTTGGATTGAAGTGAGAAACAAGGTGACCGCTTTTGTTGCTGGGAACCATTCACATCCATACCTGGGAGATATCTGTAAAATACTGCATTTCCTTGAATTTGAAATGAGAAATCCATGTTTTATTGGTTTTGAGAAAAGAAAATTTGAGATTACATTTTTTAGGTGATTTGACTTTTGAGACTAACTCAACCAATCATCTACTTTATTTACTTAGCAAGGGACAATTGAAATATTCAATCTCATCTTCTCATGTCCTTCATTCACCTAGACAATTGAAAGATTCAATCTCTCTGGCATATTGAATGCAAGTGGCCAATTGCGTGATGATTTGTTACCAATGGTGAACCACAAGAACTAACGTGTTATCATGTAAACTTCCTCACTTGCATGCCATCTGTTGTAACAATAGATAAAGTCTATAAACACCACCAAAAAAAAAAAAAAATGATAATTTTTTTCAAAACTATTGATATGATATATTGTTAGTAGTAGATTTAACGGAAAACCGTAAAAATTTATCAACTTAATTATTGTAAAAAATATTGTGAAAACTGAAATAATAACCAGTGCATTCACACATCCACCAAACCGACACAAGTACGTAATGGTAATTTTTTTGTGGCATTCTTCCTTTTGTTACTACGAACATTAAATGATCATTAGAAATCGACTAAATTTAGTAGGGGATGATATGCGGATGCCTGGATTGAAATGAATTTAGATTGGGACAAAAAGGTGACTATTGAATTCGATGGGCCGTTCACTGACAAAGGACAAACTGTTATAATCAGTATATACAAAAGGGAAGGCAGCCCTTTTCATGGTCAAATTCTAGATGCACTTTGTAAACCATCAATTTTGTATTAAAAAGGTTAAAGACAAGCACTTTCTAGAAAAGTGAAGCATTACTCACCTGAAAGTTCTAGAATGGAATTTTGAAAAAGCCAGACCCTGTTTTTTTCTAATATAATTTATGAATAGTATTTCACTACACAATCAGCTAACAATATAAGCAAATAACCTAAAGTTTGTAGAAAACTAGAAATAAGAGTTCTCTCTCTATTTTGTAACAAGTGCCTGTTTGGAACGGGGTAACAGTGCATTTTCCACACTACAATTATTTAAAAAAGTAAAACTTAAATAGAGTATCTTACATGCAGTATCTGATGTTTCTTAATTAAATTTAAATACTTAATTGTATTGAATTTAATTATTTTTTAAAATAATAACAATATTTGTACTTTATAAGTCAACATAATCAAGTGTCTAAATTTAACTGTACACATAAGGTACTATATTTCAATTTTATTTCTAAAAAATTCCCTCCCTTTTAGGTACAGTATTTTCAAATTATACATTTTAAAAAAGTTCAAAAATACTGTTTCTCTTTTGGTATATCAAGGACAAAATAGGGATTTTTTTGATATGTTAGGGGCAAATAAGAACATCACCACTCACCCAAGAGCAATTTAGTCCACAAAAATTGGTTACTAAGGGCAAAATAGGGATTTAGATTAAATTACATATTTGGTAATCAACTTTTGGTTTTTTCAAAAAATCACCTTATAATTAAAAATGTTTCAAAAAGGTCCTCACTATCATCTAATCGATGAAAACGCTAATGTAGCAAACGAAATTCATGAAATCGATATCACTTTGATGACGTGAAGCCTATGATGTAGAATGAATTCCGTTTTTTCATATCGGCATTTCTCATTCGTCAAATTATGATAAGGACCAGTTTGAAATAATTTTGAAAGTTTTGGGCCTAAAGTGAAATATTCAAAAGTATAAGGACTACTTAGAAACGAAGATAAAAGATCGAGGACCAAATATGCAATTTAACCAATAATTCATTCAAAAAAGTCCCTCAACTTCAACATAATTACAAGATTTGGGCTAATTTCCCTAACTAGATCTAACCTACACCTGCAAATTCATAGTATACAGGGGCATATTAGCAAAAAAAAATTTCTAAATAGTCCTTCAACTGCAACAGAATTACAAGGTTCACGATAAACACAAGTACAAATTGGGTTTGCTAGTAGTGGAAAATTAAAGTCAAACCGAGATTATATTTCTCTTCTTCAACCTCTTGGTTTCTTTTGCCACAGCAAAACCCCTTCCCATTGGTTCCCACAAGACCTCTGGTTTACTCTTCAACTACACTAAGTAAGTCCTCCTTCACTCTGCTCTCTCCTCTAATCGCTCAAATTTCTTTACTCTATTTGAGTTTAAACTTTAAACTGATTTAACAGTTCTAGGGTTTTTTTTTTAAATTCCCCAAATTGTAAAATGCCTAATTCTTTAAAATTTTCATTTCCCCAAATTGTTCATCGCCTCGTTTTTGAGTTGATTGAGAATGAAATATCTTATTCTACGCCTTGCATTATCTGGGTTTGTTTCAGTTTCTCAAATATATTAGTGGGTCACTTCTACTTTGATTTTTCTTATTTCTTTTTTCTTTTTTTTTGAGTTGGGTTCTGCAAAGTTTGAATGAAATTAGGGTCAAGGGTGTAAAGGTTTTTCTGGGTTTGTTCAGTTTTCTTAAAATCTTGTCTATATTTCTCTCTGTGAACTTGATTTTGTGGCTTTTGGGGTTTGGTCAGGGTTTAAAGAAATGTTTGTATTTTTGAGTCGGGTTTTGCACAATTTGAATGATATTAGGGTTAGCAATATAAGGGTATTTCTGGGTTTGTCCAGTCTTTTAAAAAAAGCTCGTATTTTTTTTTTCCTGTGTGAATTTGTTTTGGGCTTTGTTTAGGGGTTAAAGAATGTTCTAATCCTTTTAAGATGTGCCATCACTGGTTTGGTTTCACTCTTTGACAGTGACATGTACCAGGCTATCTGACACGTAGTAGTTATTTGATGGGTCATTTTTCTGCTTTTGAAATCGTAGAACATACACAGCCTGTATCTGAGTTTTTAATTTTTAATTTTTAAAATTTTTGTTTTGTCTAACGTTATTGAGGTTTACCATTTGTTAAATTACCGATGGATGTATAGTTTTGATTAAGTTTGAATCATTTTTCTTTTTGGGTGTGTTTTATGCTCTTCTTTTTTTAGTTAATCTATAATTGGATGTTTGCTAATTTGGCAACATAGGTGTGTTTTTTCTGGCTTGGTCTCTGTAGAGTGTAGACTAGGTGTCTTTATTTTCCCAAGCTTTGCTTCTTTTTTCATTTTTTATTTTTATTTTTACGAGGCGTTGATGCTTCATTAGGTTGGGTTGTTTTGTGATGGTTAGGATTTTGGAAATATTTGTTATATCCCTATCTTCCTGGCATCAATTGAATTTCAAGTTGGTATGACAAAGTAATATATTGAAAAAGAAGATAATAATAAATAAAAATTAATGTTACATGTCTCTTGGGTACGGTTTGTTCATTTTATGGAGTGAGGCAACTGACACAGATGCTTATGTATTACTTTAATGGTTGCAAGCTTGTAGGTGCTGTTAATCACTCCCTTTTCCTTTCTTATTTATTTATTTATTTATTTTTTTATAGTAAATATTAGGTTTTTAATGGGTGTAAATTTATACAAAATTTGTAGGGCCCATCTGGACGTTCGGGTTGAATATTTTGGATGATGGGTCAGGATTTCTGGAGGGTTTGTACGGGCTATGCATTTTAATGTGGCTATGTTAGTATAGGTTGAAGCAAGCATGGGCTTTTGATGCAGCTTTTCTGTCGAATGAACTTCAGTGAAGCAATTTGAGTCAGGTTCTGGTTCTGGATTAGTGATGGATTGCAATAAAGAAGAGGCTGTCAGGGCCAAGGGGATTGCTTTGAAGAAGATGGAAAGCAAGGAATTTGTAGCGGCTCGTAAAGTTATTATCAAGGCCCAACAACTATATCCTGATGTGGATAATATTTCTCAAATGCTTATGGTTTGCGATGTGCATATTGCTGCCGAGCAGAGAATATATGGGAATGAGATGAACTGGTATGGTATCCTTCAGATTGAGCCGACAGCTGATGAGGCAATGATTAAGAAGCAGTACAGGAAGTTTGCTCTACAACTTCATCCTGATAAAAACAAGTTTGCAGGTGCAGAAGCTGCTTTTAAGCTGATTGGGGAAGCTCAAAGAGTGCTTTTAGACCGAGATAAACGTGCTTTTCATGACATGAAACGCAGAGCTCCTGTGTATAAAGCAGCACCACCGAATCGGCCCTCTCAAAAGGGCAGCTGGAGCTCAAATGTTGGGGCTCATAATAACTATAGGAGCAATGTGACAGGCTCGAATCCTCAGCAACAGAAGCCGCCTCAGCCAGTTCCACCTGGTCACTCTAATGTCCGCCCAACTTTCTGGACTGTCTGTCCGTTTTGTTCAGTAAGGTACCAGTATTATAAAGAAGTTGTCAATAGATCTCTCCGTTGTCACAGTTGCCAGAAGCCATTCATTGCATATGACATGAATGTGCAAGGTCCTCCACCAACTACCAACAACAGTCATGCACCACCAACTACCAACAGCAGTCATGCACCACCAGCTACCAACATGAGTAAGCCAGTGTTCCCCCAGAAGAACGATGGTGCTTGCAAGGTGGAGGTAGGATGTCAGGGGAATGTTGGTAAGGTTGGATCAGGAAAGATGAATGGCAAGAAGAGGAAGCAGGTAGAGGAATCCAGTGAGAGTTTTAATTCTAAGAGCAGCACTGACTCTGAAGAAGAAGATATAGCTGTAGACAATGATGGTAATATTCAGGGTGGACAGAAGTTTGAATCTTTTAGAGACCAAAACATACGAAGATCTTCACGGCACAAGCAGCAGGTTTCTTACAAGGAAAACTTGAGTGATGATGAAAACACTGTAAACTCTCGAAAAAAAGCCAAGAGGAGTGAATCATCCTCTGCCACTAAAGAGGAGAGTGGGGATGCATCTATAAAAGAGTCATCTAAAATAAATAAATCATCTCATTTAGCTTCTAATGTAAAAGAAGATCTGAAAGAGGTGAAACAGAATGAAAATGCTTGTTTTGAGGAGAGCTTATCGAATGGGAACATGAAAGCAAAATTGAGTGGAAAAGAAACAGTGGCTGATGATAACCGTAAGAAAACTTCTGAAGCTTATGACAATTCTGCATCTGATTCAAGGTCTGACACAACACTAAAGCCTGAATATTTTCAATATCCTGATCCAGATTTCAGTGACTTTGACAAGGATAGGAAACAAGAGTGTTTTGCAGCAGGGCAGATCTGGGCTGTTTATGATACTGTGGAAGCCATGCCTAGATTTTACGCACAGATTAAGAAAGTTCTCTCTCCCGGGTTTAAGCTGAGGATAACCTGGCTAGAGCCAGACCCAGATGATGAGGATGAAATCAAATGGTTCAATGCGGACTTGCCTACTTCTTGTGGTAAGTTTACAAAGGGGAACACGGAAAACACTGAAGATCGTCTTATGTTCTCTCATTTGATTTCTTGGGAGAAGGGCAGCCGTAGAGATAGTTTCAAGGTTTATCCTAGAAAGGGAGAAATATGGGGACTCTTCAAGAACTGGGATATCAAATGGTACTCTGATCCAGACCAGCATCGTAAGCCCGAGTATGAATTTGTTGAAATCTTGTCAGAGTTTTCACAGGATGTGGGTATACGTGTTGCATACATCATTAAGGTGAAAGGCTTTGCAAGCCTCTTTTGTCGAATGGTTAAGGAAGAAATGGGCACATTTCAAGTTCCACCTGTAGAACTATTTAGGTTCTCACACAGGGTTCCATCCTTTAAAATGACTGGTGAGGAAAGAGAAGGTGTGCCGAAAGGATCTTTTGAACTAGACCCTGCAGCTTTACCCCTTAAAATTGAAGAGTTTTCTGTGCCTGAAGATGTGGCAGTGGAGGCTGGTGCAAATGCATCAATGTTCCAGGCTGATGTAAAGAGCAGCCACTTTGAGTCTGGGGAAAGCAGTAATGGCATTGTTACTGAAGATCACAGTAATCCTCCAGCTTCCCCCTCAGAAGCTATTGAAATTCCAGAACCTGAATTTTACGATTTTGATGCTGAAAAATCCCAGGAGAAGTTTCAGATTGGTCAGATTTGGGCATTGTACAGTGATGAGGATGGCTTGCCAAAATATTATGGTATGATTACGAAAATCGATGCTGGCTCAGTTTTCAAATTGCACCTTACATGGCTTGGCTCCCGCCAGCTGCCAAACAACACTATCCAATGGCGTGATAAAGGCATGCCCATTTGTTGTGGAAATTTTAAGATTAAGAGTCAATCCCAGGTATATACTACTACCACTTCCTTTTCGCATCGGGTAAGATCTGATCCTGCTGGTAAGAGGAATGAGTATGCCATCTTTCCTAGGAAAGGTGAGGTATGGGCATTATATAAGAGCTGGACTGCTGAAATCAAATGTTCTGAGTTGGAGAGCTGTGAATATGAAATAGTAGAAGTCGTTGAGGAGGAGGATTTGCATATAAGAGTGTTGTTTTTGGAGCGAGTGGATGGTTTCAACTCAGTTTTCAAGGCCCAATTAAAAGAGGGGTCAGAAGTAACCATTGGGATTCCTCGGATAGAGCTTCTTAAGTTCTCCCATCAATTACCTGCTTTCCGCCTGACAAAAGAGAAAGGTGGCACCCTGAGAGGCTTCTGGGAACTTGATCCTGCAGCATTGCCAGTTCATTATTTTTCTTGAGGCAGGAAAACTGAATTAACAGAGCCTGTTCAGGTTAGAGTTAAAGCACCATCCTTGTTCTTATAGTTGCTCAGCAGAGATACACCCATCAAGTGCATATGATAGATGTTTGGCAGTGTAATGATTTTTGTCCTCAATCCTGCTGCATTGGAGAGAAATTTGGAGGCTGTGCTGGTTTTTTTGTTGAATTTTACTCGTCTCTAATCCTCTTGATGGTGCCATGCAACTTGGCTAGTTAGGCACAAGTCACTTCAAGGTAGCGTTAATTTTATCTGGATTTTCCTGTTAACGTCTTCTCTTGGTAGATACCTTATTTGGAAGTAGAAAAAGTTTTTCAGCAAATCCACTCTACCTATTTTGTGGTTTATTTACCTCTAGTTAGTATAGTGGATCAGATAATGTTAGCCTTGTTCAATATGTAGAACTGCAAATGCACATCCAAAATGAGTTTCTGAATTCTCTCTCTCTCTAACCCCCACCCCGCCCAAATATATATGTGTGTGTGCGCGTCTGTCGGCAGCGGACCCCTTTTTCTGCATGTTAAATGTTTGCAAACAGTTTGGATTTGTCTCTATGATGTAATTTGTTCTTGAATGGCATACATTGGAATCACTGCATATCATATTTGCAGGTGCAGTTGCGGTTGCATATGGTTCTAAACTATTCTTGCATCTGGAACTGGGTCCAAATATGGGGTTAATGGGAAAGTTCACATCATAAATGATGTAGATTTATGTGTTTTTAAAAGCATGTAAACTTGCACTGTAGGCTTGCAGGCAGTACGTTCCCGTCAGCAGAGGACATGATGTGAAGAGGCTGCTGCCTCAAATGACTTTCTTGATGATCTTGTAACTTTTCAAATGGTTTAAGTTTGCGAAGCTTCCTTGTTGCCTCACTGATTTCTTGCCCAAACTCCCCTCCCTTGCAAGGATCAATGTCTTTTCCCCTCCTGATCTGACATATATGAAGACCATGGATGCTTGCTAATTATAGGCTTAGGCTTGTTCCAGTGAAATTCATCCTTTAATATGGAGTTTGGTTCAGGATACTCTCTTGGTACTAAACATTCCTTTGTGGGGAAAATATGGCTTATTTTTCGAAGAGATGAGTATCCCCTAGTTCACATTACTGCGAAAGCTCTATCCTTTCAAAGTGACAATAACATAACCAATGCAATACCTTTTGACCAATCAAAATAATACTCTTTTCTCCTCTAACGCAACTTGTGTGTTTTTTCCAGATTGCTCTTCCATTGGACCTAGATTTGTTTTAATCCACTGTATTTTCTCCGTTTTAATTTATTTTGATATCTAATATTTTATTAAGAACCTACAATTTAATCTATTTTGATCAATGTGACATAAGTAAACTTTGTTTATTCCGTTCACTATTTTGTTAGTAGGGAGCTGTTGTTTGTTGTTGAGATTTTCAAGGTTTAATTTGGCATAAACTTTAGTTTTTAGATTATGGTTAAATGTGTAAATATATTTTGATTAGGTTGGTCCAATGTGTTTTAATTATTGTAAGTAATGCGAAAATTAATGGGATGGCTTTGAATAAAATAGAATGTTATAAAATAATATATATGGTCAACGCTGACTAGCATATTGGGATTCATTACGTAGGTCTCATAGAGTCAATAACGATTTGGATGTTTGGAGAGGTGTGGAGCTGATTAGAAAGCTTTAATAATTTAGAAGGATGGAGGGTATTGGATGCGTGTAACTTACCAATAAGGTAAAAAAATGATGGATAGATGAGAAATTATGTCAATCGGAGAATAAAAGCATGATGGATGAGGTGAAGAAGCATATAAAGGTATTGTACTGTGATCATAAAATATTTATTAAATTGGGTAAACCCCTAAAATTTTATTTTATTGCACTAAGACCCTCTTAACTTTTTTGTCACTTTAGTACTGAAACTTTGGTACATGACTAAATATACCCTTCAGTTAGGGTTCTGTCCAATCATGAACAGAGACATCAGTGGCTTAAAAAAAAAAAAAGGTTCTGTCCAATCATGAGTATGTTAAACTTTTCTACACATTGTGGGAATCATTAAATAGTGAGATGAGGGTTATAAGTGGAAGAATATTTTCTCAACTTTACAATGCCAATGTAAGCATGTGATGTACTCTTTCCATCTTCAATACTCTCAAAATATCATCACAAATCTGTTAGTAATAAGTATAAAGTTTTTTTTTTTTTTTTGGATAAATAATAAGTATCAAGTATCAACTATATCAATTGATTAAATCTTTTCTTCGTACTTAGATATATGAGATAAATTTTAACTTTAAATAAAGAACAGTAGGAACTGAGTTTATGAAGATCCTTTGTCACCTACAAATTATTAAAAAGGTAAATTTA
Source organism: Quercus lobata (assembly GCF_001633185.2). Taxonomy (NCBI): domain Eukaryota; kingdom Viridiplantae; phylum Streptophyta; class Magnoliopsida; order Fagales; family Fagaceae; genus Quercus; species Quercus lobata. Next base: position 6,976,651 of record NC_044909.1, on the reverse strand, counting down.
AAAATAAAATAAATCCTTTCAAAGTACTATCCATATTTTTTGGCAAAAATACAAAAACACCCATTGGAGTTCCAATTCTTCCTTATAATACCTTGAGATTTTCATATCCTTCAAATTAACCTTTGAGACTAACTTCTGTTAGCTTGTGTGGATTGAAAAATCACATAATCATTATGTTAAAATAAGAAGACTCACCAATTAATTTGCACTACTAGTTATGTGATGGTCACATTGTTTTTCATCCATAATAGTTAACAAAAGTTAGTCTTAGTAGTCAATTTGATGAATATGAAAATCTGATGGAGTTATAAGAAAAAATTGAAACCCAAGAAGTGTTTTTGCAACTAACCTAAATCTAAGGAGGTGTTTTTATATTTAGGTAAAGTAAGTTTGCAAAAAAAAGTTGTGGGAAATGTTTAAATTCTTTTAAATAAAAGAGTTTATTTGATTTATGTATAGAATTTTAAAAATTCTTTTTCTCCTTTTTGGGTTATACATAAAAGCTGTTAAAGTCTAGGTGAGATTTACTGTGAAAGTTGAAAATTATATTGATTTTCTGTAATGTCTACACCAGATAGGGAAAAAAAGGGGAAGTTATTTTTAGAAGAAATAAGGAAGTTTAGTTAATTGCTTTTCCCAGAAAAGAATAAAATTCTGGGTCAAATATACTTGTTTATTGTTAAATAATAATATCAGTCTCACTTTTAACGTCATGGGCATTTGGTCTAGTGGTATGATTCTCGCTTAGGGTGCGAGAGGTCCCGAGTTCAATTCTCGGAATGCCCCTACAATTTTTTCTCTGTATTACATTTTCCCTTTTAGTTATCTAAGTTTTAGGTACAAAGAATACGATAAGGGCATTTGGTCTAGTGGCATGATTCTTGCTTAGGGTGCAAGAGGTCCCGAGTTCAATTCTCGGAATGCCCCCATTTTTATTTTTTCAATTATTTTGTGGTTGTGTTCTTTTTTGGGACAAAGAAAACGATAGCTTCAATTGTTTTTGTTTTCAAGCGCTTTCTGATTTCCAAGTACCATGTAGTGTGTTACTGTGTTTCAACTTCCAACAAAGCAACAAGAATACAAGACCAACCGATAAAGTAAACCTCCAAAAAAAAATTATAAGCAAAGCGACAAAACAAAGCAAAGGGAACCAGAAGAAGAAGACGACGACTGTTTGGTTGGTTAGGAAAAAAAAGAAAAAGAAAACACACACACAATGACACAAATATAAAAGGGGGGCATTCCGAGAATCGAACTCGGGACCTCTCGCACCCAAAGCGAGAATCATACCACTAGACCAAATGCCCTTCTTGTTTTTATAGTGTTCTATTATTGGATGATAGCTTTGGTATTAGTTTTTTTTTTTTACTTGAACTTTGCCTTTTCTGGTAAAATCATATCAAATCAAACTGTTCATTTCTTCCTATCATGTTACAGAAAATTACGGAAAAATCTTTTCCACTCCCTCAGTAAATTCCGCTCATATTTCTGTCAATTTTCCCTCCAAATTCTCCCACATTTTCCCTCCACTTCCGTAACCCTAGCGTCCTCTCTCTCTCTCTCTCTCTTTCTCTCGACTGAGTGAGTTCGATATGTCTCTCTTTCTTCCCCATTGATTGTTTGCATTATATTCGTTCTATTAAGAAATATAAACAATAAATTTCATTGCTTTGTTAGGGTTTCAATATAGATTGGTTTTGTTTTGCAGGTGAAATTGAATGATTTGAAAGAAAAAAAAAACAAAAATGGGCTCGCTTGGAGACGATGATGGTGAAATCAAACCAATCAATACAGACCCAAATGCCAATTTTGCTCATTTCGAGACCCAGGTCCTTGATAGCCAGTTTTCACCTTCTACATTGTCTGGTACTGGTTTTCGGTCTCTGATTTTGTTGTTATTTATGTTCAAAGTTTTGTGCTTTTAGGTTGATTATCTAAAGAATTGAAAAAGGAATATATTTTTGTTGAATTTTTTGAAATAATTAATGGTGGAATGTATATGGATTTTGGGATTACAATTGTTATCAGGGAAACTTTCAATTTTGTTATGGTTCATTTGAAAAAGAAATTTAATAATGTGGCCATTAATCTTTTTTAATTTATTTGAGATGTTCAAGAATAAAAATACCAACTTGCTTTTTATTTGGAAAATTAGGTGAAAAGGGTGAAGCTGAGGATGCTGAGGAATTAAAATATCTGCAGAACAACATGGCTTTTGAGGATACTGTTCCCACTGAATATGCATTTGAAACCCAAGTAGTGAATCTTGATGGGGAAACCCAAGAATTGAATATTGGTGATGAGACCCAAGTGTTGGATGATCCAGATTGCATTTACAATATGGACACACAGTTATTGGATGAGTTTGATAATGAAGTTGCCATTGGTAGTGATAGTGAGGGTGAAGGAACAGATAGAACTGAAGTTTTGGATGATATTGATGAGCAATCTGATGATGGATCGGTAAGAAGTGGCAGTGGTCGGTTAGTGGATGAGGAGAAGGTTCAGGACACTTCTCTTCGTGAACATGATAAAAAGGGAGTGATGGAGCAGTCTGACCCTTTAGCTGATAAAAAGCAGAATCCAGGTGATTCACTAGTATATTTGACAACTATGAAAATTTTGTTTAAAAGTAATTTTTAGAATACTTCCTTTGATTATGTTTTCTGAAGCTCCATGCTGTTACATTTATATGATCTGTTTCTTTCTGGTTCATTCTCTCTCATTCAAAGCGTTGGCTGTGAAAGAAAAGGGGTAGTAAGAAAATTAATTATGCATCATATGCAGACTATTTGACTTGTACTTTGTGTGTCTTGAATCTTTTTACTAATGTGTAAAATCTCAAAGTTTAACTAATTGTTTCTTTTGTTTCTTGTAAATTTTGCATGCAATAAATTGTTATTGGACTTGAAAAATTAATTTTAGTCTTTCCTTGTTGTCCTTCAGAAGTCCATGTGTCAACTGCAACAAATATTGTTCAATGCATCCAAGAACCAAAACCTGGTATGTATTTCTTCTGCTCTTGCAATGTGTGTTTAGAATGCACATTTTTGTTGTCTAAATTTATATAAGACTCCTGGAAACAGCACTTTTTTCCCCCCTAGTTTGAATGCACATCTGGTAAGATTGATTGTTTCTGGTGAAGTCATCACATCTAATTTGATGAAATGAATTGCCAGTTTCTGGTGAAATTATTAATTTTTTGTCCTTGTTATGTGCTTGTATTGCATTCAGTGTCTCAGATTTTTTAGGGTTAAAGTTCTGTGGGTATGTTGAAAACTACCAAACTAGGCCACCTTTCTGTGGGTATACGTTTATAATCTATAATGAATGCATATCTGACTGGAATGGTAACAAAAAGAGGTTTTATTCCTTATTTATTTTCCTGTTTCGCTTAGGAGCTCAGCCATTGCGGTTTACTACAGTTTGTGAAGGAATGTTCCGTGCCTCTGCTCTAGCTCGCATGGCTTTGAAGGGAGTTAGCAATGGATCTTGTTCTGTCCCAAGTAACAATCAGACTCTGGAAGTACTTACTGTCAAGAATAGTGAGACGTCTATCATACAGGATCCCCCAAAAGTTGGGGAGCTAGTAGATCAGGAACCTGATGTTGGAGGATGCAATGAAAAAATGAAGGGATCAAGGAATGAAAATGTGTGCAGGGCTGGCAGTAAAGCAGCTAGAAAACTTTTCACTGACGATTCACATGATGTCTATGGAGGACTTCCTCATAACAGCAATAATGCTGAAGTAGAAGAGTTGCCTCAGTTGCCTGATTGTGATGATGGATTGGCAGGGTTAAGCTATGCTGACTCTCAAGAACCTGGGGAGTTATCACAGGCCAATGCATTGGATTTTGTGGACAGGTTCCTTAAAGATAATGCCATGGAATCTCAACAAGAATATGACCATGGAAAGAAATCTTGGGGAAAATCAAATTCTCTCTCAAGTGCAAAGGGCCAGCAAAGTTTGGCGAAGAAAGCCAATGTTAGAAACATATTTGGAGAAACAGGGATTTTTGACTGGGATGATACCCGTGAGGATGATGGAGGGGGAGATATCTTCCGCCGAAAGAAAGAAGAATTCTTTGATAGTGGAGGCCATGGGAGGAGATCCTTTACCCAACCCCAAAAGTCTGGAGTAAGCAGACTAGATGACTATAGAGACCATCAAGAACATTTAAAAGTCAATAACAAAAGGATGGGTTTGGCTCATTCTGATTCAAAACTAATGTTGCAAAAACCAAAAGTGAATGACAAGACAGTGCAAGAATTAAATTTGAAACGAAACCTTGCCAATGAGTTGAATGAAGAGTCTAATGACAATCCCTCAGGAGGAAAGTTGGAAACTAATTTTGCTCAGAAAGATGTGCCAGAAATAATAAATGTAGGTTTTGATACACAGATGGCAGCTGAAGCTATGGAAGCCTTATTCCAGGGTGAGGGCATTGCTAACCATGATGCTAAAGATGTCCATCTAGGTGGACAGAACCGTTCAAAGGGTTCTTGCAGAGGTTCTTTCAGAGGAGAAACGGATAATGTAAAGCAGCCCTCTTCTCGTAAGAGAGTAAGACCCTCTGGTGCTTCAAGTCAGAGCAAGAAAGTTAAGAGCAACAGTGTCAAATTATGTAAAGAGTCCTTGATTTCATCTAAGAAACATTTAGATAATGTTTCTAAGATCAATGGGAGTGGAAACTCTGACAAAATGCCATCTAAGATCATTCAGCGAAGAAAAGCAGGAGGAACTTTGGACAGAAGCTGCATTAAGGAGTCCAACAGATTTGATGGCAATGCGACACTAAGTGGAGGTGGCACAGTTAAGAAGTGGAATTTACTAGGAGAAGATGGTACATATGCACCTGTTGCTCATCGAACTAGACAGTCATTGGTAGTAAATCAATTGAAGCAGGCTGAGAATGCATCCAGTGACCTTAGGGAAGAAATGAACCATCCGATTGAGGTTTGTGCCCTAGAAAAGAAAAGCAAACGTAGTACAGGCATCCAGGCTTCTGCATTCTTGAAGGAAAAGTCTTCTATGTTTTGTCCTAATCAATCCAGAGAAGTTGACAATGTAAAACGAAGTCGTCATGAGCAATCCACTCAAAGGCTGACAGCTTATGCTAATGGTTCTGAAATTGATGCATTGAGCTGTCCTCGAAGGAGAAGATCTTGTCAAAAGTTGTCTGATCCTGAAAATGGATCTGATAACTTAGATGATGCACCTGAATCTGTTCGGCCAAAAGATATTGGACAATCTGTCACCAAGCGCAAAAGGCCACTTGATGATGCTAAAAGCACTTTAGTTGATTCAAACATGAAGAGGAAAACACGATCAGGGGGTGCTATTTATGGTAAGTCTGGTGAGATTGATGGAGAAATGATATCTAAAGATCTAGCTGGGGCAAAGGCAAATAGGCGCTCTGACAGAAACAGTAGTGCAAGTTGCCCATCGTCTGCTAAAAAAGTGAATGCCAGGATGGATGAATCACCTAGTGAGAAATGTAAAGTATCTGATTCAGCATGTGCTACTACTCCAGTTAACTGTAGGACACCTGAGAATGCTGCATCACCCGTTTGTATGGGCAATGAATACTTAAAACAGTCATGCAAGAGAAACATGTCACTTTTTCTGAAAGAAATCCGTAGCCTAAGTACTGCCGGGCCTGAGCCTCCTTCTGCATTAAAAGATTCAAGAAAGAGGAGAGATATAACTGATGTTCGAGTTTTGTACAGCCACCACTTGGATGAGGATATAATTAAGCAGCAGAAGAAGGTAGTTTGTGATTTATTCAGGGTCTCTTTTTTAGAATCATTGGAGCTGGTTTGAACTATATCTTGTTTGTTGTTCTTGTCCCACAGATTTTGGCCCGGCTTGGAGTTTCCATGGCGTCTTCTATTACAAATGCTACACACTTCATAGCAGATCAATTTGTGCGTACAAGGAATATGTTAGAGGCCATTGCTTCTGGAAAACCAGTGGTGACACATTTATGGCTTCAGAGCTGTGGACAAGCTAGCTGTTTCATTGATGAGAAGAATTACATTTTGAGGGATGCCAAAAAGGAAAAGGAGTTTGGCTTTAGCTTGCCAGTTTCATTGGCACGCACATCCCAGCATCCACTTTTGAAGGTAAAATTCTAGTCATGTTGGTTTTACTAGATGCATTGGCTACTTATTCATTTTGTTGATTCTCAAATGCTAATATCTCTGCAGGGTCGAAGAGTTTTGATTACCCCAAATACAAAGCCTGCTAAAGAAATAATTTCAAGTTTGGTTAAAGCAGTACAGGGCGAGGTACGCAGTTTTTTAAAGTTGTACATGATTCGTATGTTCATGTCTTAGTGGAGTAGCATTTCTATTTTGAACGTGGTTTAATCACGTCTGTGGTCACAATTGCAAAGCTTCTAGCAGTTACTTAGGTATGTCTTAATGGTTTCATCTTGCTATCGTGGGTTTCGTTTTCTTTTTTTGGAGGGCGGGGGGGTAGTTTTTAGCTCACCCACCAACATGCATGTAGATATTGATCCTGTATATCTATTCAATTTTGTCCTGTTTTAATTTGAGTGCCCAGTTGCCAGTGCTTTCAGCTCCTTCTGAATCCTGAGATGCTTTAAATGTGTTTTATCTTTATGTGCCAAATTGTTTATCGGATGCTGATTTCCTGTCAAAATGCTTTCCAGGCGGTGGAGAGAACTGGTAGATCTACTCTGAAGGGGGATAAAATTCCAGAGGATTTGCTGGTTCTATCTTGCGAAGAAGATTATGCTCTCTGTGTGCCTTACCTCGAAAAAGGTTAGCTACAATCATGTGTCATTTTTGCTTTGATTAAATGATCCAAAAAAATGGACGCACGTTACTATGAATTGGGCAACATTACTTTTACTTGCAGGAGCAGCAGTTTACAGTTCAGAGCTGCTATTGAATGGTATAGTTACTCAGAGGTTGGAGTATGAAAGGTTAGTTTTATTTTAATAAGAGCATTACCTGATGATGCATAAATGAATGCTTTTGTCAAAGATAGAAGATGGTTTAGCCATCTACTTGTCTGTGTCCTAAAAGTGCATGCTGGGGGTTTGTCAATAAATTCTAGCTCTCTTTTAAGAAGTGAAATTCTGCATGTCTTCTCTACTGGCTGAAGAATGCAAGCAAATGGATGGTAAAAACTATGTTACTTTATTAATTTTTATATTGAATTATTTTATTTGCTTGATTGCTAAGGTCTTTTTTAAAGTTTTCCTTTTTGGGCCTAATTGATGGCCAGTAATTGATCCAAATGTATGGGCCATGTAGTGAGGGGAAACATTAGTGATCTTTCCTAATGCATTTAATTTCCTGATGACAGGCATCGCCTCTTTGTGGATCATGTTAAACAAACCCGTTCGACAATATGGCTGAGAAAAGATGGAGATCAGTTCCTTCCTGTGACTAAACAAAAATAAGATCCATTTTATTCATCTGCTCTGATTTTCCTCCTGATCCCCTGTAGGCGTTTTGGGTAGAATGTAGTGATCAATATATAATATTGTGAATGTTCCCAGCTCTAGGCCTTCCATGTAAAGATAAGTATGCTATAGAAAAGATTAATGAATTAGTTTGTTGCCTCTCTCCTCTTTTTTTTTTTTTTAAGGAAATTATACTTTTACACCTTAAATTGTACCCTATTCTAATTTACCCCTCCAAAACAAACGGTAGAGGGTAAATTAGTCTTTAAATGCTAAATTCAATTAGACTTAACAAAAAAAAAAATAGCAAGGGGTAATGTGTAACAAAGTTTTCGATTTTTTTTGGGGGGGTTGGGGGGGAGGGGGGGTGTTTGATTGTGCGTTTTGATAGTTTAGAGGACAGTATAAAATGGGGTATGGTTTAAGGTAAAAAGTGTAATTTCTCCTTTTTTTTTTTTTTAAATTATTATTAAGGTAATGTTGTTTCTTTATGTGCTAGTCAAAATCATTTGAGATTTATAGTGCCTTTGGCTGGTAAATTTTTAATTACTGGAAAGGATTTTGAATGAACATATATGTTTGGGGGGGTGAGATTGAGATATGTTAAATGTAAAGTAAACAAGGGTATAGCAAAAATATTGCCTCAGACTTAATCCAAGCGAAGGATGCAACTAAATTGCGTTTCTTTTTCTAAGTGAAGGGCAGCATAGGGAACTATTTCACTATTTATAAAGCCGATTTTCAGGATATACCCTCCCATTCCTTCTTTCTTTGGTCTTCTTTTAATTGAAATTTGCATTAATATACGCATACCGTGTCATACATTGGAAGAACAAGATCTCGACCAATAAGAAATTTGATGTTGAGGTGACCTTATCAAGTGGTTTTAGGTGACAACACAATGCTAATGTAATGCAAGCATAAAATTGCATGCTATAAGAGCTACTGTAAGGGCATTGTTGATGACCTTGAGTTTGAGAATTTAGTTCCATACATCGGAAAGCAATTACATTATGCAATTAGGCCAAGATTTGTTTCCTTTTTATTTTGCAATCCAGAAATATTACTATTACCGATTGCTGTAGTGTAAATCTTAAAAATGCACAAATTGTAAGCAAGAAACATCATTGTAACTATTAAGACAGCAAGAGAAGCAGTGGGGTGGTGTATACAGAAAACTGGGTGGGAATAAAAACACACATTGAAGTACATATTGAATACTTTTTCCAACATTGTTTCTATTCTGATTCGAGTCTTAACTCTCATTACATCTTGACCTTGACAAAACCAATTGATTTAGTGAGACTGCAAAACAAAGCTTTCAAGAATTTTCTGAATTAAAAACAGTCAATGCCTCAACAGTGTGAAAATACCAATTGATATAGTGAGACTGCAAAACAAAGAGAACTCCCAAGTTTCCAACATCTGTTGATGGTCAACCCTGAAAAGGACTCTTCAACATTTTAACGTGTGAACTTCTAACTTTTGCAAATGCAAAATAACTCTAGAATAACAAAGCACATTTCAGGGTATTACTTGATTTTTCTACTTAATAGATTATCAAGTGCTGGATAATTGGACATGTACACGAATTATTTACTGAAGCAAGCAAGCAAGCAACCAGCAGAAACACAGGGACCTTGCAACCCAATGGGGGTCCGATCATACTGGGGGGCTCTGTGTAATTTGAACTCGCCAAGAAAAATATTGAATATACAGGGAGTTGAGGCTCATGGCTATGCCAAAACCTAGAACTGATGCAATTAGTATCGCATAAATGGCCTTCAGATGAAGCTGCAAAAAAATTAAGAAGCTTTCAGTCAACAAGAAAACAAGGACCAATAAGTCAAACATGTAGAACACCTGCATCTTAGCAAAAATTGGATATTTTAGAAAGCCATGCGACAATGAAAGTGAAAATGTTAAGAATCCATGAGTAGAATGCAAGGGGAGGGTGTCCAAGAGCTTATAAATACATAGTTAAGCTTACACTTAATTTATGTGAAACACTAGGATTATAATATACTACCACGCTCCGACCACAAAGCCGCAACTCATTTGATCCCATACTCAATGAGCCACGCCTGATTACCCAGGGTGGTGATTGGCTCTGATACCAAATGTTAGCAACCCATGAGTAGAACTCACCCTTGAAAATCGGCTTGCAAAGGGAGGGTGCTCAAGAGCTTATAAACACATAGTTAAGCTTATGCTTAATCCATATGGGATACTAGGATCATAACATACCACCAAGTACCCAAGAGCTTATAAACACATGGTTAAGCTTACACTTAATCCATGTGGGACACTAGGATCATAACAGAAAATGGGGAGGGGGGAAAGCAAAAGGTCATAATAGTAGGCTAGTTTTAGTCAACAAGAGTGATCTTTGTTAATTTCCGTTCTTAAAATATCAGCATGGACTTCTGTGAAGATATAATGGTGAAGTAAAAGTGGGTGTTGCAAGCTGAATGGTTAAATAAAGAAAAAATGCATCCACCCAAACATAGTAATTCTCCTATGAGTTAATCCCCATTTTCAGTTATGTATCACAATTAACCAAACGTGCTTTTTAAATTTTCCTTTGCAACACATCTGCATCTCAAATATGTAAGAAATATTATACAAAATATATGCAGCCAAATAAAGGGGAGATACCTCAGGCCATAATTGTTCGAGTGTCTTGAACAAAAAACCCACTTACAGATTTTTTCTTGAGAGAGAATTCTTATAACTTATGGCCTACCTTGTTAAAACCCTTTTATGGAAACACAAACTTGTTTGAAGGGTAGACACTACAGACCCTCTTTGTTTAGTGTCAGTTCTTATTCTAATTCTTCAACTAAGGAGTTAGTTACTGAAATTATTTATAATTTCTTATGACTTTTCATCAAATAACTCTTCACAATTAAAATCCTAAAACAGTGGGTCTTTATTTATTCTTTTTTGGTGTGGATATTTCGATTGTTGGGTAGAGGGATTTGAACCCTGGATATCCCTGTTGGAAACAATATGAGAGGTCAAGTTGAACTACAAAACTATTGGCTCTATTTATCACTCATATTATTAAATAAACAAAAGAAAAATTAATAATTAAAATAAATCTTATGGAGGTCACATTAAGTCTCCTAATGGAGAAATATCTCATAGGAGATACTTTCAGCAGATTAAAGAAATAATGTATTTCACGTTCCTTAAGTTTAGAAGTGTTGGTGTCATAATTGGAGCAGCAGCAAGCAACTATAGGTTTGCTTTGGCTCCATTAATGCTAGAATTTTTGGGTTAGTGTTTCACTTGCACCACCATTTAAGAATAGAACCAGTGGGATGGTACAAAACAATCATCTAGCCTTCTGTTTTTCTTCTTTTTTTTTTTTTTGGGGGGGGGTGGGGGGTGGTGGGGGAAGCAGAATTGTATTGAGAATCTAATATCTTGTTAAGACTTAAGTATAACCATTATATCATCTAAATTAGAGGACCTAGTGGCTAGTTGCCTCATAGATAAACCTACTAGGTAACAAATCTTATTCTTTTCATAAGAAAACCCAAAAAAATATGGTACTTTTTATTTTACCAACAAAAAAAAGGTATGGTACTTTTCAAGAAAGTAAGTGAGAAGAATCAAGGAGGAAATCATGGAGCATATTGATGACAGAATAGTGAAATAAAAAGATAGCATTTCTCACCAAAGTGTAGAAAAGGTGGACAGTGATGGCCACAAGTGCAAACTCAAGAGCTGCGTATGTCCATATGTACTCCTTGATTGCTGCAAATCAAAATAAACAAATACTAAGAAAATGATAATTTAACAGAAACATGTAATTTCTTACTTCTGAGACTCAGCTATACCAAGGATGACTGCAAAAATAGATGACAAAAGGCCCAGGGTAAAAGCAAATGGTGCTGCAATCACGATAGCTTGAGTCTTCATGTTATGAATCTACAAAATAAGAAGGCAAAGGATTAACACTGCAATGCCAACTACTACAGAACCTGAAATGGAAAAAATAAAAACAGTTATAATAATAGTAATGGAACCACTTCTATTCCTTTTTTGTTCTTCATACTTCACCATACATTCTGATTTTAAATTCCCCACTGCACAAATTTTGGAGCCTAGTTATGCTAAACTAGTTTCTTGATCATGTTAATGGATGTATTAAATACACAGAACAAATTAAATATTATGCTAAAATAGTAATTGGAATCCCTTCTTTTGAATCTTCATATATTCTGATTTTAAATCCCCCACCGGCACAAATTTTGGAGCCTAATTATGCTAGACTCATCACTTGATCATGTTAATATGTATATTAAATATGCATTACAAATTACATTTATGCTGAAATAGTAATTGGAACCACTTCTATTTCTTTTGATATTCTTACTTCATCATACATTCTGATTTTAAATCCCCCACTGCACAAATTTTGGAGCCTAGTTATGCTAAACGAATCTGTTGATCATGTTAATAAATATTTTAGATACAAATAACAAATTACATGTCAGGTCTCACGACAGAACATTCTATGCACTGTATCTTGTAGAGTTCTATGAAAGAAGCCAAACATATTGAGGCATTAAGTTGACCTAAAGAGAGTGTATAACATCCAACTCATCCAAGTACCAAAGTAGTTAACAGGAATAACAAATATTTCTTGTTTAACTTTTATCTTATAGCAAAATGGCCTACCAGTAGCTGCTCAAGAAAGAAGAAATAGCATATTGTGCTAATCAAGACGAGCACCACAAAGTCCTGCCAGGCACTGCCATAAGCAAGAATAAATCAGAAAAAGCAGGAAAAAAAAAAGGGATGAATAAATGCTCAAGAAAATATTACTCAAACAAGAGAGATACTTAGGTGGATGTTTACTTCACTCTCTCTCTCTCTCTCTCTCTCACTGTGTGATAAATTTACGGTAAAAAGAACTCATAAAATCAACTAAGTTTGGCTCAAAAGTGCCTCAGTTGAATTTGAAAGTCTTAATATGTCTTTCACTTTCATTTTACATTACCTTATCGATTGTGAACGCAAATTTTGTTGACTGTGCTCTTGTCTGTTATCCCTTTGAACGGAGGTGGGCACACGAAGCAAAGTCACTGGTAAATTCTGAACCACTTGCCCACATACTTCACATGTCTTGTTTCCTTTAGTACTAAACCATTTAACAGCACATTCTTCATGTACTAGTCTGAGGGCACCTTTGCAGCTGCATTCCATTTTAAGTGTATTTCTTTCTTCACATACATCAAGACAGATCCTGCACACTGCTTCCTCTTCAGGAATCTCTTCATCGTTGCCTTCTGCCGGAACGGAAGTTATTTGATCTGATGTGCCAGAAAATTGAATTTAAAAGTGTTAAATAATGTTGAAGGGACTATGATCAGACAATTATAAACATCAACAGTTTAAATATTACAAACAAATATTTCAGCCATCTTTTAGTGTTTGAATAGAACTCAAATAGCCACCAGGCCCATGGGTGAATAAACATTTAAAGCCTAAATGTTAAGTTCACACACTACACACCTAAAACTTTTGTGAATGCACACATTTTAACAATATCAAACAAGCAACAATGACAAACATTAATGAAACTGAAACTAAATAGATCTACTGAAATCAGTGTAAAATCACCCAATCATTGACTGACTTTAACAATGAAAGATGGTTCATGTCATACGGGTCTATCAATCCATGAGTTGTAGAACAGAAATAAGGAACTGCAACAATAAAGTATATGTCTTACAGCATACCATCACTAGGATCTGTCTGGGCATGCTCCTTCTGGACAGCGAATGATACAGATCTTACAATAACAACATTTTGCCCAGGCACAGATAGGGACCTTGAAACCATAGTTTGAACAGCTTTCTGCACGAAATTGACAATAAACACCTTAAGCATCTAGAATTTTATAATAGCAGTATCATCAACCTGCAACATTGACCTTAAAACTAGGAGAAGATGCCCTGGCTTAGTGGGGCAGGGGGGGAGGGGAAAAAATTGCAGTTGTTTTGTTAGATATAGATCTAGAAGGAACTTTCATCTGGGGCACACATCAATATGATGGTAGAGTGGTCTTGCCATCATAATTAAAGATACGCTCCAGATGAGATGAGTGGGGCATGAATAGGAAGAAAAATTCTTTAAAAAAAAAAAAATTTAATATATAACATTTCGTTAATTCATCAACCATTCTGTGTCCAGGTGATTGATTAGTGGGGTTCTCTAGATTAATATGCTTTTCTATAGCTATTCATGAAACTTGATCTTGAAATCTCAACGATCAGAAAGAACTGCAAAATACATGATAACTCACATGTGACTTATGCCGTTCATCATATGTCCTCGCTGAAGCAGGTGTGGAAACTGAAGGGGACAAGTTTGTTGCAGGTGTAACCGGAAGAGAGGTACATCTTTTCCATGAAAGTGCAGACTTGAGGTTGGCCATAATTGGACTTTCAGGGGCGGTTTTGGGGTCTGAATTGAGGAGGAAGCTTCTCTCACCATCAGATAAAGTCCCCTTTTTCTTGAAGCTTAATCCCCGCAAGATGCCTCCTGATGATGAACTGCCTTTGGCGGAGCCTTGAGATTGGAGCAAACCCTTTCCACTTCGACTATTGCCAAATCCTATGGGTCTAGGGGGTATTTGAAGTGCAATATCCGGACGCCTCCCGGTTGGTCCTGGATCCGAAACTTTGTCTATTTGGATATCTACCTGCATGCAACAAACATATGAACACCATTTCATGTCATTTTCTCTATAAGCACCTAGAAAATTTGTCTCACATATCGAGATCATATCAACCATGATAGGAAAGAGTATTTTGATTGCAAATCCTACCAAACTGGGTGCAACAATCTCATAATATTGAACAGCATTACCTGGTCATAGGTAATTTGGATATTTCACTGCTCCTAGGTCTCAGACTTTCAGGTTCCTCTAAAACATTTCTATTTTTCATGGTGTTTTGCAACATGCCAAAAACAGAGAACAAATCAAAACGGTCCACCAGACCATGAGCCTCTTGCTTTTGCAGGGGCTGGGAGAGATGGTTGGTATGTAGCTTAACCCCCAAATTTGGAAAGGTTGATTCCCGAACTCAAACCCATGACACTCCTTAGGTAACTTCATTATTTAAATCACGGTGCTTCAATACCCCGCTACGTGAGAATAATCAAATGAAGGGCCTATGTCTAAAACTACTCTCTAATGCCATACCTCCCACGTGATAATAAAGGGCCTATATCTAAAATTACCTTCTAAATTTACAAAGATTAACTTATGGAGTATATGCATTGCCTACCTACATTCAAGGAACAACATATGACCACTTCCAAGATTAGTATTCCCAAATACCACAACCCACCTTAAACCACTTTCCATATTCTTCACGACCATGAAACTCTCTATTTTTTTTTTTTTTCCTCATACTTCTATAATTAACACATCAAATCATATTTTAGGCAACCACAGCTCAACAGCCAAAAATTATTGAAGACCCACATGATATCAGCCGTAATTGCCTAATGGGGATACTCCAAAAAAATATGTCAGCTGATCATATTCATTTCTATCTCAAACCTCTTTTTTGAAAAAATATTTATAACTCAAACCTAAAATGATGAAACCAAATCCTTAAAACCAATAGAACAACCGGATCAACGCCAGGAACTCCTAGAACCTCTCAGTGCCCTCTATATTAATAATGCTCCTAAATGAAAATCAACCGCTACTGAAGTAAAAAAAATTGCCTAGCCTACAGTTCAGTATTAATAAATTAAAGAAACACCCATTAATCTGCAATAAATGAACATAAAAACTGAAGCATTAAAAAACCAAAAAACCAAAAAAAAAAAAAAACCATATCTTTTTTTTTTTGAGAAAAAGAAATTAAAAAAAAAAAAAAAAAAAACCCATATCTGAATCTGAAAGAACAAAGCATAAGTTACACATGCACGCCCATATATACATATCCAAAATACAAAAAAGAACAGCCAACCTGAGGAGAACTCTCTGCTACTCCACTGGAAACTGCTTGAACTGCTTGCATTATTATTATTTGTTAAACCCCAAAGAACTTCAATGGATCAATAACCTTAAAAATAAGTTATGAAATCATAGGATACACAAGAACCATAAAAGGAAACAAGAAAACCAAAGAAATCTGACAAAAATTCGAGTAATCTAGGAAGAGAGAATAGCTGTCAAGCTCTTAAAGAGTACAAAAAGAAAAAAGAATATAATTTGATTTAGTAGAGTAATACTAGTATTTTAATAATAATAATAATAAAAGTAAAAGGGTGTGTGTGTGAAAGATAGGACTTTGGTCAGAGTTTGGTCGCTTGGGAAGATGAGGAGAAACTTGGTCTGAAGGCTACACAGAAATAATAATAATAATAATAATAGAAAAGTAATCGTGTAATTGCCGCATTGTTTCTCATTTGTTGTTGTCACTTTTCAGTTTTCACCTTGTCACTACTGCTCATTGAAGGCCTACTAGTGCAAAATCTCACACACCCTTTCTTTTTTTCCTCAAGTCCCTACTCGCTTTCTCACACGGACACGTGTCCTCCTATAGCTCACCTATTCTATTGCAAATTGCAGACTTGTAGCCTTTTTTTTTTTTTTAATCTAAGGAAAAATATATATATATATTCTACATAAAAAAAAAGACTTGTCACCCAATACTACAAGTAATTATACTTATATAATGAACACCATACAGAGTCAAAAAGTAATTTGAAACCTTTATATTTGGGATGATTTTGATTCTAACCCATTTAAATTCAACTTTAGTCTCCAATGTTTTGAAGTATTTTGAATGACCATCGTGTCCTCTTATTGCTCACCAATTCTCACACAAAAACGTGTCCTCCTATAGCTCACCTATTCTATTGCAAATCGCAGACTTGTAGGTGTTTTTTTTTTAATTTAAGGAAAAAAAAATGATACTAGGTGTGTGTTTGTATTCAACTTAATTCACGTTGCGTTGCGTTTTGTTCTTTTTTTTTTTTTTTTTTTTTTCACGCGCTTTCATTTGGAGTTTTGCGGTTACTGTTCAATGAACAGTAACCGCAATTGTTGACTTTGCGGTTACTTTCTGCAGTGAACAGTGCATATATGCACTGTTCACGGACCCACAAATTTCATTTTTTATCAATTTTTTCATTAAAAATGGGTCCCACAGTACTATTCACACATTTAAAAATTATTTTGCTACAGTGTTTTCAGTTTTCAGTTTTCAGTTTCAGCAAAATAAGTTCTATCCAAACAGACCCTAGATAAAATTATACTTTGGGTGTGAACTTTGACACTTGTCACCCTATACTTTACAAGTAATTATACTTATATAATGACCATCGTGCACGGTCAAAAAGTAATTTGAAACATTTATATTTGGGATGATTTTGATTCTAACCCATTTAAATTCAACTTTAGTCTCTAATGTTTTGAAGTATTTTGAATGTCCCTCCTTTCATCAATGGTTGCTAATGAATTAGTTTTTAAATGTTACCCAAACGCTCAAAACATGCATATGTAAACCCAAAAGATGTGTACATGGTAGAATTTGGCAAGTCAAGCCTCCACAACTTAAGGAGGAAAAACAACCATGTCCAAGGGATGAAGATGACGTTGTCATTTGAAAGAGTGTGACACAATCGATACAAATGAGGATAAAAAGTCAATTTTGATGCAAGAAACGTTACCCAAAAAAAAAAAAAAGAAACGTTTAATTTTGATAATCATATTGGTTTCAATTTATTTGAATATATATACTATTCATTGATACTTTTTTTTAATCATAAAATCTTAAATATCCTAAAAAGTCAATTTTGATGCAAGAAACGTTACCCAAAAAAAAAAAAGGAAGAAACGTTTAATTTTGATAATCATATTGGTTTCAATTTATTTGAATATATATACTATTCATTGATACTTTTTTTTAATCATAAAATCTTAAATATCCTAAAAAGTCAATTTTGATGCAAGAAACGTTACCCAAAAAAAAAAAGAAACGTTTAATTTTGATAATCATATTGGTTTCAATTTATTTGAATATATATACTATTCATTAATACTTTTTTTTAATCATAAAATCTTAAATATCCTGTTTGATAAAAGTATTTAAATATAGTTTTTTGTTAGTCTCAAAAAAAAATATATATATATATATATATAGTTTTTTGTTTTGCAATCTATAAAATGGTGGGTCTTACACTTGAATTTATTATTTGGCTAATATTTTCTAAATAAAGTTTTCAAAAAATTGTATCATATTTTTCTGGTTTAGAACAGGATTTTGAAAACGGCTAAATGACTGTTTTCAGGATACAGAAAATGTTTTTAATGACATAGTTGTAAATAAATTTAAAATAGTGGACTTCATATATTTGTCCAAACTCTTTTATCTCTTAAATTAATGAGCTTATCTTTATCACAAAAAAAATTTCACACACTTCAAATTTGAAACTTATCATTAAAAAAAAGTATATATTGAGCTATATTACCTTATCATTATTCACACAAAAAAATTTATTTCACAGATTCTACACGTTACTTTTTATAAATATTTTTTATAAAAAAATATCAAAAATAGAAATGGTCTCCCATACAATTATTTTTTGTTTTTAGTATTTTGAAAATTATTCTTAAAAGTGAGAGTCAAACATAAAAATTATTATCTGAAAACTAGTTTCAAGTTCAATTTTTTGAAAATTGTTTTTATACTATTTTGAAAACAAAAACAAAAATCCTTCTACCAATCAGGTATAAGTTGTAATTGTGCCAATTATCTATCTTATCTTATCTTTTCCTTCTAAAAAAATCTTGTGGGTACCTAAGGCATACTTAGGCATGCTTGCAACGTCCTAGGCATGCTTGGCAACGTTCTTGGCCGACCTCGGCATGCTTTACAACGTCCTCGGCATGCTTGGCAACGTCCTTGGCCGACCTTGGCATGCTTTGCAATGTCCTAGGCGACCCACATCGAAGATGAATCCCCCCACTTTCTGCCTTATAAGCTTTGAAGCGAAGGAATAATGTACCACTAGTTCTTAAGCATGCCTAGGACGTTGCTAAGCATGCTGAGAACATTGCAAAGCATGTCGAGGTCGGCCAAGGACGTTGTCAAGCATGCCTAGGACGTTGCAAGCATGCTTTAGGTACCCACAATTCTTATCTTATCTTTTTATAAGAAACTTGAATAACATAATTCCCCTATAATTTGGGATGGTTTCAAATTAAACTCTAAATGAAAAATAATTAAAACCATGAAATAATTAAGTCTTTATTAACTAAAGGTAATTGATATTCACATAAATTGTGACAAAAACTTAACTAAACACAAAAATTATAAGACCTCTTATACATTATTATATGAGAATTCTAAAATTATATAATAAGTATTTATTTATTTATTGTCACAAAAAAATTCACAATGAAATTACATATTACATTCTATTACCAAAATTATTTTGTTTAAATGAAATTTAAATATTTATTTTATATTATTTTAATAGTTTATCATAAATTTTTTTAATAATAAAAATTAAAAGATATAAAAATTTTACAATATAATTTTACCATGTAACTCTTTACTATATAAATGTGGTTTATTTGGCCGGTCGACTTTTTTTTGGGCACTTATTAGTGAGCATTTGAATACAGTTGTATCCCTCAACGTTTTGTGTTTGGCGTTTATGCTATGTGGGACCCACATTTATAGTAGCTATAACACCTAAGATTGAAAAATACGTTTGTTAGTGAGTCTGTGTACTGTTCACAGGACCTACAAACTTCTTTTTTTAGCAAAATTTTCATTAAAAATGGGTTCCACGAAACTATTCATACATTTAAAAATTATTTTGTTATAATGTTTTTGATTTTTAGTTTTCAGTAATAAACGGTATCCAAACATATTCTTAGAAAAAAGGAAATATAAAGAAAAACATATATTATATATTTATATGTACGTTCTGTGGCATTTAATATATTCTCACGCTAACTGACCGTACTCTTGCAATTGGCGAGTAACGTTTTCCATTCTACTCGAAAAAGTATAGCAAAGTAGTAGTATCAAATTTTTGCTTTTTTTGCTTTGAAAAGTATTCTGACTTTAAACATTTACGTCGGTCCCAGCATTGATTGGCTTTATCATTTCATTCACCAAAACTCATGTAAATTTGGAGTGATTATTTAAGAAAGATGTATTAAAAAAAAAGGTTTATTAACGTGTCCATTTAAGACATGCTTAGCGAATTACTTTAAGAAATTTTTTATAGAAAAACAAAAAAAAATTAACTGTTTTGATAATTTTTTCAATTCTTCATAAAAATTTTCCAAAATGAATAGTTAAAGTATACTTTAAGAGCACACATTAATTAGATTTTTAAAAAAAATCCATGAGCCAGAATGGTGTATGATTAGGAAAAGTAACATTTTTTTTTTTAATCTCAGAAAAAGGAAACAAAAACATAAAAAAGGAAGAGCATATATATGTATATATAAAAAAATTATTTTTCACAAATGAGCTTTAATAAACTGATAAGAGTAATGGTTGAGATACACTTCTTCTCACCCCAGGTTTACAACATTTTTTTTTTTTTTTTACAAGATAGAATTTCTACTTTAACTTAATCTAAGTGTATATTTGTGTGAAACTCCTTCCTGGAAACTTGAACTCCAACATTTGCCCTCAACACCCCCACAAACACTTATACTTGTAAAGTGACCACCACACCAACATATATTTGAAAATGTTAAAATCTAAATAAGAGTTAACAAATAAGTAGAGTGTGAATTTTGGTGTAGGAAATGATGTGTCCCTAACATTACTCAAATTGTAATTAATTCCTGACCCCGCCCTAATTGACATAACTTTTTATTATTATCCATTATTAAGCATTCATAAGTTTTTTTTATCAAAGATTGTGAAATATGTTTATGAATCATTGGACAAATCTAAATTCATTGGATTAAGAAAGAGGTACTCCACACATGTACACAGTTCCAATCAAATGTGATGGATGTGCACATTCCACCTTTTGGAAATCGACAGTCTTTCCGGCCTAGTCCACTGTGGATGTTTGCACATTTTCTTTAGGCAATGCATTTGTGAATGCTTTGACAGTTTACATACATGCACATAGAGAGAATAGCAATAAGGGTAATAATACAAACAAAAAAAAAAAAAATCATTAAGTTTTGACTCAATATAAATTAATGGGTCTAGATGAAACTAATATTATCTTCTTAATAAAATTGTGAACAAAGTTCAAAATAAGATGTGTCCCCAAATATGACTCAATATAAATTAAAGAAGGGTTTAGGTCATACAAGAGAAGAGGGATTAATATTGCACTTTTCTTGATTGTACTAATCAGCAGAGAGCAGGTAGTTTGTTCAATTTGGCAGCACAAGAACAAATGGGTGGGATTCGGTACTTCACCGACACCCAACTTTATCTAGGTAACATATGTACAAACAAAAAGTTCTTTGCCAAATTGGTCAATAGCAGCAGGTCTTGATTAAGAAAGAGGGCATGGTCAAGCCCCTTCTTCTGCAAGACGTTTTAGCTATAAGTCTACACTCTTATTAGATCTTGAGATTTTTTTTTTCCTTTTAACTTTTATGTATAATTTTTTAAAATCATATGTATATATATATACATTTTTTTTTAAATATAAATATATTTAACACTTTTTTACAAAAAAGTTAAGTGTGCGTTTGGAAACAACTTATTTTATTGAAAATTGAAAACTTATTAATGAAAACACTGTAGTAAAATATTTTTTATTGCTTACTGTTCACCCTCAATTTGCACTTGGCTGGTCCATGAACGGTGTCATGGACCAGCCAAAAACGCAGCTTACCAAAACGTAAACGTAAATGCAGCTTACCGGTCATGGACCAGCCAAAAACGCAGCTTACCAAAACGTAAACGTAAATGCAGCTTACCCAAAGATAAACATAGTTGCCCATGGCGGTTCAAAGGAACTAGACATTATTCAAAGTTGCAAACATGATATGGAATAGTCCTTATAAAAAGGGTGCTTTGCGGTTTCTTCACTTGCGCCGCCACACTTCTGTAGAGCCTTTTAAGTTTTAACTATTCTATTTTATAAAAAATGAAAACGTGATTTGTATTCTAGTTTAACTTAACAATTGCTTATAAAAAAATTAATTAATAAATGATTAAATTGATTATATTATATCAATTTATTTGAATATGCTATTCATTGAGAATTGTTTTTAATCATAGAATCTTACATATATTATATCATATAGGATATAACACAGGTTCACAATTTCACATGCAATGGAGGTACCCCTTCGACCTTTTGGAAATCAACAGTCTGTCCGGCCTAGTGGAAATATATATAGAAAGAGAGAATAATGGTAAGCCTAATAACACAGAATTTTTTATAATTATTGACTTGATAGTTGATATGTTATAATTAATTTGTAATAAAATAATATTGATAATTAATTTTTATGAGAATAGTATTAATTTTATTAGGTCATCATGACATAGGTCATGGGTCGGTGGTCTAGTGGGTTTTCCCTAACGCACTAGCAATTCGTTGTTGCTATTTGTACGTACCCCAATATTGCATGCACAATGAGAATCTTAATTCGGGAGCAGTCAAGGTGCCTATTTTGATAACGCTCAAGTGGAAAAACCTAACTAGTTAGCATGATTTTAAAAATTGGTACGATCAAAAAACCGATTTATTTATTTATTTATTTCAGTTTTCAGTTTTTTTTTTTTTTTTTTTTTTTAAAGTTTTGATCCGTTTTATACTGGTTTTAAGATTTTTATTGGACCAAATTGGTATATGATTTCCATTAAATTGGTTCAATTGGTCAACCCGGTCTAATTTTTAAAACTATGTTAGCTAGTTGCCCTCCCTAACCATTTATTTTCTACCAAAAAAAATATTAATTTAATTATAACTTAGCTTTTGTAAGGAGTAAATTAGTTATTCTGTTTCTTTTCAATAAATCTTGATTTTTCATCAAAAAAAAAAAAAAAAAAAAAATCGTTGGAAACATCACTCAATATATATAATCTTATATAAAGAAATGTTTAGATTATAGTATTATACAAGAGAAGAGGGAATTGTGCACGTGGTAATCTTGATTGGAGTAATGAGGAGGTCGTTTGTTCAATTTGGCAGCACAAGAGCGAATGGATTCGGTACTACACCGACACCCAACCTGGAACAGGCGACAGAGATATAAAAAACAATGTGTCTTTCTAACCAGTGTCATTAAAATAATTATTAATAAACTATTTTAGTAAAGTTTTAATACCACTATTATCGGAAATAAAATTATTAAATACTTCGAGAATATCATAAATATATACTCCAAAAAATCATCAAAAAAATTAATTATCTTATCATTTATCTAAAAATAATTACTATACCAATTACGCAGGATATCATTAATTACCTTATCATTAACATTTCCCAAAAAAATAAATTATTTTGCCAAATTGGTCCATATCTAGTTCGTGATTAGGAGAGTGGGGTGGTCAAGGTCCTTTTTCTACAGAGGTTTTAGCTTACTCTGTCTACAGTCTACAGTCTTTTTGGTTTTTGGGAATCAACTCATGTAAGGAGGTTCAAAGGAACTAGACATTATGCTTATTAAAAAAAGGCACTAGACATTATTCAAAGTTGGAAACCACATTTTAGCTCAGATTTCATTTTCTTTATGATTATGGAATGGAATACAGCTTCATACCAAAAGGGTGCTTCGCGTTTTCGTCAATTGCGCCGCCACATTTTTTACTATTTACTATTTATGAATGAAAATGTAATTAGTACATTCTATTAGATAAACGCTAAGAATTTTTTAGCTTAATCAGCGCTCTCTAGCATTTTTCATATAAATAAATTGCCACCGTTCAAATTTCCTCAACTCCATTGTAGTAATTATTGAATTTAAAAAAAAAAAAAAAAAATTCCTCCTCAGCTATAGAATTAACCAAAAAAAAAAAAAAAAAAACATGAAGAGCTTAAAATATAAATGCTTATGAAATTATCCAACGGAATAGTTATGTATTTGAAGAGTTTTTGATACTTTTTTTTTAAAGAAGAATACATGGTGGATTGAAAATAGTGACATGACAAATAAATTCATGCTCTTTCATAAGTTCTGCTTAAACCTAGAAAAATTAGACTCGGATTGAACAAAAATAGGTCAACCTGCACAAGACCTGTTGAAATACCAAGTTAGGTAGGGTTACCTGTACTCAACCTGACTCAATTTGACCTCCCCTTTAAATAAAAAAGATCTTTTTGCTTCTTATTTATTTATTTATTTGAATGTAATATTCAAAGTTTGATGTTCTCTCTTGGTGGAAAGAAAATTATAATTGGTTTTTTGAGCTATCTTTAGACTTTAATGATATGCAATCTCTTGAGTACTCTAAATCAACTTTTAGCATTTGAAATAAAATTCTTATTTAGCATAGATTTTGTCTTTTACCAAAGAATTAGTATGTAATTTGTGCTTACGCACAGAAATGATGAATTATAGTGGTTCTATTGATATTAGTTTAGGTTATTAACTATATAGGACATTAGTTCGACTAGGACATTTGGAGGCATTGAAATGATTTTCCCTTACAATTTTAATGATATTAGTTACGCGAAGTTTCTCATTACACGATTGTTATGTATACAATTTTGAAAATCACTATTGGACACTACATATACAATATTAATTCACTATCACCTCCATAAAATTCTACTAAAAACAACACAAAATAAAAGAATAAATTGGTTCAATAGTATCTCCTAAATTAAATGAGGATAGGTGCATGTAATTGTTTAGCTCAATTATAGTTTGTTACATTCAAAATCTTCACATACAAAATATCTAAATAGAAACATAATAAAAAAATATATACTCATTAGTTCAAAAAAAAAAAAAAAAACAGCAAAAATCTAAACAATTTAATTTGTACGAAAAGCTAACAAAGGCAAAATCTAATTTTGATTCTAATAAAATATTCTCTAAGTTTTGGTGTTATATATATATATATATATATATTACCTAGCTTTATCTATATTGGACTCCTTATTTTCTATACTAAATTAATTCACTTGGCACAAAAATTAACAAAATTTAGATTAGATGGGACACGTGGCGCAAAAATTAAACTCTAATTGAAATTTAATTTTTACACTAAATTAACTCAATTGGCAAAATAATTTAAAAGCTTAGATTAGATGAGATATATAGCACAAAATTAGACTCTAATTGAATTCAAATTTGAAATCTAATTGGATTTTCTCTCAGCTCTCTCTCTCTCTCTCTCTCTATATATATATATATATGTGGGGACAAAGAATTTGACAACCTCGGCCCACTTCATACTAAGCCCAAGGCCCACACCGAGGAGGAAGAAATGCCCGAGGAGGAACGAAGAAAGCCCACATGGTCTAGAAACATCGCCGATGACAATCTTGTTCTCGGCCAACCCAGATCCTAGAAAGAAAGAACGGCACGCCATCGAAGGCAGCCTCCCAAAGCGTCCCAAGAAAAAGGACAAGTACCGTAGGACAACCATGGGAGCATGGTGTAGGAACAATTCAAGGAGAAACTGTTACCTCCGCATTAAATGCCTACAACTAACGTTCTGGCCGCATTAATGAGGAAATGACCCCTGAACAGTGCGGTCTTGATTGCTGCAACTCACAGAAGGTTTGGGAAGGTGGCTGATGGGACAAGCACTCGAGTAGTGACCTGCATGATCAACAGATGGAGGGCCAAGATCGACTGGAAGGGGATATATAATGTGAGAAATCCTCCAGGAAAAGAGGATCGGGAATTAGAAGGAAAAGACAGTAGCAATTTGCATGATCTTAGAAACCTTTGTAACCAAGCACTAAAGAAAGAATAAAAAAAATAAGTTCCTCGGAAGAAATGCCCGAGGACAGAATTTCATACTTTAGCCTACGTCCTTATTATTCAACCTACTCATAACTATGTCTAGTTGTTGTAACCCTTACTAAGACTTAGCTCTTAAACTCATTCTCTATAAATTTATTGTATTGGGCTAGTTGGGCTTGAGTCCACCCATTTAATAGAAGAAGTGCTCAAACCCTGTTCCTACAATTGGCGCCTTCTGTGGGAAGAACTTGTGTGTTAGTAAGGGCAACAATCAAGCATGGTAGGATCAAGCCCTCATCAAGTAGGCTCCCATCAACCCGAACCGGCTAGATCCTAACAACAGGATAACTTTCCTAACCCTGAGCGTGATCGAAATGAAGAGAATGGAAGGTTTCGAGAGGGAAGTGTGCACACTACTCAAACAAATAAGCAAAAACTATTCTCGTGTGGGTAATCACGTGCTCTAGAGACAAAATAACAGCTGGGCCATGCAACCAGAAGAAGTTAGGAGTCATGTATCCCAGAGACAGAATGATAAATAGGCCATGCAGTGAGAGATAGACGATTTGAAGAAAAAGCTGCGCATGCACAACGAAGGCAATCTCACTTTAGGCCTGACATGCCCTCCGATGATGAAAGTGATGATGACTATAGGCAAAGATCGAGAACTCCTCTAAACGAGACTTTCTCTCACGAAGAAGAGCACCACTGGAGGCGTGAACATAAAAGCCCATCTCCTAGGGGCTTGGGAAACAATGCCATGAGCAGGGCACTGGATCAACTCTCCAAATCACCTTTCACACGCCACATAGAAAGGGCTACACTTCCTCGACGATTCTAGCAGCCAACCTTCGCCATTTATAACGGCAAAACAGACCCCGTGAAGCATGTGAGCCAGTTTAACCAAATGATGGCTGTCCGTTCTAAAAACAAGGTGCTAATGTGCAAAGTTTTCCCATCTAGCTTGGGACCAGTGGCAATGAGGTGGTTCAATGGCTTAAAGAAGAACTCCATAGATTCATATAGGCAGCTAACCTAAGCTTTTGGTTCCCGTTTCATTACAAATAGCAGAGCTTCGCGGCCCTTGAGTGCTTTATTGTCGTTATCCATGCATGATGAAGAAACTCTAAAGGCCTACTCGGACAGATATTGGGAGATGTATAATGAAATGGATGAAAATTTTGACGATGTCGCCATCAGCACCTTCAAAAATAGTCTCCTAGCCGAGCACGGCTTGAGGAAGTCTCTGACTGGCAAGCCTGCCACCAGTGTGCGCCAACTGATGGATTAGATCGATAAGTATAAACGAGTAGAGGAGGACCAACTGCAAGGTAAGGGAAAAGAGAAGGTTATCCCTCAGGAAAGGAGGGATTTTAGGTCGGACCGATAGAACAGCAACCGGCCAAGGAGAGATTTTGTAGGGCAATTCGGAGTAACCAACACACAGACTGTCAATACTGTATTCCGAGAACCAATACATCAGGTGTTGGAGAAAATCAAGAACGAGCCGTACTTTAGGTGGCTGATTAAGATGGCTGGAGAGTCCACGAGGCGCAATCAGAACTTTTATTGCCAATACCACCAGGACCACGGACATACCACGGAGAACTGCAGGAACCTCTGGAACTATCTGGACCAGCTAGTCCGAGAAGGAAAGCTGAGGCACCTTCTGCATCATCCCAGTGGTCATCAAGGCCAGGCCCATCAAGAACCCCCGAGAGATATTGCCTTAAGGCCACCCGTAGGGATGATCAATGTAATCTTGGCCGCACTAGGAAGAACAGGCATATGCCCTTCACGAGTGTTATCTGTGGCTCAGTGGCCTGCCAAGGAGTCCCAGCCAAAGTCGAAGAGGGCCAAAATGAATTTTCACCCAATCTTGAGTTTTTCAGAAGAAGACAAGATCGGAACCATCCAGCCCCATGACGATGTGCTGTTGATCACTCTCAGAATCGGGGACTACGATGTGAAAAAAGTGATGGTGGATGGTGGCAGTGGGGCCGAGGTTATGTACCCCAACCTCTACAAGGGGCTAAGGTTGAAACCAGAAGATTTGATGCCCTATAACTCTCCTTTGATGAGCTTCGGCGGGAAGCTTGTCATTCCAAAGGGCATGATTAGGCTACCTATTCAGACCGGCCCAGAGATAATGGAGGTGAACTTTATCGTGGCGGACACCTACTCTCCCTATACAGCCATCATCGGTAGGCCTTGGCTTCATACCTTAGGGGCTGTTGCCTCCTCATTGCATCAGAAGGTGAAATTGCCATCAGGGGACCAAGTTCTCGAAATCCGTGGTTGCCAATCCACGGCAAGGCAGTGTGTGGTGGCTACCATCTCACATTGGCTCGATGCGGAGTCCTCGGCCTCTGCTGAAAAGAATTTATAGTAATCAAGGGACCCGGTGTCGCCTCTTGATATAGCTGCCGAGGAGGCGAAATGCGAAGATCTAGAGGAGGTGGTCATTGGTGGTGACCCAGAGAAGTTCTTTCGGGTAGGGGCTCAGCTGCCTCTTCAAGAGAAGGAGGAGTTGATTGAGTTTCTCAAAAGAAATATTGACGTGTTTGCAAGGGATGCCTACGATGCCCCCGGGATTGATCTAGCCTTCATCTGTCACCATCTCAATGTCAACCCGTCCATCACTCCCAAGAAGTAGCCACCCCGTTACCCATCAAGAGAGCACGCCGATGCGATTAGGGACGAAGTAATGAAATTTAAGCGTACAGGGGCTATCAAAGAGGTTTTTTACCCCAAATGGTTGGCTAACAACGTGGTGGTCAAGAAGAAAAGTGAAAAATGGCGGGTTTGTGTAGACTTCACGGACCTAAATAAAGCATGCCTAAAAGACCCGTTCCCATGCCTCGGATAGACTAGCTGGTGGATGCAACAGCAGGCCATCCTCGGATGAGCTTCTTAGATGTCTTTCAAGGCTATCATCAAATACCACTGGCCCTGGAGGATCAGGAGAAGACAACCTTCGTGACACCTACTGGGAACTACCACTACAAGGTAATGTCGTTTGGTTTGAAGAACGCAGGGTCCACTTATCAAAAGATGATGACAAGAATGTTCGAGCCGTAGTTGGGCAAGAGCATCGAAATCTATGTTGATGATATGGTGGTGAAGAGTAAAGTGGTGTCCAAGCATTTAGGAGACCTCGGCAGCACCTTTGATGTCTTAAGGAAAGATAAGCTATGCCTAAATGCCTCCAAGTGCTCAATTGGCGTGGGATCAGGCAAGTTTTTAGGCTACATGGTTACTCATAGGGGAATTGAGGTTAACCCCAACCAGATCAAGGCTATAAATGATCTAAAACCACCGCAAAATGCCAAGGAGGTCTAAAAGCTTACTGGAATGATCGCGGCCCTGAATCGATTCATTTCCAGGTCGGCGGATAGATGCAGACCGTTCTATCTCTTGATCAACAAGTGGAAAGGATTTGAGTGGTCCGAGGACTGTATTGTGGCCTTCTAGCAACTCAAGGAATACCTATCCCGGCCATCTATCATGTCTAGTCCTGAGGCCGATGAAATCTTATATGCATATATTGCTGTGGCCCCACATGCTGTGAGCTTGGTGCTAATACGGGATGACAATGGCCTTCAAAAGCCAGTCTATTACGTGAGTAAGTCGCTGCATGAAACCGAGGTCAGATACTTACCCTTCGAGAAAGCCATACTGGTTGTGGTCCATACCACGCGAAAGCTTCCCCATTATTTCCAAACCTATACAGTGGTTGTTCTAACCCAACTACCCTTGAAGTCCGTACTTCGAACCGCTGATTACACTGGAAGGATTGCCATATGGAGCACAATTCTGGGAGCTTTTGACATCAAGTACATGCCTCGAACCTCCATAAAGGGCCTGGTCCTAGCTAACTTGGTGGTCGAATTTGCTGAACCACCAGTAGAAATAGTAGCAGAGGAGCGCAACACGGATGGAAAATCGGTTGGAGTAATCTCTATACCAGGACCCCCATGTTGGAAGGTGTACGTTGATGGCGCGGCAAATCAAAGGGGGTCCGGAGTAGGGCTAGTCCTAGTATCTCCTGAGAAGACTATCATAGAGAAATACCTGAGACTTGGATTCTCAGCCACGAATAATGAAGCTGAATATGAGGCCTTGTTACAAGGAATGGCCATGGTGCAGAAAATGGGAGGAAAAACAGTAGAGATGTTCTCGAACTTGAGATTAGTAGTGGGCCAGGTAAAGGGAGAGTTGGAAGCCAGAGATGCAAGGATGCAAGAGTACTTAAGTCAGGTCAAACGCTTGCAGTCAGACTTCAATCTTTTCAGCCTGTCACACGTCTCCAGAAGTGGAAACACTCATGCAGATTCATTAGCCACACTTGCTACCTCCTCGGCAAAGGGTATACCTCGAGTCATTCTTGTCGAGCATCCGGATAGAACAAATGAGGTTGCAAAAGGCATGGTCTATATCCATGAGGTTAGAGTGGGTCCTAGCTGGATGGACCCTATAGTGAGGTTCCTCAAAGATGATATCCTGCCCGAGGAGAAGTTAGAGGCTGAAAAAATACGAAGAAACGCTCCTCGGTTCTGGTTGTCCGAGGACCACAAATTGTATAAGCACTCCTATTCTGAGCCATATTTACTGTGTATTCACCCTAAAGCATCAGAATTACTGCTTGAAGAGCTGCACGAAGGGATTTGTGGGAGCCACATAGGAGGAAGATCTTTGTCGCACTAAGCCATTACCCAGGGATATTGGTGGCCAGGGATGCAGAAGGAAGCCCTAGAATATGTTAAGAAATATGACCAGTGCCAAAGGTTTACCCCAAATCTTTATCAGCCAGGAGGGGTCTTCAACCCTTTGTCCAGTCCATGGCCGTTTGCCCAGTAGGCCTGGATATTGTAGGCCCTTTCCCCAAGGCAGCAGGAAATAAGAGATATCTGTTTGTCGGCACAGATTACTTCACCAAATGGGTCGAAGCTGAGCCATTGGCCAACATCAGAGATGTGGATGTTAAAAAATTCATCTGGAAAAACTTTGTTATACGATTCGGGGTCCCTCGTACTCTTATTTCAGATAATGGACTCCAATTTAATAGCAAAGCCTTCAGAAGATACTGTTGCGAACTGGGGATCACTAACAGGTACTCAACTCCAGCTTATCCTCAAGGAAATGGACAGGCCGAGGCTATCAACAAGGTCATAGTCAATGGGCTTAAGAAGAGACTGGATGATGCTAAGGGAAAATGGGTAGAAAAGCTACCGCACGTCTTATGGACTTATCGGACTACACCACGGTGGTCAACAGGGGAGACATGTTTTTCCATGACCTATAGGGCCGAGGCTGTTATCCCTCTAGAGGCAAGCTTCCCAACGTTGAGGACGAGCTCCTTCACTTCAAGTAGTAATGATGAACCACTAAGGAAGAGCCTAGATCTGATCGATGAACGAAGAGAAAAGGCAGTGATCCAGTCGGCCTATTACCACCAGAAGCTCAAGCAGGGATATGATGCCAATGTGAAGCTGAGACCACTAGCACCAGGGGTCCTAGTGTTGAGGAAAGTTGTGGGTGCTACCAAGAACTCATCTTGGGGAAAGCTGGGACCCAATTGGGAAGGACCATACCGAATTACTTCAGTAGCAGGAATAGGTGCATACTACTTAGAAGACTTAGATGAAAAAGCTGTACCTTGTTCATAGAATGTAAATAACCTGAGAATATATTATTATTAATAAAAGCGTTTCTCTAATTCAAATTTTAAGTCCATTATGATTATATGTCTTGTATCTTGGCAACTATCTAAGTATTAGACAGAACCAAGGTCTTGCATGGTCCTTAGACTCAAACTTATGGGGAAACTAGTTACTTCAAGAAAATTTAAGTAGTAGACAGAACTAAGGTCTTGCATGGTCCTCGGATTCAAACCTATGGGGAAACTAGTTACTCCAAGAAAATCTAAGTACTAGACAGAACCAAGGTCTTGCATGGTCCTTATACTCAAACTTATGGGAAAACTAGTTACTCTAAGAAAATCTAAATACTAGACAGAACCAAAGTCTTGCATGGTCCTCCGACTCAAACTTATGGGAAAACTAGTTACTCTAAGAAAATCTAAGTACTAGACAGAACCAAGGTCTTGCATGGTTCTCGGACTCAAACCTATGGGGAAACTAGTTACTTCAAGAAAATTTAAGTACTAGACAGAACCAAGATATTGCATGGCCTTCGGACTCAAACCTATGGGAAAACTAGTTACTTCAAGAAAATCTAAGTACTAGATAGAACCAAGGTCTTGCATGGTTCTCGGACTCAAACCTATGAGGAAACTAGTTACCTCCAGAAAAATCTAAGTACTAGACAGAACCAAGGTCTTGCATGGTCTCCGGACTCAAACCTATGGGGAAACTAACTACTTCCAGAAAGGGCTTAGGTGGCAGGCAAAATCCAAATGCTGAGCGGATCCTCGGACCACAACCTTTGAAGAAATTAGCAAGATCAAGCATTCATGCAAGTTGCGAATATAGCCTAAGTATACGCTTGGTACCTCAAATCATATACTCGGCTCCTGCCCCCTAAAAATATGAGCAAACGCAAACTAAATGTCCCCTTAATGCCGGTGAGTTAGAATTTAAAGGTTTAATTTCAAATATGATATGTACATAGCCATTTTTACCCATTAGGATAACCAACTCATGAGACACGAGATTCACAGTATTTGCTTAGCTGTGACTTGCACTGTTCAGGTCACTTCCTTATCAATGCAGCTGATAAAACTGTTGCTCACCATTTAATGCGGAGGCAACAGGTTACTCCAAACTGGAAACTTCCCCTATGATCACAAATTCTCTCTCTCTTCATACCCTTCTCTTCACCTGGAACATCTCAGAGTCCTATGACTCATCCTTTCCTCTCCTTAGGTGACCTTCCTTCTTGGGCCCATGGCCCATGGCATCCCTACACCAATACTACAACTCTCCAACTTCATCCTCGGTCCTCGAGCGCCCACAATTATTATTTTACATGCCACAAGAATAGATGCACCTAAGGGGGTTGATAACTTGACATAGTTGATGACATTTCATACATTTTTTTCGCTCTTTTATCATGATGATATCATTAGTAAAATTTGAATTATGTAAACATAAGAATTTGTGCATTGTTAAAATTTTATTTATTTATTTATTTATTTTTTGTCCTTTTACTTGTATTGAAAGGAAGACAAAGATGATATGATCATATTTAGGCTGCGTTTGTTTCGACAATAAATAGCTTCTGGAAAATATTTTACACCACTGGGTGTGTTTGGATTGTCTCGGAAAATTCAGTCAAACGGAAAATGATTTCTGTTGACTGTAAATCATGCCCCAAAACCCTGTAAAATATTTTACACTTTTATTTTCCCTACAATTGATTTCCATCCCAGGAAAATAGAAGAGAGAGAGAAACAACAAAACCGATGAGAGCTCCGATCACCACTTCCAAGCACCGGCGAGAGCTCCGATCGCACATCCAAGCACCGGCGAGTTGCATCCCAGCACTGGCGAAATCGTCACACCCCAACACTGCCTAGATTGTCACCACCCAAGACCAATCCACCCAAAACCGATCTCGTTCTCGACCCAAAGCTCACCTGTGCTGCCGTTCTCTCCATCGTTCTCGACCGCCATCATTCTCGATCGCCGATCTATCTCTCTTTCCCTCGACCGCCGGATTTGATGAATTTTTTTTGTTGGGTTTTGTTTCTTTTGTGTTTATCTACTGATGAATTTCTTTTGTTGGGTTTTGTTTCTCAATCTCAACTGTCGATCCATTGAGAAAATTTGGCATTATATATTTGTTTGGAAGTTGAGAAAATGTGAGAAAATGTGAGTAACAAGTAAAAAATGTGTTTTCTATAGTATTTTCAAGAATACAACCAAACATCAGAAAACATTTTTCAAAGCATTTTTTGAAATGCAACAAAACACTTGAAAATATTTTCACCTGAAAATATTTTACACCCGGAAAATATTTTACACTGAAATAAACGCAGCCTTATTGTTATTATTTTTCTTGCATGTGAAAAAATATGGGTCGACCCATATCCCAATCAACCTGATTGTTTGCAACCCCTTTTTTACCCGAACACAAATGGTGTTGATTCGACCCATTTGCCATACTTAATAAAAATTATCTCAATTTCATGAATTATGTTGACTATATCATTATTTTCTATCTATTATATAACAATATACATTTTTTTGAAACAAATATTTAAAATTGTGAGTTAAATATACAATTTACCTAAACAACTCATCACAAACTTTCTCCTAAACGTTTATAAACAAAACCAAACACACAGAGATTTTCCTCCAAATGCCTTCCTTCAAAACGACTTGTAGCACATGTATCACTTGTTAACAAAATTGTACAAAACTACGAAGCCCAAGTTAACGCGTCTTCCTTACCTCCGTTTCCACAGTTTGCACTGTAACCCCTCCTCTCCCAATTCGCTCCAACAGGTAATTTTTACTTTATTATATTTTGTTTTCTTACATTTTCTCGATTACCCAACAGAGCAATGGAGGGTCTGAGCTAGTTTTGAATTTCAAAATTGAATCTTTTTGTTTTGTTTTTAACTAAAATTATTATGATATATACAGTGAAAAAATGAAGTTTGTGGATTGGTACGTAAAGATCGGGGTAGTTTCAGCTCTCATTGGAGCTTCAATGGAGTTGTTTATGATCAAAACCGGCTTCTGTATGATAATCTTCCATTTTGTTTTATGACCCTTATTTACAATCTTACCGTTTTCCTTTTTCTTCAATGAACCTTATTAATGTTTTAAAAGCAATTCAATTTCGTTTTTGTTTGCTTTGGCTATTGATTTATTATTATTGTTGATCAAAACGGGTTTTTTTAAACAAAGTTTTGGGGTGAATGCTAAGGAAACAGTGCCTAAGCTTGTTGTTGTTAAAGGGTGTGCCTGTATATGCATAGACATTTATCAGAGTAATTTTTTTGAAGAATTTTTTTTTTTGGGTGAATGCTAATCAAACAGAACCTAAGCTTATTGTGTTTAATGGGTGTGTCTGCATATGCATGAAATTTTATTTGTGATAATTTTTTTAAGAAGCAAATTTGGTTTAGGATAATGTGAAAATGGCTGCAGTGAGTGTTATATGCTCTAGCAAAGTTACTCTGCTTGATAAAGATATTTGCTTCACTTTCCAATTATGTTTGTCTTGGTTCACATCCAAATATCCTATATCCAATATTGAAGAAATCTGATTTTGGGGAGAGAAGTAATGAGAGAATTTGTGGTTACTTGACTACTCCTTGGGTGACACTTGTATGGGATGGATTGATGTGCATAAATTGATAGATCATACTTATTTCCCATCACCATGTTGAAATCAGTGCAGAAGGCCCGTTTCACTAATTACAATTTGAAAATTTCCAAAATCAGATTTTGAATATCTTCTTTGTGCATATTTCAAATTTAAATGATTATTAGAGTCAGTTGCCTTCCTATTTTAAAAGCGAAAACCAGCATCATTTTCACCGAACCTTGATCCTTGAAGTTAGGTACACCTAGAACTAGGTGTGTATCTTAAGTTATATGGCCTCAATGGCATAAAGCATCACACATTCACACTTGCATATTTTTCGTTGCAGTATGGATAAATGGGCTGCTGGTTTCACACTTAAAACCAAGGTTTATCTTTACCATTTGACAAAATTTTCCACTCTGTCCAACTGCCTCCTTATTTGAAAATTTAGCTATTGTTATCAAATGTTGTTTGGTGTCATCTAGTGTAATCCTTCCATAATTATGTTGAGAGCATGTCACATTCAGTCAATTGATTATTATGCTAACAATTAGTTTTCCTGTTGTTCTGTTACTATGCAGATGACCAAGTGACCGTTCTGGAGGCAGAAAAGCGAACTTGGGAGAATTCCCCTGAAGCTCAGGCAATTAAAGAAGCTCTCAATCCTTGGAGAAATCACGACGCACAACCAAGAAAAAATTCTTAACTTTATTCTGTTGCAGTTTCCCCTCAGGTTTATTTCTTTGATGGTTTAACAACATGTTAGGATCTTTGTTGTGGAAAATAATGCATTTGCTCACAACACTGGAACGAAATAGTCCATTTGAGTTTCAATAGAAATTTTGGAATTGGTTTGGCTGTTGAACTTGAGTTGTTTTTGCGTGAAATGTATGTAAATCTGGATTCATGAATGTAGATCTGAGTTTTTGGCTGTTAGAGATGTAGATATGTAGAAATCTAATGCAGTAGATGTATAAAAAGTGAAGGGAGCTATATACGGAAGCAGATGATAATAGACTTTGTTGCAATTATATGCCATGATGTACCATATTTATCAATCCACCCGCAACAAAAGCAGCTTCTTGATAGCAAAATCTGTAATAGATGTTAGGAAAGCAAGCTGCAAGAGACAAGCTGTCATGGGGTAGCACCTCTAATGTCATGGTTGAGATGCTCCTGTTAAAACTTAAAAGCATGAACCAAAGGAAGTGGCATCTTTTGAAACTTTCAAACGGACTGAGCTCTTGCCTACACAAGTTCAAACGTCAAAATAACTTATGGCCCTAGCTGCCATCTTCTTCCCATTCTTGTTAAAAACAATGCATAACACCTGTCAAATAACCATCCTTGTTACTTCTTTTAAAGAGAATGAAAGAAAAAAAAAAAAAAACACAGCTATAATCTTCTTGCCCCAAAGGCTTGAAGTAGAGTTGTTCTTCTTGATTGATATGTATATATATAGAGCCTCGCCTGAACTTGAGTTTTGTTATAGACTTGAAAAAAAAATGCAACATAGGCATTGGCTTGCCTCGGGCTGGTGTGAGTTTAGGCCTTGACTCCCAAAACGAACTTGGGTCCAACAATGCCGGCCATCCACCGATTGAAACGTGAGACACACAAAAATGTCTCAATACATTAAGATGAAAAATAATACTCAAGAGTTAAGACTGATTTATGAACACCGGCT
The DNA here is from genome assembly GCF_001633185.2 of Quercus lobata. Classification (NCBI taxonomy): domain Eukaryota; kingdom Viridiplantae; phylum Streptophyta; class Magnoliopsida; order Fagales; family Fagaceae; genus Quercus; species Quercus lobata. The sequence goes on along the minus strand of NC_044909.1, from coordinate 6,940,329 downwards.
ATGGGTCAAATATATAGCTTTGAATGCATTGGATGCAAGAAATTTCACCCCTTGACTCCTGAGCTCAAAGCTTGATAGAAGCATTTGGAGGTTGATGAAAGAAGTGCATAATGGGCAAAGAACGAAACAAAGTGCTTTGACACTAATAAATGCGATTTGTCACTTTTTCTCGCCTGAATGCGATGTATAGGACGCGTCGGTAAACCCCAAATTAAGATAGAAATGCCACCTTAGACTTTTATTTGTGAAAGGAGAAGCTGACATATATATGAACACCAAATTACATCCTCTTGACTTCACTTGCCAGTCAGTCACAGTCACTGTCACTGTGTTTCCATTTTTTCAAGTTCGGAATTGCTTTCACTCTAATGTATGTACTGCTCTAGTTTAGTAGACTTTCGAGTAAAGATCACTATTCACAGTGGGATTATTAAGTAATAAGTTGACGTGTTTTCTTATTTTTAATTTTATTTCCTTTGTTATTAATTTTTTGACAAAAATGTAAAATGGATATTTTAACCTTAACATTTTTTCATTTCAATTCTTTAACTTTTAGTTTTGTCAATTCAGTCTTTTAACTTTCAATTTTTATAAATACAGGACTCCGTTATAACTCAGTTAGTGGCTGCCGTTAGACCCACTAAAACGGGGCCATTTTGCCTTTTTTTTTTTTTAATTTATTTATTTATTTTTTTTATTCGTAATTAAAAGAAAATAATAAAAATCTGGGAAAAAAAAATAAATCCCAGGCTAAGTACTGGTTAGCGAGCGAAACGTAGTGATCGGCGCAGAGAAGCAAGGTCTTAGACTGGCTAAGCAAAGCGACGGCGAGGTTTCGGTCCGAGAGTTCCCAGGCGGTACAAGATCTGACGAGATTGACATCGAGGAGAAGTTTCGCTGCATCGTCGGCGTTGGAATTAGAGAGAAGATTGGTGGCTTTCTCGAAGCAAGTGGAAGCGAGGTCGAAGCGGCGAAGGTCATGCCAGATGAGGCCGGTTTTGTAGTAGAAGGAAGCGGACTTGATGGACGGAGATGGAACGCCGGAGACGTTGCCGGCGAGGGTGAGGATATCGGCAGCGATGTGGCGGAGCTTGGCGAGGTCGAGAGAGGAAGAAGAAGAAGAAGAGGAGCGGAGTTTGGGATTGAGGTTGGAGAGGTCGACGCAGGAGTTCCAGAGACGGTAACTGAGTTGAAGAAGACCGTTTCTTTTATTTATTTATTTATTTATTATTTTTTTTTATTTTTTTTCAGATTTTTCTTATTTTCTTTTAATTCTGAATTAAAAAAAAAAAAATACAAAACTGCATTGTTTCAGTGGGTCTAACGGCAGCCACTAATTGAGTTGTAACGAAACCTTGTATTAACAAAAATTAAAAATTAGAGGACTGAATTGACAAAACTGAAAGTTAGAGGGCTGAAATGAAAAAAAAAAAATGAAAGTTAGAGGGTTAATTTTGCATTTTTGTCTAATTTTTTTAATAGATAGTTAGGGAGCAAGCGGGGGAGTTTGGACAATATATATGAGATATCATAAATGATACCATTACCATTAGACTATCACTTGAATCCCGTTATACATTTTAGTTTGAAGGAAAAGGGTAGGTAAGGGTTATATCTTGGTGGGTCTGTCACAAACTCACAATATGTGAGTCTCACGCACATGCACGTGAGACACAAACGCTATGAGATGCTCACCTTATGGGTTCGTTTAGATATAATTTATTTTGTTGAAAATTGAAAATATTGTAGTAAAATAATTTTTAAATGTATAAATAGTACCGTGGGATCCGTTTTAAAATTTTTTTTTCTGAATAAAGTGGTTGTGGGTCCCGTGAACAATATATAAACAGTGTGTGAACAGTGATGAATAGTGATATTTGTCTCCAAAAAGCAGAAAACGCGTGAATAAAAAAGAAAAAAAGGAGAAAAACGCTGAAAACGCAGACGCGCAAGAAATAATCTGTATCCAAACTCCACCTATATAGCCAATGAATTGAGTAGGATCATATATTAAAAAGTTTAGGATTAGTTCATTTAATTATATTTTGAATATGACTAAGCTTAAACACGAGCTCATCATTAATTTAGATTACATATATAGACTTGGTTTTTTTTTGGTCAAGTTTGAGTTCGTTCAAACTAATTAATTAATTTTTTATTTTCCTCATATAAAGTAAATATCATGGCAACAATTTTTTGTCTCTCAAGATTTATACTAAAGATTAATAATTAAATTTTCAAATATGAGCTTATGAAGATTAGATTCATCCATCTTATATTATTATAAATCATATATTGATACAAAACGGTATAGTTATTAATAAACTAAAAATAATAGATTTTCCTATCAAAAAAAAGAAAAGAAAAAAGAAGATTTATACATAAAGTTAGACAATTCAATCATGATTTTATATATTTCACAAACACATATAAATCACATACTTGATAAATTTATTCACAAATACATTGCTATATTTGAGTTTAATTTGTTGGATAATTTAACCAAACATTGGCTTGAATCTGATTTGTTTACATAAAAGAATATAAATATATATATATATATATATATTTTAAGTTGAATCTTAATTATTTATAAATAATTCGACTCATTTTCAACCTTAAAAAGGGATATGAAAGGAAAGTGGATGACAGGAAAAAAAAAGGACATGAAAGGAATCTAGAGGTATTCAGCAAAATAATTAGAAAGAAAGAAATCTAGATGACAGGAAAACGAGGAGGAATTTCATTGTTTGATTGAAGTTAATTGGAAGAAGTCGGATGAGGAATGAAAAAGAGAGGAATTCATTTTCTCCCTCCGGGTTGGTCATTCCCAACTTCAGAGAAGAGAGAGCGGTGTGAAAGAGGGACTCATATGTGGATTATATTTATTAAAATTAGTAATGCAAGAGATATTACAATAAGTATAAGGGTATAATATTTTTTTATTTTTTTATTTTTATAATAGATGATAATACTTATTGTGATTGGTGCATAAAAAAGAGGCGTTCCTATTGGACCCAAGTGAGTAGTATTATTCTAAATCATGTCAACAGTTGTAATAATTTTTTTTTTGGGTGTAATTAACATTGGTAGAATTATTTTCCTATCTCTTCCTCTAAATATATTTCAAAAAGAAAATTGCTATCCCTTTCATTTCCCTCTCCACTATTTTTGGAAAAAATATGGCACCACACTTTTTTGTGCCACAATTTTTGATACAAATCTGATGTGACAGCTGTGAATGGTGAAAAAAAAAGTAATGAGTCTATATAAAAGTAGCAAGTAACTAGTTATAATATGAAACATAAGATAATTGTGAAAAATGGTGTGATTCTAGAATTAGTCCTATTTTGAGTGACAAGTAAGTAGCCATAATTTGCTACATAAAATAGTTATGAAAAATAATTTAGAACATAAGATAGTTGTAAAAAAATGGTGTGATTCTAGAATTAGTCCTATTTTTGAGCAACAAGTAGCTAGCCATAATCTGTCACATAAAATAGTTGTGAAAAATGATATTATAATGAGTCTATATAAAAGTGACAAGTAGCTAGTTATAATATGAGACATAAGATAGTTGTGAAAAATTGTGTGATTCTAGAATTAGTCCTATTTTGAGTGACAAGTAAGTAGCTATAATTTGCTACATAAAATAGTTATGAAAAATAATTTAGAACATAAGATAGTTGTAAAAAAATGGTGTGATTCTAGAATTAGCCCTATTTTTGAGCAACAAGTAGCTAGCGATAATCTGTCACATAAAATAGTTGTAAAAAATGGTATTATAATGAGTCTATATAAAAGTGACAAGTAGCTAGTTATAATATGAAACATAAGATAGTTGTTAAAAATGGTGCGATTCTAGAATTAGTCCTATTTTGAGTGACAAGTAAGTAGCTATAATTTATTACATAAAATAGTTATGAAAAATAATTTAGAACATAAGATAGTTGTAAAAAAATGGTGTGATTCTAGAATTAGTCCTATTTTTTAGTAACAAGTAACTAGTCATAATCTACCACATAAAATAATTGTGAAAAATGGAATGATTCTATATCTAGTCCTATTTTTGAGGCAGAAGACCGAGACTTGGAAAGGCAGTGGATGGATGACGTGAAAACCACCATCAAATTGGAATGTCAAGCAAGTACCTACCCCGTCCTTTTGACTAGAAAGGTGAGATGAATTGGGAGTCATTATCACATCAACAAACAGCCACTAGTTTTGAATGACTACTATATAATAAAATACTAAATGCACATCAAAGTTCACCTAAATTTAAAATAATATTGATTACTTTCGTTCCCCATATTGGGCAGGCATGAAAAATGGACTCTAAAAATGGTGTGGATGTGTCTTCCTCTCTTTTTTTTGAGGATACTGCAGATTCTGAAACCGACGCTGCTGACCCTGATAAAATACATGCAGATGTTGGTGCAGCTTATGATGACCAGGATGCTGAGTCGTGTAGCTATGACACAAGGGACAATACACTTGGTTTTACTAAGGCTGTAGATTGTGATGATCAAGATTCTGGTGATTCTACTGGTATTGATGGGGATGATCATCAGGAACTTAGTACAAGTAGCTGCAAGATGAGATTTTCAGATGTAACTTCAAGATATTTGTCAAAAGAAAAGGGAGAAGAGGAAACAAAGTTTGATAAAATTGATGTGGATGAAATGGAGGACAGAGTCTTTTGGGAGACCTGCATGGAAGTGGGATATCCATGATCATCCTAGTACTCCTCTGATCGATCATCACCCTCAGTACATCACTGATCATAAGTTTTTTTTCTTTTTTACTTTTTTTTTTCTTTTTTATACATATGTGTTTTTTTGTTTTTTTGTTTTTTGGATAATTCAATAGAAACAATAGGATGGAGGGATTTCAACCTCGAACATCTCTGTGAAAAACATCAGTAGTTGTCTGTAAAGATACAAGGCTCTTAGTCATACTCATGTAATTAAGGACATGTATCACAATATTTTTTTAGAAACATGTAATCCTAAATCCAACCCTGCTAGTGCAACTTTCTAATCCTAAGCTGCTAAGGTGAAGTTTGTTGAGATGAGTTTTAACTTTTAACACTCTCAGTGGTATCTATATTTGTTTGTGTTATTTGGGGTGTATATTGTAAGGTCACGATCTGTATGAGAAATTAAGATCCATTAAGTTATGGTGAATAATAAGAGTCACCGCTCAGGCTTATGGCCTAGTCGCCTAGATAACCATTAAACTGGTTCAAGGATTAGGATGAAAAGAGGAATAGGTGATAGGAACCCCATCTTGTTCAATCCAAAGATTACGCTTTCTACGTATACCATAACATTAGGCTTACAACGCTCAAAATCCAATTTTAATTTAATGCATGAATTTATTGTATTTTAACCATTTAGCACTCTGATACAACCCCCTCCACCGCCGCCAGCAGCATTTTCCAAAATAAAACAGTAGACAAGAAGAAATTTATGGTTATCCTTCGAGGGACAACTGGGGCCTCCTTAACAAGCAAAGCTTAATTTTTTTACTAAAAATATTATGATACCTAGGCCTCTTTATTAATCATAAGCCTTATATAGACTTACAACTCAACGTAAAAACAAACCAACACCTAAATGATAAAAACAGTTCCTACAACTGCTACAACTGAACGTAAAAACAAACCAACGACTAAACGATAGAAAAAATTCCTACAAGGCTACAACCAGGGGCGGAGCCAGGGGGGTCGAGAGGTGGCAGTTGCCCCCCCTGGCTCAGCAAAAAAAATAGTTGGGTGGCTTTTAAATTTTAGTAAGAAGAAGGTTTGTATTTGGTTTGACAATATATCCATCTCAAAGTTGCATCTCTTTCTCTAGCTTTGGCTGGGACTTGGTGTCAATTCTCCACTTCACCATGTGGATCCTTACTAAAAAAAAATATTTATGTAATAATTATCCTACTTCATAAAATTTTGTATAATAAACCAAAATTTTGAGATAATTATATAATAACACAAACTAACGTTAGTTGTATTTGGTGTTCATACTTAATTACTAAAAATATTTTCATTTATAAATGGAATTTTTACTCTATATATATATATATATATATATATATATATAAGAAGATAGCTTATTTATGCAAAAAAAAAAAAAAAATCCTTTACAACTATCCAACATATATGTAATATGTGTGTGTTTCAATATGCATGCATAGTGTATATAAATTTTGCCCCCCCCTCGAGTCAAATCCTGGCTCCGCCACTGGCTACAACTGCCATCCTATTAATCTGATAAGGAAAAAGGCAATTGCTATCCTACTAAATAACAATTACTTGAAATATTAGATAACAGCCAATAGCTACGATAAAGATAACTCCTAAGCAATTCAAACTACCAAATAACTTATCAACTTGAAGTCATCTAACTGCTGTCCACGTAGCAGTTTGTAACATTTTCTCGTGTGACAAATCAAGCTCCAACTTTTTAAATTGTCCTTATTAAACTTTGGATTTTATAAGCCATGACATTTTGACCACTTTATATTCGAACCTACTAATGGAATAATATACTTGATGGGAGAGAAATTTTCATTAGCTTCAATTACACCTAAACTGTCAGGTCTCAGGAGTTAGGTTTGTGTTGGAAATTAAAATTCATGTACCAAAACACGCGTTAATGTGGGTTGAATATAGAATAATTTGGTTGGGTTAAGAGTCAAAAGCTGCTTGAAGACTATAAGGTTTAAGAAGACTCAAGAGAGTAGTTCATTGGTAGAAATCCTTGAGTTTCTTGTTGTTAGTTTTCACACAATGTAGGATTTAAGAACGGAAAATCCCGTGGATGTGGATTATGATGAATAAAGTGTAGCATGTGTTGAATTTGAGTGATTTACTTTGTTAATGTGAAATGGTCATTTAAATGAAAGGAGTCGAGTTTTTTCCCCCACTAAAAAATTAGTGGCTCTAGGATATATTTTCAAGAGGAAAAATGATTCTCAAGCGTCACTGTCTTCTAATTTTGCACCTCCTCCGCTTTATTTGTTAAGTTTCTATTGAATGTAGAAAGGTCTCTAAGACTTAGAAACCTATTAACAGTCTTCATCTTAAAGGTATCCAGCTCATATGTATCTCCCAAAGTGATAAAATAAGAGAAAGTATTAAAAAAAAAAAAATGATATATCCACAACATTTTTGTTAACAATGTAAAGTGAGAGAGAAAGACTGAATAGTCTGTATATTAATGTGTGTGAAATAATGTACAATAGAGAGCCTTATATAGGCTAGATATGTGTGCAGTACAAGTAAAAGGAGTAAACTACAAGTACAGTATACTGGGCTAAGCCCAATGGGCTAAACTAGTCTAAGCTATACGCTATACACTAACATCCCCCCTCAAACTCGAGGTGGCAAGGAGGAAGCCAACTGGAGTTTGGATATAAGATCTCGAAGACGACCAGGCGGGTGAGTCTTGGTAAAGATATCAGCAGGCTGGTCAACAGAGGAGATGGAGAATAACTGGAGATTTCCTTTCTTAAGATGCTGGCGAGTGATGTGGCAGTCGATCTCAATATGCTTAGTGCGTTCATGGAAGACATCATTATGAGCAATGTAGATAGCACTACGATTGTCACAATAAAGAGGAGTGGCAGTGGGCTGTGGAGCATCCATGTCAGCCAAGAGCCAGCGAAGCCAAACAAGCTCACAAGTGGTGTCGGCAAGGGCACGATACTCAGCCTCAGTACTAGAACGGGAAACCACATCCTGCTTCTTACTGCGCCACGAGACTAGAGAAGTACCTAACAGGAAACAGAAACCTGTGATAGAGCATCGATCAGTCGGATCACCTGCCCAGTCAGCATCTGAATATGCATGAAGCTCGAGAGAAGATCGAGAGGAGTAATGCAGACCATGATAAAGTGTGCCTTTGACATATCGAAGAATCCGAAGAACAGCAGCATAGTGGACAGAACGAGGTGCATCCATGAACTTACTAACCATACCCACGGCATGTGAAATATCTGGACGAGTAACAGTGAGATAGATCAAACTGCCAACCAACTGACGATAGCGAGTAGCATCAGATATAGGTTCACCGTCCAAGGGTGTGAGCTTTGCATTGTATTCCAAAGGAGTGGAAACAGTCTTGTTATCAGTGACACCGGCTTTGGAGAGAAGATCAGAAGCATATTTAGCCTGGGAGAGATAGTATCCATCAGAGGATGAGGTAACCTCAAGCCCAAGAAAATAGCTGAGAGTGCCCAGATCTTTCATCTCAAAATGCTGACTAAGGAAGTTCTGAAGAGAGCAGATACCTGCAGAATCATCGCCAGTAATAATCATATCATCAACATAAAGAAGAATAAGAGTGATACCAGCAGAGGATCTTCGAACAAAGAGAGCAGTGTCATGAGGACTCGAAGTGAAACCCTGCTGAGCAACAACTGAGCTAAACTTTTCAAACCAAGCTCGAGGAGCCTGCTTGAGGCCATAAAGAGCACGGCGAAGGCGGCAAACTTGATTGCTTGAGTGTGGATAGCCAGGGGGTGGTTGCATGTACACTTCTTCATGGAGGTCTCCATTGAGGAAAGCATTCTTCACATCCATTTGATAAAGAGGCCAACGGCGAACAGCAGCCACAGCAATGAGACATCTAACAGATGTAAGACGAGCAACAGGAGCAAATGTTTCCTCATAGTCAATACCATACTCCTGAGTAAAGCCCTTGGCAACTAGGCGAGTCTTGTATCGTTCAACAGATCCATCAGCCTTGGTCTTGATCTTGTAAACCCACCTACAACCTACTACAGACTGACCAGGAGGCAAATCAACCATATCCCACGTGTGATTCTTATGAAGGGCATCTAGTTCTTCATTCATAGCTTGCTGCCAAAGAGGGTCAGTATGAGCCTCATGATAGGTGTGAGGTTCATAGAGAGTGGCAAGAGCAAAAGAGCAATGATAATCAGTGAGATAAGGGGGAGGAATGCTTACTCGAGTGGAACGACGAAGTTTAGGACCAATAGGAGACTCAGGAGAGGGTGGTACCACAGGATCCAAGACAGGCGGGTCATATGCCGGAGACAGAACCGGAGATAAGTCGTCTGGAGAGGCAGTCGATGCTGAAGAATCCTCCACAAGTTCAGGATAGAGAGGGAGGAAAAGATCAGTAAAAATGGGAGACTCTGAGGAAGAAGATGTAGGAAACTGCTGAAGACTCGTGAAAGGACGATGTTCCCAAAACTCAACATGACGAGAGACACGAAGGCGATGAGAAATGGGATCATAGCAGAGAAACCCTTTTTGAGACACACCATAACCAAGGAAACAACAGAGACGAGTACGAGGTTGGAGCTTTGTTTGTTCATGAGGAGGAAGAGAGACAAAGCAAGCACAACCAAAAACCCGAAGAGAGGAGTAGTCAGGAGTTTGACCATAGAGAAGCTCAAATGGTGATTTGTTGTGTGTAGTTGGTGAAGGAATACGATTAATAGTGTGCACAGCAGTGAGTGCGGCCTCACCCCAAAATCGCTCAGGAAGAGAGGCAGAAATGAGAAGGGTGTGGACAACATCAAGAATGTGACGATGTTTTCGTTCTGCACGACCATTTTGTTGAGAGGTGTAAGGACAAGACCGCTGAGGAAGAGTACCATGTCTGTCTAAGAAGGATAGGAAAGATTTATCATTATATTCTTGAGCATTATCTGATCGAAAGACTTTAACGGTGCGATTGAACTGTGTTTCAATCATTTTATGAAATGTTTGGTAAATAGACACAAGTTCAGACCTATGGTGAAGCAGATAAATCCAAGTATACCGAGAAAAATCATCCACAAATATGACAAAATACTTAGATCCCCCCTCAGTGGGAACAGGTGCAGGACCCCAAATATCAGAATGTATAAGATCAAAAGGGGCAGAAGAAAAGGAGTCACTTTTATTAAAAGGCAATTTTGTTTGTTTGCCAAAATGACAGGAAGTACAATCAAATTTTGAAAACTGAACTGAACCTAAATGACCTTGAGAGGCTAACAATTGAAGACGAGATAAGGATGGATGACCAAGACGAGCATGCCATAGATCAGGTGAGGAGGTGACAGTGGTAGCAGCTGCAGAAACAACTTGTGAAGGAATCTTCAAGTCATGAACCTCAAACATGCGACCAACCTTACGGCCTGTCCCAAGCACTTGACCCGTCCGGGGATCCTGCACATCCACACCATGATTAGTAAATAGAAGATCTACGCCTAATTTGCAAAGTTGACCAACAGAAAGCAAATTGAGGGATAACTTTGGAATATGAAAAGTGTCACTAAGGGATAAACAAGGAGAAGAGATTGTTCCTTTATGACTAACAGGCATAGGAGTTCCATCAGCAGTGTAAATGGTGATTGGATGTTCTAAGGGTGCCTTATCAGAAAATTGAGATTCATCAGGAGTCATATGGTTACAACATGCAGTATCAAAAAACCAAGGTTGTTTACCTGAGGTGACAGAAAGGGCAGTGGAAGTGCGGGATAAAACCTGTTGAACAACTGCCTCAATATCAGCTGTAGTAAGTGAGGAAGCCAAAGAGGAACCTGTAGGAACTGATGGATCTGAAGGACATACAGCAGCTGCCTGAGGAAGAGAAGCTTTATTCTGCTCTTGCACAAATTTCTGTAACTTTCGACAAACAGAGATGTCATGGCCTTTGGCACGGCAAAACTTGCAGTGAGCACCTTTGGAAGACTGAGAGGTGGGACGCCCGGAGTTTATTCGCGGAGGAGCAGTGAATGCAGCAATGGGAGGCTGTGGTGAGGGTGTAGCCAAGACATGATCAGATGATGTCATGTGATAAGTGGGCCGACGATTCTCCTCAGAAATGAGCTCCTTTACTGCAGCATCAAGAGAAGGAGTAGGAGACCGGCTAAGTAGAGAAGCCCTAGTAGGCTCAAAATCCTCACGTAAACCCATCATGAAGTGCATAAATCTACGGCGATCTCGATATTTGACAAAGAGCTCAATGTCCTTAGAACACACCAGTGGAGGATCTGCAGCAGAGAGTTGTTCCCACATAGTAGAAGTCTGAGAATAAAAATCAGAAATAGACTGACCTGTCTCTTGGCGCATTTGATAAAGCTTTGATTCAATGTGAAACTCCAAGCTTGAATCATTAGTGCAGTTATAACGATCGGCCAAAAATTTCCAAGCAGCCTCAGCAGTTTCAAGACGAGGAAGAAGATTATGAATGGAGGGAATAGAGGTATTGATAAACCAAGATAAGATCTTACTCTGAATACTCTCCCATTCTTCTAGACGTTCTTCATAATCATCTGTTGGAACAGCAGTCTTGGAAGACTCTTCAGTAGCTGTGGCTTTGGACTTAGGGTTTGGTACTGGCTTAGGAATTGAACCAGTCACATATCTCCACAGTTTACGACTCTTGAGAAAGACGGTCATATTCTGAGACCATGCATGATAGCTAGTAGGACCATCCAATATGATGGTGATAGGACGTATGATATCTCGTTCACTTTGTTGAGCCATAATGAAGAAAATGACCAAAAAGTGAGATTTAGATACCTCAAATGCAGAAACGGAGCCCAAAATCAGAATCTACGCGAAAAACTGAGCAAGACAGGTCCTGTTGAAAAATTTTGACTTGGTCAACGGTCAACGGTCAAAGTCAACGGTCAAGGTCAACGGTCAAAGTCAACGGTCAACGGTCAGGCCTGGTCCAGTCAACGGCTGACGTGTGCTGACGTGGCAGGGTGACGTCACACTAGGGCTGACGTGGCAGTTCGCGAAACGCAGCTGCGCGTGGGGCGCGTGCAAGCGCGTGTGGCGCGTGTAGAACGTTTGGTCTGGCGCGTGAGGCGCGTGAGTAAGATTGGCGGCGCGTGGCGGCGCGTGGCGGCGCGTGGAGCGCGTGCTCGAGAGGCAGAAACTTCAGGCGGCGCGTGGAGGCGCGTGTGAAGTGTTTTCTGGCCGTTCTTGGTTGGGTTTTGCTCGGGATTGTCTGTTCTGTCACTCAATGCCTTTGCTTTGACTGTTGGATGAGCAGAACAATGAGATCCGAGAGTTGCTGGACTGTGGGCGTGACGGCGGTGACTCGCTTCTGACAGTGGCTACTGGTTGAAGGCGAGGGCAGCGGAAGAACGCCGGAGATGTCCACAGGAACCAGAAATTCAGAGGATTGGCTCTGATACCATGTTAACAATGTAAAGTGAGAGAGAAAGACTGAATAGTCTGTATATTAATGTGTGTGAAATAATGTACAATAGAGAGCCTTATATAGGCTAGATATGTGTGCAGTACAAGTAAAAGGAGTAAACTACAAGTACAGTATACTGGGCTAAGCCCAATGGGCTAAACTAGTCTAAGCTATACGCTATACACTAACAATTTTCACAACACTTTCATAATAAATTATAGGTAAAAGGATGTTGTGGGTTGTTGTTAGTAGGCAAAAAAGTAATTTCAGTAATACGTTCAAATTGGAACCAATAATAACTTACCACCTATGATTTGTTATGAAAGTATTATGAAAATATTGTGGACGTAGCACTTTTTAGAAAAAATTGAGCAATTAATTGAAAATAAACATCTAGGCACTAGAAGTGCTAAAATACCCTATTCTGTGTGTTGATTGCTATTTCACAATCTGGTGCAAGTGTTGATTGTCACTTTGACTTCTGGCTCCCATTTTCCTTTGATTTTATGATCTCTTTATAGGATAATTACTAGTTTATTATCAATTTTGAGTCATTTTGTGATCATATTAACTCTAAGATTAATTAGATTGTTAATTACTCTTTATGTCCTCAATTGTTTGGCATACTTAAAAAACCTAACTTTTTAGGGAACATCATTAAATGTCTTATCTCCTAAAAAAAACAAGTTAGAAGTTTTCAAAATTACTCTTAAAAAAATTTATAAAAAATTTGTTTTAAAATCTGTGATTGAAAAAAAAAAAACTTTTCTAGTATTGGCCCCAACACTTGTTAAGAGACATTAACAGTTCTAAAGAATGAAAATCGTGAAATTAAGATGGTTACTTTGAGGGAACTGGTCCTCCTAAGAATAGAGAGAAGAGAGAGAAGAGAGACTGAGACTAAGAGTGTTTATTTCAGCTTAATTCCAATCCGGGTATCATTCTCTTATTAATAGGCACAATTAGGTAGTTAGTTAGTTTAACCAACTCAGAACAATTGTAACTACAATAGTAACTGATTACCTACCGAGGGAATTATTACAATACAATGCAAGTGTACAATACAATCATACAGATAAGTCAATAGCCTATCATGTAAGAGTTCGAACATTTCCTTCCCAATTTAAAGCACCTTGCCCACAAGGTGAGAAAAAAGGAGTTGTAGCTTGTAAAGTGATTCCCAAGTAGCATCTTTAGGTCGTGCTCCCAGCCATTGAAACAAAACCTCAGTAATAGTTCTAGACCTTGGAGTTTTGACTTTGTTTGCAACACAAGAATAGGTTTTGGCACTAGATGCCCTTCATCATCTTGAGGAGGCAGTGTAGGGAAAGGAATTATATGTTGTCCTAACTTAAGCTTTAAGCAAGAAACATGAAATATAGGATGGATCTTAGTTTGAAGGTAAGTCCAACCTATTGCAACACCTTGAAGGGTCTAAAGTACCTTGGAGATAACTTCCACTTGCCCTTGCAAGCTATAGATTGATGCTTATATGGTTAAAGTCTCAGATAAATCTAGTCACTAACTTGGAAAGATCTGGCAGTACAATGCTTATTTGCTTGGAGTCTCATTTTTTCATGTGCAGCCACAAAATTACCCTTAAGAAGAGCTAGGACATCTTGCCTTTGTTGCAACAAGGTGTCAACAACCTCCACCCTAGTAGTATGAGGATCATAAGCTTGCAACTTTGGAGGAGGAAAACCATATAAGGCTTTAACAGTTCTAAAGAATGAAAATGGTGGAATTAAGATAATTACTTCAAGTGAATTGGTTCTCCTAAGAATAGAGAAGAGAGAGAAGAGAGACTGAAACTAAGAGTGTTCTTATTTCTGCTTAATTCCAGTCACAGTACCATTCCCTTATTAGTAGGCACAATTAGGTAGTTAGTTAGTTAATCTAATCAACTCAGCACAGATGTAACTACAACAGGAACTTATTACTTTCCTGGGGAATTATTACAATACAATGCAAGTATATAATACAATGATACAGACGAGTCAATAGCTATCATGTAAGAGCAATTGCATTAATCTTTGCAAATTTTTTTCTATTTTAGCATAACAACTCACTTTTTCTATTTTACACTGTCACTTTTACATAACATACACATTAGATTATCTATTATACACTCTACTTTATTTAAATAATCATTTTATTCATATTATTATCATTATTTCACTCTTAGATAACTCTGATTTCTCACACTGATCTTCTCACTTCTCTCTCCTCTCAAACCTTTCTCTCAGCCTCTGTTGTTGCTCTTCACCGGTGCCACCGCTGCTGCTTCTTTTTCTTCTTCTCTTATCGCAAACCAAAACCACATCATCATTATCATCGTCTTCTTCTTCTTCTATAAACTACCTAGCAAAATAACACAAATCATACCAAAATATTCTTCTTCTTCTTTTTCTATAAGACAAAATGAACCTGTCAAGTTATTGTCTTGCAAATACAGTGTGTACAGTCGCTGGAGTTTGAGAGTGAGGTTGGGATTTGACTGGAGATCTGGTTTCTGGGGAGAACGACGATTTTTAAGCGGTGGAGACTAGAGATTAAGTCAAGGAAGTTTTTGGAGAAGTTGTTGTTGTTGATGAGGAAGAGAGATTTGAGGTTGAGGAGGCTAGTGAGGTCTGGGATTTGGCCGGAGAGAGAGTTTCCTTTGAGGTTGAGGACTTTGAAAAGGGAAAGAGAAAATTGAGGATTCCCACTTCCCTGTCTTCCTCCTATGCCTCCACACCTACCCGTGAGCCTTTTGGAGCACCAAAGTGGATGGAATAAGCCCCCAAGTGATCGGCAAGTTGTCGCATTGCTACCCGGAGCTATAACCACCAACGGTGAAAAGAAAAAAAGGTGAGCCCATCACCCTACAATCCAGAACCGGTGAGCATTGCCAATCCATAAGTGTGGGTATTGGGGAAGTTAATGCTGGGGAGCAATCTAGCCCTCTTTCTAGAGATGGATTAGTTTATGAAGACTTGGGGTCTGATTGTATGGTATCGGAGGAAGGGAATGGAGTCCCTCCTTTTGATTGATTTGGTTTCTCCAATTCTGTTATGTTTTACCATGAATATACTGATTTGGAACAATAGAGGAGCATTAAAACCCTCATTTCAGACTTATGTTCATGAGTTAGCTCGGCGGCATGATCCGGCTATTCTGGTAGTTATGGAGACTAAATTGGGTGGTAACAAAGCCAAAGAAGTCACTGATAGGCTGCCATTTGATGGAGTCATCCATACGGAGACGATTGGTCTCATTGGTGGGCTGTGGTTGTTGTGGAATGAGGACCAGGTGGAGATTCAGGAGCTAGCTAAAACAGAGCAGGAAATTCATGTAGAAGTAAAGGTATGTGTCTTAAATCTCTCATGGATTTTCTCTGCCATATATGCTAGTCCTAGGAATGTGGAAAGATGCATTCTTTGGAGCAATTTATCTAAGGTTGCAGAATTGCATAATAAGCCATGGATTATGGCAGACGATTTTAATGAACCTCTTGTGAATGAGGATAAATTTGGAGGCAGGGGTGTTAGTATGAATAGGTCTCTAGCATTCAAAGATTGCTTAGATTTATGCAGTATGGTTGATATGGGCTTTTCTGGTCCAAGGTATACCTGGACTAACAAACGAGATATTAACAATCTCATTTTGGAAAGGATTGATAGATTTTTCATGAACCTAGATTGGTGAGTTCTCTATCCTGAAGCAAAAGTTACTCATCTTCCCCGATGCCACTCCGACCATTGCTCGGTTCTGATGGAGACCTTTCCTGGTAGAGCGGTTTGTCTCAACAGAACTTTCAGATTTCAAGAGTTCTAGCTTTCGGACTTGTCCTTTCCCAATATTGTTTCTAGTGTTTGGAGTAGGGACATGTACGTAGCTGAATCTATTGAGGTTTTCTCTAAGGAAGCAACCATTTGGAACAGGGACCATTTTGGAAACATCAACCAGAAGAAGAGGAGAATCATGGCTAGAATCTATGGTGCCCAAAAAGCTCTTTCCATCTGTCTAAGCTCCTCCCTTATTAATCTTGAGAACCAGCTGCATTAGGAATTGGAGGCTATTCTAGATCAAGAGAGGGATCTTTGGATGTTGAAATCCAAAATTAACTAGTTGGTCCAGGGAGACCGTAATACATCGTTTTATCATGTGTTTGCCTTAGCAAGAAGGAAAAGGAACCATATTGCCTCGGTCAAAGATGAGAGGGCGTTGTGGTTAACTGATGAGAGAGAAGTCATGGAGCACTTTAGAAGTGGTTTTGTCTCCTTGTATACCACTTCTTTTGAGGCGGCCTCTCGGGTTCCAAGTTATGAAGTATCTTGGCAGGTGCAATTGCCCGAGCAAGCTAAGGATTCTATTGGTGCCATGGTCAATTTGGAGGAAATTAAAGATGCTTTATGGTCCATGAAACTGTATAAGGCTCCGGGTCCGGATGGTCTTCATGTTGGATTTTTTCAACGTTTTTGGCTTGTAGTAGGGGAATCTGTTAAGGAGGAAGTTAGGAGAGTTTAATCGAAAGGATGGTCCCCGATTATCTTAACAAAACCCTCATTGTGCTTATTCCTAAAATCCAAGGCCCAGAAACCATTGGAAATTATAGACCAATTAGTCTTTGTAATACTATTTACAAGATCATCTTAAAGATCATTGTTATTCGGATTAGACCGCATTTGGAGCACCTTGTCTCACAGTACCAAACGGCTTTTGTGCTGGGCAGAAGAGGAGCCGATAATGTTATTATTGTTCAAGAGCTGATCCATACTATTGGTAGAATCAAAGGCCGCAAAGGATATATGGCTATCAAGATTGACCTTGAAAAAGCTTACGAAAAAATTGAATGGAGCTTCATTAAGGAAATGCTTCTCAAGTTCAACTTCCTTGCCAACCTTATTAATCTTATTATGAGCTGTGTTTCCTTGGTGTCGACATCCCTTCTCTTTAATGGTGGCTACCTTGACTCCTTTTACCCCACTCGAGGTATTAGACAAGGGGACCCCCTGTCTCCCTACCTCTTTATTTTGTGTATGGAGTTTTTGGGACATTTGATTCAAGAGAAATGTGATGCTAAGCTTTGGTCTCCAGTGAAAGCTTCTAGGAGTGGGCCTTCCTTCTCGCATTTATTTTTCGGGGATGACTTGGTCCTTTTTGCAAGTGCGGATCCGGATAATTGTCATACCATAAAGGCTGTGCTCAATGAATTTTGCTTAAGATCCGGGTAGAGTGTGAGTGAAGCCAAGTCTCGTGTTTTCTTCTCCCCCAATATGGAGCCGGATCAAAGAGATATCCTCTTCGGTATTCTCAGGTTTAATTCAACTCCCAATCTTGGAAAGTACTTGTGGTTTCCCTTGAAGCATGCAGGAGACCGCAAGCATGATTTTGATTTTGTTCTTGATAGAGTCAAGAAAAAGTTGGCAGGGTGGAAAGCCACCTTACTCTCTATGGCTGGCCAAGTGGTTCTCATCCATGCTTCCTTCTCAACCATCCCAAACTATGTGATGCAGTACGCTCCTCTTCTAAGTAAAATTCTTAAGGGTATTGACAGGGTCAATAGGAACTTCCTTTGGGGTACAATGGATCATGCTAAGAAGATGCACTGAGTTAATTGGGCTGAAGTGACTAAACCAAAGGAGGCAGGAGGTTTAGGGTTACAATCTGCTAAAGGTAGGAGCACGGTTCTCCTGGCTAAGCTCAATTGGAGGTTTCATACAGAGAAGAATGCCTCTTGGGCTAAGGTTCTTAAGTTCAAGTACTGCACTAGACAAAGAATAAATTCAAGGAATGAAGCAAAACTCCCAATGTCTTCGGTTTGGAAAGGGATGAAAAGAGGCAAGGAAGTCTTCAAAAAAGGGGTTAAATGGATTCCAGGCCATGAAGGCAGTCTTAATTTCTGGTTTGATTGTTGGTCAAACATTGGTCCCATTAGGCCTCATATTCAAGGCTCACTTCTACAAGCCTCTGTTAATTTGCAAGTCAAAGATGTGATCTCTCCATTTGGATGGGACTGGTCTAATATCTCTTTTAAGCTTCCCCCCGAAGTTAAAGCTGAGATTCAAGTTGTCCCCATTCCTATTGTGGCTATAAATTGGTCTGAAAGTTCTCTCCTAAAGGGGATTTTGATATGAGAAGCGTCCATCGCCTTGCCATTAACTCTTCAGGTAATGAATCCTTCTCTGGTTCTTGGATTTGGAAGCTACCATCCCTGCCTAGAATTCAAATGTTTATTTGGAAGTGTATGCAACAGAGCATAGGTGTTAAGGAATGCTTAGCCAATAGAGGGATTCCTCTAGAAACTACCTGCTCGCTGTGTCACCTAGAAGCTAAATCTATCATGCATGCTCTCCGAGATTACAGCTTGGTTAAATCCATATGGTACCAATTGGGAACACACTGTTTGTACTCCACTTTTTTCTTCCAGGACATCAGAGAATGGTTAACCATTAATTGTAGTCTCAAATCCTCCCAAAATGATGTGGGCATCCCCTGGAATATTCTCTTTTCTTTTACTTTTTGGTTGGTTTGGAAACAGGCAAACCAAATTATCTTTACTAACAGGGGGGTAAATCTGAACCTAGGCAAGTCTATTGCTTTGCAAGCCTCAGAATTCCTTTTGTGTGCTTCCCAATTGAGGCGTCACAACTGGATGGTGATTAAACAAATCAAATAGGAGAAACTAGAGTAGGGGTGGTCAAAGCTCAACACTGATGGGTCTTGGAATGCAACGTTGGTTTCAGCAGCAGGAAGAGGTTTGATTAGAGATAGTTGGGGTAACTGGGTGGTTGGACTTGTAAGGAAATTGGGGAGTGCAAACAGTTTTACTGCTGAAGTGTGGGCTCTCCGTGATGGCTTGTTGTTATGCCTTCAAAGGAAGCTTCCTGCTGTTATTGTTGAGATTGACGCAAAGGCCTTGGTTGATTCTTTTAACAATCCTTCCTACAAAAACTCAGTGATCTCTCCTATATTTGATGACTGCAAGCATTTGATTCTGCAAATTCCACAAGTTTGTATAAAACATGTCTATCGCGAGGTGAATAAATGTGTGGATTGGTTAGCTAATTCTAGCCATTCACAATCTGTAGATTTTATTTTACATTCTGTTCCACCCGTGAGCTTGATTCCCTCTATTGAGGCTGATTGTCATGGTGTTTGGTGTAACAGGCTCTACCCTGAGCTTTCCGTTTCTTGTTAGTTGAATAATTTTTCCAATTTACCAAAAAAAAAAAAAAAAGATATACGCACAATTATTGTAGCATTTTTGGATATATACAAACTTATTCACTCACTTATAAGGGTGTTTTTTTGGTTAAAATATGTAAGACTAACATCTTTTTCTATTTTGCAAACTTATGCAAAAACTAATGTGGTTGCTTTAAGAGTTCTAACAACACCATAGTTCTTAGTTGTGTCATAACCCCCAAATTCCATGTTGATGGATGGAGAAGAAGTGGTGTGGGAAGCTATGTGATAATTTGATGGTTGGTGGTCTCCAAATCTTTAAGGCAAGATAGTGAAGTCATCATCAATCTCATTCTCTTAGTGATAGCCTTATGCTTTCCAATGACATAAAGCTAAAATATGCGGTCTTTGAGGAAACTACACATAGCTTGAGCCTAAAGAGTGTAATTATCATCATCAAGAACTATGTGGATGAGATAAGAGATATCATTTTATGCCATTTAGGGTGAGTTTGGTTCAGCTTTTTGTAAAAGTGCATAATGAAAAAATGGAGTTTTCAAAAAGTGCATATTCAAAAAGCTGAGTATTTGGTAAAAGCTGTTAAAAAATGTTTTTTGAAAAAGCTGAGTATTTGGCTAGCACTTATAAAAGTGGCAATTTGAGGGATAAATTACGAAAAAGGACAATGTATATATAAGAGTATCTCCAACAGGTTAGACAAATTTTTGTACTGTTTAGACAATCAACAGTGACATTTATCTTTTGCCTATCCACTTTTTTAATTTTTATTTTGTAATCAAATTTATTCTTTTTTAATATTTATTTATTCTTTTTCTATTCATTCTCAACAATTATATTTTTCAACAAAAAGTGTTACATCCACAATTTTTTTTTTAATACTTTCACAAGAATCATAACAAAATCTTATATGAAAAGTTGTTACTAATTCTAATTTGAACCCACGATTGAAATTATATTTTTACTCATCAATATTAGCTAATTACTTAAAATTTATTGTGAAAATATTGTGGTAATATTTTTAAATTGTGATTTTTAATTCTTTGCCTTTCTTTCATCCATACGTTTCCTTTTCCCTTTTTTTTTTTTTTTTTTTTTTTTTTTTTTTTTTTTTTTTTTTTCTCTTGCAATTTGTCCACCACACATGTATACCATTTTCCACATCCTCTCCTTTTTCTTTTTCTTTACTTCCACTTTCCAGAAGCTCCTCATTCTTTCCTTTTTTTTTTTTTTCCTTTACTTCCACTTGATTCCAGAAGCTCTCCGACTCTCTCAATTTCTTCTCTCTTTTTTTTTTTTTTTTTTTTTTTTTTTTTTTTTTTTTTTTTTTTTTCCACTTGATTCCAGAAGCTTTCCGGCTCTCTCAATTACTTGAATCAACCAAAGAACAGAGAAATCAAAACAACCCATACCCATGAGAAATCAACCCAAAGAACAGAGAAATCATAACCAACCCATACCCATGAGAAATCAACCCAAAGAACACACAGAAAAATCATTACCCAAAACACAAACCACAATCCAAAACTATAGAAATCAAATAGCACAAATAAGTCCACAAACCCAAGATTTATGAGACCAAAGGAGATAGAACACTAAAAACAAAAATAGCGATACCCAAACCCACGGCCAAACAACCATAAACACGCAAAAAGACAAAAAGAAAGAAGAAGAAGAGGAAGAAGAAGAGGAAGAAGAAGAAAGACAGAGTAGAGAGACTTACCATGGAGAGGGCAGAGTAGAGAGAAGAGATAGGAGGCGTGAGAGGAGCTTCGTGCAAAGGGAGAGCAGAGAGATGAGATGAGGGGCGTGAGGCTTCAGGCGTTGAGAGAATTGATGAATTTTATGGGTATTTTCATAATTCATCATCAGCCAACGGTAATAGTTTAAACGCACAGTGCACGTTTTGATTTATGGACCTCCTGAGATCCATAAATTTTGCGTGTTTAGACCGCGTTTTTTGCCTATGCTCAAAACGCAACTTTTATCAAAAAGTTGCATTTTGGACTGAGCCAAACGCAATTTTCTTTCAGCTTTTTGTAATATGGACTTTTTGAGCTCCTAAAAGTGCAAACAAATGCATAGTTAAAGAATCAAATGCCAAAAAAAAAAAAAAAAAAAATCTGCACAAAAAACTAGGTAAGGTGCACTTGATCGAAGTCAAAGTCAATCTTTAACGAACAATAGCTTGGAATGCTAATATGGCATGTGAAGTGGTGCTTTGATGGGACTAACTTGGCAGCACCTGGTTGCGAGTTGTGACATATGGTAGAATGTGTGTAGTTTTACTTGTTGGCATATAGGCTAATGTTAATATATAGGTCAGTCTTTGCTTAGCCCACTGTATTGTACTTGTAGGTTTTGTTTTTTGTTTGAGATTCACTTATTTTATAGAAATTGAAATTTTTTTACTAAAAGTACTGTAGATAAAAGTAAAAACTAATTAAAATAGTACTGTAAAATTTATAAATAGTACCAAAAAGTGCAATGAGACCTATAAATAGTAGCAAAAATAAACTGAATAGTAAAATAAACAGGTTTTTTAATTTGAAACCAAACGCACACGTAGTATTCGCGGAGGTAATGTGCAAAACAACAATTCAAAAGAATTGTATATAGTTAGTTAAGCAACGTTTGAAACAATAAAGGAAAGTAGCATCTCGAGTTTTAGAAACTCGAGATCCATATTACAAAAAGGCCACATAGATCTCGAGTCTGTAAGACTCGAGTTTCATGCGAAAAAACTTTCACCTATAGTGGCGTTTTTAAGCCTTTCAGTGACGTTTTAAATCCCTATAGCGGCGTTTTCCTGGAAAATTTTTTTTCATAAGTACAGATTTATGGAGTCCTATAGTGGCGTTTTTAAGCCCTATAGTGACGTTTTATAGACCTATATCGGCGTTTTGATTCAATTTATGGAAATCGAGTTTTTAAAACTCGATTTTCAGCTTAATTTTTTTCCACTTTAGACTAATCCACTTACAAATCGAGACTTAAAAACTCGATTTTTATCTTGGAACTCGAGTTTTAGACACTCGAGATGCTAGTTTTCAAAATTGTTTTGAAACGTGACAATTAACTAAATTTTTTAATATTTATTGTTATTTAAAAAAAAAATTCAGTATTCGCGTATTACTTGTACTTCATACATATTTAACCTGTATAAAGCTCTCTATTGTACCATGTTCTACACACAATATAGGTTGAAATGGTATCTTCAACTTCAATTAGTGTGTGTGGGCGCTTGTGAAAGCTGTTTTGGCTAATTCTGGCAATGTTTTATTGTTTATACTCTGATCTCTCAATTTGGGTGCTTTCCCGTCCGTTTTTTTGACTCAAATCGATACTTGGACAACCTAGATCTCACAAGAAATAGGTTGAAATGTTAACATGAAGTCAGGAACATTGTCTAAGAGCAGTGCTGATGAGGAAGGACACTAAAAAAGAAGAAGAGAATTTTCTTAGAGCTTGAGCTTTAATGTCATGAAAATATTGAATGTTTGTCGGTATTAATCTACATAAGAATATTGTACATGGGATGCCTTTGTGTAAGCATGAAGAATTGGACCAATCATCCAATAGTACAATGACAAGGATAGTGCAATGTATTGATACACTGAATAATACATAAAATTTATAACAAAACAAAAAGAAAATTCGGAATAATACATGATAAGATTTACTGAAAAACTAGCTCAAATTTCATTCAAAGGCATATTTTATTTAGCCTAAAATTTATTGAAATTGTCCTTAAACCATCCCACAATATTGCATCACAATCTAATAATTTTTTTGCGATACTCAACCTACTGTTTCTTTCATTTTATTATAGTTTATTTACGCAATTTCAAATCAAGTTCTGTTGGATTTAGAACTAAATTAAAGAACACATACCATGACCAAAAATCACATTAATTGGACATGTAAAAGATTCAACCGAACATGGTTTTTCTTTTTTTTTTTTTTAATCGAACACAAATAAAAGGCAGACGATCGAAATAAGACTTTGTGATAAATTGGACCTTTGATTAGTATGTATATCATAATTTTATTTTGAGACATCCAAAACACGGGCATTAGGTGTCATCACAAAGTTTAGACCAAAAAAAAAAAAAAAAAAAGAAGAAGAAGAAGAAGAAGAAGAAAAACCCTCAATCATGTCAGTTTCAATTTAATTCAAACCCAATCAGTGACAAAACATTTAAAAATTAAAGATGGGCAGATCCTAACAGCAAGTTAACTTTGTACCTATCCTAACATGGTTATGTTATTTTCTATGGAACCCTCACTTTAACCATGCATATTCTTATTTAAAAAAAAAAAAAAAAAACCAATCTTCGACCTATAATAAACATTCTGCTTGCTAATTATAAATAGAAAATAACATGCAACTCTAACAATGTTCAAGTGTACAGCCACTTAATTTCCAAATATCAAGGACTTCGAGCAAAATATCATAAAAATAATTATAATTATAAATTTGCATCCTTCAAATAATAGACAACTCAATTCAAATAAACATGTCATTTTGCTAATAAGAATCTTGTAGCTCAAATCAATGGTATAGTCTACTCTCCTTTATTAGAAGGGAAAAAAAAAAAAAAATCAAATCCCCCCTCTCTATTATTGTAACTATCAAATTATCAAAAAATAAATTAAAAAAATCATTTTGGGAGGCCCATCAAACAATGAGAAATTGCTTATTTTGTTCTTTGATGCTTGAATCAAATATCTAAGTGTTGAATATCACAAGAATAATATTAAAACCGATTTTCAATTAAAAAAAGTAGAAAGAGGAAGGAGAATGTCTAGGAAACCCATGGCCATGCTCTCAATTCTTCTCTATGATTTTTTTCCCCTCCAGAAAAGTTTCTCTTTGAAAAAGAACCACCTTTGGGAATTTTATTTTCAAGAAAAAAAGATCCCCCTAGAAAAGCATGCCTTTTGTATGGAAAAAAGTTCTCTATGGGTCAAAATAAATCCTAATTGTTTTGAATGGTTGAGACTTGAGGTATAAGTATATATATTTTAATTCTTTTTAGAAGTTTTGGGCCAAAGAAGTTCTCCCATGTTTTTTTAGGCTTGACAGAATGCTTGCAACTCAGCCCAATGGATTGGGTTGAGTTGGTTTTAGAGCTATTGTGTTAGGTTGGGTTGCAGATTTTCAACCCAAAGAGGTTGGGTTGAGTTGAAAATTAAATTCTTTAAACCTACTCTAATGCAATCCATGTAAACGGTTAAAACATTTTAAGATAAAACTTTGTAAATAGCAATTAGCTGTAAATAAAGAAGATTGTTTTTTCATCTTTCAGAGATTCAATCTCTTGAACTTTCAATATGTTTCAAGTTTGGATTGAGAGAGACATACCGAAGTAATTGCTTAGTTATTATGGACCTATCTAAATATTGCTTTGGCATATTTACTGGTACAAATTGGGGTATATATATAAAACTTTAATAGTGATTTGGATGAGTTTTTTTTTTCATTGTCTTATTTTGCTAAAATATAAATTGTCATAAGAAAAAGTGAGGTTCTAATAATTATACATAAATCAAATAAGCTGACTTATAAGCTAGGTCAAACAGGCCCTAAAAATATTTAATGCTTCTATAGTCTCTAATGATCATAATATACAATTGGGATAGGATTTGCTCACAATAACGTTAGAATAATGTTTCTATTTTTTTAAAAACTCTCCCTCTTTTAACACAAAAAAAGGTAATTTTAGAAATTTTTAGAATACTTTTCTCAGATTTTTCCTTTTTTGACAAATGAGTTTTGGTTGTTAGTCCAAATATAGAATTTTTAATCATAATAATAAAAAAAATTCTTGCACCTTTTAACTTTAAATCATTTGTGGCTTTGACCTTTGAGGACTTGATTGTGTCTATTTGAAAATTTGTTTTTATTTGCTTATGAGTTATGACTCATGAATATAAGTTTGATTTGTTGACGTATAAGATATGGAAGTATAGATGTATTTTTTATTGGGGATTAAAATTTTGTTGTTGTTTTTATTATTGATGAGTTTCCAACTGTTTTTTAATGGTTTATTGAAATTCCAAAATGTTTAATTATATTTAAATAAATATCTAAACATGGGAGATTTAATCTTATAAATGATAAAAAGTAAGAGAGATATTAAAAAATTATTATAAAATAATGGTCTTTTTTTAATATGTCTATGGCAAATAAGGTAACTTGTGTATAGTCATAAAAAATTATAAAAATAAGTTCTCTTAGAAAAATTATTATTTTTAAGTTATGACTTTTTTTTTTTTTTTGATGAATAAGGATAAATATATAGAAAGAGAGCAAAAGGAAGGACTCAACTCATCTCAATCTTTTGGGGGAAAAAAAAAAACCCTAGGGGGAAGAAAAGAGATGGAAATGGTACAATCCCAAATACAAAAAGCTGGCTAATGGGCCAAGTTGTGGGAAAGGAAATTAACATCCCTAAAAAAAAAAAAAAAAAAAAAAAAAAAAAAAAAAAAAAAAACAGCTATGACATCTGAGAGAAATGATGCAAGGAACCAAGGAGGAGATGAGTTGATGTTCTGCAAAGCCTCAATAACTCATTTGGAATCACCTTCAAAGAGAACAAATGAGTACTTGTTGTAGACTGCAAGCTCGATGGCTTGGAAAGCAGTTTGTATTAATTTCACCAAGAGTCTGATCATAAGGAGGGAAGAGATTTGAATGAGCAAATAAAACATCTTTAAATTCATTTCTCCCTATAGCAGCAATAATAGTGGCATGAGGTCTAATAGCAACATCGAAATTTATTTTAATCCAACCGAGTTGAGGAGGAAACCAATTTAATGTTGGATGTGCTATGTGAGATGTCCCAGTTGCAATATGTTCTAAACAAGCTCTGTTAATTATATCAGCATCTTTTCTAAGACTAGGCCTGTAATTTGCAAATATTGTTTGATTACTAATTCTCCAAATGTTGTCAAAGAAGATTGAACAAAATAGAGTGATCATATATCCATTTTCTAAAGAAACCTGCAAATGCTTATGATGGAAAATTGCGTATTTCACAATGTCATAAGGAGATAAATGGTCAAGAGAAGCAGTGATGATTAGCCAAATAGATAGAAACCAAATAATTGAAGTATATGGGCAAGATATTAGAATATGCTCAATGGACTCATCATAATGGTTACAGAGAACACAATGAAGATCATGCTGAGGCCATCTTCTATTTAGAACCACTTTAGTGGGGAGATTATCCCATGCAATTTTCCAAAGCATGAGTTTTAGTCTTTCATGTATTTTGAGCTTCCACAAATAATTCCAATCCTGTTTTGATAAAGGTCTAGAGTCTTTTAATATTTGAAAATGATCCGAAAGGTAGGCTGATTTAACCGTGAACTCATTATGGCTAGTAGGGGTCCAAAAAATTTAATTTGGGACATTAGTGGGGGTAGGGAAGGGATTTGCAAAATGGTTTGCTTGACAAAAAGGGTATTTAATTTGTTTAAGTCCCAAGCTAAATCAAATTAATGCAAATACATGTAAATGTACGGAAATGGTTTGAATATTTCTTAACTAGTTTATCAATATCATAATTCGGCTTCCCAAACCAAAAAAAAAAAAAAAAAAAAATGATTGACTCTGTCCTTGTCCAATATAATTATAGCTCCACATTGCATTCACTAGTAGGTTTTTTATATGAGTCCGAATTTGGTAAGGATGGGGTGTATATAAGAAAGGCGAAAATGCACTTTTTGTCCCTACATTTTGGGTCAATTCCCATTTTGGTCCCAAAATTGATTTCTTTGCAAATTTCATCCCTAAAATTTGATAATTGTTTTTAAAATAGTCCTTCCCGTCAACGTACAAAGGGAACCCTTCTACGTGGCAGACGGATATCCACGTGTCAAGCCCACCTATTAAAATAATAATATATAAACCAATGTGGCAAGCCCACTCACCCTATAACGCACATGCCCCTCATATGAGGGACACCTTAGCTTCTCGCGCTCCCAACCCTCCCAAACCTCCCACGTGACCCCACGTGACCCCAGCTCTCCCCAACTCGCCAACTACCTCAGTCATCACACATTAAAATCCCCAAATTTCACAGAAAACCCTAAAATCCTTTCGTTGTCTTCCTCAGCCCAATCCCTGAAATCTCTGAATCAAACCCAATGCGACACGAATAGACACCCCAAAAACAACAAAATCCCTAGAAAAATCAATTTCTCTACAGTAGTTTCAAGATTGTAGCATTGAGAATTGAAGAAAATGAGGGAGAATGTTGTGGGTTGGAGCTTTAATCCAAAATCTACAACAGTTTCAAGATTGTAGCAGTGGGTTGAAGCTCGAAAAGGTAGCTCTATCCACTTTATCTCTCTCTCTCTGTGCATGTATCTCTATCACTTTGTCTCTCTCTATATCTTTTGCACAATATATATGTCTCTCTCTAACTTTTTTCGCACACTCAATATGCGTAGGGACCACTATTTAATTGGTTGTTTATGACTTTATCACTATTTGCATTAAGGGAGCAAGGTGGTCCATGTGCTCCCTCTGTTTGTTTTAAGATGTGGCCTTTAGTGGTTTAATTAAATAATGTTGACTGTTTAGTTTGGTTTTCTGAGTAGTTGATTATTTAAATAATGTTGACTATATATCTCATGCATGCAGAATGGACGAGCTCTTTACTTTGTATGTGCATCATGGTGGATATTTTGATGTAAATCCTCAGAAGTATGTGGGGGGGTGAGGTGGGGGTAGTAGATGATTGTGATCTTGACAAGTGGTCTAAGGTAAAAATTAAGTCCATCTATAGAGAGTTTGGGTATACACATGTGAGTAGGCTATGGTACAGAAGCCCTGAGGATAATGAGGAGGATGGGGTGTTCCAACTAATTAGGGATGATCATGATGCAATGACAATGACTAAGTTGGTGAGGGGTCATGGCCAGATTCATGTCTATGTAGAGCACCCAGTTTATGAATCTATACTTATTAATGATGGTAATGGTGTGCCTGTAGATATTGTTGTAGGGCCTGATCATGATGACCCTTTTGTTGTTAGTGATTCTGAGAGTTGTAGCTCTAGTGAGCTTGAACGTTCTTTTGATGGTTATTATAATGGACAGGGCTATTATGCCAGTATTGGTGATAATTTTGAGGATGATGATGACTCGGATGATGGTAATGATCACTGGGGTGAATTTTTTGCTCACTGGGATGGTGGTGTTGCTCACTAGGATGGTGGCAGTGTTGGTGGCAGTGATAGTGGTAGGGCTGGTGGCAGTGCTAGTGGTAGGAATGGTGGCAGTGCTAGTGGTAGGGATGGTGATGAGTTTGGCAATGGTGGTGGAAGGGATGCAGGTGATAGGAATGATGATAGTGATGATGAAGTGGAAATACTTGAGTGTAGGAGACCAGGGAAGGAACCAATTGTAAAGGAACCATAACAGGATAGAGCTGTCACCACTGACAGTAATGACAATTCTGAGGATAGTGATGTAGAAGGGGTAAGATCAATGAACCCTAACTAGAGATATGTGGGTGAAGAT
Source organism: Quercus lobata (assembly GCF_001633185.2). Lineage (NCBI taxonomy): Eukaryota > Viridiplantae > Streptophyta > Magnoliopsida > Fagales > Fagaceae > Quercus > Quercus lobata. The sequence continues at coordinate 6,911,428 of NC_044909.1, read as the reverse complement.
AGTGCAAGCAGTGACAGTGAGGAGTTGATGCACATGTGTGAACAGATATGGGATGGGGTAATGAACTTTGACTACACTACTGAGGAGCTGTTGAGCCTAAGTGAGTCATCATCTGATGGTGGCTTTCGGGGTGATGAAATTTATGATAGTGAAAGTGATGATACTGTCAATGAAACAGTTGTGGACAATGTTAGAAGAAGAAGGAAGACATTTCCTGTGTTTAGACCTGTGTCCAATCCTGCTGACTTGGTATTTGAGAAGCATATGTTATTTACCTCAGCTAAGCAGTTCAAGGAGGCCATTATTGAGTATGCAGTGAAAGGTGGATGGGGGGTGAAGTTTGTAAAGAATGAAAAAGTTAAAGTTAGAGCCAAATGCCAACCTCCTTGTAAATTTACAGCTTACCTTGCAAAGGCCAAGGGAGATGAGTTGGCAACTAAAGACTTTGAACATGGAGCACACATGCACTAGGAGCCACAAAAACCCTAGGTGTTCTACCAACTTCCTTGCAAAGAAGTTGATGAAGAAGGTGAAGAGACAACCTGATATTAAGCTAAGAGACATTCAAGAGGTTGTGCATGAGAAGTATGTTGTAAATATCAGTGCAAGAAAAACCAGTAGGGCTAGGGAAAAGGCCCAGGAGTTTGTTGATGGGTCCTATATAGAGTAGTACAATCAATTATGGGATTACTGTGTAGAACTGAGGAGGTCTAGTCTTGGCAGTATAGTTCTAATGAAGACACACACATTCAATAAAGGTGAGTTAGCAGTTGAGATGGACTTACAGGCTGGTCTACCTTATTTTAAGAGACTTTACATATACTGGTCTGGGTGTAAGCAGGGGTTTAGGGTAGGTTGTAGGCCAATAATTGGGTTAGATGCTTGTCACCTAAAGACCAAGATAGGGGGCCAACTGATGGTTGCAATTGCCAGAGACCCCAATGAAGAATATTTCCCTCTAGCAGTTGCAGTGGTGGAAGCAGAAACCAAGGACTCATGGATTTGGTTTATAAATTTGTTGCTAGCAGACATTGGTGATGAGAAGAGGTGGACATTTATATCAGAGCAGCAAAAGGTATCACTATAGAACATACTCATTTTTTAACTTAACTACATTGAACAAGTAGTGAAATATGTATATATGCTAAACATTATTGATTTTCTTGGCAGGGGTTGGTGCAGGCATTTGCAGACAAATGGCCACAGTATGAGCACAGAATTTGTTGTAGCCACTTGTACAACAATCTGAGGAAGTAGCATCTTAGCATAATGATTAGGGAGTTGTTTTGGAAAGTAGCTAAAGCCACATGCACATGAATTTGAAAGGATAATGAATGAGATGAAGGACATTGATGAGGGTGCATATAATTGGTTGAAAGGACATACCACAACAGTATGGGCTAGAGACATGTTCAGAATTGATGCATTGAGTGACACTGTCATCAACAACATGTGTGAGAGTTTCAATAGCAGGATACTGAAATTTTGGGGGAAACACATCATTAGCATGGTATGAATATTTTTGGATTTTGGTAGGTGGAATTTGCATAGTTTGGTTAGTTGTATACCTTGTTGCATGCACTGACTTGTGGGTTTTTCTTGTTTGCAGCTTGAGAACATAAGGTATACTTAATGAGTAGATTCCAGCAAAACAGAAACAGTATTATGAGGGTGGAATCTGAGCTCTGCCCTAAAATCTGTAAAAGGCTACATAAGGAGAAGATGGGCAGTGGTAGGTGGTTAGCCTGTTAGGCTTCTGACACCAAATTCGAGGTAAAGAATGGACTGCAAAGCTTCATTGTAGACCTGGCTAAGGGGGTGTGCAGTTGTAGGAAATGGGATATCACTGGTATCTCATGTTGTCATGTAGTTTCGTGCATATTCTTCAACAGAAAGCAAGTTGAGAAATACACTAATGCTTGCTACCACACCAACACATACAAAGCATGTTATGAGTACACCATTGATCCACTAAATGGTGCCAATATGTAGACCTCAACTGGTCTCCCCCCTGTGCAGCCTCCCATAAAGAAAAGGCCACCAGGCAGGCCTAAGAAGAAGAAAATCTTAGAACCCAATGAACCAAGGAGGGGTCACTACAAAGACTTGGGTATTGCCAAGAGGTGCAAGTTCTGTGGGAAAATAGGCCACAACAAAAGAAGCTGTAAGGGTGAGGTTGGAGGTAATTCTTCACTGCCTGGTGCCCAAAACCAAAGGAAATATAGACCAATGCAGGTAAAACTAGTGTTTTTTAATTCTGCATGTTTTGAAATGAAAATTAATGTTCTAGCTTAGTTGTATTTGCTACTGCTTGAAGACAAATGGCAATGGCCAAAGAGCAACCCAAGAGCAACCAAATGCTACAAGTATGCCATCAAGCTAGCAACCCAGGACCAACTAACAAGGCACTAGGCCATCAAAGTTGCAACTTAGAAGCAACCAGTTAGGCACAAGACAATCAAACCGGCAACCATCAACCAGCCACCCTGCAAGTAGCAACAACCTTACAAGCAGCAATCTAACCAGCACCAATCCAAACAATCTAACTAGCAGCAATCCAAGGAAGAGAAGAAGGGGGACTGTGACAAATGAAACTCTGACTGCCTCAAGAAATGCATCAAGGTACATGAAGGCACTGAGGGGTGTTGGTAGCCAAGCATCTGTGCATGGTCCAAGGGGATAGACTAGTGGACATGGCCTATTTTTAGTTATTGGCAAACATTACCTATTTTTTGTAATTGGTAGACATTGCCTATTTTTGGGTTTACTTTGATATTTTTGAAATTGGCAGACATTGCCTATATGTGGATTTATTTTGGTTTAAATTCACTGCTAGAAATATGGTAGACATGGCCTATTTTTTGGTTTACTTAGGTTTAAAGTCACTGCTTGAATTATGGCAGACATGTGTAATTGGCCTATGTTGGTATTGCATATTTATGAATGACTTATTAATGCAAATCTGTGAATTGCAGAATTGTGTGATGCAGATTTGTGTATTGCATATTTGTGAATTGTGAATTGCAGTATTTGTGAACTGCAGATTTGTGTAATGCAGATTTGTGTAATTGTGAATTGTGAATTGCAGATTTGTGTAATGCAGAATTGTGAGCTGCAGTATGTGTTAATTGTGAATTGTAGAATTTGCAGAATTGTGAATTGTGAATTGCAGTACATGTAGAATTGTGTATTGTGAACTGCAGAATTTGCAGAATGCAAATTTGTGTATTGCAGAATTTGTAGAATTGTGAATTGTGAATTGCAGTATATGTAGAATTGTGTATATGTAGTATTTGCATGTTTGGTAAACCTATTGTGTTGTGCATTGTAGATTGTTTAAACATAACCGGTGTATTGCAAAATTGGTAAACTTGTGTAAACTAGGTAAACTTGGGAAACTTGGTAAACTAATTGCAGCACATAATTGCAATACACAAACATAATTGGTAAACTTGTGTATATCAATTTTGCAAGTTTGGTAAATTTACAATGGTTAGCTTACCAATATTACATATTTGGTAAATTGTAATTTAATTGCAATCAAGTAAGATAATTAACAAAATGAACTTTGTCATTCCATATTTCATTCATACTGAAATTAATGGGATACAGAGGATAACAACATCATCATTAACCCACATTACAGACCAAATTAACAAAATGAACTCTGTCATTCCATATTTCATTCATACTGAAATCAATGGGATACAGAGGATAACAATATCATCATCTACACCACATTGTACTAACCTTGCCTACACCCACATTGTCCAAAACATGCTACCGCACCCATCTAACCCACCAAAGCTAGAATCACACAAAGACATATCCCACACAGCAACAGTGCCAATATCAAACACACTGTCACCCACTTCTCTCTCTTCTTGCATGTTGAAACCTCGGCTTGGAGTCTGAGAATTCTCTACCTCATTTCTAGGATAAGCACCTTCCCACGCTCACAAATCTCATCATCAATCCATTGGAAGAACTTGCACTTCTTACCGATCTGAAATTAAACCCAAATTCAAAACAAAATGAACAAACAACAAACCCAAATGTACAAACCCAAGTGAACAAAATGAATAAAAAACACAATGAACAAACCTAACTTGCACTTCACTTACCCAGTAATTGGGACACCCATAGAACCTTCTCCTTGGATTGTTATCTATCTAGGAAACCACTAGCACGGGCTTTTGAGGGGAGGGGCAGTAGCACGTGCTCTCCTCCTTAAGCTTCCCTCCGATGATGTAGAGGCACATGCAGAGCTAGCTTCCATTCCTCTTCCTCCTCAAGCTTCCCTCGATCTGTTCGTGTCATTCTGGGTTTGATTTTGGGGATCAGGCTGAGGAAGATGATGAGAGGATTTTAGGGTTTTCTGTGAAATTTGGGGATTTTTGTGTGTGATGACTGAGGTAGTTGGAGAGCTGGGGTTAGGTAGGGTCACGTGGGAGGTCTGGGAGGGCTGGGAGCGCGGGAAGTTGAGGTGGAAACTGAGGTGTCCTTCACGTGAGGGGCATGTGCGTTTTAGGGTGAGTGGGCTTGCCACGTTGGTTTATATATTATTATTTTAATAGGTGGGCTTGACACGTGGATATCCGTTTGCCACATAGGAGGGTTTCGTCTATTGGTTGACGGGAAGGATGATTTTAAAAACGATTTTCAAATTTTAGGGATGAAATTTGCAAAGAAATCAATTTTGGGACTAAAATGGGAATTGACCCAAAATATAGGGACAAAAAGTGCATTTTCGCCTATAAGAAAATAGAGAGCTTGGAAAGAGAGAAATTGATAACAAGCTAGAAAGAAGATCAAGATTGAAGAAACTTTATGTTAATTGCATTAATTATCAAACTGAATGTACAAGAGGTTTATATACCAGGACTAACACAAGAATGGAATAACTAACTCCTAACTAACTCCACACTATACAGATCCAACACCTACAACCAATCAATATATTACACGTGTTTATATACATAGCTTCTAATTGATCTAAGCCTAAACTACAAGTCATATCTACTACAACAATCGTTTAGCAAGCTTATCGACAATTCTTCCAATGCTTTGTTCTAATGCTCTGCCTCTCTGCTTGAGCCTATGTCTTCAATAGCTTGAATTGCTTACATCTATCTTCTCCTTCTATTTCTTATCTGTACAGTCAACTAAACTTTGACATTCCCCCTCAAGATGAGAAGCTGAACTGTGGATGTTCACAAAACTCATCTTGCCTAATAAGTACTTCAATTGTTGATTGTTAAGAGCTTTTGTAAGCAAGTTTGCCAATTGTGAATGTGTGGGAGTAAAGAATAGTCTAATTACATTGTCTTGCACCTTATCTCTGACTTAATGACAGTCCACTTCTATGTGTTTGGTTCTTTCATGAAACATTGGATTTTCTCCAATGTAAATAGCAGCTTGATTGTCACAAAACAGTAGTGCATGTTAAGGATGATAGATCTCCAAATCCTTCAATAAGGCCAATAACCAAGTCATCTCACAAACAGTAATAGCTATAGCCCTATATTCTGCTTCAGCAGAAGATCTAGACACTATGGACTGTTTCTTGGACTTCCAAGATACTAGAGAATCACCTAAAAATATGCAGTACCCTGTAGTTGACCTTCTGGTATCAATGCAAGATGCCCAATCAGCATCTGTGTAAGCCTTCAAATGAAAATCTGATGAAGTAGACAAAAAAATTCCTTGACCAGGACAACCCTTTATGTATTGCAGCACCTTATAAGCAGCATCTAGATGAGGCTTCCTGGGTTTGGACATGAATTGGCTTAGTTTTTGAACAGGATATGCTATATTTGGTCTAGTGATAGTCAGATACAAAAACCTGCCCATCAACCTTCTGTACACTCCAGGATCAGATAGCAATTTACCTTGAAACTTGCTTAACTTCAAATTCTGCTCCATTGGTACTTTGCTAGGCTTGCAAGCTGACATTCCTACATCCTTCAAGATCTCTAAAGCATATTTTCGTTGACACAAAGTAATTCCTTTGTCTAATCTAGCTACCTCAAGACCAAGAAAATACTTTAAACCTCCAAGGTCTTTAAGTTTGAAATGTTGATCTAAAGAAACCTTAAGTTCTTCAATTGCTTGAACATTGTTGCTAGCTATGAGAATATTATCAACATAAACCACCAAAGCTATGAAAGAATCATTGAACTTCTTTGTAAATAATGAGTAGTCAGCTTTAGATTACTTAAAACCATGTTGCTTGATAACAGAACAAAACTTTGCATTCCACTACCTTGATGCCTGTTTAAGCCCATACAAAGACTTATTTAATTTGCAAACAACATTCCCCTATTTGCTATGAAAGCCCTGAGGGAGTTGCATATACACTTTCTCATGAAGATCCCCATTTAAGAATGCATTATTGACATCTAATTGGACTAAATGCCATCCTTTCATAGCAGATATGGCAAGAAGAGTCTTGATAGTGGTCAACTTTGCAACTGGTGAGAATGTGTTAGTAAATCCAACCCCTCTTGTTGAGTAAACCCCTTAGCAATTAGCCTTGCTTTATATCTCTCCACAGAACCATCAGCCTTGTACTTCACCCTATAGACCCATTTACATCCAATTGCCTTTTTGTTTGAAGGCAAGGGAGTAAGAGTCCAAGTATTATTAGAAACCAAGGCTACAATCTTAGCATTCATGGCCTCTTGCCATTTAGGATCCTTAACAACCTCATGATAGAATCTTGGTTTAGGTTTAGAAGTAATAAGAGAACAAAAATTGGCATAGGAAGGAGAGAGATGTGATGAATCAAGATTGTCCAAAAGAGGGTATTTGGTACCTTGAGTGACTGAGGAAGCACCTAACTTGCTGATGATAGGATTAGACTATGTAAGCTCATTGGAAATGATAGTGCTGCATTTATAGTCTTGCAAGTAGGAAGGGGGTTTGGTAGGCCTAGAGGATCTTCTTAAAGAAGGAAGGGAAGCATGTGGAACAATAGCATGCCCTTGATCAAGGGGCAATGAACTAGCTTTTGCAGAATTTGTAATGACAGGATCTGGTATGGCAGAATCTGGTATTGTAGAATCTGAGATGACAGGAAGAGAAGAGTCTAAAAAATTGGCTAGAAACCTGAATAGGACCAGAATCAGAAGATGGAATACCTGGTGAAGGAATAACAGGTTCTAAAAACATGGAATCATGTGGAGTAGCCACATTAGGACAAATAAGAGGAAGGGAAATAGAGGAGTAAGGTGAAGTGGCAGAAGAAATGAATGGGAAAGTAGTTTCATGAAAAGAAACATCCCTTGAAATAAAAATTTGCCTTGTGACTAAGTTTAACAACTTGTAACCCTTAACACCAAAATGGTAACCAAGGTAAACACAAGGAATAGATCTACGAGCAAACTTAGACCTATTGTGAGCTAATGTAGAGGCAAAGCAAAGACATCCAAAAACTTTTAAGTGATGATAAGAAGGAATCTTGCTATAAAGCTTCTCAAAAGGAGTTTTATGGTCTAAAACAGTACTAGGCAGCCTATTTATGATGTAAACTGCTGTCAAAACACAATCTCCCCAATAACAAAGTGGTATGTTAGACTGAAATTTCAATGCCCTTGCAATGTTTAGAATATGTTGATGCTTTCTCTCCATAACTGAATTCTACAACTGAATTCTGTTGTGGAGTAGCAACACAGGAGTGTTGATGGATAATCCCATGTTGAGCATAAAACTCTTTGAGAAAAAACTCTTGAGCATTGTCAGTTCTAATCACTTTAATGCTGGTTTGAAAATGAGTGAATATCATTTTGCAAAATGAAATCAGTAAAGGCCTAGTATTTGTTTTAGATTTCATGAGGTAAACCCATGTGGATCTTGTAGCATCGTCTACAATGGTAAGAAAGTATTTAAAGCCATCATGACTTGCTTTATCAAAGGGTCCCCATACATCATAGTGGATTAAATCAAAAGCATGATCAAACAAGTATTTAGAATTAGGAAAATGCAATCTTTTATGCTGTGCAATGGGATAAACAACACATTCTTTATTGGAATGAAAGGAAGATACCTCAGATATACAATGATGAAGTTTGTCATCAGAGACATGTCCTAATCTAAGATGCCACAAGTAAGGCTTAGTAACAATAGGAACATGAGAAATAGAATGAACAAAGGACTGTAAAATTGACTCTAGGACAGTAGTAGCTTCTAAGATAGACTTGCAATTCTCTGAAGTTTGCAGCAGGTACAGATTGCTATGAAGCTTACCCAATCCAATCATATTCCAGTAGGTAAGGTCCTATATGCAACAATAATTGGAGAGGAAAACCAAACAACATGACAAGGACTTGGTTAATTTGCTTACTGAAATCAGATTGAAAGTAAAGGCTGGGACACAAATCACATCCTTAAGAATTAAGTTTGAAGTAACCTGAACTATGCCTATGTGTGTGACAGGAACCTTTTCACCATTAGGCAAATGCACAAAAGAAAAGATTGAACTAGTAATCTTAGTAAACAATGAAGTGGAATGGATAATATGGTCAGTGGCCCTTGTATCAAGAACCTAAGTTTCCTCATTGTAAACTATTTTGTTTGAAGGATTTTCAGTAAAAACTGAATTCTTCAAATTAAGACAAACAGAATCCTGGAAAGAGGCACAAGAAATACCTGGGAGAGCTGAATTTGCTAAGTGAATAGCATCATTGGTGCCAGAAGAAGATGCAAGAGAACTCAGCATTGACAACAACTGTTGGCATTGTTCAGATGTGAAAGGGAAATATGCTGACTGTGATGTAGCCTCGAATTGACCAGGTTCACCATCAAGAGTCACTTGATTAGCCATAGACACCTTGCTCTTTTGCTTGTACCCTGGTGGAAATCCAACTAGTTTGTAACACTTCTCCATGAAATGACCAACTTTGCCACAATGACTGCATACAGGTCTGCCCTTTCCTTTTGTGTTCTTCCCAACTTGCTTGAACCCTTGAGTCTTGACTACAAGAGCAATTGAATCAACTAAAGTTCCTCCATTGAAACCTAAAGCCCTCCGCCTTTCCTCTTATGTCCCCAAAGAGAAAGCCTTGTCAATTGAGGGACTTGGCTCCATCATCAGAATCTGAGTTCTGACTTGTGAATAGACTTCATTTAAGCCATTAAGGAATTGCATCAAAGAATCTTGATGATGAAAGGATGTGATCTTGTCATTCACTCCACAGACACATTTACCACAAGAACAACATAGTAAAGGCTTGAGATTAAGCAATTGATCCCAAGAAGCTTGAAGATCAGTGAAGAAAGTAGTCACTGTTGTATCTCCTTGCATAATTGTTGAAATCAGTTTCTGAAGCTGTGAAATCCTTGGACCATTAGCTTGTGAGAAACGACTCCTAAGTGAATTCCAAACCTCCATTGCAGTGTTTCTATAAATCACACTTGTAGTGATGTGAGGAGAGACGAAATTCAAGATCCATGAAGAAATCATGGAATTGTTCTTTGACTAGGCAATCTTTTCCAAAGGAGTAATTGCCATGGAAGTTGTTATGGAGCCATCCACAAAGCCTAGCTTGCTCTTCGCATCCAATGCCATACGCATAGCCCTAGCCCAATTAGGGTAATTGTCTTCTGTCAAGAGCTGAGTGACGAGAATTGCACCTGGTGACTCTCCATTATGCTAGAAAAATGGACTTCTCGGATCCTCCATTGGAGAAAGCTCACGATGAGCAGTGGATTGAGAAGAAGAAGATTGCGAAGCTTGATCTTGGTTTGCCATTGACAAAAGCACAAAGCTTTGATACCATATAAGAAAACAGAGAGCTAGGAAAGAGAGAAATTGATAACAAGCTAGAGAGAAAATCAAGATTGAAGAAACTTTTTGTTAATTGCATTAATTATCAAACTGAATGTACAAGAGGTTTATATACCAAGACTAACACAAGAATGGAATAACTAACTCCACACTATACGGATCCAACACCTACAACCAATCACTATATTACACATGTTTATATACATAGCTTCTAATTGATCTAAGCCTAAACTACAGGTTGTATCTGCTACAACAATCGTTTAGCAAGCTCATCCACAATTCTTCCAATGCTCTATTCTAATGCTCCGCCTCTTTGTTCGAGCCTATGTCTCTAAACATTCTTCAACCCAATTAGCTTGAATTGCTTGCATCTGTCTTCTCCTTCTATTTCTTATCTGTACAATCAACTAAACTTTGACAGTGTAAAATCCACGTTTTACACTATCCAATAAGTGATTGTCACACTAGCATTTTACTTAAAATTCAATACATCTTACTACACCTAATAACATCTTAATAAATTTCCAATTTGGTTGAATTTATATATGAGTATTAGAATTGATTGGGTGTAGTTATGTTTGTTTTTAAATATGTGATAAGATGATGTGACATATTAGAATTAGAGGGGTAAAACATGAATTTTACACCACGTCCTTATATAATTTAATCTCTTTTTATTTTTATTTTTGTTGTTATTGTTATTTTTAGGGGATTCTAGATTCGGCCAATGCATCCCCACCATGTGGGCTACTTACTATACCTAATAACATCTTAATAAATTCCCAATTTGGTTGAATTTATATATGAGTATTAGAATTGATTGGGTGTAGTTATGTTTATTTTTAAATATGTGATAAGATGATGTGACATATTAGAATTAGAGGGGTAAAACATGAGTTTTACACCACGTCCTTATAGAATTTAATCTCTTTTTATTTTTATTTTTATTGTTATTTTTAGGGGGTTCTAGATTCGGCTAACGCATCCCCATCACCACGCGGGCTACTTAATTATGGGAGGTTCGGTTGTTTATTTATAGAAAAAAAAAACAGGATTTGTACAGTAAATAATACATATTCTAGATATCAGCAAACATATATATATATATATATATATATATATTCTAGAAATCCAGTGGAAACAAAGAATAATGTTGACTGTTGGGGCAACAAAAATGAAAAACTAATCTTCCAGATGGCATCTCTTTTCCAAAGCACACATTTGTTAATTTGTCTCCTTGTGACTGTTTTCAATTGAATTCTGCTTAAGCAGTTTCGTTGTTCGTTCAGTTGTCAACAACCCTATCTATGATTTGATTGTGAATTTCTATCTTGATTAATTAGTTTGATTGAATATTCATCTATTGCTTTCCACATTTTCCCTCTTGTTTAATAAGTTGGAATTGAAGCTGAACTTCCTAGTTCCTACCCACTACTTGTTTATGGCTTAATAAGTCACCATTTGGTTTAGGATAATTGGAAGAAATTTTTTATAGGATGTGAAATTTCGAATTCCTGAATATTTGTAATAGTGTTCAGCTTGTCCTTAGTTTTTAATTTTATTTTTGGCTTCAACATCAAGCATAGAATAAGTTGGTAATGTTTGCTTTATAAAGTAATGACTATGCCGACTTGCCAAATTGTTTTGTGCTGTTATCCACAAGGCTTGAAAGCAAAATTTACTTAATATTAATTTACTCATTATCAAGGTTAATATAATCGCTTGGGAATCACATCTTTAATAATATAGTATTATTAATTTTTATTAAGAATTTAATCAAACATCATTGACTTTGACATTTTAAAATTCTTCTAGAACAAAAAAACAAGAAAGATTGGTTTGCTCAAAATATGAACAAACGTCGCACCCAAACTTTCAGGTTTGGCAAACAACTCCATATTCCTTTGACAAAGTTTAGCAGACAATTTGATTGCATCCAAAAAGTTAGTTGGATCAGTACACGTTCTCAGCTATATAAATCTATTAAACCATGCATGCATATCTTGGCATTAAGTAAAACTTAGGAGAAAATGGGCAAATATCCCTTTCAAAAAAAAATCAAGCATTTTGCCCCATTTTCCAAATTAATTAGGAAAATGTCCCTCTTTTGAAACTCGATTTTCTCAAAATCGAGTTATTAAAAAAAAAAAATTCTGGAGCCCTATAGTGACATTTTAAGGAGCCTATAGTGACATTTTAAGGATCTATAGTGGCGTTTTGTAACCCGATCTCCATGAAGTCGAGTTACATGCAATTTTTTTTCTTTTTTTTTACCTATAACTCAACTTCATGGAGATCAGATTACAAAACGCCATTATAAGTCCTTAAAACGTCACTATAGGCTCCTTAAAAACGTCACTATAGGGCTTAACTCAATTTTGAGAAAATCGAGTTTTAAAAGAAGGGCATTTCCCTAATTAATTTGGGAAAGAGGGCAAAATGCTGGATTGTTTTTTTGAAAGGGGTAAAAGCCAATTTTTTCCGTAAAACTTAATACAAAATGATATCTATGTAGTCACATTTGATCTATCTTATCTACTCAATTCAACCCTTAACTTTTACTCAGTCCTGAGACTTATCTCACTTATCCATCTCGGACAACCCAGCTTGAGCAACCAAACAAAGGCGAGGATGACTTCATGTTAGCCTATCCAAAGACCACTCAACTCATTAATTAATCATATAATTAATATAGAAAAATCATGTCAATAATTACAATTTACAACCATTACTTCCCATTAACCACGATAACATAGATCGGGGTTCAATTCTTAGATATACTTTTGGAGTATGGAAAAATAGTGCTTCCTCCTTTCATATTCATGGTAAACCCTATCATAAATTTAATAAGTGAACTTCACCATAAATATGAAATGAGGGAGTATCATTTTCAGTGCTCTAAGAGTACCTAAGCATTACTTCTAAAAGGGAGGTTTACACATATATATATTTAGATTAGACTATAGTAAAATTTCATTTCAGATTAAATAAATAAAAAACAAAAAAAAACCGTCAAGATCTTTCATAAAAGAGATCTCATAAAAGAAAGAAAAACCCCGTAGGTATGACATTTGAACTGCCAAAAAATTTCTTTAAAAAAAATTAAAAAAAGAATATTTATTGACTTAATCATTCGATGATCAATATGACCAGCACTAAATTGGTGTCCATAGTCTATGTAAGCTGTGCAACCAATTAATTTAATTTATCACAAAAGATAGCAAATTAACTCTAAAAGACTTATGTACAAGGTTATTAATATTGGCTTTAATACAAAAAGTTTTATGCTTCCTACTATGTCAATAAAGTTCCTATTAATATAAGATCTATCATGGGAGAAGTACTTCCTGACTGAATATCGATCATGAAGATTCATTTTAACTACAATGACAATTTTCAGGCATCAAGTAATTATCTCTACCCATGAATTACATTATCTCTTTAATTTTCACAGAAGTTACATCCAAACAGCTCAAACGTGCATTTCAAGTTGACAATCTAATACATTAATTTCCAACACCGTGCCATTTCCGTTAGCTTTTGCTGCATTCAAATTTTCTTTTGAGCTGGCCCAGATAATTAAAGGTACAACTAAGACTAAAATGTCATGGAAAAAGGGAAATATTGGGTCCTCGCATGCATGCAACATATATACTACATACTATGCATGGTAATGAACTATAGTACTTAAAAAATGTATCATGGCGCACAAGGAGAGAGAAAAGGAAATTGTAGGTCCTTGCATGCATGCAATGTACTATATAGTATATACTATGCATGGTAGTGAATTAACTATATATGGTACTTAATAATGTATCATGAGGCACGAAGAGAGAGAAAAGGAAAAAATAAAAAATAGGAAGAAATGCGATATTTGACAAGTCTTTTGAGAGAATAGTCTTTGAATTGTCTAAGATTCTGTAAAACTTTCACATCATAAGAAAAAGAAAGGGCTTAGAGACCATTATATCCCTTGTACAAGTAGCAAAGAAATTAACCTCGATGGAGGATGCAACAAATTCGACGAAATTAGTGTGTGTTTATTTCAACATTTGGTAGGAATAATTGGTTCAAACGGCCTCTACCAATCAAATTGTTTATTTAATGCAGAAGAAATTAGTGTGTGTTTATTTCCAAGAATTAAGCATCCATGTTTGACTATGTTTCCCATTGTATTTTGAGTGAAGAACTAAATGGAGTCGATCAAAGAAATGAAGCTACTGCAGGGTCAGTGCACTGACCCTACAGTAAGAACATATGTAACAATAACAACAATCAAGTCCTCAAAATTTTAGAGTCGATCATGTCTGTCTTTCTCGATTAATAAGTATCAGCTGCTTCCATCATACATTTGTACTTGATAAGGAAAAAGAAAGAAAGATATTATCATATTTGAGCAGCTAGACTCGAGCTCTATACAAAATATTGATAATTGAAATTAACATATATAAAACCGTACTGACCAATTGACGTACGTTGTTCCCTTCAATAATCTATTTGCTATGTCTAACACAAAGAAAGAAAAATATAAAAAGTGTTAAGACAAGTCAAAGACTCTCTCTCTTTCTCTCTCTCAAATCTCAACATCAACTAAAGATTTAACATTATTAAAATAAATTTGACCTTCCAGTAATGAACTATTTACTCGGAGAAAAAAGACCACTACCACTATTATTTAAGGATGCAATGTGTGTGTTAGCAAGGTAGTGGAGAAAAGAGAGAAACAAAGAGAGAGATGAATGCTAATTTGAGTTCCTTCTTGATCTCTATAGTAGTCTTTGGATCACTTCTAGGAGTTTGTCATGGAGCGGAGTTGAGAAAACATTTTTACAAGGATAGTTGTCCCCTGGCTGAGGACATTGTGAAGGAAATCATTTGGAAACGTGTGGCAAGCAATTCAACTTTGCCTGCCAAGTTTCTGAGGATGCATTTTCATGATTGTTTTGTCAGGGTAATTCACATTTTTTATCTTTCTATCGCTCTCCATGCATTACATTCCTACTTATCATTCATGTCCTAAAATTACAATTTTTAGGAATATAATATTTTTTACAACGGTTGACATAGCTTGTTGTGATTGGCACATAATAAAATATTGTTAGTGGTAGACTTAAATTAAAGTGATATTATCCTAATCATAACATAGGTCATATCAACAACGTTCATAGCTAACATTCATTTCTCAAACCATTAAACACATGCACTGTTATATGTTTACTAGACACCTAAGGTCTTAAATGGCTATAATGTATCAGGGTTGCGATGCCTCTATATTGCTAGACTCTACAGCAAATAACCAGGCTGAGAAGGCAGCAATTCCAAACCTATCTCTGGGAGGATTCGATGTAATAGATGAGGTGAAGACAGAGTTAGAGAAGACCTGTCCTGGAGTAGTTTCTTGTGCAGATATCATTGCTTTGGCTGCTAGAGACTCAGTTTCCTACCAAGTAAGTATTGGAAATATTTTAGCGTGACTTGGAAACAAAATAGTAGCATTAGTTGGATGTGTCTGGTCTGAAAAACCATGCCAAGGCAGTGAAGTTGATATTTTTGACCAAATTCCTTCCCATTTCAAATGAAACAGAAACGAAAAGAATCACTTTCATGATTAAGATTTTATTTCTAACATCTAATAGTGTATAGAATGTTATGTTATATTATTTATCATTTTAAATAATGTGACACGAAATATACTTTTAGATTTGAAAAAAATTAATCCGCACAATGAAACTAATCTCCTTTACTAGTTCTACACCAAAAAATTAATCCGCACAATGAAACTAATCTCCTTTACTAGTTCTACACCTTCACCTGGTTTATGCTACTCTTTCAAGTATAAATACACACACCATTATCAAAATAACACTACCTTTACTGTTCCTATAAATCAATTCTGCCAGCAAAATGCAATACCTCGAGATCTTTCTCTTTCCTTTTTTTTTTTTTTCAACAACATCTTGAGTTTAGCATTATGTAATCAAATGCTTGTGGAAATGATTGCAGTTTCAGAGGCCAATCTGGGAAGTACTTACCGGAAGAAGGGATGGAAGCATATCACATAAGTCAGACTCAGAGGTCCGCGCCAACAATATCCCATCACCACTCTTCGATTTCAGTAGCCTAAAACAATCTTTTGCCAACAAAGGTCTCACAGTTCATGATCTTGTTGTTTTATCAGGTAAAGATTCTATATTGTGGAAAAAGCTTTATATAAGCTTGTAGTATGATAACACTGTTTCACTAAATCAAGGTCTTTTCAATAAACATATCGCGTATGTAGATGTAAAAATCTGTGCCCTATTGCTAGCCTTAAGCAGTAACAGTATTTCTTTCAAAATGATATCTTAAGTTGTGCCCAAGTGATTAACAAAATTAGTTTTGGTTAGGTGGACATACAATTGGTGTTGGGCATTGCAATTTCTTCAGCAACAGGCTATACAATTTCACAGGAAAAAATGATGCAGATCCTTCTCTAAACTCGACCTATGCTGCTTTCTTGAAAACCCAATGCAAAAACCTCTCAAACAAAATAACTATCGTACCAATGGATCCTGGAAGCCCCCTATCCTTTGACAACAACTACTTCAAAAACTTGAAGCTGAATCAAGGTCTTTTCCAATCTGATGCTGCACTTTTAACCAACAATGAAGCTACCAATACTGTCGATGAGCTGCTTGACTCTCAAGATTTTTTCACGGAGTTTGGTCAATCGATGAAGAGGATGGGAGCCATTCATGTGCTTACAGGAAGTTCGGGAGAGATTAGGAAGAAGTGTAATGTGGTTAATTCTTGAGAGTTAGTTGGTTTATAAGTGTGACAAATAAGTTGTATTTTTTTTA
Source organism: Quercus lobata (assembly GCF_001633185.2). Classification (NCBI taxonomy): domain Eukaryota; kingdom Viridiplantae; phylum Streptophyta; class Magnoliopsida; order Fagales; family Fagaceae; genus Quercus; species Quercus lobata. The sequence continues at coordinate 6,894,802 of NC_044909.1, read as the reverse complement.
CTTTTTGTGTCATTATGAATAATTTATAAAAATAAGTTCCCTTAAATATATATATATATATTTTTTTTTTGGGCATAAATAGAAGATATGCATAGATTAGGAATTAATAAGTCTGTTACATACTACACCAGCTTTATCAAAAGCTACAAGTTTTTCCCTCATAGGTAGTGGTTCCAAAAATATTACAAAAGAAGAGATAGTTCCCGATCCAAAGTCTTACTAATGCATCAGCACATTGGTTAGTTTCGCAGTAAATATGATCAATCCACTTATCGGGGATATCTTTCAATAAGTTTCAAATGGAGGTTCCGTTTATAGGTTATGACTTAATCTAATATTCATTTTATATTAATGCATACACATGTAAATGTATATAATTATGTGGTTTGAATTTTTCTTTACTAGTATATCAGTATCATAATTCAACCTCCTAAATAAAACTATGACCGAATCTTCCCCAGTTTAATAATAAAAAAAAATCTATGTCCACGTTGTATTCAATAGTAGGTTTTTTTTAGGTAGGCTAAGTTCATTCCCCTCACCGGCTCTCATAGCAACTCAATGGTTTGACTACTTATAATGAGTATCAGGTGTTGGGTTCGAGAGCTGGTGAGAGAGAGAAAGGAAAATTGGATTAGTACATTAAATAATACATATTCTAGATAGTACCAACCAAAAAAAAAAAAAAAAAGTTAATGAATGTCCTAAGAGCATTAGGTTAGAAAATATTTTTTTCAAATTTTTTATGGGAAAAGAAAAAAGTAATTCAAATTTTGATAACTTTTTATATTTCTCATAAAAGTGGTATTAAAACTTTTTTAAAATGGTCCATTAACAAATATTTTAAGAGCATCCGTTAACTAGAAATCTAATGGAAGCAAAGAACAATTTATCTATTGACTGTTGGGACAACAAAATGAAAACTAATCTTCCTGATGGCATCCCTTTTTCAAAGCACACATTTGTTAGTCTCCTTGTAATTACTGTGTTCAATTGAATTCTGCTTAAAGGCAGTTAGATATTAGAACTCCCGAATGGTACTGTAACAATAAGTCTCCTTTTTGGTCTAGGCTAATTGAAAGACATTCTTACTTTCTTATAGAATGTGAAATTTTGGATGCCAGAGTATATTTGTAATTGATGATGCCGAAAATATCACCAATAGGTCACACAACACTCGCGACTCAAAGTCGACCTGCACAACAAAATAACAAAAGACCTTAGAGAGCACCGGTGTTGTACCGGCCCAATACCCTTCGAAGGTCAAGTTAAAATTATTCTCACAACTCTAGAGTGTTAGAGAGGGTAAATTATGCGTACTTTAACTTGCGAGGGTATTGGAGTTTTTATAGTAGTAGATGGTCGGCCACTCCTCCTTGGTATGGAAGTCTTTTCCTTATAAAACTCTACTTGAATATTTCCGAGTGTGGTGAGCAAGATCTTTCCTTGTAGAGGAGATCTTCCTTTGGTGTGCGTATCTTCTAGAATCCCCTTTGTGCTAGAATTCCGATTTCGAGCCCTAGGGTGATTCAGGCGAAAACAGCAAAGACTCTACATCCAGGGCCTTTATCGTATCTCCCAGCGATAGGCCTTGGCGAGTGTTGGGCTAGTTCCCTTTTGGCCCATGGACCCGGATCTGTCAGGCCCATCAAACCATATTTTATCCTCTTCAGTAATAGTGTTGAACTTGACAATAATTAGTTTTTGTTTTTAATTTTTGCTTCCTGCACAATATAAAGGTAAGAATATCCATGGACCATGTGTATTATTTAAACAAGTTATATAACTTATTAAAAATGTCATGTGACTAAAATTATATATGAATGTGGTTTTTTTAACAATCATGCAGTGGATTGGAGGAAAATTCTTCTAAACTGGTTTAGAGGAAATTTTTTTTTTTCCATAAAGGTAATATTTGTTTCTTTTTATTTTTTATTTTTTATTTTTTATGATTCAATAAATAAGAGAGGGGATTGGACTCTGGAGGTGGACGCTAGCATGTGTTAAACACTTAATCTAGGCTTTCTTGTTAATATTTACTTTCTAAAGTACCGATTATGCTGACTTGCCAAATTGTTTTGTGCTGTTCTCCACCTCCACAAGGTTTGAAAGAAAAATTTACTTATTAGCTGATCATTATTGAGGTTAATACAATGGCTTGAGAATCACATCTTATTTGTGTGTACTTTAATAACATAGCATTATTAATTTTATCAATAGTTTAATAAAACATCATTGACTTTGACATTATTGTAAAATTCTTCTATAACAGAAAAATCATCACACTCAAAAAATTTGGGATTTGGCAAACAACTACCCCATGTTCCTTTGACTAGATATAATCAAAGTTCCTAGTGATGGAGACATTTTTTTTTATAGGAAAAAAAAATTATGAGTAATCCTACCGCCACAAATTATTTTACAATATTTTTACAAATTGTTGATGTTGCCAATTTCTTATTGGTCTTCATCTCAACCCACCATTAACATCATTTTTTTCATTTAATAATAACTACTCACCACATTAATAGTTTGTAAAAAATTTTGTATCTTTAGCATTAATAAAAAATTATATATATTTATTTATTTAAGCAAACAATTTGATAGCACCAAACAGGTAGTTGTAGTACGCGTTCTTAGCTATTTAGGCCCTGTTTGGTATGGCAACTCAAATACATGTTTTCAGTTTTTATACAACATTACACGTATTTCTATACATTTTTTCATTCACATGTATTTTCACATATGTTTTCAAATAACAAAATACATGTTTTTAAGTACATGTACCAAACACCCCCTTAAATCTATTAAACATGGAGGCGAAACCGTGTAAGCACGAATATGTCTTGGGCATTAAGTATAAAGTCAATACAAAATAATATGGATTTAGTCACACATTTGATCATTTTCATCAGTTGAATTCAACCTTAACACAGTTACTTGGTCCAGCCACCAATCCATCTCGGACAGCCCAGCTTGAGCAACCAAGCAAAGGCGATGATGATTTCATCTTAACCTACCCAAACACCAATTAACTCATTAATTAATCATATATATTAAAAAAAAAAACCATTTCAATAATTACAACTGTTCGTGATGACAAAGATTTAGAAAACAGCCATAAAAGATCTTACATAAATGAAAGAAAAACAACATAGATGTGATATTTGAATCGCGGAAAATATTTCTTTATTTCAAAATAATATTTAATGACTTAATCGTCGGATGTTCATTGATGAGCGCTACATCAATGGCCATATATAATTTTTTGTTTGTTTGTTTGTTTGTAGTTGTCTATTGTCCACATCGGCTGGACAACTAATTAATTGAATAATGTATCATAAAAAATAGCAAATTAAGTCTGAAAAGCTTATCAACAAGGTTAGGTATTGGCTTTAATCTGAAAAGTTGTATGCTTCCTACTATGTCAAAAAAGTTCTTATTAGTATAAGACCCATCATGGGAGAAATAGTCAGATTTGAATATCATAAAGTTTCATATTAAGCGTATGAGCACTCATATTAGTTAATGTATGATATTATAATAAAGAGTAAATTATGCTCATCAAACTCCAAAAACCATCCACATCAATCTATGTAAATTTGTGTAAATTTGAATTGTTACTACATAATCGTGTAAATATATATACACTATCATTATTAATATACAAATCTAATTTTTAATACCTTTTTTTGCTCATATGCAGAGAGAGAGAGAGAGAGAGAGAGAGAAATGATTTGAAGGAGTAATAAATAAATTAATAAAAAAATAATATTTTAATCAATGTAGTATGAAATAGATATAATGATACAAGTATTTTTATAAATATGATTATTTAAAATGAGTTTTGTCAACTTGTGTTTTTAGGGCATACAATAGTTACTAACGTGTGTCCTTAGGCCATACAATAGTAAACTACTTTATAAAACTTTTTATGAAAAAATGAAAAAGTTATGAACTTTTTTTTAGAATTTTTTCAATTTCCTATAAAATGTTTTAAAATAAATAATTAATGTAAACTCTAAAAGTATATATTAACTGGATTGATATAAAATAAATAAAAATTATCATCAAGTGTCAAGATCCTCAGCTGCGTGAATTACATTGGGTTCGTTTGGATAGAACTTATTTTCCTGAAATTGAAAACTGAAAACTGAAAATACTGTAACAAAATAATTTTTAAATGATTGAATAGTGTCGTAGGACTCATTTTTAATAAAAAAATTGTTAAAAAGTGAAATTTGTGAGTAGTGCACGAATATACTGTTCACTGCTGACTGGTCAACAACTACGGCTGAAGTAAAAAAAAAAAGAAAAAAAGAGAAAAACGCAGACTTAAAACGCAGGCTTGTATCCAAACCCACACATTATCTCTTTGTCTGTAGATATATTCATCAAACATCTTGTCAAGTTGACATTCTGATGTGCACGTCTAACATCGTGCCATTCCGGTTATCTTCTGCTGCATTGACATTAATTTCCATTTGAGCTTGCCCAGATAATTAAGTGTACAACTATGACTAAAATGTCATGAAAAAGAAGAAATATTGTGTCCTTGCATAGAACTGTGGAAGAATATATGTACACTATATACCATGCAGAGTAGCGAACAAAAGATAGTACTGAAAAATGTATTATGTGAGGCTGTAGGAGAGATAAAAGAAAAAATTAAAAAAAAAAAAGTCTGATTAATATATTTTAGAAAAGGTTTTATGAAAAATTAAGAAATTTGTCAAAAAAGTTAGTCATTTTTTTTTTTCATTTTTCTATAAAAGTTCCATAAAATAGTTTGCTAATATATCTCCTAAATATATACATTAATAAAACCAGTAGCGGCTCTACATGCAAGCCAGGGTGGTCACAGGATCACCCTGACTTGCAAAAAAATGTATATATACACTTGTCAAAAACATATTATATGCTAAACTAACCTACTATGACTATTCTAATAAAACTGTGACCACCCTGACTTGCAAAAAAAATGTATATATACACTTGTCAAAAACATATTATATGCTAAACTAACCTACTATGATTATTCTAATAAAAATTATGAACACCCTGACTTGAGAATTATAAAAATTTGGGTTCAAAAAAATATAAGAGTAGTGCTACTACATTTATAACATTTTCACAATAATTCTATAACAAATCTAATGTAGTAAGTTGTTACTGATTCTAATTTTGGTCAAATATTAATATATATATTTTTTTACCCACTAATAACAACTTTTTGCATAAGATTTATTGTAAAAATATTGTGGACGTAGCATTACTCCAAATTAATTTTGTCTTCAAACATAATTCTTAGTCCTTGTTTTTTTTAAAGCTTAAATAACAACAATAAATATTAACTCAAATAACAACAAACATAAACCAAACAAAAACAAGACAAGACCAAACAACAACAAGTGATAAAATTATTCAACAAAAAGCTTATTATAAAACAAAAAGATAAAATATATAGTTGTTCAACCTATTCAATAAAAAAAAATTATAATTTCATTTTTCTTTAAAAAATGATACCAAAAAAATATTGTGGTAATTTATTTTTTAAGGACCATCCTAAAAAAAATTTCTAAAGCCACCACCGAATAAAACCCAAATAAAAGATAAAAAAGAAATGCAATATATCTTATCTGAGACAGTAGTCTCTGAGTAGTCACTTGAAAAAAGAAAAGGCATGTAGGCTGTATCCCTTGCACAACTGGCAAAGAAACCTCGATGGAGGATGCAACAAATTCGACTAAATTTGCGTTAAATTCAATTTGTGTCGGCGTTTGGTAGGAATAATTAATTCAAACAGCTCCCACCAGCCATATTGTTAATTTAATGCAGAAGAACTTAGTGTGTGTTTATTTTTAAGAATAAAGCATGCATGTTCGACTATGCTTCCTATTATATTTTTTAGTCAACAACAAACGTCTGTTTGGGAATAATTTATTTAGTTATTGACTGTAATGTTAATAAAATATAATTAAAAAAAAAAAAAACTAGCTTATAATTAAAATCCAAATGCATACAACGTCGTCAAAGAAATGAAGCACTGTGTCACTAACCCTACACTACAGTACATAAGAACATATGTAATAATAACAACAACCGATTAAGTCCTCAAAATTTTAGAATCGGTCATGTCTGTCATGAAAAACATGCCACAATATCCATATATACTCTCTGCATGTGTCTTTCTCGATTAAAAATTATCACCTTCCATCATACTTGATAATGAAAAGAAAGAAGACATTGTAATGTCAAGTAGACTCGATCGAGATCTATACACAACATTGATAATTGAAATTAATATACATAAAACTGCTCTAACCAATTGATGTTGTTCCCCTAAATAATCTATTTGCTATGTTAGGTAATTTTAACTAATACAAAGAAAGAAATATATAAAAAGTGGTAAGCCAAGTCAAACAATCTCTCCCTATCACAAATCTCAAAATCAACTACAGATTGAACATTATTTAAATTAATTTTACCTTCTGAGAAAGAAGACCATTACCTCTATTTAAGGATGCAATGCTTGTGTTGGAAAAGTATGTAGTAGAGCAAAGAAACAAAGAGAGAGAGATGAATACTAATTTGAGTTCCTTCTTTACCTTTATAGCAGTGTTTGGGCTTCTAGGAGTTTGTCATGGACAGTTGAGAATGCATTTTTATGAGGAGAGTTGTCCCCATGCTGAGGAAATTGTGAAGGAAATCATATGGAACCGTGTGGCAAGCAATTCAACTTTGCCTGCCAAGTTTCTGAGGATGCATTTTCATGATTGTTTCGTCAGGGTAATTCATCTCTCTCCCTTCTTTCTCTTTTCATGAATTACACCCCTCCTTATGATACACGTCCTAAAATTACAATAAATCTAAAAATATAACATTTTTTACAACTATTAACATGACTTCTTATAATTGACACATGATAAAAGTATTGTCACTAGTAAACTTAGGTGGAAGTGATATTTTTTAAACCATAATGGGTTATGTTAGTTACATTCATAGCTAGCATTCATTTCTCATACTAGGAAACACATGCATTGTTATATGTTTACCAGACATCTAAGGTCTTGAATGGTTATAATGTGTCAGGGTTGTGATGGCTCTGTACTGATAGACTCTACCCCAAATAACCAGGCTGAGAAGGCAGCAATTCCAAACCTATCTCTGGGAGGATTCGATGTAATAGATGAGGTGAAGACAGAGTTAGAGAAGACCTGTCCTGGAGTAGTTTCTTGTGCAGATATCGTTGCTTTGGCTGCTAGAGACTCAGTTTCCTACCAAGTAAGTACTGAAAATATTCTAGTGTGACTTGGAAACAAAAGAGTAGCACAAGTGGGATGTGTTTGGTTTGAAAAACCAAGCTGGTGAAGTTGATGTTTTTTATCAAATTCACGATTAAGATTTTATTTCTAATATATCTAAGAGTGTATAGAATGTCACGTCATTTAAAATTTTATATAATATGACGCTATATATAAATGATATTTTTTTAAAGAGTACGATTTTGGTAAGGATGAGGTGTAAGAATATTACTTAAAATTTAATACATCCTACCACACCAAATAACATCTCAATAAATTCTCAATTTGATTGGATTTATATATGGGTATTAGAATTGATTGAGTGTGATTATACTTATTCTTAAATATGTGATAAGATGATGTGGCATATTAGGAGTAGAGGGGTAAAACATGAGTTTTACACCACATCCTTCCATAATTTAATCTCTTATTTAAAATTACGAAACTGATCTGTTTCAAATGAAGAGGATGCTTTTAGAGTTTTGCACCAGTTCACCTAGTTTATGTTATCTTTTAGGGAAAAATCTACCTTTTTTGTTTCTATAAATTAATTTTGCTAGCAAATTGCTATACCTCAAGCTCTTTGTGTCTTCTTCTTTTTTAAATAACGTATTGAATTTAGCATTAGGTAATCAAGTACTTGTGGAAATGATTGCAGTTTCAGAGGCCAATTTGGGATGTACTTACCGGTAGAAGGGATGGAATCATATCGCGCCAGTCAGAGGCCCTTGCCAACATCCCAACACCATTCTTTAATTTCACCACCCTGAAACAATCTTTTGCTAACAAAAGCCTCACAGTTCATGATCTTGTTGTTTTATCAGGTAAAGATTCAGTGTTCACGAAGTATTATTATGTAGATGTAAAATTTAAGCCCTATTGCTAGTAGTCTTAAGTAGTAACAATCTATTTCTTTCAAAATGATATCTTGAGCTGTGTCCAGAAGATTTATAAATTAATTTTGGTTAGGTGGACATACAATTGGTGTTGGGCATTGCAATTTCTTCAGCAACAGGCTATACAATTTCACAGGAAAAAATGATGAAAATGATGAAGATCCTTCTCTAAACTCAACCTATGCTGCTTTCTTGAAAACCCAATGCAAAAGCCTCTCAAACAATGTAACTTTTGTGCCAATGGATCCTGGAAGCCCCCTATCCTTTGACAACAATTATTTCAACATCTTGAAGCAAAAGGAAGGTCTTTTCCAATCTGATGCTGCACTTTTAACCGACAGTGAAGCTACCTACAATGTCAATGAGCTGCTTAACTCTCAGAATTTTTTCACGGAGTTTGCTCAATCGATTATGAGGATGGGAGCCATTCAAGTGCTTACAGGAAGTTCGGGAGATATTAGGAAGAAGTGTAGTGTGGTGAATCCTTGAGAGCTAGTTGGTTTATAAGTGTGACAAATAAGTTATTATTCATTATGAATAATTTTGTTGATGTACTTGTTATTGGTTTATAAGTGTGACAAATAAGTTATTATTCATTATGAATAATTTTGTTGATGTACTTGTTATTGGTTTATAAGTGTGACAAATAAGTTATTATTCACTTTTTGTGGTATTATGAATAATTTTGTTGATGTACTTGTTATGGACTCATCGTAAGGCCAAGCAAGATTATCTATCAATAAAAATCTTGTCTCACTTTATGTATTTTACTTTATACCATACCAATGTCTATCACATCTCTATAATAAAAAATAAAAAATGTCTATCACATCTCTATCATAAAAATTAAAAATTGTCTATCACATCTCTATCTCTCTCTATAAAGTAACCAAAGTTTAACATTAAAAAAAAAAAAAAAAATTCAAACGTATAACATACTACAATTTGTAGAGCATAATTTGAAACACTATTGAGTGTTGACAAATAACTTTTACTCGGTTATCTATATGCGTTTTCTGTCTGGATGTATTATTTAGAAAGTACTGTGCATTTTATGTTATATGAAGAAAGGATCTAATGGCAGGACTTAGTGAAATTAATTTCGTCATAAAATCGGGAATTAACCTCATGACAGTAGCCCATGAATAAACTATTAATCACAAGGTTTAAATTATCTGAATTATGATGATGATTCTCAAGTTAACCAACTATTCATCTATGCGTATTGATGAGCAAATAAGTAGATTTTTCCCCTTCTCAAAGCTCATATCAAGAAAAAAGAACTGAATAGGCAAACTGTAAAAAGATAAATAACCAAAAAAAGAAATCAAAAGATAAATAACTATCAAGGTACAGTAGCAGATGGCGAAGAGAGTTGAACCCAAGCATATTCCTCTTTGTAAGCAACACCCCCCGCACAAGAGGCTTCACACGTATACACAACAATAGTTGCCCAATCGAGAGAGTCAACTTCATCATTCACACTAAAGTAATAAAGCAGCTGAGGCAAGATCTGAAATCACCAACAAAATAGACACCAACCAAAGGTTTCATTTAGTTTAATTGGAGAAATTGACCGAGTGAAAAGATAGACTATAAAATGTAAAAGAAACATTTTACGGAAATTTTATAAAGGCGCAATGTGCATACCTGGAACTCAAAACAAAGAGGACCACCGCAGTAATTGCATTTAGGAATATCAGCTTTCGATGGCTGACCACTTGACATGGGCCAGAGGGGTTTAGCCCCACCATTCCTACAATACCTGATATTTTGAAACGAACAAAATTACCCGTCATTGTATAATAAAGAGGGAGAAGGCTATAAGTGGATTCAAACAAAAAGCAGCAAGGACTAATGACCAATGATGACTTTACAATGTTCTCATTTCTTAGGCTAGCTCTCAATGGACAAGGATCAGGTACCAAAGTCAGTAATATGTAGCATATAATGAACGCAGAATATACCATGTAACTAACAAAAATAAATTACTAGTTTAAGTGACTTGGGGCCAACTTATAAAGTTAAGGGCAAATTACAACATAAATATTTGAAGTAAGATATTTGATAGATGTTGAAGAAGCAACATGCATGTAGAATTAATGCTTTTTTCATATGTTTATTGGTAAGTTACATACAAAGCAACGATGATTTATATAACATGGATCTCATTGAATTTTAGGTTACCATCTTCAAACGAGTACCGACATATATATATATATATATATATATATTAGTGTTGTTAGCTTCCAGAGCAAGATTAAAAAAATTTATACATGTTGCAGAAAATTTAGAAAACTCTTAGCATTTTTCTGAAAATAAGAAGGCCCCAAAAATAGTTAGAACTGAGGCCTCCTTACTTTCATTTTGCCATTCTCCATATGAGGGCCACAAACAACATGGGGTGATTAAGGCCCACTGAGTATTCAGAATATCAAAACCATACTATATAGTTGCAGGGCACCAATGCTTGTATACTTCAAGTGCCTTGACATGTGGAAGTTTGTATCCACAATTAGAAATATCAATCACCTTAACACCTGTTCAGGGGCCTTGCCTATGCGTTCTTGGAAAGAGGCCCAACTTTTTCTGTCATCATCACCCTGTTCATCAACAAAGAAATAAGCAACTAAGGGTCTAGAACAAGGAAACAAAAAAATTTGAATACAGCAACGCAAACAATAAGTACCTCAAAACTGTCCATCAGTGAGTTCATTGTGTCATCAACTTTTTCCTTAGAGACCAATGAACTGGTACAGGCTTTATCCTCAGACATTTCTGTGCTGGGTTCACTTTCATTCTCAATTATCATCTCATATTCTGGCCACAGAGTTTTGCTTGCAACTGTGTGCAAATGCAAAATATTTCAGGTGTAAAATACTAATTTAAGCATTGACAATTACTCTATTAATAAACCACATGTTAATAAATATTTTCCCAGGAGTAAATATACAAAGCATATACAATACACATATAGTACCTAAGTCATGTTCTACAAACATTAACCACTTTTATTTCTATTCAGCAAAAAAATAAATATATAAATAAATCAAACCCTACTTCTGTATCTTTAATATTCAAGGTCAAGTTTTTAGATAAAGAAGGATAAGACATAAGTAAGTTGCCATTGTCATAAGATGTCATTGATGCCATCTAAGATGTAGCTGACAAACTTTTATATTCCAACAGCAAATATACATGTAAATATGCACTACTTTTTTTACATATTTAACACTGTAATAGAAACCATCTACTTTACTGACCTTTTTGTAAATTTGCTGAAGTAGTTCCGTTTTTATTGGGGCAATCAGATGATTGAGAAGAAATGCTCATCCGTTGACAATCAATCTTATGACCAGAGCGCCAGTGCATTGCCTGCAAACAAAAAAGGATAGTAGGAACCTTTTTATGTTGGTGTTGAGGAAATAACCCTTTTTTTAGTAAGTTATAAATACACGCAAGTTGTGGGTCTTGAACCCGTAGAACTCACCCTCCACTTGTTCTTATAGGGAGAGAAAGCACAGTTTGAGCTAGAGCTCATTGGCATTGAGGAAACAAAAGAACCTAAAAGGCTCAATTACCTGGTGTTTCTCTGAGCAATAACGAGCTGTCCTGCAACTACTACAGATTTTATCTCCTTTCCAGGTACCACACCAAGTACAAAGTGCAGCTAACACAAGCAAACGTCAATACCATCAGAGATTTATTAAAGTACATCAATTTATATGTAACAGAAAGTGCATGAATATATCCAAACATATTTTTGGGCCCCTGCTAGCTATGCAAACCCACAGTAATTAAGTGTTAGAGCTTTTGAAAGTACTCATTTTATATGTAACTGGAAGTGCACGAATACATCCAAACACATTTTCAGGCCCTTGCTAGCTATGCAAACCCACAGTACTTGTGTATTGATTCTGATCTTTCAATTGATCACTTGGGCTGATCAAATTGCATAAACAAAAAGTCCAAAAGAAATAGTAATTAAAAAATTTAAAAACAAAAAACATAATTTGGAGATGTGGACGCCCTTCTAAGAGGAATATTTATGGTCCTTGAAATAATGTGTTTTCATAAATGCAGTCCTCTTAGTTTTTCACAAATCCGCTAAACATAAATCAGAGGATGTCATATTGATATTGGTAACAAACATAACCGGTTTACTATTGAGCATTCATGCTAGCTTCCATTTATCAACCATAAATCATACTTTAACGCATTAAATAATCTTATGAACTTGAAAACTATAACATAAATTGGAAAATTAAAATAGAATCACACAGGTCTGCCTGGGTGGGAGTGAGAAAGTTATGAAGCAATAGCATGCAATGTCAAAGAAATCAGGAAAAAATAAAAATAATACTTTTTGTTTTTTTTATAAGTAAAAAAATCTTTTTTTGTTTTTTGTTTTCAGGCTAGATTTTATTTTATTTTTAAATAAAGAATTTTTATGGGAAAAGTGGAGATGCCCAGATATACAGCATGGTATGCCAAAGCTTCACCTAAAGAATGCATGAAAAATTCATCTTGTCTATAAAATTAAAAAAAGAAGAAAACTGGATGTGGCCAAAAATAAGCATCTTGTCCTTTTCTTTTGAGTAGAAATAAATGCAATATGAAAATTCGCATCCTGTGCTAAAATCTATTTCTTCTAATAAACCAGAAAAAAAGGAGGAGATTTGCCTAGACAAAGAGCCAATGTGAAGCCTATGATGTTGCATATGGATGTGAGGATGGAGATATGGGACTTGAATTTCTAAATTGTAGGCATATTAATATTATACCACCAATAATTTTGTACTGAGGCCCATATGAGGAAAAAAAAATGTAGCCAACCCAAGAAGTTGAGATGAAGAGTCTGAAGAGTTACGCATAATATGAAGAACAATAATCTATATAGGCAATGAAAGAAACCATGAATTACCTCCAGTTCCAGAAGGTTTGTCAGTCCCATCGCATCTTGGGGGCTCACTTGGGTAAAAAGGATTAAAGCGAGGCAATTGGCAACGGAAAATCTTCACACTGTAAGTTTGAGGAATGAGAAAATGTCATTAGTTTTATTTTTTAATTTAAAATTTTAATTATAACTAGAAATTTTCATTGTTTAAACTTTATAGAACATACAACTCAAAGCAATAGTTGACTATACCTTCTAGACGGTTTCTCTGGATGGCGTTTCCATTGCTCATGTTGATCCCGAAGAAGACAGCTCATTGATGAACACATGAAAACAAACAACATCCGATGAAACGCATATTCTTTCTCAATTGGTGCGTAAACCTAGAAAATCAAAGGTGAGAGATTGTTATCATCAACTAGTGATCAACCTATAAACTCAAGGCACATAAACAATTTGTCCATATTTCTTTTTGATAAGTAAAAGGAGAAGAGGAAAATAACAGATAAAGAGATGAAAAAATGTGATACAGATACACAGATATCTCCTTACAGATTTCAGAAAATTCAGATTAATATCAGGCCTAGCAGCAAATTCAAGCAGGAGTTACAGACTTAGTTAAAAGCCCAGATCCTACTAGAGTAACATTTTCAAAAAGAAATGTTACTAGTGAAGTATCTGGGACCGAATTTAATTTCTAGAAAGCTATTTTTACTAATTATAAGCCTCTATCGTGAACAAAACTGCAGCTAGGATCAGTTTGGTGGAATGTATAGCATTGGTCTTTTGCTAGAAGATTGCAATTGGTTCCGATGTGTTTCTTGAACAAATGTGAGTGGAAATAGCCTCCTGCAAGGTCTGACGAGCTAGTTGTGACTCAAAGCAAGTTACCTGAAGTCAAAAACCTCAAAGGGAATGTGTGAGTTGGCTTCCATTATACAAGTTTAGAAACTACAGAAGCTGTTAGGACTAAATTGTTTCAAGTTAATTTGGTTTTGTCAAGCAATTTCAAAGCATGCTTTTATGTAGTATCTTGCCATTAAATTACAACTAACAGATTAAAAAAAGGCTCTCAACTAGAAGCAAAGACCATCCTTTTATCTTTCTCGTGCTCTTTTGCAAGAAGAATATGGCAAGAGGTGTAGCAAAAGTGCCAGATAAATAGAGCTGCTAACGACGTGAATAACGAATTAAACTAGGCATAGGCAGTCACTAGATTGAAAAGCAAAGGCCTGAAATTAATACTTTTCTAGCTCGCTTTGGTACATATCATATACAACATGATCAAAACGCCATAATCTGTAAGTTGTTTGTTTAGTTTAGTATGATCATTATGATCATGGTCTAATTCCGCTAACTATTGTCAGATAGTTTAGTTGTTATGTTTTATTGGCACCTAATTCAGCTCCTTGTTTTACAATCTACTTCGAATCGAATTAAATTCTTGCTCATCACAAAACAAACAACTTGAAGCAGCCAAGTATTCAATCAGGAATTTTTTATTTATTTTTTAAATCGAATTCAAAATATGCAATACCTGAAGCACAAACTGCAAAGGCTCTCCACATATATCACAAACACAAGCTTTTCCAGACGGCAAATTCACCGGATCTAGCCAAGCCTACAACCACAAAATTAGCATTATCAATAACTAAATCGTTAGCTTTTCTAGAGCAACAAAGAAATCAAATAGTACCGGTACGCTTCCGGCTTTGCTCGGAAACAATTGACGGAGAAGAGACCAAGGACTCTTAGGCTTCTCAACGAAACCTAAGGTAACGAATTCTTCTTGTTCTTCTTCATCTTCATCGTCATCGTCATCGTCTTCTTCTTCGTTCATATCGTAATCTTCTACTTCTTCTTCGTCGTCGTCGTCAAGGGAAGTGATTTGAAGGCCTTTTAGCTTTTCCATAGAGTCTCCCTCCTGAGACATTTTTGGATTCAATTTTCTTATGAATTTTGGAGGATACGGAGATTCGAGTGAGCTGCGCAGTTTTCTATTGTATTGTAATGTAGTTGTTCTCCTTTCTTCAGCGAGCTAAGGGGTTTAGGGTTTTACTTTAACGGTGCGTTTTAATGCTGCTGCTTCTGCGTGTCCTTAGGTTTGAACTTGAGAGGCGAACCATGGCCGTTGCTTAAAAAATTTAAGAAGTAGAAGCCAGTTCTGGGCAAGACGAGACCAGAGATTTTGGGCTTTACTTCAGTTGGTAGTTTTTTAAATTAACCAAAAAGCCCAAAACCCATCCAACTCTTTTCACATTGGCAGTAAAATTTGCCGAATTGATGCGTGCGTACTCAAAGGTCAGTATTCTTTTTAAATTTGATCAAAAAGATTGTTTTTCATCACTAAACTTTAAATTTTTTTTTTCATTTTTTAACTTTGAACTTTGTAAAGATTTTTTTAATAGTTTAGAGACAAAAATAATAATGAAAAATAATTTTTTTTTGATAGTTTAAGAATGAAAAAAAAAAGAAGATCTTTTTTAAAGTTCAAGGATAGAGAGTAAAACATTTTTAATATTAGTTTAGATATGAAAAACAAAGTTTTTAATAGTTTAGGGATATAAACCGAACTTTTTAAAGTTTAGAGATGAATTTTTTTTTTTTTTTTGATAGGGAGATGAAAAATAAATTGTTGGTAAAGTTTAAGTACCAAAATAGTATTCTTAACAGAAATTAACATGGCTACAAATTTTAAAAATTTAATTGTTAGATTGCATGATTTTTAAATTCTTAACATGCATGTCAAATTTTGTATCAATCATATGTTATTTACTATTTTATCTATAAACTTATATTAATGGATAATTTTATATTGCAAGAACTCGAAATTTAAACATTTGATTGATAATATAAAAGAAAAAAAAATAATTTAATGGTAGATTTGTCAAAATTCACATATGATAAAAATGATATTAAGTGGAGTCATCAAGTTTGTGGGGGTGACAAACCAGGAAGCCCATACCAATGTGTATGTTGGGCCAAGGGCCCAATCTAAGGAAGAACTCCTCCTCGGCCAGGTAAGACCGAGGACAAAGGGAACGGCCTGCCATCGAGAGTGACACTCCGGACCACTCCATGGAATAGGATAAGTACTAAGAAGAAAAAGGACAAAGGAAAGCATGGAAATATCTAAAAAAAAGTTGTTCCTTTTGCATTAAGTACTCTGTAACTAACAGGACCATACTCTTCAACCTTTACAACCACTTCCAACGACTTTGGGGAAGGGTTGATGGGACAAGTATCAGCACTATCAAGCTAAGTCTACACGTGGATAGTGGAAATGGAAGGGAGATAGTATAAAATAGAGGGGACGGGATTGGTAAAAGGGGACGAACAATATGTTAAGAATCGACCTCCTCGGATAAAATCCAAGGACATCTCTCCCCAGTAGACCAATGTTATCTTTATTTCTTTTTTTCACTTAGACCTGTTGGTCGATTGTCTGACTCGCTAAGACCCAAGTTTCCAATCCATTCTCTACAAATTCATTGTACTGAGCTCATTGGACCAAGACTCCATACACCTTGGATTTGGCCCCAAAAATTGTGACCCTACAAAGTTTGTAACCAAACTTTATCATTTTAATTTTAGATATGATAGAATTTTGATCTTGGTCATAAGAGCATTCATGCCAATCTCCTCAAAATTGTGACCAACTAACTCAAAAAACACTGTTTTTTCTAATTTAGTTATCAATATTTTTATACTCATACATCAACCTCGTTACTTTTACAATTAAATAATATTATTTCTTAATATTCACATTGATGAGGAGGCCGTAGAGGTGTTGAAGGCGCAAGAAGTTGCAGCGAAGAGTGATAGCATTAAGGTCGGGGTTAGGGTGGTGTTTTGTCAGCTTTTGAGCGGAGGCGGCTTAGGTGGGGCCTGTGATTGGGAAGGAAGAGAAGGTTATGGAGAAGATTAGGAAAGAGAAGAGAGGGAAAATGTCTAGAGAGAGAGAGAGAGAGAGAAGAGATGGAGAATTTGTTTTTTAGAAGAAGAGATGGAGATAGACATCAGATGCAAATAGATAGAAAGAATAAAAATGATTTTTTATACAATAGTGATGACAATGTCCTCGTTGGGTGTGGCAGGCACTTCTCTTAGCTAAATATTTTGCACTAGTTTGGTAAGACTAATGCGTGGCTTTTTTTTGGAGCCTTTAGCTATATATTTGCTTAAATATTAAAATAACTACATTGATATGAATGCTCTCTTCTAAAGGTACAACCTTAACTCCCTTCACTGTGATACCAGCCTCTTCCATGATAACGCCATTGATATGAATGCTATAAAGTGCATTTCATGATTATTGGTGTCCAAAATATCAATCAAATTGTTTCCACTAAAAAAAATAAATCAATCGGTTTTTGCCATAAATAAGAGTACTAACCTTAGTGAGTTTCAGTCGGTTTAACTGATAAACTCTCTGATAGTTGAATAAAAGATTTGAAATTCAATTGCCATCTAACCAAAAACTTATTAGTGTTTCAATTTAATAATAAAAAATTATCATCAAGAACTAACATTAAGATGAAACTCTAAAAAAAAAAAAAAAATTATTTATTTATTTTGGTTAGGATGGATTTGATTCCACATCTTTTATTTGAGTACGGATAACTGAGTAGAGGAGTTGAGCTAACCGGATTGTACACTTTTTAGCAGTTGAGCTCACCAGATCCAAAAAATGTAACGATTAACGTTATATTTATAGCTCCCCATTTCCCTTTCCTGCTCCCATATCTTCGCTCTTACCGAATTTCACTCACTTCTCACACTCTCTCACACACACACACAATGGACTACCACTCGAACCACCGCGCTACTCGCTCTCCCTCCTCCTCCGCCTCCTCCACCTCCTCTTACACTCCAAACCCTCCCACCACAACCACCACCACCACCACAACTACCACCACCACCGCCGCCTCTGACCCGATGCACTCCTGGTGGGAATCCGTATCCAAAGCCCGTTCTCGAATCCACGCTCTCTCTTCTCTCCTCTCCAATTCCTCCCCTTCCTCCTCTTCCTTCTCCTTCTCTTCCCTCGCCGACTCCGACCGCCCCGCCCTCTCCCTCCTCTCCTCCCCCACCGCCTACTCCCTCATCTCCTCCGCCCTCTCCTCCCCTCTCTCCGGATCCGGATCCGACCCGCTCTGCCAATGGCTCTACGACACCTACCTCTCCTCCGACCCTCACTTGCAACTCGTCGTCCTTTCCTTCCTCCCTCTCATCTCCGCCCTCTACCTCTCTCGCATCCACTCCGACGACTCTCTCTCCCTCCCTTCCCTCGCCGGATTCGAAGCCGTACTCCTCGCTCTCTACGCTTCCGAAACCAAATCCCGCAACGGAAAGCCGATTCTCATCCAAATCCCTGACCTCTCTCAGCCCTCGCTCTACCACACTCCTCGCCGCACCACCCCCGCCGCTAACAATCGGCCTTCCGTTGGAATTTTGTCGCTGCCTTTAGAGCCGCAGATCGCCGTTAAATCCACGAAACGAGCTTGCATCGTCGGCGTCGCTCTCGATTGCTATTACAAGCAGATCTCGCAGATGCCGAGTTGGTCTAAGCTCGAATTTTGCCGATCCGTCGCTGCCTGG
The DNA here is from genome assembly GCF_001633185.2 of Quercus lobata. NCBI lineage: Eukaryota > Viridiplantae > Streptophyta > Magnoliopsida > Fagales > Fagaceae > Quercus > Quercus lobata. The sequence continues at coordinate 6,876,104 of NC_044909.1, read as the reverse complement.
GCCGGCCAGGACTGTCCTTGTAAAAGAGAGTTCGACGACGAATTCGAAAACTGCACGTCGTTTTCGGATTCTAGAGCAATCGAGAATGGATGTGAGATTGAGATTGAAGGTGTGGTTGAAGAGATGAACAAATTAGGGATCCAGAAATACAAGGCTGGTGATAACGATGATGGAAATTCCGAAAAACCTAAGGGGATTAGAATTCCGTTACCTTGGGAGCTATTGCAACCGGCATTGAGGATTTTAGGGCATTGCTTGTTGGCTCCGTTGAATCCACAAGACGTAAAGGACGAAGCTGCGGTGGCCGTGAGGTGTTTATACGCCAGAGCTTCTCATGATCTGGTTCCGCAGGCGATCTTGGCCACGAGGAGCCTTATTCAGCTTGATAAGAGGGCGCGCGCGGCTGCTAAGATGGAGGCAGAAGCAGCAGCAGCTGCAGCAAATGCATCTTCGAATTCCAACACTCCAAGCAAGGCTAAGAAACCGGAAATCCTATTGGTTTCCAAGTGATTGGGAATGTCGCAGTTTTGCAGGTAATGGTTGTTGTTGTTGTTTTTGTTGTTGTATAGTTAAAACTTGAAGCAGTCGAAAATTTAATTTATGTAGGTTATTGCTGTATGCCAATATATATTAGTGTTTGTAGTTCTCAGTCATTGGTTTTTTTGTTAGTTTTAAAAAGTTTATTTCTGGATTAACAGTTGTAAAGGATTCAGTTCTTGTTGTGTACTTTTGTATTTTTTTTATTTGAGGAAATTTGGAGAAATGGTTTGTAACACAAACGCTTGTATGGCGTGTGATTTCTCTTTTGAATTGGTTGTTGTATAGTTAAGAATGCTTGTTGTAATGTGAATGATGTCTCTTCGTGATCTTCATTTGATCGGTAGGTTACAGTTTATATAAAAACTGCTAGTATAAATGCCTTTTCTTGTAATGATTAGTGAGATGAGATAAGAGTGCATTCATTCTTGAGCACTGTATATCTTATTTCTTCAGCTTCTAGTGGAATTTTGTTTCATTTCTAGTTCAGTTAAATTATGCCTTGTATTTCCTTTGGGTAGCTAAAGTTTAAATTTGACAATGAAGAATAACTTTATATTGTGAACCAAAACAATACCATTTGAAATAAATCTTTTTACAAACTGAACAGGACAGTTTTGTAAGAAATAGATTGATGATTGGTTTGGCAGCTTTTTCAAAGATAATACATTTTCAATTGCATACACCCTAGTCTAATACTGATGTTGGTGATGCTGGTATTTGCAACATAATATGTTCATCTTTATGCATCAGTTCACAATATTTTAGCTATATTGATTAATGGTAAGATTTTGTTGTGATTGAAATTTGCTTATGTCATGGAATTGTGCAAGAATAATATTCTTCACTCTAAAGAATCGGCCTTGTCTATTGACGAAAATCAACTTATGTAAAAGTCTTAAACCCGTAGATGGTTCTGTGTGTTAACATTGTTCATTAGCCTCCAGCCCTCCATTGATTGAATTGGGAACCTTAGAATTTTTGGTGTTAGAGTACATGGAGTTTTATGTGCCTACATGTACCTTAGGCTAACACTTTGTTACGTGATGTTTCTAGGTTGTAGTGAGTTATAACTTTTAATTGCATGTTTATCACTTATATTTGGTTTTCAAATTGATAATATGTTTCTTTTCTAGATTTCTTTTGTTTGTTAGAACACTATGGTTTCAAAAGTTGTAATCACTGTGGTAGTTATGGTTCCCTAATTAGTAGTTTTTGTAGGGTAGGCTATTGATACTTGACTAGTAGCTTTTCCCATCCACGTTATGAGTGCATGGAAATAATGAATATGTGAATCGTGGGTTATAAGAGGTTGATGTGCTAATAGGGCTATTCTTTTATATTGTAATTTTGAAATGGTTTCAAATGTCTAGATATGCATTATGAGTTCACATAGGTGGGAGAAGCCGTAGAGCTATCTCTCATTCTCTCCCCCTTATTTATCTGCATTCTGCTCTAACTTTACTGTTCAGTTAATTTTGAGAATTATAGAAAGAATTCCATCTTGAATAGACTTATCAAAAAAAAAAAAAAAAAAAATCCATCTTGAATTGAAGCTTCTCCTTGGCAACATAGAAATGGACGAGCTTCAATTCAAGATGGAATTTTATCTACAATTCTCATTATCACGAATGTACCAATGCTACATCCTGGTTGTTTAATGGGTGTGAATTGGCAACTGCAGGTGAAAAGTTTTGCATTTAGAGAAATGCAGCTCATAGTAATAAGGCAATCAACCAAGCAAAAGCAAACATCTAATCCCAAAATCCTCAAACCTTAGAAATCAAATTGTCCACATGGTTTTTGAAGTCCTCAACCAACATTTTTCCATCAAGTCCTTACTACCTCATCCCAGTACACCAAATAAATAGACATTCAATTAGAAAAAAACATGTATACTGTAACCAACCAATCACTTTAATAGCAGAAAGAATTACATAACTTCTAAAACTTCAAATGAAGATCACTAAGAGACATAATGCATTATTCAAATTATTCAAATGTTTTTTGATAAATCAATGGTTTGGAGTGGGCAGATTAGAACCCTAGATATCTCTGTTGATAATTCAAATGTTTAGATATGCATTATGGGTTCCAATAGGTGGGAGAAGCGGCAGAGCTATCTCTCATTCTCTCCCCCCCCTATTTATCAGCACTAATTCAGGTATACACTTGAGCACCTAAGATCTAATTTTTCTTGCTGTTTGGTTCATTAATTTTTTTGGTTTTAATTGATGACAATATTAAATCCTTCTCCTATAAAACCTAGCATTTACCACTAAACCCTTTTCCATTACACAGTTTCTATTTAAAGTATGGTAGCTTTCTTTGGACTGAAAACATTTTTCAACTTCTCACAATATATGACTATTGGAGCTGGGTATCTCAGGATAACATGGGGTATAATGATTGCGAGATTGTGGGTGAGTAGAACCTGTTGTTTAGTGGATGTTGACAAGTAATTTTCTTAGTTATTGAGGGTTGTTTAGGTGTACATGGAAATGTAGGTAACTTCAACTTTAGCTTATAGAAGCTAAAAGTAGAAGCTGCCTCTTGTAGAGAAATATGGCAATGATGTCACTGTGTGGGTTAATAAGCAGAACCACAGTAGGGTGGTGGTGGAGGTTTACTCACTTGATTCTAGCTCTATAGGTTGTTGGGGTGGATTCCCCTATCAGTTACTGAGTAGGCTGATTATTTGGCTATTATAGGTGCTCAATCAACTTCTCATTTTTATAAATTTTTAGGAATAAGGCTTGCCTAAGTTTTCCCCTCTTTTTGATATGTTCTTAGTTTTGATTTTGGTCATCTAGTTGTTTGTTTGTTCATTGTGTTTTTTTCTTTTTTGGGTTGTCTTTTATCTACCTTTTCTCTTTTGGAGATCTCTACCCAATCCCTTGTATCTTTCTCTCAATATTTATTTTTATTTTCCTTTGAAAAAGGAAAAAGTTCTATAGCCTTCCCTAGATATTGGAGCAATTGGCCAAAGTTACAAGAGTAGGGTACTTTGTGTACATAGCCTCTGTACATGAGGTGGATTAGGGGACCCCCTTCAATTGATAAGAGTGGGCATACTAGGCATTGGGAGCTACCTATGGTTTGAAATGGTGGTTTTCTAGTAAGCTGTTGGGAGAGGAGAGGAAGAGCCTAGCTTTGTTTGGATATGGCCTTGTGGCATGAGTAGTTTTTGGGTAAGTAATATTTTTAAGATTAAAGGCAGATGCTTGTGGTGGCATGAGTAGTTTACTACTTAGATGTGGCATGAAGTGGTGCTGGTGCTAGGTTAACCATAGTGGGATTGAAACAGTAGAAGTTAGGAGTTATTATGCCAAAATTTGTTTTTTGGTTTAATGGTAGTCATCTTAAAATTTTGTCTAGAAGAGCATGCTCATTGTTAGAGTTTGTAACTTTTGAAATATCCCTATAACTCCAATGGCTAGTCATATGAGTTAGCCCAATTTCATACCTTTTTATGTAATTAGTGTTTTGACAACCTTTCTATTGAGGTGTATTTTAAAGTAAGTTTGTTTTTGGCATCCTTTGTTTTCTCAATGACCATGTTTTCTACAGAAAGTTATATTAGTTGCAACATTTAGCTTGAGGTGGTTTTGTTTTTGTTTTTTTTTTTGGTAGGTAAGAAATATATATTCAAAAAACTGCTAGATGCCAAAAAACACCAGCAAAACAAAAGTACAAAAACGAGAAGAAACAAAAAGAAAAACAAAAAAAGCATTAATTACAGAGAAGAAGAGAGTTAAGGAAAAAAGGAATAGAGTCACTAGAAGTGAGTCCCCAAGCCCTAGCCCAATCAAAAAGGGAACCAACGAAGAGAGCAAGTAGCTGGTCTTCAGATCTATCCAGGTCCTCAAACGTCCACCGATTGCGTTCCCTCCAAATGCACCACAACAAACACAGCGGAACTAGATTCCAAATGTTAGATGAATGCTTCCCCAACCAATTCCACCAACTAAACAGACAATCTTGCATCGTATGCAAGGGAACCCAAGAAATCCCAAAAGTCCTAAAGACAAAACACCATAGCCGATAAACCTTTCCACAATGTAATAACAAATGATCCACTGTCTTACCGCAGCAACGACACATAATGCACCAGTCGACGAAATCAAAGCCCCTAAGACTTAAGATATCTCTCGTGAGGATCCTATTCCAAGCGGCTGTCCAAACAAAGAAAGAGACATGCCGAGGAGCCTTTACCTTCCAAATACCTTTCCAATGAAAAGCAATGGAAGAAGAGCCATGGAACTTATGATAATATGAGCGGATAGTGAAATCTCCATTTTTTGTCAAGATCCATCTCAAACGATCACCATCAGTCATAGAAGGAACATAGGAAGCCAAGAATCGAAAGAAATCATCCACCACATCTGCCTCCCAATCATTAGGATCTCGAATGAAACGAACATCCCAAGTTCTCCTATCCACTGCTCCTTGACATATCATAGATGATTCTACGGATGCCTCTTTGTTTGCAGCAAAATTGTACAAGGTTGGAAAAGCCGAAAGGAGAGGGAGATCTCCGCACCACCTGTCTGACCAAAATTTCACTCTATCTCCCACCCCCACCTTATACTGGACATATTTGTTAAAAACTTCCCAACCCATCCGGATACTTTTTCACAAACCACACCCACGAACACCCCTTCCTAACTTAGAGGTCCACCTTGCCCATTCTTCCCCAAATTTCAAAGCTACCACCCTCCTCCAAAGCCTATTCTCCTCAATCCCAAAACGCCAAAGCCACTTTCCCAGTAAGGCTTTATTGAAAGTGGTCAATTTCCTAATACCCAAACCACCGTTAGCAATAGGCAAACATACCTTATCCCAACTCAATAAATGTGTCTTAGAATCACCCCACAGGAAGTCCCTTTGTAGCTTCTCAATTTTGTTGGCCACATGTGTAGGAATGGTGAACAAAGATAAGAAATAGGTGGGAAGACTAGAAAGCGTACTTTTAAGCAATGTCAACCTACCACCTTTAGATAAATACAACTTCTTCAACCCTGTCAACTTCCGTTTAATTTTCTCCAAAATAGGGTTCCAAATAGAAGGGGATTTATGGGACGCTCCCAACGGCATACCAAGATACGTCATTGGCAAGGCCCCAATCCTACAACCCAAAAACTTTGCCAAAGCCTGCATATTATTTACCTCCCCTATAGGAACAATCTCACTTTTAGCTACGTTAACCTTCAAACCAGTCACAGCCTGAAAACCAAGAAGCAGCAGTCGAACATGAAGGATTTGCTCCACCTCTGCATTGCAAAACAAAATAGTATCATCCGCAAACAGCAAGTGGGAAATGCATTCCCCTCTACCCCTCCTACCATCTGCCTTAAAGCCACTAAGTAAACCTGTCCCCTCCATTCTCTTCACCATCCTACTAAACACCTCCATCATAACTAAAAATAACAAGGGAGACAGCGGATCACCTTGTCTCAATCCTCTAGAACTACCAAAGAAATCAACTGAAGACCCATTAACCAAAACAGAGAACTGCACTGTCAAGATACAAGTACGAATCCAGCTACACCATTTCTCCCCAAAGCCCATTTTCTTCAACAACTTCAAAAGCGCCTCCTAATTCACATTATCATAAGCTTTCTCAATATCTAACTTACAAATCACCCCCGGAATCTTACTCTTCAATCTGCTATCAACACACTCATTGGAAATGAGAACTGAATCGAGGATTTGCCTACCTCCCACAAAACTATTTTGAGATTCAGATATCAATTGATTTAACACCATTTTCAATCTATTAGCCAAGACCTTGGCCAAAATTTTATATAAACTCTTCACCAAACTAATAGGTCTAAAATCACGAATGTTGGAGGCACCATTCTTCTTAGGAATCAAAGCTATAAAGGTAGCATTAAGAGATTTCTCAAACTTACAATGCTGATGGAACTCTTCAAAGACTGCCAAAACATCTCTTTCTACTACCCTCCAGCAATGATGGAAAAAAGCCATAGAAAAACCATCTGGACCTGGGGCTTTATCCCCTTTCATATCTCTAATCACTGAAAGAATCTCATCTTTCTCAAACCTCCTCTCCAACCAACCTCTCTTCGACTCCTCTATTTGGTCAAACTCCAGACCTTCCACAAAAGGTCTCCACTCCTCAGACTCTTGATAAAGGGTTTTATAGAATTGAACTACCTGAGCAGCAACTTCTGCTCCATCCTCATAGATCACCCCGTCCACTTCTAAGAAACTTAGGTGGTTAGACCTTCTATGAGAATTAGCCATCTTATGAAAGAACTTAGTATTATTATCTCCCTCCTTAATGCACAACATCCTCGATTTTTGTCTCCACGAAATCTCCTCTAGAGAAAGAAGTTGCTCAACTTGCGACCTCGCTTCATTTCTCTCAACTCTCTCCGTCTCAGTGAGACCAAGAACCCCTTCCTTAGTGTCTAAAACCTCTAAAGCCCCCAATAATTCTTTCCTCCTGCGCCCAACATTGCCAAACTCTTAACGATTCCACTGAACAATGTCTTCTTTCAACGCTTTCAATTTTCTAGCAAACACAAAACTAGGTGTGCCCGAAAAAGAATGGCGATTCCACCAAGAGTCAACCCTATCAACAAACCCATATGTCTTCAACCACATATTCTCAAATCGGAAAGGACTTTTCCCCCTCGCCATACCCCCTGCCTCCAAAAGAATAGGAAAATGATCTGAAACAGTTCGTGGAAGAATACGTTGGATCACATCCGGAAAGTGATGCTCCCATTCATGAGACACTAGAGCCCTATCAATCCTAGACATAGAAGGTTGGACAGTGCCACTAGACCATGTATAACTCCCTCCTTCCAACGGCAAATCAATCAAGTTTAAATCATCAATAAATTCAGAAAACTTTTCCATAGCCGGAGTAAGTCGAAACCCATCCCTCCGTTCGCTAGGAAAGCGGACAACATTAAAATCCCCAAAACAGCACCAAGGAACATTCCAAAACTGCTGAATACCAACCAACTCATCCCATAAATCACCCCTCAAATTATTATCATTTGGGCTATACACCCTTGAACAAGCCCAAATAAACCCATCCACCACACCTTTCCACTAAATCGACACCGAAAATAAGCCCACCAGAACTTCCAACTTTTCTAAAACCCTCCTGTCCCACATAATCAAAACCCCACCAGCCGTCTGATCGGCATCTAAAGCCACCCAATCTGCATACGGACAGCCCCATCTACTGCAAACAAGCTGTCTATCTATACCAACCAGCTTTGTTTCTTGAAGGCAAGCAATATCACACTTTCACTCACGCAACAAATTTCTCACTACCAAATGTTTCTGAGGGTCATTCAAACCTCGAACATTCCAAGAAATCATCTTTAGCTTCATAAAGACTATTAAGGCCCCACAACTCCCTCTACCTCACTAACAACACACTATCTCCCATCATAGTTAACCGTTGAGATTAGATTCCTCAATTCTCTTTTCGCTTTACCCGTGGAGGAGGCTGCTTTTTGGATAGCATTAGCTTTCTTCCACTGCTGGTTAATAACTGCCATCTCCCTTTCTAGTTGGGTGAAGAACAGAATCCCAGGCTTTTGTAAAGTGATTGGGCTTTCTGCGAATCGTCATGAAAAATTGTGTATTGCTTATCTTCAAAGGCTAAATTTTAACCAGTTCATTTTTAGAAACTTCTATTTATTATTCAATTACTCCATGTTGCTTTGTTTGAAAGGTGGCAAAATACAATTAAGAGGTGGAATATATCTGCTTTATATCTGTAGTATGGAACAACTGTCCTTGTGATGTTACCCTGAATATCGGCCTTTGGCATACATTGGTTTGCAGTGATTCCGATAGTTGGTGTCATGGTTGGCAAACTAAGATCATTTTATTTGGTCTTTGGGAATTGGGATTTCTCATTGGGGGATATACAGAATACTAAAGATATCTTGATGCTGGCCATCAAAGCTGGCTATAAAGACTAGGTGTTATGGAGAGTGGTGCTTATTTCACACCTGTGTCATACTATGTTTTTATAAACTGATAACGTGACTTTAAACCACGTTTTCAGTTATAAAATTAAAAACTCAAGTGTGTTACACACTTTGTAGTGTGTGCAAGAGTGTTTTCCCAATTAAGAAATATTTTTGTACGTGTGCTTTGTTGTAACTGATCAGTCAATTGTAATCTGAATCTCTTTATGGTAGAAAGGCAGTGATGGTAAGGTTAAGCCAAAGTTTAAATCTGAGGCTAAATTACAAATTAAACTCTTACCGTCATTAAGTTTGGTTTGTTTTCATTTTCTTCTTTGTAGTTTCAATTGTTTTCATTACAATCTTTTAACTTACATCTGTTTTCCACTTGGTGTTCCATTTTCATGGCTACCGTAACACTTTTCCATTTGATACTACCATTCCACCCATTTTCAATTAAGTGGGCTACCCCTAAAGCCCCTTGGTCAAAGGAAAAGACAAAACAATGAAAATTAGAGAATGAAAGATGAACAAAATAAAAAGGTGGGAGCATTGGAATGAGCCATTGACACAATATGATCAATTTAAGATATGATGAATGTCAATTACTGCTATTTTAAACCTGATTCATTATATTATTATGAGAAATCTTGATTACAAGTGTTCAATTCTGGATAATAAGAATTTGTATTGCAAGAGGATGACTTGATTATCATCTTTTTGTTTTTGTTTTTTTGGCATGCACCTATCTTTTCTAGTGACATACAAGATTCTTGAATAGTGATTTGTTTTGCGGATGACAGAAATGACAAGCACTGTAATTAAATTTTGTTTTAGATTATGAAGCACTGTAATTAAATAGAAACAGAAGAGGAACGCTACCTTCATCTTCCCTTATTAGAGCAGTGAAAACAAAACTAGGAATGGAGATTGGAATCCTTCCCAGTTCCACAACATAAGAGGCCCAAGCCCAATTAACAATAGAGTGAGCCAAAACATTGCTTCTCTCTCTCTCTCTCTCTCTCTCTCTCTCTCTCTTAGAGAGTTTTAACTTATGATATTTGCTTCTAATGATAGTTTTTTATCATCATACGAAAACATAAATCGATTTTAGACCTCTCTAGTCACATGAAAAGCTTGCCAACAAGAATAAATGGATACTATATGTCTAGTGTCTAAAATCATGAGGAACCCTTTTACCCGCATATAAATAGTACTACCTAGATCATGAAATAAAAAACACTTAATATATATATATATATATATATATATATATATATATATATACCTATAAAATTCAATAATTGAGGAATGAAAATTTAAGCCTTGGATATCTTCATTAGAAAAACTAGAGCTACATAGCTCTTGGCTAAGCCACAATATTTTAAGTCTTAGAGAGGACTAAAACTTGGGGACGTTCTTATGACATTACATTCAATTTCATTATTTGCTTGATAATGGGATGGTGGACTAGGAAGCAAAGAGGAAGCATACACATGTAAGTTGATAATGATTTGACATAGAAACATGACATATAATATGTCAAGGGTTCTTTTTTACATTTCTTATACCTTAGACACGCGTCTTGATGTTATTGAAAAACGCTTAGCCTAGACTTTTTCTAAGAAGGAAGTTGGGCCTGGCGCTCCGTGGAATGGGCTCCAAAGTACCATTTTGTCGCTGCCAGTTTGTGTGCATACGTTGAGTCCAAAGTCCAAGGGAAGACATTGCAAAGTGAGCTTATCCTCTATTTTTGCCGTAGAAGGAACCTTTCTCTAGTTTCTGCCACAGGTCTGACTTTTTTGCTATGCAGCAAAACTTTTTGCTGAGCAATAAAACCGTCTGCTGTGCAATAAAACTTTCTGCTGTGCAATAAAGCTTCCTGCTATGCATTAAAACTGTTTGCTGTGCATTAAAGCCTTCTGCCGTGCAGTAAAGCCTTTTGCAATGTGAATGACTACTCTTCATTTTTTACTGTAGAAATACTTTTCTACTTCTTACATATAAATAAATCTAAAACCCAAAGAAAATATCAATCAAGCAAATGTTACCTTATATGGGTTAGCATATTCTCAAATATATACATACACATATTCGTAAATATACTTATACGTATTCACATATACTTCTATAAAATATATGGCAGAGCATAAGCTACAAGGTATATGTATATATACTTATGGTAGGATAATAATTAGTTCGTGTCAAAAGTAAAATACATAATAACAAAGAAATAAGAAAGCTTCAACCGAAAAGGTTTAGATAGTATAATAGCTAACACGGTAAATATAATAAAAAGGTATTACAGCAGAATAACTAGTAAATCAAGTAAAGATTCCATAGCAGGACAACTAATGCAGCAAATGTGATAAAAACGTGCTATGACAGAATGACTAAATACAGCAGATATAAGTTATAACGAGTGAAATCAAATATATTTGCAATCAAAATCAAGTATTGAATTTTCCCATAGAATAAGTAAACCAAGAAGGAATCTAAACCCCAACTTGAACACTTTGTCATAGGTTTTTGCCATCAAAGTTGTGCATTTTGGAGAATAGGCCTAAATGGCTACTAACTATTACTTTTGGGGACTTCAAAGAGTGGGTTTGCTAAGAGGGAGGGAAAAGATGGTCTATTAATGCATGCCCCTATTCCTGCCGTGTTTTCTCTCTTTTTTTTACTACTTTCTTTCTTTCTTTCTCTCCATTCTTTTTACTCTTAGTTGCTTACTACTCTCTTGCCGTGGGTTGTTCCTCCTTTGGTCTTTTCTTTTCTTGGGTCCCTCTCTCTTTCTAAGTGCCTCCCTTAGGTGCTTCCCCCCCATTAGGTCTCCCCCCTTTCTGTCATGGTTAACTCTTCTTTTTATAGTGAGCTAATTCAATGAGATTTCTCCTTTTTACCCCTAGGGTTTCATCAACTGTTTTTGACTTGTTGTGGGCATCCCTTTAGGACTACCCACCAACCCATTGGTTGCTCGACTACTACTTCTGCTCAGAATACGTCAGTTGCACCATTACTCATTTCATGACAAAATTCCCTTTTGTTTGTTCTTGCTGTATACCTCTACCTCTAGGTGACTAACTAATAAGGATTGGGCTATTTCACTACCTAGCTCTATGGCATGCATCAGATGGTCCCAACCATCTATTTCTTCTTTTGGGTAAAATACCATCCTAACAAGGTATATTCCCAAAAAAAAGTCATGGCTGGAAACCAAATATAGACCCTTTTTTCCCCCCACCATCAAACCACACCCTTTGAATCCCCTTATCGTGGGCCCACCTCCCTTGTATTGGCTGGGTACAGGTTGATGGTGCTCCGGCCTTTCTGTGCTTGCTCCACTATCTTCTATTTTTGTTTTCTTTCGTTCCCACGTTGTTTCTATCATAGCAGATTAGTTTTGCTTCGTTCTGCTGTGTGTTTTTGTCTTATTTCTTCATATGTTTCCTGCTACGTTTGTCATTTTCCTTTGGTCTGACTTTTCTTTCCTTCACGTGATTCCTACTGCTAACACTTCTGTTGTTCCTTGTTTCTTTTCATCGTGCTTTTTCATAGTAGTTTTCACGCCTATCTTTTTATACAAAAGGATTTGGGTCTTTGTGGGCCAAATAATGTTGATTGGATCAAAAGGGTCTTAGGTCCAATTTGTCTTTATTTGCCGAAGCTATTATATCGAAGAACTATATTCTGCAGTAGATATGTATTCGGTTGTAGATTTGTAATTTGCTTTAAATTTGTGTTTTGCTATAGATCGCTTTCCCTTGCACTTTTTTCTTTGGACCTTTCTTGCTCTTCGGTCTTCTTGGTGGGTATTTGAACCTTGATTTTTATTGGGCTTTCTTCCTCATGGGCTTTTGGACATGGATTCGCAAAAATGGGCATCAACATAATACAATTTAACCAAGCAATAATATACGAAACTTTTTTTTTTTTTTTGAGAAAGTAAATGAATAATTAATCATTTTTCATAAAATTGCAAATTTTAAAATGATGCGTTGATGCTTGAAATCTTTACGAGTGTTCAATAGCTGGAGAGACCCTTGTTGGATGGTGTTGATGGAGTACAAAACAACTTCACCCCGCTAATTAATTTTACGAAAATATAATTAATCTAGGAGACAAAAAGAGCATTTTTCATATGAGTTTTGAGGGTATTTTTGGGCTTCTTCTTTAAAAGCACGTAATACTTGAAGGAAAGACTTCATCAATTACAAAGAACTCTAGATACAAGAATTATAATTCAGTACTTATGATTGATCGAAGTTAATCCATAATCAATCAATATCATATATAAAAGCAAGGATTTCATGTTAGAGAACATAAGGTTGTGCCATGTGGTGCATTCTTTGAAATACTCTTTATTTAGGCTTTTAAATCAACAAAATTTGCATTTTTATCAATAGAATAAGTGCATATATTAATTATCTATAGTTGTGCATTAATTATTTATATTAAATGAATTTATATGATTATTTCTATAAGGGTCCGCTTAATGTATGTTCTAATCATCAATTTTAGGAAACATTTTATGAAAAATTGAAAAAGTTATAAAAAAAAGTCAGTCACTTTTTTATTTTTCCATAAAAGGTTTTCTAAAATGATTTAGGAATGTATGTCCTAAGGGCATATGTTAGTAAAACTCTTTTTATCAACTCTATACAAGAAATAATTTTTAGTTGGAATAATTAAAAAAAAATTTAGAATATGACATCCTTCCTCATGTTTAGTTTCTTTGAAAACAATTGATGCAAAAGCCATAAAAAATTAAATATTTGTGAATTCACTAAAATTATCTTAACCATTTAAATTTCCTAACACCTTTTAGTGACATGTAATCTGGGATGCACGGATGCGGCTCTCAAGCCAGCGCACCCGCGTCCGACGCGGCGGGACGCAGCGACGCGGGAGGGACGCCGCAGACCGCGCGTTCGTGCCGCGTCGTGCCACGTGGCCGTTCCTGAATCGGGCCGACGCGGCTCAAATCGGCGCTGACGCGGCCGAAATCGGCGCCGACTCGGCCAAAATCGGGCTGACTCGGTCCGTATCTGCTGTATCGGCCGAAACGGCCGAGTCAGGCTGAAATTCAAAAAAAAAAAAAAAAAAAAAAAGGTGCAAAACGCACCGTATGACTTAACCTAAATACCCAAACCCCCTTCAGACCCTCACACTTCATCCAAAACTCCCAAAGGCCCTCTCTCACTCCGTTCCTCATCTCCCTTCTCTGTGTGCTGTCACTGTGCTCCGTCCCTCATCTCTCTTCTCTGTGTTTTGAGCTCACTGTGAGTGCTGTGTGCACACTGCACTGCTTCAGCCTTTAGGTTTGCTCTCTCTGCTCTTTTCTTGAATTTTTATTCTTTGTTCTTTACGATTTCTCTCTGAATCTGAAAATTTATGTCCTTGACTGCTTGCTGTGTTTTTTTCTTGTTTTTTCAATTATTTCTTGTGGGAGTTAAAGGGTTTTGTTAACCTGTGATTTGTGATTTGTGGTTTGTGGGAGTTAAAGGGTTCTGTGTTTGTTTGCTGTGAACCTGGTTGCTGTGTTTTTTTTTACTGTGAACGTGGTTTGATTTATCATTAATTTATTGTGTTAATAGTTATTATTTGTAGGTTATTTGTGGGAGTTAAAGGGTTTTTTTGGTTCTGTGGTTTTGTGTTTTTTTGCTGTGAACCTAGCTGCTGTGTTTTGTTGCTGTGAACTTGGTTTGATTTATCATTAATTTATTTAGTTAATAGTTATTATTTGTAGGTTAAATTGAATCTATTGAATTTACAATGGACGAAGTTAATAGCACAGAAAGTTCACAAGAAGTGTCAAATGCTGAATCTCCTCTTTGGCAGTATGTGACTAAAGTAGAAAAACCAGCTGGTGCATCTGTTAAATTTGGTGGAAACACATATTTTAAGTGCAACTATTGTGATATAGTTTTTATGGGATCCTATTCTAGGGTTAAGGCTCATTTATTACAAATTTCTGGCAAAGATATTAGAGCATGCCGTAATGTGTCAAAGAGCCATAGGTTGGAAATGCAGCGAATGCATGATCAAGTTGAGGCTAATAAGTTAGAGCAAGAACAGAGAAGTCAAATTCCCTTACCCCCACCTCCCCCAGGCCGTGGGATACCTATTTCCCCATTTCGGAGACAAGAAGGGAGTGATAGTAGTCATAGTACAAATCTGGTTGATGCTAAGAGGAGGAAGGTGACTATGAATACTACTTTGGAGAAAGCATTTCAGAATAATGCTAGACATGATTTAGATAGTAGAATTGCTAGGATGTTTTACACCAGTGGGCTTCCGTTTAACTTTGCAAGGAACCCACATTATCGTAGTTCCTATGCATTTGCTGCTACTCATAGCATTCCGGGTTATCTTCCTCCTGGATACAATGCTTTGAGAACAACACTTTTGCAAAAGGAAAGAGCTCATGTTGAAAGACTCTTGAAACCAATTAAGGACTCTTGGCTTGAAAATGGTGTAAGTATAGTTTTTGATGGATGGTCAGATCTACAAAGGAGGCCTCTTATTAATATTATGACTGTATCAGATGGGGGTCCAGTGTTTATAAAGGCAATTGATGGGTCAGGTGAGTTCAAAGATAAGCATTACATTGCTGGGGTGTTGAAGGATGCTATAAAAGAGATTGGACATGAAAAAGTTGTCCAAGTCATCACTGATAATGCAAATGTGATGAAGGCTGCTGGAGCTCTTATTGAGGGTGAGTATCCTAAAATATTTTGGACACCTTGTGTTGTCCACACTCTCAATCTAGTTTTGAAGAATATTTGTGCAGCAAAAAACACTGAAAATAATGAAGTTACATATGAGGAATGTAGTTGGATTACACGTGTTGCTGATGATGCATCCTTCATACGTGTTTTTATCATGAACCATTCTATGAGGTTGGCAATGTTTAATGAATTTTGTCCATTAAAATTACTCCAAGCTGCTGATACTAGATTTGCTTCGGTGGTTGTAATGTTGAAAAGGTTGAAGTTGATAAAAAGATGCCTTCAAGCCATGGCTATTAGTGATCAATGGGCTTCTTATAGGGAGGATGACGTTGGAAAAGCTCAAAAGGTGAAAGATATGATTCTAAGTGATCTTTGGTGGGATAATATTGATTATATCCTTGAATTCACAGCACCCATTTATGATATGCTACGAATAGCCGACACAAATAAGCCTTTTCTTCATCTTGTGTATAAGATGTGGGATTCCATGATAGAGAAGGTGAAAGCAGTGATATATCGGCATGAAGGCTTGGAAGATGATCAATATAGCTCATTTTGGGGTGTGGTGTATGATATACTCATTGATCGGTGGACTAAAAATTCTACACCACTACATTGCTTGGCTCATTCCTTAAATCCTAAGTAAGTACATTTATTATCTATTTTCCTTAGTTCACCCTTTTAGTAAAACACACGTTTGATCTATATTTGTTTTTTAATCTTTAACTAGGTATTACTCCATTGAATGGATTTCGGAGAATCCAAAACGCATCCCTCCACATCAGGATCATGAAATTTCTATGGAAAGAAGCAAGTGTTTGGAGCGATACTTTGAAGATGAGAATGACTTAACGGTGGTGAAGTATGAGTTTGCTAAATTTTCAGGAGGGAGGTTTCCTTCACCAAGTGCCTTGACGGATAGGTGGACCTTACTACCTTTGGTTTGGTGGCAATACCATGGCTCCACATTTTCAACTCTTTAAACCCTTGCCCTTAAACTTCTTGGACAACCTTGCTCATCCTCATGTGCTGAGAGAAATTGGAGCATGTACAAATTCATTCATTCCTTAAGAAGAAACAAAATGGCTCTTGCACGCGCTGAGGATTTGGTATATGTGCATTCTAATCTTCGACTCTTGTCAAGGCGCAATGAAGAGTACATACATACCGCAACAAAGATGTGGGATATTGCAGGACATTCTTGGAATGAGAGCGACATGCATGGAGGAGCTGGAATTCTTGAGAATGCAGCTCTTACACTTGATGAGCCAGAGTTGGAGGCTATAGTTATTGGGAATGTTAACACTAGTGCTACTACTAGTGAAAGTGAAGTTCGAAGTGAAGCTATTGATCTTGAGGATGATGATATTTGTGTTTGATTGTCTTGTTGATTATCTTTTATTTTGTTTTAGTTTCAAACTTATGAGTTGTATTCTAATTTCCAAACATCATGGAATGTTTTAGTTTCAATCTTGTGGATTATATTTAATTTATGAACATCATGTTTTAGTTGTTATCTACTATTGCTCTTAAATTTGGTATTTGTTTATATAATGCGAAAAAGTAAAAGTATGCTTAGCAATATATTAAACATATATTGTAAAAATATTTTTAATAATTTTTTAATCGCCGAGTCTTGCCGCACCCGCACCCACCTTTTTCAAAAATTGCCGAGTCCCGCACCCGCACCCGAGTCCTGAAACGCACCCGTGCTTCATAGCATGTAATATATATGTTAGTTTCACACACACATGCCTATCTATATTAACCACTATATCATGCAATTTTCAATTTGTAAACACACACACACACACACACACACACACATATATATATATATATATATATAATATGATCAAATCACTACACTACTCTTAGTGTCTTTCTATTTTGTCTATAAAATAATTAAATATTACAATTTTTTACAAGGCAAATTATTGAAATAATTTTTTTTTATATATCGATAATTGGGATTGGGGGATTTGAATCCTGAATATCTTTGTTGAACAAGTGTCAATTAGTTAAGATACAAGATTCTCGATAAAAGTTATTGAATTGGAGAAAACTAATAATAAGTTGCACTACTGTTGGACTAAGCTATAGATATCCCAATACCATCTCATTCTTCAGGTCATTCCTATTCACTCGAGCTTCTACCTCTTCAAGGCCAATCAGTCTCACAAGCACCGTAAAAAACAAATACTGCAGAGTTAACTGTAAAAAAACAAATAGTAAAATACTACTAGGCTAGATAGAAATATAGAATCATAGAATATAGAACATAGAACTAGCCGTAAAAAACAAATACTGCGGAGTTAACTGTTAAAAGCAAATAGTAAAATACTACTAGGCTAGATAGAAATATAGAATCAAAGAATATAGAACATAGGACCAGGAAAAGAGTCAGTTATGGTCCTGGTGGAGTTCACGGGTTAGAGCCCTTTAAATCTAGTCGTAAAAAATAACCTTGATAGGTGAGGTCATTTGGGCCACCCAACCACCATTGAGTTGATCATCCTTTATTGATTCACCTTGATTTTAAAAGATTTAAACTTTGGATATCTTCATTAGAGAAATGATACCTACATGACTCTTAGCTAAAACACAATATTTTACCAAGCAATAATATATGAAATTTTTATTTTTTATTTCATTTTATTGGAAGCAAAGGAATTAAACATTTATTGTAAAAATGCATAATTTGAAATGATGTGTTGATGCCTGAAATTTTTGGGTTTTCTCAACAGTTGGGAGAGCTTGTTGGATGGTGATTAATTTTAGGAAAATATAATCAATCTAGGCCAAGAAAGGAACATGTTTTATACGAATTTTGAGGGTTTTTTTTGGGGCTTCTTCTTTAAGGAGCATGTGATACTTAAAAAGAAAGATTTCTACAGTTATAGATAACTTTTTATACCTGCAATTATAAATAATTTTTTATACGAGAAATCACGAGTTCGTACTTATGATTGATTGAAGTTAACCCATAATTTCTCTTTAATTTTTTTTTTTTGGGTGCTTCTTCCTCTTTAAGGAGCATGTGATACTTAAAAGAAATATTTCAACAGTTATAGATAACTTATGATACGAGAAATCATGAGTCAGTATTTATGATTGATCGAAATTAACTCATAATTTATCTTTAATTTCAATAAAAATTTAAAGTGCATTTATATATATGCAATTTGCTGATTGCCTATTTACTAAAAAAATATGAAAAAATTAAAAAGAGGAAATAAATTTATTTTGTATGGGTGTGGGACTAGTCAAAATAAGGACCAGTACTTTTATTTTTGTTGAGTAGGTAAGGACTAGTACTTAGAAGCGAAGACTACCTCAAAAAAGAGGTTTGATCGAGTATTAACTATTAAGTAGTCAAAGAATTTAAATAAAAATATCAAATGTAAATAAAATGATAAATTTCCATTCCATATTTTGCCACAATTTATGTATTTATATGGGACATGCGAGTAATATATTGCTATTTTCGGACATTTGTCATGTTCTTAAAGTATTGAAGGGAAGTTAAACTCATTTTATATATATATATATATATATATATATATATATATATATATATTTGCCTTGTTGAGAAGGAATGCGTGCACGTCTTTCATATATACCTGGTGAAATGTGGTTGACGAGTAATACAAAAGTCAGACATAATAGATAAGAAAAATTATTCACATAACTGTTTAACAAAATATATAAACCTTTAACTATTCTAAGGGCCAATGAACTTGACTACTTCAAGAATTGCTGGTGTAATGATCGATGCAAATGGCATGTGCCTCAGTCATCAGAAAAGGAAAAGAGGGTGTGTTATATACTCTAACTTCAACTTGAGTTTAATTTTCATTGTGTTTTATCCCTGAGTTTAAGCCTTAAGGTAAGTGCACAAAAGTATTAAAAGGTGGAGTACTCAACACAGATAGAGTCACCACTAGATGTTTCGTTTTTCCATATATTGCATTTGTTTTCTTCTTGTTTTTGACTCATTCATTCTAACAATTGTTAGAATGAATGAGTCAAAAACAAGAAGAAAACCCAATTGAACACTGAATGTGCCACATGTAATCCAATGGCATAAAGCCGATCGTGACATTCTGATAAGAGACTGAAAATAAGCTATACTAACTATAAATCATTGATGAGACTAAAACAGGTAGACCTAAACCAGTTTATATTCATAATTATATTTATTATTCCCAGACAATCTTAACTTGCACGTCTAGAAAGACATATTTTAGTACTAATACAAAAAAAAATCAACGGTTACTTCAAACAGTGCTTGCTGAACTATTCATAGGGAAATAAGATTCCTATTTTCTCTCTCTCTATATAAGGATGCAATGTATGAGTGGCAAAGCAATATAGCAGCAGAGAGAGAGAGAGAGAGAGAGAGAGAAAGATGAATGTGAAATTGAGTTCCTTCCTGGTCTCAATAGCAGTCCTGTTTGGACTTCTAGGAGTTAGCAATGGAGGAAAGTTGAGTCTAGACTATTATAAGGATACTTGTCCTCAGGCCCTTGACATTGTGAGAGAGGTCACTTGGAAACATGTTGAACAGGATTTGACTGTGGCAGCCCCATTACTGAGGCTGCATTTTCATGATTGCTTCATTAGGGTAATTCATGTTTTTCTTTTATACATAATTCATGCTCAAATATATCTGTATGATAAAAGCTGACATATATTCAAGTACGTACTCGTCTTACTATCTTACATTGTAAAAAAAAAAACTAAAAACTTTCTTGCAATTCAACAGGACATATGGAATAAATTTCCACCTTTTTTTTTTCCTTGAATTTGCAAAATATATATTATGGGTCCTCTGACATAAATGTATTTGACCTTTGAAATTCAAAATGTGTAGCAATATCTTTCATATCATATTTTTGTCTTCTATGTTTCTGAAGTATATATATCCGTTGAATTATATGTTAGGGTTGTGATGCCTCGATACTGATCGACTCCACAGCAAATAATACAGCTGAAAAGGATGCAATTCCAAACCTAACCCTTGGAGGATTCGACGTTATAGCAGATATCAAAGTTGCAGTAGAGGAGGTTTGCCCTAGAGTTGTATCTTGTGCTGACATTGTTGCCCTAGCTGCTAGAGACTCAGTTTCATTCCAAGTAAGTTTTGGAAAAAAATTTAGTAATCTTCAAAACAAAAACAACGAATTGTTGGCTTGATCAATTAGATACTTACACTACTAATGACTATTTTGGTATTAGTGGAGCTTTTTTTCCTTTATCTAACAACTTTTAACGTTTTTTTTTTTTTTTTGCTCAAGACTCAGTTATGCTTAATGTTTAATTGTTTATGGAAATGATTGCAGTATAAGAAATCATTGTGGAAAGTGTTCCTTGGAAGAAGAGACGGAACCATATCACATGCTTCGGATGCCCTTGTGAACCTCGTTCCACCAACTTTCAATTTTGATAAACTCAAACAAAGATTCGCTAGCAAAGGCCTCGACGTTTTCGATCTTGTGGTTTTATCAGGTAAACAATGTCAATGTATATACAAAAAGGTATTGATAAGAAATTGGAACATCTATATTTGTGTTAGTTTTATGAGGTTGGCATTCATGAGAATTTCAAAGCTAAAACATTAAAATATTGGTTCGAGTTTCATTTAGCCTTATTTGAACAATAATTATTAATATCATGGATCCAACATATATATATATATATATATATATATATATATATATTCTCTCATAATATACGTGTGGGTCTTATTTGGCTATAGGAGTAATACGATTCCCATGTTGTTGCAAGTGAAGATGTATATAGAAACTAACACTAAATAATTAATGCCCCATTATAACGTAGCTTTGATGTAATAATCTAATAGAAGATGTGCATATCATGAACTAATTAGCATAAGATAATGAGACAAAAAACTATTCGTCAAAATGAGCTATGGAAGGCAATTATCAGGACAAATTAAGCATTATTGTTCTTGTTATTGATATTCCTATAATCTAATGTTCTTTCTCTTTCTTTCTTTTTTCCCCAATCCTAATTTTGCCGAAAAACTAAAAAGAAACTCTCTATATGGTCAGGTGCGCACACCATTATTGGCGATTCACATTGCTTTTCTTTCAGCAATAGACTATACAATTTTACGGGAAAAGGCTATGGTCAGGATCCTTCGCTTAATCCAATCTATGCAACTTACTTGAAAACCAAATGCAAAAACCTCTCAGACAACACAACTTCGTTGCCAATGGACCCTAAAAGCTCTCTATCTTTTGATACCCATTACTACAAAATCTTGTTAAAACATAAAGGCCTTTTCCAATCCGATGCTGCACTTCTAACAGATAAAAAGTCTTTTAAAGAAGTTAAAAAATTGATTGTCTTCGAATATTTCTTAGAGAAGTTTGCTCACTCCATAAAGAAGATGGGAGAAATTCAAGTGCTTACAGGAAATGAGGGACAGATAAGAAAAAACTGCAGTGTGGTGAGTTTGGTTTATGAGTGATGGAATGTATAATTTATTTATATGGATATGTATATTTTGTTGAAGTGGGCCATGTGTGGCTTGAATTGCCACAAGCCCACGTCTACTTTAAGTCGGTCACTATTGACCGAATGTAACTAGGAATAGCAATTCCTAAACAGCCGGCTTTGACCTTAATATATATATATATATATATATATTATATTTTAAGTGCAGCTGTGAGAATATATAGAGAAAAAATTCTAATTAACCTAGTTAGCAGCCGCATGAGAGAAAATAGAGAAAAGAGAGGCAGCCAGTTTCTATTCTTATTTTTTCTGTGAGAGAGTGATAAGGTGTAATTGGGATTTGGGTTTCTTGAGAGTGTTCTTGTGCACTATTGTATTTTTCCTGATAATAGTGAAATCCCTGCAACTCCATGGACGTAGGCAAATTGCCGAACCACGTAAATATTGTCTTGTGCGTGTGATTGTTTTCTTTGGCGTGTGTTTTTCTCTATTTGTTTTGTTTCTCACAGGTTAGGATTTTGATTAAATTCCCTACAACTGGTATCAGAGCCTAGGGTTAGGTTTGAGTGGGAGCAATGGCAGAGGAAGCAGGAAAGGCATCTGGAATAGAAAAGTTTGATGGCACAGACTTTGCGTATTGGAGGATGCAGATTGAAGATTATCTCTATGGGAGGAAATTGCATCTGCTTCTTTTGGGGACAAAACCTGAGGCTATGAAGGCTGAGGAATGGGCTCTTCTTGACAGACAGGTACTAGGAGTTATCAGGTTAACTCTGTCTAGGTCTGTTGCACACAATGTTGTAAAGGAGAAGACCACAGCAGATCTGATGAAGGCTTTGTCTGGTATGTATGAAAAGCCGTCAGCAAACAATAAAGTGTATTTGATGAAGAAACTGTTCAATCTGAAGATGGCAAAGAATGCATCAGTAGCACAACATCTGAATGAATTTAACACTATCACAAATCAATTGTCGTCTGTAGAAATTGATTTTGATGATGAGATTCGTGCTCTGATCGTCTTGGCTTCTTTGCCAAACAGTTGGGAGCCAATGAGGATGGCAGTAAGCAATTCTAAAGGAAAAGAAAAGCTCAAGTACAATGATATACGAGATTTAATTCTGGCTGAGGAGATTCGCTGAAGAGATGCAGGCGAAACCTCAGGATCTGGTTCTGCCCTAAACCTTGAGACAAGAGGTAGAGGTAATAACAGAAATTCAAATCGGGGCAGATCAAAATCCAGAAATTCTAATCGGAATAGAAATAAATTTAGATCAGGCCAACAAGTACAATGTTGGAATTGTGGGAAAACAGGTCACTTTAGGAATCAATGCAAAAGTCCTAAGAAGAAGAATGAAGATGATTCTGCTAATGCTGTAACAGAAGAGGTACATGATGCATTACTTCTTGCAGTAGACAGTCCATTTGATGATTGGGTTTTGAATTCAGGAGCTTCGTTTCATACCACTCCACACCGAGAAATCATACAGAATTATGTTGCAGGTGATTTTGGTAAGGTATATTTGGCTGATGGTTCAGCCTTGGATGTTGTGGGTATTGAAGATGTTCGGATATTGTTGCCCAATGGGTCTGTTTGGTTACTGGAGAAGGTTCGACATATTCCTAACCTAAGGAGGAATCTGATTTCTGTTGGACAACTTGATGATGAAGGACATGCAATACTATTTGTTGGTGGTACTGAGGAGGTTACAAAGGGAGCTAGGGTATTGGCTCGTGGAAAGAAAACTGGTACTCTGTACATGACCTCAAGTCCAAGAGACACAATTGCAAGTACTGATACAAGCCTATGACACTGCAGACTTGGTCACATGAGTGAGAAAGGGATGAAGATGCTGCTGTCAAAAGGAAAACTACCAGAATTGAAGTCCATTGATTTTGACATGTGTGAAAGTTGCATCTTAGGAAAGTAGAAAAATGTGAGCTTCTTGAAAACTGGCAGGACACCGAAGGTTGAAAAATTGGAGTTAGTACACATTGATTTGTGGGGGCCTTCTCCGGTTGCATCCTTTGGATGTTCAAGGTACTACATCACTTTCATTGATGACTCAAGCAGAAAGGTATGGGTTTATTTTCTGAAAAATAAATCAGATATATTTGAAACCTTTAAGAAGTGGAAGGCCATGGTTGAGACAGAAACAGGTTTGAAAGTAAAATATTTGAGGTCAGATAATGGAGGAGAGTACATAGATGGAGGGTTCAGTGAGTATTGTGCTGCACAGGGAATTAGGATAGAGAAGACCATTCCTGGGACACCACAGCAGAATGGTGTGGTTGAGCGCATGAACAGAACTCTCAATGAGCGTGCTAGGAGCATGAGGTTGCATGCTGGACTACCAAAAACTTTTTGGGCTGATGCTGTTAGCACTGCAGTTTACCTGATAAACCGAGGACCTTCGATTCCCATGGAGTTCAGACTTCCTGAGGAGGTTTGGAGCGGTAAAGAGGTAAAGTTTTCACACTTAAAAGTTTTTGGTTGTGTTTCTTATGTTCATATTGATTCTGATGCTCGTAGTAAACTTGATGCAAAGTCTAAAATATGTTTTTTCATTGGCTATGGTGATGAGAAATTTGGCTGTAGGTTTTGGGATAAACAAAACAGGAAAATCATCAGAAGTAGAAATGTGATATTTAATGAACAGGTTATGTATAAGGACAGGTCAACTGTAGTGTCAGATGTTACAGAGATAGATCAAAAGAAATCTGAGTTTGTCAACTTAGATGAATTGATTGAAGGTACTGTCCAGAAAAGGGGTGAAGAAGATAAGGAGAATGTAAATTCACAAGTAGATCTGAGTACACCTGTAACTGAAGTCCGCAGATCTTCCAGGAACATTAGACCTCCACAGCGTTATTCACCCACTTTAAATTATCTCCTGTTGACTGATGGTGGTGAGCCAGAGTGTTATGATGAAGTTTTGCAAGATGAGAATTCAAGCAAGTGGGAGTTAGCCATGAAGGATGAGATGGATTCCTTGTTGGGGAATCAGACATAGGAACTAATTGAATTGCCAGTAGGAAAGAAGGCTTTGCACAACAAGTGGGTATACAGAATAAAGAATGAGCATGATGGTAGCAAACGTTACAAGGCCAGATTAGTTGTTAAAGGGTTTCAGCAGAAGGAAGGCATTGACTACACAGAGATATTTTCTCCAGTTGTGAAGATGTCAACAATCAGACTAGTACTGGGAATGGTGGCTGCAAAAAACTTACATTTTGAGCAGTTAGATGTGAAGACAACATTCCTTCATGGTGACTTGAAGGAAGACCTTTACATGATTCAGCCAGAAGGGTTCATTGCTCAAGGACAAGAGAATTTAGTCTGCAAACTGAGAAAGAGCTTGTATGGCCTAAAACAAGCTCCTAGACAATGGTACAAGAAATTTGACAGTTTTATGCATAGAATTGGGTTCAAGAGATGTGAAGCTGATCACTGTTGCTGTGCTAAGTCTTTTGACAATTCTTACATTATATTACTGTTGTATGTGGATGATATGCTTATTGCAAGGTCTAGCATTGAGGAAATTAATAATCTGAAGAAGCAATTGTCCAAACAGTTTGCAATGAAGGATTTGAGAGCTGCAAAGCAAATCCTTGGTATGAGAATCATTAGAGACAAGGCTAATGGTACATTGAAGCTTTCACAGTCAGAGTATGTGAAGAAAGTTCTTAGCAGGTTCAACATGAATGAAGCTAAACCAGTAAGCACACCCTTGGGTAGTCATTTCAAATTAAGCAAAGAACAATCACCGAAGACAGAAGAAGAAAGGGACCACATGAGCAAGGTGCCCTATGCCTCAACTATTGGCAGCTTGATGTATGCTATGGTGTGTATAAGACCAGACATTACACATGCAGTGGGAGTTGTGAGCAGATTCATGAGTAGGCCTGGAAAGCAGCATTGGGAGGCAGTCAAGTGGATTCTGAGATATCTGAAGGGTTCATCAAATACATGTCTTTGCTTCACAGGAGCAAGTTTGAAACTGCAGGGTTATGTAGATGTTGATTTTGCTGGTGATATTGATAGTAGAAAGAGTACTACAGGGTTTGTTTTCACTCTGGATGGTATAGCTATATCATGGGCTTCAAATCTACAGAAGATTGTTACTTTGTCTACTACAGAAGCTAAGTATGTTGCAACAACTGAAGCTGGAAAGGAGATGATTTGGCTACATGGTTTCTTAGATGAATTGGGTAAGAAGCAGAAGATGGGCATTCTACACAGTGACAGTCAGAGTGCAATCTTTCTTACAAAAAATTCAGCTTTTCATTCAAAGTCGAAGCATATACAAACAAAATATCACTTTATCCGTTACCTTGTTGAAGATAAACTGATAATACTTGAGAAGATTTGTGGATCTAAGAACCCGGCAGACATGTTGACTAAGGGTGTCACTATTGAGAAGTTGAAGCTGTGCGCAGTTTCAATTGGTCTTCTAGCTTGAGGATAGGAGGATGAGTTGCAGGGATGAGGGATTGTGTTATGGAGGTATTGTGGCTAATGTTTGCAGCTTGTGAGCCCTTAAGGGCTAAGGTGGAGCTGATGGAGGAGTTTGCTTGTGTAGCTTGATCAATTCAAGCCAAGGTGGAGATTTGTTGAAGTGGGCCATGTGTGGCTTGAATTGCCACAAGCCCACGTCCACTTTAAGTCGGTCACTATTGACCGAATGTAACTAGGAATAGCAATTCCTAAACAGCCGGCTTTGACCTTAATATATATATATATATATATATATATATATATATATATATATATTTATATTATATTTTAAGTGCAGCTGTGAGAATATATAGAGAAAAAATTCCAATTAACCTAGTTAGCAGCCGCATGAGAGAAAATAGAGAAAAGAGAGGCAGCCAGTTTCTATTCTTATTTTTTCTGTGAGAGAGTGCTAGGGTGTAATTGGGATTTGGGTTTCTTGCTGAGAGTGTTCTTGTGCACTATTGTATTTTCCCTGATAATAGTGAAATCCCTGCAACTCCGTGGACGTAGGCAAATTGCCGAACCACATAAATATTGTCTTGTGCGTGTGATTGTTTTCTTTGGCGTGTGTTTTTCTCTATTTGTTTTGTTTCTCACAGGTTGGGATTTTGATTAAATTCCCTACATATTTTCCATTCTCTTAATTATGATAAATAATTTGTGATCTATAAGTGTTTGGACAAAAAAAATTCAAAACAAAGGCAACTTGCATTCTAGCTGAAATCCAAATACGAGCTAGTACTGGCCGAAATGAAATGACCCATAATTTTTTTCGAGGTGGAACGAGGGAGTTCCTTCTTCGGGTTTGCTTACCAATATGGTATTTTTTGACCACTCCGACTAAAATGAAATCGAATCAATAATAATTTAATAAACCAAACTTATGCAAATGATCACCACGTTCAATCCGTGTTCAATAAATTTTTCACAAGAGATAATTAAGTAGTGGTGACATAGCAAGAAGCTTTAGGATAAAACTTGATATAGTTCTATGAAGATAAAGAAAATGATCTTTTCCACTTGTTTTGAAATAAGGAAATTCCATTTCATTATAAGGATTAGGTATAGTTAACAAATCTTAGATGATAAATGAGTGAAGCTTGTGTCTAGTGTCTTTTTGTATTGGACACGCTACGATTCGGATACGTGTCCGCAACATAGTGTGTCTAATGTAAAAAAAGCACTGGACACAAGCTATATCTATAATAAATATAATGTCACAATATTTAAATTCAATTATCATTTCTTACTTGGTGGGAATAAAATTTTAAATTATGTTAAAGAAACTGAATTTGAATCATAAGTTAATCCTCTCTATTTTATTGCAAATGGAGAGGATCTTGATCTTGAGGGTAAATGACACATCAAATCCAAAAAGAGAATCTCATGAGTTAGAACTTAGAGCACTGGTAAAACGAATAGTGCTCATGCAGTGACATGAATCAAATTAGTCTTTGATCTATATATCTTAAAAGGATTAATCAAGTTATAATTAAATGTTCATTATAATTGTTTATATAGTCTAAATCAATCTAGTATATGCATGATGTGAGATACAATACACGCTTGCATAATACACATTTATAAAATTCAATGTAATACGATACATATAACCTTGGATGTTACAAATTGAGCCTATATTTTTTAAAAGATCATCAGGGTTGCCTCTTGGTTTGTTTCCAAGATCCTTTATTAATTGAGCAAAAATGTCCATTGATTACAAACATGTGATGGTGGTTTGGGTTTGCTTATTCACTTAATGGGATATATAAAAGTATAGCTATATTAAAAATTAAATAAACTCCACAAAATAAGCATAAAATTATGATGTGATGCGCTATTTAATGTATTGATTAAGTCAATGTCGGTGTTGATAGACATGTTGACCGGCCAAGACTGGTTGGATTTGAATCATTTGTTAGAAATGGAGAAAGAATCAAAGAACTAAGAAAATAATACATAATAATATATTGAGTTTTTTTTTTTTTTGCTGAATGATATATTGAGTTATTAACCATATTCTCTTTCATCGAGGAATTGCCGGATTAGGATTAAGGAATGAAGAAGATTTAAAAACCTTTAGAACTGAAGAAGTCTACGAACTACGATTTCCAAAACAAACAAACAAAAAAAAGAAGTCTATGCTCCTTTGGTCACGTATGGCATGAGCAGTGAGCACGTTATCAAAAGCAAGAATAAAAAATTTATAAAGGCGTGTGATACACACACGCTTGAGTGTGCCCACGGGCCACCGTCACTACGTGAGAAATAATTTACTGAAATACTACAAAATTTTCTATATATTATGATGACCAAAAAAAAAAAAAAAAAAAAAAATTTCATTCAAATATTATATGATAAAATTTATAGTAACATTTCTTTTATTAGGAAGTTGAAATTCATCGACTATATTTATTAGCTTGTAACCCGTGCTTACACGCGGATATGTTTAATTGTAACAGTACTTTGGGTATGAAGTATGAAACATAGAAGTAAAAAAGTGTAGATCTAACCTTGGATGTAAAACACAACTATCAAACAAAGATCTATGCAGTTCGAGGCCAATTGACATCAATTGGAAGCATATAACGACATTTTTGTTATTCTTTAAAGAACTATGTATTACACTGGGTTATTTTCCTGTGTGACACATATATGAACAATGAATAGCACACAAATAGATAGATTCGAATAATGAATGAGAAAAACATATTTGTACGGTTCTCATCTCAAGAATAGTTGAGTAATAAGTATTATATTGAAATTAAAGCAATGGCATTATTGTGGTTTAGCAAAATTAAGAAAGTTCAATTGGACACTTGATACAAAATTAGATTTAAATTGGAATCTAATTTGGATTCTAATTAGATTTTTTCTCAGTTTTGGCTTTAAATAAATAAATATATATATTAATTATCACATAGTTTACAAATATTTTAAAATAAAATTAATACAAACTTTAATATAAATTTCTCTTCAAACAATTACTAACCATGTATATTGTTTGAATTTACCATTTCTTTTGAATGTTATACATTTTTAGACCCCTTAAACACAAACAGATTAACCTAGTTATTTAGTCAAGTGATTAACTTAGGTAAATTATGCAAATCTAGGTTAACATAGATAAATTATATCATTGAAATAGTGTAGAAAATAAAGAACACAAAGATATGATAACTCGGGAAAACCAAGTCGGTAAAAAACCTGGAGAGAATTTAACCTAGCCATCCTCAAGGTAAAATAGATCCACTATGAAAGAATTGAAGTTTACACAATAACGACTTAGACTACTAATATCCTATTGCTACTTCGAGTAGGAAACTTACTACCATGACCACGTGATAGCTCCGAGTCTACGGACTACTTCTTTCTTGGATTCACAGCAACCACAAGTACTCCCACTTGTGTTTTTCTTTAAGTTCTTTGTGCAGCAATTGAAACGGTCATCAAACTCTGGACATGAATCTTGATTCTTGATAATTCTAAGTATGTATGAAGGCAAACACATCTAGATCTCACAAGAGATTCATACACAGCATAAACAACAATAATAAAACGTGATTAGGGTTTTTCCTTTTATACTCAAGGCAAAACATAAAACCCTACACGTTATACGGGCATGAGTTGAGTTGAAAATTCTGCAGAAAAACAATCTGCACGAGTTTCGATCGATTGAGTCTAATTTTCGATCGATCAAGCCTTGCAAATTTACACAATAAATCCTGCAGTACACTCGATTCCAACTTTACACATAAATACACTTTGAGCAAGTCTAAAATAAGATTAAATGTTTTGATCATGGTTTGCCAATATTATATAATGAAATTCTAATACATTTAAACCTAAAGTCTTAGAATCTAACACATGTTTGTTTCTCAAAAATGAAGAGATAATTGTCTAACTTTGCTTAACAATGTGTATTGCATGTGTGTAGTATAACTTGCCTCATTACTTTTGAGTGAGTTTATGGTATATTTTATTTTTTAACTTTTTTTTTTTCCTTCTCTTTTGTGTGTATTTCTTAAAAAAAAAAAATTGTTTGAATTTTGACTTCTGTATAGAGCCCAAATCTCCGTGATTTCTTTTATAGAGCTAGCTAAATAAGATGTACTAGCATTTGGTACATTGGAATGATTAGTTCAAACAGTACTATACGACAACAAGAGAATGGATTCACTTTTAGTTCATATTTTATATATATATATATATATATATATATATATATATATATATAATAAAAGAGAATTAAAGTTGTGACCAAAATCTTCCCAAGAAAGCATCTTCAAATTTTGCACTTTTGTTTCACATTGGCATGTTGCATATTTGGTGTTGACCCAGATGAAACGATGACAGAAAAGGCATCACTACGTGTTCCAAAATCTTTTCATGCACTGAAAAGGGCATCCCAATAAGAGACCAAACATGCCATGCATGCACGTTCTAAATATTACAGTCAAATCCTAACCAGTAATCACCTTCACGTAATTTCATACTTAATTCATCATTGAGCTAATTAAAAGTACTAACCAAATAGTCTAGAGAGAAATCAAGTTACAAACCAAGTCAATCTGAAACTCTCTTGCATTTAGTGTTAAAATTTATTACTGTTGTAGGCTTAGCTGTTTTCTATCATTGATTAAAAAATGAATTGTTTGCCAAAGAAGAAGGTCGCTAGCTCCCTATATAAGGATGCAATGAGTGATAGCATTGCAGTGCAGTTGAAAGAAAGGAAAAAGAAATTCACTCAGAGAGAGAGAGATGAAAATCATTAGCTTGAGTTCCTTCTTGATTATTATAACAGTGTTTGCAATTCAAGAAGCTTGCCATGGAGAACTCATTGACGCAAGATTATTACAAGGATAGTTGTGCAAATGTCGAAGACATTGTCAGGAAGGTCACTTGGAAATATGTTGCTCAAGATTTGACTTTGGCTACCCCATTACTGAGGCTACATTTTCATGATTGTTTTGTTAGGGTAATTCATGCCTTTTTCTTTTATAATTCATGCTTTTAGTTTTATATTAACTCATGAGATAACACTCATAATATATGAGTCCACTCACTTATAGGACCTGCATATTATGATGGTACATGCATGAATCCAAAACACTATATACTACATTCTTTTAAACAGTATAGACATTTTATTAACTTTTAACTTTCCAATGTTTTGTTATTTTGCAATGTTAGGGTACTTTTTTAACAACCAAATTTCACAATTTGTTAAGGCGTGTGGTTGTTACTGTGCAATATCACTTATATATGAACTCATATTAGTAACATTTTTATTGTATACCTATCATAATTTACCACCTCAGCTTAAGTGAAAAATGATTGTTAAAGTTTTATGTCACCGGATTTATTACTCTTTTATTACCTCAATCCTCTTTTCTCATTAAAAAAATCAAGAAATCATCACATATGATGCACATGTGAATATTACATAGTTCAAAAAATAATATATGCTTGCAACAAATTAAACAGGACATATAAAATAAATTACCTCATTTTTTCTTAATTTTACAAAAGATAATCAGATGTAAATTTTACATTAGAAAGTCAAAATTTGTAGAATCCTTCCTATCACATTTATTTAAACCATGATACTTACTTAATTTGACAATATTTCTAAAGCAAGTTTGGTGAATGTTATATGTTAGGGTTGTGATGCCTCAGTATTGCTCGACTCTGCACCAAATAATGCAGCTGAAAAGGATTCACCTCCAGATCTAACCTTGGGAGGATTCAACATTATAGACGATATCAAAGCTGAAGTAGAGAAGCAATGTCCTAGATTTGTCTCATGCATGTGCTGATATCGTGGCCTTAGCTGCTAGAGACTCAGTTTCATTCCAAATAATTTTTGAAAAATATTTTAATATAATCTTATACACACAAACAATGAAATCTCTACTTGATCAATATTTAAATGGAGTGCAAGTTTTGTTTATTTTTTTATTTAACACTATTCTTTTTAGTTTTTCTAATATATATGGTACAACAAAATTGTTAAGTTTAATTGCTATGGATATGGCTGCAATATAAGAGATTATTGTGGGAAGTGCCGCTTGGAAGAAGAGACGGAACCATATCACTTGCTTCAGAAGCCATTGACAACCTCCCTCCACCAACTTTCAATTTTGTACAACTCAAACAAAATTTCGCTAGCAAAGGCCTCGACGTTCTTGATCTTGTAGTTTTTATCAGGTAAAGAACATAGAAAGAAAAAGGGACCCGCGGGTTGTGTGGGGGGGGGGGGGGGGGGGGGGGTGTTGTTGTGGTTGGGGTTTGGGGGTTGTGGGATGTGGAGGAGTTAATGGGCACATTTTGTTATCAACCTTTGACCTTTGTTTCAAACCATCCTCATACTTTAAAATATTTTACTTTAATCTATACTTTTCTATTAGCTTCTTATATATGGAATAATATCTAACAAACATATATAATTCATACCACGTCATCAAATTGACCTTGGTTTCATGAATTCTGTTTGTTATGCCATTATTTTTCATTTATCAAACAACAATAATAATATATAAAAACAATTTTGAAACAAAAGTCAACGTGAAGATCAAATATGCATGTAACACAAAAAAGAAGTAATAGAAAATTGGAACATCTATTTTTGTATAAGTATTGTGAGATTTGCATATATATAGTTTTGTTTGTTTGTTTTTCTGACATAGTAGCCTAATTAAGTGCCATGATGTTTGAAGTTGAGTCTGATAGAAAAATATCATTTTAATTTGAAATAAATTCATTTATAATTCAAATTAACTATTATAATTTACAAGTAAATAAACGGTCAAATTATTTAAATTTTTAAATGACATGATAGTTTATAGATTATTAGATTTAAATAATAAAATTTTAAGTGTAAAATGGATTTGAAATGGAGATGATCATATTGTGAGTCAGGCTAAGGCTGACTTAAATTCCAGCTATTAAATAGAGGTTTCAAGTTTCATTTAGCCTTGTTGCTCGGCTATAGACCATACCATTATTACAAGTTTCATTGGAGATTTACATTGCCCTTCTTTCGACAATAGATTATATAATTTTACGGGAAAAGGTTATGGTCAGGATCCTACTCTAAATTCATCATATGCCGATTACTTGAAAACCAAATGCAAGAATCTCTCAGACAACACAACTAAAGTACCAATGGATCCTACAAGCTCTCTATCTTTTGATACTCATTACTACAAGATCTTGCTAGAAAATGAAGGTCCTTTTCAATCAGATGCTGCACTTCTAACTGACCAAGGATCTTTAGAAGAAGTCAAAAAATTGCTTTCCTTCAAGTATTTCTTAGAGAAGTTTGCTTACTCTATGAAGAAGATGGGAGAAATTCAAGTGCTTACAGGAACTGAGGGATAGATAAGAAAAAATTGTAGGGTGGTGAATTGAATTCTTAAGAGTTGTTTCATTTAATAAGGAGAGAATGTGTGTTTTATTTATATGGAGATTTCTATTTTTAGTTTTATTGAATTGTGAAGAATTTGTGGTCTATTTGAGCACAAAGTGAAACCATAGGATTTGTAAGAAAATAAAGGCTTATCGTTTGTAAGTGTGATTTGAGAAATTAGTTTTCTTGTTCTTTAATGGTTGCTCATTTATAGTATTAGATTGAAGTACAATAAATTTTAATTGAATCTTCTTTTTTTATATATATATAAATAAATATATATATATATATATATATATTTTAATGTTTAAATGTATGAATTTACATGTAAATATACTTGACACAAAATTTAATTGTAATTAGAAGGACACTTGGCATAAATTAGAGTATATTTAAAATATTAAGACACTTCTTAGAATTAGAATGCAATTAGAAGGATAAGTAGCATAAAATTATAATGTAATTTTTTGCATGTAATTTGATTCATCAACAAATTACTGTGTTATTTAATTTTCACGACACTTATTTTATATGGTAATTTGTTGGTGCCTCCACGATTTGCATATAATTTGACATGAATAATCAACTCGGGTAATTAAATTAATTAACTAGAGTCAATCTATAACCCAACAAATGGTATTAGAGCAAGCACACTCTAATTAGGTTATAATATTTGTTGTGTGATCCATTGACCTCTATTGTAATTGATCGTGGACAATCATTGATTATTCCTCCTCTTTTTTATGGTACTAACTAATACAAAAAATCAACGATTACTTCAAACAATGCTTGCTGAACTGTTCATAGGGAAATAAGATACCTAGCTTTCTCTCTCTCTATATATATATATATAAGGATGCAATGTATGAGAGAGAGAGAGAGAGAGTTCCTGGCCTCAATAGCAGTCCTGTTTGGACTTCTAGGAGTTAGCCATGGAGGAAAGTTGAGTGTAGACTATTACGTGGACACTTGTCCTCAGGCCCTTGACATTGTGAGAGAGGTTACATTGAAACATGTTGCCCAGGATTTAACTGTGGCAGCCCCATTACTGAGGCTGCATTTTCATGATTGTTTCATTAGGTAATTCATGTTTTTCTTTTATGTATAATTCATGCTCTAATATTTCTGTATGATAAAAGCTGACATATATTCAAGTATGTACTCGTCTTACTATCTTACATTGTAAATAAAATAAAATAAACTAAAAAACTAAAAAAATTTCTTACAATTCAACAGGACATATGGAATAAATTTCCACTTTTTTTTTTTCTTGAATTTGCAAAAGATATATTATGGGTCCTCCGACATAAATGTATTTGAGCTTTGAAATTCAAAATGTGTAGCAATATCTTTCATATCACTTTTATGTCTTCTATGTTTCTGAAGTATATATATATCTGGTGAATTATATGTTAGGGTTGTGATGCCTCGATACTGATTGTCTCCACAGAAAATAATACTGATGAAAATGATGCAATTCCAAACTTAACCCTTGAAGGATTCGACGTTATAGCAGATATCAAAGCTGCAGTAGAGAGGGTTTGCCCTGGAGTTGTATCTTGTGTTAACATTGTTGCCTTAGCTGCTAGGGACTCAGTTTCATTCCATGTAAGTTTTGGAAAAAAAATTTAGTAATCTTCAAAACACAAACAACGAATTGTTGGCTTGATCAATTAGATACTTACACTAATGACTATTTTGGTATTAGTGGAGCTCTTTTTCCTTTTTCTAACAACTTTTAAGGTTTTCTATTTTGCTTGAGACTCGGTTAAGCTTAATGTTTAACTGTTAATGGAAATGATTGCAGTATAAGAAATCATTGTGGAATGTGTTCCTTGAGAGAAGAGACAGAACCATATCACTTGACAATATACACTTTACTTGTAATTGAGTAGATCCAGGATGTGTTTAATGCTTCAAGGAACAAGGTTTCAAGTTCAAGTGTTAAAACCATGCAAGTCTGTTCAAGAAACAAGTGAAGAAGTATTGGATTTTAAAACTCGACAGCTAGCATTTATTGAGGTTTAAAAAGCTGTGAAGCCCGAAACTCGATAGCTAGCTCGATAGATACCCTATCTGTCGAGGTTTATGAAATTCAGTTTTTCAGAACTGATTTCACTCCAAAACGTGAGTATGTGTTTAGACTTCCTTTTCTCACAACCCTAAACATATATAAAGATTATTTTAAGGGCTGTAAAAGGTTGCGTAAGTGTGAAGTAAAGTTGTGTTCACGCAAATTGTGACCAGAGACAGAATTTGTCCTAGTTCATCTTTCTCTTGAAGAAATTGCTGTATTTGTACACCTTAGGATATTGTGACCAAGGAGTTTAGTGATCTTCATTGTGTGATGAGCTGAAGAACTTTGCAGCCAACATCTTTCTCAAATTGGTGATCAAGTCTACTAAATCTGCGCATCTATTGGTTAGTCACGTACTGGGAGCTGTGCATTGAAAAGGAGAGATTGTTATTACAGAACACGTCCAATTGGGTATTGTGATAAGGATTCAACTGTAGGTTGGTATAAGGTACTGGGATTCCTTTACTTGTAACCGCTTGTTTTGATAATAGTAAATTCTTGGGAATGGTGACCTTAAAATCACCTGGTGGGGTTTTTGCGGTGTTAGTTTTCCTCATTTGTAAACAAATCACTGTGTCAATTTAATTTCCGCTACACTTTAATTTATTGGTGATTTGTTTGTGCTACCACGCGCCTTGCATGTTAATTAACTTAATTAATTCACTTGGCTAAATTAATTGGTTAATGTATCATAAGGGGTCAATACATTCTTGGCCTATCAAGTGGTATCAGATTAGGCACACTCTGATTAAGTTTTAATCTTTGCTGTGTGATCCATTGACCCCTGTTGTCATGGCTGCTACTGGCTTGAAGAAATCTTTGCTTTCAAATACATCTTGTTTTTCTAATCTCTACTTGTTTCAGTGTATCAAAAAATGCAAGTCTAAAAGTTATTTGAATTCTATTATGATGACTATTGGAAAATATCTCAGCTTGACAAAGAAGAAACTAGACTGTCTCATAATGAAAATGTGCAAAGGAGTTCATCTAAGAAGAGTGAAAGTTAAAGGTTTAGTTCATAAAAGGCAGATGAGAGAAAACACCATTCCCACTGATCAGTTATCTAAGCATGAAGTGTGCTTTATGATGAAGTCCACATTTAAGGTTATGAACACGTGTTTGTGGTACCTTGACAGTGGTTGCTCAAGACACATGATTGGAGACTGATCTCTCTTCAAGGTTTTTGAGCCTAAGAAAGGTGGTAATGTCACTTTTGGTGATAGGAGCAAATCACATATTAAAGGAAAGGGAATCATCTCTCTACCTGGACTGCCAGACATTGCAAATGTTCTATATGTAAAAGGTATGAAAGTGAACCTGTTGAGCATAAGTCAGATATGCGATCAAGATTTCATGGTACTATTCTCAAAGGGGAAATGCCTTGTCATGGATGAGTCTAGAAAGAAACTCATAAATGGCGTTCGCACTCTAGACAATTGTTATGGCTTGGTTTCTAATGCTGATATTGTGTGCAATAGCATTTGTTTACCTAATGAAAATCTATGGCACTAAAGGATGGGACATACTAGTTACAAACATCTTTCAATTGTATTTAAGCACGAGTCAATTTTGGGGATACCAAAGCTCAGTAGAGTGAGCAATGTGGTATGCGGACCATGTCAACTTGAGAAATAGATGAAAGCTAAACATCTGGGCACTTAGACACATCTAGACCATTGGAGCTACTACATCTAGATCTTATGGGTCTAACTAAAATCGAGTCTTTTGGTGGAAAGAGATATATCATGGTTGTGGTAGATGACTTCACTAAATACACTTGGGTCATCCTTCTATGATCTAAGTCTGATGGTCTTGAGCACATTGAAGCCTTATGCACAAGATTGCAAAATGAGAAGAGCCTAAAAATTGATCGAATTCGAAGTGATCATGGTAAGGAATTTGAGAACTCATATATGGAGTCCTTTTGCATGAGATCAGGTATATCTCAAGAATTCTCTGCTCTTATTACTCCTCAATAGAATGGTGTAGTAGAAAGGAAGAACATGGTTATTCAAGAGATGGCTAGAGCTATGTTGCACAACAAGGACGTGGCTAGAAACTTGTGGGGAGAAGCCATTAACACTGCATGTCATATGGTAAATAGGGTGTATTTTAGACCCAGCACCAAGAAGACTCCATATGAGTTATGGAAAGGAAGAAAACCAAATGTGAAGTATTTCAGAATTTTTGGAAGTACTTGTTTCATTCTCAAGGATAGAGAGAATGTGGGGAAATTTGACTCCTGAAGCGATGAAGGAATATTTCTGGGATACTCCTTTACAAGCAACGCTTATCAGGTATACAACAAAAAAACCATGAAGGTAATGGAAACATTAAATGTTGTTATTGATGAATCTTTGGATTCTGGTTCTGAGAAATTTAGTGAGGAAATCCCCAAAGAGATTCTTCCTCTCGAGCCCAGGGAAGTTCAAGAAATCGTTGAACAAGAGCCCGTGTCCCCTAATACTCCCAATACTCCAAATGTTGTAGAAAATTCAACAAACATATCTACTTCACCTGATTCTGAAACCCATGAAGAGAAAGGACATTCCTCCAGGATCAAATTGAATCATCCTCCTGAAGTTATTGTGGGAAACATGAATGAACTTACACTAAGGAAGCGTACAGTTGATAAATGCGTTGCTAACTTTGTGTCTTATTCTTGTTACTTGTCATAGGTTGAACCCATTAAAGTTAAGGAAGCTCTTTAGGATGAAAGCTGGGTTGAAGCTATGCATGATGAACTGCTTCAGTTTCAAAGAAATGATGTCTGCACTCTAGTACCTAGATCGGAGGGTGAGCACATCATCGGCACAAAATGGATATTTCGCAATAAGACTGATGAGGAGGGTAATGTGATCCACAACAAGGCTCG
This sequence comes from Quercus lobata, assembly GCF_001633185.2. Classification (NCBI taxonomy): domain Eukaryota; kingdom Viridiplantae; phylum Streptophyta; class Magnoliopsida; order Fagales; family Fagaceae; genus Quercus; species Quercus lobata. The sequence goes on along the minus strand of NC_044909.1, from coordinate 6,837,522 downwards.
TCTTGTAGCTCAAGGATATTTTCAAATGGAAGGAGTAGACTATGATGAGACATTTGCCCCAGTAGCCCGCATGGAGTCTATCATAATTCTCCTAGCCCTAGCATGTCACTTGAAGTTCAAGCTAAACCAAATGGACGTAAAGACTACTTTCTTAAAGGGGTTCCTTAAAGAAGATGTCTCTGTGGCTCAACCAAAAGGATTCATTGATTCACACTTTTCGGATCATGTGTTGTACCTCAAGAAGGCATTTTATGGCTTAAAGCAAGCTCCTAGAGCTTGGTATGATCAGCTCACACAATATTTGCTGTCACATGGGTTCACAAGAGGAAAGGCTGATCAAACTCTCTTCATTAAAAGGGAAGATGACGAGTTGATAGTTGCTCAAGTCTATGTTGATGATATCATCTTTGGGTTGACTAAGGATGAACTTGCTCATAGTTTCTCAAAACTTATGCAAGGAGAGTTTGAGATAAGCATGATTAGAGAGCTGACTCACTTCCTTAGGTTGCAGATTCGTCAACAAGATTCAGCTATATTTCTATCTCAATCTAAATATGAAAGAAATCTTATGAAAAAGTTTAGTTTGGAATCTGCTAGTTCTGTTAGAACCCCTATGAGCCCAAATGTTAAACTCACTATTAACTTGTTAGGTAAAAATGTAGATTCATCTCTTTATAAAAGCATGATAGGTAGTCTTCTTTACCTTACTGCTAGTAGACTTGACATTAGTTACATTGTGGGAGTGTGTGCTAAATATCAGGATAATCCCAAAGAGTCTCATATGATTGCTTTGAAAATAATCATAAAGTATGTCAAAACCACTGCCGACTTTGGTGTGTGGTAAAACAGGGACAAATGATGTCTTAGCTAGGTATTTTGATGCTGATTAGGATGGGAATGTTGATGATAAAAAGAGTACATCGGGGGTTGTTTCTATGTGGGTAATAATCTTGTCTCCTAGATAAGCAAAAAGCAGAATTTTATCTCATTATCCACTGCAGAGGCTGAGTATATCGTTGTTGGAAGCTGTTGCATCCAACTTCTATGGATGCAAAAACTTCTCCATTATTACGGTATTTGTTAAGAACATATTACTATCTATTGTGATAATACCAGTGCCATCAACATCTCTAAGAACCCGGTTCAACATTCTCGAACCAAACACATAGAGATTCGACATCACTTCATTCGAGAACTTTTCGAAGATGGTACGCTCACTCTTGAATTCATTCACACTGATGATCAAAAGGCTGACTTGTTCACCAAACCTCTTGATAGCAAACAGTTTGAATTCCTTCGCCAAAACATTGGTGTTATCTCCATGGATTGATCTTCTCTTCTCCTCCTTCTTCATGTATTTGCATCTAGTTTTATGCATTGCTTTGTTTAACATGTTTTTGTTTGCTTATTTTTTTCAATTTTGCTTTATTTTGTTTTTCATATAAAAAAAATTGAAAAATTAAAAAAAAAAAAAATACAAAAACAGTGGGTTGTTTTTCATATGTAGGAAAATTTTACCATTTTCACACAAAAACCAAGCTTCATCTGGACTTCTAAAAATCAACTATTGCAAAAAAATTTGCAATAGTGGTACAGTGCAATTCTACCTTTAGAATTGCACTGTAGTTCAATTCTAAAACAAAATAATAGTTTTTAATACTCTCTCTCCTCCTTTTTAACCCTGAAATTTCTCTTTTCTCTCTCATTATTTCTCTTCTTTTCTCTCTCTTCCTTCTCTCTTTCTCATCTACTTTCTGCTCTCTTTAAACCCAAGACCTTGTGCTCTCTCCGATGACCCTCTCTCTCTCTCATCTGGTGGTTGTGGGTTTGTGATTGACATAGGTGTGGGTTGGCGTGGGTTTTGATGACGGTGGGTCGTGGGTTTTGATGATGGTGGGTTGTGGGTTTTGATGACAGTGGAGATCGGCGTGGGTTTTGACAAGATCGGCGTGGGTGTTGACAACAATGGAGATCGGCATGGTGGAGATCGGTGGGTGGCGAGATTGGCGTGGCGGAGATCGGTGGGTGGCGAGATCGGTGGATCGGGTTTTGATTTTGCTATGAATTTTGAGTTTTGATTTTGCTATTGATTTTGGCATCACGGTGGTGGATGTCTGGAGGTGGTGTGGTTGAGAGGATGGTTGCTGTGTGGTGAGAGTGGCAGAGAGACGAAAATTAGAGAGGATATAATTTGTTTATTATTTGATTGTATAATTTATATTATTTTAATGTATGGTATTGTAAAATAAAAGTTGGGATGCTAGGTGTATTGTAAAATGGTATTGTATAATTGATAAAGTAACTTTTTGGGATAGTAAAATAGGATAGGATGGCATTTCCTGATGCGAATGCTCTTAGTAGTAAAAGTTGGGTAAATTGTCAAGCACATAAACAAAAAGGACAAAACAAGGGAAATTGAAAAGCCAAACTAAAACAAAACAAAAGCTAAGAAAGAGGTTCTGGGTTATTTGATGAAGAAGATGAAGAAGTGGGAGGAGAAGGAGATCAGCAAATGGGACTCCAGCAACGTGGCGGTGATTTTCTGGTGGCGACAACAACATAGTGAGAGACCATAAGTTAATATGTTGCTAAAAGAGGGGAGAAAGATATTGGATCTGAAAATTTTTCTTTCTTTTTGATATGAAAATCATGTTCCAGTCCGGTATGATTTTTCCGGCCGAAATGTGATATTTCGTCCGGTATAGTTGGAACAACCCGGAATAACCGGTATTTGAACCAAAACGAAACACAATTTTTTCAATACCGTCTTAAGCTCCGGTAGGGAAAATACCAGCCGTATTGGCTGGTACGGTATTGACTCCATTACAACATTAACATTACTTTTTCATTTATTAATAATTACTTACCACATTAGCCATATGTAAAATTTTTGGTAAAAAATATTTGTATTTCTAGCATTACTAAAAAATTATATATATTTTTATTTATTTATTTATTTAAGCAAACAATTTGATTGCACCAAAAAGTTAGTTGTAGTACATGTTTTTTTTTTTTTTTTGAGAAAGTCGTAGTACATGTTCTTAGAGCATCACCAATAGCTTATCTATATCTATTTTTTGGAGAAAAAAATCCCACTGTTCACACTCCAATAGATCCTCTAAATGCAAAATTTTTCCAAATATTTTTTAAAGTTGCTACATTGCTTCTCTAGATATAGAAAACACTATAGCAACTCTAAACAATATTCTCCCTTGAAATAATACCTAGTTGAATAAAAAAATAATTCTTTCTCTCTCATTCTTTTTCTCTTTCGTTCTTCACTCTCTTGTGCTTCTCTATCTCAACGGTTACAAACTAAAACATACCACAATCAAAACAAAAACACAAAACCCAATCGAAAGATTTGAAACACAAAAACAATCTTTCTCATAAGCCTAATGAAATCTGAACAATAAAATAAAACTAATCAAACCAGAACAAAAAAATAATAATAAATAAAATGTAGAACACCAATCTGTGTAGAACGCCGATCTCCACTTCTTTGCCAATGATCTATGTGTGTATGAGAGAGAATTTGTGTCACGCCCCAAACCCGATACTCGGATTTGTGACCATGACCGGCATGCTAATATCAAGTTTAAACCTGATATTAACAAGAATCAACTTAACTTTTAGTAATTTTTTCCAAAATCTTTTCTTTTTCTTTTCAGAATAATTTTCTTTACTTCTTGATATAATTTTTCACTTGATAGTCAGAGCATCTACACCGTACTCAAAATATAACATAATCCACCAGTCATTTAATTTCATACTTTAACATAATACATCTCTTAATACTTTAACATAATACATCTCTTAATACTTTAAGGTATACACTTTCATTAGATCCTAAAATAAACAATGCTACAAATCTAAACATTATTTTGCTAATTTAGGATCTATACATATAAAACTAAAACCAGCTCCTTCCAAACTCGACTAAGGCTCCCTCTGCTCCAAAATAAAACCTGCTAATTGAAAGAGTGGAAGGGGTGAGCTACACAGCTCAGTAAAGGTAAGATATATGAGAATTCAATAAGAATGCATGTAAATCATTTCATTTTATGATTATTCAGATAGGAGAACATCTTTTCATGCATAGTATTTTATACTATTTATGATAATAGCTTATACGCTCTTCATAGGAAAATAATTGTTCTCCTTTTTCTTATCAGATTAATATTACCAAAACCTTTCGAATTAAACTTCTATCATTTTCTACAAAGTCACCACATATATTCTCATTACAAGATAATCATGCTAACGTAAATCAATTAATTGGCAACTTTGTATTAAACTAGAAACATCTTGACCCAATAAGAAAACCTTTCTTTATAAACCTCTTTCCAAAAAATATTATAACTTTCATAGTCATAAAACTTAACATTTCATAAAGAAAAGGTATCTGATAACTTTTAAACATAACTTGTATTTCATCAGAAGCTTTACCTTTATAGCATAACAGACTTTCAGAAACTTTTATCTTCAATGAACAGCTTTTCTTTTCATTATAAACTTCTTCTTGCCATGAGAGCTTTCACTTTTCACAATGCATTTAAACAAAATAATTCTCTCATGATTAATAACATAACATAGCTGTTCATAACATATTGGTTAGTCCATGTCTGATAAGCTGTACAGAGAAGGCCTCATCACATTTGGGTGCCCCTGTGTGTATGATATTGTCCCCTTTGGGAGGCCTGATGGCACATCTCCTCTAGGTTTTGTTCCTCCCCGCCGTCCGTACACATTAGGGAGAAGGCCTTATTCAGATTAGAGTTACGGGCAACCCCATTTCCTTTACTTTAAATGGCCTAGAGTTACGGGTAGCCCCATTTCCTCTACTTTAAATGGCCAAACATATAACATTTTTCCATGGAAAGCCAGTAATTAACCCCTACTAGCCGAGTTCAGATCACCAAAGGATATAACCCAAAAACATTTCATACTTTTACATCATACTGAAACTTCTTATTTTGCATAACATTTCATAATAATAACATATCTATTCTTTTCTTTAAACATCATGTTCGTGGAATCAATAATAGCATCAATATGCTTAAATCATATACATAAGTTTTTCAAAAGCTCACGAACATATCTTTGTCAGAATAATTATTACATGCCATATCTCTAATCAAAAACATTTTAATGCATAATATATTTTAAAATAACCTCATGACTTACTAAATGCCCATATAACTTATCCCTTACCTGAAAGCAGAGGAACTGAGAGCCTACAATCGACAGAGCTTAAACTTGGATACTGGTAACACCTAAACCATAAATCAAATCTTATTACTATCTATAATTTCCTTGTCATAGACTTACACATTCATCTCAAAGCCTATCTCTTAGAATCAAGGAAGTCCTAATCCCACCTCAAATAGGTTCCCACAAACACAAAATGCATTCATCAGACAACATGATGTACTAAATCATAGAGAAACCAATTCATAAAATTTATATATGATTCTAACAAACTTTAGAATTAAATCCTCAAAGTTAGGCATGTCCCTTACTGTTCACTGTTCTATTCCAGCAGCATATGACCCATTTGTAAAACACAAACGGGCAGTCCAAACACATCCAATTGTCATGAAATTTTACATAACTACTCCCCTGTATGTCCAGTATGTACCATAAAAATTTCGGAGTCAAAGCATAAACCAATAATTTACTAAAAATCACACAAGACAGTATACTCAAAACTGTCCTGACAGAATTTCTTGTAACTTACAAATTAAACCATTATTTTTATGTTCATCCAAATGCTGTGAGACCACTTCTATAAAAACCATGTATGCCTTAGAATTCATAAAAACTACACCTTGCATCCTAATTCACAAAATACGATTTAATACAGAATTTTCTTGTAGTAAACATCAAATCTGTCACCTAGACAGCTTCAGTACATAATCTTACAAAATCATCAACAAATAGCAATAGGTCTTAATTTAATTTGGGTATTTTTATACCTATAGTATACATATTAAAATACCCTAATAAGCATTCAATTGATCAAAATATCATCAAACCTTCAATCACTAAAACAGAATCTTAATTCAGCCTATAAAATCAGGATGGAAGATAAAGAAATAGAAATAAACAAATGAAGGTTTGATTACTTACCCACAAACTTGGAAGCTGAAATTTTAGTGTTAACCCTTTAATTTCTTCTTTAGAGAGGAATATATTGTGTTGGTGAGAAAGGGAGGGCTGCCGTGTAGAAGCAAAGGAAGAAGAGAGAAAGAAGAACAAAGAAAGAGGAAAAGGAGTAGAGAAAGAGGGGCTGGACTTCTGATCTGATGCAGCCAAGAAAATAAGAAAAGTGTGAAGACTTTTGGGGCAGCAAAATCAGATAAGAGAAGTGTAAAATTGGGGTGGATACGTGTATGGCTAGGGAAAGAAATATCCCACCCACTTTCAACTTTCTTACATTCACACTTATTTTTTCTTTGCATTCACACTCATTTACAATTAATAATATCACTTTACACACACACACATATATATATCCTTACCTTTATAAAGTTATATCCATCACATTAAAAGAGTATATATGTTCTATAATATCTCATGCATCATACATAGTTAAAACACCAACAACTATATATATATATATATATATATATCTCATGTATCATGCTTAATTAAAATACCAACTATGTATGTAATAACTTAACCCACTTAATATATTTTTGTACATGCTAAGTATATATTTATAATACAAATAGCCATTTCAATTATTTATAATCTTTACAATTTCTTATTCAATGACATTATAAAATAATATGTTTATTAAATACTTTTATATTAATTTTTGTAAGTAAGTGGCTTAAAATATTAATAATACTTAACCACTTAAACATATAGTTTAATTATAAAAAATTGGGTCAGGGTGTTACAATTTGTTTCTGTGAGATAGAGGGAGAGAAATTTGTGTGTGTAAGAGAAAGAGAAAGAAAGAGAGAGGGAGAAGTGGTTATGTTCTAGAGTCTGGAGCTCAAGAACTAGAAAAATAAAAAGTCAAAAAAAGAGTGAAGGTAGAAATAGGGGTAGGTGTAAGTGTGTGGAGGAGAAAAAACAAGAGAAAAAAAGAAAGAAAAAACGTATGGATGAAAAAAAAAAAACCTAAAGAAAGAAATGAAAAATAATATAAGAAATAAGAAGTCAAAATTGAATAACATTACTACGATATTTTCACAATACTTTCATAATAAAGTTTAAGTGGCAGATTATTATTAGTTGATATTGGTTGAGTAAAAAAATAATTTAAATGATGGGTTCAAATTAGAACTAGTAACAACTTACCATATAAGATTTTGTTGTGAAAGTATTGCGAAAAAATGTTATAGACGCAACATTTCTCATTAAAAAAAAAAATTCGTTAATGTTGTTTGGAATTTGAAAAATATAGATGAATTAAGAAATATTAAAAAAAGAATAAAGAAATAATGAAGAAATAATATTTTAATAGAATAGAGAGTAGTTATTGGTAAATAAAAATGTGGTGTTAATGGTAGGTCTAGATGAAAATCAATAAAAAACTAGACATATCAATAGTTTATAAAAATGTTGTAAAATAATTTGCATTTGTAGCATTACTCATAAAAATAAAAATCCCTTAAGAAATATTACCATTTGAGAAATTTGATTATTGAAAATTTTGAAAAAGTTTTTTTTTTTTTTTTTTTTTTCAATATAGTTGTTAAAAATTTTAAAAATATAGTTGTTGGGAATGAACATAGGAAGAATAAATGATGACTAAAAAAAGAATAAAAAATGAATGAAGAAATAATATTTAAATAAGATGGAGAAAATGATAGAAAATCTGTACGTTAACTAAAAAGTCATATATATTAAACTGTGTAAGCATGAATATATCTTGGGCATTAACTAAAAAGTCAATACAAAATAATATGGATTTAGTCACATTTGATCTTTTTCATCAGCTGAATTCAACCTTAACGTAGTTACACGGTCTAGCCACCAATCCATCTTGGACAGCCCAGCTTAAGCAACCAAGCAAAGGCAGTGATGATTTCTTCTTAATCTACCTAAAGACCAATCAACTCATTAATTAATCATATATATTAAACTGTGTAAGCATATATCATGGGCATTAACTAAAAAGTCAATACAAAATAATATGGATTTAGTCACATTTGATCTTTTTCATCAATTGAATTCAACCTTAACACGGTTACTTGATCTAGCCACCAATCCATCTCGAACAGCCCAACTTAAGCAACCAAGCAAAGGCGGTGATAATTTCTTCTTAACCTATCCAAAGACCAATCAACTTATTAATTAGTCAAATATATTAAACCATGTAAGCAAGAATATATCTTGAATATATCTTAGGCATTAACTAAAAAGTCAATACAAAATAATATGGATTTAGTCACATTTGATCTTTTTCATTAGCTGAATTCAACCTTAACATGGTTACTCGGTCCAGCCACCAATCCATCTCAGACAGCCCAGCTTGAGCAACCAAGCAAAGGCGGTGATGATTTCATCTTAACCTACCCAAACACCAATCAACTCATTAATTAATCATATATATTAAACCATGTAAACATGAATATATCTTGGGGATTAACTAAAATGTCAATACAAAATAATATGGATTTAGTCACATTTGATCTTTTTTATCAGCTGAATTCAACCTTAACACGGTTACTCGGTCCAGTCACCAATCCATCTCAAACAACCTAGCTTGAGCAACCAAGCAAAGGCGGTGATGATTTCATCTTAACCTACCCAAACACCAATCAATTAATTAATTAATCATATATATTAAAAAAAATCATGTCAATAATTACAACTCTCCATGATGACAAAGATTTAGAAAAATAGCCATAAAAAGATCTTACATAAATGAAAGAAAAACAACATAGATGTGATATATGAAAAATATTTCTTTATTTCAAATAATATTTACTGACTTAATCATCGGATGTTCATTGACGAGCGCTACATCAATGGCCATATATAATTTATTTATTTTATTTTATTTTTTTGTAGGTGTCTATTGTCCACATCGGCTGTACAACTAATTATTTGAATAATGTATCATAAAAGATAGCAAATTAAGTCTAAAAAGCTTATCAACAAGGTTAGGTATTGGCTTTAATCTGAAAAATTGTATGCTTCCTACTATGTCAAAAAATTCTTATTAGTATCATGGGAGAAATAGTCAGATTTGAATATCAAAAAGTTTCATATTAAGCATAAGAGCACTCATATTAGTTAATGTATAATATTATAAAGGGTAAATTATGCTCATCAAACTCCAAAAAATCATCCATATCAATCTATTTAAACTTCTATAAATTTGAATTGTTGAATTGTTGCTATTTGAAGGAGTAATAAATAAATTGATAAAAAAATGATATTTTAATAAACGTAGTATGAAATAGATAACATGATACAAGTATTTTTATAAATATGATTATATAAAATGAGTTTTACTAACATGTACCCTTAGGGCATACAATATTAAACTATTTTATGAAATTTTTTATGGAAAAAATAGAAAGTTACAAATTCTTTTTTAGAACTTTTTCAATTCCCTATAAAATGTTTCTAAAATGAATTATTAATATATTCTTTAAAGACATATATTAACCGGATTCATATAAAATAAATAAAAATTATCATCAAATTAAGAAATTTGTCAAAAAAGTTAGTCATTTTTTTTAATTTTTCTATAAAAAGTTTCATAAAATAATTTACTAATATATGTTTTAAAGGTATAAATTAATAAAACCCAAATAAAAGATAAAAAAGAAATGAAATTATCTTATTTGAGACAGTAGTCTTTGACTAGTCACTAGGCTAAGATTCTGTAAACTTTCACATCATAGAAAAATGAAAAGGCATGTAGGCTATATCCCTTGCACAACTAGCAAAGAAACCTTGATAGAGGATGCAACAAATTCGACTAAATTTGCGTTAATTAGTTCAAACGGCTCCCACCAGCCAGATTGTTAATTTAATGCAGAAGAACTTAGTGTGTGTTTATTTCCAAGAATAAAGCATGCATGTTCGACTATGCTTCCTCTTGTATTTTTTTAGTGAAGAACACACTACTGTTTGAAAATAATTTATTTAGTTTTTTGCTGTACTGTTAATAAAATATAATAGAAAAAAGAAGAAGAAGAAATAAACTAGCTTATAATTATAATCCAAAAGCATACAAAGTCAGCAAAGAAATGAAGCACTGAGTCACTGACCCTACACTACGTACAGTACGTAAGAACATATGTAATAATAACGACAGCCAATTAAGTCCTCAAATTTTAGAATCGGTCATGTCTGTCATGAAAAACATGTCAAAATACTACTCTCGGCATGTGTCTTTCTTGATTAAAAATTATCAGCTTCTTCCATCATACTTGATAAGGAAAAGAAAGATCGACATTGTAATGTCTAAGGTAGATCTATACACAACATTGATAATTGAAATTAATATATATATATATATATATATATAACTGCCCTAATTACCAATTGACGTTGTTCCCCTAAATAATCTATTTGCTATGTTAGGTAATTTTAACTAATACAAAGAAAGAAATATATAAGAAGTGGTAAGCCAAGTCAAACAATCTCTCTATCACAAATCTCAAAATCAACCACATGCAGATTGAACATTATTTAAATTAATTTTACCTTCCTATACCGAAACCATTTACTCGGAGAAAGAAGACCATTACCTCTATTTAAGGATGCAATGCTTGTGTTGGAAAAGTATGTAGTAGAGCAAAGAAACAAAGAGAGAGAGAGAGAGAGAGAGAGAGAGAGAGAGAGAGATGAATACTAATTTGAGTTCCTACTTTATCTTTATAGCAGTGTTTGGGCTTCTAGGAGTTTGTCATGGACAGTTGAGAATGCATTTTTATGAGGAGAGCTGTCCCCATGCTGAGGAAATTGTGAAGGAAATCATATGGAACCGTGTGGCAAGCAATTCAACTTTGCCTGCCAAGTTTCTGAGGATGCATTTTCATGATTGTTTCGTCAGGGTAATTCATCTCTCTCCCTTCTCTCTCTTTTCATGAATTATGCCCCTCCTTATGATACACATCCTAAAATTACAATAAATCTAAGAATACAATATTTTTTACAACTATTAACATGACTTTTTATAATTGACACATAATAAAAGTATTGTCACTAGTAAACTTAGGTGGAAGTGATATTTTTTAAATCATAACGGGTCATGTTAGTTACATTCATAGCTAGCATTCATTTCTCATACTAGGAGACACATGCATTGTTATATGTTTACCAGACATTTAAGGTCTTGAATGGTTATAATGTGTCAGGGTTGTGATGGTTCTATACTGATAGACTCTACCCAAAATAACTTGGCTGAGAAGGCAGCAGTTCCAAACCTATCTTTGGCAGGATTTGACATAATAGATGAGGTGAAGACTGAGCTAGAGAACACTTGTCCTGGAGTAGTTTCTTGTGCAGATATCGTTGCTTTGGCTGCTAGAGACTCCGTTTCCTACCAAGTAAGTATTGGAAATATTCTAGTGTGACTTGGAAACAAAAGAGTAGCACAAGTGGGATGTGTTTGGTTTGAAAAGCCAGGCCAAGCTGGTGAAGTTGATGTTTTTAACCAAATTCATGATTAAGATTTTATTTCTAATATATCTAACAGTGTATAAAATGTCACGTCATTTATAATTTTATATGATATGATGCTACAAATATATATATATAGATTTCTGATATTTATTTAAAATTACAAAACTGATCTGTTTCAAATGAAGAGGATACTTTTCGAGTTTTGCACCAGTTCACCTAGTTTATGTTATCTTTTAAGGGAAAATCTACCTTTTAGTTTCTATAAATTAATTTTGCTAGCAAGATGCTATACCTCAAGCTCTTTCTGTCGTCTTCTTTTTTAAATAACATACTGAATTTTAGCATTAGGTATAATCAAGTGCTTGTGGAAATGATTGCAGTTTCAAAGACCAATTTGGGATGTACTTACCGGTAGAAGGGATGGAATCATATCACGCCAGTCAGAGGCTCTTGCCAACATCCCATCACCATTCTTCAATTTCACCACCTTGAAACAATCTTTTGCTAACAAAAGCCTCACAGTTCATGATCTTGTTGTTTTATCAGGTAAATATTCTATGGGGGGGGGGGGGGGGGGGGGAAGGTTTATATAATAAACTTGGAATATGATAACATGGTTTCAATAATTCTGTGTTCACAAAGTATTATTATATTACAAATGTAGATGTAAAATTTAAGCCGTATTGCTAGTAGTCTTAAGTAGTAACAATCTATTTCTTTCAAAATGATATCTTGAGCTGTGTCCAAAAGATTTATAAATTAATTTTGGTTAGGTGGACATACAATTGGTGTTGGGCATTGCAATTTCTTCAGCGAAAGGCTATACAATTTCACAGGAAAAAATGATGAAAATGATGAAGATCCTTCTCTAAACTCAACTTATGATGCTTTCTTGAAAACCCAATGCAAAAGCCTCTCAAACAATGTAACTACTGTGCCAATGGATCCTGGAAGCCCCCTATCCTTTGACAACAATTATTTCAATATCTTGAAGCAAAACGAAGGTCTTTTCCAATCTGATGCTGCACTTTTAACTGACAGTGAAGCTACCTACAATGTCAATGAGCTGCTTAACTCTCAGAATTTTTTCACGGAGTTTGCTCAATCAATTATGAAGATGGGAGCCATTCAAGTGCTTACAGGAAGTTCGGGAGAGATTAGGAAGAACTGTAGTGTGGTGAATCCTTGAGAGCTAGTTGGTTTATAAGTGTGACAAGTGAGTTATTATTCACTTTTTGTGGTATTATGAATAGTTTTGTTGATGTACCTGTTATGAACTTATCGTAAGGCCAAGCAAGATTATCCATCAATAAAAATCTTATCTCACTTTATGTATTTTACTTTATACCATACCAATGTCTATCACATCTCTATAATAAAAAATAAAAAATGTCTATCACATCTCTATCTCTCTCTATAAAGTAACCAAAGTTTAACATTAAAAAAAAAAAAAAAAAAATTCAAACGCATAACATACTACAATTTGTGGAGCATATATAATTTGAAACACTATTGAGTGTTGACAAATAAATTTTACTCGGTTATCTATATGCGTTTTCTGTCTGGATGTATTATTTAGAAAGTACTGTGCATGTTATGTTACTTGAAGAATGGATCTAATGGCAGGACTTAGTGAAATTAATTTCGTAATACATTCAGGAATTAACCTCATGACAGCAGCCCATGAATAAACTATTAATCACACGGTTTAAATTATCTGAATTATGATGATGATTCTCAAGTTAACCAACTATTCATCTATGCGTATTGATGAGCAAATAAGTAGATTTTTTCCCCCTTCTTAAAGCTCATATCAAGAACAAAGAACTGTGTTAGGTTCTAAAGACTTAGGATTTTATGTATTTAGAACTCTAATGTGTATTGTTGGCAAACCATGATCAAAACAAGATCTTTAGTCGTGTTTAGACTTGCTCAAAATTGGTTCATTTATGTAAAGTTGGAATAAGCTGATGCAGAAATCATTTATGCTTCTCGGCCTGATTCGATTGATCGAAGCTTAGGCTCGATCAATCGAAAATCGGGTCAGATGCATTTTCTGTAGAATTCCAACTCAGCCCTAGTTTGTTTTAAAACGTTTAGGGTTTTCTAATTTGCCCTAGGTATGTAAGGCAAACTCTAAGCCACGTTTTAGTGTTGCTCATATTGCTGTTTGTGTAAATCTCTTGTGAGATTTGTGAGGAGCTTTCCTTTACACAAGCTTAGGATTATCAAGAAGAAGATTTCTTCAAGAGCTTGATGATCATTCAATTGCTGCCATAAGAACTTAAAGAAACATAAGCAGGTGTGCTTGTACTTGCTGGAGAATCCAAGAAAGAAGGAGTCTGTGGTTTCAGAATTTGCACGTGGTCGTGTCAATAAGTTTCTACTGGTGGGTAGCAATAGGATGTTAGTGGTCTAAGTCCTGTTGAACAACTTCAATTCTTTCATAGTGGATTCAAGTTTACCTTGAGGATAGTTAGGTTAAATCCTCCCCAGGTTTTTACCGGTTTGGTTTCCTGGGTGATCATATTATTGTGTTATTTATCTTTTCGCTGCTTTGCATGATATGATTGTTTGATTGTGATAACCTAGATTTGGAATTTGGATTAAGTAACAACTTGGCTAATTACCTAGGTTAATTGTGTTTTTAAGGGATCTAAAAAACTATCAAACTGAATAGGTAAACTGTAAAAAGATAAATAACCAAAAAAAGAAATCAAAAGATAAATAACTATCATGGTACAGTAGCAGATGGCGAAGAGAGTTGAACCCAAGCATTTTCCTCTTTGTAAGCAACACCCCCCTCACAAGAGGCTTCACACTTATACGCAGCAATAGTTGCCCAATCGAGATAGTCAACTTCATTAATCACACTGAATAAAAAAAGCAGGCAAGATCTGAAATCACCAACAAAATAGACACCAACCAAAGGTTTCATTTAGTTTAATTGGAGAAATTGACCGAGTGAAAAGATAGACTGTAACATGTAAAAGAAACATTTTATGGAAATTTTATAAAGGCGCAATGTGCATACCTAGCTAGAACTCAAAACAAAGAGGACCAGCGCAGTAATTGCATTTAGGAATAACAGCTTTCGATGGCTGACCACTTGACATAGGCCAAAGGGGTTTAGCCCCACCATTCCTACAATACCTGATATTTTGAAACAAACAAAAATTACCCATCTTTGTATAATAAAGAGGGAGAAGGCTATAAGTGGATTCAAACAAAAAGCAACAAGGACTAATGACCAATGATGACTTTACCATATATAAAGATTATTTTAAGGGCCGTAAAAGGTTGCGCAAGTGTAAAGCAAAATTGTGTTCATGCAAATTGTGATCGAAGACAAAATTTGCCCTAGTTCATCTTTCTCTTGAAGAAGCTGCTGTGTTTGTACATCTTAGGGTTTTGTGACCAAGGAGTTTCGTGATATTCATTGTGTGATGAACTGGAGAACTTTGCAGCCAACATCTTTCTCAAGTTGGTGATCAAGTTGCCTATTGGGATCTGCGCATCTATTGGTTAGTCATGTACTTGGAGTCATGCATTGAAAATGAGAGATTGTCACTACAGAACAAGTCCAATTAAGTATTGGGGTAACGGTTCAACTGTAGGTTAGTATAAGGTACTGGGATTCCTTTACTTGTAACTACTTGTTTTGATAATAGTGGATTCTCGGGAGTGGTGACCTTAAAATCACCCGGTGGGGTTTTTTCCGTGTAGGTTTTCCCCATTCGTAAACAAATAACCGTGTCAATTTAATTTCCGCTGCACTTTAGCTTATTGGTGATTTGTTTGTGCTACCACACGCCTTGCATGTTAATTAACTTAATTAATTCACTGTGTGGCATCCTGGTCACTTGTCCCTCCGTGATCATACAGGAGTTTTACTCCAATATGCACGGAATTGATACTTCAGTACCTCATTTCTTCTCTCGCGTTCGAGGTACGCACATCATAGTTACTCCGGAGATTGTTTCCAAGGTACTACATGTCCCTAAGGTAGCGCATCTTGACTATCTTGGCTATAAGCATCTGAGGACAGTGTCCAAAGACGAACTCTCGTCTCACTTTTATGAGACACCTTCTTCTTGGGGTGATTGTCAAAACACCCCTTGCTTGGGCTTTACAAAAGATCCGAGGTTTCTTGACATGGTGATGACATTCGTTCTTCATCCTTTGTCTCACTATAACTCCATTACAGAGCCTCGTGCTCAATTTTTGTTGTCCCTATTAGAGGATATCTCTATCGACTTCCCTTCTCACTTTATTCTATCCCTCATAGATGTCTATAGGGATACGACGACCTGTGATAAGCTCATTGTTTCATTTGGCTATCACGTAGATACTTCGCCATTTTTCTGTCCCCTTTCCCATCTCTCCTCATTTTTCCGTGATGGGTGCCATAAACGCTACTATCATTCGACAGAGCAAGGCACAACTCAGATCGAGGTAGCCCCAGACAAATACAATAGCTCCTCCAGCTTCTATCGCTCCATCCACCTCCGCCCTTTCGTCATCTGCAGGTGGAGTGATGCTTGAGGCCATCATGGCACAGCTTGTACGCATGAATGCTCACTTTGACACTTTTAGTGATGAGTTGTGTTAGGTGAACACCCATGTCGATCGTATCGCACAACGACAGGGTGCCATGGGTGGTTTCACTGCTGATTCTTCTTCTTCTCCACCAGCGTCCAAGGATGAGAGTGACGATGGCTCCGGCAATGAGAATGATGGTGCTAGCTCACCTAGTGATGATGAGATGTCTACTTTATGTACTTGCCCTTTGTCACTCATGACAAAAAGAGGGAGTAGTTTTGAGATGAGAGTAGTCATACTCATAGGGGAAGGGTTAGTATAGGAGTTTTTGTGATAGGAGGAGTGTGTATATGAGGAATGTAGTAAGGATTCTTGTATCTTTTCTTTTCTTTCTATTTTAGATACATTATCTCTTGTACATTGGTCTTGTCACCACTTGACATACATTGTACTTATATTTGGTTTATATATATATTGATGTATGTTATTCACCTATCTTTCCATGTGTTGTTTCTTTTCTCTCTTTATACACATTGTTTATTTTTAGACCCCTTAAAAGACAATTGGATTAACCTAGTTAATTAGCCAAGTTATTTACTTAGTCCAAATTCCAAATCTAGGTTATCACAATCAAACAAACATATCATACATAGCAGCGGAAATATAAATAACACAATGATATGATGACCTAGGAAACCACACCGGTAAAAACCTGGGGAGGATTTAACCTAACTATCCTCAAGATAAACCTGAATCCACTATGAAAGAATCGAAGTTTTACAATAGGACTTAGACCACTAACATCCTATTGCTACCCACCAGAAGAAACTTACTGACACGACCACGTGTAACCTCCGAGACCACGGACTCCTTCTTTCTTGGATTCTCCAGCAAGTACAAGCACACCCGCTTGTGTTTCTTTAAACTTTTAAGTGTAGCAACTGAATGATCATCAAGCTCTCAATAGAATCTCCTTCTTGATAATCCTAAGCATGTGTGAAGGCAACCACCTTTAGATCTCACAAGAGATTCACACACACAGCAAAATAGAGTTAACTCAAAAACGTGGCTAGAGTTTGCCTTTTATACTTAAGACAAAACATAAAACGTTCTAATAAGCTGGAAAAATCTGCAGAAAAAACATTATGCCCGAGATTCGATCGATTGAGCCAGGTCGAAAGTCACTAATACTTCTGCAACCACTCGATTCCAACTTTACATACAACGCACACACTTTGACCAAGTCTAAACAAGATTAAAAACTATTTTGATCATGGTTTGCCAACATTACACATTAGAGTTCTAAATACATTAACTCCTAAGTCTTTAGAACCTAACAAACTTCCCCTTTGGCAATCCGTGACAAAACACAACTTAAAAGCTCAAAGTTTACAAAGAAAAGCCCTTTACAAAAAAAATGCCCATTATAACAAATCCAATCCTAACTACTATCCATCAGTTGCAAATGTAGACAGCAGCTCAATTGAATCAACTTGTATATTTCCTGAAATACTAAACAAAATGTATAAACGCATGTGTGGAAAATACAAGTAAACAAAATAAATTCTTGATATCACTCAACACAAAATAAAGACATATATCAATGAATAACTCATAAATATAAATCAATAAGCAGTGAAACAAGAAACATATAAAACAATAAATGTATCTCCCCCTAAGCATGAATAGCCCAACAAAAATACATCAAGAGCTAAAAAAGGTAAATACAAAGTGAACCACCTAGATACAATCTAATCTCCACAAGCTCCAACAAACAAAGATCTCTCCCCCTGAGAACAAAAACCTCTACAAGTGTCCCAAATGTACTAAATGTACTCCCCCTTTTTGTGACAGAATGCCGAAGGGCAATCAAAATCCATCATCAAAAGGAGGTGGCGGTGAGGATCGTCGAAACTGTGCCAACTTTGCTCGCAAGGCACGGATCTCATTGAGCACGTCCACCAGAATCTGTCCATGAGCTGCATGAACGGTCAAGACATGATCCAACGTATGTCGAATGTCTGAATCATCTAAAGTAGTCGATGGTGGAACATCAGCATCAGCATCAGCAGTAGCAGCACCAGACGCCTCAGCCGTAGTAGCACCTGTAGAAGAGGGAGAAGGGGGTACAGCACCAGAAGACTCACCTCTAGGACGTGTAGAGCCAACTCTCAAAGTGAGCAGCCCTCTGCCTAAGGAAGGTGGAACCTATAGGAGCTATAACATGTACGGGCTCACCAGCAGGGAAGTCAACTAAACCAAGAAACAACAAAATCCTATGAATGAAAATATGATGAATAAGAGCATAAGCGACGGCTAAACTCCTATGAACTTCGTTCAAAGAACGAAGAAACAGATGAGGAAAACTAATAGACGCACCAGAAACAAAGGCATACAAAAACACATATCGCTCAAGAGGGATGGTGTGCAGATGAGAAATAGGCCACAAAGAATGACACGCTATCCTAAAGAAAAGATAGGTAGTCTCAGTAAGCTCAGTGGATGTGATCCGAGGATCAGAACCCCACTGGATAGAAGACCCAGTGATGTATGACATAACGTCATCAAGGGTTGGAGACTCCTCATAAGGATAGATAGGCTCCCTAACGACTGGAACCCCAAGAGCTTCAGCCACTATCCTAGGGGTAATGGTGAACTCAACACCCCATATCTAACTCCGAATAAGGGTGTTGGAATCATAGAGATGGCAAGAGAGGTTCGAGAAGAACTCTCTAATTAGAGCGGTCGAAGGTGGATGATCTACCTCCAACAGAGACAACCAGCCTCTACTCTCAAAGTTTTCCCTAATGGCAGGATCAAGCTCATCTAACACAACAGAACGCTCAGCCCATATCTTTCTCTTAATGTTCAGCTTCTCAAAAACCTCTCTGCTTTTGTCATTCCGAAACAACTCACTCCTAGAGGGAGACTCAAAGGAAGTGGAGGGTATCCTATGGGCTCTAGTCTTCCTAGGTATGGTGTTAGGATAAGGACAAAGACACAAAGCAAAACCAAAAAAAAAAAAAAAAAAAAAAAAAAAAAAAAAAAAAAAAAACCAAGGGCAGACTATAAGTTAGCACAAAAAAATCATAGAATAAAAATCTATATGATGCATGAACAGTTAAATGTCATGATGCATGCTCTAATGCAGTGAATTTAAGTTCAATTTAAATTCAAATTCACAAATTTGGCTTGAGCATGGAGTTTCTAACAAAAACCCCAAAAATTTTAGAGAACCACTTGTTCAATTTAAAAAAAAAAATGATCAATTGATCATCACACATAATAGAATACAATTTATAATGATCAAATACATCAAGCCAACAAGCCAATTTTCTCAATTTTGACCTAATTGAACAAAATCTCCAATTTGGATACATACAAGCCCTAGAAATTTCAATTTCTCAAAATTCAACAAATTGATCAAATTAAACCATCAAGATCAAGTTCATAACATCCAAGAACAAAAACCCATTGATCAATTTCAAAAAATTTGGCTTGAATCATCAGAAATCTCAATTTTGCATAGGTCCGAAAATTTACCCATAAATCATGAATTAATGCATGAAACATGAAATAAAATGCAAAAGGAAGGATAAAAAGGACATATCAGCCTTGGGAAAGGAAAACCTTGCAAAAAGAACAGAGGAAAACGACAAAAAATTGATGGTACTTGATTCACGATTTTCGATTGATCGAAAATCAGTTTCGATTGATCGAAACAGACAGAGGCTTCCTTAAATTTTTAAAAACAATTTCGATTGATCGAAAAACAGTTTAGATTAATCGAAACAAACAGAGGCTCACTAAATTTTTGAAAAAACAAGTTTTTTGGAAAAAAAAAAAAAAACAAAACAAAACACATTTTAGAAAACACCTCAAAGCAGTGAAATTGATGAACAAAATGCATGAGTATGTGATGAATTGTTTTTCAAAAACAACAGTTTTAAACCCAGTTTTCCCAAAATTAAGATTTTCAAACATTCTCCATGAATTCTCAAGCATCAAATCGGTTTTGCATAAAAACTCAAAGTAGTTGCAAACTTGGTTGGTCAGACCAAACACACACAATAACATGTACAATGTTTAGTAAAGAGTAACTTGTGTAGTGTGTGCAACTAGCAAAAACTTGAGATACATGTGAGGTGATATGTGAATAGTAATCAACCACAAGGTCTACAAAATTCATCACATAGGATTTGAAAGAGACTATCACCTAAAGAATTACATCATATAGCTCCCACATCTCCTAGATCATAAGCTTGCAATCATCTAAGTTTCTTGATTTTGCCTCATATTGTACACACAAATTTTAATTGTTCAGAAATTTATTAAAAAGTCGTGATAATATACACATCAATTTTATTTATTTGATTTAGCTTTAAATCCAATAATGTACACACCAATTTTAACATTTAAACCAAGGCCACACCTTATGTTCTTTTTGTGCATGTGCTACACTTTCTTGAGCACAAAATCTTACGATATGCACTAAGGTGTTCATGATTGGTTAGTAAACAGTGGTGAGATGGTTATTTATGTCTTTCTCAAAAGGTTCAAGTCCAACAGTCAAAGACATGTGACTTCAAGATCAAGACAAAGTGATCAAAAACTATAAACATCTCCCACACAACATGCACTACAAAGCTCAAACTAGTAAAGTGCAATAAATAAGCTCATCCAAGCTAAACAAGGTACATAGACATGTTATGTAAAGATAAAGTGGCCAATCTTGATTTCAAATCCATGATGTGTAATACAAAACACATAAAAATCTTTTTGGTTTAAAAATTTTATGACCAAAACTAAAAAGCACACATTATGCTAAATGAACAATGCAAATGCAATGCATGATAGTGCTTAACTAAGCTATAGAGGATACACAAACAAGAAATATCAATTTCTTAATTAACCCATGAGTACATGTACAAACTAGTACATACTCATACCAAATTATAAATAGCTTAGCATTTATATAACACATACTATTTAAGTTTCTCTACAATGTCAAGCATGTTCTAAATCAAGAGAGATATCATAATTCATGTAATCCTCAAGAAAAATAAAACAAGACTCAAAATAAAATATTTTTGTCTTTTTGAAAATTTTGCAATGTTTTTTGGATTTTTTTTATTTAAAAAAAAAAAAACTTAAAAAACAAAACAACCAAAAATAAAAACAAAAACAAAACATGTCCATAAACAATTGAAAGAATTAAATTAGGGACAAGTAAACAACACTCAACTTAAAGAATCTTTTCTCACCCATATAGCACGAGTCTTTGGCTTTGTAGGTGAAAATCCATGTGAAGCAGAGTGTATTTGAGGGATTACACCAATCTTCTGAGAAAGACTGAAATCCTGCAAATTCCTTTCACAAGCCAACAAGCTCAAATTTTTCAAAAGAATATGAAACAATTTATATGGACTTATGGCAGGAGAAATATCATCACAAATCCTAGACTGAAACACAGAATGCTTAAATTTCAGTTTATGACAATTACGACGAATGTGACCGGAGACACCATAAAAGTGACAAACAAGAACAAATTTAGGAATATCAGTATTCCTAACAACAAATTTAATCTCAGATTTCGATTTTTGCCTCAACAAAGAACAATTTGGTCTAATATGACCAACAACACCACAAAGGTGACAGGTAGGCACAAAAACATATTTATTATGCTCTTTAACAGTAGGTTTAGACTTAGGTTTAGAAATTTCAGCGTCTACATCAGAACTTTTACCTTTGTCTAACCTAGCAAGATAAGCCTTTTCTTTATTATTCCTCTTAAAAGGAGGGATATAAACTTTCTCAATTTTAGGTTTAAGAGAAACAGAAACACTTATGTTATCAACAGCAGGCTTGGTACTCTTGTTCCAAGCTTTTCATCTTCTCATCTTGAGAGGAAATTTGATTTCTCAAAAATTCATTCTTTTTATTTGATTCATCTAATCTAACAATCAATTCATCTTTTTCAAGATTAGCCAATTTTAACTCTTCCTTGAATTTCTTAGCAATTTTCATAGATTTCAATAATTCTTTATGAAAAGTTTCACAGGCATCAATAAAATCAACAGAAGCATGAGCAGAAACATGACCAGAAAGACACTTCAAATTATTCATGACAATAGGGGTCAAGGATTAGTTGTTAGATCAAAAGATCTAAAACAAAAGAGCTACTCGCTCTGATACCACTTGTTTGTTTTTAGACCCCTTAAAACACAATTGGATTAATCTAGTTAATTAGCCAAGTTATTTACTTAGTCCAAATTCCAAATTCCAAATCTATCACAATCAAACAAACATATCATGCATAGCAGCGAAAATATAAATAACACAATGATATGATGACCCAGGAAACCACACCGGCAAAATCTGGGGAGGATTTAACCTAGCTATCCTCAAGGTAAACCTGAATCCACTATAAAAGAATCGAAGTTTTACAATAGGACTTACAACACTAACATCCTATTGCTACCCACCAGTAGAAACTTACTGACACGACCACATGCAAGCTCCGAGACCACGAACTCCTTCTTTCTTGAATTCTCCAGCAAGTACAAGCACACCTGCTTGTGTTTCTTTAAACTTTTTAGTGCAGCAGCTGAATGATCATTAAGCTTTCAATAGAATCTCCTTCTTGATAATCCTAAGCATGTGTGAAGGCAACCACCTCTAGATCTCACAAGAGATTCACACACATAGCAAAATAGAGCTAACTCAAAAACGTGGCTAGGGTTTGCCTTTTATACTTAGGGCAAAACATAAAACCCAACACGTTTTAATAAGCTAGGGCTGAGTTGGAAAAATCTGCAGAAAAAACATTTTGCCCGAGATTCGATCGATCGAGCTTGTTCTTCGATCAATCGAGCCAGGCCGAAAGTCACTAACAATTGTTTTAATCATGGTTTGCCAACATTACACATTAGAGTTCTAAATACATTAGTTCCTAAGTCTTTAGAACCTAACACACATGTTTCTTATTTCTTGTATACAATCTTATATTTCTGTTTCACACTAAGATGCCTTGATGAGTTTTGTTTAAAGTGTTTCAGAAATACAGGTTGTCAAAGTCTACTTGCCATAAACTCTTTTCTTACAAAGTTTTTCAAGAGTTTGTATTATGATAGATTTTATTGTATTCAACAAGTGAATATGAGTTGAGTGATTTATGACTTCTCTCATATGTTCATTTTTTTTGTTGTGGTTTTGTCATGGATTGCCAAAGAGGGAGATTGTTAGGACATATGAGATTTGATGTTAGGAACATATGTCAATATTTTATGTAATTAGCAAATCTTTTGACAAAACGTACTTTACTTGTGATTGGGTAGATCTAAGATATGTTTAATGCTTCAAGGAATAAGGTTTCAAGTTCAAGTGTTAAAGCCATGCAAGTCTATTCAAAAAACAAGTGAAGAAGTGCTAGATTTTAAAGCTCGACAGCTAGCATCTATCGAGGTTTAAAAAGCTGTGAAACCCGAAGCTCAACAGCTAGCTCGATAGATATCCTATCTGTCGAGGTTTATGAAATTCAGTTTTTCAAAGCTGATTTCACTCCAATTCGTGAGTATGTGTTTACGTTTTCTTCTCTCACAACCCTAAATATATATAAAGATTATTTTAAGGGCCATAAAAGGCTACGCAAGTGTGAAGCAAAGTTGTATTCATGCAAATTGTGACCAAAAACCGAATTTGCCCTAGTTCATCTTTCTCTTGAAGAAGCTGCTGTGTTTGTACACCTTAGAGTTTTGTGACCAATGAGTTTCGTGACCTTCATCGTGTGATGAATTGAAGAATTTGCAGCCAACATCTTTCTCAAGTTGGTGATCAAGTCGCATACTGGGATCTACACATCTATTGATTAGTCACGTACTGGGAGCCGTGCATTGAAAAGGAGAAATTGTCAATACAGAACAAGTCCAATTAGGTATTGGGGTAAGCGTTCAACTGTAGGTTGATATAAGGTATTGGGATTCCTTTACTTGTTAACGCTTGTTTTGATAATAATGGATTCTCAGAAGTGATGACCTTAAAATCACTCGGTGGGGGTTTTTGCCGTGTAGGTTTTCCCCATTCATAAACAAATCACCGTGTCAATTTAATTTCTACTGCACTTTAGTTTATTGGTGATTTTTTGTGCTACCACGCGCCTTGTATGTTAATTAACTTAATTAATTCACTTGGCTAAATTAATTGGTTAATTTATCACAAGCGGTCAATATATTCTTGGCCTATCAAGGAGTAAATACAATCTTACCACAAAGCCAGTAGCAAAATCTTCCTTTAAATACTCCAACTCTCCATGATTGTAACACTCAAAAACTCCATGAGAAATCCACCAATTTATCTTCCTTGGTATAACTTGAACAAAGAAAAATGTCTCCTTTTCCTTTTTCACTCTCTCACATGTATGACAATGTTTCTTCAGAGCTCCACAACCAAATCCTTGGGCCCTTAAAGGATTTGTTTGATCTTCCAACATAAACCAAAACGCAAGACCACAATCCTACTGAATATTTGGGCCAAAAACCTTATAAAGTTGTGGTTTACAACTATGTTTTATGTTGGCTTTATTCCATGACAAGAAGTGTTGTAATTGCTTTAATTTTGTTCCTTGTATTTTGTGGGATTTTATTGTATTAGGTTTAGTATTAAGTTGGTGAAGACTCAAGCTTAAATGAAGATCAAGGCATTTCGTGACTAGCTCGCGAGAAGTTCGCGATAAGGGTTCTCGCGAAAAGGGCATGTTAGAAGCACATGATTGGAAGATAAAGAGTCATGCCAGGCTGTCAATTTTGCAAGTATTTCGTGGGTAAGGCCTTCCCGCAAGATACCCACGAGACTATCTGCCTGGAGGATTTTTTAGTGTGACTTTTTTACCCTTCACGCATACTATATATACCCTCATTATCCATAAATGTAGAAGGGGCCATTCAGAGAGAAAAACCCTAGATAAGTTTTCTACAGCACACACACCTATCTTTTTGAGAGAGAGCTACTCATCCTTAGTGAGAAATCATTGTAGCCTCTTCTCCTTCCCTCTCCCATTGACATACCTTGAGAGAAGATTTGTACCCAAACACAAAACACACATTTTTAGAGTGTAGAGAGTGTTTTGGAGCTTGGGAAGTTTTGGGGATTTGCCAAAAGAAGTCGGTGAGGCTTGGCTGATGCAATCGAGCATATTGCAGGATCCAGAAAGTTAGACAAGACACGGTTCCGAGAAGCCTTATTGGAATAGTAGCTTGGAGGGCTTAGGTACATTAGGTAGATTAGGCTTGGAGGGTCTCTTACTATTCGTGTATCCCAACTTATTGTCTAGTGAATCAATTTACCACTTAGAGGGTGGCGAAGAGGTTTTTCACCGAGTTCTTCAGTTTCCTCTTCGATAACACATCGCCGTGTTATCTTGTGTTTGCATCTCTCTTCCCTTATTCTTGTGTCTTACTTTTATTGCTTATTGTTCATGTTTATGCACTAGAGTAGTACCGGTTGATTGCACTTCATTTACTCTTATTTCCGCACTTAGATAAGTTAAAGTAAAAGCAACTAAGCTGTAATTTTAATTAGGGGTCTAAACAAGCTCTTGTGTTTTAAACACATTTTCGAGCTTTTAGGCCTCAATTTTGCTCTCTACGAAAGGCTTTGCATAGTTAATGCAACAAGTTAGGAAGAAACTCAAAAGTTCAAACGTACACCTCACATGGAAGACACCATTTCCCGTCTTCCTTTGCACAAATATAGGGAAGTGGATGACAAAGAGACTAAACTAGGTCTTCCAGTACACATTGACAAGTCCTTCACAACTATATTCATCGAAATCATGTCCCTAGATTGGAGATACAAACAAAGGATGGACAGTGGATTGGTTTCAAGTCCTCCCCTTCATCCTTTTTGTTCCTCACAAGTGATGCGTTCATGGTGAGTATCTATCTTTGATGGAATGCATATCTAAGAAATTCTAGAAAAAATAAATTCATATCCAAGAAAAACAATTGTATAGCCATTAGTAACTCCAGAATTCTTTTCTCGGGGTCAGTAAGAAACATAAATTATACAAAATCTAAAATAAAAGTTCTCTTTTTTTTTTTTCTTTTTTGTGGAGAATCAAAACAAAAGAGAACTTGAATATATTTACATCATAAAAAAATGTAAAAAAAATGCAAATAAATAAAATGTTTCAATTTCCTTTTTAAAATTTTGAAACCATTGCAAGATAGCTTCATTATCAATCTTATAAGCAACATCTTTTTCAAATTTATTAAGATCTAAATGGACTTTTTTGAAGCTTAAGATAAACAAATCTACTTTTGTTGTTGGACTTACTTTTTTTTTTTTTCTAGATTTTATTTTAAATTGATTTTTGTTGTTATATATATATATATATATATATATATATATATTTAAAAGGGCCAATGTATTGTTAAGAGTATCATATTCAAGTTTATTTAAATTCAACTTTAAAAAATGCTAAGCTTAAGGACATAGTGAACTCAACCTTAATCTTGGGGAAACCATTCCTGAACCCAAGATTGTGAGAAAGGTGCTCAAATCTCTACTCAAGAAATTTCATGCCAAGATCACCGCGATTAAGGAATCAAAGGATATTGATAAAATTCCTTTGACAGAGTTGGTTGGCAATCTGCAAACCTATGAGTTGGGTTTGACAAGGATCGGGGAATCAAGCAAGAGCAAAAGCATGGATTTGAAGGCCAAGAGCAGTGACACTGATGATACTTCAAACGATGAAGATTTTAAAATGAAATCCTATATCACGAGGCAGTTCAAGAAGTTTATGAAGAATGCCAACGCGAAAGGATTTGACACGGACCGAAAGCAATCCAGTTCTTTGCAGGTTAAAAGCCAAGACAAAGGGAAGAAGGATGCTAGGGATGGCGGTCAGTACACTGTTCCCTCAGGACAAAAATGCTTTCGGTGTCAGGGTTTTGATCATATGAAACAAGAGTGCCCTACGTATCTCAAAACTATTCGGAAGAGTAAGGCACTTACTGCTACGTTGAGCAACACTGAGCCTGAGGATGATTCTAATAATAAGGATGATGGAATCCTAAATGCCTTCACTGCCACGATAAATCCTACTGAAGGGATTGTTGAAGATGTGGGTGAAGAAGAGAAATTGGTGGAGTCTAAGTTTGAAAAGATGAATGAGCAAGATGACATCCACACAGCCTATGCAAAGTTATACAAGGTCTCGAAAAAGAATGAGAATTTGTATAGGTTGGCCACCAAGAAGCTTAGCGAAGTGGAGCTTGAACGAGAAGAAATCTCCACAAAGTTTGATGAAGCAAATTAGACCATTAAAGCACTGAGATTTGAGAATAATTTCTTGGTTGAGAAGACCAAGAAGCTTGAGGCAGAACTGTTTCAAGTCAGGGCCCAGTTGGAAAGGACTTCAAGTGCAAAGCTTGATGAGATGCTCAGTCTTCAGAAATCTGCTTCCGATCAAATTGGGTTAGGGTATGATTTCTCTTCTTCTAGTATTGCTTTTGCTAGTACTACTGTTTTTGTTATTCCTGCTAATAATATTGAAACTGAGAACAATGATGTTAAAAATGAATTAACTAGTGAGAACATAAACAAGGGTAAATCTATCTTGGGAGCACCCCCCCCCAGCTTAATAAGAAAGAGATTAAGAACCCTAGGGCTAAGAAGGGAAATACTCAAAAGCCCAAACAGAAAAAGCAGCATCTCTATCATCACTATGGCGTAGCTGGACATACTCAACCTAATTGCTATAAGTGGTTAGCCACTCAACAGGGCAATAGAATCAATTTCCATCCTCTTTTGCTCCTTTTAGAGATCTTCTTAAAGCCCTTATGTTCCTTTCGAACTTGAACGGTTTCAACTCTTCCCCCTCCCCGTCGGATCAAGGGTTTGCTAAACGGAAAAGTTCTTCCAAAGTGTGGAAGGAAAAAGGCTCCAAGTAATTCTATCACTTTTTCTCTCTCTCCCCCTTCTTGTTTTTGTTTTTGTTTTTGCATTACTTATGTGTTTTGCTTTCATGTTTTGAGTCAGTATAGTTTTATGCATTGCTTTGTTTAACATGTTTTTGTTTATTTACTTTTTAATTTTGCTTTATTTTTTTTTCATATAAAATAAAAAAAAATGAAAAATCAGAAAAATACAAAAAACAGTGTGTGTTTGTGTACATTGGTACTTGTGTACCTTAGATGGCCATTGAAACAAAGTTTTCTAAACTTTGTATCATTTGTAGATTAGATGAGTATCTCTATGCTCAACTAAGCAAGTGAGTTTTGTGGCTCGTGTTTGTGATGAGTAAGGTTAAGTAATCACTTGTGCTTAACACTCGTATCACTCTTTTTGATGGGAAGGACTAGAAAATCCTAAGAAAAAGACATAAATGACCATCTCACTACTGTTACCCGCCAATCATGAAATGACATTTGTATGTTTCGGCATAGTAAAAGTGGAATGTCAAATGCTTAACATCATTGGGTATTTCTTTTCTATCTCTTATATGCCCATGCATGATTTGCTTAAAAGAAAAATATGCAAAGAACAACAAAAAGCAAAAAGAATCAAAATGCTTTATACATAATTGCAAGCATGTATTTTAGGAGATGTGGGAGTTATAGGATGTACCTCGAAGGTGATAGTCCCCATCAAATAGTTATGATTGTGTGTGAGTTAAAGTGATTTTCTCATATCTCAAATCGTCATAACATGAAGACACTTATGCAATCTTGCGATGTTTTTCACACACAACACGCAAAATTCTTTGCTACTTTTGATACATGTGTAGGTACAATATGATTTGGCCATCACAATGAATACATGTGTTAATGTATGCTCACTAAACTATCTTAACTTGTTTTTGAAATATAAAATTGGTTAGACTTGTTAGTGTGTGTGTGTGTTTTGGATCTATGTGCTTAATATTTTTCTTGTTGAGAGATGTTTTTGAGAGCTTAAAATGCTATTTGGATCTTTGGTTGTGTAGCATGCTCGATTGCATTCATGTCTGTGTTTTTCTCTTCTTGAAAAATTGTTTTTAAGCAATCTCGATAGCTTCTCGATACCTCTTGACAGCTAGGCTATCTATCGAGACCCTTCAGCTGCTTTTTATCGCATTCTCAATAGCTCTCAATAGCTACTTCGATCCATCAAGAAACCTTCTGGATGCTCGATAGCTACCAAGATCCATCGAGCCCCTTTTGCTGTGGACACCTCTCGACAAATCTTCATTAGCTATCTCGATAGCTATTTCTCGCTTTTTAATTCTCAATAGCTCCCAATAGCTCTCGATCCATCAAGAATTATGAAATTCTATTTAAAGGGTCAACGCGATCTCAAATTCACTTTTCTTGATCTCTCTCAATCCTTTCAGTCTCTTCACCTCCCAAAACCTCTCTCTCTCACTCCAAACCTCCAACCCAAGTGTTCTTTGGCCTTTGTGTGCTTTTTCTACTTCTAATATGTCTCTTTTTCACTCATTCATCATGCATTACACGTTTTTTACCTAACTTTTTGGGTTTTTTGTTGAAAAATTGGGGTTTTTCAAAATTGTTGAGTTTTTCACAAAATTTTTGGGTTGGTTTTTGTGAAAATGTTTTAAAATCATCATGCATTACATCTCATTTGCATTATAACAATGTTGTCAAAGTCTTCTTGCCATAAACTCTCTTCTTGCAAAGTTTTTCAAGAGTTTGTGTTAGGATAGATTTTATTGTATTCAACAAGTGCGAATGAGTTGAGTGATTTATGACTTCTCTCATATGTTCATTTGTCTGTTGTGATTTTGTCACGGATTGCCAAAAAGGGAGATTGTTAGGACATATGTGAATCATGTTAGGAACATATGTTAATATTTTATGTAATTGACTAATCTTTTGACAAAACGCACTTTACTTGTAATTGGGTAGATCTAGAATGTGTTTAATACTTCAAAAAACAAGATTTCAAGTTTAAGTGTTAAAACCATGCAAATCTATCCAACAAACAAGTGAAAAAGTGTTGGATTTTAAAACTCGACAGCTAGCATCTATCGAAGTTTAAAAAGCTACTGAAGCCCGAAGCTCGACAGCTAGCTCGATAAATACCCTATCTGTCGAGGTTTATGAAATTCAATTTTTCAGAGCTGATTTTCATCCAATCCGTGTGTATATGTTTGGGCTTACTTTTCTCAAAACCCTAAACATATATAAGGATTATTTTAAGGGCTATCAAAGGTTGCACAAGTATGAAGCAAAGTTTTATTCATGCAAATTGTGACTAGAGATAGAATTTGCCCTAGTTCATCTTTCTCTTCAAAAAGCTGCTGTGTTTGTACACCTTAGAGTTTTGTAACCAAGAAGCTTCGTGATCTTCATCGTGTGATGAACTGAAGAACTGAAGAACTTTGCAGCCAACATCTTTCTCAAGTTGGTGATTAAGTCGCGTACTGAGATCCGTGCATTTATTGGTTAGTCATATACTAGGAGCCGTACATTGAAGAGGAGAGATTGTCACTATAGAATAAGTCCAATTGGGTATTGGGATAAGAGTTCAATTGTAGTTTGGTATAAGGTACTATGATTCTTTTACTTGTAACTGCTTGTTTTGATAATAGTAGATTCTCGAGAGTAGTGACCTTAAAATCATCCGATGGGGTTTTTGCTGTATAGGTTTTCCCCATTCATAAACAAATCACCTTGTCAATTTAATTTCTGATGCATTTAGATTAATTGGTGATTTTTTTGTGCTACCACGCGTATTGAATGCAAATTGAATTAATTAATTAACTTGGCTAATTAATTTGTTAATTCATCATAAGGGGGTCAATATATTCTTAACCTATCAGAGGGGAAGAAGAGTAGAGTTGGTTGTAAATTAGCCTAATTTTTGGACAACTCTACTATATTCCCCTTCACTCCCCCTTAATCCAAACAAGCACTAAAAGATGCCTTTGGAAAGTCTAAGGTGTTTTTTCTTGGATTGTTATAATTTGGGTTAATTTTTGGTAAGTAGATTTGCTATACATTGGCTTAGTGGGCCTATTATGATTTTTTTCTCGTGGTTCTCACACTATTTGGGCCTCTCACATTTCTTTGACCATAAGTATTTCCATTCCGGTCTTTTTTGCCTTATTTTTTTGTACGTTAATTTTCTTTAGAGTTTGTAAAGGAGATTTTTAATTGTTGTTCTCATTCGTTTAATCATGGGTAAGTTTTTGATATTCCCAATTTGGTTGAATATTGATTAAGTGTATATTGTGTGAATGTGTGATGAGTCCCAAATTGAGCATATAGTGGGTTGATATGGACTTAGCGTACGTTTGCCTAATAATTATTTTGCATTTTGCGTTTTTGGCTGGGTCCCACAGCACTGTTCACGACCCAGCCAAGCTTGTGAAAAACGCACATAAGCAGTAAATCTGGGTCCTTCAGCACTATTCATAGTTTAAAAAGTATTTTGTTACAGTGTTTTCAGTAATAAGTTTTCAGTTTTCAACAAAATAAGCAGTATCCAAACAGACTCTTATTGTGACTAGACTCTTTTTGGGATATAGATATAGCGTAAATGTGGTGGCACTTTTCTTTGGGTTGTTACAAATGGTATTAGAGCTAGATCAATAATCTCGTGTGGGCTAGGATACACTACCCTTACAAAGTGGGTCTTAACAAGGATATTAGGGATTTAAGTGGTGGAGACTGTGATGTCCTCAATTTAATTGAATATTAATTAAGTGTACGTTGTGTAGGTGTGTAATAAGTCTCACATCGAGCATATACTAAATTGATCTAAATTTTATTAACAATTGTAAGGAGTCTCATTGTAACTAAATTAGCCCTTTTGGCAAATATAGTCTCCCTTGGGTCATTTGAAAGCTAGTTAGGCTAGTTAATAGTTAATGCCGATGAGGTAATTCTTGCCTTTTGGTGCTCAATGATATGCACCCAAGGTGGGAATCCATAGATGTACACGTCATCCCTTGTTGTGGTGAGGTGGTGAGGAGAGAAGAGGCGAGGAAGTAGTAGGTAAAAAAGGTCAAAAGAAAAAAAATATATAACTATTGGTGTAGTAAATTTTAATTTAAAAATGTTTTAGTAAATGCTATGACATGCATGACACACGATTTCATTTTCATTAAGAAAAACTAGTGGAATGATAATTTAAGAATTAATTTGGGAGAAGGTATTTGGTATCAAATGATATCACGTTAGCAGTATCAAAATCTAATAAGTGAGAAATATGCATACAAAAAATAACTATCCCACTAACAAATGAAAGACATGTATTAGTGGATAATTATTTTTACACACGTCTCTTGTTTATTGAATTTTGATACAGATGACGAGATATCATTTGATACAAAATACTTTTTCTTGATTTGGGCATTTCTCATGCTTCGTGGATTTTAATTTTATATTAGAAATATACTCTTATGAGCAGTTTTATCAGCATATATCAATGTATGGGTAGAAGATCTACTGTCTGAGCTAGATGTTGTACTCCAAACCAATTTAGCTCATCTTTATTGTTAAGTCTTTCTTACCGGTTCCTCAAAAATATGTGTGTGTGTGTATATATATATATACACTCTTCTAGGGACATACAATTTGCCTCAACTTGCACATTTGTCAATTTGTGGTTGGATTTCATCATTTACACATGGGACCGTTACTTGGTGAAGAGAAATTCAATCAATACTTGACATATGCACAAATTATGGTAGTGTGTGGTAAACATATGTCCATAGACCCTTTTTTTTTTTTTTTTTTTAATTTCAATCTTCCTTTGCTACAGCTAAAAATAAAAATAAAAATAAAATCTCCCTTTTGCTAGTCTAAACTTCATCAAGCGGCACTGTGGATTTTTTTTATTAACCAAAAAATTTCACAAATTCGAGATAAGAATCATGATACATAAATGATAAATATGAAGGATTTTATAACAATTGGTTTAGTAAATTTTAATTTAAAAATATTTTATTAAAATGCTATGAGATGCATGACACATGATTTCGTTTTCATTTAAAAACTAGTGGAATGGTAACATAAGTGTTGATTTGAGCTTTTCTCATAGTTCAAGGATTTTAATATTAAATTAGAAATATAAGGTTAGTTTGATTTTGACCCAAAGTTCTTTTTTTTTTTTTTTTCTCCATCATTTGAACAACTCTTCTAAGGACACACAATTTACCACAACTTGCATATTTGTCAATTTGTGGTTGGATTACATCATTTACACATGGGGTCATTACTTGTACTTGGTGAAGAGCAATCCAATCAATACTTGACACATGCACAAATTATGGTAATATGTGTGGTAAAGTGTACGTGTGTCCATAGACTTTTTGTTATTTCAATCTTTCTGTAAGAGTCATATATGTATTGGAATATCCAAGACAAAATGCACTTTTCTTATGTTTGAGTCTTAAGTTCTAGTGTGTTCAATAAAATCATGAAGTGGTTTAACAGGTGTTATTATTGAAGACACAAGACTGCTCGAGAAACATTGAATCTGCAAATCTCGATAACTTCTAGAAACCTGTCGATCTATCAAGAATTAATAAAACTCAATACCTCTTGATCTATTAATCTACAAGATTTTTTTTTTTTTTTTAGCCAACAACGTTTTATTCTAAGTGGTTTATTTTGTGTGGATTAAGATCAAGTCCAATTGGGGATTGAAGCTGAAAATGGTAAAGCTTATTAGATTCTACTATAGGTAGGTACTTTGGGATAGGCCAGTGGGAGTAAGATTCCTTGTATTTGTAACTAATTGTTCTTAAATAGTGGATTCTTCTGGAGTGGTAATCTAAAATTCACCTGATGTGGTTTTATCTGCAAATGGTTTCCCCATCATGATCAAATTGTCGTGTCAAATTTATTTTCACAGCACTTTATTTAGTTTGGTGATTTGATTATGACTCCATTTGATTTGCATGTGATTTTACTAATTAATCAACTAAGATAATTAAATTAATTAACTGGAGTTAATCTATAACCCAATACTTTCCTTTGTGCAAGTCAAACCTTCATTGAGAGGTACTGTTGGCTTTTTTTTTTTTTTTATTCACCAATAAAACTCCAATATTTGAGGTAAGAATTATGACACATTAACGTTAAATATGAAGAATTTTATAACAACTTTTTTAGTCAATTTTAATTTTAAATGTTTTATTAAATGCTATGACATGCATAACACATGCTTTCTGTTCATAGATTTTAATTTTAAACTAGTCGCGGACCCCACACGTTGCGCATGATAGAGTAGTCTCACTAATATATATATATATATATATATATATATATATATTTCAATTTGGAATAATTTAATAAATATTAATGTAATTCATAATCATATTTTCCTTTATTATAGTGACAATCACAAATGTAATACATATAATTTTTGTTGTACCAAAATCAAAATAATAAAATTTTTCTCAAGAATTAAAAAAGTAAGTTAGAGAAAATATTAATATTTTAGTAAAAGTTATTTATAATATTTTGTGTATCATCAAAAAGTATATAAAATTTGGAAATTATTTTTTTTAGTTTTAAACAAACTTTCTCGAACCTAATTTTTTCTACCATACAATAAAAAAAAACACCAAGAAATGTAGCTAAAAAAATTAATAAAACTCATCAAAACTAAAATTTAAAATAAAATAAAATAAAAAAGATAGGAAAAAAAATAAAAGATTGTAACCATTTTTCCTTTAAAAAAACAAAAGAGTACAATTCCAAAGAGGAAAAAAGTAGAGAAATTTTTCTAAAAAAAGAAGAAGTATTGTGTTAATACTGTCATAATCTAATCTAACTTCTAATCCAATATGTGAAAAATAAATAGAAAAATAAATCATTTTAAACACAAAATATTCGTAAACACTTAAAACAATTACTAAAGCATCTAAGAACATCATATAAAAAATACATAACAATTTACTACTAATTTGTTAGACAAAATATTTTTAAATAGTGAAAGAAAATTGTACAAAGACCATTGTTTTCAACTGAACTAACTGTTCTTCATCAGCTTGTTCAAACTATTGTGTAGTTTTCCAAATAAGCTAGACCTAACAACAACACAAAATATAAAATATTATAATATGATTTTTTTTCCAAATTAGATCAACAATAAACACCATTTATTAAAAGTATTTTTAGTGTTGTAAATAAAAGGATAAAAAAAATATTTGCATCAAAGAACACATATGAATTAGTCAATAATAGAACAATGAGGGTACAAACTTGTAGTTGGAGATCCTCCTATGGGCAACTATCATGTTGTATCTTTTCTACCATCAATGATTTAAGTAAGACCTGTGAATACATTTTTTATAAATAATTTTTTAAAAAAAATTTCATTGATTTCGTTTTTCAGTTATAAACAATCAAAAGTAAAATTCTAAAAAAACATGATTATTCATCAATCTAAGGTAGAAATGCAAGAAAAATAATAATAATAAAATCCAAAAAAAAATGAAAAAAAAAATTTGAGAGAGAGAGAGATAACTTTTTCTTTTTTTTTTTCTTTTTTTTTTTTGTATAGGAAAAATAAGCATAGAATGGAAGAGAGTGGCAAATTTATAGTAACAGGATGAGAAAAAGAAGAGCCAAAATAAAAGCAGATAAAAGGGAAAAATAATATTGAAATTTAAAACCGTCCAAGAGGAATATATGTAGACAACACTTTTGTTTTGATTTTCCATTGCTTTGTATCAAAATTAAAGTAGATGAATATGTAAAGTCAAAACCGCGTAAAATGAATTTGTAAAGTCAATATATTTATATAGTTAATATTGTAAAAAATTTAAATTTAAAAAATAAATATAAAAAAGACTAAAGATGTGGCGGATGAGGTGGCTTAACAAGAGCGTAGCAACAATAAATGCTATGCTTCAGTTTTTAGATATATATAGATTAGAAATATATGGTCGGTATGATTTTGACCTAAAGTTCATACATGTTTTGTTACTTTTTACCATTATTTGAACAACTCTTCTAGGGACATATAATTTGCCACTGACTTGCACATTTGTCAATTTGTGGTTGGATTATATCATTTACACATGGGACCATTACTTGTACTTGATGATGAACAATCCAATCAATACTTGACACAAGCACGAATTATGGTAGTGTTTGTGGTAAAGTGTCTATCCAGAGTTCTATGTTTCCCTTAAGAAAAACAGATTATATCATTTATTGTGTAAAAAATATATATCTCTAACATTACTCTTTATTTAAATCAAAACCTGATCACTTTACAAGGTTTCATTTCTCAAAGCAAAAGTGTAAGAGAAACTCATGGCTTCCCCAGCACTTCCCAAGATTCCAATTATAGATCTTTCTAAGGAAGGGTTGAAGCCTGGTACAACTTCTTGGCTCTCTGCGTGCCAAAGTGTTTGCCATGCACTTGAAGAGTATGGTTGTTTTGTGGCAGTGTATGACAATGTTTCTTCAAAGCTACACAACCAAATCTTTGGGGCCTTAAAGGATTTGTTTGATCTCCCAACAGAAACCAAAACGTAGGACCCTAATCCTACTGAATATTTGGGCCAAAGGCCTCAATTTCCTCTCTATGAAAGGCTTGGCATAGTTAATGCAGCGAGTTAAGAAGAAACTCAGAAGTTCACACACCTCATGTGCACAATGGAAATCACCACTTCAGGTACTCTTACAAGACTTAGTTTATTCCATAGTAAAATGTTTTCAAAATACTCAGAAAAACATTTTCAGGTGTTTGGTGTAATGTGAAATGAAAACAATTTCCAATCTCACAATGCATTGTTGATTCCTTTTCTCTTGATACAGTTGATATTGCAAGTATGAATACTCACTGACGAAAAAGGCATAGAGCGACATACCAAAAAAACCCGTCGGTCTTACTTGTGGCCATTGACAGGTGACGACAGTAGGGAGTCTACAGCTCGAAGCTGACGAGGTTAACTTGGGAGGAGATGGAAAGCTGACGATACTAAGCTGAAGGGTATGCACAAGACTAACGGTTCTGACATAATCTTACTTGGTCTCCAAGAATACGTATAAAAGGAAATATCTTGTGCCCCACGCTTAGAAAGACTCCTACAAGGAAAGGGTTCCGCAAAATATGCTCATAAGGACTCCTGTAAGAAAAAAACTTCTAAACCAAGGAAAAGATGTCAACCCTCTATCATTATAAAAGCCCCAATACCCTCACTAACCAAGGTACGCATAATTTCCTCCAGCTCTGGCACTGTAGAGTGGTGAAAAGTTCTAACTTGACCTTCGGAGGGTATTTGGCCGGCACCACACCGGTGCTCTTCGTGAGGTCTTATCTTTTTGTATTGTATAGGTGTTGTTTCTAGCACATGAGGACCGTGTGAATTACTATTGATTTTTCGGCATCATCATCTCTCATAATATTTCTTGTTTAAAACCTTGCTTATTTATAAGTCGCCTAGCTAATATTACCTTTTTCACTTTTGTTTAGTAAAACAGCTCATTCATTTACAAAGCTAATGATGGAGTCAAACCAAATTGTGACAAGAATGGTTTTTGAAAATTATGGTGTGGAGAAGTACCATGACTCTCACATGGAAGACACCATTTACCGTCCTCGTTTGCACAAATATAGGGAAGTAGATGACAAAGAGACTAAACAAGGTCTTCCAGTACACACTGACAAGTCCTTCACAACTATACTTCATCAAAATCACGTCCTAGGATTGGAGATACAAACAAAGGATGGACAGTGGATTGGTTTTGATTCCTCCCCTTCATCCTTTTTGTTCCTCGCAGGTGATGCGTTCATGGTGAGTATCTATCTTCAATCTAAAGCATAGCCAAGAAATTCGGCAAAAAAAATAAATTCATAGCCAAGAAAAAACAATTGCATAGCCAGTGGTAACTCTAGTATTCTTATCTAAGAGGGTTAAATAAGAAACATAAATTATACAAAATCTAAAATAAAAGAGAATTTTTTTTTTTTTTGGTGGAGAATCAAAACAAAAGAAAACTTCAATATATAAACATCACACAAAAAAAAAAATAAATAATAATTGCAAATAAATAAAATTTTACAATTGTCTTTTTCATATTTGAAATCATTGCAAGATGGTTTTATTATCAATTTTATGAGCTACATCTTTTTCAAATTTGTTAAGATCTAATAGGATTTT